>NC_090314.1:39812747-41013570 GCF_039906515.1 Pseudorca crassidens
AGGAGCATATTCAGTCCATAACACTTGCAAAATGCACGAAGCAACGTCCAAGTAGCTGACTGCAGGACTTGCTTCACGTCTGTCTGTCCACTTATGAGAACTGCGCCAGTACAGTGTGCTCTAACTGACCTTGTGGGAAAGTCCTCCCTTTGTGCCTTATGGGCTTCTCCGGTGCACAGGTAGCTTCAATGAGGAAGAGTCGTCTTGTTGCCCCGTAGAGGACTAGTAGTCAGTCCAATAATCTTATCTTCTGCCCTATATAAATATGGTAGATCTTAATAGTCCTAAGGACATCCACAAAGTGTGGTGGACTTCAGGGCTATGGATTAAAAAAGGAACCTCTCTTGACAAAGAGAGCAACCTAAATTGGTTGGTGGTTAAGAAAGATAGGTTTGTGCAAGAAACCACTTTTCATTTGTGGAGTCAGATAAAGTGCTTTCATTACAGCACGTGGAGTAGTGAGCTCCCTCTTATTCATCGCCATTATCAAATGCTTGCTACTGCTCATATCTGACCTCAAAGTTCAGGCCTTCAGTTATTTATACAGGAGTGCCTAATTGGCCACACGGTATTTTCAAAAGCCAATAAATCATGTCACTTCTATAAGAGATCCCAACGTTTAAAATAAATCTATAACGGCATACCCAATCTTTCAAGATGGACCAGATGCAGAGTTTTCTCTGAATCAAGTCTTCACTCCTTCCTCCACATCTCACCAGGAAAATCCCTGTTTGTCCATAATCTAAACACAATGCAGCTTATTTTACTTAAACAAAAGTTTGATTATATTCCACGATGTCATCATTACAATAAGGATCAGAGTTTAGCAATTCAACTCATCTTTTCTGCTCTCTCTAGAAATTATACAAACTGTTTTTAAGTCAGACCAGTGACATTTATTGCTCAACTTTGATCCCAGATAGTTATGAAGGCTAGCTAGCTTTTGTCCCTGAGAACCAATGCAACTATTTTAAGTGTCACAAATGAGGATACAGCAAAGAGCTTTAGTTCTCAGAGAGAAGTGATTAATTTTATCTCTGACATCCTTATCTGGCTCTTGAGAGTTGACCCATCATCCCCAAAATATATTATACAGAAAGTCTTGCAAAAAGGTTGGGTGAAGCTTTCTTAAAACTTATATAGTCAGTTAACTCTGGGTATCAATTGCCTTTTGAATCACAAAAGTAATTTCTGAACTTAAATGGCAAATACTAAAGCTCACAACAGCAAGTTTTAAAAATTACCCTGTTCCCTACTTTTTAACATTTGCTCCATGTTGTAGAAAAAGTGAATATATGTAAATATTTTTAAAAAGAGAAGGTGCACTTATCTGAGGAAAAATAAAAGACAACAAAAAAAAAATCCATTGTTTGTGCTGCTAGTTTCCTAACTCAGTTAAACCCCACAAAAACCATAGACTAGTTTCATAAAAGAAAATAATGAGTATCACATACACATCTAATACAATAAATTCAAACAGGAGCACACATATTATGTTGGTGATCAAACATGGACAGAGATAGGCAGAACAGGATGGAACAAGCAGAGCCAAGAAAATTAGAAATAAGCCCTTTCTCTCATTCCTGAAAACCATGCAAAGCACAATAGCCCAGTCAATACAAAATGACAGACGCACGAAGAATCTGAAGAAAACGCAGAAAGGCAACCCTAATGATTAAAAGAATTATCGTTCAATGAAGGCTAAGTTGAAAGATGAGAATATCCTTGTGAAAACATGCCAAAAACAAAATGAAAAAGTCCATTAAGAGTGCACAGTGAACCAGATACTGGAATGCCACAGAAAACCAAAGGAAAAAGTAGAGGGGAAAGAGCATGTTGCTTCAATAAAAAACACGGTAAGACACATGTAAGGCATTCAACTACTGCAAACTTAGAAGTACTGAGTTAAATGAATGCTGTACATGAGAACCAATGCAGTAATGTACATTTACTCTGCAAGACATATTATGGAACACTGCAGCAAGTACCAAAAAAAAAAAAAAAAGTTGCCAATAACCAAGAACTCTACACCTTAATAAGGCTAAAAGGTAATGCAATACTTGGAAGAAACTAAATGATAAGCCTTCAAGTTACCAATTGAAGGATGTGACTTTAACATGTTCTAAGAAAACACCAGGCCAACTCATTCTCACAAATCAGAGCAGGAGAGGGAAGAATAATGCTTGTCTCCTACTGAATGGTATTCATCATAAGTGAAAATGAGTATAGCTTGAAGTGGAACTCTGCCTGTGTCTGAAGAAAAGTGAGTCGGTGGGGAGACAAGAAAGTGAAAACATTCTCTTAATAAATTAAATTCTCATAAAAACTAACCTTTCTCCTTGGATTTTCTATCTTGTTCTCTGTCCCGACTTTTGCTCCTGTGCTTATATGACTTTCGATCTCGGCTTTTTGATCTTCTTCGATCCCGACTACGAGATCTATGCTTTCTTTCTGACCTATCATGGCTTCTGCTTCTTCGTCGATCTCTGCTTCTTAAATAATTTGAAACAAAAGGAAAGCAATTTCAGCTGATATTACAGTGATAAAAAACCTTGAAGAATTACATACTGTTGAATAAATAACAAGATTAAAAGCAAAATTTACCCTTAAAGGCAAAAGAATAGAATCTACTATTAAAACATATTTACATTAGAAATCTTAAGAACTGAAAACCCTTCTAACTTCAATTTTTCAAATAGGTAGCCCTACCCAAAATAATTTATAATTTAAATGTCTTGGGCTTCCCTGGTGGCGCAGTGGTTGAGAGTCCGCCTGCCGATGCAGGGGACACGGGTTCGTGCCCCGGTCCAGGAAGATCCCACATGCCACGGAGCGGCTAGGCCCGTGAGCCATGGCCGCTGAGCCTGTGTGTCCAGAGCCTGTGCTCCGCAACGGGAGAGGCCACAACAGTGAGAGGCCTGCGAACCGCAAAAAAAAAAAAAAAAAAAAAAAAAAAAGTCTTCTCAGAATCAATAAGAGAAGCACTTAAAAGACCATCCAATACACTGACTTCCTAATAAGACTGCATCAAACCTCCTTAGACTGCCTCAGAAATAGCAATGAAGTTGCCTCGAAGATGGACTCGTTCAGATTCAACTCTCATAATCCATCCTCACACTTACTGAGACTTAAGAGGGTCAAGTACCAAGGAATATCACTAGTAATTACTACTGTTTATTGCGCACTCACTATATGTCTGGCACTGTTTCATGTGTTCAATATACCTGCTTCGCCTTCTTTCTCTACTTCGTGATCTTTTGTGGTCCCGAGACCTGCTGCATCTTCGGTCAGAAGTTCGGCTTGAGTGACGACTCCTTGATCGACTCCTCTTTCTTCTTTCTCTGTCTCGAGCCCTTTCTTTTTCTCTTTCTTCCTCTTCTCTTCGTCTTTTCCTCTCTCTTTCTTCCCTTTCTCTCTCCCTTTCTTTTTCTCTTTCTTCTCGTTCTTGTTTCTCCTTTTTTAAACGCTCATCACGATCAGGTTCTTCAGTTCTTTTTCTCAATTTTTCCTAAGGAAATAGAGTTTGATTTTTTTTTTAAGAACTATATAAAGACACTGTCAAACAATGGCTACCTAATGTGAAGCATTTTTAGACCAACTTATGGAATTTGATGCCCTAAAAGTGAAATGGAGAAATCTCAACACCATGTATGTACACAAGATATTATTTGACTAAACCCTCAGGAATATTCTTTCTCCCAAATTCCTGGCACTACGGAGTAAAAATAATAAAGTGTTTTGCTAATCTAATGAATAGCAAAGCATTATAGGGATTATCGCTACCTCAAATAACACAGTCAGCAAAAATATCAACGAGAGATTTATATCTCTGTGTGATCAATTTTTAACCATATTAAAATAAAGTACTAGCTATAGCTAAAATACATGTTTATAAGAAACTTACTTTTAATTCTTCTACAGTAGCTTTAATTTTGGCATAGCCCATGTGCTGTTTTCCCATCAAATGGTCATCTACCCGGGACTGGGCATCTCCCACTATCAAAAAGGCTCCACACACTTCACAAACTTCCATTTGTTTTTCTTGGGCAGCAAAACTTTCAATTGTCTGAAATGATAAATCAGTTATTATAAGAATATCTGAGGAAGACAGAACAAACAAATCACCCCAAAAGTACTTAACATTTAGAATAGATTTTTAATTTTGTCAACTGCTACTTTCCACTTCCCCAAAGCCATAATACTGAGCAGCAACTTTTAGAGAGAGGAAGCATGACAGCAGCAATCAACTTTCCACATCACCCAAGAAGTACTGAGACCCCATCCCTCAACTCCAACAAAGAAAGAGCTACCTATACCACCTCGAAAAAGCTACCTATTTTAGTCTGAATTCATTTCTCGCTTGGTTCAACAGGTTAAAAGTGTGGACTCCATATTAAAAATGTTTTTCAAAATCATTAAGGAATTGAACTCACTGAGTATAATCTGAACATATCCTTTTAATATTTGGGAACCAATGACCAATTATATTCTAGCATCAATATCCAAAACATGTATTTTGTACGTACAAATACATACACTGATACAAAATACACTGTATCAAAGGCATATCAAATACATTGACACAAAAACACGTATCAATATCCAAACATTATATTCTCTAACTGAAAGTTAAGAAAGTAGAAGGTATTATTAAGAGTATAGCAATTCTGCACTAAGGTAAATACAAACTGAGTAATTTGTTCTAACAAAAAATAAATAAAACCCAGGCCTAAATCAATTCTTATGATCTAAGGCACAGGTTGGCAAGCCAGCGGCTTAGAGGCCTGTTTTTGTAAAGTTTTACTGGAACAAAGCCACATCCAATTGTTTATATATTGTTTAAAGCTGCTTTTGTAATATACGAGCCTTTATATTACAAATCTTGTGACCTGCAAACCTAAAATATTTACTATGTGGTCCTTTAAAATAAAGTTTGCTGACATTAGAAAACTGTTCTCAAATCAGAATAGATCCTAGTAATTCACAGTGAACAGCCTGGGTAAACCAAAATGAGGTTGCTACTCACCGAAGTTGTGGACCTAAGCAATTCTCTCTCTTCTTTTAACTGTTCAACTAATTTCATCATTCCCTGGGCTTCTTCTACTTTTCCTTCAGATCCTAATTCTTCAATCTAAGGGGAATTTAAAAAGCAGTCAGGATATCTTTCTAACCACACTATCCAAGTATTTTTCTTTTTACCCCAAGCTTCATTAGCATTTAGCGGTTGTTTTGGGTCTTTTTGTTTGGTTTTGTTTAGTGAAGCCTGCATTAATTATGTATACTTGACAGGAACATAAACAGCAAATTTCTAAGGTGCACAATTTCATAAGGTTTGACTCCCATGAAAGCAACACCACCATCTAGATAATAAACATATCCATCACCCGAGAAGGCTTCCTCCTGCCCCTTTGCTGTATCTCCTCCCAAAGCAACCCCTGATCTGCTTTATGTCACTATAGATTAGTTTGCATTTTCTAGAATTTTATTTAAATGGAACCATGCACTTTTTTTTCCTTCTGTAGGGCTCTGGCCTCTTTCACTCAACCTAATTATCTTAAGATTCATCCACAGTTACATGTAATTAATTCCTTTTTATTACTGAATAGTGTATCACACTGTATATAGATCGGGGTCCCCAACCCCCAGATCAAGAGTGGTCCGTGGTCTATTAGGAACCTGGCCACACAGCAGGAGGTGAGCAGCAGGCGAGCAAGCAAAGCTTCATCTGTATTTACAGCTGCTTCCCTATCGCTGACATTACCACCTGAGCTCCACCTCCTGTCAGCATTATGGTGAGCTGTATAATTATTTCATTATATATTACAATGTAACAGCAATAGAAATAAACTGCACGATAAATGTAATGAGCTTGAATCATCCCGAAACCATCCCCCCACCCCCATCTGTGGAAAAACTGTCTTCCATGAAACCGGTCCCTGGTGCCAAAAAGGTTGGGGACCGCTGGTATAGATACATCACATTTTTTTTTATCCATTAACCTACTGACACATGAGTTCTTTCCAGGTTTGTCTGGGGTGTTACTTGCCTAGTATGAATAAAGCCACTATAAACATCGGTATACAACTCTTTGTGTAAACATATGCTTTCATCTCCCTAGCAGTGTAATGGCTCGCGGTGCCTCTTTTAACTTTTTAAGAGAGAAACCTTTTTCCAAAGTGGCTGCACCATTTTACATACCCCAACAGCATAAGATAGTTTGCCCAGCTCTCCACTAACACTTGATATGGTCAGTCTTTTTAATTTTAGCAATTCTAATAGGTGTTCAAAAAGCATCTCACTGTAGATTTGTATTTCCCTAATGTCTAATGACATTGAGCAACTTTACATGTATTTATTTGCCGTCCTTATACCTTCTTTGGTTAAGTGTCTACTCCAAGTATTTTCTGACATTAACGCACACAATTCTCACCTGCTGCAGGAGTACATCGATTTTATCTGTTAGAACCTGAATTTTTTCTTCATTTTTGCCTGTTGGACCAGCTGCCTAATGGAGACAACAGAATGTATTATCAACAACTAAAATACAGAGATAGACGTTCAAAATCTCACATACCATCCCTACTATTTTATTTAATAACTGAAACGCTGAATCACAAGGACAGTAACTCAGTTGCCTCAATTTTTGTTAATCAGCTGCATATTCTGTCAGTTATTTATATCTAAGATCAAAACGTTATGATTAGCAAAATCAATATTATATTTACTAATAAAGAATGAAATTTTAAAAGAATACAAAGTAATGAATGAACCTGAACACAAGTTTCAACACTAGGGAAATCTCTGGGTTTCCAGAGAACAAGGCCACTTTACAAAGACTGTAAATTAATTTCATACTCACCCCAGATGACTGCTGGTTTTGAGATAATGCCAAACGAGCATGGCCTCGTCTAATTCTACGTTCTACTTCTGCAAGTAAGCTCTGTAAGTATCGAAGAAAATCTCTCTCATAGCCAACTTTCATAAAACGAGAACTCTTCTCATACCTAATAAAAATGAAAACAAACAAGCACTGCTTTCCTTCCAAATCTTTCTTGATTACAACTCTCATATTCTATCTTAACTAATCTCATGGACTACTGCGTTTAGACTGAAGGCGTAGGGAATTCCCTAGCGGTCCAGTATTAGGACTCTGTGCTTTCACTGCTGAGGGTCCGGGTTCAACCCCTGGTCAGGGAACTAAGATCCTGCAAGCCGTGAGGAGCCATCAAAAAATAATAATAAAAGAAAAAAAATAAAACACAAATGTGATATAGAAAAAAATGCTTAGGCTTATTCTTGGCATACAGTATGTACTCATATGGTGATACTACATAAAGCTGCATCACTTTGTACCACCCCCAACTAATGAAGAGGACCTCTGTCCAACATTCATTTTACACGAATTTCAATTATTTCTTCAATCCTTGTCCCCTTAAAGCCAAATAATGATGGGGGTGGGGGATGACCCCCCAAAAGGTAACTTACTGTTTTCGCAGATTTTCATCATGAATTTTTTCACAAGGCCCTGAAAGAACAAGAAATATGAAGGTATAAATTATTGAAGTTAACTTTTCTCTTGCTAAAACAAAAGTTCTTTTTAAAAAAGGAAAGAAGATCCATTTAATCACTGAGTAGTCTGTAGACACCTAAATTAAGCCTACTGAATCATGAAGCGACATACCCAAGTAAGCACATGAGAAGTGTTCTCCTTAGTCTTCAAGATGAGTATAACACAGAACTATGTAAGAGAAGAAAAAAGAGGGAGTAGGAGGAATGAAAAAATTGTTCCTTACTGCCACCAAGAAGAAAACTGGGATGAGGGCAGACCACTGGTCTGAACCACCAGCGCCATTTTATTAATTTCGAGTCTCTGTGAATAGTACAAGACTAGCACCCTAGTCCTACCCCTTACCATCTCCAAAAGGCAACCAATTTTGACCCTTTTAGTTGTATCTTCTGGAATTACCTCCATATTTCTAAATTTTATGCTTATTTTGCTTTTTCTTGGTTTATCCTAGGCATCAAAAATTTAGGTTAAATAAACATTCAGTGCTTATATTTTGATTATGCAAGTCCTACATTAACTGCTGAGTCAAACAAAAGGTGCATTATAATGACACTTTCGATAAACTTACTGGAATTCTTTCTTTTGTTTAGTCTTTTCTATGTCTCTATTTCCAAATTCATCTCAAACACTTTAACTCAGCTGTAAGAAACTATCTCAATACCAATGACCCTCAAGATTCAAAATATATCAGATAATCAGCTTTATTTTCTTCCATGAGCTTTCTGTCCTGCTTCAGCCTGGGCTGCTTTTTTTCTAAGCTCACTAATAGAGTTGTCATCCTTAGAAATTCCTTTTCTGGTCTGTACTGAAGTTTACTGGATCTCTTATTTCTCTCCTTGGTTTACGCCCATGAGTTTCCAGAGAAAAGGTGGTAGATAAGTTTGTTGAGACCGTGCATGTCTGAAAATGTCCTTTTGTTTGGCTATATAGCTAACCTAGGTAAAAACATTTTTTCATTCAGAATCCTGAGGGTGATTCTGCAGTGTCTTCAACTTCCAGTGTCATACTGACAAATTTGAGGCCATCCTGACTGATAATCCTATGTGCCCCACCCTCACGCCTGGTGTTCTGGAATTTCACAATGGTGTGGATCTTTTTTCATTTGTTGTACTGAGCTCTTGAAGGACTCACTCAATCTAGAGGGTAAAGTCCTTTAGTAATGCAATATTAAAATTTCCTCCCTTCTGTTTTCTCTATCTAGAACTCTTAATTAGCTATTAGAGGACTGGACTGATATAATTTTTTCAAATTTTAATTTTTTATCAACATTCCACAAATTAATTTTATCCTCAAAACTTTCCCCTGATTTTATTTCAGATTTCTCTAGTTCTAATTTCTAAGAACTCTTCTTAGTTTTTCAAAACTTCCCTTTTAATACAGCATCCTATTCCTCCTGATATGTTCTCTTATTTCTCTGAGGATACTGAATTTAGTTACGGCTTTAAAATTTTTTTTCTTCTGTTTTCCCCCATTATCCACCATATTCCACTAAATTCTTTTTTTCTGTTGGTTTTGGTTAATCTTTTGTGCTTGAAGGTTTTCTTCAAATGTCTGACTGGTATTCCTTGGCTGGCAAAACACTTCCAAAATCTGACTCGAAGTTGGTATGCTCAGGCAGGGTTTGTCAACTAACGGGCTTTACCATAGGAAAATCGGGCAGCAAGACTTTCTTTAGGAGATTCCCCAAGGGTCAGTACCTGTAGATCATTTCTCTGGAACTGTTCACTTTCTCTAAAGAATCCTCTTCTCTTCTGCCTGGGGAAAAACATCTGGCTGTATCCTTCTAGGAACAGGGCAGAGGAAGGGAATGGGAAAACCTCACTATTGAAAATACAGACTCATTTTATCTCTTATAGTCTCATCTTCGTTCATTACTGCCCTATCCTGTATCTCTACTCCCAGTATCTAGATACATCCAGCCCTAATGTGCTCTTAATGTTTTAGGGCAAGCTGTTAATGTTTCTAGAATGATACTAGTTATGTACCATCCTTGGGAGAAGAAAATGATCAGATTTTTTTTTGCATTTTGTGGCTCAAATGAACTAGTCTCTTTACCCCAATTTCTTCAGAACATAACCCCCGGGGTCTCCTGGGCTGTAGGGGTGGGAGACAGAATCACCAGATGCACAGGTCTGACCACACAGACTAGTGGTTCTCAACAAGGGCAGTTTTGCCCCCAGAGGTATCTGGCAATGCCTGGAGGCATTTTTGGTTGTCACAATTGGGAGATGTTACTGGCATCTACTGGGTACAGGCCAAGGATGCTACTAAACATCCTACAATCCACAGGACAGCCCCTCCCACCCCCGCAAACACAGAATTTTCCAGGTAAAACTGTCAAATGTCAAGGTTGAGAAACCCTGAACTAGACTAATCTCTGGTTTTCAGCCCCATGATTCAACTCTGCCTTCTATGGTACCTGATGCCTCCAAATCCTGAGCCTGTCCAGGGTTCTGCTGATCAAACTCTTTCTTCTGTTTAATATCCCCTTCTGCAGGCTTTTAGGGTACAGGTTTCTCTGCTATTCTTCCATCCACTTGTCATCTTCCAAAAATGTGCTGACATCTCTAATGTTATCTCGACTCTTCCATTTACACCTTTTTTGTTTTTAAATTTTCATTTTAGTGGAAGGGTTTCAGGAGGGAGTGGAAATAGATATGTATATTCAATTAAGCCACCATGTTTAATTAGACTGACATTTATTAATACATTCAAAAAACTAAGCCAGGAAAGAAATTACTTTATCAACAAACCTTTAAGAGGAAACTTCTTTTCAAAATTATAAAGTATCAGTTTCTCTTTAATCATAAATTCGATAAAAGTTACACAGAACACTTACTTACCAAGATCAGAACGAGTGTTTGTGAACAATTCCGCAGGACAAAAGCCACAGAGATAATATTTACAAACCTAGTGAAGAAAAACAAAGGTAATTTAACTTTTTGAAATTGTTTGGTTTTAGAACTATACCAGAAAAGGGTGCCAAATAACTATTTTCTCATTTCATGATCTTCATCTTTCAACCAAGTAAGTTTAAGAATAATTTCATTTGTTAAGCCATTTAGTTAGGTAAATTAATGACTTTCAGACTCCTGGATTCCAGTACAAGAAATGCAGGACTGACAGTTACCAGCATTTTCTATTTCTATAATTACTTCCTATTTCTATTACAGTATTAGAAATCACTGCCCTACTCCCAAGCAACAAAAAATATTGGATAAAGACATCCAGAAAAAAGATAACTTTTTATTTTTAATTAAAAACACACTGTTCTTATTTTCCTAACTTTGTTAAAGACCAGAACCAATTTACAGACTAAGACTTGGAAATCACTGCCTAAATTCCAAATAACACTTATTTAAAGCAATCTGGTTCAGTATTTTCACTTAAAGAGATCCTGTAACAGGCCCTAAGGTGTAGTGGATATTTTCACACATGCCAGCACTTTACTGAGTAATTTCTATGGTATGAGGAAGAATTATTAACATGAAACCGACTTTTAATTCTCTCTCATTGGTACTTTTGTAACTCCTTCAGATATATTCCGAGACTGCTCTATCCTATGTTTAATTCTATAACACTGCAAACCAAAACCTGTTAAGCAAAATTCCAAAATATCTCCCTTCATATAACCCTTCATTGTTATTGGGTAAATTTTCAATGTACAACTATAACACATGATAGAAAAGGTCTGCTAAATTTAAGATTGAATGAGTTTTTTCGAGACACTTAGAACTGGATGTTAAATCTGAAATAGATTTAGATTGTTTTTTGCTTCAAAGGTCAATTGTTTTATACTTGTGTGAAGCAATGTGGTTCCATAAGCTGTGTCCAGAAGAACGAAGGTCTTATAAAGAAAGGTCTCATAAAGAACAATGAGATTCAAAAATCATGTCTAAACAGATTTAGTTTTATATAAATATTATCCTGTTATATGTAGCCATATGTCATAGTATCTTTGTACCATTTTCTTTTCTTTAGAAGTTCTAACACTCGATTTTAAATTATTAAAAAGGCTCTGTATGACCACAAATAACATGTTGGCGAGGATGTGGAGAAAGGGGAACCCTTGTACACTGTTGGTAGGAATGTAAATTGGTGCAGCCACTGTGGAAAAACCGTATGTAAGTTCCTCAAAAAATAAAAATAGAACTACCATATATGATCCAACAATTCCACTCCAGGGTATATATCCAAAGAAAACGAAAACACTAATTCAAAATGATACATGCACCCCAATGTTCACAGCAGCGTTATTTACAATAGCCAAGATATGGAAGCATCCTAAGTGTCCCTCAACACATGAATGGATAAAGAAAATATGGTATATATACACAATGGAACACTAATCAGCCATGAAAATTTGCCATTTGCAACAACAAAGATGGACTTGGAGGGGATTATACTTAGTGAAATAAGCCAGACAGAGAAAGACAAATACTGTATGCATTTGTGGAATCTTAAAAAAAAAAAAAAGCAAATTAGTGAATATAATAACAACAAAATAAAACAGACTCTGTGATATAGAGAACAAATGGGAAAAGGGAGGGGCAAAATAGAGGTAGTGTATTAAGAGGTACAGACTATGATGTATAAAATAAATAAGCTACAAAGATATATTGTACAGCACAGGGAATATAGCCAATATTTTACAGTAACTGTAAATGGAGTAAAATCTTTAAAAATTGTAAATCACTATGTTGTACACCCGAAACTTATATAATATTGTAAATCAACTATACCTGAATTTTAAAAGGGCTCTATACATGCAAATGTTTTAAAATGCTATATACTTTTCTAATTATTAAAAAGTCTGATTTGTTAAATTTTGCACCCACTTTAAGTGTATCAGCAAAATACCAATGCCAACATTCAGTTTAAGAATCTCTTTCAGGGGACTTCCCTGGTGGCACAGTGGTTAAGATTCCGTGCTCCCAATGCAGGGAGCCCAGGTTTGATCCCTGGTCAGGGAACTAGATCCCGCATGCATGCCGCAACTAAGAGTTTGCATGCCACAACTAAGGAGCAGGCGAGCCACAACTAAGGAGCCCATGAGCCGCAACTAAGACCCGGCGCAACCAAATAATTAACTAATAAAAAAAAAAGAATCCCTTTCATTTGGGGGAAGGAGGACAGAGACAAAGAGGGTATGCTACTTATCTTTCAGACTATTAACCCTGGTTCCAAGGGCCCAAAAATTATTTAACAAATTTCCCACAATTTTAATAGTTATATGAAATAGGTTAATAATAGTTATTACCAGCATTTACCATTACTTATAGCTACAAATTATATGGTTTTAATTATATTATTTAATTTTAAAACTAAACTTGGCGTTCAGCTCTCATAAGTATAAAAGTTTACTATCATAAGTATGAAAGTTATTACTATCACTATGCATTTTGCTTTCAAGTACATATGTAAATATAAGACTACTGTTCATTAAAACAAAAGGAATAAACATCTCTATGGTCCCTCCTGACTCTTAAATATAACCAAATACAAACTTGAGTATTTCTAGGAAGGAAATCTTTTTGGAAGTATTTCCAAATAGTACTTATAGAATCTTAGTTTTAATAACATTTATCACCAAAATCAAACTAACCTGGGTCTGAACTGGGATTTACCACATACTGTATGACTTAAGTTTTCTGTAAAAGTGGGGATGACTACTAACTTCAAGGTTTGTCATAAAATGTGTAATAAATTCTGGTTTTTAAAACTAAAATACCTCTGATTTTCAGAGCTATTCAAAGTTTTATTCTTAGGACTTCCCTGGTGGCACAGCAGTTAAGAATCTGCCTGCCAATGCAGGGGACACGGGTTTGATCCCTGGTCCAGAAAGATCCCACATACCACGGAGCAACTAAGCCCATGCACCACAACGACTGAGCCTGCACTCTAGAACCCGCGAGCCACAACTACTGAGCCTGCGCGCCACAACGACTGAAGCCTGCACGCCTAGAGCCCATGCTCCGCAACAAGAGAAGCCACTGCAATGAGAAGCCCGTGCACCGCAACGAAGAGTAGCCCCCGCTCGCCGCAACTAGAGAAAGCCCACACACAGCAAGGAAGACCCAACACAGCCAAAAATAATAAACAAATAAAATAAATAAAGTTTTATTCTAAACTCTAAGTCTTATTTATATAAATAGTTTTCAAAAAAACAGTACATTCTAAGTGGTCAAAACTCTAAGTCTAAATATACTATGTCAGTTTTCCAATAAAATACGTGAGTGAACACACTTAAATCTAGTAAGTACTGTATGGAATTTTAATTTTAAACGGCATTTAATTTGAAAAAGTAGAAAATGACACTTAAACAATCATTTAACACTATGTGCTAAAAACGATGCTTGAAGTATCAATACAAGACCATGTTAAGACTCACTCCTCAAGAAGCTCGGTTTAGTAGTGACACAAAAACTAAAATGTACATGCATCACTAGAACAGACAGGAATTTAGTCAGGAATGTCAAGTGGTGAAGCTTGAACTGGTTAAGTTCAGAAGTGGAATGACAAGACATTCTAGGCATAAGGAAACATGAAAAGACAGACATAGCAGAGTATGAAATAGGCAAGTTGAAATAGGTATGCTTGGAGAGGCAACATACTGCAGAGTTTGAAACGTGGCCGCCACTTTTCACCTGTAACTCTGCCTCGTGTCCTCAATACAAAAAAAGGAGACAATAAGTATTTCACAGTGGGATTGTAAAATTTAAACTCTCCATTTACTGAATTGGGAGAAATGAGCAAATAAGTCTGGTTTTTTAAATACTACCCATTACTTTTTAAAATGTCTTTAGGCACTATGTAGATCAAATAAGGCATGCCAGCAGGTCTACCTATAATTTAGTCCAATCATTCCATCTGAGATGAGAAACTGAGATCAACCACATGACCTGCCCTGAAGGCATCTAGCTACTTACAAAATAGAGTTTAAAATCTATTTTCCTAATTCTGTTCTGTGTGCTCTTTCCACTCTCCAATTCTCCTTAAGATACTGTTGCAAAGAAATGGAACATCAACACATTTGTTATTCTACCCAATAAACTCTAGCTACTTAGACTGCTTCTTTTAACCCTTCCCAGCGATTGAGGATGTTTAACTAAAAATATTAACAGTCTTTGACTCAGCAAGTCTTTACTAAATGTCCATCATGGACCTAGAAGTCTGATAACCAAAGGTGGCAAGGGGGAGCAGAGTTCTCATAACATAATTGTGATTCTCTTGATAAATTAAGGTAACACTAAAGACCAGAAGAGTTCAATCTCAACAGCACACTTTTCACTACCACTCAAAAGAATGCAGATACAACCAATCTTAGGAATGTGACTAGGAAATTTTAATTCCAAGTTTCCATCACATTAAACAAAGTCAAACTGTCAAAAATTAAAACAATATCTGAAAATAAAATTCAAAAAAATAAAAACCTGGCATTAGATACTCTGTTGGGAAAAGGAACATTCCAAACATTACTAGAGTTGTGGGACAATTTCGCAGCATCCATCAAAATGACTAAGTAAAATATGCATTTAACTTAGTCATTATCTTTCTAGGAATCTATCCTACAAATGATTCAGCTACATGTATGAGAACATTCATTGCGGATTGGTTGGTAATGGTAAAAGAATTTGACATAATCTACATATCCACCAGGAAATAGTTAAACTAAGGTAGATTTTTTTTAAATTTATTTTTGGTTGTGTTGGGTCTTCGTTGCTTAACGCGGGCTTTCTCTAGTTGCGGCGAGTGGGGGCTACTCTCAGTTGTGGTGCGCGGGCTTCTCATTGCTGTGGCTTCTCTTGTTGCAGAGCACGGGCTCTAGTCACGCAGGCTTCAGTAGTTGCAACACGCGGGCTCAGTAGTTGTGGCACACAGGTTCTAGAGCACAGGCTCAGTAGTTGGGGCACACGGGCTTAGTTGCTCCGCGGCATGTGGGATCTTCCCGGACCAGGGCTCAAACCCATGTCCCCTGCATGGCAGGCAGATTCTTCCTTGCACCACCAGTGAAGCGCTAAGGTAGATTTACATGTACCAATGAGGAAAGATTCCACAGTATAAGTGAAAGTTGTTAAGTATATATTATAATTTATATAACATTACATTACTATATGACAACTTTCACTTCTATATCTGTGTCTGTAAATTACTAGGAAAGATCTGGAAACATACATACAAATTTTTAAGCTTTTCCAGGAGAATGTGACAATAGGAAGGGGAGACAAGGTCAGACTTTCGCTGTTTACTTCTAATTTTAATCTTTTATAGTAAAGCAAGTTTACTTTTGTAAAAAATCATTTTAACAACTCTAAATCAGAGGGGACGTAATAATAAAATCAATTCCTAACATAGTAATTAGTCATGGTTCACTCTTTTTTATTGCCTACACAAATTTCTTGTAAAATTTTAATCAATTTTCCACAGTAGCTGAGATAGTAAACATCTCTCTCCCACTAAGAAGCCTTCAATTATTTCCCAATGTCATTTAGTCCCAACTTTTAACAAGGCTTATAAAAAACATTCAAAACAAGGTTCCTGCTCATCTATCTACACACCTCCTCCCCCAACAACAAAAACAAGGGCTTCAGCTCTAATACCATTCACAATTTCTCAGGCCTAAGATTCTCTCCAGCCCCTAGTAACATTTGTCTTCTCTCCCTCAGGCTAACTCCTACGAATCCTTTAGGTCTCAGTATTTAAAGTCCACTTTAAGAGGCCTTCCCCAAGTACCCCAGTCTGGGTTAAGTGCCCCTTTCATGTGTGCTTTTCTAGACCCTCTACTTTCCCCCACTGTGCTACAAAAGCCCATTACTCCTTCATAACTGCTACCAAATGACAGTTCTCTCAGGGAAAGTGCTGCATCTATACTATTCGGTTGTACATATTATAAGAATGATACATTTTTGTGTCATTCAAAATAATCTGTATTATTTGTATCATCCAAAGTAATTATAGGAACTTCCTCAATTTACAAGAAATGATCAGAAAATTAAACACATTTCATAAAACAATGAAACACTGTATACTAACATAAGCTACTTTCTCCCCTTGTGAAGAAATCAAGTCTAATGAGATACCAGGAATTCCCTGGAAGTCCAGTAGTTAGGACTCCGTGCTTTCACTGCTTGAGGGTCCAGATTTAATCCCTGGTCAGGGAACTAAGATTCCACAAGCTGCACGGTGCATCAGAAGGAAAAAAAAGTCTAATGAGACAGAGACAGACAGAGACAGAGACAGAGACAGAGACAGACAGAGAGAGAGAGAGAGAGAGAGGGAGAGAGAGAGAGAGAGAGGGAGGGAGGGAGGGAGGGAGGGAGGGAGGGAGGGAGGGAGAGAGAGAGACATGGTTTCCCAAAGGCAATCAAATATTAAGGAAATACCTTAATATTTTCAGTCTGATAATAATATTGTGGTTATTTATTTGTCGTGCTCCAAGGCATGCAGAATCTTAGTTCCCCAACCAGGGAGCGAACCTGATGCCCCCTGTACTAGCAGTCTTAACCACAGGAATGCCAGGGAAGTCCCAGTCCTTATATTTTAGAGACAGATAATGATGTCTTTAAGGTTGAAATGATAGAACTGCTTCAAAATAGTGAAAGAGGTAGGACATACAGAGGAAATAATACTGGCCATCTGTTGATAATGTGTCTCACTGGGTATGGTTACATGCAGAGTTCATTCCACTATTCACTTCTGTATGTGTTTTGGAGAGAAAAAAGCAAACAGCAGTTATATACACAAAATATAGGCTGCTGGCAATTCCAAGAAGCCCAACACTTACCATGTACTACAGAGTGTGGCAGGAGATGTCTATACTTCTGACAGAAATAACATTTTGGTGACTATGAATTAAAACTGTCTAGCAGGGCTTCCCTGGTGGCGCAGTGGTTGAGAGTCCGCCTACCGATGCAGGGGACACGGGTTCTTGCCCCGATCCGGGAAGATCCCACATGCCACGGAGCGGCTAGGCCCGTGAGCCACGGCCACTGAGCCTGTGCGTCCAGAGCCTGTGCTCCACAACAGGAGAGGCCACAACAGTGAGAGGCCCATGTACCACACACACAAAAAAAAAAAACAAAAAAACTGTCTAGTAAAATACCTGTAGATGCCATGCGGTATATTTACTCATTTTTTGCTTCCAATTTCCTTCTTAGATTCTGAATCCTTTTTTTTTTGCGGTACGCGGGCCTCTCACTGTTGTGGCCTCTCCCGTTGCGGAGCACAGGCTCCGGACACTCAGGCTCAGCGGCCGTGGCTCACGGGCCCAGCCGCTTCGCGGCATGTGGGATCTTCCCGGACCGGGGCACGAACCCGTGTCCCCTGCATCGGCAGGCGGACTCTCAACCACTGCGCCACCAGGGAAGCCCTGAATCCCTTTTTTAGATGTTAAAAGTCACAAGTAAAAATGTGGACAGTAACTTAACTGTTCTTTCTTTTCTAAACAACTTTCAGTGTCAGCGACAGTATCTGCTAACATTGTGAAAATTTTAGAAAAGAACATTTATTTCAATTCCCTTCATAAATTAAGCCTTCATTGAAAAGAGGGCACACTTGAATTTGAAAAATTATGAACAAAGTCTCATTTTACATATTATTAGAATCAGAGTTAAGTCAACACTTAACTTCACTTTGGGGTTGAGATCTACAATATAAAATCCTCAATTTGAACTACAAAATTCTTTTCATATACATAATAATAAAAGCTCCAGACCAAACTTTACAATTCCCTACAATCTCAACTCTTCAGATGATCAGAAGGCTACCAATGCCTTCTCTATCAAACGCTGAAATCTTTGCATGTGAACACTAACCAAAAGGTGCTCACACTAGGCAGGTAAAATCATATGCTTTCCTCATTACCCTGGTTGTTTAGGATTAACAAAGCAGAGCAAACTGCTTAACGCAAAAATACTAATCTCAAGGAAATGTAAAATATTAATCAATGAGGGAGGAGGGTGTGTCAATGAATCCTTGGAACAGTATTAAAGCTGATTTGACTTGAGTTGAAAACTACTTTAGTTGAACACTACTTTCTCTCAGATCCAAAGGTAACAATCTACAAAAGTTGGAAAGGCCTGTAACGTAAAGCACTTTCTCTGATAGTGGTTACATACATCTTTACAAATAAATGAAAGGTCAGTAATTTGCATCACAGAAGCATCCTTCACTTAAAAGTGAGTTTCCCCCAAGTGCTTCTAGCTCACAATTAAAAACCTAGTATTGGGCTTCCCCGGTGGCACAGTGGTTAAGAATCCGCTTGCCAAGGCAAGGAACATGGGTTTGATCCCTGGCCTGGTAAGATCCCACATGCCGCAGAGCAACTAAGCCCGTGCACCACAACTACTGAGCCTGCGAGCCACAACTACTGAGCCCGAGTGCCACAATTACTGAGCCCGAGTGACACTACTGAGCCCAAGTGCCACAACTACCGAAGCCTGCGCACCCAGAGCCCGTGCTCCGCAACAAGAGAAGCCACGACAATGAGAAGCCCGTGCACTGCAACGAAGAGTAGCCCCCATTCGCTACAACTAGAGAAAGCCCACACACAGCAACGAAGACCCAACACAGCCAAAAATAAAAACAAATAAATTTATTAAAACAAAAAAACCTAGTATTGACACTAAGGACGTGGGTCAGGAAGCAGTAGTTCACAAGCTTTAGAATGCATAAAGATGCCATTTTAAAAAATGCAGATTTCTGGGGCCTTAATGTAGACCTATCAGAATGGGGGTGGGTGGGCGCCCAAGAAGTACAGATATCTGCATTTAAAACAAATTCCAAAGATCAGTCTGATGCAGACATCTAGGAATTTTTTAACACTAAGGTAAAGCTTCCATTTCATTGTTAAACAAAAGGACCCCACCCAGCTGAAATGGCTTTCTGCATCCAGTGCAAGTGTGGCAAAGAAAAATTTCCAGATAGAACAGGAATGCAAAAATATTTGGGGGAATTCCCTGGTGGTCCAGTGGTTAGGACTCCACGCTTTCACTGACTAGGGCTTGTGTTTGATCCCTGGTCAGGGACTAAGATCCCACAAGCCTCGAGGCGTGGCCAAAAAAATAAAAAATTGAAATATCAGGTTACAGTGATGGTGAAACCCTTACAGTACATACTGGGGTTGTCTATTCCTCCAGGATTTTAGGACTAACAGCCAACAACATACGCAAATGACCTGGAAGTGATGCCACGAGCTTCCCCAGCTTTATAAAACTCTATAGTAATTCCTGCTTATTTAGAAGAGGCCACACGCTGGTCTACACCAACCTTTCCTTGCAGACAAGAATCTGAAACACCAGCAATTGACTTTTTCAAATCCCTGAATCTAGAATGAAGTGCAACTTGTCATTAAAGGCATAAAATATTTTAACAGCACCACAAGTTTAAATCAGTGAGAAGCACTAAAAGGAAAAAAAAACCCTGAAAGGAAAACAGATTTATTGAACTAAGACGACATAAAACTTAAGTTGCTTTTCTGACAGCCTCATTACTTATGTTATAAACCCAGCACATGTAATGGAATATGGCAATAAAATACCACCAGGAAAAAAAGTTTCTCCACAACACTTGTTCAAAACCAATTAGGCACAGACATAGGCTGCTCCAGTTGATGAGCAATCAAAAGGAATTTTCCCTCTGTAATTCAAAATAGATAAATGTCCTATTTGCCCATCAAGTGAATCATAATGTTCATTTTTTCTTTTTGCAAAGCTTAGATTACTGAGTGAAGTGGTAAAAGAAAAAGTTACTTCACTGTGACAAAGAAATGCCTAGAAAAGAAAGAATCAAGGCAAAAAACACAGTTACTCTATGAATTCTACCACAACACTTCATACTACTGTGGAATCAGGCAGCGCCCACTTTAGTCAAACGCTTATTTTTTAAGGTACTGAAAAGACTTGTCTAGCACCAACTTGTTTTCCCGCACTGCAAGAGAAATTTTATTCTGACCAAAGCCTATGTTTAAAATGAGTAAGCAACTTCAAAAAAAAGGCATATTTGTTTATTCCTTCATATTTTGATTAGTAATTGCCTTTAAATTATCTTGTTTGATGACAACCACACGTAAAATTAAGTTCTACATCTACTCTTCAGGTAAGACCTAAAACAAATGTTACACACCGTGTTCAAAACACTAGATAAACATCAGAGTATTTGCAGAGAGCCAGTTTCATAGAACTGTGGAAAGTGAACAAGACCACAAAGATTAGGTTTAGGATCGCCATTTAACTTGCCAAAAGACCTTAGGTGAGCCTCTCAAGTCTCATCTGTGAAACCGGGTTTATAATTATTTACCCCTACAGGGTTAAGAAAATCAAATGAGTTTCATGTGAAGAAAATGCCTTGACAATTATCTACATGAATGGCTTACTAGACCGTACTGCTATCAAACAATATTTGTAAATCACGGTGAACCCTACCAAGTTATGGCCTCTTTTAAAATTTTATTTCCCCATGTAAGCGTCGAAACTGAACCATTACTGAAATAATATACTGTTACGATTTTTACCACTAATGCTGGCCAGAAATTTCAGTCTAAATACGTCGCTCAGCCCAAATAACGGTAGAATTTGCCCTTTCCCCTATTTCACAATGAAGTGAAAACTCCACAGCCTATAGATGTTAAAAAAAAAAAAAAAATGCCTTCCTTTCCCGCCTTTCCCTGCCTGATTAAGGTGCTTTTCAATTCTGCCAAGGGTCTTTTTGACTTCCTTGATACTTAAACAACAATAAGTCATCCCTTATCCTAGGATCCAGGAGGACTCCTCCCTCCCGGGCTATCCTCCCGGCTCCCTCCGGCCACGGGGTCAGACACTTGACCCCGGGGCGGCCCGGGCCCCAAACCGCGCCGCGTCCCCGGCAGGCCCCAGTCCGTTCCACTCCCCTCCCCCACGGCGCCCGGGCACAGGCCCAAGGCCCGCGGGACTTACGCTCTCGTGGTCCCACCGCACGTTGCTGCGCTTCTCATCCGGGGCGAGGTTTCGGTCCCGGCCCATTAATTCATCCAACAATTGCGCGGCCGAAATCATGGTGCTTTCCTCGGGCGACTGCTCCCACCAGCCCTGGCACCCACCAAAGAAAACGCCGGCGACACAGTCGCCAAGCTCTCCAGCCCGCTCCCGGCCTAAAAGCCTGCGCTAAACAGGAGCCGACAAGACAAAATGGCCGCCGCGCGGACGCCTTCCCAACATGCCGTGCGCGCGCGTGCGCCCACGGGGACACGCCCAGGCCTGGGAGGCGAGGGCGGGCCGCTTCCGCCGGCCCGTGGGCGGGGCCTACCGAGGCCTGAACTCCGCCCCTGCTGGGCCGCACCGCCCCGTTCCGCGCAAAGCGAAACTGGAGGCTATTCAACGTGGTAGCGCGTGCTGCTTCAGGCTCCGTTAGTCCCGCGCTCTTTCACGGAAATAGAAACATATGTCTTGAGGCCTTAACACCGCTCCGAAATGGAGAAAAGGGTAGCGTATCCTTTTGTACCACGCGGTGCTCTCGGTGCCATCTTGCAGTGGAGGAAAGTGAAGATAAGCACTCGTTCCATGTTCCGACTCCTTTCTCCTAGTCTCTGCGCTTGCCGCCTCTTTTCCCTGGCTTTCTCCTCCCACCCCGACTCCCCTGATTCACAAGGTGGAAAATCAAGGCAAGAAGAGATAAGGTGGTTTCTTCTCACGCAGAGTATGGGGAGGAGTTTGCCTCTCAGTCTGGAATTTTTTTAAATTATTGATTCATTTACTGAACAAATATCTTGAGTACCTATCATGTACCAGGTAAACGCTTGAAGCTAAGCTCTGAACCTTTCAGACACGGTCTTTGCTCCCACAGACCTTGAGGATTAGTGAGGGAGACAGTCACTAAATAAATATATCAATATAAATTGTAGTAAGTACTCTAGCACCTTTAACTGTACGGACTCTAAAGACAGATCGCCTGGGTTGGTAATCCCAGCTCTGCCATTCTGCCTTCCTTTCCCCGTCTGTAAAATGGGGCTTATAGTAATAATGGTCCCCTAAACACATAAGATGTTGCTGTGACGATAACACAGGTAAGGCATGTAGAACAGGCCCAACACATTTTAAGTTTAATCATTAGCTATTATGATAATGAGGAGGAGAAAGTAGGGTTCTGTCCAAGAGTAAGAGAGGTCTCTCCGTGGAAATGACCTAAGGCCTAAAAGATGATGGCTCTCCAGCCAAGCAAAGTGGACAGAAAAGAATTCAAAGCAGAGAGAGAGTAGCATATACCAAGGTCATTTCATTATATGAAACGATGTTCATCATTATTTTAAATGAACCTAAAACTGTCAGGATACTCATTAAGTGGCCTGAGGATAGCAAGCATTTGAGAGATGCTGCTTTAAAGGGGTAGAGAAGGAACCATAGGATACTGTGAAAGGGAAGCCAAAGATATAAGAGGAAAATCTGAAGAGTATAAAGTCAGGGAAGATCAAACAAACAAACAAAAATAGAGAAACTGTTTCAAGAAGGTGAAAGTGGGCTTCCCTGGTGGTGCAGTGGTTAAGAATCCACCTGCCAATGCAGGGGACACGGGTTCGATTCCTGGTCCAGGAAGATCCCACATGCTGCAGAGCAATTAAGGCTGTGTGCCACAACTACTGAGCCTGTGCTCTAGAGCCTGTGAGCCGCAGCTACTGAGCCCACGTGCCACAACTACTGAAGCCCGCACGCCTAGAGCCCGTGCTCCGCAACAAGAGAAGCCACCGCAACGAAGAGTAGCCCCTGCTCACCACAAATGGAGAAAGCCCGCGCACGTTAACGAAGACCCAATGCAGCCAAAGATAAATAAATAAATTTTTTTTAAAGGTGAAAGTAACCAACATTGTAGAAAACTGCTGAAGATCTGGCATGAGAAGACTGAAAAGGATCCACTGGATCCGCAGTTGGAAGTCAGACTGAAATGGATTGAAGAACGAAGGAAAAATGAAGGAGTAAGATGGCAGGTGGACAACTCATTTTAAGAAGTGAAGCAGCGAGACAGGGTAAGAACTGAAAGGAGGTATGGGTCAAGGGAGGCTTTTTTAAGATGGGAAATTAGAATATGTTTAGTGTTGGAGAAAGTAGAAGATAAAAGAAGAGAATAGCTAAAGTTCCAAATTCTTAAGAAGGGAAGGTGATGGTTTAGGCTCCAGGGCACATTGGCCTTTCCTAGAAAAAAGGACCTTTTCTCCACTGAAACAAGAGAAGAAAAAAGAAATCAGTTTGTAGATGCAGCAGTGAGATGAGGGAGTTTTTAGCTGATGGTTGCTGTTTTCTCAATGAAGCGTTTCTTGAAGGTTCACCACTGCAACAACCACCAAAAAGGAAAAAAAAAAAAAAAGTACATATCTTGAACTACAAACAGGACTTATAAAACCTGAATGCAAAGTTACAGTTTCTGTTCACTAAAACTTTTCTTTTTTTCTACATCACGCAGCTTGCAGGATCTTAGTTCCCTGACCAAGGATTGAACCCAGGCCACGGCAGTGAAAGTGCCGAGTCCTTACCACTGGACCACCAGGGAATTCCCTAAAACTTTTTAATCTAATTCCCTCATTCATTCCACAAACTTTAATGGCGCGTGTACTTTGTGCCAGGAACTGGGTTAGTGGCCGGGAACACAGATAGATGTATATGACCTGGTTCTCAGGGAGCTCCTGAACCATGGAAGACAAAAATAACTTGAAACAAAAGGAAAATACTGTCCTTTGGATCTCAGAGGCAAGAGCTCCTACCCCATCCCACACTAGGCTCTCTATGGCTCTCTTTTTCATAGATTCTGAGGCCAGCCACAGTTCAGTGTGTATTACCACTGCAGATAATGAATTCATTCATTTATCTTTTTCATTAATTCAACCAGTGCCAGCATCATCTGCTGGGCATCAGGGATTCAGACATAAAAGTAGTCTTTTGTTTTTTTGGCCGCGCCCCTGGGGGCATGTGGGATCTTAGTTCCCCGACCAGGGGAATCAAACCCGTGCCCCCTGCGGTGGAAGCTCAGAGTCCTAACTACTGGATGGCCAGGGAATTCCCAAAAGTAGTCTTTATGAACAAATCACAATGCCCAGTTTACAGATAACTTTTTTTTTTTTTTTTTTGCGGTACGCGGGCCTCTCACTGTTGTGGCCTCTGCCACTGCGGAGCACAGGCTCCGGACACTCAGGCTCAGCGGCCATGGCTCACGGGACTAGCCGCTCCGCGGCATATGGGATCTTCCTGGACCGGGGCACGAACCTGCGTACCCTGCATCAGCAGGCGGACTCTCAACCACTGCGCCACCAGGGAAGCCCTACAGATAACTTTTATAGATTATATGAGTTGGTTATTTTCTGATGCTGAGATGGAAAACAGCCTTATCAGTCAGTGGTCTCCAGACCCCGTTCCATGTATGTTACTAATGCAAAGTGTCATGGACTGAACTGTGTGCCCCACCACACACACACACACACAAATTCATATGTTCAAATTCTCAGAATCCACAGTAGGATCTCACAATGTAATTCCATTTGGAAATAGAGCCTTTAAAGAGGTAATAAATTGAAAATGGGCCCCAATACAATCTGACTGGTATCCTTATAAGAAGAGGAAATTTGGAAACGCCAGGTAGGCACACAGAGAGAGGAAAGGCCATGTGAGGACACAGTGAGAAGGCAGCCATCCGCAAGCCAAGGAGAGAGGCCTCAGGAGAAACCAAACCTACTGACACCTTGGATCTTGGACTTATAGCCTCTAGAACTGTGAGCGAATAAATTTCTGTTGTTTAAAGCCATAGGTCTGTGGTACTTTGTATGGCAGCTCTGGTGAACTAATATAGAAATGAAGCCACAGTTACTACTGCTTCCCAGTCTTCGGTGTGGCCCCCATGACTCCATCCTCCATCTGCTTTGCTGCCTCCATCCTCTTTCTAAATGTAAATCCAGTTGTGTCTCTTCCCTGCTCAAAACCCCTCAATGGTTCCCCATCTAAAATTTAACCATCACAAGGCCATCCATGATCGGACCTGCTTCTCCAGCTATTTGCTACTGCTCCCCCCACACCTTGAACACCCCTTCTTCCTATGACATCACAGCACGTTACACTGCTCCAGACGTGGAATGCTCTTTCCTCA
This sequence comes from Pseudorca crassidens, assembly GCF_039906515.1. Taxonomy (NCBI): domain Eukaryota; kingdom Metazoa; phylum Chordata; class Mammalia; order Artiodactyla; family Delphinidae; genus Pseudorca; species Pseudorca crassidens. The sequence goes on from NC_090314.1 coordinate 39,838,411, forward strand.
CCCCAGAAACGTCTACCCATCTTCCTCAGCTCACGGCCCAAGCATCACCAGCTCTGTAAAGCCAACCTGGACCCTCATTCTCCGCTTGCCACACACAACTCATCATCTTCCTTGTGCCACCATTTTACCTTGTACATTTTGGGGTTTGTCACACGATACTGCAAATACCAGTCTTTTTCTTTCAAATAAAAGTTTCTCCCTTTCAGTCTGGCGGCAGCCATCAGTTTATCTCAAAGGTAAGCCAAAACAGGCACTTACAAGTACATCCAGGAGCTGTGGAGGAAGAGTCGATGTAACGCGCTTTCTTCTCAAGGTGTGCTTTTGGCCGTACTGCCAGCTCTCTGCACTCCACAGGGCCCTCCACCCCACCCAGCCTGATAAAGCACGCAGACTGGGATACAAGGCCAAGCAAGGTTATGTCACATATCAGATTCCTGTGAGCCGTGCTAGCTGCAAATGCCCAGTTCCTAAGGGTGCCAGCTATGGCAAGCCTAATTATCATGGTGTTAAACCGCTAAAGTTTGCTTGAAGCCTTCAGTCTATTGTGGAGGAGTGAGCTGGGTGCCACCATGTGACTCTGAGAGTCCTGGATTCATACTGGGTTGGTGAAAATTCTACGCACAAATTCTTTGAGGTTATCCTCATTGATCCATTCCATAAATCTACCAGAAGAAATCCTGACACCTAGTGGATCACCAGTCCAGTCCACAAGTACAGGTAGATGTGAGGGCTGACATTGGCAGGTTGAAAGAGCTGTAGCCTTGGAAAGGGCCACAAGTTCCGCCACACCGCTGGTGGTTCTCACCATGCAGCTTGGAGATGGTACAGTACTCTCCAGCTCCACTGTTACTGCTAATATAAGTAATGTTTGTGGGCTTCCCTGGTGGTACAGTGGTTAAGAATCCGCCTGCCAATGCAGGGAACACGGGTTTCGAGCCCTGGTCCGGGAAGATCCCACATGCCGCGGAGAAACTAAGCCCGGCGCCACAACTACTGAGCCCGTGTGCCACAACTACTGAAGCCTGCATGCCTAGAGCCCATGCTCCACAACAAGAGAAGCCACCGCAGTGAGAAGCCCGCACACTGCAACAAAGAGTAGCCCCTGCTCGCCTCAACTAGAGAAAAGCCCACGTTAAGCAACAAAGACCCAACACAGCCAAAAATAAAATTAAAAAAAAAAGTAATGTTTGTGAAATTCTTACCTAATTAATTAGGATATTCATGTCTAAAAAGTGTTCTTTAACGTCTCTTAAAACTAGTTGTCTACAGATTGTTTCATGAATGCATTGTCAAATTATGACAGCTAAAGTGCAATAATGTTTGAATACTATAAGTGATGGTATATCTTGTTTCTAATAAGAAAAATACTTTTGTCTTTGCTTTATCCTTTTAGGAAGTTTACATGTCAGTGTTTAAAATGCTGTTTTGTACAATAGGTGTAAAATACGTTATGTAGAAGAGGAGTGCAGAAACTAGCCATGCACATGTTGGTGCATGTGATGAAACCGACAGCTTTACTGGAGTGATGCAGTGCTCTGCTGGGTTACTCTCCAGTGGCTGTTTTATGGAGTTTGGCAAGGATCGACTTTTTTAAAAAAATTAATTTATTTTTGGCTGCATTGGGTCTTCGTTGCTGTGCGTGGGCTTTCTCTAGTTGTGGCGAGTGGGGGCTACTCTTTGGTGCGGTGCGTGGGCTTCTCATTGCAGTGGCTTCTCTTGTTGCAGAGCACGGGCTCTAGGTGCGCAGGCTTCAGTAGTTGTGGCATGCCAGCTCTAGAGTGCAGGCTCAGTAGCTGTGGCACACAGGCTTAGTTGCTTGGCGGCATGTGGGATCTTCCCGGACCAGGGCTCAAACTTGTGTCCGCTGCACTGGCATGCAGATTCTTAACCACTGTGCCACCAGGAAAGCCCAATGACAAACTTTTAAAATTGGATTTTGCTTGGAAATGTGAAGGATGTCCTAATCCTCTGTCATGATCATATGCAGAAAAGTCATGAAAGTTGACTAGGGTCTACATTTTTAGATTTAATCTAATATTCCGTATCTGTGACTGCTGCTTCCGAAAGGAGAAAAGTTTAAAAGAATGCCACCATTTTTAAGAGAATTGAATAAACATGTTGCAAGAGGATTCTCTTACAAAAGAAACAAATCCTGGTTAACCTAAACAAAATTGCCTTGGTCTCCACAGTACCACTGAAGTTCACTTAAAAGGCAGAGGCTCCTGACTCAATCCCATGACTCCACGGGATCTGTAGAATACTGAATTTCATGCAAAATAGTAATGGTACTTATACTGGCATATACTGAAACTGATGGAAATTGAACATCAAGTAAATGAGAAGGGAATTATAAACCTTAAGGTTTGTAAGCTAGTAATGCTAGGATTGGGAAATTGATGGTCATCAGATACCTTTCAAGTGTGGGAGGATAGAAAAAGTCAGCTTTGATCAAAATTGTAAATACTTTATCTGTAGTGCTAGTTTGTGACCATTTTACCTTTGGCTAAAAATTAAGGTTGGCTTTATTTAAAAGTAACATCATTGCTCAGTCTAACAAGTGTTAAAAGTCATCTTGGGTTAACCCAATTTATCCATTCCCATAAGGCTACTGAGAAAAGTCATGTAGTTGCTGTTAATACAAGTTCATGGTTTCCAATTTAACTACATTTTTTTCATTCCTGCTCAACCTACCCTCAAAAATCCTTACCTTTCTACAAACTTCCAAGTCACCAATTATGCCTTCTTTAATAGTCAGCATACCACCACATCTGTTTGCTTCCCATCTTCCCGTAGTCCAGGCTTAGTTTACCTGGGTGAATTTGAGTGTGTAGGAAATATGGAAGAGTAATTGCCCCAATTCTTTCCAATTCTGGTTTTGCTGACTTAATAGGTAGTTTAATTTTGAAATCGAATTGCTGGTTTCCTTGAACCAATCTTTCTCCCATTCTCGTCAGGTCTTTTAAAAGACTCACTTAGGGAATTCCCTGATGGTCCAGTGGTTAGAGCTCTGCACTTCTACTGTGGGGGGCGGGGAGTGGGGGATGGCAGGCAGGGCTCAATCCCTGGTCAGGCAACTAAAATCTTGCAAGCTGGGTCTTGAGGCAAATCAATCAATCAATCAATCAATCAATCAATCACTTAAATGATTTCCATAAAATAGGTAACAGGCTCACAAAACCTCTTGAGACCTAAATTCCTTTCCACTCAAAAAACAAACAAACAAACAACAAAAGTTAAACCATACATTTTGTGTGTAAAGGTTGTTCAACTAAAGGAATAAATGTCTGTTAATTTCCTTTTCCTTTTTTTTTTTTTCCGGTACGCAGGCCTCTCACTGTTGTGGCCTCTCCCGTTGCGGAGCACAGGCTCCAGAAGCGCAGGCTCAGCGGCCATGGCTCACGGGCCCAGCTGCTCCGCAGCATGTGGGATCCTCCCGGACCAGGGCACGAACCCGTGTCCCCTGTATCGGCAGGCAGACTCTCAACCACTGCGGCACCAGGGAAGCCCTTCTTTTCCTTTTTTTGGCTGCCCCACTCAGCTTGTGGGATCTTAGTTCCCCGACCAGGGATCAAACCCGGGGCCCAACTGGCAGTGAAGGTGCCAAGTCCTAACCACTGGACCACCAGGGAATTCCCTAAATTTTAAAAAATAAAAAATAAATAAGGGACTTCCCTGGTGGTCCAGTGGGTAAGACTCCGCAATCCCAATGCAGGGGGCCCAGGTTCGATCCCTGGTCGGGGAACTAGATCCCACATGCATGCCGTAACTAAGAGTTCGCATGCTACAGCTAAAGATCCCGCATGCTGCAATGAAGATCCCGTGTGCCGCAACTAAGACCCAGTGCAGCCAAATAAGTAAAATTTTTTGTAAAAATAAATTTATTTATTTATTTTTGGCTGCATTGGGTGTTCGTTGCTGTGTGCGGGCTTTCTCTAGTTGTGGCAAGCGGGGGCTACTCTTCGTTGCGGTGCACGGGCTTCTCACGGCGGTGGCTTCTCTTGTCACGGAGCACGGGCTCTAGGCGCACGGGCTTCAGTAGTTGTGGCACCTGGGCTCAGTAGTTGTGGCTTGCGGGCTCTAGAGTGCAGACTCAGTAGTTGTGGCACACGGGCTTAGTTGCTCCGTGCCACGTGGGATCTTCCTAGACCAGGGCTCGAACCTGTGTCCCCAGCATCAGCAGGCAGATTCTTAACTGTGCCACCAGGGAAGTCCCTAAAATCCTTTGTAAGGAAGGGAAAGTTTACAAATAAATCCTTACCAAGAGAACTCACAGATTTTGATCTGCAGTAACTACCAAGTTTTTTGAACTGCTTTTTTAAAAAAGAGGCCACTACCTACTCCTCTGTCACACAAATTGTGCTAAAGGGCCCAATTCCAGTACTATGCACATCAGCTTCAGATGGAGTATCATGCTGGATCTGAGAATTAAAGTTTAAATTGGGGGACAAATAAAAATGTAAGCTCAAGCAGAGTTCCAGTTCACCATAGGATCAATTTAAGTGTGCAGTCAGTTTATATTCAGTACCACCTGGTGTGCACTGTGTGCTGTGTGAATGACTGTATCATAATAAACAGATTTGGGTTTTTCTTAAACAGTAGCAAGAAAAATGCTTGCTGTGCAAATCCTGGGCTGCCCCAAGAGAGGCAAATGAAAACCCCATGCCTAAATTTGTCTCTTCCTATTTTATCTCCTCTCTGCGTTCAGACCTTTCTCTTTTTCACCCCAGGGTTATTCCTTAACCCTTCCGACCCCATCTGCAATCTTCCATCCTGTGCCACATTGGAAGATGTCTCCCGGGCGCCTGGGCTCAGCAAAACAATACTTTTCTTTTTCTCGGGCTGGGTAGTAAGGCAGTGCCAGCCCAGGCTCTGAGCCTCATTAGATTGATTAGGCAAAGAAGTCAGGCAGAATGCTGTTTATACTTTGCACCGTTCCTCTCACCAAAGCCTCTTTGGTGTTCTCTTCTTTCTTTTTTCCTTACATGGCCTTCACGAAGAGTAATTAATTAAGATTTAAAAGCAGTAATAAATCACATTTTATAGACTCTGAGCACAATATATTTTTCCTGAAAGCCAATTTAGAAGAAATCTCTAAAATGAGATGTAAAACAACAGCAATTGAAATAAATAATCGAACTGAAAAGTCCCAAGCACTGTCAAAAGAAGAACCGTGTACTCTATCTCTGCAATAACAGGCATATAATAGGATCGTTTTCAGCCCATTTCCCCATCCTGCCGGGCAAGAGTTGGTTCAGATAAGGAAAAAGAGCCAAACAAACCGGGGTGGGGGTGGGGGGGTGGGGAACACCAGTTATTTTTGATGCCTGGTAAACAGCCTGCGCCAGGGGATAAGGCTTTTCTGGCTCTCAAATACCCATTCTTCCCTTTCCTTGTGTCTGTCCTCCTCCCTGGAAGCTGCGGGGTAGGGAGTTCTAAAAATAGTCCGTGAATCACGGCAGATAATATTGTGCAGCTGTTACATAAACAGCCAGCCCGCGCGGGCGCCGAGGGTAGGAACGGAAAATATCTGGGTCAGGGTTGTCACTCTGAATAGGTTCCCCCGGAGCCGGCCTGCGGGAGGCGCGGCCGGGAGGAGACTTGGGCCCACGGGCCGGGAACAGCAGGAGAGTGGCGGGCGGCCCTCGGCGGGGTAGCCGAGGCAGCTGGCCGGGCGCGGGCGGCGGCGCGAGCTGGGCGGACGTGCTCCGCGCGGTCTCTCCATGGCGGGGAGCGGGCCGCGGCGTCGGCGGCGCTGACCGGCCGGGACTGGGCGGGCGGGCGGACCCGGGCGGGGGCCTGGGGCTGAGGGAAGATGAGCGCTCTCCTGGAGCAGAAGGAGCAGCAGGAGAGGCTGCGGGAGGCCGCGGCCTTGGGGGACATTCGGGAGGTGCAGAAACTGGTGGAGAGCGGGGTGGATGTGAACTCCCAAAATGAGGTCAACGGCTGGTAAGTGGGGAGCGGGGGAGGCCTAGGGTCAGAGCACCCGGCCCGGGCGCGACCTCGGCCTAGCGCTGAACCCGACGCCCTCTAAGGCGTGGCCCGGCGCTCCGGGTCAACGAGGCTGTGCGCTCTGGAGGCCAGACCTGGCCCCCTCTGCCTCGGTTAGTCAGCGGAGCGTCGTGTCCAAATCCCGGCCCACGTGGTCCTGCCCCGGCAGCGCCCACCCGAACCCTGGCGCCCGCCGTTCCTCCCTCCCCACCCCTAACGTCACCCTAATTTGATGCTCACCCCAGTTCTAGTCTGGAATTACTATGAAGAGCACGTCTGTGCAGAGCAAAAAGCATAAGCAACTGAGGAAATGTGGATCTTATAAACTAGCACGATTTCTTTTCCCAAGACTAGGGGAAAAAATCACTTGCGTCCCTATTCTGCTTCTCTGTTGTCTCACTGCAGCAGTGATTTGCTACTACCTACAGCTGCCTGTTGCAGGAAGACCCATTCATTTATCCTATGGAGTGTTTGCTTTGTTTTCTTACAACAGTTTCAAACATGGGACTTCAGATGCCTGCATGCAGTTGAGTCCTTTCCAACTAAATAAGGCATCTCATTTTATGATGTGCTGGTGGTCAAGTTTTAAGTTACTGAATGTGGTATTATTCTGCTCTCTTCACATTTAAATTTTAATTTTTTATTTGATCCAGGTAATGCTTAACCAACCTATATTGCTAGCTGAGAGTTAAAGTGAGTTTGCAAATGTTTTATTTTTTAAGGTGGAATCATACAGTTTGAAACTAAAAGGGACATTGGAGATGGGTTCAACTTCAGAGAATAACCTGCCCGAGGTCACACAACTATTAATATAAAAGCCAGGACTGGAGTCGCAGTTTCCCGACTTCCTCACAAATCTATCTACGAACTTACCCTAAGGAAAACAGCCTGCGTAGCTGTCCAGAAAGCGAGGAAACAGTAGAAACTGCTTTTTTGTTTTGTTTAAAAGTGTTTGCAAACTAGCTTGCTTTTCTCTGTGTGTGCCATTTCTAGGATTGCTGTGTGGTTCACAAGCTGTGAATCATTGTTTCGGCACTGGGAGGCAGTGTTGTGTAGAAGAATAAGCCTGGTCTTTCCTGCAGGTTCTTCTCCATTCCTGCTTAGATATACAACCTTGCCCGAGTCACTTCATTTTCCAGTTATTTCAGAAGAGTGTTGTGAGCATTTACGGAGATGCAGCATGATATAAACAGCTAACATTTATTGAGCTTGCTCCTTAGTGCAAACAAGCTTCCAGGTGCTTTATGTGTATTATCTCATTCACAACTACTCAGGGACATAGCTATTGTTATCCTCTCCATTTTGTAGGTGAGGATACTGAAGCCCAGAAAGATTAAGTAATTTTCCCAAGGTCACAGAGTTTACAGTAACTGATGGAGCTGGGAAACAAACCCAGCATCTGCCTCCAAACCATACTTCCTCTTTTTTTTTTTTTTTTGGCCACACCCAACGGCATGTGGGATCTAAGTTCCCCGACCAGGGATCGAACCCACACCCCCTCCAGTGGAAACATGGAGTCTTAACCACCGGACCACCAGGGAAGCCCCCAAACCATACTTTCTTAACCACATAGTAGGTGCTCAGTGAACGTAAGTTGGTGGAACTATGAAGAGACTTTCATAGATTTAATTGGGGGAAGATGTCTAATAGGACTTCAAATGCAACATGCCCAGGGTTGAGTTCCTGGTCGCCCTAATTGTCCCCAGCCTGCTCCTGAGTCCTCATCTCAGCATCTGAGGTGCACAGGCCAGAACCTTTGGTGCCCTCCTTGCCTTCTGTCTTTCCCTCACACCCCACATCCAGTCAAGCCGCTAATCCTGCCAGCTCCACTGGCAGCGGTGTAGTTAGAATCTGACCATTTCTCACTAGCTCTACCACTACACCTCTGGTGCAAAGCCACCATCATTCCATCACTTGGATTAATGCAGTAGCCTCCTAACTAGTCCTTCTACCCTACATCTTTTCTCAGCACAGCAGCCAGAGGGATCTTTTCTCAGCACAGCAGCCAGTCAGATCGTTTCATTCTGCTCAAAACCCTTTAATAGCTCCCGTCTCACGTTGAGTAAAAGCCCACAGGGTCCTACAGTTTCGACTCCTTGTCCCTGCATCCTCTGTCTTTACCTCTAAGCCTCACCTCCGGCTTTACCCCCTTGCCCCCTTCATTCTGCTCTCCTGGCCTCCTTGCTTTTCCTGAAAACACCAGGCACAATGTTGATTCAAGGCCTTTGTGTTTTCTCTTCCCATTATTTAAAATGCTTTTGTCCCCTCACCTCCTTCAGGTCTTAGCTTAGACGTCCCCTTAGTGAGTCTTTCCTTGGCCCTCAATTTAAAATTGAGCCATGCCCCTTCCCTGTCTCTGGCATTTCCTAATCCCTTTCCTCTCTTTATTGTCCTTGTAATACAATCTCTGTGTACCATAGTGTTTTGCTTAGTTGCTGACTGCCTCAGTTTTCTCATCTGTAAAGTGGGAGAATGTTGATAATAGTAGGTTGTTTAGAGGATTAAATGGATTGTTTAGAGGATTAAATGAATTAATATATGTAAAACTTTTAGAACAGTGTTCAGCATGTAAAACATGTCTGTGTTAACTATTTTTTTCTTTTTTAACTATTATTTTTTTATTAAGCAGTGTGCTGGGTAATGGGATATAAAGGTTATCCTCAAAAAACATAGTCAGCAGCATAGAAAAGCAGAATGGTTACTGCTTTCAATTCTTAGCTGCTCAGTAACCACAATTTCTGCACAAATGAAATTTGTGCCTCTGGTCTGAAATACTTCCCAGCACTGAAAGCATGCCCAGTGCCTCTGGTCTGAAATACTTCCCAGCACTGATAGGCTATTCTGACTGCAAATTTAAAGCTTAAAGAGTTCACGTTCAAAGATAGAGCTCCCACATCAATTGTACTTCAAGTGTCATGCATACCCCTTTGCTTTAAGGAACAAGTATAATAGCTCAGGAAGAAGTTGAAAATATTGCCTGGCTACAGTGCCTGTCAGTTCTGGCCACCCAGAGCTGCACAGGTCTGGACTATAAGTGATGATCACTCAGGGTACAGGGCTGTGGGGGACGTGCTGTGTTGACTTAACTCCACTTTACATGGTGATGCTTTAGCTAGCTGGTTTGTCCCCAAGTGTCTCAGATCCACTGGCAGTATATTTCTTCCTTCACTCTCAAGCTTGTCGTGAACAAGTGATTTACTACTAGCAAGTGAGCACTTTATTTCCAAAAGGGAACATATTTTTCTCATCATGCTCCATTCATTTTTGAGTGCTTGCTTATCATTATAATTATTCATTTTCAGGCTTTCAAGACATCCACACACAAACACACTCTCAGCTGTAGTTTGGCCAGAATCAAGGATATGTGGGATCCTTCTACTCCAAGTAATGCCCACCGTGTCCTTGGTTCACTCATTCAGCAAATATTAAGTACCTGTATATTCAAGCAGATACTTCCTTACCCTCACACAGAGCTTATATTTTAGAAGTCCATATCAAGACTCTTCCCTTATTTTCCCCAAATTGGCATTCTTTTCATCATAGAGTACCTTTTAAAGACATCTGGATAATCTAATTCTAATGGGTAATAGTTTGGAATGTCAAATATCACTCTGAAACATCAGTGGAGTTGCTCCCAGCCAGCCAGACAAGCTGGCTTTCTGTAAGTCATAAATATTAAGGTGCCCAGGGCAAATCAGCTTTTTCCTGGAACCAAATGTACTTTCTAGATAGTTATATTTCTCAGGTGGGTGACCTAATCCTCAGTATTGAACTTATGTTCTATTCTTTACCATATTTATATTCGTCTATAAGCTCTGAAGATATTTATCTCAGTTCAATTAGAGAGTTGGTGAGTGAGGACATTTCAAAACGGGAGAAAAGTAATTTCCTTCCATAATAACATTCAGGTTTGGCAACTGGGGATGAATTTCGTAGCTCTATTAAGTTGGAGTATTGGCTAGCATGTTATTCTGTTTCTGTGCAGTGTTAAGATAATAGCTCTTTAGAGTGTGCATAATCCCTTCCTGTGTGTACAATAGTAAATAATTAGTTTTACTTAAATAAGTCTAATACTTCAGAAGAGTTCTCAAAACTTTTGGCTGTTGATGTACATTTTTGAAGTGCTTTAGGAATTAAAGTATGTGTGTAGTGCCTTAAACACAAGGCATTGCACATGTACTTTAATTCCTAAAGCACTTGAAAAATGTAGCCTTCTGGAGAGAGCTAGAGAAGTGAACTCTTAAAAATGGAAATTTGGAAATCCTTTGTGTGTGTGTGTGAAGGAGAGAAAAGGAAAGAGGAAAAGAGTAACTGAGATTCAGACAGGAATCTGCTGTAGTAATAATTTTAGTGGCAGAGCAAGCTGCAGATGAGAGATGGTTAGTAGCCTGATAATATTTAATCTTCAAGTGACATTTGGTGCATATGAAGCAAGTTTCCATAGTCTCTTAAAAGGAATATGGCCATGTAAAAATATATTTTAAAGAGACTGGTACAATCTAATGAGCGACACTGATAGAGTGAACACACAGGATATCAGTAGGGTTATCTAGCCAGCCAGGCAGCTAGCCTTCTGAAAGCCATTGAAATAAAGCTCCGAGGATAAATCAGCTTTTCCCAAGGGCCAGAAATGAAATTGAAAAATAAATTTTAAGCATATTAAATATTTCGATCATCTGCTTTCTGAAAAGAGAAGTTAAGATTACCAGCCTGATTTTCTGGTTCTAGCTGAACTTTAACACGCTTGTATGTATTTATTTACTGGTGTGTAGAATTTGAAATCCCAAATCACCTCTCCACTTTTTAAATCACTCTTTTTTTCTTTTCTTTGCCGTAGGACCTGTTTACACTGGGCATGTAAACGCAACCATGGTCAGGTGGTCTCTTACTTGTTAAAATCGGGAGCTGACAAAGAGATTCTTACCACAAAGGGAGAAATGCCAGTCCAATTAACATCAAGGAGAGAAATTAGGAAGATTATGGGAGGTGAGTCTGTGTTTTGAGGCAACTTTTGATTTTGTCAACCTAATTTAAGACTTATGGTATTATTGTATATATTCTTTTTTTTTTTTTTTTTTTTTTTCCTGCGGTACGCCGGCCTCTCACTATTGTGGCCTCTCCCGTTGCGGAGCACAGGCCCCGGATGCGCAGGCTCAGCGGCCATGGCTCACGGGCCCAGCCGCTCCGTGGCATGTGGGATCTTCCCGGACCGGGGCACGAACCCGTGTCCCCTGCATCGGCAGGCGGACTCTCAACCACTGCGCCACCAGGGAAGCCCTATTGTATATATTCTTGATGCCAAACAGCCAATCTGTTTGTATCTAAAAACAAGATAGTCTTAACTGTGCCAAGATAATTATTCCATACTGTTTCTGGAAAGGTAGGCATTATAAAGTTTTGGTTTTTTATCTGTAAACTTTAAGGTGATAAAAATGGTAACGATAAACGTGCAGTAAACACTGATCAAAATATTTGTTGTATACCAAAGGACACTAGCTTTCACAAGATACTCTTTACTTTGTAATTTTTAAAGGGCTATGTAAATGTTCTGTTTCCGTCTTTTTAAGTGGAAGATGATGATGATAACCATGACGACCTCCCTCAGCTGAAGAAGGAGTCAGAGCTGCCCTTTGTTCCGAACTATTTGGCCAACCCAGCCTTCCCTTTCATCTATACCCCTGGGTCGGAGGATTCAGCCCAGCTGCAGAATGGGGGCCCCTCGACACCTCCTGCATCACCCCCTGCAGATGGCTCACCTCCATTGCTGCCCCCTGGGGAACCTCCCCTGCTTGGGGCCTTTCCACGGGACCACACCTCTTTGGCACTGGTTCAGAATGGGGATGTGTCTGCCCCATCTGCCATACTCAGAACACCAGAAAGCACAAAACCGGGTCCTGTTTGTCAGCCACCGGTGAGTCAGAGTCGCTCCCTGTTCTCTTCTGTCCCGTCCAAGCCACCAATGTCTCTGGAGCCTCAAAATGGGACGTATGCAGGACCAGCGCCAGCATTCCAGCCATTTTTCTTCACCGGAGCATTTCCATTTAATATGCAAGGTAACCTCTCATCAGCAAACAGCCTCTGCAACAGGGCGGGTGGTGTCCAGAGGTCTAGTGCTTTACTTCCTGGTTTTCTGAGGAGTGGGGGTGGGATTTATTTATTTTGCATCTGATTATAGACTTACAGAAAAGTTGCAAGACTAGTATAAGGAACTCTCTTTACTCAGATTTACAAGTTATCTTTTGCCCTTTTACCCTGAACTACTTAAGTGTGTTTTTCTTAAGAACAAGGATAGTCTCTTACATAATCACCATATAATGAGAAGATTTAGAAAATATAACCTTGGGCTTCCCTGGTGGCGCAGTGGTTGAGAGTCCGCCTGCTGATGCAGGGGACACGGGTTCGTGCCCTGGTCCGGGAAGATCCCACATGCCGTGGAGTGGCTGGGCCCGTGAGCCGTGGCTGCTGAGCCTGTGCGTCCTGCAACGGGAGAGGCCACAACAGTGACAGGCCCGCGTACCGCAAAAAAAAAAAAAGAAAAAAGAAAATATAACCTTGACCTAAAACTATTCTCTAACCCATAGTTTATATTTAAATTTTTGTCAGCTGTGTCAGCAATGCCCTTTGTGGCTATCTTCACTCCCTCTACTCCTGCCCGCCTCCCAGGATCAACCATTGCATTTGCCTATCATGTTGTTATAGTCTCCTTTAATCTGAAGCATTTCCTCAGCCTTTAGCTATCACTTTAGACCTCAGATTTTTGAAGAGTCCAGGCCAGTTATTTTGTAGAATATGATTTCCTTTCATTTTTTTCTCTGTTTATTAGGTGGTATTCTACTATAAAGAAGGGCTTTCCCTTCTCCTCCATTTGAACTCACTGATTCTTATTTTATTTATTGGGTTATAATGCATTAGTATCATTATTTTGATGTTCAAATTATGCCAGATTTATCCAGAGGGAGCCCCTTGGAGCTTGTTCTTGTGTCTCTTGGACATGCCCATCATTCTTGGAGCACTTCCTTACTTTGTGGTACAGCAAGATGTTTCAGGCTCCCTAGTATAACTTTCCCCGCCCCAGCCTTGGAATCAGCTGTTTCTCCAAGGACCCCTGGTTCTTTCTGGTGGAGAATGGTATTCAGGAACCAGAACGTGAACACTAGGTGTGCTCACTGCTGCTAGCATCATTTCTTCTAGGCTCACTCAGAGGACCGAGTTAGAATAGAAAGGAAAAAGCAAGCAAACAATAAAGAGCAATTGAATGATGAAAGGAAAGATATAAAGTAAAGATGCATGTACCTAGGAACATGACTTCAAAGCATTCTAGGTTCTCATTTAATTGTTACAGCAAACTCATCAACTGGGTATTATTATTTACATTTAATTTAATTAATTTATTTATTTTGGCCTCCCCGCACAACTTGCAGAATCTTAGTTCCCCAACCAGGGATTGAACCTGGGCCCTGGCAGTGAAAGCGACGAGTCCTAACCACTGGACCACCAGTGAATTCCCATTATGTACATTTTATTTATTTATTTTTTAAGAGTTTTTTTCTTGGCTGCCCTGCGCAGCATGTGGGATCTTAGTTCCCTGACCAGGGATTGAACCTGCGCCCCTTGCATTGGAAGCATGGAGTCTTAACCACTGGACCGCCAGGGAAGTCCCTATGTACATTTTAGAAATGGAGAAACTTAAATGCAGAGAGATAGGTAATTTGCCCAGTATCACATATCTAGTACATGGTAGAGCGGGGTTATACGCGTTTGTACCACAGTCATTCAAGGTTCAAAAGGTCACAAAAAGTAGAGTTGAAAGCAGCTCTCACAATTTATGACAAAAGCAACAAACTCTCCTTTGGTATTTTACATCAGCGATCTCCAGCCTTTTTGGCACCAGGGACTGGTTTTGTGGAGGACGGTTTTTCTACAGACTGGTGGGGGGAGGGGGAGAATGGTTCAGGTGGTAATTCGAGCAATGGGGAGCCCCAGAGAAGCTTTGCTCCCTTGCTGCTCACCTCTTGCTGTGCAGCCCCATTCCTAACAGGCCGTGGACCGGTATTGGTCCGTGGCCGGGGGTTGGGGACCCCTGTTTTAAATGAAAAGTAGAAAATGAACATATGCTTCCTGGATATCAAGCTGCATGCTGACCTGAGAGGATTAGTAACGTTAAAAAAAAAAGAAAAAAAAGGCAAGCAAACACAAATATATGTACTTTTTTCTGTATTTCTATATCTACTTAATCTAGATCTTTTAAAAAATATTAAAAACTGTAAATTAATCCTAATACCTCCAATTCCAGTCAACACCACAGGGTATAGTCTAGTCTTACCTTTCTTTTTCCATATCAGTAACTCCCTCACTTTCTGTTTTTGAGGACCTGTTACTATTGTTGTTGATAACAGTGGCCCATGGGTGGCGTGAGGGATTCCTATATAAGGAGCAAAGCAGAACCACTAAATGCACATGGGTGCATGGCTTGGGCCATCACGGCAGCCAGGCTCAGAACTTAGGAGCAGACTGCTTAGATCCCAGAGCCACGAATAATGGTATTTGTTTACTCTCAAAGCCAAAATTCCTCCCTTATTAAGGTATACTGAATTCAAGTCATAGTTAGACTTTAATTTTTATCAGTAGCTTATCTTTTTGCTCTTGTACTGTCTTTACTGCAAGGATTTTCATATCATAAATATCTTTAGATCCACAATTGTTAAGTCTATAGAGTAACTCTTGTACCGTTATCCTTCCCGTGCCTTCTTTTCACCTCGCTTCCCCTCACCCTGCTTATGTGTTGTTTGATACCCAACCCATTCTCAAGCCTTTACCTGCTTAGCTCCAGCGGCAGAAGTAAATTGGCCTTCTGTATGGCTGGGATGGTTGTCTGCCGTCTCCCCCTGCCGCCCCTTTACTTTGTGAACCACAGTCCTAGATGTAGGGAGGACAATGCAACTGCACCAGCAGAGCCAGAACTGGGCCTGAGCAAACCATGCTGTAATATTGTGCTTTGTTTTCTCATTGGGTGGCACAGGCCTTAGCACAGGACATGATTAAGGGTAACCATCTTCTGGAAAAGGTCTTAAATTACCTCGGGTTACTATGCCAGAATCATTCATTAACATTTCCCCCCTTTTCCCTAGAGCTGGTACTCAAGGTGAGGATTCAGAACCCATCTCTTCGAGAAAATGACTTCATTGAAATTGAACTGGACAGACAGGAGCTCACCTACCAAGAATTGCTCAGAGTGAGTTGCTGTGAGCTGGGTGTTAATCCTGATCAAGTGGAGAAGATCAGAAAGTTACCCAATACTCTGGTAAGAAAGGTAAGAAAGGTCTGTTAAGTGGTTGCTTTTTCCATTTGGAAAATACCCAGCTTCCTCCTTGGGTATGTGAGTCATAGTTGAAGAAACGAGAAGAGAATAGAACAAGAGCAAAGGGTGTTTTTCCATTGAGCTTTCTTTCCTCTACTGGGCCTATAGAGACACTGGCATTTCTGAAAGTGGTAGGATACCAGAGAGAATGTTCTGAATTTACCATTCACAGGTACCTATTTTTGGTTGTTTCTCTTTAGTGATCTGTAAGGATTACTAGTGCACTATCACATGTGCCTTGTGTTTTATAACATAAGAACCAGCCTAAATTATAGTGCAAATCTACATAGATACATGTGTGGTCCTCCCAGCGTCTCTGGGTTCCCTGAATGTCAGGCTTCTGGCTTCTCGGGGCCCCTGAGGAAAACATCCCTGCACTGCCTCTCCCTTCGAGGTGTGCTTATCTTGTAGCATCTGCTGTTAAGGCCTTCTACCACTCCAACCCAGTTCACGTTCCTGGGGAATTTCCTGCACTATCACTGGTATCAGCACAGCACACCAAACACATAGAGACAAGCGGCTCCTCTTAATCTGTTTAACCTATTTTTGTTTTAGGACAAAGATGTTGCTCGACTCCAAGATTTCCAGGAGCTGGAACTGGTTCTAATGATAAGTGAAAATAATTTTCTGTTCAGAAATGCTGCATCCACACTGACTGAAAGGCCTTGCTACAACAGGAGAGCTTCAAAACTGACTTACTAATGCAGCAGGGACTTTTATCACTGAGTACTGTGACAGTGTGCATCACCTCTGGGCCAAGGACAAGCCATTGATCTAAATGCCTTGGATGCCCCGGAGCGCCCCTGGTGCCACTGCGTCGGATACACTAACATCGTTCTGCCAAGGTAGGAAGCCCCTGACCCCGAGCAGCGGTGCCACTCTTCCGAGCCTCTTGGTGCACAATAAACCTATTGCTGGAAGCTGTGAACAGCTGAGAAGTGGCCTGGAGAGGCAGAAGCCGACGGTTCTATATCCAGTGTGTTTTTTGTGCAGAATGTAAGAGAGTTGTCTAACAGAAGCTGAGAGAGAGCAGAGCCTATTTCTAGCTAGTCCTGTTGACAGTGCACCCGAAGGGCCGGGAAGCGCTTCTCTTGGTGTTGCATGTTCACGACTCTCCAGAAACGTGAACTAGAGAGGAAAACTGGGGAAAGCACAGGTACTGGACATAGGAATCTTGGTGTGACTTGTGGCTGTGAGGTTTCACATAACATAGTTATAAATGTTACTCAGGTTAAAATTATTTAAGAATACAGTTACCTAATTGTAAATATGCTGTTAACCAAAAGAGCTTCCCCTCCCTGACTTTTTCCATTGTAAACACTCGACTGCTTCTGTCTCTAGATTGCCATTGCCTAGACAGTCATCTCTGCATTAACGCCCCTTCGTGGTCACTAGAGGGCTCTCTAACGCCTCCTAAAAGAGCAACAGCTTTTTTTTTTTTTTTAACTGAAGCGATCCCTGTCTTCGTGTTTCTGTTTAATTGCACCGAAAGAGAAGAGCACAAACATTGCCAGTCCATGTTCTCCACTTTCATTTTCCACTACAAATGAAAAGCAATTTTCCAGACTGAATCCTTTGCTATTTTAAAGGTTATTGTGGGAAACTGAGCTAAAAGGAGTTAGCATCTTTATTTTTGTATCAAAGATAAAGATTATTTTGAAACTATTGGGATTTTTACACAGCTCTGAAATCTGTTGCTTTTGTAAACAAGTTGTTTGATCTTGGGCATCCTCCACAACCACCACCAACCCACTTAACAAAGTCAGTTGTGAGTCGGCCAGGCTTTGTTCTCAAAACAAACAAATAACCTGATTAAACTCTTGAGCATGGCATAAGAATTTTTCTAAAGAACGCATTTAAGGATTCTTTTCCTTCCCTTCAGTGTCATTAATGTTAAAAAGAAAAGCTACTGTCTTGTTGAAATAAACAGCTTAACTTTAGAAACAAGAATGAGCACACTTAGACAAACAGGAGAGCAGGGGTTTGAAGCCAGCTGTTGAAGAACATCCCTGCTGTCTTAAGAAGCTTTCTCCCCATAGTGCCTATTGTTTCCAAAGAAACTTAACTTCCTAACTGTGTTAATTTTATTGGAACACTACAGATTGAGAGAGAATGTGCAGAAGATGTCAGTGGAAGAGAATGTTGTGCTAAGCTAATGGCCTCCTGCTGCTGCTTAAATGCTGAGCTGTGGTTGAGGTGTTTTCAAGGCCAGTGTGGAGTCACTCTGTTCAGTGACTTAATTGTATTACAGCAATTACGGATGGTGAGTTACTCACCCTTGTGCAGTGTTTGCCTAACAGAGTGTAAAGGTTATTTATTACTCACTTTCTCTGAAGTACTTTAAAGAAGAAACTTCCCTTGTGTTTCAACCAGTCAAACTAACCCTTCTTTTCCCCTTACCTTTGAAAAAAGTTACAATTTACTGATACAGTTAAGGCTAGTTTTATCCTGGAATAAATAAATTCAGTATTAATTCATGTCTAAATCATTGGGGTTAATACTCTTCCAGCCATCCAGATCAATTAGAAATTCTTGGAAGCTGTTGAAGCCCCTGGCTGGGAGGTGGCCTACAGAGGAATAGCTCCAGGGCATTTCCCGGGCTTAGAAATGGAGGCCGCGGGAATCTCCAGTGAGAGATGGGCCCTGCCCCGCTCTCTCTTCTCCCTTATAAAGTCCTCTGTGGTCACCTGACTCTTGCGTATGGCAGTGAATTAGACTGCACAGCTGCTGGTAGGTGAGTTTCAAGTCTTAATCTATGCATTCAGAGAAATATTTTTATATGCTTTGTGTAATTTATAACAAGGATTTTTTTTTAGCTTTGTTAACTGTGAATTCGCCCCTCCTCCTCCACTGCATATTTAAAGCATGTGCTCACACTGTGTGTAAACATTCACTGAAGATTTTTCTCTTCGTGAACTGCTGACTGTTCAAGCATAACAAGTATTATTAAAATTAAATATTAACTGACCAAACCCACATTCTTTAATTTTGGCCTCCTAAACAGCACTATACTTCTAATAATACGGGGTTCAAATTGTTGGACAGTTCCAGGGAGAAAACCCTCTGGAGGAAGACTAGGAGGGACCGGGCCCCAGCTGAGCCGCCTCCCTCCTGCTGCTGCGGTGGCGTGCACGCCTGTCAGTGGCACCGGAGACGGATATCTTGTGCGGGGTCTTCCTCTCAGTTCACAGCAGTCAGCTTCATTTCCCCAGAGTAGCTGAGCCAGCTAGATGGAGGCCATCCTCTGTTAACCACATTTTTTGATTATCCTATTTACTTTACACAACTGAGCCTCTCCTTCGGGCTGTCAGCACCTGTCAGGGCCTCAATGAGCTCAGAGGCAAACTCCCAAGACAGGAGAGGAAATACAGCCTTACACCTTCAGATCTTTAGCTGAGAATGATGCCGAATGAATCTGCATTTCTGTTGGTTTGGGGCAGCTAGAGCCTCCCCAGCCAGACGTCATGCCAAATCGGCCCGATAAATCAGGGAGCACAGCAGAGACCTTTTCTTAGCTCCAAGGAGAGGCAGAATAATTTGGGCATTTGTGCTTTCATACTCGCTTTATCACAAGGATGGAAGTCTTCTTCTATGCACTCATAAACATCCTGGGCAGAAACAGCCTGCCAAAAAAATGTGATTAACCTTTAACAAATAGTCCTGCAGCACAGGCTGGCCCGATGCATATAGAAAAATCAGATCAAAGGAGCCATCTCCACACCTACTGCAAACCATTTAGGGTGGAGGAAAAACAAAAAAGCCATCACCCACAACCAGTCACATGATACCAAGAGTAAAGTTTGAAGAAATGAGAGTCAGAGGAGACCAGAAAACTTAGTAAGGTAACAAAGAGAAGAGATCCCTTCCAAATAGAAGGCCATGTGCCAGGTAAATTCTGACCTGCAGAAAAATAAACACTTCATTGGCTTGCTCAAAAAAAGCAAATTTAATTCACTCCCTCATCTCATTGACCAGCCCGGGACTGTCAGGAGAGGGGGCAGCCTCTGGCTGCTCTGTGTTCCAATATTCACCTTCAGCCACAGTGAGGAAGATGCATGACTTGGAGACCTCACTGGTGACGGGGACCTGTCCGGAACAGACTGTTAAAGGGGCGAGGGAATAAAGCACCACGCGTTTCTCATCCCCTAGAGCAGCGGTCCCCAACCTTTTTGGCACCAGGGACTGGTTTCGTGGAAGACAATTCTTCTATGGATGGGGTGGGGGGATGGTTCAGGCGGTTATGCAAGCGATGGGGAGCGATGGAGAGCAGCAGATGAAGCTTTGCTCGCTTGCCCACTGCTTACCTCCTGCCGTGCAGCCCGGTGCCTAACAGGCCATGGAGCGGTACCGGTCCACGGCCCATGGGTTGGGGACCCCTGCCCTAGAGAAGCAGGCGTAGTGGTCTGAGGGATGACATAAATGTGGAGGTGTTCGGGACTTCCCTGGTGGCACAGTGGTTAAGAATCCACCTGCCAATGCAGGGGACACGGGTTCGAGCCCTGGTCTAGGCAGATCCCACATGCCACGGAGCAACGAAGTCCGTGCGCCACAACTACTGAGAGCCTGCGCTCTAGATCCTGCGAGCCACAACTGCTGAGCCCATGTGCCACAGCTACTGAAGCCCGTGCGCCTAGAGCCTGTGCTCCACAACGAGAGAAGCCACTGCAATGAGAAGCCCGCGCACTGCAACGAAGAGTAGCCCCCGCTCGCTGCAACTAGAGAAAGCCTGCGTGCAGCAACGAAGATCCAACGCAGCCAAAAATAAATAAATTTAAAAAATAAAATGAACTTAAAATAAAAATGTGGAGGTGTTCACAGCAGCTTTCCCAGGAGGCCTCGGGTCAGATTTCAGGGGTTTTATTTCTCACCTTTTTACAGTATCTGCACAGCAGCGCAGGAACTACTGGCAATTACCCAGTGAATTTTGGCTGTGAAGACAATATTTCTAGCCAAAAGTTCTTGGGTCTGAAGTTTTCAGATAATTCCAGCCATGTAGATGTGTATAAAGGTAACCTCCATCTCTCCCTCCTTCCTCCCTGCCTCCTCTAAAGGTCCTAGCCCCCAGACCTTGTGAACAGAGAAAGGCTACATTGGGGTGTATGTATTGTTGACACGAAGCTTTATTTTATCAGCGCTCCATTTTTAATGGATCCAGGCCAGCACCCCAGAGTACCAGACTCAGTTCCTAGGGACGGCCTGACCTGGCAGTCTTCTGTTCCAGAAGGAAAAAGCTTTATTAAAAAAGAAAAAACTTCAGAGTAGAAAATATGAAAAATCATGGGGGTAGGGAGGTCATGCCATGAAATGATTGAAAACAGTACAGTGTGGAAATAACACCACATTGGGAATCAGGAGGCCTGGGGACTAGTCTGGGCTCTGCCTCAAATTAGCTATGACTTTGGGCATGTTATTTGCCTCTGGGGCTTCACCTCCTCACCTGAAGCATTTAGCATGGTTATCCTGCCAGGCACTTAACAGGGACAAAAACCTGACAAATGCCCCCAGCGTTTGCTATTAAGTCCATTCCGTAGACACATCTGGTGTCCTTACCCTTCCTGATGAAAACCAGGAATGTCCAGGAAGAAATCCCAGGAATATATTTTAGGCAAGTCCAGCGTCTCTGGCCATCCCGTAGAAGATGCCTCTGGCTGCAATGAGGTTGGTTGGAGAATCAAATTCAGCTATTGTCCCTTTGTCCAGGACCAGGACCCTAGCCAAGGAAAAGAAGTGGTCAGGTCTCCATCAGCCCAGATCTGGTTTCATGGTCCAACCCTGCCCTTCTGGGTACCGCTCAGGCCCCGCAGTGACATGCCAACCCTCCCACTTCAGTCAACCCACCCAACACAGTGCTACACCACATATGCACGCTTGCAAGGCTGGTTATTTTAGCCACTCCGTTTGCTGTCCTGGCAGATGAGACAATTTCTGGGATCAAACACAAGGTCCGATTCATCTTTGTTAGTCGGGGCTCCGAAAACCTCCCCTAATGAGCCCTTCCCTTCACCAGGGTCACAGGGCCTGTGTGCTTCCATCTGCTTTGTGCCAACTCAAAAAGGCACACGGCGGGAAACTGGGCTGCAGTGAGGCCGGATGCTGGCATCTGGGGCTTTGGCTGCAAAGCTGGCTGCCGCTGATGGGTGGATCTCCCCCCGCCCACACACACACACAGTCAAGCCTGGGCCTGGGATTAGAATCTCTTGCCAACTAAACACAGGGTGCACCTGGTGCAGGGCCAACAGGCTGGCTCCCAGGGTGAGGCAGGAGCAGAAAGGGCTCTCCCAAGTCCCGGGAGATGCTCCTCAATAAGAGGACCTGGACTGCACCCACTCTGTTTCCCCACCTATGGGGCTCCCAGAAACGTGTCCTGGGAAGATGTGCGTCTGTGGACATCACAGCCTAGCCACTGCCCAAACTGAAGCCCAGGAGACTGCCCCCCTCGCTTCAGTGGCTTCTCATTGCCCTTAGGGTAAGGACTGAATGCTTTCCCATGGTCCTCAAAATGCAGCAGAGTGAGGCCGCTTTCTCCCTGTCCTCTTGGTTCTACTGCCCCTTCACCCTTTCTACTCCAGCCTCATGTGCCCTCCTACCTCAGGGCCTTTGCATGTGATGCAGCCTTTTCCTGAAAGGCTGCTGGTGAAAACCATTTTCAGTTAGGCCTGGGAAGAGATCCTCTCAGTCCAGCCCTTTCCCTTGTCTGGACCCAGGGCCCGGGCCTTCCTGCCCACCCTCCCTTCTCCCAGTGGGATCCTGGATGGGAGTGGAGGCGGGGTGGGTGTGGTAGGGATGGAACAGACACTTAGCATCAGGCATTCTCAGCTTGGTTCCCAAGCCCCTGGGAGCTGTGTGGGGAACTTCTGAGAGAGGGCCAAGGTCTGCCCATTGCCCTGTCCATGTATCTCCCCACCTCCCCATGCCCTGCAGGTGTTTGTTTTGTGAATGAAGCCTGCCCTGCAGGTGTTTGTTTTGTGAATGAAGCCCTGTTGATGTACTCCCACTATACTCCTTCAGGATAGATTTGCTGCAGCCTCCTGCCTCTTCCTCACTCTGAGCTCCCGTGTCTCCAGGGGAGCCAGCCTGGCAGGCCAGCACCAGCTGGCTTCCATCAGGCTTCTGAGTCACCCAGCCCCTCCCCTGTCCTCCAGCAGCACACCTTGACATTAGGCACAGTGAGCAAACAGGTCACATTTTTTGCCTTTTGGCTGAGTGAGCTGCCTCCCCAACGAAGCCGTAAGATACCATGAGGAAGGCTCCTTCCCTAATCCTTTGAGAAGCTGGTTCTAGTGAGGATTATAAAGGACATCTCCTAGGATCACCTGCACTTTTTTTTTTTTAACATCTTTCTCGGAGTATAATTGCTTTACAACGGTGTGTTAGTTGCTGCTGTATAACAAAGTGAATCAGCTATACATATTCATATATCCCCATATCTCCTCCCTCTTGCGTCTCCCTCCCACCTCTCCAGTCACCTGCACTTCTAACGCTTTATTTCATTGACTCCTTACGACAACCCTGAGAGAGAGAGAGGTTCATGGAGGTTTTGTGAATTGCCTGATGTCATACAGCAGTCAGCAGCAGAGCCAGGCTTGGGACTCAGCCCTCTGCTTTCCCACAGCAAAGCATCTACTCCGCACGGGACCCAAGCATCGTGCACCTTTCCTCAGTGGCTTCCTGGTCTGTACGCCTACCTCACAGGATGGGAATGAGGCTCAAATGAAGCCATGGCCATGTGGGCATTCTGGAAACAGTGCTCAGGAAGTGACAGGATTTGGCCTGAAGGATCTGGTTCCCCTCACCTCAGTATTAAGAGGTGGGGGAGAAGTGGCCATGCCTAAGGAGCCCCAGTGTGCCCCTTCCCCACGTGTTGGTAACCCCAAAGTGTCCCTTGTGTCTCAGAAAGCATCCCTGTGCCCCCGGTGCCCAGATAACCCACACTGTTCTGCGCCCCCCCCAAACCTTAGACGACCCCATGGAGCTCCCATATCCACATATCCCGTAACCTTAATCTGCCAACCACTTCCCCGCGGCCCAGGCGACCCCACCAGGCCCCTCCCTGCTTGGGTGCCAGTGCCCCACCTGGTGTAGTGCATGATGGTGTTGAGCCGATGTGCGATGGTCAGCACCGTGCAGGGCTCAAACTGGGTGTGGATGGTGGCCTGGATGAGGTCATCCGTCTCCAGGTCGACGGCGGCTGTGGCCTCGTCTAAAACCAGGATGCGACTCTTGCGAAGCAGGGCTCTGGCCAGGCACACGAGCTGCCGCTGGCCCACGCTGAAAATGGGGAAGGCAAGGTATCTCTAGCTGGGTGCCCCCAACCTGACCCCAGGCCTCATTCCCCAAACTGTTTCTGTCTCCACTCCTTCCCAATGGCCCAGGGCTGGCTCTCTGTCTAACCTCTCCCATTTCTGCCTTAGCCCAGGACTCCTGGAACACCGAGTTGAGGTCTGGACACCACAGGGATAATGAGGGGCCTTGCGGGTAGAGCCAGGACTTAACAACATTGTGAAATCCCCAGTCTGTCTCTGGCACCCCCGGTCTCTTCTTCCTGTGCTTTCTTCCCTATCCTCACTCCTCAACCAGTGTCACCGTGTTTCTCTGCTTCTATCTCTCAGTCATCTACACCTTAGTGATAACACACTTAAATGACTCCTCCTGGATATTTGCACACATCACGTTATCTTGCTGAGCCTAATATCACACAATTTCGTCATCTTCCGCCCCCACGGGGAATATAGGTCAGGGTTCCGTTGTGGGAACAAGGAAGGGACAGGGCAGAGGAGGCTATGGGGGGTTCCCCGTGTCTGGTCCCTGGGAAGGTGGAAGAGGGGTGGAATGCATACCTTCCACCTCCTGCCTTGGAAGCTGGAGCTAATGAACAAAGAGAGGCTGTGTTCCCAACCACAGAGGCTGCAGCACCCCCCACACCCAGGGACAAATACCTCAGCCCTTCCCGCAGGGGTGAGTCACTACAGCCCGAGTGAAGGCCAGGCTCTCTCCCCGGCCTATTCCCGCAACTAAGGAAGGTTTTGGCAGCAGAATGAGCCGCCAGATAGAGCTCAGGGCTGATTTATGGTGGGACTGGCACAGGATATAGGTTATACTTAAAGTGGCTACAAGCTCAGGGAGGGAGGAGGGGAGTGGATTTCTGTCTCAGATCCTGGCGGATGTGGGGATGGAGGCGATGCTCTGGGGAGAGGTGCTCATGGCAAGCCAGGACAGGAGAATGGACCAAAACACAGCTGTGGGGCACAGGGTCTGAAAGCCTAGGCTCGTCCGCCAGCCACCCCCAACGCGGCTGTGTAAGTGAAATCCAGGTACTGTGCACATTCATTCCTGCAGGGCTGCCTGGGGAGGCGGGGGCATCCCACCAGTGGCTCTGATGCGGCAAGGAAAGTTTTGGGGCAGAAGCTCCCACTTCCCTGAGTCCTTGCCCCCCCCCCCCCCTTGCTAGCTGAGCAGCTTTGGGCAAATAATTTTATCCTCTGGAGCCTCGTTTCCGGCCCACAGGACTGCAGTAAAGATGAAAGGAGACAGTAGAGGCCAAAGTGCCTTGAACACTATTAAGTGCTGAGCAAATTTTTCAGGTTTTTGTTTTTGTTTTTTTTTTTGGAGAAAGTCCAGTCCGTAGGTGTGGACCGAGTAGAATAATACAAATAGCTACATTTCTCGGGAGTGTATCCAGTCTAAGTGCTTTCCATTTCATCACAATAACCCTAAGACTGCTCTGTCCAAACGATGGCCACTAGCCACAGGTGACTGTTGACCACTTGAAATACGACAAGTCTGAATTGAGATGTGCTGCACGTGTAAAAATACACACGGGATTTGACACTTGAAAAAGGCAAACTGTCCGTAATAGCTTTTGTATCAATTACATGTTGAAATGATATTTTAGAATTATTAGGCTACATAAAATACACAATTAAAATTTATTGCATCAGTTTCTTTTTCTTTTTTTTTAATGTGGCTATTAGACAAATTTTCTTTACACCTATGTGGCTCAAAGTATATTTTTATTGGGCGGCATGGTGCTAACAGGTATGGGACTGTTATTATCCCATACTCCTTTCAGAGGAAAGGAAAACAAGGCACAAAGAGGGTAAGCGACTTGCTCCAAATCACACAACTAACATGGGTACAAGTGTCTCAAGCCTTTAGACTCAGTAAGAAGTGGCTCTGGGCCTCCCTGATACGTGGCACAGCGACGGGTGATATAAAGTCTGGGGCTATAAGGAAGCAAAGAAAGGCCCAGAGAGCTCACTTTGCCCACTTCTAAACCACAAACAAAATTGCATCCACCTTGGAAAATATATAAGATTTCTCTAAAGCTCTGTAGGTTTCCTCCTATCTGCTCCACAGGTTCAGTCCACAACCCCTCCTCAGGCCAAGCGCAACATTGACAATCTCACAAGAGAGGACCGATTAGGGCTTTGGAATCTCCCAGGCATGTCTTCTCCCAGCTGTGTGACTTTGGCCCTGCCTCAGTCTCTCTGGAGCTTGTGTGAGGAGTCAGTGAAGTAGTGCACAGTGCCTGGCACACAGAATATGCTCAATGCAAGACAGTGCCCCCTGAGTTCACTCTGGCTGAGATGGGAGTGGGAGGGCAGGAGGCGGCTGGCCTGGGTTTGGTGTCGTTTCATGCTAGACCCTCTATAGTGCTGCAGAGTGCTATTCCTGACCCACCCACCCACTCCCCGCTGTTACCTGAGATTCTCCCCGCCCTCGGAGCACTGGAAGTCCAGGCCTGCCGGCTGGGAGCTCACAAACGTGTGCAGGTGGGACAGCTCCAAGGCTCGCCACATGTCTTCCTCCGAGTAATTGCCGAAGGGGTCCAGGTTCATGCGCAGGGTCCCCGAGAACAAGATGGGGTCCTGGGGACAAAGCAAGGCCTCAGAGGGAGGCAGCTCAGGCCCCCTAGGGAGCCATGGGCCCCGAGGCCAGGGAACAAGAAAGGGGTTGAGGTGGTGGCATTCCCACTCTGACCCCAGCCCTCCAGGAGGGAGGCAATGGCCAAGGAGATAGAAAAACGCCTGTGGGGAAGTGATAAACCTCAGCTTTGCCAACCCAAATCCTCCACTAAGGCAGAAACCTGAACCGCTAATCTGACCCCGAAGTGTCCAGTCAGAAGAAAAAGTGAAATGTAATTCAGAGCTCTGAAACCAGGAGGCCAGGATACAAGGCCTCTGGGGTGGGCTGTGTGGAGGGGCCTGTTGTTCTGCTGGTCCAAGAGGTCAGAGGACAGGGTCTTATAGGGCAGGAGACATCTGACCCTTCCAGACCCACGATGGGGGGCCGCTCTGTGGCTCTGCTCCCGCTGTCCTGCTCTCCAGCCTCCCAGAGAGGGGTCCCAGTCTTGAACTCCAAGCTACAGAACGGGGGTGGGACCTGCCGCCAGAGTCACGGGCCAGTGTGGCCAGGCCACGCCAGGCTGCTACCTGGGGGATGATGGTCAGCTGAGAACGCAGGTCATGGAGCCCGATGTCGGCCACGTTGAGGCCGTCGATGAGGATGTCGCCCTCCGTGGCTTCCAGGATGCGGAACAGGCAGAGGGTCATGGACGATTTGCCAGCCCCAGTGCGGCCCACGATCCCCACCTGGAGGCAGTGGGGGGTCGTCAGGGGGAGGCTGGGGTTTAGTGGGGCTGTTGCCAGGACTTCCCTGGGAAGCCAAGCAGACCCTTGGGCTGGGCCCCTGCCATCCCACAGACCCACACTCCCCAGGGAAAAACCCACCCCACACGCACCTTCTCGCCACCTCGCACTTGTAGACTCAGGTCCTTCAGCACGAGGTCCAGGCCGGGCCGGTAGCGCACAGAGTAGTTCCGGAACTCCACCTCACCCTGCAGTGGCCAGCCCACCGGTGGGCGGCTGCCCTCCACCACCCAGGGGGCCTGGCCACCAGGGGAAGACAGGATCCTCATCATGGGGGGCACCTCTTCCCCAGCCCAGCCATCTCCCAACTTTGGTCTGCCTCCCTCCCCAGGCCCCTGCCATCCTCACCCACTAGGGAACCTGGTGGGGAGGTCCTGGTGCTCATGCGACCCAACCTTGTGGTTCAATGTCTCTTTATCCCTCTGACATTATTCCCCACAGAGCTTTGCTCTCCCCATTCCCCCGTGCCCCACGGCCATAAGCGGCCCCTCCCACCTGCCCTCGCTCCCCCTTTCACCATTCTTTATTATTGAGTGGCTACTCCGTGACAGGTAGTGGGGTCAACAATGGTAAACAAGACAAAGTCCTTGTCCCCATGAGGCTTACATCCGAGTCTAGGGGGGCCATACTGTTGACAAATAAGTAAGTCTACATAATGTCAGATGGTGATGAGTGTGGATAAGTGCCTGGTGTTGCTATTCTGTACAGGGTGGTCAGGGAAGGCTTCCTGGAGGAGGTGATATTTAAATAAAGACCTGAAGGAAGTGAAGGAAAAAGACAAGTAGATCTCTGGGGGAAGGGCATGCCAGACAGAGGGAACGGCAAGTACAAATACTTCCAGGTGTGTTCTGGATCACAATGACAAAGGTGAGAGGTAGAAGACAAGTAGTGGATGGTCCCATCACATAGGGCTTTGCTGGCCATTTTAAGGACTGTGTTTTTTTTACCCTGAGTAAGATGTAGGGCCAGGCACAGAGGAATAACATGATTTGGTGTGTTTTTAAAGGATCTCCCTGCTGCTATTTGGAGGAGGGAGAGGGGAGGGTGTTTTGAAATGCGGCAGGGGCGGGGGGTCAGACTGTCAGTAGTCACAAAGCAAGGCAGCCAGTATAGGTAGACCGCCCTCTTGAGGAGGTGTCAAAGGAATGGACAGTAGGGTTGGGGGCAGAATTTTTGAGAATGTGGAGACGGGATCATGTGTGTAGAGAGGGGATATGGGAATGCTAGGCATGAAGAGGGAGAATTTGAAGATCCCAGAGAATGGGGGATGAGGGAATGATAGGGGATGCCTGGAGAAGACAGGGGTAGATGGGGGCCCCATGGGCAGGAGAGGCCAGGTTGGGAGGAACGGGTGGGGTGGGGCTCAACGGGGGCTGACAGGGCAGGAGCTCAGGTCACAGAAGCCATGAAGTGCTTTCCATGTAGGAGAGAGGGGCTATTTGTCTGAATGTCGCTGAGCGGTTGCATTAGATGAGAACAGAAAAGTGTCCCTAGGTCAGGAAGTGGGAAAATCATTGGTGAGTGGGTTCAGTGGAGTGGCAGGGCCAGAAACCAGGCGACAGGGTGATGAGGCAGTGGGGAGAGCACTGCAGACCATATTTTAAAGCCAGTTTCACGACAAAGGAGAGCAGAGAAATGGGACATAGGATACAGGGGAAAGGGAGGGTTGGTTTGAGTGTCTAGAATGGAAGCTACAAGAGCTTATTTTCGCGTGTGGATGGGAATCATCCAACAGAGGGAGCAAGATGGATGATGTAGCAGATGGAGGGTGTGATTGAGGAAGTGAAGTCCTTGGGTGGCCATGCGAAGAAGTAGAGGGAGTGGACTTTGAAATGAGAAAGGAAGAAGGTGGAAGGGACACAGGCAGATTTGAAAGTCTGGAGGCAGGAAGGCTGAGGGAGTTCACATCTTGTAAAGCCGTTTTCTCACTGAAGCGTTAGGCAAGGTTGATGACTGAGCCTATGATGACGGATGACTGAGTCATTCAGTTGATGACTGAGCACAGGGAGGAGGGCATGTAGGGGTTTAAGGAAAGAGAATGGTCAAAACAGAACTTTCTGAAAGTGGGAACACACGCTTCTTGGAGAAGCAAAACAGGAACACCCAGCCGTGGTGTGTGGTTATAAACTTGAAGTAAAATCAATGATTTTCTCCAGCAACGTTTTAGCAGCTGAGCACCGGCATGTTTCAGAAGGTAGACAGATGGGCTCAACTGGGGTGAGGATGACTGAGAGAGAGAAGGGCAAGGGAGTTGAGAGCACTGGCACTGGTGGAGCATAGGATCCAGGCTGGATGAGCTCGTGGACAGAGGGACAGTGGCAGGACACGGGACCGGGGGGTCCCAGGGAGGACAAGGTACTGTGACCAAGGAGGGCTTGGAACAACGGGAGCTGTCCTCTCCCACTACATCAGGAACTGCTTGAGGGCAGACCTTGTCTTGCCCTACACCTCCTCACATAGACCTCTGGTTGACACTCAAGAAGGGTTGAATGAATGAATAAATGAGGAGCCACCTGAACAGCTGGCCTGGGGGTGTAGAGATGGTGGGTCTCCAAGCACCCCTCCCTGCCCCAGGCTCATCCCGTACGCACCTCAGTCTCCGTCTTGGAGTACTCTTTGACTCTCTCCACGGCCACAATATTAGACTCCAAGTCTGATATCGTTCGTATCATCCAGTTCAGAGCCAACGTCACCTAGACAAAGGGACTGGGTCACAAGCGGGGCAATCTCTCCTCCCCCTGAAATGGCTTTGGGAGGAGTTCAGACTCCTTGACTATGCTCCTATCCTATCCCAGCTATGACCCAGGTGGGCCTGGGCAAACCCACAGATGTGCCACCTGGGGCTCAAATCACAACTGTACCTCAGGCAGTGACAATGCAGACTTAACAAAAGGCCACCCAGCCCAGTGTTTCTTAAACTTTAATATGCACAAGAAAGAGTTCCCAGGGAATCTTGTGCAAATGTAGCTTCTAATTCAGTAGGTTTGTGGTGGGACGCGAGATTCGACGTGGCTAAGAAGCTCACAGGTGATGTTGATGCAACTGGTCCTTGGACCACACTTTGTGGATCAAGGAGCCTTGACAGACAACGCTGGAGCCAGAGCCCCAGGTCTATGGTATCAGAATCTACAGTTTAAATCTCCAGGTGATTCACATGCACATTAAAGTCTGAGAAGACTGACCTGTCTGGACTGTCCTTTGTTTACCAAACGTTCAAGACTTGAGTCACCTGAGGCGTTGCAAATGGGATCTGCTTCACAAAAGTTCCATCTGCAGTTATTTAATGCTTTGACAATATAGGCTGATATCAGGGTGACCTTCCCAGGCTCCAGTTACCTGCTCCGTGTACTTTCTCTGCAGGCTTGTGAAATGAGGTGTATTCCAGCTCTCCACGTCCCTGCCCCCGGACCCCTGTCAGGGTTGACCTCTAGATCTTATGCAGGCAGGGCAAATTCTATTTGTCTCTTGGGGCCAAGCTCCAAGATAATTTCTCCAACACTCCAAGGTAGAGACCTCCTCTGGGCCTTCCTCCACTAAGGTCTGTGCACCCCACAGTACCACCCCCTGCTGGTGGGAGTGACTCTCCGCACTTGACTGGGAGCTCACAGTCCCGTGGAGCAGAACCTGTGGCTGGTCCCCATTTGGGGCAGAGCGAGGTGCTCAGGAGATGCTTGCGAAACCCGTGTGGCCTCTGCCCCAGTGGTGGCCCTGACCCAGGACCCAGACCTCTGCGTACCTGTAGGGCATAGGACACAGACAGGCCCACCAGCCCTGGACTCAGGCTGCTTCTCCCAATCACAGCAAAGAGTGCAGTGAAGAACACGACACAGTTGCCCACGAACTCCACTCGGACCCCCAGCCACCTGTGGGGATTAGGCAAGGAGGAAACGGGGCGGATGCAAGAAGGGGGCTGTTTAGGGGGAAGGAGGGGCTTGGACCCAGAACACCAGGGTCTCTCCCGCAGAGACACTGGTGGAAACTCCTGGGAGGAGCAGGGGCTGAGGGAGCTGCTTCTGACCTGTTGGAGACGATGTAGGGGTAGCAGCTCCTTTGGTTGGTGTCCACCTTAGCATCACTGATGGCCTCGAAGTCCTGGCTGCGGCCATAGGCCCGGATGACGCTGGAGCCGGTCACCGTCTCCAAAAAGTGGGAGTAGATGGGTGAGCGGCTGATAGACTCCAGCCGCTTCAGTTGCCGTGACGTGGCCACATAGAGGCGCTGACAGAGGATGGAGAAAGAGCTTGGAGTCAGGACCGTGGGGCCCCAGCTCAGTCCAGCACATCCTCTGGACCCATGTGAGCCGCCTCCCCGTCCGTTCCACTGCCCCATAAGACCTTGTTCCCTTCCTCCCGCTCCGCTCAGAAGAACCCAAGACTTGGGGGCCTGATACGGCTCCACGAACTCATCGCACCCTTCCCCTCTGGTCAGCTCTGCCCACTCTTCCAGGCCACTTTGTCCAGGAAGCCTTTCCCGATTGCCTCTCCGCTCCTGACCCCCTCACCTCTGCGGGGACCTAGACTATTGCACTGACTCTGCTTTGCCTCCTGTCAGTGACGATGCCTGTCTCCACTTAGGGGCCCTAGCAGTGTGTTCACACAATCAAAATTTTGCAAAATTTGCAAAAATAAGATAATTTTGTATTCTTTTTCTTAAAGAGCCTCTCCCCGCTCCACCCCCCAGTTGTTTAAACTTCAGCCCCACGAAAACACAGTTCTGCCTCCACCTTCCATCTTCTACCTGTGGGCCCCAAGATGGCCAGGGCCATGTAGGATTTGCATCTGAGAGTCCCCCGTCCCAGCACAGAGCACAGTCTTCACACACAGGCCTAAGCTTCTGGCCACCTGTGGATTACCTTCATGGACTGATTAATTAATGGCAGGATAGGGGCTCAGCAACACAAATGCCTTTTATAGGTAGCTGTATCTGAATGTCATCAACTCATCCATGTTAAAAACATGTACGTAAGTTTAGATATATCTAAAAAGAAGGGAAGGATAATGTGTCTCAAACTGTTGACAATATTTAGCCAGCAGGAAGGAGTTCTAGGGCCAGTCACAATTTACAAGGATTTCATTTTATCCTGTCAACAACTCTGTGAGGTAGGCTCTATGATTCTATTTTACACGTGAGGAAAATGAGTTTCAAAGAGGTATTTACTGAACCAAATCCAGCTGTGAAGCTGCGGGGCCTGACCTCCCTGCATCCCACCACTGGCCCCCGGGAGAGCCCCGGCCACGCAACGGCCATGCCCCCAAAAAGCCACGCCCACCCACTCAGGGCACACCTGCACCAAGAGGTAGAGGACAGCCAAAGGCAGGATGACCACAGCGAAGAGTGGCGTGCTGGCCACGATGACCACGAGGGTGGAGATGGAGTTGTAGAAGGAATTCAGCAGCATGAGGATGGTGGGAGCCAGAACCTCATCGATGATGTAGACGTCCTTGGAGAAGCGGTTGAGGATGCGGCCTGAGGGCGTCGTATCGAAGAAGGACTGTGGCGAGCGCATCTTGTTGTGCAGCAGTGCCTGGTGAAGCAAGCGCGCAGCCTGGACGCCTCCCACCGCCATCATGATGGCTGACAGCATCACCAGGAGCCCTGGTGGAGGAGGAGAGGCGCGCTCGTTCACCTGGGCCAGGTGGCAGGCATGCAGGGGCAGGTTCCGAGATGGGGGATAGCCTCGGTGAACTGGGCAGGCTAAGAGGCCCAGCATGGCTAGGATGAGCTAGACAGGGCCAGAGGCAGGTAGACTGCTAGAGTGGGTTAGGGAGTCCCTGGGGCTGCGACAGTGGAGAGAGATTCAGAGGCAAGGGCGTGGTTTGGGGGACCCAGCAGCCCAGAGATGAGGAAGGGGCCACCGTAGCCCCTTCTAGGTATCTCTGCAGGCTCACCTTGCAGAATTCCCAAGGCGGCGTAGACGCCCAGCCTCTGGGAGGTGTTGTTCTGCTGGCCGTTCACCACAGCCTCACTGGTCCAGGCACTGAGCCAAACGTTGGCCCCAATGGCAGCCGCACTTTGACCCCCGTGCAGCAGACAGATGGCCAGCATGGCACAGAGCCCCACGGCCCTGGCGTAATCCCAGAACACACTCAGCTTCACCTGCATGGCCACAGCAGTTGCACAGAGGACTCCGGTGAGCCCCGGGACTGCTAGGGGCCTGCCCACCCTCTCCATCCCTCCCGCCCAAGCTACTCACAGTGCCCATCTCCACCTTCTCCTCCTGGGTCAGCACATGGCTCGCCTTTGCCTCTGTTGCCTGCACTACCTTTTCTGCCGCACCCAGGCGCCTCCTGGGCACAGGCCGACCCTGGCCCTCTCTTTCCAGGAACATGGCACTCAGCTGTCTGCGGAGGCAACTGGTCAGGCCCAGGGAGGAGGCCTCCAGCACAGCCACAGACAGAGCCCCAGGAGGAGGTTCAGGCTGCAGCCGGAGGCCTGGGGTGTGTCAGGGAGAACGCCCACCTGCGCCCCCCGTCAGGGCTTGGGAGCCCCGGTACCGTCTCCCGGGGGCTGAGAGCTCCCAGGTGCTCACCTCATAAACTGCTTCTGGACCTCGTATGTCACTGGCTCATGAACCGTCAGGTCTGTGTGGTTGCTGAGCGGGTCCTCAGTCAGCAGTACCTCCTCAACCTCTTTGTCCTCCAAGGC
Source organism: Pseudorca crassidens (assembly GCF_039906515.1). Classification (NCBI taxonomy): domain Eukaryota; kingdom Metazoa; phylum Chordata; class Mammalia; order Artiodactyla; family Delphinidae; genus Pseudorca; species Pseudorca crassidens. The sequence continues at coordinate 39,872,050 of NC_090314.1, forward strand.
TGCAGCGGGGAGGCAGAAAGGAGAGCTTGGCTAGCTCACCCCGCAGGCCCCTGGTATGCCCCGCCCCACTCCAATGAAGAGGCCTGAATGGACAAGCCAGAGGCGAGGTGAGAGGTGAGCAAGAATAACAATAAAAATAAATGACGAATTTCGTGTTGGAAAGAAAAAGGGTGGCAAGAAAGACTTAGGTCAGACAGGAAGAAAAGCGTCCCATCAGGGACTACGTAGAAGGGGGTTCAAATATAAGGGTCAGGAGCTTGGGCTCTAGAGTCAGACCGGCTGAGCTAAAATCCCACTTCCTCACCGCATGGGTTTAGGCAGGCATGAAAATGGGGATAATAATAGTACCTACTTCATTGTGTCCTTGTGAGGATTAAAGGAAAGAATGTGTGTCAAGAGCTTGCAAGGGGCATAGCCCTTAGTAAATGCTCGAGACATGTTAGCTGCATATCCGGAAGTAGGAGAGAAAGCCCAGGAGAAGGTCTGTGAGCCAGCCGGGAGCCTGGGGCTGGGGAGCCAGGACTGGACAACAAAGGGGTCTCAATATGCTCCGCGAGGACAGGGATTTTTCTGTTTGTTCATTGCTGTCTCAGCGCCTGGAATAGCGCCTGGACATAGTAATTGCTCAATAAATATTTGTTGATAAATAAATGACTTTTCCAAGCATTTGCACATTTACTAAATAGTTCATCTGTGAAACAGTTTTGCCGTACAAGCTGGGCCTGGGCCCTTAGGCCCTTTTGACACATGAAGGCAGATGAGGAGGAAGGGCTTGAATCCATCCACTTCACTTTCCCTGCTGGTGATGTCTGACATCACGCAGATGGTCCAAGTTCCTCAGAACCCCCCTTGTGAAACACTGGGCCTGTCCACAGACACTCAGAGGCTCCAGGACAGGGGAGATGCTGGGAGAGCAGGGGAATACGGAGGGCCAAGAATGGCAGATACCGGTCCTGCTGTCGGCCTCCTGGTGCTTCTTGCCCTCATCGGGTGCACGGTTGCGGAGAAAGTTGGCGAAGGAGCCGTTGCGCTGCAGCAGGGCCGCGTAAGTGCCGACCTCAGACACCTGCCCGTCAGCTAGCACTATGACAAAGTCCGTCTGGGGCAGGAAGCTGATGCCATGCGTCACTAGCACCCGTGTCTGGGGAGAAGGCAGCAGGCTATCACTCCCACTGCCCTCAGCACACACCCCTGGCACGGAGCGAGTGTGAGGTGCTGTGTGCCGGCAGCATGAGCAGATACATCAGGGACTCACCCCGTGCTCACCGCAGCTGCCTCAGTGCCTGAGGGGCACCGTCCCCCACCCCCGCCCCAGGTTTCCCCCACTGCCCAGCCCATGCTCCTGTTCCTCAGGCCCTCCATACCTCCAGGTCTCACCCGAACCCCTTGGCCTCCCACCAGTCTTCTCCTGTGGCCCTAGACCTCACCTTAGCCAGCTTAGCCTCTGGGAGGACTCACCTTTCCTGCCAGCACACCTTCTGGCCCAATGACTTGGTCAAAGATATGTTTGGCCACGTGGGAGTCCACGGCTGACAACGGGTCATCCAGCAAAAAAATGTCAGCATCACTGTAAACAGCTCGGGCCAGACTGACCCGCTGACGCTGGCCCCCAGACAGGTTAATGCCCTGGATGGGTTGGAGGAGGGAGGTGAGAGGTGTGTATTGGGTAGAAGGGAGTCAGGCCATCACAAGGGGGACAAGGGCTCTGTCTATTGTCATTCAAAAAGGCAGACCTCTAAATTCACATTTCATATGCCTGGTCCTGTACCTGGGAAGCTCTAAGGCCATGGAGGAAGGGGTGGTGGCTCTCAGAGTCCTCCCAGGGCAGGTGAGGACATCGTGCTCCTGCCCAACTGGTTTCCCTGCCTTCCACCTTCATACTCTGGGAGGCTGGAAATCCCCAGGAGGTCCTTAACAGAACTTTCAGTCTCCCATCAACCATACGGCTCACAGATGACTTTCATAACAATTATCCCATTTGGTCCTCTTGTCAGTCTTTCCAGGGAGGTATCATTAGCCCCACTTTCTAGATGAAGAAACTAGAGTTCAAGACGTTAATGACTTTGTCCAGGGTCCCAAACTATTAAGGGCAAAAGCAAGGATGGAAACCCAGCATCCACCCCAGAATTCATCAACCCTGAGATCATTCACGTACCTTAAACCCATTATGCAGAAACTGAGGCACACAGCAGCAGGGCTGGGCCTAGAGGGCAGACCCCAGAGGTATAGCCTGCTTTCCTACCACCAGCTTTCCTCATTCCCTCTGGAACAGGCCCAGCTCTTTGGGGGTACCCTGAGAAACTGACCCCTGGGTAGAACAAATGTGGGTTGGGAGCTGGAGCTGCTGAGAAGCAAGGGGTGGACATGGAAGCTGTAGTGACTGAGACGCATGAATGTGCCTGCATTCAACCAACCAGTCTTTCTCCAGTGCTACTATGTTCTGGGCACTAAATCAGGCTTGTGTGTGCGAGGTCAGTGTGGGTCCAGGAGAGATGGGAAGGAGGAGTTGTATCGTAGATCAGGAGGTCTACTCTGGGTTCCTATAATCTCGGACTCCTACTTAAAAATTTCCCATCCCCACTGCCAGGCTCAGGCCCTCATTTCCCCGGGGCACCACAAGAGCCCCCTCACTGGTTCCTGTGCCTTTGGGCCCCTCCACACTGCAGCCAGGGCAGTTTTTCAAAATGCAATTCCTGGCCCTGCTTAAAACTCTTCACTGACAAGTTGAACGTCAAGGTAAAAAATGATGGTAATGGATTATAACACGTTGAATCAAATAAGAATCCATGAGCCCACGTTGATATAAAAAAATTAATGAATAAGTAATAAGTCAACTAATAACTATAGAAGGAATGGAGTTAGAAAATCAACATTTGGCCAACATCATAGTAAACCCTGACTCAGGCAAAAATCATCAATGAAAGTTATAAAATGAAATCATCAGTAGACGATACCACCTCAATCAAGAGATCAAAGTTAACATTGTCAGTAACGCATGAACTGACATCGTGTGCCTCCTGATACGACGCACCAAGAAGGACACAACGTTACTTCTTTGGCTTTTCCCAAAAAAAATATATTCCGAATCTAATCGCGTTCAAATTGAGAAACATTCTGCAAAATAACTGGCCTGTACTCTTCAAAAGTGTTGATGTTCTAAAAGACAAAGACTGAGGAATTATCCAGATTGATTGAGAATAAAGAGATACGACAACTAAATGAAACTCATGATCCTGGATTGAACCCTAGACCAGGAAAGAAAATAGCTAAAAAAGACATTACTGGGACAAATGATGACATTTCAAATGTCAGACAGTCAATTAGATAATAATACTGTATTAATGATAAATTTCTTGATTTTGATAACTCAACTATAGTTATGTAAGAGGATGTCTTTGCTTTGAGACACTGAAATCTTTAGTGTATAAAAAAAGAGGTGAAGCTATAAAACTCAGAGGAAAACACAAGGGAAAAGTTTCATGACATGGGACTTGGCAATGATTTTTTTGGATAAGACACTAAAAGCACAAGCAACAAAAGTAAAAATAGAAAAATTGGATCACATTAAAATTGAAAACTTCTGTGCATCAAAGGACACAATCAGCAGAGTGAAAAGACAACCTTCAGAAGAGGAGAAAATATTTGCAACTCATATATCTGATAGGGGGTTAATATCTAGTATGTATAAAGAACTCCTACAACTCAACAACAAAAAACCAAACAACTTCAATAAAATCTGGGCAAAGGACTTGAACAGACACTTCTCCAGAGAAGATATACAAACTACCAATAGACACGTGAAAAGATGCTCAACATGACTAATCACTGGGAAATGCAAATCAAAACCTCAGTGAGATGCCACCTCACATCCATTAGGATGACTACTACCAAAAAACAAAACCAAAAAACCAAACAACCACCCCAGAAAACAACAAGTGTTGTCCAGAATGTGTAGAAGTTGGAGACCTTGTGTACTGTGGGTGGGAATGTTAAATGGTGCAGCCATTATGGAAAATAGTATGGCAGTTCCTCAAAAAAAAAAAAAAAAAAATAGAATTATGATTTAGCAATTCCACTTCTGGGTATGTACTAAAAAGAATTGAAAGTAGGGTCTTGAAAAGATCTTTGCACACCCGTGTCCATAGCAGCTTTACTCACAATAGCTGAAAGGCGGAAGCAACCCAAGTATCTATTGATGGATGAATGGATAAGTAAAAGTTGCTGTTTAATGGGTACAGAGTTTTAGTTTTGCAAGATAAAGAGAGGTCTGGAGATTGCCTGTACAACAATGTGAGTGTATTTAACACTACTGACCTATATACTTAAAAGGATTTCTAAGGTAAAGATTTATGTTATGTATATTTTGCGACTGTTAAAAATTAATAAATTAATTAAAAAATAAAAACTTCCACTGATGTCCCATGGTTTTTAGGGTAAAGGCCAAAACCTTAATCAAAGTCTTCAAGGCTCTACCTTACCCTGTTTCTGCCACACCCCTTCTAACCTCCAGTCACACCAAATTGCACAGAAATGCCAGTCCACCCACCATCCCTCGGCTTTCAAAGGCTTTCCATCACTTGGTAAAAGCCACAGTTCTTACAGTGGTCTCCAAGGCCCAATGTGACCTGGCTGCCTGGACACCTCACTGACCTCATCTCCTCCTCATCCCTGCTCATTCCACTCCATCCACATTGCTCTTCTTGCTGGTCCTTAAATGTCCCAATCACACTCCTGCCTCAGGGCCTTTGCACTTACTGCTCTCTCTGCCTCCAATGTCTCAGACAGGGCTTCATGTTCGAAGATACGGACCACTCCCTCACTTTGTTCAAGTCTCCGATTCTCAGTGAGGTTTTCCCAAAGCACACTAACAATACAACCCTGCACATACTCCAATATCCCTTCCCTGTTTCATTCTTTCCCCTTAGCGTTTATCTAGTATTATATATTTTACTGATTTATCTTGCTATCATCTCTTTCCCCCAGTAGAAGGTAAGCTATATGAAGGCAGAGATTTTAGTCTGGTGTATTTACTACTGTATAATATTGGCATAAAGTAGGTAGGTAATAAAATCTGATGAACGGTGAGAGCTTCTTCCTTAGCTATTAAGATTCAGCTCAAAAGTGATGCTTTTCCTTACGCAGACCACCCCGTGACTGCCTTCCAATACCCTGCACAGGCCTTCCGCCTGGCCCCCAGGACATTCTACAGCACCTACCTGTTTACAAGTCAGTTTCCCCCAGTAATAGCTCTGTTTCATCGGTGCCTAGCACACAGCTAGGCATGATACTACATGAATGTGTGAATGAATGAATGAATGAATGCATATCTGGACCTGGGCTGGATTGAGGTGGGCAGCTATATGTGCTAACTGCCCAGAGGATGAAAGAGGAGCCTACCTTCTCTCCGATCTCTGTCTTGCTCCCACCAGGCAGCACCTCCAGGTCAGCTAGCAGGGCACAGGCCTCCAGAGCCTGTTGGTACCGCTTGGGGTCCAGGGCTTGGCCAAACAGCACGTTTTCCTGAAGAGTGCAGTTCTGTATCCACGCCTGCTGGGGCACGTAGGCCACGGAGCCCTGGCCAAAGGAGAAGGTTACCTCGGGGTTTGCCCAAGGCCTGGCCAAGCTTCCCTTCCCAGGAGTCCCTGCCCCTCTCACCTTCATATATACCTTGCCTTCCAGCTTCTCCATCTCTCCCAGCAGGGCAGACAACAGAGAGGACTTACCACAACCCACAGGCCCCACCACAGCCACTAGTGCCCCTTTTGGCACCTGGATATCTAGGCTGGGGGCAAGAAGACAAGTAGCCCAGTCAGAGGAGGAATCAGGGTTGTTTTTGTTTTTTGTTTTTTTTTTTGCGGTACGCGGGCCTCTCACTGCTGTGGCCTCTCCCGTTGCGGAGCACAGGCTCCGGACGCGCAGGCTCAGCGGCCATGTCTCACGGGCCCAGCCGCTCCGCGGCATGTGGGATCTTCCCGGACCGGGGCACGAACCCGTGTCCCCTGCGTCGGCAGACAGACTCTCAACCACTGCGCCACCAGGGAAGCCCTGGAATCAGGGTTTTGGTCCCCCACCTTGCACCTGGAGACCCAAGCCCTCCTCCCTTTCAGACACCACCCTGGCAAGCTGAGGCTCTTCCTGCTTCTCAGGCCAAAGACTGAAGCGTGAGAGTGGGGTTGGGTTCCGCTACTGATCTGACCTTTGGCTCACTTTAGGCAGCTGAGGAGGGAAGGGGAAGCTGGTACCTGTGCAGGGTGGGTGGTAGGTTCTGGGACCAGGTGAAGGTGCCATTGTGTATGGTGACAGTACAGCCTGGGAGGACAGAGGTGTACAGCGTCAGGGGGCCCAGGGCAAGGCGAGGAGGATCCCTGGGTGGGGAGAGGTGTGGGAAGCCCTAGGGGGAGGGCAGGGAATCTTGTGGGGGGGGGAGGGGAGACAGGAAGTCCTGGGGAGGAGCAGGGGGAGCCCTAGGGAAAGAAGGTGGTGGGGGAGGCCTGGAGAGGGACGACGAGAGGAGAGAAAAGAGCCAGAAGAGGAAGAAGGCGGGCACAGAGTGAGAGCAGATACGAAAAGAGGATGAAGAAAAGGGGGTCACAGGAGAAAAGTTAAAAGCTTGGAACAGAGAGTTTTCTGGAGCAGTGGCTGGGGCAAGGGCAACCCAGGTAGAGGCTGTCTGGACCTGGGGTGATGGTCTTTCTTTCCACACACTGGGAGTCAAGTTCATCTTGGCTCAGGAAATGCTGGATCCGTTTCAGAGACACACTGGTCTGCATGCAGAAGGGTGCGGGTCAGCCCGGGGAGCTGTGCTCTTCCTGTACCATCTCCTCTTACCCTTGCTGGCCCCCAACTTCCTGGGTGAGACTGGGCCCCCTGAGGGTCCAGAGACTGGCGCTAGGGCCCCTCCCACGACTGAGTCTTGGCTGGCTCCCACAGCCAAAGACAGGGTCCAGGTCGGTAACAGGAGGCTGTCTCCAGAACTTGGGTTTCCAAGGACCTTACCTGACTTCCTCTGACTCCAAATGGCCCCTGACTCTAATGACCTCATTCAACTGGGAACAATTCTTCATAATGCCAAATGGCCCTCCCCCGATTCCAGTAACTCTCCCTGATTATCCCCTGACCCTAAGTGACCCCATCAACCTGCCCACACTCCAGCAGAACCCCCGGCCCTATCCAGCATTACCTGGGCCAAGTTGCTGATTAACTGGGGCAGCATGTTGAGGGGAATTTTTAAGATGTTGAACAGGGACACGGACACAAAGGCCTTCTCAGCATCCAGCACGTTGTTCTTGTCCACGGACACGTACATCCCGAGGGTGGTCAGGGTCACCTGGGCAGGGGTGGGGATGGGTGTCAGGGTGGCGTCTGCAGGGTCCAGGGGCCCAGGCCGGCCAGGCAGGAGGCGGGACGCCAGCCCAGGCAGGGGCGCCTCACCAGGAAGGGGGTGCAGATCCAGACGAAAGTGGACGTGGCATGGAGGTAGGCAGCCTGGCGCATCAGCCGGAGCTCCTCCTGCCGGATGTCCTCCACCTGCTTCAGGAAGCTGGGCTCCCAGGCGTACAGCTTCAGAACCTTGATGCTGCCCAGGATCTCGCTCATCAGCCTGATGCGTGAGTCCTTGAGTTTCATTTGCTCTACCTATGGAGAGTGTGGAAAGTGCACACCCCGAGCCCCTCCCCAGACCTCCACGCACAGGGGCTCACACCTTCCCTGCACTCACACACACGGCAGCCGGACTGCTCACCGTTCCTCCCCGCCTGCCTGTGCTGCACCCCAGCCTGGAACGCCCAGCCCGACCTACCCTCTTCTCTGCTGGACAAAATCCAGCTCCAGTCTCAGTGCCCCATCACTGACCCTCACAGGCAGCACCCTCTGGCCCTTCTCTGGGTTTCTAAGGCACGTTCTCACAGGGGACCCTGTGCATGTATGTTGCCTCAACTCGACGTGAGCCTAAGGGAACAGATCCCTTATTCCTCTTTGTTCCCCAGTCCCTATAACCCAGGGTGCAGCACGCCAAATCAATCTATTCATTCACCCCAATTTATTGAGTGCCTATTATGTGCCAGGCCATGTGTTAGATGTAGGGCAGATAATGAAGAACAACTCAAGGCCCTGGCCGTCGTGAAGCTGACAGTCTGATGGGCGAGGTAGACAGGAAGCAAACAACCACCTGAATAAATGCTTACTAAATTATTACGCATACTCCGACGGGAGTTACAGGATTCTGGGAGAGAATAATGGGGTAGGGACTGGGAAATCAGAGTTTATGCTGGGAGGTGAAGGAAGGGAGGGAACTGGGCAAGGAAGGAAGGGCGAAGCACATTCCAGGGAACAGGACGTATGGTAGCCCAGAGGTATTCAGAGCTTGTTGATTTGGAGAAAAGAAAGGCCATACTGGATGAAACTTGGCCGTATCCCAGGGGGTGAGGGATTGAAAGGTGAGCAGGGGCCTGGTGGGTGGCGGTAGGGAATTTGCCATTTATCCTACGTACAGTGGGAAGCTAGGGAAGACATCAGGAAATGTTTGCAAATAAATAATGAGCCTTGGTTCCTCAGCTGCAAAATGAGAATGTTTCTAAAACCCTCTCAGGGTTGGGGGCTAGAATAAGCTAAGGTTTGTGAAGGTGGCTTGGAGCCGTCCGTACTCGGTGAGCAAGGTAGTTGGTAAAGCCCGGGTTAGTGACTGCTCTCCGCCAGGTACCTGGCCAAGGCTCCAGGCAGGAGCAGCGCAGTTGCGAGCACCCACCTGGAACGCACGCATTTTCACAGCCACGGCTCCATTGAGCGGAATCAGCAAGACCATGAGAGCGACTCCAGCCAGGACAGAGGGACCCAGGTTCTGAGGAGGCACAACAGATTGACTAGACAGACAGACAGAGTATATAGACAGAACCCAACAGGCAGAGGCCTATTGACCTGAAATGCAGGGAAGGGCGAGAAGCAAAAGATGGTGGCCAGCCAAACAGATGGACAGCAAAAAGCAGACACGCAGATAAAGCCAAAATGACGAAAACATCTGCAAAAACAGCCGGCCATCAGATAACGACAAGAGATAGGGACAAACAGGCAGACATAGAAGGGTGTCCAGACACACAGGAAGGCAAATACAGACAGGCAATGACAGTCAGAGTCACACCCACCTTGCCTCCAAGTCCCTCTTCCCTCCCCTGGGTTCTGTGAGAAGGATTCTCACACAGGCCAGAAAGACACCAGCATCCTCACCGTCCCGTCCCCCACCCCTCTGCTGACCCAGAATAACCCTGTCTTGTCCCATCTGAAGGAAGGAGAAGGTCAGAGGAAGGGGGCAGAGATCAGGGTTCAAGAGTCACCTGCCAGGACTTCCCTGGTGGCGCAGTGGTTAAGAATCCGCCTGCCAGTGCAGGGGACACGGGTTCGAGCCCTGGTCCAGGAAGATTCCCACACGCCGCAGAGCAACTAAGCTCATGAGCCACAACTACTAAGCCTGCACCCTAGAGCCTGAAAGCCACAACTACTGAGTCCGTGAGCCACAACTACTGAAGCCCGTGCTCTGCAACAAGAGAAGCCACCGCAATGAGAAGCCCGCGCACCGCAAGGAAGAGTAGCTCCCGCTTGCCGCAACTAGAGAAAGCCCGCGCGCAGCAACGAAGACCCAACGCAGCCAAATAGATAAATAAATTAATTAATTTTTTTTTTAAAAAAAGAAGAGTCACCTGCCAGAGGAAGTACACTGCCAGGATCATCTGCAGGGGTGCTGACCACAGCAGGTTGATGAAGGGGACAACATCCATGAAGCGCTGGGCGTCCACAGACATGAGGTTAACAATTTCTCCCGCAGTGGACTCACGTTTGACTGAATTGGTGATGACCAGAGCCTGCAGGTGGACAGCAGGGTGAGGGACTGGGCCCGCGAGTCTCTCCAAAGCTCCCCAGGGCTGGCCTCCCCAGCCCCCCACGCCCTGCTCCAGCTGACCTTCCTATAGATGACACCTATGATGCCCGTGCGAAACCTCAACCCCATCACAAAGATGCAGTGGTAATACTGGTGTAAGATCAGAGTCTGCGTCACAGAGCACACGAACATCAGCCCGGCCACCAGAAAGCCCCACCAGGTGGGGGCCGTGGGGTTTGAAATAAATCTGATCAGGACGCTGGAAGGTGAGGAGAGAAGCACGAGGGTGGGCAGGGCTCCCCCAGTCTACTCCCTCTACTGCTGCCCTCCCCTTTCCCCTCAGCCTCCACTCTGCCCCGCCTCTGAAACCTCTCAGGGGGAGGCTGCTGGCCCTCCACACCCCCACCCAGACCAGGGGGACTTGGCGCAGAGCTGCCTCAAGCCCTCCACCCTTACTCCTTTCTGCCTCCACCTCCTTTCCTGCCTACCATGGCCCCCCGCCACCCACCCCTTTATCACCCTCTGGCCACCTGCCTCACCGGCCTGCCTTTCTTGCCTCCTTGGACCATGTGGCAGGAAGCAGTGCAACATGTCCATTGATTACACTTTCCTGCACCTTCTTCTGGGCTGCCGAGGGCTCTGAAGTCCACTGCGTGACCACACAGACCCTCGCCCCTCAAATCCACCCATCTCAATATCAGCGACTTCCCACGCCGCCCAGTGACCTTCTCCGGGGCCCTAATCTACTTCCTCTCCCGCAGTCCTTTTCACCTCTTATCCTCTCACCTGTCCTCACCCCCCACCTCTCTCAGCAGCTGCCCACTTAAATCTTCCCTGCAAACACTTGCCCTCTTCCTTTCGTCCTGCCTCAGGACAGGAGGCGTCCTTTCAACTTTCCACGCCGGGTCCTGCCCCCCAAGCCCTGGATCCCACCTGCCTCCTCAGGAACGTGTTTCGTCGTTGGCCCCCTTTTTCTCCTGGTCTTCAGTATCCTCCTCTCCACTGGCAGCTCTGTGCCTTGGCCGACTGACATGACCAAGTGTCTTCCATGTTAGGACAAACCTCCCCTTGGCCCCATGGAGCAACCTCCATAGTCATGGCCAGGCTTCTTCTGCTGTGGGTTGGGTGTAACTCCCCAAAAGACATTTCAAGTCATAACCCCTGGTACCTGTGCATGTGACCTTATTTGGAAACAGGGTCTTTGCAGACGTAATCAAGTTAAGATAAGGTCATATTGGAGTAGGGTGGCCCATAATCCAGTGACTGGTGTCTTTATAAGAGAAAAGAGAGGGAGGTTTGCACACAGAGACACAGAGGCAGACAGACAGACACACACACACACACAGGAGGATGCCATGCAAAGATGGAGGCTGAGATAGGAGCGATGAGTCTCTAAGCCTAGGAATGCCAAGGACTGCCAGCCCCACCAGCACCTGGGAGGCGTGGAACAGATTCTCACTCAGAGCCTCTGGAAGGAACCTACCCACTGACACTTTGATTTCAGACCTCTGGCTTCCAGAACTGTGAAAGAACACATTTCCGTTTTCAGCCACCCAGTTTGTGGTACTCTGTTACCCTAGAAAACTAAGAACCTTTGTAGGAAGTTTCTAGACCTCCACTGGCCCCATCTCCACTGCAGAAACCCTATTCTCAGGCCCTTCCCCTGTGTCGCAGCCTCTGTTCTTGGCAGAGTCACCCACAAACTCCACGTTGCCTTCCTCAGGCTCTATTTTACTGGTCAACTTGCTTCACTGGAGACCACACCTTCCCCCATAAGGGTTCTCTGTGCCCTGCTCCACAATCTGGGTTCTTTTCCCCACTTCGTCCCCCCACACTAGTCTTCTGCTCACCCATACCTGTCAGAATGCCCTAGGGCTCTGTCTGGGCCCTCTGCACGGGCTCTCTGGGAGAGGTTAGCCACAGATATGGGACCCTGGGCTTCCACCCGATGCCTCTGCAAATGTGATCTCCAGCTAGCTGGGAATCTCCAGCAACTCAGGCCCAAAATGGCCAAGATGCCCCTCACCACCTTGCCCAGGGCCCAGGTCTCTCTTCCTGCTGAGTTCACCATCTCAGGAAAAGGTCCATCATCCTCCAGCTACCCAGGCCAGACCCCAGGTCACCTTTTCCCCTCCCTCTCCCTGGCACCAACACTCATTTCCAGAGAGTAGCTCCTGAATCCTTTCTCATTCCTGACCTGGACTTTCCTTGGACCTGGTTGGCCCACTTCCATGTGGCCACCCTGCCCTGCCTCCCCCGCACTACTGGCAGGGGATCCTTCCAGAATGAAAACCAGACACCCCTCCCTGGCTTCAAATCTTTCAAGGATTTCTTTAGCTCTCCCTCCCTCCCTTTGTTGTCCTGCCCCTCACTTTGGTCACCCCCCCCCCACCGCCGCCACAGCATTCAGAAGTACCTGGAGTTCCTGAGTTATGCTGTTTCAGGCCTTTGTGACTTTGCACCTTCCCCTCCTTCCTCACCTAGTCAGCAAATTGCCTGTCTTTCCAAACTTGATAAGCTCTCTGGCTGGCAAGTGTATCCTGCCCCTTCCCAGGCTGGCTTCCTTGCTCCTCTGGGGTTTTTTCAGACACCTAAGTACACCTCCGCCCACACTGTGCTCTAATAGACTTACACATTGGTTTCTCCCACAAGACTTCAAGACCATATCTTAGTTATCTTTGTATACCTGGTGTCTGGCACCATTCTGGGACCTGGGGGCTCAAAATATGTTCACTGAATGAATGAATGCACAAATGTATGCTTGGAGGGCCAAAGGATTGAGGGCTCAGCTGCTAGCTCCTTCCCATCCCCTCATTTGAGAGCTCTTTCTAGCCCAAGCCACTCACGTGATAGATGGCGGAGCCTATCATCTGGAAAGAGCACCGTAGATGGAGTTCAGAGCCCTGGACTCAAATCCAACTTTCCCAGCTGTGTACCCTTGGCCAAGTCACTTCACCTCTCTGAGTTCCTATTTCCTCATTTTCTGGATTGTTTTTCGTTTTTCTGCTTCCTTGTTTGTAAAACGGGAAAAGGGCACCTCTCTGTAGGATTGTCAGGAGGACTTAAAGAGAGAATGTATGTTAATATATACATCAGGGTACCTGGCAGTTGTACTTAGTCCAGATAAGTTGGATGTAAATGGGGAAATGAGGTGCAGAGGCTCTGCCACTCGCCAAAGGTCACACAGAAAGTGGGAATAGCCCCTTCGGTTCCTGGTCTGGGGCTCTTCTCTCTACCCATTGTCCCCGAGGCCGGCCGGCCAGCCAGCCCCTTGCCCCGGGAAGGGCTGCGTGGGAGGGAGCGTGGAGAGAGACCTCAGCAGCTGTGGGTTGATGAAGGACAGCAGGTCCTGGACCAGCTTGAAGCACATGCTGAGGAGGAAGCTGGAGCCAAAGGTGGCCATCAGGGTCCGCAGGAAGGGGGGCTCCCGGGCCTGGGGCCGGCCCCCCAGCAGCACCTCTCCCTCGCTGGACAGTCTCTTCCCAGAAGCCTCCGCAGCCTGGTGTCTGGTCCGGGGAGGAAGGAGCAGTGGGTAGGAATGGGCACATGGGCTCCGTGAAGCCAAGGGCCACCGGGGCTGGCGAGGACCAGGTAGGAGGGGGAGCTCTTCGCTGGCTCTCAGAACTGGGAGGGGGAAGGACAATGAGACTTTCCAGCTGAGAATCCCCAAGTGTCTTCAGGTGCTAGAGGATATATGAAGGGGTGCCCTAACTGCTCCTCAAGGACTATACACCCAGCAATTCCCAACCTGTGGCCCTCTCCATGCCCCGCCCAGGGCTGGCTCCAGGAGGATGCTGACAAGAAGGGAGACATAGTGGGCTTCCCTGGTGGCGCAGTGGTTGAGAGTCCGCCTGCCGATGCAGGGGACACAGGTTCGTGCCCCGGTCCGGGAAGATCCCACATGCCGCGGAGCGGCTGGGCCCGTGAGCCATGGCCGCTGAGCCTGCGCGTCCGGAGCCTGTGCTCCGCAACGGGAGAGGCCACAACAGTGAGAGGCCCGCGTAACGCAAAAAAAAAAAAAAGAAGGGAGACATGGGCAGGGCTGGCTAGTGGCCTAGTCACTGGCAAGCTGAGCAGGGAGGGAGTGGAGATGGCATGGAGGGACAGAGAGGGGGTGCAGCAGGCAGCCTGGGGGCCATTAGGTCTTCCAGAGGCTCCAAGCCATGAGCCCAAGACACTGCTGAGCAAGTCCATGTCCCCGGTTCCTTCACAGCCAGTCGGCCATCAGAGGCTCAGGCGGAACCAGCATGGGATTTCTGGGTCCCAGGTTGCGGGTGGAAGGGGTTTCGGTCCTGGGGGGCGGGGCGGGGGAGGACGTGGGTGAAGAAGAAGGGCTCAGAGCCTCAGCTTCCTTGGCTGGGTAGTCGGCCAGAGACAGGCTGCCAGTGGGCAGGCCCTTAGCCACAGGGTCGTCTCTTCCAGCCACTGCCTCCACGCAGGAAGCAGGATTGAGAGGGGGCGCTGGCCTCAACTTTCCTCCCCCAGCCCTTCCCCTCCTGAGGGAAGTCCCTGGCAGGGCAGGGCAGTGGTGAGCGCTGTGGGGCCAGACGGCCGGTGTGGATTCTGGCTTTGCCACCGCCAACTAGGGGACCTTGGGTGCGTCATCAAACCTCTGTGCCTCAGTGACCTCATCCGGAATACAAAGGCAATAGAACCTGCACAGTAGCTGTCGGAGATTAACCGCGTTAGTCTGCACGATGAGGACAATGCCTGGGACGGCATAAGTGCTACGAAAGTGCCAGCCATCCTCCAGCATCAGTAGCGCTGGGAGAGCTGACCCCGGCCTGAGCTGCCCATCCCAGGACCACCTGCACCTGCTCTTCTCCCCACGCCCAGCCATCTGATCTCCTGGGTCTACCAGCCTGGCCTGCAGGAGACCTGGGCTGTATGAAGGGGTGGGGGTAGGGGGGCGCGGGGACGGGGGAGGAGGAGCGCCTCACCGCGCCGCCCGCTCTTGCTGCTTCTTCCTCTCCTCCAGCAGCCTCTGCACCACCACGTGGGAGCGGTCCTCCTTGTTCAGGCACCAGAGGTCCCACTCCTCCAAGGGCCGCCGGTAGCCGAGGATGGCCAACCTGGAGTGGACAGGCAGCACCAGCCTGGGTCAGAGCTTAGCAGCCTGGGGACAAGGGTCTCCAGAGAGGAGGGTGTCCCTAGGGAGCTGTGGCCAAGGAAAGTGTTCCTTTATTCGCACAGTGAGCAGGATGGGGGTCACTGCCTCCCATCCCAAGTTCCCACTCCCAGCCCTTTCTCACTCCTTCCCAGATGCCCCACTGACTCCTGGGCACTGATGACAAAATCCATGCTGGCTGCGGCCCTGGGGGATGACAAGTCCTGCTGGATGGAGCCCCAGCCCGAGGAGCCTCCTCAGTACAATATGGTTGACGAGCTGTCACCCAGGTCACAGACACATTTCTCCTGCTCTAGCTGCTCTGAGGGGCGCCCAAGGAATGACAGCTGCAAGCTTCTCCCTGACCAAAGAGCTGGGAACTAACGGTCTCCTTCTAGGACCCTAGGCCCGTCCCCACGGCCTGGAGACACAGGTCAGGCCTGTGCCCTGGGATCAGAACTGGACCAGGACCGGGCCTCTGTACTCAGCCCCCAGCTCAAACAGACAGGTTTCCCACCCTCGCCTGCCCCACGCCCGCTGGGGTTCACAGCTCCTCAGGCCCCTGGACTCCTGGCCTGCTCCCCTTCCTCTTTCTCATCCCCCAACTCTCCGTCCCCATTCCCCCTCCCCTGGGCCCCCAGGCTTGGGGAAGAGCCAACTCACTTTGTAAACCACCAGAAAGACAGGCGGGAGAGGAAGCCAGCTCCGGCCTCGGGGCAGGGGTTCTAGAAGGTGCAAGAGTGGGGCAGGGGACATCAGGAGGGCACACCACCCTCTCTAGGCAGAGCAGAGGGAGGAGGGTGCCCCGTTCCTTCCTGCTCCAAGTCCCAGTGTGCACACTGTGGAGGTGACATGAAGATGGAATGAACTGGAAGGGATGGGGGATGCTGGTGATGGCTGGGCTGAGGGGTGGGCTGTGGCACCCCCACCACCACCCACCTCCATTAAGACTCACGGGGTCGATATTCTTGGGGGAGAAAAACGGTGGCTTCTCCCTGGAGCACGAGAGGACGAGGGCAGAGAGCACCAGGGCAAAGTAGATATAGAAGGTGGTGAAGCGGAAGGGGTCTGAGATCTTGCCCTGGGGGAGAAAGGAGAGCAGCATCAGAGCTTGGGAAGCCCTGGGCCTGCAGCCCTTGCCCCAAGGAGTCCTTTGGGGCACCAGACCCCTCTGGTGTAGAAGTCAGCAAAAGTGGGTACCTGGGTCCCCCTGCCCAGAGGCTTCTGAGAGACGGGAAAGGTCATAGGGGGTCCACTGTCCTGTGGAGACTTGCCCTGCTCATCTACATCACCTTGTCTAACCCTCCCTAACAGGTAGGAAATCTTATGATTCTCAGTCTGCAATTGAGGAAATGAGACTCTAGATGACTCAGGAATTTGCCCAAGATCACAAGGAGTAAGTGGGTTGTTCCCAGCCTGTGCGCCTATGAATATATTTGACTGCCTCCTCTTGAGATGGAGAAACGGAGACACTAGATTGATCCCCAGTGTTCCTACCACGCCCGCGCACCACTGAAGATCCAGAGGAAGGCCAGGAACTGAGGGAGGTGGGAGAAAAGGGAGAACAAGACAACGGGATTCCAGGAAAGCCAGAACCGTTCGTGTCTGCGCACCTGCTCTCACTGAACGGACATCGTACTTGGTGGTGGCTGCTACGTTCCCACGAACAGCCAACAATGGCTGCATCTCGCTGCATTCCCCTGGGTTACAACGGTCCTCACCCGGCTCACCAGTCTGCTTCTCAGCAGAGGTACAAGTAGGGAATGACACAAAAAGGACTGAACAGCAGAGGAGGGAGCTGGGGAGGGGCAGAAGAGAGGAGCCTGGGACCCAGCAGTGACCTTGAGCTCTGGGGACAATCCCTAGACAGCAGGGGACCTGGCAGGTTCCTCTCTTCCGCTTACCTGTGCCAAAGCTGAAAGGATCTTGGAACGGAAGGGAATGATGCCACAGACCACACACAGGAACCAGAAGATGACGAGGACCCCTGAAGACCGAACCCCCTGCAGCCGCTCATACTGGATCAGCAGGGTGGCCAGCAGCTGTGCAGGGAGGGCAGGGGAGGCTGGGCCGGAGCACGCACATCCGGACCTGCCTCCATTCCTCCCCATGCCACATGGCCATACGTTTCTGGGGTTACCCACTCCTAAGGTGTCCAGCCTTCTCCTCAGAGCCCATGGTTCCCCCATCACAATCCCACAACCCACTGGAGATCCTTCCCAACCCAGATTCCCTGGTCCCACACTGACCATGGTGACCCCCACCACCAAGGGGGTGACAAAGAAGATGGGGGCAGGGGCCCAACCGTGGACCAGGCCATGGAAGGAGTAGAAGAGGTCAATCCAGGAGACACACCACAGCAGGACGCCCAAGGCCTATGAACAGGGCACATGTTGGGGCCTCCATCCCCAAAGAAAGGGATGGTCCCCACTGGGGAGGAGCCTTTGCTCCTGAAACCAACAGACCTGCCCAGGTTTGCCCCCAAGGGCTGGGCTGGGCACTGGCCAGAAGCTTCTCCAGGGTGGGGAGAGAGCATTGCTGGGGAACTTGATTGAATTTCCCCAAGCAGAGATTATCTCAGCCCAACTGGCAGGCTGCCACGGCCCTGAGCACAGGGAGGGTGAGGCTGGGGAACCCAGACCAGTTCCTGAGGGTGGGGAAAGGGACCCATTAAAAGGAGACTCTCCTAGGTCCTGGTCCCACCCGCAGGAGAGCCCTGAGCCGCTGACCGTCTTGAGCCTAGAGAGGCGAGAGAGAACGATGTAGCCTTGGTGGCGGTGCCGCAGGTAGAACAGGTAGCAGGGCAGGGCAGCCCACAGGTAGATGCAGGGGACCCAGGCCAGCACGGAGTTCTGGAAGCAGGGAGTGAAGTCCGGGTTGTCCGTGTGCACGGACAGATTGGAGTCCTGGGGACAAAGAGAAGAATTCAGGGGCAGCCTTGTGCAGCCCTGGGCTCACGCTCCAGGGAGGGGGCTGGGCCAGAGAGCTGCCCCATGCGCTCTGGGCGTCAGAAGGTGTGTGAATATGAAAGTCGAAGTGTGCAAACCAGCAGGCATTGTCCCGAGTGTGAGCTCTTCCAGGAGGCTAAGGGCGCTCCATTTCCTCATATTTTCTCTCTGTCTCTCTAACTGATGTTTAATTTAAGCACAATAAACTGCACCCATTTGAAGTGCACAGTCCAGTGAGTGACAGTCGTACACACCTGCAAAACTGCTCCCGCCATAAAGATAGAGAATAATCCACCGTTCCACGAGTTCCTTCGTGCCCCTCTGCGGCCCATCCCTCCCAGGCAGACACTGGTCTGCTCTCTGTCATTCTAGATTTCCGCTCTTTTATTTTAAACTAATTTTTAATTTTATCAAAGCAATATGTGCACATGGTTGCAGAGCCCACTTTCTCTCTAAGGCTCTCCCAGGGAAGGGATAGGGAGCCTCTCTGAGCTTTAGTTCCCTCTCCTTTAAACTGGGGGCAGCATCCCTGCCCCACCTACCTCCTCAGTGGGTGTGAACTCAAAGGAGCAAGGGGATGTGGAGAGAGCTTTGTAAACAAAGCTGGGGTGACCAACTGCCCCAGTTTGCATAGAACTGTCCTGGTTCTAGCACTGACAGTCTCGTGTCTTGGGGAACCACTGAGTCCAGACAAGACCGCTTTTGTCTTTGCACCTAAGAACTTTTCCGGAAAGAGATGGGGGAACGCATTCAAACACATATTTTACCAAGACTTTCCCTCAAGGCCACTTTGACTAATCTTTTTTTCCCTTCTTGCAAAGTGTTAGACTGTCTTTACAGAAACTCATAAAATATAAACAACTAAAAAAAAAAAAGGGACTTTCCTGGTGGCGCAGTGGTTAAGAATCCACCTGCCAATGCAGGGGACACAGGTTCGATCCCTGGTCCAGGAAGATCCCATATGCTGCAGAGCAACAAAGCCCATGTGCCACAACTACTGAGACAGCGTTCTAGAGCCCGCGTGCTGCGACTACTGAGCCCACGTGCCGCAACTACTGAAGCCCGTGTGCCTAGAGCCCGTGCTCCGCAACTAGAGAAGCCACCACAATGAGAAGCCCATGCACCGCAACAAAGAGTAGCCCCTGCTCGCTGCAACTAGGGAAAGCCTGCGCGCAGCTACGAAGACCCAAGGCAGCCAAAAAAAACCCCAAACCTCACCCACAATCCCATCCACCTAGAGACAACTCAACACCAGAAGATAGAACCCTCTACCTTCTAACCGCCAGTTTAAATAATTGTCATTTTTATTTTTGTCAAAGTTATAACATGCACATAATTCTAAAGGTACATGAAAAGAAAATGGTACCCTGCCTCATCACTCCCCACCCCTAGTTTCACTTTCCAGGGGTAAGTATGTTCAAATATGCTAACTTGTTCTGGTAGCTACTTCCATGATTTTTGCTTTTAATATCGTTACATGACCTACCACTATTTGATAATCACTCTTTTCTTTTGTTCTGAAAGTTAAAGCTGTACCTCTCTTACATTCTCTCCACTTGAACTTCCTCAACTTTCCATGTAGAAACATAACAGGCTTTTGTTAAATAAATATTCACAGTTCACACTTTTTTGACTATAGAAATGTTGTTCACTACGACTGGCTCTACGCCTTTCAATACCTGTGTGACCTTAGGCAAGACGCTTGACCTTCACCTCTCTGGGCCTTAGTTTCTTCCAGGGTAACACTGAGATGATAACATCTCCCACGAGGCCCCTCCCACCTGGCCCCTCAGCCATCAGCCTAGCCCAGGCCCCCACCTCTTCCCGAGCAATTTCCACGGGGTTCTGGTCTCTTCCCTTCCGTGCCCTATGGGCCCAGATGGCTGCCCACACTCTCCTGGTCTTCCCCTTCCTCCCTGGTCTTTCCTTCTAAGTCTCCTTACTGGTTCCCCTGCTTGGCATCAGAGTGCCCCGGAGCTCAGTCCTTTCCTCTTCTCCATTTCCTTTTCCATTTGCACTTACCCCCAGGGCAATCTCTTCCAGTCTCACCTACATGCCAATGACTCCCAAGTTTATCTCTCTACCCCATCACTCTACATATCCCCAACTCTAAATCCGACTGCCGACTGGACATCTCCACTTTACACATCGTACAAGAGCCTACAAGGCCCCTCACAGCGTCCCTTCCCGCCAACCTGTGACCTCTCTCATCGCCTCTCCTACATCACTCCAGCCAGTGGCCTCATTGCTATTCCTGAACATAACAGGCATGTTCCTGCCTCAGGGTCTTTGCACTGGCTGCTCTGTCTGGAACGTTCCTCCCTTAGACATCCATAAGTCTTTCTTTCTGATTGAGGCCTAGGCTGACCACCCTGTTTCATATTTCACTTGCACCTTACCCCCAGCATTCCCAGTCCACTCCCTTAACCTTTCTCTGCTTTTTCTTTTCCCTATACCTACCACCTTCTAACATGCTACATAATTTAGAAATTTATTATGTTTTCTCTCATCTCTTTCTGCTGGCATGTGTGTTTCTTGAAGGAAAGAATCTTATTTCATTATTGATGTATCCTAAGTACCTAGAGCAGTGCCCGGCACATAGTAGGTGCTCAGCAAAAATTTGCTTAAATAACTTAAACATTTGTTGAATAAATGAATAAACAAAAGGATAATCTTACACCCTGCCCCTAAACCTTCAGTGGCTTCCTACTGACTAGAAGACAAAGTCTAAGCATGGCATTCAAGTCCCACAACTGGCCTTGAACTATCTATCTACCTACCTATCTATCTATCTATGTGAACTATCAAACTATCTATGTGCCTGAGTTAGCCCACCTTAAGAAAATATTTCATGGAGTGGTCTGCACACCCTGCTTCCCTTTCCTCAGCCTACCCTCACTCTTTAATCCCATCTGAGTCAGCCCTCTGCCTCCAAAGCACCTGCCCATGGCTGCGAGATTCCTGAAAGGCAGCATTGTGCCCCTTGCCTCATGGCCCCAGACCTGCAGGGGCTCCTGCTGCCCCTGGAGCCAAGTGCAAGCACCCCTCCTTGCCTTCCCACTGCTCCCGTCCCCCACTGCCAAACTCACTTCACTCTAAATCTGCTCTGAGAGTCTCACTCCTACACCTTCGCTCAGCCTTGTCCCTATTTCTTCCACTTGTCAAGATCCCTACAGGGAAGGGCGGTGGGCCCGGCTTAGGACCCACCTCTCCCATCTTGAGCACGCTTCCTGCTCTGAAGTCAGCACCTAACGACGGAGCCGCCTTCTGGAGTACGTCTTCCACTTGATGACGCTCTGATAAAGGCCTGTTATGAGCCAGGCAGCGGGGGTGGGGGGGAGGCACACTCGGAACAGACCCGTCCCTGCCCCTGGGGAGCATGAGGTCCAGGCACATGCTTCTTTGGGGCGTTTCACTCAAACCCCGGAGGGCAGAGGTTGTACTGTGTACATCTTGAAATCTAGAGCCGTGTACTCAGTAGTCGCTCAAGCGATGCGAGCCTAGGACCAGAAGACTCTTGCTAAGTACTGGGCACAGGGTCACAGAGAGGCACTGGGCACATGGCCCTGGGCTGGGCACAGGGTCACAGAGAGGGGTTATCCTGTAGGCCTGATCACGCTGTACCAGGAGAGAGGAGACAGGTGCCCTGGCCCATATTGTTTTCCTCTTTAAAACATTTCTGGGCTTCCCTGGTGGCGCAGTGGTTGAGAGTCCGCCTGCCAATGTAGGGGACACGGGTTCGTGCCCCGGTCCGGGAAGATCCCACGTGCCGCGGAGCGGCTGGGCCCGTGAGCCATGGCCGCTGAGCCTGCGCGTCCGGAGCCTGTGCTCCACATGGGAGAGGCCACAACAGCGAGAGGCCCGTGTACCGCAAAACAAAAAACCCCATTTCTTAGCCAAGTATAGTATACTTACAGAAAAGTACACACAGCTTAAGTATACACCTCAGTGAATTTTCACACACTGAACACGCCTGTGTAACTAGAACTAGAATCAAGGAACAGGACATTGCCAACCCCCAGAAGCCCCTGTTGTACCCCCTCCAAACCCTCCTCATCCCAGAAGAACACTGCGCTGAGTTCCAACAACATGTGATCTTGCCCGCGTGGGACCTTCCTATAAAGGAAATCACACATTTCCTGGGTCTTTCATGTGTGGCTTCTTCTCTCCGCACTGCGTTTGGGGGTGTCATCCCTGGCGCTGAGTGTGAGTGTGGATTCTCCCTCCCCATTTCTGCTCCTGGTCCGTTGTATGAACGGACCCATGCACTTATCCATTCCACTGTCAAGGGGCAGCTGCACCCTGCTTTAACGCTTGGCCAGCCCGTTAATCCCATCCACTTAGTTGCCATCCAGATAGCTGGCCCAAGGCCACCTCCAACTCTGACCATCTGGTCTTCGGGTCTGGAGTGAACTGCCAACCTCTCTGGGCCCAAGCTGAGCTTCACCTCCTACAGAAAGCATTTCTGGGGCACCCCAGCCTCCAGCGGGCTTTTCCTTGCTTTATTTTGTATGTTCTCAACAGCCTGATAAGTGACTATCAGCTGAGAGTGAGCAACACCCCTTATGTTTCAGTAGCATTTTATTATAGCACTTACGTGGTCATTATTCCAAAAGAGAAGACGACGAACAATGTCAGGCAAAAGAAAAGGCAGGCTCCCCCCGCTCTGGCAACAGGTCCAAGGACACCTGGCAGCTGGGAGCTGGGACGGACACCCAGGCCTCGTGGCACCGAGCTGGGGTCTCTCCCACCCTGTGCTGCTTGGACCTGCACCTGTGAATACATCCTCTCTCTACAGCAACGTGAACCCTTCAGGATAGACACTGGGCCCTACTCTTATTCCTCTCCTCTCCTGCCCCGCAACTTCCAGCTCCCAGCACAGGGCCAGGTATGAGGAACAGCCCAGATTGACCTTGTGAGTCAAGGTCTGTGTGTTGACAGACAAGGGAGAGAGTGTATAGGTAGACGGGAGCCTGAGTTCAAAGGCACAACCAGGAATCACCACTTTCACTGGGTCAGGGTCAGGGCTCTCTGAGGCAGGCAGGGAGTGGTCCCGAGGAGAACCAAACCCTGATGCAGAGGACCCAGCGTGGGCTGCCTCTTTGGAGACTTCATCTCCCTGAACCTCAGTCTCCACAGTAATGGGAGTAATGACAGCATCCCAGCCAGCTCCCCGCAAGGGGGGAGAATGAACAGCAAAGCACCTTGACTCAAATAGGACAACACTGGAGGAAGCAGGTGACTGAGCAGAGGCTGCCGGGACCTTGTTTTGGTTTCATAAACAAGTTCCACTGTGGCAACAGTCAAGAGGTCTTGGGAGGACCAGGTGACGGCTTTGACCCACAGGGAGATCCGGCCTGGGCTCCTTTCCTTCAGATACGCATGTCCCAGCTGGGCAGAGCCCTCTCCAGGAGACAGTGGGTACCTGTCCTTGCCTGTGTCCTTAGACTATTGACCTCAGACTGCTCGCTAGGACAACGACAGGACACGTCACGCACAACGTGTTCAGAACGGAAATCCTGCCCGTCCCCCCTTCTCCAACCTGCCCACCTTGATGCAGGGCAATGCTTTCCTTCTCCCAGAATCCTCTGAGTCATCCTTTTTTTTTTTGCGGTACGCGGGCCTCTCACTGTTGTGGCCTCTCCCGCTGCGGAGCACAGGCTCCGGACGCGCAGGCTCAGCGGCCATGGCTCACGGGCCCAGCCGCTCCGCGGCACGTGGGATCTTCCCGGACTGGGGCACGAACCCGTGTCCCCCGCGTCGGCAGGCAGACTCTCAACCACTGCGCCACCAGGGAAGCCCTCTCTGAGTCGTCCTTGATTCTTTCTCCTTCTCTCACAGCCCACACCCAACCTTTTAGCAAATCCTGTCCACTCTACCCTCAAATTATTAGGCTGAACGATATGAAAGGGCTACATTCAACTCTTTTTAATCTATAAAAAGGCATCTTCATTTGGATCTCCCCGATACATCCGGGATCCGGCTGCTTCTCTCCACCCCACGCTCTCACATGGACTGTGGCGTCGCGCCTTCTCTGGCCTCTCTGCTTCCACGCCTGCAGCTTGTCTAGCGGTCTCCTCCAGCACAGCAGCTGGAGACAAGTCTTCATGAAACCTAAGCCAGACGTCTCAGTGATGCACCATGTCACTTCTCCGGTTAAAACCTGCCAAGGGCTCCTCATTTCACTCATAGTAAAAGCCAAAGTCTCCAAGGGGGCCTCGAGACCCTCATTATCTGCTCCCCTGTCTCTCTGACCTCAGCTTCCCCGCTCCCCTCTCTCATCCCACCTGCCTCCTGGCCTCAGTGTGGTCCCCAAATGTCAGGCCTGTGCCTGCCTCAAGCCAGCAGTGCTGTGCCTCGTGCCCTGGTCACCTGCAAGCTTGTGCTCGGACCTCACCTTCTCGTGGAGGTCCACCCTGACCTTCTTAATGAAAACTGGAACTGTAAGCCCCATCGTGCTCCTGCATCCCCATCCCTGCTGGCCTGTCCTATTTTCCCCATAGCCCTTATCACTTTCTAGGATAGTATATAATTGAATTATTTCTTATGTTTATCGTTTTTCTGTCCTCTCTCACTGGAATATGTGTTCCGTGAGGACGGGTTTGTTCTGCTGACCAGCGTACTCCCCATTGCCTAGAACAGTTCCTAGCACAGACACAGCACTCCCATGCATTTGTTGAACAAAAGAAAGAAAGAATGAGTGAACAAATAAATGAAAGTCACCCTCCAAAGCCCACTTCTGCTGCTGTATGCCCAGGAACCCGGGATGCTCTCTCTTTGACACCAAGGCATGTGAGGGGCTCTCTGACCCAAACAAAGCTAATTGCAAATGACACAGTTGGTGGAGGTCACTTCCTGGACCCCATGATACTCCCTGCAATCCCACAGAACCCGATGGGTGACCCCTTCTCAAGCCACTGGCCCCCAATTCCCATTCCGAAGAACAGGCAGCGGCACACTCGGAGGGCCCACAGCCCCTCCCCCACTGCCACCCACACAGTTTCCATGGCAACAACAGCTACCTTAATAACATGATTAAACAGCTGGATGGGGCTGATAAGTTCTGGCACCCAGAATGGACCACACAGCAGGGGCCCCTTCACAGGCACCAAGACTGAAATCCCTGCAGACCCCAGCAGGGGGCAGGTGGCTGTAAGGACCCCAGAGCTCTCCGCCCCAGCTGGGCCACTGCGCCTTCAGGGACTTCCCAGCCCCTGGGGCCCCAGGCTTGTTGATAGCCTCTGTCACCAGAAGAGTAATGACTTCCTTAATCCTGTGGGGCGGGGAGAAGGGATCAACTGACAAGTTCATTTATCTCAGCAGAAATGGAGGTGCAGAAAGGGCAAGGGCCTGTTCACATGTGCTGCGGCTTTCGGAAGGGCCTGGGGGTGGGGGTGGGGGCAAAAGCCTGGCTCACAGCCTGGCCTGCGCGTCTGCTGCTGAAAGGGGCCTTGCCAGCCATTAACAGCTTTGCTTATTTGAACACCACTGTGTTCCAAGATTATTATTTAATGTTCACACCAGCTGAGACTCGTGGCTGGAAAGTGACCGGCCCCAGTTCACCTGGGCTGACGCCAGGACTTGAACCCAGGCTGTGCAGCTCCAGAGTCCCAGTCCCCGTTAGGGCTCCAACATGACAGCCCACCTTGGAGAGAGAACACATGTGTCCAGATCACCTGAAATATTAAAAGTCTTTCGGCCATACAGCCTGCCCTCAAATCACCTCTTTGCTGCAGTTCTTTTCATAGAGCTCAGGGGAAGGGTTGCCATCACGGGGTAACAGACTAGCTGGCGTTCTGGGAGCCACTGGACTAGAAACCTGAGTATCCAGTTAGAAGGAGAAATCCAAGCCAGGGTTAGGCCCCTGTTAGCACCCACCCCCAGCCCAGCACCACCACCTGGCCCCAGCACTGGAAACAGGAACAGCTCCAGGTGGGGCAGGGGAGGGGCCCCATCACACCGCAGTGGCACATCCAAGTCTCACCCCCTCTCTGAGGATCCTGCTGCACCTGTTGCCCCTGGGACAGCCACACCAGGGAGGGGTGGACACAACTCAGGTGCTCTGATCCTGCCTCCTGGGCGGGTCAGCTGGCAGGCCCCGCTGGGATCTCCCTCCCTGGCTGGCCCCACGCTCCAAGACCATTTCCTGGTCAGGGGACCAGCAGGCGGGCTTGGCAAAGTGCCCTCCCAAATGCCACTTCCTTGACTCACTTCCTTTCCTAAGTCTCCAGCCCTCCAGACCAGGTCCAGGGCAGTCGGGGAGCAGTAGGGCTTGGGAGAGGTCAGCCTAAGGCCACAAGGGACAAAATCTTTCTTCCAGAAGCCAGAAGCTCAGAGGCTCAGAGTGGTCTAGCACCAGCTTTGCTGCCCCAGATGGGATGGAGAGAAGGGATTCTAGTGGTCCTGGCCTGGCAGGGAGGACTGGGTTCCTGGTGGGGGTGGGGTTTGGTGTCCAGGAGGCTGAGGGGTGTTTGCCTCCTACCCACCGGCCTAACCTCAGGGGCCCTGCCTCTGCCAGGTTTTCGGTTAGGACCTTTGGATTTCTAAGCCGAGTCAGCCTCCCAGGAACTTTCTGGAGCCCGTCAGATGAAAACTAATTCTGCAAACAGGTCAAGACCTCCTGAGGGCAAACAGCCCCAAGCCCTTCCTCTGTGAACTCTCTTCACCACTGGTGCTGCCCAACTCCACTGCTCAGAACGGAGTAATCCTCCAGGCAGGGGGCAATGAGGTGCAGCAAAGGGACACTTCCAACTTCTTTGTTCTAGAGGCATCTCTGGCTCCATGATGGCTGGGCTGTTTGATCACAGTTCATTCTCTTGCAATTTATTTCCCATGAAACTCCCAAGCATAATCAGAGATGTTGGTATTCCACCCCAAAGTGGGTAGAGGTAAGAGAGAGAGTCAAGGAAAGGATAAGTCACTCACTCAGTACACAGTGTGTGTGCGCGCATGTCCGTGGGTCCCCTGGGGCTCCTGCCCTCACATTTAGCTGGGGCTGAGGTGGGTGGATTTAGCCACAAATTCCCCAGCAAACAGCTGAAATGGGAGCCCATGGCCCAACAGCCATGCCAGCCCCTTTTTTGTAGGTCTTCCCAAACCTAACACCTCCTTCTAACCTCATATCTCTTTCTTTTTATTCCTCTTCCCAGGAATATCATGACCTGTCACCAACAGAGAGTTTTAAGTTCTCAAATCATTTCACATTCCCTATCTTATTTGATCTCCACAACAGTCTTGTGAGGTAGTTAAGAGATGGGTTATTTCCCCATTTCACAGATGGAAAAACTGAGGCTGTGAAGATGAGCTAGCAAAAAAGCCTTGGTAGGGACTTCCCTCGTGGCGCAGTGGTTAAGAATCCACCTGCCAATGCAGGGGACACGGGTTCAAGCCCTGGTCCAGGAAGATCCCACATGCCGCGGAGCAACTAAGCCCGTGCGCCACAACTACTGAGCCTGCGCGCCAAAACTACTGAGCCCATGCATCACAACTACTGAGCCTGCACTCTAGAGCCCATGAGCCACGACTACTGAAGCCCGCGCGCCTAGAGCCTGTGTTCCACAACAAGAGAAGACACTGCAATGAGAAGCCTGTGCACCGCAACGAAGAGTAGCCCCCGCTCGCCGCAACTAGAGAAAGCCCACGCACAGCAACGCAGCCAAAAATAAATAAATTAAAAAAAAAAAAAGGCTTGATAGAGTAAACGAGTGGCCCAGAGGGGCCTGAATCATGTCCCCCTCCCCTACCTTTTCACCCTTGGCTCAGGTATCTCCTGGCTTCCCTGAACTACTTCCAACAAGGCGGGTCACCCACAGGCCCCTAAGATAAAAGGTTCAGGGCCAAGTATACCTGAATAATATACAATGAAAATGAGATGCAAACTAGCACAGCACCAATGAGTAGCCCTGAACTCCAGGCCTTTGGGGTAACTGAGTTAGAGCTAAAGTTATAGCTCCAGCCTCTGGGCTTCAGACACTGCCTCCCTTGTTTCAGCTCTGCAAACCCTCAGAGGATGAGCTGGGAACCTTCCTGGTTTCTTCCCACTCCACCTCCAGTCACCAGCCACACTGGGTACAGCCTGGAACAGCTTTCAGGAGCCAAGAAGATAATGTGGAAGATGGAAGGTGCTTAGACGTTGAGGTCGGGAAGAGGAGTGGTCAGTTCCCTTGTCATTTGAGGTATCCACGGTAGACAGTTATCCCTTGGACCTAACATAGCTGAGCCTCCCACGGACCCTGAGGTTCTCCGAGGAGGTACACACAGCTCTTGAGCAACAGGAAGTCCAGGCTCCGGGAGTCCGGAAGCCCAGATGTTCACAGTCAGGCACTGGCAAAGTTGGAGCCATACCTCAGGGTCCTGTTTCCCAGTCCAGCACTCCGTAGCTGATTGTCATGTGACCCTGACAAGTCCATTCCTTCAGTTTCCTCAGCTCTGTAATGAGGGGCAGGGCCAGCTGCTCCAAGCCCCCAAGCTCTGACACTCGATTCCACAGTATCATGGAAGGGTAGAACCAAAGGACCTCTAAGCTGAGAACAGGGAGGGAGTCCTGAATTCCCCAACTCCTGGTCCCTTGAAGCCTGTCCCTGGACAGTCCTAAGCTCTCAGGGTTAACTGTCCACCCAGGAACAGGGGGCCCTTGCACTTGAGGCTTGGGCACATCTGCCTCCTTAATTTACACGTCCTGCGCCTGACCACCTCGGACACCGCGACCACGCTGTAGCCACATCAGCCAGGCTCAAGTGGCAGCGAGAGGAAGTCTACTCTTGAGCCAAAGGGACAAACTCTGGACGCTGGCAGCATGTGACCAGGCCAGGCTGGATGACAGACAGGACTCCTGTGGCAAGAAGGGCAGCCTCAGAGAAGTTGCACCATCTCTGATTAACCATTTAGTGACCCAGAGAATAACAGAGATCCCTGGGCTTCCCTGGTGGCGCAGTGGTTGAGAGTCCGCCTGCCGGTGCAGAGCACACGGGTTCGTGCCCCGGTCCGGGAAGATTCCACATGCCGCGGAGCGGCTGGGCCAGTGAGCCATGGCTGCTGGGCCTGCGCGTCCGGAGCCTGTGCTCCGCAACGGGAGAGGCCACAACAGTAAGAGGCCCGCGTACCGCAAAAAAAAAAAAAAAAAAAAAAAAAGAGATCCCCAAAGATATTTTTTACAGGTATTCCATTGCCCCACATTTCAAAAATTCATGTAACCCCCCTCAGTACAGCCCAAACACAGCCCAAGAGTGGGGTTCCTGACTGTATACACACACTTATGTACACACATGGGCACACACACATGCACACACACCCACACAAGCACCCACCCATGGGTAACACACACTGGGCACACACAACACCAAGCACATATGTACGAATACTTGAAATGGCAAAAAGATGTAGAGATTGGGATTCTGAGGCCCTGGATTTGAGACCAGCCTACGCTGGGCAGCCCCCAGATGATCACTGACAAGCCCCTTGAATCTGAGCTCATCTGTGAAATGGAGACGCACCACCACTTGCCTCCCAGAGCTGCAGTGATGGTCACGGGAGCTGCTGTGAGTAGATTCTGAAGGCTGTAGGAAGCTCTTGCGCTGTCTGCATGGACCGCACTCACTATGCTGGGGGTCTGGACTCAGCAGCCTGAAAAGTAGCCTGATGTCTTAGGAGGGACTTGGCGTGTGCGTGAAAAGGCCTGCTTTTCTATCCCAGCTCTGCGCTCCTCTAACTGGCTGACTTTGAGCAAGTCTCTAGGCCTCGCCTTCCCCATCTGTAAACGGAGAGGGTGGGACCAGGAAATCCTGCTATCCTATACCTGTAAGGGCCTGCCTGCAGAGTGAGGTCTGCCTCTCCTTCCTGAGGCTGGTGCAGTGAGGATCACCTCCTCTCTGGTGGCTCTTGCCCAGAGGAAAGAAGGAACCTCTCCCAAGCAGGCAGGAACCGTTTAAGAAGGGGGAAGCCCAGTGGAGCCAGGCTCCCAAAGCACCTGGTTGACCGGCTGTGGGAGTGGGCATCCAAGTCCTAGTCTACGGGGCAGGCGCTGAAGTATCATCAGGATCTAGTAATGGGGAAATGCCACTTCTGCACCCTGCGGCCAGCCCCAGACAGGGACTGCGGTGAGGCGGCAAGTGCGGGCACCTTCTGAATTCAGGGTGCCACCCACCAAGCCCTCCAGGAGCCTAGTACTTGGCTTTCCCAGGCTCTCCCACGTGGCTGGGGAGGACAGGGCAGGTCCTGAAGGCCACTAGGGACCTGGATCTGGGCGGCGCCACCAGGCCCCCTCCTGGCATCACATCGCCCCCTCCCCGGGTCTGTCTAAGGGCTCGCCGGTGCGCGCCTTCAGTACCGGGACACCTCCTTACCCAGAACTTGGAGCCGCACAGAGCATCCATGGGGCCGGAGCTCGGCCGCGAGGACAGCGAGCACGGTCTCTACCAGCCCGGGGGACAGACCTAGACCCCGCCCAGAGCCGCCTCCAGCCCCGCCCTCCGCCCCGGCCCGCCCCTCCAAGCCCTTCCCCCAGGCCCTTTGGGTCGAATTGAGACAGCGCCTCTAAGAAACTGCGGTTCCCGGACGGATTTTGGGACAGTGGCGGCGGGCCATTGACACAGTGACAAGCCCTTCGGGTGGCCACTGGGCCGCGCCGGAGAGATGCCCCGGAAAGATGAGGCTGATAGGGCTGGAGCAGGGTCTGTTTCCAAGGGACACACCCCCCTTCCCACCGCGCACGACTCTGCGGGGAGTGGGGGGCGGGTGGCCCCCAGGAGTCAAGGGACATGAAAAGGGACTTAGCAAGACTCCCTCCATGAATAAATCCTTGTCACGTTCATCTCTGAATGTCCGTCTCCCCATCTGTGAAATGGGAAGAGCTGTGTGCCCAGACAATCCAGAGGCTACCTCTGCCCCACAAGTTGTCCGGGAACTGGCAGACACCAACACAGAAAGTGCGTGCGTGTGTGTGTGTGTGTGTGTGTGTGTGTGTGTACACCTAAGGAGGGGGGGATGGGAGGGGGTCCCAGCATCATCCAGATGGTGGCTTCCCATGATCCTCTTAAACTGCTGCCTGCCTGTGGTTCTGTCCCTCCCTGATTTTGCACCTGCTGCTTCAGCACCACTCTCTGCCTCCACTTTCATATCTGTAAAACAGGCATAATCATAGTACCTATGTCACAGGGTTACTCTGAGGATTAAATGGGAAAGGTACGTAAAGCATCAGGCGTATCTCCTGGCACATTCAGTAGGCATCCACCTTGCGTTGGTTTCCTCCACTTCAGCCTGGTAAGGGTGGGGGATGGGCAGGAAAGGCCCCACATTAGCACATTCCTCCTGAGACTGGTTCTCCACATGCCGCATCAGTGACACGGCTTTGGGGTCAATGGCCTCCTTCTCCTGCTTGCCACAGCTTGGCCATGCTGGGACCGCTCCTTCCCTCCCTCCATTTTCCACTCCCCCAGTCATCCTCTCTTCCCTAACGGGATCCCAGAAGCCAATTCACCACCCCTCTTGGGGTTGAGAAGGAATCCCCCGTTCCTCCAGCACCTCTTCCCCTGGCCCAGCTCTCCTCTGCCCTTGCCTCCCGACCTTGTTCTTGTCTGCAGGGTCTGCCCAGGTGATCCCTTCCCCGCCCTCGTTCTTAAAACAATGCGTTTTCCTGCTTAGCTGCTCAGCAGCCGGTGTGGGTGGGTGCCAGGAACATAGCACAGAAGCAGAAGCCATCTCCTGTCCCTCTGGGCAGGCAGGAAGTCACCGGAAGGAAGTCTCTTCAGCCATGGGCTATCAGAGCAGAGATCTGAGCCCGGCATGAGGTGGGGGTGGGAGCAGGGTAGACAACGCTCTCCCTTCCCCAGGCAGTGGACTGGGGGCTTCTCCCCCACCACTGGGCAATCCTCTCAGCCCTTTGTCTGCACCCCTGCCCTCCACTCACCCAGTCTCCCAGCCCCCTCCGTCTCTGAGCCAGACTCTATAGAGCTTTCACACTCTTGTAGCAGTGTGTCTTGGGTTATATTTAGTTGCGAAGAATCTGTCTTCTCTGCCAGTCTGTGAAGTTCCTGAGGGCAAGGATTGACTGAGTCACCTCCAACGCCCCCCCACACTTTGGGGAGAACCTTAGTATACTGTGTGACGAGCCCCTTGATGTCCCTGGGACTCATTTTCTTGAGCAACTTGGACAAGATGCCATCTAAGGTCTCTTCCTGCCCTGCTGATCTAGGCTTCTATGGGGAGCAGCTGGGAATCTTCCACTAACCCTTCCTCGAGTCTGGGGCTAGGACGCTTGGGTCCTGTCTTCAGCATTGTGGCTGCAGCACCTTCCTCTTTGGCCCCAGCCTTCTCATCTTGCTACCGGAGAGCCACGCCCAAGCCTGCGACATTGGGTGGGAACCGACATTGGGTGGGAACCTCCGAGATCGTGGTGGGAGACCTGGCAATCCTCGCCTCCTCCCGTCTCGTCTCTCTTGAGGCACTCATTGGGAGTTTGTCCTTCCCGGCCCCTCGCGGAATGTGGCCCCTTTCACACAGCCGTTGAATAACAACTACGCTATTCCTAGGACATTACGGTTTTGGTTGTTCTCAACAGAGCAAGAAAAGTGAGGCCCTGAGTTGTCTTATCCTGACAGAGGCAGGATGAGCTCCGTGTCTCTGAAGGCTGGGCTATCTCCATGCATCCTCGGGGCAGGATGCATTTCCTGTATCCTTAGCTGTTGCACTCATGCCCCGCCCCTCTCAAGACTGCTTGGCGTACTCTCCTCCCTGTGCCTCACCTCCCTTTCTGCACCTGACAAACGCTACTCATTCTTGAGGATTTTACTCAAACCCCCCTCCCCCAACCCCTCCTTGAACCTCCCCCACCCCAGTCCTGGGCTAGGGGCCCTTCCTCTGCACAGCCCTCCCTCCCTCCCTGTACTCTGTCACTGATTGTCTTGCTTATCTCCCCCAAAAGACTGCAAACCTCTTAAGGATAGGGACCATCTTAAGGACAATCTTGTTTATCACTGTATCCTCAGCACCCAGGACAGTGCCTGGCAAAGTTGGTCTTTGGAAAATGTTTGTTGACTGACTAAACAAGCATCCTGTGTCCTTAGAAGAGGTCATAAGTAGCAAGGCCACTGTAGCATTAGGTACAGTCCCAGCAGTGGGCACTGTCCACTCTGCTTTTGAGTTTTCAGAACAAAGACGTTTCCAGCTTGAGGGTCCTGAGAGGAGCCATAAAGACCTGTGGGTTGGCCGGCAACTGACATCCCCCAGCTTTAATGATCCCAGCCCCATCCTCTCTCCTCGAATGACTGCAGCTCCACACAGGACGCACACAGACTGTGCTGCGTCTCCCCTGCCAGTGAGCATCCCCGGGGAACTCAGCATCCTGAGTTTCCTGGCAGAAAGATGGAAAGATAAGATAATTGCAAGCTACAGTTTCGAGCAGGAATGACAGCAGAGAGAAGAGAGCAGAGCAAGTGGGGGTCAGGGAGACCCAGGGACAGGAAATGCTGCAAATGGGGAGAGTCAGGTGGGAACTGACAGGACGGGGGAAGGGTGTGGAACAGTGAAGGCTGCTAGCTCTCCCCACCACTCACCTCCTGGCTCCTTTTACCCCACGGCTCCTTGAAGGTCTGGAGTAGCTCCAAAGCGGCCCCCAGCTCTCAAATGCCAGCTCTCTCCTCTTATGCCGTGGGGCGGGGCCTCTTTCCTCCAGACCCCAGCCTGGTGGGGCCTACATCGGCCCCACCTGTGGCCTCTGCAAGGCTGCCCCCTGCCCCCAATCTGCGCTTTGATCTTATTTGGCAGGTGTGTGAGCACTGGCTGCCGTGCCTGCTTCAGGAGTTTTCAAAGCAAGAAGAATTAATTAGCACCGTGGGCCACGGCCAGCATCTCCCACACCTGGACCAGTTAATTAGCTCCGTGGGCCACGGTCAGCATCTCCCACACCTGGACCAGTGCTAAGACACACAGAATTCTGAAGTTCTTAGCAGAATTCCCTC
Source organism: Pseudorca crassidens (assembly GCF_039906515.1). Classification (NCBI taxonomy): domain Eukaryota; kingdom Metazoa; phylum Chordata; class Mammalia; order Artiodactyla; family Delphinidae; genus Pseudorca; species Pseudorca crassidens. The sequence goes on from NC_090314.1 coordinate 39,905,926, forward strand.
ATCGATGCTTGCTGGAGCAATCACCTCCTTGGCCTGTCTTGCCGTGTCCTCAGAGCAGGGTGCCAGCCCACAACTAAATTCGCTTTTGAGAGGTAATTCCTCTCCTGGCAACCACTGTCCTGGATTAGTCCTGGGTCCACTGGCTGTGGGCTGGGATCACTGGGCACCATGGGCTCAGCACTCCAATGGCTGGGATTCCCCACACACAGATGAGTCCTTCACTGGGCTCTGCAAGCCTGTTTCCTTCTACGGGGACTGCACACAGCACCTGTCTGCAGAAGGTGTCCATCAGTGTTGGTGTCCTCTCCCTGGCTAGGTCCCTCTACAGAAGGGGCACCAGGGTGGCACCAGGTGAAGGTGCCTTGTTGCTGCCACCTGGTGTTTGATGCCCTCACTGCACTGCTGTTGCCAGCTCTCCACCCACCTCCCCCCCCCCCCCCCACAGGAAAGGTGAGAGGAGGTCATGGGGCACTGGGCTGTGATGGGTGGGGATTAGGGGTGACGATGGAGGCGAAAATGTTTGAAAAGTGAGAGAGGTCTGGGTGGGGCAGGGGAGAGGACAGAAAGAAATAAGGGAGGGGGTGGGAGGAGGAGAAGGAGAGCAGGTGCTTTGAGGTTCAAGGGCAGCATTTTGCCAGGGAAAGATGGTGCCTGGGAAACTTGGTAATTGCAGAGTCAGACTTGGCCATCTCTTGGTCAAGCACCTGGAGCTGAGGGACACCTTCTCTTGTGCTCAAGCCTGTCTCCACACAATATGGGCTCCTCTAAGCCTCCGAGGACACCAAACTGGGAGCTCAGGAGCACATTTCCATGAACACAAATGTGACTGCTTTGGAAAAGTCCTCCTTGGCAAGTTGTTTTGTGATCAGGACTCCTAACACCATGTCCCATTCCTTCCACAATGGAAAAGAGGCTGGGGTAGTGTGAGGCCAGCTGTCTGGCAGTTGGCCAGGTCAAGATTCAAAGCTCAGCTCCACCATTTCCTGGCTGTGTGATCTTGGGCAAAGTCACTTAACCTATCTGAACCCATTGCATCATGGGAAAATGATAGCCGTGGTACTTCCCTTGCTAGGGTATTGTGAGAAATAAGGGAGATACTGCAGATGAGCCTCAGATTTGTTTTTAGCACCCGCTCTGCTCGCTCCGCTTCCTAGTCCCCCCGCCCCCAGATAGACCTTTTCCTGGAGTCTTGAGGTGGAGGAAGCAGAAACAGGCAAGCCCGAGGTGGGGGCCTGCAGCTGTTAACACAGTTCCCTCTGAACCCACAAGGAGGAGGCTGAGAGCAGAAGTGCAGCGTAGATGTTCTTACCTCCAAAAGCCCCCACATCCCTGAAGCTCCCGGCCAGTGCCAGCCCTGTCCTGGAGGCCCTAATCCAAGACCTGCTGCCTCCACCCCAGCCTCCTTCAGATGCCTTCACTCCCCACCGCTGATGTATCCTAGAGCAGAATCAAATAACCATCCAGACAAGCATCATGAGGTTAGTATCCTTGTTATTATTACTACTGTTAATGAGATTATTATTTCCACTTCAAAACCCTTTTAATGAGACACAACAGCTTCCATCATTGATAAAGATTTTACATTTTTGGTGGAGAGGCCGCAATTCTCTCCCCTCAGATATCCACATATCCACTCCTCTGAGGAGTCCTCAGGGCAGAGGGTGGTTGGGAAGTCTGGGGTGGAGGGGAGAGGGTAGCAGCCCAGTTCTCCGGCTTCACCTTGACCCAGAGTCCTCTAACCATTAGATGAAAAAAAAGACCCCAGAGCATCCTCTCCAAATTTCCTACCCTCATTAAGGAATAGACAGCTACAGAACGCTACCAAAATATAAAAGCTTAATCTGCAGACCCAGGTGACAAAACTCTAGGAATTTTGTGTAGATTTGCTTTTCTTTCGTTTTTTTTTTTTAAGGAAGGCAGTTCCTACTGCACCCTCCCCTCCCCACCCGAGGAGGCCAGAGGAAAAGCTTTCATGCTATTTCACACCCTCAGAGGATAAATCCAGGTGTTTGCTTCAAGGAGCAGTGTCATTTCCGTCCAAAAGAGCAATGAGAAAAACTTTCACCAGCTTAGAAAATACTGGGCGGGACAAAATTTCCGGGTCCAACCATCCAGTAGCCTCCCCCAACTTCCCCAGGATCCCAGGTTCAGATGGGGGCTGTGGGGGAGGGCTTCCAAACCCAAGCTGCCTTTGAGGTTTCAAGCGTCCTGGGGTTTGAAGGTGCTGGGTGTAAGGGGGTAAGGGTGCTCAAGGGGGTGGGGTTGAGGTGGATGTTTGGGGGTAGCTGGCAGGGACAGACTGGATGAGTCTGTGGTTGGTGCCCTTGGCACCAGGGTTTCAGACAAAAGAATATTGCCCATGGTAGCCCAGAAAGGAGGTTCTGGGCTGTGCCGCTGGCCCCTCCTCCTCTCCCCTTCCTCCCCTCTGCCTGCCGGGCTGCCTTCGCCCCCTCCCTCCTCTGGGAGCTCCCACTGGGCAGGCAGCAGCAGACCGTGTAAACTCCTTGATGGTGCTCATTCATCACCCCCCAGGGGGCCAGCTCCCCACTCCAGTAGCCTGGCTGCCCCACCCTATCAACTCCACTGGGAGGTCCTGGCCCTGGCCCCCTCCATCTCAGCAGGGAGCAGCTCGCTGTTTATATAGCTGAATCCCTTTGGCAGCCTTGATGGGGCAGTGCCCACAGTGCCAGTACCGGTCAGTGCCCCCCGCCCTCCTCACGTCACCCGGGCTGAAGCCTGAGGAAGGGAAACCCAGAAGCATTTGCCTCCTTCCCTGCACCTCACAAAACCCCATTGCCGCAGCTGACGCGCCTCCCCCAGCCTCAGTCGGCCCCATTAACCAAAACAGCTTCATTATGCCCATTTCCAGCTTTCGCCGTGGGGCTGATAGCTGTCAGCAGAAATAAGAGTTAATCTGGAATCACTCACATTCGCAGAGCTGCCTGGCTAAGGGGAAGAGATAAACAGAAGCAGGAGTGCACTCTGCTCATCCGGCCTGCCACCAGCAGAGGGGCTTCTCTCCTCCCTTACCCCTGGGAGGCCAGGCGGCAGAGGGGCTTCTCTCCACCCTGGGAGGCTTCTCTCCTCCCTGAGAGGCCAGGCTGCAGAGGGGCTTCTCTCCACCCTGGGAGGCCAGGCTGCAAGATTGCAGCCCTCTGGGGAGAGGCGTGTAGCATCTCTCTCTCTCTCTCTGGCGCACACACACACACACACACACACACACGCACGCACGCACACACACACACGCGCACACACACACACACACAGAGGCAGCTCTGACCCTTCCCTCCCCACCACCCACTCCCCATCTCCAGGAATCTCTCTCCAGTGCCATCTGGAAATGCCTAATTCTGTCCCTTTTGCTTTTACTTTGGACCGTGATTAACTTTTTATTTTGGAAAATTACTTTATTATAGATATAGATATAGATATGTATGTATGTATATATAAAAAGGTTCCATTTCATTTGTAAAATCTTATTTTTTTCTTTTTTTCTCCTAGAGAAAATGATGACGAGGTTAAAGGAAAAAATAAGTTACATTACAGTTTCCAAAATGGTTCTCGCTCTCCACTGAAGATGGGCCCCCACCAGGGCTGTAATGCACTCCCGGTCCCAGCTTGTGCTTTGCAAGAAGAGGGAATATAACTAGATTAGTTATTTTAGGTTAAAATAGCCAAGAGACAGACGCCTTCGCCTCAAAAATATTCTGAGACACATAAAAGCAGGAGGAAACAAGTCTCTTCAGTCACAAAATGTTGTACATCCCGCAAATACTAGATTCAATTAATTTAATAAAATAGAATATACATAGAGATTCTGCACAAACGTATTGCTTTCTCCCAACAGCTCCTGGTGTCGGGAACCTCAGCTCCACTGGGCCTGTCTCTCTCAGCCTGGAGCAGGGTGGCCACGGCTGCTGCTTTCAACTCTGGAAATTCCGCTTGCCGGTGCCCAGGGCCACTGAGGCGAGGAGGGTGTCCATATGGAACTTCTCAGGAGTATAGCCCAGGAGGAGGAGCTACGATTTGGCACCCAGTGGAGAAAGGTGAGTGGGAGAGGAGGGCAGGACTCAGGGGTCCAGGTCTGCTGGGTCAGAGGCTAAACCAGAGAGACTCAGCACGTCTTTCTTTGGGGGGGGCGAGGCAGCCATGCTGTCGGGAGGGCCGGAGGCCGAGGGTTCCTTGGAGTCGCTGGATGGAGCCCTCCGGCGGAGGCAGACGCCAGGGCTGGGTGGGGGCCGAGGGCCCTGGCTCTGGCTCTCTGGGGGTTCTATGGAGATACTGGGCGGGCTGAGTTTCTTCTTGGGCCGGCTCCCAGGTCCCCCAAGAGGCTGACCCCTGAGGCTAGAGGGGCCAGGGCCCAGGCGGGGCTGGGAGCCACTGTCCAGGCAGCTGACGGCGATGGAGTGCCTCCTCTGTGCATCCAGCCAGGACGCAGGCCGGCGCGGGCAGCTGCGGGCCTCCACGCTGTAGCACTTCTTCAGGTCCCGTGGGGACGGGGCTTCCTCCTGGCTGCCCACAGGCAGGAGGTCTCCCGAAATCCAGCTCAGCTCCGTGTCCAGCTCTAAGCTGCTTCTGATCTCTGATGGGCCCTTGCTCCACGTGGGTTCTGGGCCCGGGCAGGGGGCTGACGGGGGCATGTGCTTCGAGATCTTGCTCTGGCCGTGGGAATGCTGCTGCGCCTGGGCGCTGGAGCGGCCCCAGAAGGAGGAGGCCCCGGCCAGCGGCGGGGAGGGCCCGCTCTCCTCTGACAGCAGGTCTTCCCTGCTGTCCAGGCCCTGAACGTCCAGGGAATCCGTCCTTATTGCTGCCTGTATGGGGTGGGGCGAGGGCTCAGCCCAGGGGCTTCCTCTCCCCTGTGAACTGTCCCACTTGGCAGGTCAGAGAGCCCCTCCTCCCCCGCTCCATGGAGTTTCAGGCAGGACCACCCTCGGCAGGGGTACCAGTATCTGCTCTTGTTGGGAGATGCGGGTCATACGCAGTCTGACCTCTGTTGTCCACTGTGCCCCCACCCCCCACCCCCCAGCCTGCAGGAATCGCTCTGTACAGATCCAAGAAAGCACTGGGCCAGCTCTGCTCCCCAGCTGTTGCTCGCAGCACCTCCCAGCCTCTGCACAGGCTATTTCTTGGGCCTTAAATACCCTTCCCAAATGGCGAGCATCCCTTGACTGCACGGGCTCAGGTACCCTGTGATGTAATACCCGCCTCTCTTCACCCCAAAGTAAAACTGACCCCTTCCTCCTCTGCTCCCTGCTGCACCACACACGCGAGCACCCTGTGACCTGCTGCGGCAATGACCTGATGGAGTGTATGTCCCTGCTGTTATACCATGCGCTCCAGAGGGCAGGGGCTGTCTCATTTGTCCATGTCCCGGTGCCCGGCCATGGAGGCTGCTCAGCGAATATTTGCAGAAGGGATGAGGACGGTGCCTGCTCCCCAGATGTGCTGGATTGAGCAGATCCTCACGTAGCTATCCTCACACATGAGGCACACATGGCGTGGGTTGTGGCCTTGTCACAGTGGGGGCAGACAAGCCTCACCTGGCTACACGAGCTTCTGCTCTGTGCCCCTGGAGTGTGGGCTCTGGAAGGTAGGCGCCGGGCTTGGCCAAAAGTGGAGACATCTAAAACGTGCCTTGTGCCCCTTAGCTAGGTCTAGAAGTACAGAGAATAGGGAGGCAGCTCTGCGCCACGGAAAGGGAGTCCAGAGACCAGGTTCTACCTCCAACCTGACGTGTGTCCCTGGACAACCATGGCCCCCTCTGGTCTCCGGGCCTCCTCGGCGAAACAAAGGAGGGGGTGCAAACTCCAAGAGGACACAGACCACTTCTGCTTTGCCTAGAACTGTGCCCCTGGCACCTAGAACTCAGCCTGGCACATCACTGGCACACAATAAATGTTTGCTGGGAGAGTGAAAGTGGCAACCCTGGTCACCACCAATAGCCTAGGATTCCCAGCAGAGAGACCAGCCCCGGTCCGTGTCCACCCGCCACACCTGCTCACCTGGCGCCTGAGTGGCCTCTGAGCCAGAGGGGAGCGGGCAGGTGGGGGCAATTTGGGGATGGTGCCCCACGTGGGAGCACCGTGGGGCTGGAGCAGGTGGGGTGCATCTTTGGGAAGCTGCAGGATGTAGCTGGTGTCTGCTGGCTGGGAGTGAACGGACAAGACAGAGCCTGTGAGGGGAGGGGGGAGGGGGAGAGAGAAGAACTGGAGAGTCAGTGTGCTGGCTCCCACCTGAGTCCCTCCCATCCGCTCTCCCCACCGGGGCCTCTACCCTCACCACCCAACCCCCACCCTGGATTGAAAGCCACTCCCCTCAGGCGGGGGCTCCCTCAGGCGGGGGCTGGCTGACCCCTTCAGGCTGGGGGCTCCTCAGAGGTAGGAGAGACCTCTTTGTCTGCCTCAGTACCCCTACTTCCCGAGGACAGGACTGGGCTTAGGCAAGGACGGATCTCCTGGTGTGAGCCGAGCTGGCCTGCCCCCAGCCTTGGTACCTGACTGAGCTTTGGGGAGCCCCCAGCCCCTGTGTCCCAGGGACCCCTCGGCAGTGCTCCCATCCCGGCACATGTAGCTGTCATTGGGCAGAGAGTGCGTTCGGCTGACCCCAGACTTCCTCACAGTCAGCAGATCTGGTCTCAGCATGACGGGCACCTCCTCAGTGTGGGACTCCATCTGCAAAAGGAACAGGGGAGGGAGATGGGAGGAAGAGGGGGCATCCAGATTGGGTAACTGAGGCAGAGCTTGGCAACAGAAACCAGAAGCCCACCCCCACCCCACCCCCCCGGCCAAGGCCCTGGCCCCCATCCCCTCCCTGGACAAGGTGGTGATGGGATGAGTGTGGTCGGGGAGAAGGGACAGACACATGGAGAGCCCCCCATACACAGGGAGGAAGCGGGTAGGAGGATGCCCTGCCCCCAGAAAACTATTCATACTGCATCATCTTGGAGCTTTCCACAGGGGATGGCAGAGGGGTGAGGTGTCCAAAGGAGGGAGAGCAGCCCCCAGCCCCCAGCCCCCAGCCCAAGAGCTCATTCTCAAGGCCCCATTGAGAGTCTCTGACGCTGCACAGTGGAGAGTTAAAAGCTAACAACAGCCCCCCATCCCAATCGCTGTGCTGGGGCTTGGGGAGTAGGGGAGGGCCTTCCTAATGAGCAGGAGACAAGGCAGCCCCGGGACTGCCTGCAGAACGGAGGCTGTTTCACCATCCAAGTCCTAAGGCAGCCCCAACACCCAGCACTGGACAAGGGCGGGGCTCACGTGAGCTGAGTGACGGCTGAACACTAAGAGTGTGTCACAGCTGGTTCAGCCCCCTCCCCACCTCCCTTTAATTACACAGTGACTCTGGCAGGTGGTGTGTGAGGAGCAAGGCCTGGGTACCATGGGCTCAGGTCCTCCCTTCGTGGACAGACTGGGGATGGGAGTGGATTTTTTTTTAATCTATTTCAAAGAAAGGCAATAATCAGCCTTTGACCCCAGCTGGAGGGAGACAAGGCTTGTTCCCAAGAGATTTCTGCATCACCCTGTCCGTTCCTGGCTCTCAGAGAGGCTGTAGGTTCGTGTCCCGATGTGGACCCAGCCAGTTAAGTAGCCCCAGAAGGCCTGAGAATGGCTGTGTCAGAAAGCAGCCTGGATGCTTTACTTCCTCTCTCAGCCCAGGCTCCACTTCGGCCAACCACTCCAAGACCCCCAGGAACCCCTAAGGTCAAGGCCCTGCCCCAACAGAGCCCCGCTGTGAGGAGGGGCCCCCCGTCCCTCCTTAAGTCCCAAGAGGAGGGGGAAGACAGGAAGGAGGGGGCTGCCCACAGTCAGATGGGGACGGGGGAGCCGGGCAAGGCTGGAGAAGCTGTCAGAACACAAAGAATCGCCCCAGGACGTGGGGACATACAGGGACAGGGACGGGGGAGATAGGAACGGCCCCCCAGGTGGAGAAGGGCATGGTGGTGGCAGCAGAGATGTGGCTCTCACCCACTACGTGGTGGTGAATGGCTCATGTTGGGGCAAGGGGGGAAGCGGAGGTGGGAAGGAGGGGTGCAGGGAGGGGGAGGGCTGGCTTGCACGGGGCTCCACATACAGAGACCAACTCTGTGTCCAGACAGGCCCTTTGGTCAGCTGCCTGATAACGCCTCTGATCTGAGCTCTGTTACTCCTGGGCGTCTGGATTAACCCTTTCACAACTGCTGCCCCTGGGTCCTTCTGGGCAAGGCCCCAATTTAATCTTATCTAATTGCTTTGTCCACCGTGGGGAACCTGAAAGACCTAGCAAAGCCTAGAGCACTAAGTGTTGCCTCCGGGTGGGGCCTGGTGTCAGAGTGAGAGGAGGGGAGGGAGCTGGAGCCCTGCAGCCAGCCCAGCCCCTGGGGAGGCAGGGGGAGCAGTGGGGGGCTGTGTGTATGTACATTGCTCTCCAGGGCACTAAGTAAGAGTGTGTGAGTGTCATCAGGCAAAGAGTCATCCGTCAGAGCTACAGAGCAGGACAGTTCAGACACAATCTCTGACGTCAGAGACAGAGCCTCCGTCTCAGCTAGAGGGATCTAGACAGGGAGAGAGATGATCAGGCATAAGAAACAGAGACAGTGCACATTCTCGTGTGTGCACGCACACACACGCACATGCACACACACGCGCGCGTGCGCACACAGAGCCCCTCCTCCCCGTCACAAAGCGCAAGGAGAAAAGGCCTCCTTTCTCTCTCCCCACCCCTTTCCCAAGTAAACTGAGAGCGCCTCCCCTCCTCCCCCCAAACCCCTGCTCTGATCAGAGAGGCTGCGCAGGCAGCGAAGAGCCAGGGCAAACACTGACAAAGCAGGAGACACAGAAACGCGTTCTAAAGATGCCCCAGGAACCTTGACAGCCCCTCCCACACTACCACCACCCAGGGAGGGAGCAGGGAGAGGGAAGATCCAGGAAAAAAATGAAGAAAGGTCCGCAAAGCGCCTCTCTGCTCCCAGCACAGACAGAGCAGCATGGGGGGGGGGGGCGGTGCTGGGGACAAACCTGCCAATCTGATGACTGCTTTCTGACTATTCTCTCTGCTTCCAAAAGCCTGGCAGAACTCGGCCTCCCCCCAGGTTCTGGCGTCTCCCCTCCTGGGCCCTCCTCTGCCTGCCCTCTCTAGCTTAGGTTCTGGGAGATGCTCTCCTCCCGCTGGTCTGAACTGGGTTGGGCCACCACAGCGTCTGTCTGGCTCACCTGGGATCTGCAGCCGGGCTTCAGTGCCTACAGGGCCCTGGGGGAGAGCGGGGCCATGCCTCCCAGATGAGCTGACTGCCTGGTCACCTTCTCAACACCCTCCTCTCTCCCAGCACCCTTCCCCATGAGCTTCCTTCAGGATGGGAGGCCTTGGGAAGGGACTTGCTTTCCCACTGATCGTTCTAGGTCGTTGCCAGGTTCAGGTCCCTGTAGTCTATCTGAGGCTGAATCCCAACAAGAGGTCAGGAACCCTAGAGGCGAGGTCCCTTCCTAGTCGAGGATCACCATCCCTTTCTTTGATCAGGCTACAGATGCCCCAGGCGCTGGGAACCTGCTTGCCGGCGCCTTCATCCGTCATGGCCCGCGGAACACTAGGCTTTCTACCTCCAGCTGATGCCTGTCTCCTTGCTTCCGCTCTGGGTCTACCGGGGGCTTTCCTTCAGTCCTTGACCTAGTGGGAGGGTTGGTGGGGTGCACCTCCAAGTGGAGGGGGTCAGAGGCGGCCAGACAGGTCCCAAGAGGAGAAGGAAGAGGACCCCAGAAAGCAGACCGCAGTGAAATGGGATTGGGGGAGAAAAGTATGTGGTGCTGTGGGAAGGGGCGGGGCTTGGGGAGGAAGCCAAGTCCTATTTCACACGGGGTCCCCGGAACCCACTCCCAGCTGGAGCCTTCCACCCACTCTCAGGACCAGGTCAGAAGCCACTGGCTACGGATAGCACCCATCATGCCCAGCTGTTTCCTTAGCTTAAAAAGCCACCAAACAGAGGACTGGGGAGGGGGAGGGCACTGGATGCGGAGAAGGAGACTGTGTTCTAAGACATGTCCCTCAATGGGCCCCCTGGCCACCTGCACTCTCCCCCGAAGCACCTCTCCCCTGGATCTGGTGCCTCACTCCCCCTACCCGCTAAGGTCCCACTGCCAACTTGTCTTCTGCTCCATCCGTTTCTTTTCTTCCAGGTTCTTTCTTACAACTGCCCTCTCCAGACCCCTCCTCCAAGTATCCTTCTCCCTCAGAAGTACAATCTCAGCATCCCTACCTTCCAACCATGTGTTCCAGAGGTTGATCTCAGCCTGAAGAACCCCTGGCTGCCTCCTGCCAGGCCCAAAGCGCAGCTGAGGCCCTGAGGCTGTTCTTTCCCCAGACACCCAATGGGCAGGAAACACCCTCCCCGACCCCGTCCCCAGAAGCATGGCACAGCATGGTACAGCCCAGCACAGTCAGGAGAAGGGGCACAGCACAGGGACACAGTAACCTGTGGGTTGGAGCCGCCCAGGCTGCGGGTGGGAGGGAAGGCAGAGGGCGGGCCTCCTGGGCCTGCCAGCTCGTCCATCAGCTTCAGCTCCCCCTCCAGGGAGCCCTGGATCAGCAGGGATATGGTGTCAAACAGCTGTCTGTCCTGGGGAGGACCAGCCCATAAGGGGAGCCAGAGAGTCAGGGGCGTGGGGGTCAGAGGAGCAGTAACGGGAAATGTCATGGCAGGGGATTGAGAAGAGTCAGAGACAGAGAAAGAGGTCACACGCGTGCACACACACGTACACACACACACACACGCACGCACACGCACACACACAACAATAACAACAAAGAGACAGAGAAGGAGGAGGGGATGTGGAAGGTGGGGAAGAGAGAGGTGTGGGAGGAGAAAGAAGAGATGGGAGATGGAACATGAGAAGAGCCCACAGCGGGAGAAGGAGAAGGAAAGAGAAGAGACCAGGGGAAAAGATTGAGAGATGGAATCAGGCAGGTTGAAAGGGGGGGAAGGAAAGAGGTTTGGCAAAATCAGGGCGAGAGGGTAAGAAAGAAACAGGAAGGAAACAGAAAACAGCCTTGAACCTAAGAGCCAGGAAGGGGAGTCCGGGCCGAACGGGAGGCACCGGGACGGATGAGCCAGCACGTGTGCCAGCGGCTTGCCGGGGTGGCCCCACGCTGTGAGCGCAGGCAGCCATCTCTGGGGCTGGGCAGGGGCCTGCTCACCCCTCCACATGCAGGCAGGGGGTCAGACGACTCAGGATGAGCCCCAGGGTCTGCTTGCCGCCCGCTCCCTGTACACCACCCAACCACCGAGCCGCTGAGCACCCATGCCACCGGTCTCCGTCCCACACCCCCTTGAGGCGAAGGGGGTGTTTGCTCACCATGGGGTGCTCCAGGGAGAAGTGGGAGACTGCTTCAGCATGGGCTGCAGCATGTGGGGCCCCAGGCTTGGGGCTGCCAGGGCTGTCGGGGCCCTCGGCCCCAGGCCAGAGGAAGGGGCTGCCCGGTGGCGAGGGGGCCTGTGGGCTGAGCGGCTTCATCTCCAGCTCCAGCTCAGCCTCCAGTTCGGCCTCCTCCTTGGCCTCCTTGTTGCTCTCCTCCAGGTGCTTCATCAGCACAGCAATAACCACGTTGACCAGCACAAACTGGGCTGTCAGCACGAAGGACACGAAGTAGATGGGCGAGATGACCGTGTTGTAGCAGGTGGACTCCTGGTCACAGTCCCGGAGGGTGTCCTGGGGAGGCGGGTTAGAAAGGTGAGGCTGTGAGGACAGTGGACAGAGCCATCCTGGGAAATCAGGTCTCTGGTGTCACGGAGCTTTGCAGGGGGAGAAGGAAGGGCAGGAGGAGGGAGTGACGGTGTCCTGTGGGCAGAAGAGTGCTAGACACCGTCCTGGGAAGTGTGAGTCAGAGCATGTCCTGGGGAGAGGGAGTTCCAGAGTGTTCCGGCCTGGGGGACAGGAGGTTACATGCTTTTATTCACATCCAGTTCATCTTGAGCCAAGAGGCGGGGCTGTCTCCTTGGGGCCCGGGCCAGCCCTGGGAGGGACCTCGCTGCGGTGGGCTCTCACCTTCATAATGCCATTCCAGTTGTCACCTGTGGAGACTCGGAAGAGGGTCAGGAAGGCCATGCCAAAGTTCCGGAAGGTGGCATGGCGGCCCAGGCCCTCGCAGGGGTGTGTCTCGTCACACTCTGGAGGAGAAGGGAAGGGGACAGAGGCCCGAGTTAGTCCGGGAGCTCCTGGGTCTCCAGCCCTGGCTCCTCTGCCCTCCCTACCCCAACTCACCCAAGTCTCCAAAGAGCTCCACGCCCAGAGCTGCAAAGATGAAAAACAATAACATGAAGAGAAGTCCCAGGTTCCCCACCTGGAAAAGAGGAAAAGAAATGGAAAAGGTGCCACCGGATCTCCCAGCCAGCTTCCCTGAGCCCCCGCCCCTTTGGAGAGCACCCTCTCCTTCCCGAGAGGACCCTTCCCACCCGCCCCCGCCTCCCAGCTACCTGGGGCAGGGCCTGCATCACTGTGTCCAGCAGCGCCCGCATGCCCACAGCCATCTTCAGCAGCTTTAGCACTGCAGGACAGGACAATGTCGTGAGCTGGCCCCTCTGGGTCCCAGTCACACAGCTGGTGGAGCCAGGGCCGGGCTGCCATGGCTTCACCCCCACCCTCGGCCCAGCTCCCAGCTTTCCCTTCTGGCAGAGGCTGGAAGAAAGGCTCACGGAACCCACACCCACCCCGTCCCTAGCCAGGCAGAGCTGAGCCCTGCCATCTCCCCCTGGGCAGGTCACCCTGGGAGGGTGGCCATGGTGGGCAGGCAGCCGGGCACTGACCTCGGGCGATACGCAACACCCTCATGATGCGGATGATGGTGGGGTTGATGGGCAGTGAGGCGTTGACCTCGATCTCCTCCAGCGTGATGCCCATGATGGACAGCAGCACAATGGCCAGGTCCAGCTGGTTCCACCTGAAAGCCCAGGACACAGCTCCCTGAGGGGGGCACTGCAGAGGAGGGGGCAGTCGTGGCAACACGAGTGGCACGTTCTCAGCCACAGAAAGGAGAGTGGAGGTCAGCCTGTCCAGCCTTTCCATCCTGCAGAGAAGCGGTGGTTTATCTAGTCACACAGCCAGTCGGCGGCACAGGTAGGGCTAGGACTTTAGCTCGAGGGCCTCTGCTTTTCGTTTTTTATCTAGCATTAATATGGTATCTGCTCTGTGCCAAACACCATTTGAAAGACTTTACAAATAGGAACTCACAATCTTCACAACTCTGTGATGTCGATACAGCTATTATATCCCATTCTATGGATGAGGAAACGGAGAGCGATTAAGTAACTTACCCAAACTTACCCGCTTCTAAGTAATGGAGCCAGGATTCAGACCTGTCCAGGCAGTCTGGCTCCAGTCTAAGCCACACTGGTTTTCAGCTGTCAGTGTCTGCAGGCTCTGCCTTGCCAAGCTTCCTCCCTTCCCTCCCATCCCTCAGGCCCTGGATATACCCCCACCCCCAGCCCACCATCAGCCCTGGGTAGGCCCTGGAGTGCAGTCTGAACCTCCGGAGTCAAGAAAGGTCTTCAGGCACTAGACCCTCCGGGGCATCTCCCCAGGAGAACACACCCTTTCGCCCACTCCCCTACTCCCCTCCCCTCTCTTTTACCTGTCCTGGAAGAACCGTCGAAAGCCAAAGGCCACCAGTTTGAAAACTGACTCCAAGACGAAGATGACAGTGAAGATGTAGTTGCAGATCTTCAGAGCCTCGTCCAGGATCTGGCAGGGATGGAGGCAAGATGCAGGGTCTCTTAAGGCCCAGGGACGATGCCTGCCCTGACCCCTCTATCATTCTTCCCAGATCTGGGAGACAAGGTGAGTCTAAGGGGGCCTTTCATCTCTTCCCACCATGATGGCTGACCATTGGTCACCACTCTAGGGTAGAGTAGGGTTCTCATTCACATGCATGATCCAAACTTCATGTTGAAGGATCTCTCTCCTTGAGGGTCAGTGAGGAGATCACATGAGAATGTGCTGGAAGGCACAGAATGCTAGAACTGGAAGGGGCCTTTTGCATTATCCATTCAATGTCCCTATTTTACAGATGGGAAAACTGAGACGTGGAAGGCAGCTGACGGAGGCTTATTTGAGAGGTGGCAAGATCACAGGGGAGGTTTGGAGCTGGATGTTCACGAGAATTTCAGCTCCAGAAGGGCAGGCACTGGTCCGCCTTCTTTACCCTCAAAGGTCCAGTGTGTTTAAGATACTCAATAAATATCTGCTGGGTGAAGAAACCAGGTCCTCTACTTCCTAGCTGTGTGACCTTGATCAAGTCAACTAACCTCTCTGAGCCTCAGTGTCCTCATCTGTAAAACCAAGATGAGACCGATCTTCAGAGGGTCACTGCAAGGGGTACAAGAGGACCCCCTCTAGGGCACCCAGCACTCGCCGGAGGCGCTCTGGCTCAGGCTGGGTTAGATTCACCTGGCAGGCCCATGGCTGGAGGTGGGGTCCAGATGGCCAGTCACTTGCTCCTACCTGGGGCTGCTGGTAGTGCTCCATGGCCATAGTGACCACGTTCAGCCCAATGACACCCGTGATGAAGAGATCCAGGTAGTGGCTGGTACACAGGTGGTGGACGAGGAGCCGGAAGCGGGAGTAGTCCGAGTAGTAGGGTTTGCACTGGGCCTCTGGTGGGGCAGCGGGGCAGGGAGGGGGGAACAGAGCAGCCATCGGGCCCTGCCCCCTGCGTCCCCTCCACCCACAGTCCCTCACAGCCACCAGCCTCCAATGCCAGAAACATTCCAGCGTCATCAGCATCCTCGTCCTCCACGCACTGCCCTTTGGGGGCAGGGCCAGCTCTCTCAGGGTCACCCCTCCAAGCATTTGCTCTACTGGCTGCAGTTGGGCAAAGAAGGGGTCAGGACATGCAGAGCTCCCCACCCACATTAGACACCAGGTGAGCCCCCTTCCCGAGGCAGCCTCCCAAATCCAGCAGCCCCTCGTAACACCCTCAACTCGATGTTCTGCAGCAAGGCCAGATCAGTAGATGAAAAACGACCGGTCTTATTGGACTCAGAGGAAGCTCCGTCAATGCAGAGGGGAAGGCTCTTGCTCCCCCACCAAGCTCAGCCTCTCGAGGGGAGCAGAGGAGGTTACACAGAGCTGGGATTTGGAGATAAAACCGGAGATTGGAAATTGGACATCCTGTTGGCTGGCTGCCCCAACCCACCGAGAGGGCCTCCGGGGGCGGGGGCAGGGTCTAGGCCTCCTGAACCCTCACGTGGGGGAGGGAGGAGGGGCGGCCACAGGGCTCTGCCCTGGCGCACCTGAAGGGCTCACCCAGTTTCTAATGAGGCTGTGCCCAGCCTGCTCCTGGGGGCCAGGGCCGCTTCCCCTGCAGGCTGGGCTGGAAGCACTGTCTGAGATCTGTCAGAGGCATCGTATTTCTCTCGTAATTAGTGAACCACTTAGTTATAAAAATCATGGTGCCAGAAGGTTGACCTACTAAAGCAGGCAGAATGAATCTGGGGGCGGGAGATTACAGGGGGCCCTTCCTCCACGTGTGAGGAAAGGCCATGCCAAGTTGGGGATACATGTCATCAGAGGCAGCTGACAGATTGGGTCCCCAGGCAGCCACAAAGAAAGAAGAGGCACCCCGTGGGGAGGCTTGGGGCAGCCTCAGGTCCCAGACAGCCCTTCCCCCTCAGGAGGTCTAGGGCGGAAGCCAGCGAGCCGGGGCTGCAGCCTCTGAGGACTGTGCCAGGGGCGGCAGGAAGCTTTGGGCTCAGGCCAGCTTGGTTATAACTGTCCTTTCCCATGCAGGACTATTAACAGAGAGGTAAACTGAGGCGGGGAGCGGCCTGGGTGGGCCCCCACCAAAGGCCAAAGGCAGAAGAGTACCCAAGAGCTGCCCGTCCAGCCTCACCAGATGCCACGCACCAGCATCGGCCTTGAGGTGTGGATAACCGAGAGGCAGAGAGCCCCAAGTGTTCTGGTGCACCGTACGGCGCGTTGGGCCATATTTCTGTTTCCAGAGATGGGCCAGTCAACTGTGGCTTTGTTTGCTCAGGCAGCCCTCCCGGCCCCCAGGGGAATGGGGGTGGAGCGGCTGGGGTCAGGGGACAGCAGGAGGCCACAGGTCATCCACACAGCGATGCTATCGTGGAGGGTGACTGGGCGAGCCAGCCTCTTCCTTCCTTCCTTCGGTACCCACAGAACCAGAGGGCGCTAGGCGCCCAGCCGTGCCTTAGCAGCTGGAACTCTCTCTCTGCATTGACCTCCATAAGTGCCAGAAGCACCCGATCCCATTATGCTAAACTAGGGACGGAGAATTAACTGAAATGTTTGAACACAATTAGGTTAGAAAGAGTGGCTCATTACTAGCCCCGTTATTAGCTGAGACAATGCAGAGGAGAGGTTGGGAGAGTCCCCCCCCCTCCCCTGTCACCCCAGTCTGACTGTGTTGGCAGCCCCAGGCCAGATGGAGCTGCTGTCACCACCTCCTGGCCTTGCTCTAGGAGTCTGAGGAGCGGGTGGAGGCCCAGAGGGAAGGTGGGGGCAGGACGACTGAAGCAGGACATCTGTTCACAGAGACCGGTCCCAGGCCCTTGAGGTCTGTCCAGAGCCCTTCTACCCTCGGCCTGGACCCCAGACCAGCAGGTGCCCAGGCTGCCAGAAATCCCCCCATTAGAGCACAGGTCCAAAGAGTACCAGGGCCGACCTGATAAGCGTCTCCTCCGCCAAACCTTTTGCTTTACAGCGGGAGAGAAGGAGGCCCGTCAAAAAGTGAGTTATCTACACGTTGGGAGGCAGCAACGGAGCCGGGACCTGAACTCCCAGCCCCAGTCCCTCACCAGCTGCCAGGTGGGTTTAGACACAAAGCCTTGGGGCTTCGGCCCGGAGGGTGCCGTCGAAGAGTTTGCCCAAAGGCTCTTGTTGCTGGGCTCTGAACGATGCCACGCCCCTTTTGCTCCCGGACCTGGGTTCTACAGGCAAGCACCTGGGCTCAGAGAAGAAACTGAGAACCCCTGGGAGGAGCCTCGGGTGGGTGTGCTGCTCTGACAGCTCCAGCTGTAGCCCAGGAGGGGCCTTGACCAGTGGTCACTGGCACGTCGGCAGCCCTGGCCCCATCTCCCTGCCTCCTACCAGTATGAGCCGCCTTAGGTGGAGAAAATACCAGAGTCAGACAGCAGGGAGAAGGGCACCCCTAGGACTGCCCAGCCCCCAGTCAGGGGCGGGAGCAGAGGAGAGGTGCAGTAGGGGGTGCAAGGCTGTGAGTGAGAACCACAGGCACAGTGAGTTAGTAGGGGTCCCCGGGAGCGCAAGGCACAGCCAGGGCGGAGGGTTTGCAAAGGAGTGTGGTGGGGCTAGGAGGAAGGCAGGGGTCACTCCCAGGGACACAGGCCCCCATGACAGAGGCCACCTTCAGCTGCTATAGCCAGGCCCGATCAGTGGGTCCTGACGGAAGGAGAGAGGGTGAGTGGAGGTAGGTGCCCCAGGAGGCCGAGGGGAGCAGAGCTGGTGCTGGAGGCTGAGTGATCGCTTGAGGCTGCCTTGCTTGCGTGGCAGCCCCGGTCTCTCCTTCCACCTGGAAGCTGGGCTGGACCCAGGTGTCTGGTCAGGACCATTTTTCTGATAATCAAAGACTCTTCCCTTCTGCCTTTCCCTGGGATATGCCTGCTCCGCCTCTGCTGGGGGCAGCACAGGGTGGGAGTGGTGCTGGCAGGGGGGTATGGTCACGTGTTTGATTCCAGCAGCCCCGGACTGGAGGGTGTGATTTCATCCCCATCACACCATTGGGTAGACTGAGGCACTATCATCGCCACCCCCTGCGAGCTGATTGGAGATGCAGACGCTCGGGTCCTACCCTGGACCACTCTGTGAGAATCTCTAAGGTGGGGCTCAGTGGGGAATCTGTGTTTTTATATGTCCTCTGGGTGATTCTCAGGCACGGTGAAATCTGAAAAGCTCTAGTGTGGACCACACAGAACACAAGGTTTGGGAAAGAGGAATATGGGGTGATGTGAGCCCTTGCTTGGGGTCTCTGAGTCTTCCTTACCAGCTGGAAGGGTAAGACACTGTTGTAACCAGTGTACATACCTGCCTGTGCCAACAGGAGCATGGCAGAATACCCCCGGAAGCGGGGGTGCAGTGTGAGAGTAAGGAGAGTGTTTAGCATTAAGTGGGTGTGTCAGGAGAACGGCCTCGGGGGCCACGGGAATCTGCACGGGTTGATTCTTGGGGGAGAAGCCTCTGCGGGCCAGCCCTGTGGTATCCTGGCCTGAGTGTGTATGTGCAGACACGTCAGCCTACAGACCAGGTGAACCCGTAAGGGAAAAGCTGAAGGCCACGTCCCCTCACCCTCCTCTCACTCCCTAACACACCAGGGACTCACAGTACAGACTGACTCTGAGATGTGGGGCCCAGGCAATCCAGACACAAAGCAGCTAGAGCCTCCTGAGCCCACAGATGGTCTCTCAATGCCAAACATCATAGCTCAGCACCGCGGGGACAGGAGATATCGACCCACCCGGGGCCTCAGGGGTGACCTCTCAAATGGCAGCTCAGGGGGTCCCCTTTGATCAGGCAGCCCAGCACCACAGGGCAGCGTCTGCTGGAGCCAGGCTCCTGGGGGAATGCAGAAAAGTGGAGGAAGGTACAGCCCATGGTTCCCAGCCTGGAGTCCCAGTCCCTCAGCCGCCGGAGGGGGCAGCCACGTGCGGGTCCTTAGCTTCTTCTCAATATTTCTAAAGGCTTATAAGAAGTCAGATGCCTGTGCTGAGACCCCACAAGCTAATTTAATGGCAAAATGCTCTTTCTTTGCTATCGTTCAGTGCGAAAGCTTCAGCAGCTCAGAAGCTCTGATTGGCAATTAGATGTGCCGTCGATTAATAAAAACGGTGAAACAAAGTCATAATTGAAGTGCTCTCAACTTCAATGACAGTCTTTTAAAATGTGGGGTCTGTTGGGGGAGATGACAAGGGGGGCCCACGGGGATGAACAGGTTGGGAACCGCTGGGTGGAGACATCAGAGGGTGTAACGAGGCGCCACAACTCTGTCACAGATTCTCAAAACCTCTGAACCTCTGTCTGGGGGCTGTGTTGGGAGGGCAGGGGCCAAAGGACCAGGGGAGGACAGGCAGAACCAGGAAGGCCTTCCCAGGGACACGGCTCTCAAAGAGAATGACCCAACTCACGCCCAAATCTTTGGCTTTTGGGGGAGAAGCATGTGGCTAACTCGGGCCTTTGACTCCTAATTCCTGCTGTTCGTAGCGATGACGTGGCCACTGCAATTACTTGACCATTAATGAGTCTGTTCAATTATTCATCGTTACATTTTTAAAACAAATCCGCTCCTTCTCTGCTCCTCTTATCCTGTTCGCTTGGATCAAAGTATCCCCTTCGGACAAAAGGAGGCAGGAGAGATTGCCGCTCTGATAATCGAACAGTGTGACCTGGGAGGAGGTGGCAGGGGGCTGGGAGCTCGGGCCTCGGAAGCCTGGCCAGACAAGGAGCGTCCACCAAGAGAAGCTGGATGGAGGGGTGTGCTAAGGCCCTCACCTCCTGTCCAGCTAGCACAGGCCTACGGGATGCCATGGAGCCCGGCACCCCAGGGACCCTTAGCCCTCACCCTGAGAGGACAGAATCAGTGAGCCATGGAGAGGGAGCAAAGAGGATGCCGGCACGCATGAGGCGGGCCTGACTGCCCGGGCCACACCCTGGAACCCACAACCCCAGACGCAGTACCTGGCGCCGCGCTGGCTGAGCTGCCGGAAGCAATTACATCGTCCAGCATTAGATCTAAAAGAACGAAACACGACATCGGTCACTGGCCGGACCAGGTGGGCTGGGCAGGGCCCCCTCAGCAGCTTGCTCCCCCTGGGCTCTGACCCTCACTCTTCCTGTGAATAGGGCGTGCTGAGCAAGGGTGGCTCGTCCTGAGCGCCAGCCCCAGACTCGGGCACAGCTCATCAGGGTCACAGGGGCAGGGAGTCGGAGGCATGGGGAGGGGAGGAAGCCTGTCCTCAGAACAGATGTCCACTCCTACCCGTGCTGCGGCCTCAGCAGCACCTGAGAAGGCTGCAGACCCCGGAAGGGGAGCCAGCTGGTCAGGCAGGGCCACGGGTGCCTCCTGCCAAAAGAGTTCCATCTGCAGATGTCCTGCCGAGAGGGCAGACTGCAAGGAGGGGCGGCGTGGGAGCATGGCTGCCGGGGGCAGTGCGCCTGCTCAGCCTCAGCGGTCCACAGGGAGCCAAGATGGGGCCCCTAGCCCAGATCTGCTGCCCAGAGGCCAGTGTCCCCGCCCCGCCCACTGGAGCAGCCCCGCCTCTCACAGGGAGCGTGGGCTCTGTCCCACCCAACCTCCCCCACACCCCCCTACAGCCCTCCCCTCACTCCAGGTGCCTTCACAGGTGGCAGGAGATAGAGCCAGGGGCTGAGGGGGGCACCGCAGCCCCCCACCCTCTTGGTAGTACTCACATTTCAACAAACCAAAGGGAAAACTCAGAGCACCTCATGGATCTTATCGGCATAAGAAAGACGGTTGTGAAAGGGTAGAGAGAGGAGGGGAAACCCACAGACCAAACAGAGGCAGACACACAAAGGCCTTGAGAAACCCACACATAAAGACACTTAGAGAGACGTGGGCAGTGACTGAGAGAGAGTCCCACAGATTGTCGAGTACCAGACAGAGAGGCAGGAGTCCTGCAGACGGGGAGGGGAGCCAAGTGCAGACACATCTGCAGACACAGGGGGAGACAACAGGACCCGCACGCCTGTCACCCCTCGCGTCCTCCCTGGAATCTGGGTGTCTTTCGCTTAGCCTCGGCCCGCCCACTGGCATGAGAGTGTGAGGAGGGAGGGGGTGGGGGCCTCACCCGGCTAATGGCAAGAGATATTGGAGATCCAAGGTGAGCGGCTGAAGGGTCTAAGTCCAGAGCGTCATGACCTTAGAGTTCCTGTGACCTCAGACCTTCCCTGAGCTGAGGGAGTATTTTTGTACCGCTTGGCAAAAAAAAAGGACAGTCGGGAAGCCAGGGAGTTTTTCTGGAGATAGGGAGGAAGGAGGGGTCTGGGGTTTGCTCACGCCACGGTCCATCTGTAGGTTCTGCTGAGGCCTTGCCCAGCAGCTACAGACACTGGGTCGCCACAGGATGAAGATGCTTGCTCGCCAGCGCTGGGGCAGGCAAGGCTGGCACTTGGGCCAAGCCCGGGGTCAATGGGCACTGGCACGGGGCAAGGCGGCAGGATTTTCATCCCATGAGGCTCCTCTCAGAGTCGAGCTGGGAGGGACCGTGCATCAGCTCCCACCTGGCATCATCTGGGGAGCACAATGCTGAGACCGGGAGCCCCGCAGGGGGGTAGCTCCCCTGCCCTCACAGGGCTGAACTGGTCTGCTTCATGCAGGCTCTAGAGGCTGACATGCTCTCGAGGGGAAGGGGGAGGGGAGGGGGTGGGAGCATCTTCTCCCTGCCCCAGCCCCAGCCCCTAGCCCCTAGCCCCCTACAGTCGCAAGGCCAAGGTCAAGTACGACTCAGAGAGATGTGGAAAGACTACCGACCAGCCATCTGCTTCTCCTTACTCCTTCTCTTTTTCTCCAATCTCCGTAGACGCTTCTCCTCCCGCCGCCGGGCCTCCTCCTCCTCCTGGTGCTGCCGACACTTGTGGAAGTTCTCCACCACCACGCCCACGAACATGTTCAGGACAAAGAAGGCCACGATGAGCAGGAACGAGATGAAGTACAGCAGCATCCAGGGGTTGTGGTTCATGATGGGCTGGTGGGGAGCAGGAAGGACAAAGTGGAGATATTAGCGCAAGGGTAACTGTCACAGGTGCTGCCCTACAGCCTGCGTTCCTTAAGACAGGGCCTGCGCACTCAGTTACGCAGACCCAGCAGGTGATGTAAAGGAATGATGTGGGTTTGGTGTTAGGCAGTAGGGAAAGGTGGGGACTGTGGCTAAATATAGAGAGTGGATGTTCTATCCAAAAGGGGCAGCTGCTTCTTTGATTCAGCTGACTCCTGCCCTTCAGGAATTCAAGCCCAGTGTTTCCAGATCTTTGGACTTCTCCTGAGCAGGCCCAAATCCAGATTTTCATGTAAAATTTGTCAATTTTTTTTTTTTTTTTTGCATTACGCGGGCCTCTCACTGCTGTGGCCTCTCCCGCTGCGGAGCACAGGCTCCGACGTGTAGGCTCAGCGGCCATGGCTCACGGGCCCAGCCGCTCCGCGGCATGTGGGATCCTCCCGGACCAGGGCACGAACCCGCGTCCCCTGCATCAGCAGGCGGACTCTCAACCACTGCGCCACCAGGGAAGCCCACATTTGTCAATTTCTAACTGCTTACCACTAATTCAAAAAGTTTTAAATATGTTGCAAGCCAATAAAGCATGACCGGATTTGCCCGCAGGCCACCAGTTAACAGCCTCTGCTGTAAGAGGTGATGCCGCTTGGATGGCGTTTTGCCAACCTGCCTTGCTGTCTTTCTGTCCAAGCCTACGCCCATCACACCTGGAGTTGGCCCACGGTGAGTGACCTGAGCGCAAAGATGGATCCTGCCCACCTCAGCCCTACCTGCTGGTCCACACCGACAGCGTCCAGCCCATCGTACATGATATCCACCCAGCCGTCCTTAGAGGCCAGCACGAACAGGGACATTAGGGCCTGCGGGGGGGGGAGGAAAGGACCACTTGAAACCTAGGATGCGTGGTCAAGCCACCCACCACTTCCACCCAAAGCACCTCCTGGCAGTAGCTCGGGGACCCTAGGCCTTCGGAGTCACGCTCCAGGCCCCGGGAGAGCTCTCTTTCCCAAGTCTCCCTGGCTGCTCTGAAGCCGGAAGAGCCGTGGGAGATGACCTCAGCCAGGTAGAGCAAGGGACCCCAGGGTCCTGGAAATCCGGAAACCAAAACCAGGGTGGGGCAGGGAAATAAACCAGCAATGCTGAGCGAGCTATTTCATTTTCTACATTTCTGTTTCTGTGAATGTGGAGTGAGAAATAGAATCATCTTGACAATATGCCTGCACCTTGTACCATGCTAAACAAATACACACCTCATCGCACTGTATCCTCACTGCTCCCCGCCAAGGAGATCCCATTAGGACCCATTCACTAGCTGATGAGACAGAGGCGGGCCAGTTGCCCTGCATGCATCACTAAGCATGGAATTGTGTCCTCCCCAGACTCCTGCCACCACTCCCACCTCCACCTTGCAGCCTGGGGCTCACCTGGCCGAGGTTGTCAAAGTTGTACTTGTGCCGGACCCACCGGTAACTGGCCTCAGCACAGTCTGACTTGTTAGTGATGTTCCTGGTGTCCTCGCCCTGGCACACGAAGAACTTCCCTTTGAAGAGCTGAACACACACATACCCGGAGACAGAGAGAAGTGAGCTGTGAGCACAGCAAGCCCAGACCAGCCCTGGGGCTTAAGAGCTCTGGGCACGCCCTGGGTGAGGGCCAGGAGCTCGGTCAGGTCAGAGAAACCCTGACAGGAGCCTCCCCTGCAGGCACCCCTTTCTCGGGGCTCCTTGGAGCAGAGGCCCTGGAGAGGAAGGAAAGGTCCTTGGGGAGGGCACTGGGAAAGGGTGGAAGGAGGGGAACAGTCATTCACTTTCTACAAAGGGGGAGGCCCGTGATTCTCCAAGTGGGGCCCCTGGACCAGCCTCATGAGCACCATCTGGGAATGTACTCCAAAGTACAAATTCTCAGGACCACCCCCAACCCAGCGAGGCAGGCACTCTAGGGGTGGGCCGAGGGATCTGGATTAATGGACCCCACTTAACAGATGAGGAAAACCGAGGCTCAGAGAAGTAAATTCACTCATTAAGGCCATACAACCAGTAGGTGGTGGAAACGGGGCCCGAGCTCAGGTCTTTCCGACTGGAAAGCTCACCCTCACTCCAGAACAGACAAGGCTATGACTGTGGGGAAGGGATTTGAGGGACAGGAGGACCAGGGGGCCTAAGTAGGCCAAAAGTAAGGGAAGGGGAAGGGGCACCACGCAGCCCTGGCAAACGTACACCAGACTGGTCTCTAGAGCCGGAGGATTCGAGGGAACACAAGAATACCCCGTCCCCAGGGCAGAGTGGATACCCCAAGGAGCCAAAGGAAGGGATAGGGGTGGGGGTGGCCACCCAGGAGCTCCCTCTGGCCCGACAGCAGCCATCTACGCTGCAGCTGAAACATCTGGAGCCTTGGGCGAGGCGGGTGCTCCGGAAGAGCAGGACGGAGGGGCTCCCCTGGCTCCCGGAGGCGCCGGCTGAATCCTGCAGGCAGCTCCCTTTCTTTTTCCTCCAAAGCCAAGTTCCCTCCCTGGGACAGAGGCCAAGTTTCCCCAGCAGCCCCCACTTCCTGCCTCGTCTGGGGTCTGCACCCGCCTGCCTGCCAGCTCCCTGCTAACCTGGCCCAGCTGCCTGGGCCCTGGATCCCCGGGCCTGGCCTGCAGCCCACCCGCTCCAGCAGGGAAGGAAGGGAGGGGATCCCTGAGCAGACTGTGGGCCAAGGCCAGCGTCTGCGCTTGGAGTGGCGCGTGAGAGGGCAGAGCGGCAGCCTGCGTGGGCACTGGCCAGAGCCCGAGGCCCTGTCCCCTTTGTGGCCTCTTCCAGGTTCCCAGTTTTCTCCAGAATGCCCAGGAGGCAAAGGGGCCTGAGGCCTCGGGCTTGGAGGGAAGCATCCCTATTTATTCTTCTCTGGGATAAAGGTGGCGGCGGCACCTGGAGCCACAGCACCCCGGGGCCAAGAGGAAGGCTACTCCTCAGGTTTCTGCTGACAGCTGGCCCCAGAGCCCCACAAACCTGCACCCCCAGGATGCCAAAAATGATGAAGAAGGCGCAACAGATGACCACAATGTTGCCAATGGGCTTCAGCGAGGACATCAGCGTTTCCACCACCAGCTTCAGCCCCTGTGCCCGACTGATTACCCTGGGGAGGGAGGGAGGGGGGTAAGAGGGGTTCCCGGCTCAGACGCTCCCTTGCCCCTTGCCCTGCTTGCCACTCCCTCCCATCTTGGCTCACTTGTCCCCATCCTGGGCTCTAGTGGAGGGAAGAGGTTGACACTCTGGGCTTACAGTGCAGACACCCCCCACCCACCCCCAGACCTCCACCTCCACTGCCAGGATGTCAAAGGATTACCTGATGGGGCTGGGGTGCTGATTCAACCCAGGGATGCAGTGTGTTGTGGGGATGGGGAGATAAACTTGTGCGGAGCACGTAGAGGGCAGGCAGGGACGGAAGGGGTGGGGAGGTGGGTCATCACAGCCAGGAAAACCCTTGCTGGTCAGTCAGTATCCACCCCGTTCACATTCCCACCCACGGAAATTCCCGACTCTGGGTAGGGGTCGGGGTGACTGCCTTATTGGTGAGATCCCCTGCTACAAGTGTTACCTGGACCTGGCGGGTAGTCCCTGGGATTGGGGGGGGAAAGGGGGAAAGCAGGAAAGTCTGTCACTTCACGGGGAAGGCCAAGTGTCACCCCTGAGGGTTCCACCCAAGGGAGAGCTGCAGCTGAAGGATGTGAGGGTCCTGCCTATGGCCACTTGTACTGTGCCCTGCAGGAGTGTGTCACGTGGCGGGGGTCACTGAGGGGGGTGCCTGTGGAGGGAGACTGCCGGGGCCGCAGTTAAACCCAGTGAGAAGCGGTGTCTGGAGTGGGGGACAGGGCTCCCTGTGGGGTCGCAGGCAGGAAGCAGGGGCAGGTGGGGCGCTGGCCGTCGGGGTGTGCCTGCCCAGGGCACCTGAGCGGGCGCAGGGTTCGCAGCAGCCGAAGCACCCTCAGCATGCCGAGGATCTTGGTGCCGCTGTCGGAGACCATGGACACCAGGATGTCGATGATGGAGATGAGCACCAGCAGGCCATCCAGAACGTTCCAGCTGCTGCGCAGGTAGGCCTGCTCCCCGAAGCACCAGCCCAGCGCCACCACCTGAGGACGCCCGGGCGTCACCGGCACTGCCGCCTCCCTGCAGTCAGTCCCCAGCCCTGCCCTCCATTTGTGACCCAGGCTCTCCACCCCCACCGAGCGCCAGATGGCTCCAAACCAACGCCGACCCCACGTCACCTTCACTGTCATCTCAGCCAGAAAGACTGCGGTGAAGATGTAATTGGAGAGGGTCAGGAAGATGCGTTCCTGTAAGAGAGAGCGGACAGGTGTCGCCACTGGGACCCCCTCCTCGGGCCATGTCTGCTCTGCACACGGAAGCCAGGAGCTGCCTCCAATGTCTGACTCAGAACGAACCCCCCACTCTCCCCAGCAAAGCAGACAATCTCCTTCCTGCTCTCCCCCCCCCCCGCCACTCAGACACACACACACACACACACACACACACGGAGAAGGCGTCAAGCCCCGACTCACTTGCAGCTCTGGCCACAGTCCCACTCTTGCCCCTGAACAGAACTGCCCCCCCCACTACCTCCCGGAGCGGCCTTGAGGGGAAAGTGCTTCCCACCGCAGTGCTGTCATCTGAGCCCCGTATCGCAGGCCCTATTCATCAATTCCTTTCTTAAAACTGGAGCAGGATTTAGCTTGATCTCTTGACGCCCCATCCTACTCTCCTCTGCTCCACGCACTGGCTTTCCTGCTGTGCCCCAGAAATGGAGCCGCAGGGCAAGCTGGGGGCCTGAGTACAGGCTGTGCGTCCCCAGGCACCATATTTATGCCAGGCATAGGGTGAAGCAGGGCAGGAAAGAAGGCGACCCAATCCCCTGATATCTGTGGGCTGATTCCATCGTTGGGTGGCCAAGAGAGGGGTGTAGAGAGCTAGAGAGGCGGCGGCAGGCAAAGTGTGAGTGTCAGAGGGAGTGAGAAGCAGCGAAAGGGGAGAGGGAGAAGCACGCACGTGACAGAGCTAGAGATGGAGGGGCTGAGTGGGAAGGTGGGGGAGAGACGTGGCCACAGTGAGCTCTGAGGCAGGGCCCTGGGCAGGAGGCAGATGAGGGGGCCAGTGTGATCAGCCACGTTTGCTCCAGAGGTGGGGGTCCCCGGTGCTGTGCTCTCTCACCTATTCCCAGGCTGGCCCTCCACTCCCCAGGCTCCCTTCACCACCACCACCACCCGCCCCCCACACTGGCCTGGCTGGAGCCCACCCTAATGGAAAACAGAAGCCCCAGAAATGTCGAAAACTGAACAATGGTATGCGAGGCAGCAAGAAGGGGCGGAGACCACCTCCAAGCTAGTGGTGAAAGATGCCAGGAGGGGCAGCAGAGCCCCCCACCCTTCTAGGACCTGGATCGCTGTGGGGCGACAGGCTGCGATGCCAGGCTGGGGAGAGACAGCTCCCAGGACCGGCTGGGCCCATCCTGAAGAGGTCAGGCCCGGGGAAGTATGTCCAGATGCGCCGGCCCATGGCCTCTCCTCTCCTTCCGAGGAGGACTGGCAGGTTCACAGCCAAGCAGAAGTGACCAGCGGTCCTCCAAATGCCCCTGAAACCCTACTTGCCTGTGACCTGGCAGTACCCTGAGGAGCAAAGGGCAGCTTCCCTCCCCGACGTGGCACCGCCAATGGGGCAGGTTGGGCAGGATGCCTCCCCGTCAGTCACCAGGTCCTGGAGACCCTCTGCCACTCAGCCCGGCCAGGGCCAGTCTCACTGTTGGCCTCACCATGACACTCACTGACTCACATACAGGCCTCACAAGCCCCCGGCGCATGAGAGCAGGCCATCTGCAAACAGCTGGGTGCCACGAAGCTCACTTTTCCCCAGGCGAGGAGAAAGGCCCACTCCCCCAGCTGGCTACTGTGTCACAGAAGGGAAACGGAGGCCAGCGGGGGACACAGGAGGCACCCTGGGGCATCAGTTGCACGGGTTAGAGTCAGAGGGATTCCTGGCTCCCTGCCTCCGTGTCTCTCCGGGCCGCCCTGCCGCCTGGCTCGCTGAGTGCGTGCTAACCCGCTAATCCGGGAGGGCTGGGCGCCACGCAGGCGCTCAGAAGCCGCTGTGTCAGCCCCAGTGACTCACAGCACTGTGAGGGTCGATCTTGGGGCGCTCCATGGCGATGGTGATGCAGTTGAGGAAGATGATGACGAGGACCACATGGTCGAACATCTTGTGGGTGATGATTCGGTGACACAGCAGGCGGAACCTGCTCCGGGACAGAGGCAAAGGCTGAGTCGGGGGGAGCAGGAGGGGGGGACAGCAGTAAGGGGCACTGCCCCTACCCATCCTGGGCCCTCCCATCCCCAGGCCCCGCTCTCATCCTCCCCCACGTCAGGGGACACTTCTAGCATCCCTGGGATGGAGCTGCAGGAGAATTTCCCACGAGAAGGAGAGGTTGGGGTGCAGGCCAGGGACCCTCTTGCTGACCTTGACTGAGGAGGGAAGATGTAGGCAGACCAGGAGTCTCGCTCCAGGCAGCAGGCAGGGAGCCGGGCCCGGACCCACGCTCTCATCCTTTCTCCTTTGCTCTGTAGAAGGATGGCCCGGGATGTGAGCAGGGCCAGGCCTCCAAGTGCCTGATCCCTGGTTCCTCAGCGGCCCCGTGGCCCTCACGCCTGGTCTACCCTCTCCACTCTGGCCCAGCCCTATGCCTGGCTTCTCTTCCTGTATTCTTAAAACCACCGCAGCATCTCCCCAAAGCCCCCCTCAGCCCCTGAGCATGCCTCACTTCCTTCATCTCCCCAACCCCTCGCTTCCCCCGGGCTCTCCTCTCTTCCCGTCTCTGCCTCCAGCCCAGCCCCCTGCCTGCATTCCCTCCTTCCCTCCCCGGCGGGCTTGGAAGCCACATCAATTATCAGACACTGTCCCTATCACAGCTGCCTGTTCGAAGACACACCTGGCATGAGGAGACACTGGACCTTTCTCACATGCTAACCCTGGGGTCCCAGTTCCCTGAGGCCCATCCCCAGGGTTAACGGTGGTGGGGGGGGGGGTTGGGAAAAGGGTGAATGGGTAAAAGTGGGTGTGAGATCAAGGCTTGTGATGAGGTAGAGGTGAGAGAGGGGACAGAGGAGGGTATCAGTTTGGAGAGATGAGTGATGGGTCTTTCTGAGTCACAGTGGGAGGGCCATGAAAGATTCATACGCATCTGCCCGAAGCCATTCTTATCCACCAAGGATGCAGAGCTGCAGACCCAGGCGTGACAAGGATCTGGGGCTTGGTGGGACGGGCAGAGGGAGAAAGGGGCTCTTTGAAGCCTGGCTTCAGGGATGATATCCCTCGAGATCCTTGGGGCGTGCTGGTAACTCCCTGAATGCCATACAACTGGGAGGGGGTCGTCCAGTCCTGCACCAGGTCAGGCACAGCTCCCCTCACTCAAGGTCAGGGGTGAGAGGTCACTGTGCCCACAGGGGCCTCACCAAGTTGCCCTCGTCATCGCCATCGTCCCCATCCAGTGGGGGATCGTCGGGCCGCAGGGCCCGGGTCAGGCGTCCTGGAGCTGACTTGCCGTTGCAATCCTGGTGCTCAGAGGCTGAGCTGCGGCCACTGGCTGTGCGGTGCAGCCCGGGCACCTGCAGTGTGTCCGGCAGGTCAAAGGAGCTCTTAGCTTCCCGCTCCAGGGAGCCCCTGTGGCGGCGGTCACTGCTCGCTGGGCTGGCGCGCTCCTCTTCCGAGCTCTCCTGCTCATCCTGGCTCTCCTGGCCATCGCCCGACAACAGGGACCTCCGCTCCCCACTCGGGCTCCTCCGCTTCAGGCTGGGGGCGCGGCCCAGGCTGTTCCGGCTGGAGCGCCTGCTAGTCCAGCGGCTCGCTGCGCTCCAGGGACTGTGCGGGGAGCTGCGGGCGCTCGGCTGGGGGCCGAATGGAGGAGAGAGTGGCCTCAGCCAGGGCCTCATGGCCCCACGCCCCTTTACATGCATCCTGGCTCCCGTGAGCCTCTCTGGCCTCACATCAGGGACAGAGGTAGGAGCAGGAGCCCTGGACCTGGATGCCTGGACTCACACCATCTGTGCGACCTTGGGCAAGTCACTAACCCTCTGCGTGCCTCAGTTCCTCATCTGTAAAAGCGATATGACCCTAGCACCTATTCCTCATTTAGGTGAGTGGCAGTATCAAATCACAGTGAGAGCGTGGGCCCTGACACCAACCTCCTGGATTAAAATGCTGGCTCTGTCGCTTGCTCACTGTGGAGCTTCCCACAGATCACTTTGGCAATCTGAGACTCAGGTCCCCGTCTGAAAAATGGGGATGATATTGGTACCTACCAGATGGTTGCTGTGAGGACCTCGTGCATTAAGAACACTTATACGCAATGTCTAGAACAGCGCCTGGCACAGAATCAGTAACTGGATGGGGTTTGCTATTATTAAGATGAGGCATTCCCTCCCGCTTTACAGAGGGAAATGAGTCTCCTCCAAGGACACTCGGGGAACAGAAGAAATAGAATCAGAACTCTGCTCTTTTGCCCCCAGGGCCAAGGCTCCTGTGCCTGCCTGCATCACCAGCCCGCTGATGCCCCCTGGGCCTTATCTACGCCGTGGCTCGGGGGCTGTCTCCCCAGGCCTGCCCATTCCACCTCTCTTCCCTTCTGATGTCTGTACATCTCCCACTGTCGGGCCCCCACAGGCACCCCCTACCGGCGACTTCGTCTCGTGGGGTGCCCCCGGTTCGGCCGACCCACTGCTGCTGGCGCGGCGGGACGCAGGACCCACAACCTCGGCCAGGCCAGTGCTGGAGCTCTTGGGCAGCGACATGGGTGTGGCGGCCGTGTGGATGATGAGCGGGGGCAACAGGCTCCTCCGCAGCTCCGGGTGCTCTCCCAGAGACACCACTGCAGGGGGAGAGACGGAGAGACCCTGAGTCCACTCAAGGCTGGCCTAGAGCCAGGGGCTGCCCCCGCAGAGAGATACTCACAGGCCAAGCGCTTCTTCCTGTCCCCATCGCCATCCAGGCTGGGCGAGAAGAAATCGGGCTCTGACATGGACTTGGTGGCGTCTCCCTAGGGTGGGAGAGCAGCGGGCCATTAGGAACCTGGCCGGGCAGGGGTTGGTAGGGTGGACCGAGGTCTCCCTGTCTTCACACGCACACACCACATATAGGCCACAAGGATCCAGCAACTATGGCACGAGGCATGCACTGGCTCAGGCCAGACCACCCAGGCTCGGGGCCCAGGGCTCTCAAGGGCCTGTGATACCTCAGAGAAGCCCACGGCTATCCCCAGAACCCACAGCACCACCATCATGGCTGGGACTGGCTTCAAGAATGGCTGAGGGGAGAGGGGATAGCCTGGCAGGCGGGTGGCACAGGCCAGAGGGAGCTGGGTGAAGTAGTCACTAGAGCCTCATTTCCAAAGGCCACTTGTGCCCTCTGCCTTGCCTCCATGGCTGCCCTCCCCTGAGCCTCAGACCCAAGGCCCCAGAGGAAAACTGAAGGACCCCAGACAGAGCAGCTCAGCCCAAGGACGCGACTTCAGTCCCTCTGCTTCTTCTCTCCATCTTCCCCAAGCCCCCACCTTCTCCCCTGGCCCCGTTTTTACCTCTCTCCCTGGCTCTGGGACAGTTTTTTCTTCCTCCTTAGCAGGTCAGTAGGCTCCCCAGTAATTACACACTTCTCCTTAAGAAGTTATTAAGAAATACTTGATTGCTACTTTTGATAAGGACATAAATATTGCGTAATTGGCATCTCAGGGGATCATTTTCATTAACTCAGTTTACATCCCTAACGAGGCCTTTAATTATCAAGTGGGATCTCCAGGGGGCTGCTTGGGATGTGCAGCGCCATGGGGTCCCATGGCAACCCTGGCTTTGCCCGAATTCTGGTGCCAGTGCAGGACACGGCAGGGCACAGGCTCAGTGTGGGGGCCAGGGGAGGAGCACGCCCCCGAGTACCTGCTGGACCTTCTGGGTGGTCAAGGGGCCAGAGACACAGAAGTAGATTTTAAATTCTGGTACCTTCTGGCAAGAGGCACACCCACCCCCACGTCCTCCAAAGCCTTGTTCTGAGCTGAGACAGCTTGTGGGGTCTCCACCAGAGGCTCAAGGCGAGGAGGAGAGGAGAGAGATGGGGGAGCACACGGTCTGCGGCCACAGATCCCGACTTCGCTGAGGCCCGACGACCCAGACTCCTCGGGGGCCGCAGTGGAGGTACACACATGCGGTGTACCACACACGTGCACACAGAGGATTCTAAGTCCCTTCCTTCTCCGGCCCATCCACTGGTCTGGTGGGACGGATTGGCGCCCTTTGCGGGTGAACAGGGCAGAGGCAAGGAGGCCCTCCCCTCAAATGTCCTCAAGGGGGAAGGGACTTAAAATCAAAGCAAACCTCACGACACCAAGGACCACCATGGCCACCACAGGTTGCACAGCAGCTGAGCGTGAACACAAGCACAGACACGGAGGCAGAATGGGGGCATGGGGCACGGGGGGCATGCCGACTCATGATCGCATACCTACCCCCTGGGAGTCGACAGGCAGCTGAATACAGCTTAACTGTCCACTCGCATCTTCCCGTTTGCTGATTTCCTACAGGGAGAGGGGGAGGCAGGGGACGGGCGCTGGTTACAGGCGCCGGGCTTTCAAACAGCAGCAATGTTGAAAGAGGAGGAAGAAAAGGAGGGGTGCAAACCCAACAGTGGGGGAAATGAGACATGGGGTGGGGGAGGAGAAGAGAGGGAACAGTATGGCCTTCCAGAATTCAACCACAGGCCCTGGAGCCAGAATGAACCTGAAGGGTGAGGGCAGAGGCCACAGAGATGGGAACAAGGGCAGGGAAGGAGACCGAGCCCTCCATTAATCCTAATAATACCAGCTATCGTTCCCTGGGGGCGTGGCAGGCATCACACAGCTGCTGCATTAACACTAGCTCACCTCCTCTCCAGGTGGGAAGGAGGTGCAGCGAGCACCATCTTAGAGAAAGCGCCTGAGGTTTGGAGAAGTTAAGAAAACTGCCCCAAGTCACACAGAGACCGAGAGATGCATCCGGGCCTCGTACCTGAGTCTCCAGCTCACCTTTCACTGGCTCTGAAGCAGCCGGCAGGGAGGGTGGGAAGGAGGGGTGGGTGGAAGTCAGAGGTGGGGGAGGAGACAAAAGGCCGGAGCAAGCACAGGCCTCTTCACTCCTAACTCCAAACCAGATGCTCCTACCAAGACGGGGTGTGACAAGTGACACTGGGAGGATGGCTACAGTGTTGTTTGATATCAATCAATGGCCTCACACAGGGCCTGCTGCCTGTTCATTTAATTAAGTGTGCAGATGATAAATATAGAGGGATTCAGGGCACCGCCCCCTGCAAGTCAGAGCATAAACAGCCCAGCTGGCCTGGTCCTCTAGGCGACCCCCTCCCACCTCTTGGCAGGGTGGCAAGGCCAGCAGGGGGCCACCCTTGAGGCCTCCTGCCGGTGACGCCCAACAAAATGGGGGTGTCCTTTGCTCCCACTGAGGTGGGTTGCCTCGTTTGTAAAAAAGCAGGTCATCACACAGCAGAAGCCAGCCTCTTCTGCCAGATGGCGGGGCTCCCTCACAGCCACACGTGTGCCCCTGAAACGCCGTACAGCTGAGGGCAGGCGCCTCTGGAGATGTCCAGGCCACTGGCACTGAGTGACCAACCTCTCCCCCGACTCAGGGCTTCACAGGACAGTGAGAAGCTGGTCCAGCTCCTCACACGGGCACTTCAGGGCCATGCTGCTGCCCACCCCCTTGAAGAGGGGTTGATCCTGAAATCCTTTCTCCGTCATGCCCCGAGTGGGACTCTCTCCCAGGCACTTGTCGAGGAGGGTGTGGCCCCAGGCCCTGGCCAATCCCTCATGCTGGGGCAGCCACAAGCCCCCAGCAGGGCCAGAGTGACCAGGCCAGGCCCAAAGGCCAGGCTGCTCTCCATTCCCACACGCAGCCTTTGCCACTGCCTAGCAACCAGGCCGGCTCAGCGGCTCTCGGTTTAACAAGGTGTCTGCTGGAAGGACCAGTGATGGGGGGCTGCTGCCCGTCCTGGGCGTTTCCAAGACTGCCGAGCTGGCTGAACGGCCACTTGAGGGCGGGAGATAGGCTTGGGGTGTTTTCCATTTCCACAGAGTTCCACAGGAATTTTTCTGCGAGAATGTTAGCTGTCGGGAACTGTGGTTTGGAAGAGGCTGAAGGACCCCTGTCCCCACTCAGCTCCTCTTCCCACAGGCCAAGAGCAATGGCCAAGTGGTGGGTCTCCACACAGACCTTGATTCTTGTGGAAGCACGTTGGCACCCTTAACCCTTCAGGCCCCAGGGAAACCCCAAATAAATGTCCCATCCCAGGGAGAGCACCAATGTCCCTCCCTCCCATCAAGAGGCCCAGCCCTCACCCGAGGCAGGGCCTGCCTTCCTGACCTGCCGCCCTCCCTGCCACCCAGCGGGGAGGAAATGCGATAATGGGTAACTACGGAATTACAACGGGAGGAGGCCAGTGTGGGAGAGTTACACCCGCACCCACCAGCCCAGCCCAGCCCACGGGGGAAGAGCCTTCCCTCGCAAGGCTGGGAAAGAGTCAGAAAATAGATTTTTGTTTTTCCACCGTGTGCTGGGTATTTATAGACCAGGCCGCAGCGGGAGTTTCCATCCGGGTCACCCGGAGAGAACTGGACCGAGAGCTTCTCCACACCCGACCTGGAGCATTTCTAGGTTGAGTCGACCTGCCCTGTGCTAGGCGCTGGGATGCTGGGCTGGGCCTGGGGCTTGGGTGGGAAGAGGGGCTGAGCTAAGGGAGCAGAGCGGGGTGCAGCCCTTCAGGCGGAGGCTGTGTCCTGGCAGGGCAAGGGCGAGATCAATGTAAATCAATATTAATTGATGACGCTGCCTGTGACGAAGGTGATGGAGACTGGGCTGGAAATAGGATGCTCATCTCTGTCATGCCGGCAGCTAATTGGGCTCATTTCTCACCCTGGGCAGCTCAGCCCTGCCCGGGCGCCGGTGGCATCTTCACCAGCTCGGCCAAAGCTCAGATGACTTGCTTGCAAGCTTCCCCCACCCCTCGGCTAAGGTGGGTTCCCTCCAGATGTCCCCGAGCGCACCTGTGCTCAGGGATCCAGCTGCACCGTGTGCTGACACTCACCCCGTCCAGCTCTCTAGGGACGCCCCTAGCCGGCTTTGCGGGGGAAGCCCACTCAGCAGCTAACCTTGGATCCAGAGACGCTCTGCCGCAACGACCACCGGGTCTCCCGAGTGCCGAGGGGCTGCCTGAAACCCAGAACTCCCACCCCTAGTTCCCCAGCCTGGTCTGAGGGGCACATCCTACAGAACCTCCCAGGACACCACAGCTCCGGCGGGGCCGCCGATTCCTCCTGGAAGTGGACGGCTGAGGGCAGGGGGTTACCTCCGCCTGGAAGCCCTCCACCAGAATGGCAACAAGCAGGTTGAAGAGCACGTAGTTGCCAAAGGTCATGAGGGCAATGAAGTAAAGGGCAGCCCAGGACGACGTGGAGGCCATTCCGTTGTAGAGCACCTTGTTCCAGTCCTCCTGGGTCAGGATCTGCCGGCCGAGGATGGGAGTCAGGGCCTTCACCGGGGGCACCCCACCACCCTGTCCACCCTGCCCTGTTACCCTGGCACCTGAAAGACAGTGACGATGGCCCAGAGCAGGGAGTCAAAATTCTTCCGGTCCGGCAGCGTGTCCCCATCCCTCTCAGAGGCAAATTTGCAGCCGAAAAGATGCATACCCAGGATGCTGAAGACACAGGAGCCACGGGATGGGGATCAGGGCCCCGGCGAACCCCGCCCCCAGGCCCTCACCCCGCTGGCGCGGATGCCGCACCTGCCTCACCTGAAGATGAAGATGAAAAGCATGAGCAGCATGCAGAAGGTGGCCACGTTGTCCATGGTCTTCATGAGCACCACGAGCTGCCGCTGCAGCGCCGGCAGGAAGCGCACCAGCTTCAGCACCCGCATCAGGCGGAAGGTCCGCAGCACCGACAGGCCGCCCCCCTGCTGGCCCACGATCTCCCACACGCTGCAAGGGGCGGGGGAGGGGCGGGAGGCCTGAGCCTGAGCCCGAGCCCGCTGCTTACTCACCCTCCTCCTGCCCCGTCCTTTAGGGGGGCCCAGCAGCACCTGAGGGGCTGGGCTGACCAGCACTGAGCAAGCGGGCCACAAGGGGCCCTCGGGCCTCCAGGCAGGAGCTCGAAGGTCTGGGCGACAGCTCCAGCCCTCCCCACCTCCCCTCTAGGCCAGTCCTCTCCCTCAGTCGGCCAATGCCGCAGCCTCAAGTTATGGAATGTTTGCTTTGTTCTCGTCTAATGAAATCTAAAGCCAATTCCAATAAAGCAGTTCTTCTGGCCCAGGGCCTGGGGGGTGTGGGGGGCAGTGGAGCGCTTTCCCAAGGTCTCGGAAACCCTAAAGCAAGTTGCCAGCATCTGCGACCGTCTCCAAGCGCTTTGTAAGCGGGGACAGCTGGCTGGGCCTTACACCTCCTCCAACTCCTCTCCAAAGCCAGCTCCCCAGTCCTTGCCCACCCCAGGTCTGCATGGGGTCGAAGACAAGGAGTGGAAACGAGAGCACAGACTTCAGAGGGGCCCAGCCAAAGCAGATAGGAGGCCACGTTCCGCGTGAGCAAGGTGAGGCCTAGGGAGAGGGTGGAGCGCAACGCTGGGGGCATGGAGAATCCTCAGCTGGGGGAGTGTAGAGCCTGTGGGTCAGTGGGGCCTGATTCCAGATCCCTCCACCCCAGAGGAACAGGCTGTGTGGCTCCTCGCCCCAGGCTACCCCAGGACATTCCTCAGGCAAGAGGCAGCAGAGGGGCCGTCGTACCTGATGACAACAATGACACCGTCGAAGATGTTGTAGGGGTTCTTGATGTAGCCAAAGGGACCGTACACGAGCAGCTTCAGTAGCATCTCCAGGGCAAAGAGGCTGGTGAAGACGATGTTGCTGATTTCCAGGGCGTTGGTGAGCTCCTCAGGCTGGAGGACAGGGTGGGCATAAAGCAGCAAGGCTTGTCCCTGAGCCCTTCATCCCAGTCCTCCCAAACACCTGGCCACATGGAGAGGGGGAGAGGGGACAGCAAGCCAGTGGGTGGGAGTGGGCGTGTTGGGAGAGGGGAGTGGTGGTGCTGAATGCTCAGGCTAATGGGGAGGACCCTCCCCCAAAGGGTCCATGAGAAAATGCACTCAGGGGTGGCCACTGCACAAAGCCCCCAGCCCCTGGCCATTTCCAGCTCTGGGTCTCAGACCCTGGGGCCACAGGCTCAGGGGAGGCCTGTGCTGCGGGTTCTGCCCACCTCCCACTGGGTGCTCCGAGACCCATCCTGTCCTGTGCTACCGTGTCAGCTCAGCAGGCCCAGGCCAGCAATGCACTGATGCTGGCCGGTACCAGAGGGTGATTGCCAAGACCTCACACACATACGCGGTCTCACAGCCACACGCAAACCACACGTGGACTTGGCAGCACGCTCTCTTGGACAACTGTTGAGACGTTGCTTTCTTCCAGACACGCACACACTGCATACAGGTACACACAAACACACACAAATGCACACATGCACACACACATATACATAAACACACGAACAAGTATACACACGCAATACCTGCGTGCATGCACACAGAAGCACGTACACACAAACACACTGATGAGCAGAAGGGAGACCCCAGGAAGGGTTGTCACAGATGAGGTGGCACCTGGAGCTGCTACCCGAGTCTAGGACACCCAGGTTAATTCTCCGCCTATCCTGTCAACTCACTGTGTGACTGACCTTCGGCAAGATCCTAACCTCTCTGGTAATTACTTTTATGCTCCTACCCGGGGTCTGGGATTGGGACTGAGGATACAACCTAGAGAGGTCATCAGAACTAATGACAAACTCTACTTCATCTGCTATTCCAGTGCAGAATATTAAGTACCTCCTCCCTTTTAATATTAAGTACCTACTGTATAATCCACCAGGTACTGTGAAATCCACCAGGTACGCAAAAACATGCCAGCTGTGCTCCCTGCCTCCTAGGAGCTCAGAGTCTAGCTGGAAACAAGTTGTACACACACAAAACAGCTGAATAACCACAAGAGACCTTAGATGCTTTGGTGCCAAAGGAAATTATCCAGACAGTGAATCCAGGAGTCCAGGGGAGAGAAGGTGAGGGAGGAACACACTGGGAAAGCCTTCATCGGGAGGCAGCACTTGAAATGAACTCTGAGGGTGAGTGGGGTCTCTCCAGGCAGAGGGAAGGGGAAGGCATCACAGGGTCGAGCCAGGGAATGAGCCATGTCTGGGTAGAAAGGGAGGGGCCTGGCCAGGCTGCAGGCTGCAGCTGCAGAGTGGAGCCCACTGCCCACCTGATGAGGTGTCTTGACCACCCAAAAGCCCAAGATCCGTAGTAGCTACTCAAGAAGTTTGAATTAAATAACCAAGTGAAGCCCTTAGTCCATCAGACACCTCCCCCCGTTTACTCAGCTGCCTCATCTGGCCGGCTGCCCAGGTAGGTCACCCAAACATGCAGCCAGGCCCTGGGCACCGCCAAATGTATCCTAATGGCCCCAATATGTGTGGCCAGCCTGGGTGGGAGGGGGTAGAGCTGGAAGGCAGGGTCTTCTGATTGACTAGCAGGTGAGGGGCATTTGGGGTCTCAACAGCTACTTAGAAGGAGAGAAGCTCTCAGCCCGCGGATGGGTTCTCTCCAAAGACAGGTCTGGGGAGCAGGGCCGGGGTCAGCAGGCGGGGCCGAGAGCCAGCTGTCCAGAGAGCGAGTGGCTGTCGTGGGGGCCAGGGTGGCATGGAGCCCGTTGCTCCAGCAGATCTTGAGTGAGATTTTGCTCTCAGACTGTGAGTGGGGGCTTGCCACCTGACCTAGCAAATAGGGTTCACAGGGAGACAGGACCTTCGGTCCCTCCAGCGGGAGCACAGTGCAGGTGGTGGGGAAGGGGCCATGGTCGGGACAATTAAATCCCAGAGTTCAGGGACTTCCCTGGGGGTCCAGTGGTAAAGAATCCGCCTTCCAATGTGGGGGACGCGGGTTTGATTCCTGGTCGGGGAACTAAGATCCCACATGCCGCGGGGCAACTAAGCCCACCCGCCACAACTACTGAGCTCATGCGCCTCAACGAGAGTTTGCGTGCCGCAAACTACAGAGCCCACACACTCTGGAGCCCGTGTGCCACAACTAGAGAGAGAAAACCCGCACGCCACAGCTAGAGAGAAGCCCGTGCGCCACAAAGAAGACTCCGCATGCTGCAACTAAGACCTGATGCAGCCAAAAAAAAAAAAAAAAAAAAAAAAGCCCAGGGCTCAGACCCTCCTCCTGGCTAAGTGGATCTCCCACTTTCTGCTCCCAAGTGCAGTCTGTTTCAGAAAGCCATGGTCAGTGAACCTGCCTCCCTGTCACTCTGCAGGCTGCCCAGTTGTCCATCCTTGGACTGGATAAAGATTGGATTGGATTGGTAAGCACGGGCCACACTGGTGCGATGCTCTGTGGGTTCCCAGGCTCAACGTGTGTCTCACCTTGTGCCATCCACACAACAGCCCCCCCCGCCACCCTCATTTTGCAGATGAGCACAAGCGGTCATAAGATGGTGCATGACCAGCACAAAGTCATAGGGCAGAGGGAGAGCCAGGGAGCGGGACCCAATCCCCCCTTCCTCTGAGTCCAATAATACTAGGCTGTCGGGATCCAAGAGTGCAGTGAGGGGCCTGTGAACCCAGACACGGGGGTGGACTGAATATATAATGTGTCTTCTTACATACATAAAATTATATTTCACATGAACGTAGATGTATGAATAAAGAATGAGTTTGAAAGCATAACTGAGGTGCATGTATAATGGGTGAATTTTACGACATCTAAATTACACATCAAAAAGAAGCTGTCGGAAACAAAAAGTACT
Organism: Pseudorca crassidens; assembly: GCF_039906515.1. Lineage (NCBI taxonomy): Eukaryota > Metazoa > Chordata > Mammalia > Artiodactyla > Delphinidae > Pseudorca > Pseudorca crassidens. The sequence continues at coordinate 39,945,549 of NC_090314.1, forward strand.
AAAGTAGTGAAAGCACTATAGCTTTTGCTCTCATGTATTCACTTACTTAGGGAATGCTTAAAGTACAACTACTACCAGGCGTGTGGAGGAGGGGTGTTCTCACCGTTTCCTGGCATTGTCTACAGGGCTTACGACAGTCTGTACCTGAGGGCTCACAGGTACACACACTCACCCGCCAGCGCACCGACCAAGAGCCTCATCAGAAGGATGGTGTGGGCTCCCCCAAGGCCTGCGCGTCACTGCCCTCGTAAAGGGGTGGCGGCAAAGCCTGGAGCTGCAGCGCGCCCAGCCAGCCTCCAGGAGGCAGTGGGACCCAAGAAGCAGGTCGAAAGGAGGGCCTGGCACTCTCCCCCCCTTCCCCCACCCCCGCCTTCCCTCTCTCTCCTCACTGCACACACTTAGGGGCAATGCCTACTCCCTTCCAAGGCTCCGGTATCCCCCATGATCCATGGGAAAAAGTCCTCCTCCCCCAGACAGCCAGGCCTGTCCAAGTTACTAAATTGGAAGCTGGGAATGTTCTGCAAACGCAGGACGAGGACACAGAGACTCAATCTTAGCAACACCGTTGCCCCAGGGACCAGAGCCATGATCACAGCCACTGCAGCTGCAAAGGGACGGGGTGGGAGCCAACTTCTCCTAGTGCCCTCCACGGGCCCTACACTGCTACTACCTTCCTCCCAGGAGTTCATTTCCTCCTTGCTCACACCAAACAAGGGAGGGATGTGGGCTTCCTTGACGGCAGGGAAACTGAGGCTCTGAGGTGTGGTGACCTGATGGAGGTCACACCGCTCACTTAGAAAGGTGCCTCTGCACGTCCCTCCACACCTGTCCACGCTGCTGCCCCCGCCACACACCCAGACAGCCCACACAGACTCACACAAGCCCATCAGGCTGCCAGGTAGTCCCTTCTCTGGTCTAGACTGCATCCTCCCTCCTGTTCACGAAGGTCAAGGCCCACTGGAGGCTTCTGCGAGTGGAGGCCAGGCAGCCTGAGCTTCTCCCACCCAGAGGCCCCAGGCTCTTCTCTGTGCTGACGCTAACTGTAACTCTCCCATCTCCCATCTCCCAACGCTTCCCCTCCCGTTAGCCTGTCAGCTTGGAGTAACTGGGCCCCTGGTAAGCTGCTCAATACTTCCCAGCCCCAGGACCCCCCTGAAACCCAGAGCACCTCCATCCACTAACCCTTAAAGCGCTCATGGTGTGCACAGCACTGCTAAGAGGTGGGGTCGAACCTGAATGCAGGAGGCCTGCCAGCTCGGAGACTTTGCACCTGGGTGACCTCAGGCAAGTCCTTTAACCTTGCTGGTTCCCAGTGGCCTCTTCTATTAAACAGGGTAACACCTCCTTGTGACGAGGCTGCCTTGCCAGATATAGGAGTTAAAGCCTGTGAACACACCCAGGCCAGAGTCCTGCTCAGGCGGCCCCGTGGGCACCGACAGTGGCAGCAGTCCTCACATGTGGCAGGACAGAGAGCCTGCAAGGCCGAAGCTAAGCACCACGTGCGGCAGACACAAGAAGGGCCCCAGGAGCTCAAACTGGCTGAGGTCAGTGGGCCAGTGGGGAGGAGGCAGTGGGAGGAGAACTCCCGTGGAAGGCATCCCCGGCCAGAGCGGCGTGAGCAGAGGAGCAGAGGAAGGAATGTGCAGGGCATACTCCAGGACCAAGGATCAAGTGTCTGCCCTGGTCAGAGGGTGGGAGGGACCACTGGGGAGCAAGGCTGCCAGGTAGGTGGGGCCCAGCCAGAATGGCCTTGACTCCGCTCCACGACTTGACTCAGGCTGGACTCGCCTCTGCCCACGATGCTGCCGTTGAGGCTTCTGGGGGGAGGGGGGAGAGGTGCAAAGCAGTATATTAAGAAGATTAATCTGCTGCAATAGTGGCAGCGTGCGGATGGCTTGGAGAGACAGAGATGGAGACCAATTAGGGGATACTGCAGCGGTCCAGGCGCGAGGCCTGAGAGCCAGCTCTGGCAGACAGGGATGTGCCTTTTGCAGGGAAGGTGCAAGGCGGGGACAAGCCAGACCAGACCTGAGGGGAGGCCTGTACGAGTCACCCCAACCCTGCCAAGCTCCACCTTCGCCCCCCATCTCCTCAGCTGCCACCTCTTCCACGGACCCTGAAATCTCTGCTCCCCAATTCTGACTCCTCAGCTCACCTCACCTCTGCCTTTGACAGTCCTGCCTGCTGATTCCACACCCAGAAGAGGTGGTGCAGGTGGGCCGCAGTGATGGGGTGAGTGTCACTGGGTCAGTGGGGCCTCCCGCCTTCTCCTCCTTCCCCAAGGAGGTGTGGGAAATCAGGGCACGCCTGGGCGGCAGGAGGTTTCTAGGAGACCTCACAGGCCTCATCATACAGGCCTTGCTTTTCGCCGTCCCCCTGGAAGCACTCTAGCTTGCAACGTCGCCTCTCAGCACGTTCTTCTAGCCCCTCATGCCCGCTGGGCCCATTGTTAGGTGTCACTGTGCTCCAGTGCCTCGTAACCAGCGGCACTTTAGCCCCTCCCCGTGGTCTCCTGTCAGCTCCCCAGAGCCACCCCAAGGGAACACACAAGCCAGGTAAGTGCAAGGCCCCCACAGTGCCCGCTCAGCTTGCAGAGTCGACCCAGAGCTCCTGTGACTTAAAATTTTGGATGTGTGGCCCCTGCCCCTCACTCGCCTGCACAGTCTCTCGGCCCAGCTGTGGTGGACCATTTAAAGGCTGCCCTCAGGCCACAGACCTCAGAGGGCTCCTCCTGTCTTGCCAGCTCCAGCCCAGGTAAGTCCCCACCCCCTCTGCCTCTCCGCTGCAGCTGTCGAATTGCTGAGCTCTGCTAGTCAGGAACCTGTGCTGACTGACAGGAGAATACCCTGCTGGGGGACCAAGGGCTGCTCTGTGCCGGGATTCTTCTTCCTCTATTGTTGGATCTCCATTTTTCACCCCCAAGAGCTGCCTCAGACACTTTCCCTCTCCTCTGCCCCCATCCCCACTCCCAACCTGGCCTCCTGCTTCATGGCGCTCCACTTCCTGCCCCCAGGCAGCTGTGTGTCCTGCAACCTACTCACCTCTCTTCCCTCCTGGAAGGCAGCCAGCCCCTCCTCCATCCCACACCCGCCCACCATGCTCCCCTGGAATCCATTTCATTCCATCAGTTGTCCCTGTTTCCCTCACTTCTCCAGTATCACTTCCCCTGCCTAAAAGCGGAAGCCTTCGCATGGATCCGGGCCTATTTACGCCTGAACCCCAGGCCCCACCACTCCAGCTCTCTCCAAGAACCCTCTTCCCAGCCCTCCTCCTCCGGATGCCTGGGCAGGACCTGAGCCTGCTGCAAGCCCCCCCCCACCCCCCCCCACCCCCCGCCTGATGACTACCTCCCTCTGCTTCCCTGACCCTGTGTGGGCCACCTCCTGCCCTCTTAGGGCTCTTCTCCCTCTCCCGCTGCCTTTCTCCCCTCAGGCCAACATTCCTGAGTTCAGCAGAACCCACATCCCCCCTGGTCTCCCACACACCCCCCATCGCCCCATCCTCCATCTCCCACCTCTCCAGATGTCACTGGGGTGTGGACAATGCAAAACAATCTCCTTCCAAGCCTTGGTTCCTCACCCAGAGAGCCAACCTGTCTGACAGCCTTCCCAGGATGGCCCAGGGCCAGCTCCAGGGCGGCAAGTCCAAAACAAACCCTCTCACCTCCTCTCCCAAACCTGCTCCTTTCCCGACCTCCCAGCTCCATCCCTCTCCAGGATTCAGTTTTGGAACCTAGGAGTTATCTAAGATTTATGCCTGCCCTTCATCCCTCTAGCAGCAGGTGCCCGGGCCCACAGACCTTGGCGATGGAATGGCTGTGCCCCCACCCGCTCGTCCTATTCCCCCTCCGCCATACTGGGGGCCCTCATTGCCTCTGATCTGAGCGATAGAAATAGCCTCCGGGTCCCTCCCCCAAACCAGCCCACACCTAACTGGAAGCTCCAGCTTCCACAGCACTGCTGGACTCACTTCACTGCTGCTCAGACAACTCGGGGTGGGGTGGGGGAGGCAACACGACGGCCCTTCAGAGCATCCTGTGCCCCCCTGTGCATTCCCAGGCCAGGCTGCCAGAATGCCCCCCCAGTCCCTCCACCGGAACCCTCTGCTCCTGGCCTTAGCTGCCAATCCCACTTATCTTTCAAGACCACCCTCAAAAGCCACCTCCTTCAGGAAGCCCTCCGAAATCCCCCATCTGGGTGTAAGCATCTGTCCTCTGTCCCCGGAAGTCTCCCTTATGGCATTTGGCATATTCATCCGTGAAGCAGAACGACTTTTCTGCTGGAACCTAAGTTTCTTGGGTGCTCCTGGGACCGCCCCCACCCCCATTCTATTATTCTATTCTAACGTGCTGTGCACAGGAGGTGCTCCCCACGTTTGCTGAATTGGGGGAGTCTTAGAGCCAGATGACACCTGGAGGAATGTGAGCACCCCTTTTGCTGGCCATCTCCAAAACAGCACCCTTCTCCCTCCCACCTCTGGAGGACCTTTGAAAGTCTGGGACCAGGGCAACTGTGAAAGGTCATCCCCCCAGGTCTTGCTTGGCCCTCAGCCCCAGCTCCTCTGCCTGGAGGCCAAGGACTCCTGGGAGGCCCAAGGAACAGGACAGGTGTCTGTAAACCCCTGTCCTCGAAGGCCACACTGGGGTATATCCATGCCTGTGTCTATCTTCTGGGAAAAGGGTCCCAGCTTTCAGCAGAATCCAGAAGGAGCCCGTGAATCCCCTCAAATTTAAGACCTACCGCATCTGGACTCTCCCCCACCCCACCCCACCCCACCCCACCACCAGCTTCCCTTGCCCTGAACAGCTGACTTCACTCACTTATAAATAGAAACGCTCCCTGGACGTGTATCTAGAGTGTCAGGATGGGGAAACAAGCAGAATCATCACCTGCCCTGTCCTCCCCTGGCCTGGAAGGCTGTGTATTCGGGACCCTCCCTCTCTCTCCTCTGCAGGCCAGGAGACCACTGGGCTGTGTGCCCTCCCCACCTCCCCACATGCTGTTGTCCCTCTTCTAGAATATGAGGTTGGCCCCTGCCCTCAGCAGCCCCAAACCAGGAAGGGGGTGATTAGGAAGCTCCTGTGTCCTTAAGACCCCATTCTGGAGGGGCCTCGCCCCCCCGCATACTCAGGCAGAGACAGGTTCCAGGAGACAACCTCTCTTCTGTGCTCCAACAGCACGCTGGATGTCCCACGGGCACCTTGTATGCAATGCCTTCCAGCCCAACTCTGCACAAGCCCCAGTGCTTGCCCCTGAAGCGGAAACCTGGGTGTCATCCTCGCCGCCTCGTCCCCACAGATATCCAACTGGTGTTGAGGTCTACAGGTTCAGCTACCTGCCAGCTCTCCCCGGCACTCTTCTCTCTGTCTCCAGGGACAGAGATGTATGAACTGGCCAGACCACTGCAGTAGCCCTCTGGTGGGCCTCCCTGCCTCCTGTCTCCCTCTCCCTTCTACTCCCCACGTGGCTTCCGGAGGCCTTTTCACAGAACAGAAACACATATCATCGACCTGCTTAAAACCTTTTGGGGGAACCTGTCACCTTCAGGATAAAATAAATCCAAACTCCTTCCTATGCCTCTCAGGACCTAGCTCTGAGTTTTTTCCCAAACTCATCTCTTGTTACTTGCCCATCCCAGCCCCCACCCAGTGCCCTATTCGTTCTGAACTCCTTATAAATCTCTTCATTTTTTGTGTCTGGCGCCTCTGGCCCTCCCCCATGCTGTGCCCTACCCTCTACCCTTCACTAGCTACTTCCCAATCTCCATTCAAACTCAGCCCTTAGGTCATGTCCTACTGAAGCCCTCCTTGAATCCTTTCCCCAGTCTGGGTCATGGGTGACTCCTCTGTGCATCCTTTCCAAGCACGTATTACATCAAGTTAGTGTGACGTTTACTTGTCGGTGAGGTCTTGGAGAGGAAGGACAGAGTGCCCCGGCCCAGCATTGTACTGGAGCGTCTGGTTGTGCACCTCTCTTCCCAGCCCCACATGCAGTGACATCACATTGGTGGCTTGAAATCAGCCATAGTAGAAGCATTTACACCATGGAAATTGGCAAATCCTGTAAACACCACAAATCAGGACAATTTTTTCTTTTTAAAGGGCTGGTTATTAAACATTTATCAGCATGCCACTGCTTAGGCCCAACTCTGATGCACAGAAAATGTGTGTGGAATGGATGGATGGATGGATGGATGTATAGTTCACAAGCTCCCTGTTCCAGGCACCGCCCCCTAGTGGGTGGGGCACACACAAGCCCACCCTCCATCAGATCACACTTCCTATCTGAAGTTATAGTCTTGCTCCCTCCTCGGAGTCCTGTGTCTTTGTCCTCCTCACCAGTCTCTCTGCACAAACTACCTGCCACTTCTCCGCCAGCTGGTGGGTTAAGGGGTGGGAAAAGCAGGAGAGTGTGGACAGCATGGGGCCCACCTCGGGCAGCGTGGGGTATGACAGAATGGATGCTACCTTGGTCAAGAGGTTGGTAGAGAGCAGCAGGTTTTCCTGTTCTAGACAGGAAAACCGAATGATGGGTAAGATAGGTGACAGTGGGAGACGACAGGTCTGGAAAGGGCACCAGCAACGGGCTGGGCTCCTCCCCCAGGGAAGCACCAGCAACACCCTCTCCAGTGTCCAACACCAAGATCGGTGGATACAACTGCCTCATGAAGAGCACTGCAGGAAGCCATGAGCCTCTGGTCCTCGCCTCTGAGCGTCTGCAGACGCTCTTCCTTGCTGTGTCTCTCAGCTCTCTTGCTCAACTGGCTCCTCCTCTCCTTCATCTGAGGCTCCACTGGAGCCTGCTCCGTCTATCCTTGTTTACATCAGGGTCTTGGTCTGTCTTTGGCTCCCTCTCTGTATCTGTCTGTGTCACCCCTACATCTGTCTGCGTCACCCCTACATCTCTGTGCCTCCACCTGTCTCTGTCTCCTCCCCGTGAGTCCCATCTCCCTCTCTATATCTCTGACCTTCTTGTCTCTGTGTCTCTGCCTTCCCGTCTTTTTATCTCTCTCCCCCTGGGTCTCCATCTTGCTCTCTGTGCCCCCATCTCCCTATCTCTGTCTCTCCCTCCCTTTGTCTTTCTGTCTCCCTCTGTGTATCCATATCCTCCTCTGTGTCTCTGTCTTTCGGCCTCCATGTCTCCTTGCATCCTTCCCTGCTCCCCTCAGCCTGCTCAGGCTCAGGGACCCAGATGGCGGGACATTCATGCCGCAGCGCCTGCAAGCACAGGGCCACGGCTGCTTCTGGGATTTTCTACCGCTCCCAGCCCCAGAGCCTGCCGGGGCCGCAGTCAGTCCTCTGCCTGGCCTGCTGGTGACTCTCACTCACCCCTATGGGGCCCTCGGCAACCAGGCATTGGGACAAACTCCTCCCTGGAGCAGACATTGTGCCACCACTGAGTGGGGACTCCCTTCTGCTGAGGACTTGGGAGGCTGTCCCCCGCTTTCCTCAGGAGCTTGGATAAGGAGATGTTGCAGGCACCGTGACTGCTTGCTATGACTTCTTCCCCAAGGGGGTGTCCTTCCTGATGTCTAACTGAAAGCCCTCTTGCTGCAGCTTCATCTGCCCTCAGTCTCTGTGACTCAGCTTCTTTCCAGCACACTCAAAGCCGCCACCAGCAGCCGAGGAGGTGCCCCGGGGGGAGGGGCATCTGACCACGGCCAGAACTGGGGTAAGGGAGAGGAGGCTGGGATTCGGGCTCGGGAGCTGGCGTAATGGGAGCTTAGGAGCTGCCGCCACCTGGATTGCGGCAGTAGAAAATGCCGCCACAACCAGCCTGACAGAGCAGAGCACCTCTCCCCAGGAGGCTGGCTGAGCAGGCGTGAGACGCACACACCCACGCGCCATGCGCCCAGACACAACACGCCCACCAAAGTGCCGTACTCCCCACCTGCTGACCCTGCAGCCGGTGTCCTGCCCCGCCTCCACCTCACCTCCATAGGAAAGGAGCAGGGTATAGCCGGCTGGGTGGGGGTCACTGAGGCAAAAGGAAGGGGCGTCAACATGGTTGATGGCGATGTGGGAGGGGCTGGGGTGCACCCGGCTGGACAGGGCAACTGGGGTAGGAGCTGAGTCGGGTGGACGGTAAGGGAATTCAGAACCCCCTGAAAAGTGAACATCGCACGTTTGCTCCAGCCGGGCTTGGACCTAGGATACCCAGCCTCGACCCAGACCCACTCCCGGCACTGCCCCGTGGCCACGCCCAGCGGAGCCCAGGACCTGCCCCATGGTTGCCCCACCCCTGCCACACCCTTGCGTGCGTGCGTGCATGCGTGCGTGCGTGCCCACTCCACACCCTCTGGCTCCACGTGCCTGTACCCATTAGGTTGGGGCAGTACCTGGCTTCGGTCGGCACCAGGGAAGGTCTGGCAGCCCCGACCCTCCCTGAGCCCCAGGACAGTGAGAACACCCAGGGGAGAAGAGCACAGAAGGGCCTGTGAACCGCAGCACCTGCCTGCTGGCCTCCCTCGTTTCCGAGAATCTGACAAGGGGGTGACCTGGAAGGCCAAACTGGGGGGAAGGGCTGCCTTCTGAAAGGATTCCTGTGGGGGATGAAGCCAAGGCCGGTTGTGAGGCCCCACGGTACCTGCTCCCACCTCCAGTGTGGGAGTGGGGTCAGTGGGGTTCCCCAGGCCACCCCTTCTGTTCTTGCACAGCTCTGCGAGAGAAGACAGCCTCCTCCCCCTCAGCGCAGATCCCATTGCCTGCAGCCGTCAGCTCCGCAAAACAAGCCTGCTTCCTCTTCCACATGACAGCCCTTCAAATATTTGAAGACAGCTCGCCTGTCCCTGCTGAGCCTCCTCTTCTCCTGACTAAACATCCAGGTTCTTAGAACGATTCCTCAAGCGCAATGGTTTCAAGTCCCCTCACCATGCTGGGAGCTCTCTTCCACCTAGAGCCGCCCTCCCCGTTCACAGCACGGCTCCCAGAACAGAGGCCAAGAGCAGATGGCCTCCCTCCCTACCCCGCCCGGGGGCAGGCTCCAGCCCTCCACTCCTCACCTCCACCTGCACAGCCCCCTGCTGCCTCCAGTCAATCACACCCCTAATTACTGAGTCCGGTGAATGCCCGGGGGCCCAGCCCACCCCCTGTATGTGACTTGTCCCTCCAAAAAGGCCTTGCCCCCATCTGATGCTCATCGCTCATTTAAATTCTTTAAAGCCCACCTCCTCTCAGAAGCCTTCCCAGATGAAACACACCCAGCTCAGACCCTGCCCCTGCCCTGGGCAACCTCCACACTCAGAGACTGTATGACATTCACTGGCTTTCACGCTCCAGAGAGACCCCCGCATGGGTGCATCTCCCTCCTGTCTTCCTCCCTGTCATGCAAGCTAGCAGCATGGAGAGGAGACCGAACACGGGGTGGGAGGGGAGGAAGGCAGAGGGTCCCCAGCCCAGGGACCGTGCCCTTGCCCGTGTCCCTACCTGCTCGTGGTATTCGATGCCCATGCTGAGTGTGTTGACCAGGATAGCAATCATGATTCCCCGACCAAAGTACTTGCTGTCCACAATCTTCCGAAAGGTGTCACAGACCAGCCTCCAGAAGGCCAGCACAGAGTTGGGCTCCACGTCCAGCCCCAGGCTCCGTCGACGCCAGCTGTGGGGATTCTGGCGGTCACCGTGCTGGGCGTCCTGTGTGAACTCATAAACTGCCTCGCTGTCTGAGTCAGGCATCTCGTGGCCGGCGAGCTCCACCTCCCCTGCCCCAGTCCGGACACAGTAGGGACAGCTGTCTGGGCCACAGGCTCCACTGTCTGCCTTCAAGCAAGGGCTGGAGATCTTGCAAGAGCTTTGGCAGGCGCCTGGGACAGGAGAGTAGAGGTTAGAGACTCCAGGGTTTCCAACTTGGGGTCACCCTTCCCTCAGAGTGTGTATAAAATGAGTGGGGGAGTTTGGGATTCTTTCAATGATGGGGGTGCTAGGCACTTGGTGGGCAGGGGTGCTGAATGACTTGCAATGTGGGCAATCCTGAGTAAGAGAATGCCCCCAAATGCCAATAGCATCCCACTGACAGTCACTGCTGGTTGTCCTAGGGTTCGTGCCGTTGACCTAGGAGCCTTCAGGGAGGAGCCTAGACCATCTTTCCTTCCCAGGGAAGCCAGCCCTGCATTAACACTGCTTTAAGTAGCATTTTCCAAGGGTTCCTTAAGACACACACCCATACATGTGTATTCATGTATGTTCTCACACCAGACACACGCACATGTGCACTAGACACACACTCGCATACATGCATGTACTGTGTACACATGCATACAATTTATGAGTCACACACACACAGCCAAACACAAGTGTGCACAGACCCATACATACCACACGGTGCACGCGTGCCAGGCATGTGCACACATGGGCGTGCACACACACCAGACAAGAGCACCACCCCGTGTGCACGGACACGCACCTATACACATCAGACACGTGTGGACACATGCACATATGAACACCAGACATGTGCATGCAGACGGGCACATACACACACCAGACACCTTCATGCGCACGCACGCACACACACACACACACACACACACACACCCCAGACTGCGCATGTGCACAGTGACCTATCCCAAGACGCCAATGTCGATTAAAATACAGCTTTGACCGTAGACTGTGAGAGCCGAAAGGAACCTCAGCGACTACCCAGAGAAAGCATGGATTTGAAGACGCCTGGCTCGGGGCCCAGCCCTTCCGCCTGCATGCAGGAGGACATCAGTAAACACCACTGACAGCTGTGATGGTCCCAGCCCTGCCTTTTACACAGAAGGAAATAGAACCATGCGTGTGTGCGGCTGGCTGGCGCCCCTTGGCAGGGTAGTAGAGGAGCTGGCACGAGAACCCTTCCCACTGCGTTCTGTGGCGGCACCTTCCTGTCCCAGCCCACATTCCCACAGAACAGCCCACAAATATCCCACTTCTCCCACGTGCCACATCCTTCCTGAAACACAGGGCCTGGGCTTCGGCTACAGCGAGTCTGTCTGTGGAGGAGGGTGTGCCACCCTGCCTGACTGGGGGATGCCCCCAGGGGCAAGCAGCTCCCTTCCCCTCGACACTGGGTGTCCCACCCATCAGCCTAGCAGCCCCTGAGGACCTGCTGCACCAAGCCCCAGGTCTCCCTATGGGGACGGAGTGACACTCATGTTTACAAGAGCGCCCTTAGCACGGGACGCGGTGCTCACCACAGTCACACACCATTTCCCCTCTGAACCTGCAACGAGGACTATAGAGCCTCAGAGTCAGAGGGCCCCGACTCCACCCCTCACCAGTGGCACGGCCTCGGGCAAGTCACACAACCTCTCCGAGCCTCCTTTGTCTCATCAGTAAAATGGGGATGATAAGGAAGTTTATCCCTTAAGCTGCTGAGAGGCTCCAGTGGGGTTTTGCCTGAGGAGCATGTGACAGGCACACAGCAATCCATCACAACTGCAAACAGCACAGAGCAGAGCACGTAGCACGTGCTCATTACACGACAGCTGTTGTTATTACTACAGTGTAGGAATTATGATTCCCGTTTTAACAGATGAGAAAATTAGGGCTCAAAGAAGCCATGTGACTCGCTGAAGGTCCCAACGCCAAGAGTGGCAGGATGGGAATCCAAGCCCTGTCCTGACTCCAGACGCCCCAGTCCTGGCTGGGATGGGATATCACCCGGTCCCTGGGTGAGGGGCACCAACGTGCCTCCACCCAGAGTTCTCACCTGTACTCTGCGTCTCCAGCAGCTTGTGCATAGAGCTGTAGGGCCTGGGTGGGATGTTGAGGCTGGTGAGGGTGGGGGGTCCAGAGGTGGGGGCCACCTCCATTAGCGCCTTCTCTTTCAGCATCTCTGGTGGAGGGCTGGTGTGCATGGTGGGGTACACCTTCCCACTGCCCACAGTCCTGCCCGATGCTTCAGACGGCGACCTGGGAGGGGGTGCCTGGCAGCGGACTGGCTCCAAGTGGCAGTCAGCGTGGTAGAAGCTGTGCACAGACTCTGCACCCCCCGGAGGGCCCCCGGAGAGGGCGAGTGTCGAGGGTGGTGGCAGCATGAGCCGGCGAGATCCATTAGCATCCTTGTCCTGGATCTGTGGGCTGGCCCGGGGGACCCGTAGCGTCCCGTTGCCCAGGTGGTAGTGGTGGTGATGGTGGTGGTGATGGTGCACCAGGTGGTGGACAGACGGACGGCGGTGGGAGCGAGGGCAGCTGCCGCTGGGCTGGGGCTCCTGGCTCCCGCGGGGAGCTGGGCTGCTCAGCAGCCCGGCCCGCACACCCGCTGCCCGGGAGACCTGGGCCAGCCTTCGGGCTGCTTTCCGGAGGATGTACACGAGGTACTTGAGCAGCTCCTCATAGCAGCTGCCCGGCTCGGAGAAGCTGGCCAGGGTGCTAGCGTTGGACAGGAACCGCACCCGCTGCTCCCGCATCAGCTGGCTTTCCCGTTGCTTGGTCTCTGAGAACTGCGTGGCAATCACCACCAGGCACAGGTTGATCATGAAGAAGGAGCCCACCTATTGGGGTGGGGACAGCAAGAGGAGACAGCCTGAAGGACAGGGAGCCACAGTGCCAGCCACCGAGTACAGAGTGATCCCTGTGGGCCAGGCGCTGGGCTCAATGATTGTCCAAGCATCATCCTGTTTTATTCTCATAACGATCTCAAGAGGGGACACCTTTACTGTCTCCATCTGACAAGTGAGGAAACTGGGGCTCAGAGAGGTTGAGGAATTTGCCCATGATCATTCAGCCCATGCACAGCAAAGCTTAGACTTGAACCAACCTCTATGGAATTCCAAGGCATTGCTATTGATCATGAGGTTATCTGGCAAGGATATCTCCCAAACTCCCTGCCCCTCAACATGCCCATCCTCCGAGATTCTGGGCACCCCCTCCCCAATTCCCATTAGGAGTTAGGTAAGGCTGTGGAAATGAATGCTATCTTGGGGACGTGGGGTTTTCACATCGGGTTGAGCTTTTGAGATCTTGGCAAAAACATTGTTCACAAAACTCCTGCTTCTAGCCCCAAGTCTAGCTGCGTAAGCTTGAGTGCGACCCTTAACCATGGGACCTCGGTATCCTCGTGACCACTGGCCTTGGCCTTTCCCCTCCCCCAGCTGGGTAATGGGCTGAACGCTGAACCCTGCAGACTAGCCAGCTTGCCACTCTGACTTGGCCACACTCCCCCGTCTCCACCTCCATGCCTCAGTTTCCCCCGGGCTTCTGGGGTGGCAATTGCTTGGCTAACAAACCGGAATGAAGGTAATGAATATTTATGGTGACAAAGCAGACTTTTTTCCCTAGCTTGTGTCCTAGTAATTATGATAATTAGCTTCACTAGTGTGATTCCAGAGAGCTGTTTGGAAAGATTTTTCATGGGGTGTGTGGGAGGGTGGAAACAGGCCCCTTACCTCTCTGTCTGCTTCCTTCCCACTCCCCAAGCCCAGGGAGAGCTGAGTGGTGAAAAGATCCCGTGAAAAGGTCACGAAACCACTTCCCAGAGGTGCTGGCCTTGCCACCCAGGTGACGGTGGGGGGAAGGGAACAGGCCCCTACGCTTCCATACCAGGGATGGTTGGGGGTGGGGCGTCGTTCTTCCTCAGGGACACCTCCCACTCACCGAGAGGTCTTTATTCTGACTCTCTGGGGCCTGCCTAAGTCCTGAGTAGATCTTAGTCTCTTTCTCTCTTTCAGATTTCTCTTTCTCCATATCTGTCCCTCTGTCTGCCTCCGTCATTGGCCTCTTGGTGACATGGAAAAAGGGCTGGATTTGGAGTCGGTGGCCTGGGGTTGAATTCTCAGCTCCAGTGACCAAGCCCTCTGAAGCTCAGAGTTCTTATTTAGGAGATGCGGCCACAGTCCCTGCACCTGCCACCCCACAGGGGGCTCTGAGGATTAAGCAGGCAGCAGACGTGACAGCGCACTTCGGCAGCGACGCTCAACCCAGCAAGACTAACCCACAGCACATGCAAAGCACCTGACGGGGTCAGACAAATGAGGAAACGTCAGCTTCCTCGTCTGTAAAACGGAGACAACAACAGGCTCTTGGTGAGGATTAAATGCACCAGCACATGAAAAAGTGCTCAGAGCAGGGACTGGCACATAGTAAATGCTCAATAAATATTAGCTATAAGTGGTAGCAATTAAATTATTAATCATGAATGGTAGTGATTAAATATTGCTACTTTTTGCCTCTGTCTTCTATCCTCATAAAGTCGTGGAACTTCTGAGCTGGAACAAGAGATCCCACAGTGTTTCTCAACACCAAATGATGGGAATTCGGGGTGGAACAGTTCTTCGTTTGCAGGACTGTCATTTCAGGGTGCCTGTTATCTACACCCCACCCCCCCCAGCAAAATGCCGGTAGTGCTCCCCTAGTTCTCGTAAAAAACAGGACCACCCTTTGCCATTTCCAAATGCCCCCTGGGAGAGGTGGCATCACCCTGGGTTGAGGACCACCCATTTTAATGATGAGGAAACAGATGCCCAGGGTGGGGCTGGGGGGCCTCATAGGGAATGACTTGCCCAAGATTTTAAGTGGTGGTAAGTGATAGCCCTTGACCTTGGATTACCTCCTGACTCCTCATGACAGGTGCCTTCTGCCTGTGTCTCTATGGGACTTTTCCTGAGAGCTAGAACTTCAGACCAAGCAGGTCCCCTCTCTGGACTCCCCCCACCCATTTCCCCAGGATGCCCCATCCCCACAGGGGCCTGAGGAATCACTCACGATGATAAGGAGGATGAAGTAGATGAAGTTGTAGAAGGAGTGCGCGTCCATCACAAAGTACATGATGTCGACCCAGCCCTCCAGCGTGATGACCTGCGGAGGTGGCAGCGGGCAGGCTGTTTCTGGGCCCCCTAAAGCCTCCTGCGGGCTCCTCGGGAGGCCCTGACCCCATCCCAACCCCGAGGACAAGCACTCCAAGCCGGGACTGTGTTCTGGGGACTCTCCCAGCGCCCAGGCGGCCCCACCTGGAAGATGGCAATCCAGGCATAGCCGATGTTGTCGAAGTTGATGGCGCCCTTGAAGGGGTTGTGCTCCCCTGCAGAGCAGTTGGTGTAGTACTGGTTCCAGTTGACACAGGTAGTGTTGCTGGAGCTGTTGTAGGCCTCGTAGTCCAGGACACAGGGCGGGCCGCCACCCCCGTCCCCGCGCAGCGTGGGCACACTCCTGCAGGAGCGCATGCCGTTCTCGCGAGGCTGGGAGCAGATGAAGGGGTTCTCATCCTCGTTCTCGGTCTGGTAGTAGCGCTCCAGGTCCACGCTCAGGGGGCTGCGGAGGAAACAGGGATGAGGCTGAGAGCAGGGTTCTCGGGGGACAGGGCCCAGGCGGGGAGAGCTGGGTGGAAGAACTGAGGCACACAGGGCGAGCACTGGGAAGGGGCAGGGATGCATGGGTGCAGATGGGGTGCGCCAGGAGCATGCAGATTGAGGGTGAAACTCCAGAGTCGGGACGTGGGAAGTCTCCATCCTAGAGCAGAGGTTCCCAACGTAGCTGCACTTTAGGCTCACTGAGGAGCTTTTAAAAATCCCCACGCCCAGGCTGAACCCCACACCCACGAAATCGAAATGGGCAGTGGGGAGAATGAAGGCCTTGCCGTTGTTTAAACTCCCCAGGTGACTCCAGTGTGTAGCCAAGATTGATAACCAGATATGTCACTAATAAGAGAACAGATATGTCACCGGCAACAGGAACTGAGGGAGGTCCCAGCCCCACAGCCACTCCCAGGTCACCTCCCGGCCCATGTGCCACTCACAGGCTGAAATTCTCGGGCAGGAAGCATCGGTTACGAAGCAGCCCTGCCCACAGCTGGACGCCAACGATGCCAAAGATGAAGAAGACGAAGAAGCACAGCAGCAGGACGTTGCCCAGCATGGGCAGCGTGTCCAGCAGCAGCGTGACGAGGATGCGCATGCCTGTGGGGGCAGAAGCCACGCTGGGGGTGCCAGGCTAGCCGGGCTAGGCTGGCTGCCAGGGACCTGGCAGCACTCCCAGAGGGGGCCCACCGGGGCCTCTGAGGCTGAGACAGCCCGGCTCAAGCTGGAGGGAGACCAACAGACACTGCTAACTCTGCAGGCAGCCCTCGCAGCCCCTAACCCCTACCCACTATCCCTCTTGGCCTGCCCACACCAGTCAGAGCACAGTACCACCAAGGATGAGCAGAGTGGCCGCAGTTTCCAAAGCATTCTCCGGCACCGCATCCCACTTAACTCTCCCAGCTTCATCACAGAGCTGATATCACCCCAATTTGCAGATGAGGGTTGAGGCTCAGAGAACTAACATGACTTGTCCAGTACCACAGAGCTGCTAAGTGTAGGTGCCAGGACTTAGACAGGCTCTCTGCTTCCGCATCCCACTCCCCAATACACACACACACACACACACACACACACACACACACTCCCACCCTACATCCTAATCACCTGACCTTTCTAAGT
Organism: Pseudorca crassidens; assembly: GCF_039906515.1. Lineage (NCBI taxonomy): Eukaryota > Metazoa > Chordata > Mammalia > Artiodactyla > Delphinidae > Pseudorca > Pseudorca crassidens. The sequence goes on from NC_090314.1 coordinate 39,961,944, forward strand.
TATAGACGCCAAAGTCATTGGGGAAACCAAGGCAGAGAACTCCAGCAAGGGCGTTAGCAGGCAGGAATTTCCCTTTGAGAGCCAAGCCCTCCGCAGGGGCCAAGATGCCCTGCGCTTCACCATGGTGCTGAGGCCCTCCCTGAGTCTAGTATGTGCTTGGTCCAGACCCTCACATCAGGACCTGAGGACACACAGGTGGCCGTCAGTTAACAACCCCTTCCACAGGGAAAGCCACCACAAACATGCCCCTAAGATGCTGTTAGGGATACTGCCCTCCCTCCCCACTCCAGATCTAGGACATCTAAACTAGCCCCCAGGCCACCAAACCTTTGTCAAGCACACAGACCTCTGGTGGCTAGTTTTGACCCCCAAAGTGACACTCGTGGCCCCCTGACCCCTCCAGGGAAAAAGCTTCTAAGCAGCTGCTAACTACTGCTCCTGGTGACCGAAGTGGCCCTGCCCCGCCCCTGCCACTCAGTCCCTCTCCCCTCTCCCCTCTCCCAGCCCCCTTCAGCTCCTCTGTGCTCCAGCTGAGATCAATTCCTCAGGGTTTGCATTAAGGGAATTACACCGAGTAGTTAGAGGTCTATAAATCTGCCAGCGATCACCTGGGGCGCGAGAGGAGGGAAGACATGCCCCTCATCTGGGGTTCCTGTTAACACCAACAGACACCAACGCCTGGAGGACACACTGAGCAGCTCTGCCCACCCAGACACACACACACACACCCCACAGGCACACACACAGGCACACATGCACACGCAGCAAAGGGGGCTACTGCTGCATCAGACACTGAGCCCCAGAAACGTGCCCCCACCCACCCCACTCCTGGGACGGCAGCAGAGACCATCTGCAGCTTGTGTAGGTTGGGGAGTTGCAAAGGGGGCCTGAGAAAGGGTGGGGGGCGGGATGCAAGGGGAGCTGGAGCTGCCAAAGCCTGGCTGGCTCAGAAACTAATGCAGTTTAATTTAGATAATTGTCCCAGCAGTCAGTTGCTGCAGAGGCTTGGAAGGGTGTGGGAAGAGGAAGGGGACACAGCGGGAGGATGAGGTGTGCAGCGGCCCTGTCTTGAGAGAAGTCATGCTCGGTGTGGCCGGTGCTGTCTCACCAATGAGAACCAGACCGCGTGAGAGGCGGTTCTGGCTAGAAAAGGCCCTCCCACTTTGCACCCACTCCTCCTGGCCTGCCAGCCTCTCCACCCTGCTCCCACCGCCCCCATTCCACCGGAGGGAGGGTGATCTAGCTGAAGGGAAGGGGTCATCTGAGACATTCCTGAGACTCTGACCTAAAATCAGGCTGAAATGAGGGGGAAGGGCCGCAGCCCGGGTGGGGGTTCCCTTAGGCTCCAGCGACCCAGCTCCCCACTGAGCCCTTGTCTCAGGGGGCCTGCCTCAGTGTTCCAGGCCCGCATGAGGCCTGTGAGTGGCCAGGAGGTAGGGGTGGGGTCTGAGATTCCCATATCTCCTCTTGGGGTTCTCCGCCCAGGGGCCGAGGGCTGAGGGGTCACTCACTGGGCACCCGGTTAATGGCCCTGAGCGGTCGCAGCACACGGACTGTCCTGACAGCTGAGAAGCTGACGTTCTGCAGGTCCAGCGAATACTCCAGCATCCTGCAGGGAGGGGCCCAAAGGGAGGCCCTTTGAGTCTGAGGCCGCCGTGGGGGTCAAAAGAGGTCAATGAGGAATCCTGCTGTGGTGGGGCAGGAATCCTCCCCCTCTACCAAGGGACCCTGAAAAGCCAGCTCTCTCCCTGGGGGCAAGGCCACCCCTATGCCAAAGACAGACTCCTTATCAGAGAATGAACAGAGGAGGGTGTGGACGCAGGGGCCTTGGAATTCAGAGAAGTACTGGCTCAAGCACTATAGGACAGCCCCGGACCCTTGGTGGACAGCCAGGGAGAAAGTCGCACTGTAGATGGGCTGGGGGAGGGGGCCGGGCCTAGAACTGGTCCTGGGGAAGGGACCAATCTGATCCGTCGCTCTCCTGCCCCAAGCCCAGGCCCTCACCCTGCAATGACGATGAAAAAGTCGAGCCGGTTCCAAGTGTCTCCCAGGTAACACTTTTTCCCAAAGATGCCCAGGGCCACCATCTTCACCACCATCTCCACAGCGAAGAAGGCAAAGATGAAGTCGTCAAAGGCCTGATGTGGGGACAAGAGGCTGCTGAAACTGAGAAAAGGGTGGGGGAACAGCCCCCTACCCCACCCCCACCCCCTCCTCTGGGCTCAGGGCCTCTCGCAGAGAAGGTGTCAAGGTTATAAAAATCAGAAGCTGCCCCCTCCTGCCCCCACACACATGCTCACCTGCAGAATCCGGCAGCGCTGGGAGTCACAGGCGATGTCTTCACACGGCCGGAACATGCCCAGGGTCACACAGTTGAGAAGGATTACCAACATGCTGATGCGCTCAAACCAGGTGCCAGGTGGTCAAGGAAACATCTGGCCAGGGTGGAGTTGAGCCCGGGCCCCCACGCCCTGCCCCAGCACCTCCCACTGCTTGACCTGCCCACCCCATCTGAGATGTAGCCAGGTGTAGCCGGCTAGTCCCAGCTCGGGTCATCTCACCTCTGTTCCCAGCTTCCTCTTCTGTAAAGTAGGAAAAGCCACAAATACCCTGACTATTTGCACAAGGCATTTGGGGGATGAAATCGATCGTGCCAGGCACCGAGAGTTTGCTGCTGAATCTGAGTCTTATTCTCCCTACCTCACAGGGAAAAATGTGAGAAGCAAATGAGATAATGCATGTGAATGTGTGACACAAACCTAAAGTCGGATCGTGCTTGCCTTACAGTTTACCAAGCACTTTCACAGCATGTCACATCGGATGCTCACAACAGCCCCGAGAAACATCCGGGCTAGATCACCTTCTTCCCCGGAACCCAAGGAAACTGAGGCCCAGAAGTCGTGTGCTGAAGGTCACGGGAAAGACCCAGAGGAGACTGAGTTTTCCAAGCTTCTGATCTGGGATAGCAGCTTCCATAGCTGCTCAGGCTGCAGGGAAGGGGTTGTCACGACCGCACTGGCCCCAGACAGACAAGCACCACAGAACTGGAGCCTCAGGCTGCCTCTTCCCCAGCCAGCCCCTGGCCTCTCAAAGCCCTCACACGGCCTCCAGACACATTCACACAGTTAAATAATGAGGACCCACGACGCACCAGGCCCTGTGCTGGACATAAGCCCCCAGCCTGTGCAGAGCAGACAGTACCCTGTATACAGACCATGCCACCATCACACCTTCTTACGGCTTCCAGCGAAGCCCCACCCTCGACCAGCAAAGACTCTGTTTTGCAACAAGGGGGAGAGAAGTGTCTTTCTAAACCCTGAGTCCTTCCACGGAGTGGATTTCATTAAGGGGCTCACTTCCAGCCCATCTACAGGAGAATGTAGAAAATGGCCTCTGGACCTTAGAAAGTTCTGGGCACCAGACTCACAGATAAGTGACCAAGCATCCTGTTTTCTCAAGGAAAACATGAGAGGGCTGGGGAAGAGTAAAGAGGTTAGAAACAAGCAGAGAGTGGGGGGCCAGGGGAAGGAGAAGGCCTTGAGGATGGAGGTAGGGAGGGTGTCATGGCAGCCCACAGCGTGACCCACCAAGCCAGACTCAGTGAGACAGAGAGCGCCCAGCGCAGATGGAATCTTCCTGTCATAACTCCACTTCTAGAGTGAGAAGGCTTTGGCCAGGGACCCAAGGACTCACCTTGAAGCTGATCCCAGCCATACCCCATCTCTGTCCTGAACCTCAGACCACACCCCCTCTCCGGGAGCCCACACTCAATCACCTCAAGGCCCTTCTACCCCCTCCTGTCACCCAGGCCCTTTTCCCGCAGACTCACATCCCTTCCCACCAGCAGGTACCCTACATTCCCAAGGCACTACAATTTCCCTAATCTTACATCCTCACAGGAATAAGAGTTAAAAAAAAAAAAATTCTAGGCTTTTGGGGTAAGTTGATGGAAGGGGGAAATTAAAAGAGCTCTGTTTCCATGGAGCTGTTTTCCTCCGTGGAGCCGGAGCCCAGTGGACCTATCCCCAGAATAAGGGTCAGCCAGGGGTCAGCCTGGAAAAAAGGGGACAGGGAGGGAGCTCCCTTGGGACCATCGTCTGAAAAGGGAAGGACACGATTACCTTCAAGAACTGGCCTGCTTTCCCCAACCTAGGCCCCTCCTCTCCTCTATAGGGAAGAGGGTTCTGGAAGGGACCCATATGAGCAGATGTCCCTACATAGGGGCAGGTGCGTAGTTCTCCTGGGAAGAGGGGCTCCCGGGACACTGTGTGGGCCCCTCTAATGGCAGTGTCATCTGTGCCCTTGTCTCATCTCCCTCGCTGAGGCACGGGCACTCTGTTACCCCCAAGCCCCTACAGAGCCTCGAGTGGTGCCTGGCGTGTAGCAGGTGATCAATACATGGGAAGAGTGAATGAATGAAGAGTCAGTCAGTCAATCAGCCTCCCTGCCTAGAAGCCAGATGTATCTCCCCATTCATGTTTTCCTACCTTGTTTGCTTCAATAGTGATGAACTGATGATGAGTGGGGGTGGGGGGAGAAGTGACACCATAAAGGGGCTGTCCCTCTGTCTGTCCCCACCTTACACATGCTCACACTGAGGCTTCTTATAGCCAGAGTCTGCCTCCAAACAACCCCACCTCCAGCTCTTGACCACAGAAGCCCCTTCTCAAGAGCCCTCTTGGCGATTCACCTTACTCCCGGGTACATCCTGCCACTCTCACCTCTCCCCTTCCCCTATAGGTAAACATAAATGGACAGGGAAAACACCAAGGCACAGGAAAATTTGGGACAATCTGAATTAAGGAATAATTAATGGGGGGGGTCTTTCACCCTTCTCAGGGTAGGGCTCATTTCCTTGGGAATATGGCCGTATGTCACTGGGCCATGTTCCTCTGTTGCCATAACAACAGGAAGATGTGTCACCAGGTGGTGTGGATTTGTTGCCATGGTAATTAAAGGGACCCCCCCCCTCACATATGGACTCCCCTTACCCAGGCTGCTGTCTTGTCCTCACACACGGAAGGGTAAGCGGGGAGACTCACAGGTTATCAGGTTGGGGGGGAACCATGTGACAAATCCCCATGGCAACCAAGGGAATGGGGGACATTGGTTGCCATAGTGACTATGAGAGACCTGTGCAGTCACATGTCTACTGTTGCTATGGTGACTGTCCGGGCTGGAGTGGATCCCAAAGGGGGAGGTGGGTAGGAGAAGGGAGGATCTTTCGTCTCCCCACAACCCACCATCAAAAGCAGAGAAAAAAGGAAATGGCAGGGTGAGGAACCCCACTTCCATCCCTCCTCCTCCTCTCCCTCCAGGAGAGAGAACTAGAGCATATTATCTGAGTACTTAGTCCTCTCCGTGGGGCTGTATCTAGAGCCCTTGCCTAGTTGGGCAGCTATAAGGGAGAGGAAGGTAGAATGAGGAGGGAGGAGGGCTGGACCACCTCCAGGTGCACGGGGGCTCAGGGCAGAGCGCGACTGAGAAGGGAAGCAGGCCCCCCAGCTGTCCCATTCTCTGCTAGGAGCCTGCTAATCCGAGACCTAAGAGCGCTGAAGAGGTAAAGGGCCTGGACCCAGGAGTCCTGGCCTCCTACTACTCGTTGGGAAGGTGGGGTGCTTGCCTCATTCACCCCCGGAGAGGCTGGTGTTTATGGGATTCAGCATTCCCCAGAGTGGGGTGAGATCTAGGGGCTCAGGAGGGGGCTCCTGCTAGGAAGGCTGAAAAGGGGATTCCCCCAGCTGAGCACCCGCCCCCCCCCCCAACTCCCACAATCCTGTTTCCCGGTGGTCTGCCCGCTGCAGACCGCTCCAGAGTGTGGGTGTGTGGGGAGGGAGGCTTCCAGCTGAACTGAAAACTGCAGCCCGAAGAAAGGCAGCCAGCCCCACCCAGAGACAGAGACGAGAGACACAGAGACACTGGAGAGCTGGAATCTTTGGGAGGGGAAATAGGCCAGAAAGCTGATTCAAACGTCTGTGACTCTGTGTGTGTGTGTGTGTGTGTGTGTGTCTGCGTGTGTGAGCAGTTGTGTCTGTCGCCATCCTGGCTGAGGCAGGCAGGGCGGGGTGAGAGCTGGGGCGGGAGCAGAGGCAAGGGGTGAAGGGGGGCTGTGCGGTGGGGGTAATCCCAGGAATGGCTCCAACTGGCACTCTCCAGGACGGGGAGTCCCCTGACAGTTCGGTGGAGCAGAGTGTGTATGTGGCCGAGAAGGAAGGTGGGCCTGGACAGAAAGAGTGCCAGGAGGTGTTCTGGCTCCCTCAGCCCAGTTCAGCTCTCCAGCCGCAGCCCTTCTCCCCAGAACTCCCTCTGGAGAGCCTTGGGTTTGAAAATGAGAGGAGGGAATTGGTGAGGAGACAGGAAGAACACCCCCCTTCCATTTCCTCTGAGGACCAAAATGGAGATCTCTCCCTAGGTAAGAGAGACAGGGGAACTTGGGACACTGGGACAGTGGCGAGGAACGCTCCGGAGTCCGGGTGCCCCCTCCCCTCCAGACGCACACTCTCTCAGAAACACACAGTGATCACACACTCACACTCACTTCTGGAAGCCATTAGGGCTCCTGCTGTTCAGGCCTCCCCTTCTCCTCCCCCCACTCCTGGCAGGCTCCCTTCTCCCCCTCTGGCCCCCTTCCCACTCCCCCTCTCGGCATCCCAAATGCCAGCCTGTGATTTCCAAATGAGAAAAAGCTGTGCTGGGCTCGGAGCTTGGAGAAACTCCTACACAAACTTCCAGATGTGACACAACAGCACGGGAGGGAACGCTCAGGATCTCCTTCCCGGGAGGGGAAACGCACTCCCTCACACTTGAAGAAACACATACTGCAAAGTCCAACACACTCCCTCCCCTATAGCCTGGGAGGAGGGGCCTTTCTGACTCTGACCATGAACCCCCAGTCTCCCCAGTACCACTTCCGAGCCCCTCCTTCCTTTTGCTGCCATCCCTCCCTCCCCAACACACACACACACACACACACACACACACACACACACACACACTCACACACCACTTCCCACCTGGGTCTAGATCTCCTCTCTAGGAAACCTGGTTTCTTAAAGAGGCTAAGAGAGGAAGGGGCCGAGAAGCACGCCAAGAAGAGCCTAACTAGCTTCAGTTAGTTGAGGGGAGGTGTCCTCACGTCCCTCAGGCCCAGAGGTGCAGCCAGGGGAAGCCTCGCAGATACCAAAAAGAGAGAGGGAAAGACTGAGGTCCAAGAGTCAGTCCAGAACCCCTCCGGCGGTGAAAAACATAGGTTCCCCTTGATACATGGGTGTGATGAGAGTGGTGAGGGCGCATCTGAGGCAGCCCCGTTGCCAAGAAATTGTTCTCCACCCATCCTCAGCCAATCCAGGCTCAGCGGGCTGTCCAGACCCAGTGATGCTAAGGCCCCTTACCCCAGACTCCCACCAGCCTAGAGGTAAGCCTGCTCCCCCACTCCCAAGATGAGCACTGGGCCTCCACCTCTCTTCTGTCATTCCAGCCCTCTCCAATTGCCCCCCCGCCAGAACACCTCAAGGAAGGAATCTGACCCCAAACCATCCACTAGCACCTGAAGATAGAGCAGGTGGGGAGATGCTAGCCAAGAGGTCTCTGTTGTTTTGGAGGGAAAAGAGAGAGGAGGTTTCTCTACACGCAGTCCCCCACCACCACACACACACACCCCTGGGGGGCTCCTGAGAAGGAGGGGACAGGTCTGGTGCTTTTTAACATTCATGGAGAGGGTGGGTGATTAGCCGCAGAGAGGAGGGATGCCCTGAGCCTGTTCTTTTCAGAGACATTTGTTCCCCATCTCTACCCCTGAGAAAGTGGCCTGGGGTTACCGAGGGGGTGGGGGGGTGGGGGGGGATGGGGGGGGCGAGATGTTCCAGCTCAGCCGGTCCACACACCTTGGAGGCAGCCCTCTATCTCTGCAGCTCAGAGAGAAAGGAAGGGCGGGGGATGGAGACAGCGTGCGACGAGGGGAGCTTCCTAAAGACCCACAGGGTGTAGAGGATGGGGGTTGGGGGGGACCCAAGCTCACATCCCTGCTTTGCGCACTAGAGGCAGCAGAGCTGCAGAGAGTGAGGGCGGTGCCAAGCTCCCCCCACCTTCCCCAAAGCAGAGTCCCGGTTGGGCTCTTAGGGGTTACAAGGGAGACCCGACATCTCCCACCCTGAGTCCAAAAGAGCCTCTGAGCTGGGAGGAAAGTGCCAGGAGAAGCTGTCAAGACCAGGGATGGCAGCGTAGCCCCTTCCCTTCTGGCAGTGGCGGGACCTAACGCAGCCTGGAGCTAGGCATTAGTCAAGCAGTGCTTTGTGCTAGGGGCTAAGGGGGAGAGGCCGTGGGGATGAGGGGGATGGGGTCTCCCATGCAATTCATGACGGGGCAGAGGATAGAGGGCAGTGCTAAATCTATCTCGCTGGGATGTGGGGCTTGCATTCCACAAACCTATCCAAGGAGTACACATGGGGTGCTGGACCCGAGTCTTCCCCAGTGAACCGGCTCAGAGTCTCACTGTCCCCCCAATACTTTCTTGGAAGGCTGCGGTCTCCCATACCTGCTCTGTAATCAGGCGGGAGCACTGCCATAGAAAGGGAATGGGTAGCTTGGACCGGCTTAATCCCATCCCCCACTTGCCAAAGCTCCTGCCAGCCTTTCCCTCCACAAGAAAAAATGTGGTACAAAACTCCCCAACCCAACCTTAAGCACCCCGCATTGAATAAAGAACTGGGGGAAACGGAGGCACTCTAAGCATTGGGAACCTACTGAAAGGGTCTCTACCCCGGCTCTGGGGGCAGACGGCTTTCCTCCATCACATCTTTTTCTCATTCTGCACCCCTGACATCAGCCGCCGCCGGAATCTCCTCATTGTGCCTCCAAGCCGCGGGGTGGGGGTGGGGGGGGTTAGGACCTGGTCCCCGCCCCCCAACATCTCCCTCAGGGGCAGTAAAAACGTCAGCCTCAAGGACCAGGTCGGGGCGGGTGCCGGTGGGGTGGGGTGGGGGAATCAGACCCTAGAATCCACCGCAAACTTTGGAGCTGGGGCAGGAGGGAAACCCAGGAGATTGCGGTCCCCCCCCTCCCCCGTCCCCGCAGCTTCCTCCCCACCCCACCCCCCAAACTCGGAAACCAAACCCAGCTCGCTAACCGGCGGCGGGCGGAATAGAGCTCCCAGGCTCCCGAAGCTCCCCACATCTGGAGGATGACGACCCTCCCCTGCCCACATCTGGAGAGCATCCAGCTGCACACCAGTGGGGCGCGTCTCCTCTCTTTCCCTGGCCTGGATCCCAACACCCCAAGGAGGACTGAGGTGTGGGTACCGAGGTGGGGCTCGCCTGGGGTATCAGCCAAACCTGCTCCTGTCTCCGCTCCTACTCCGAAGCCCCCTACCCTCCTTTGCAGCCCCCCTCTCATCTGCCCACCTTCCAGGCTCACTTCTCCGACTCACCTGGCTTTTGGTCCCCTCAGGCGGCGCGGCCCGCCCCCCTGCGGCCCCCCAGCCCGGCAGTCGTGCCCCGGAGGATATGGGTTACAGACCGTGCGGAGACACCAGCTCCGCGGGCGGCTGTCCTGGCTCAAGTAGAAGAAAACCACCGGGGCCAGTGCAGGGTACGGCAGCCCCTCCGCCTCGGAGTCCACGCTGCCCGGGTCCTTTTCCGCCGACCCCGGCCCTGGCCGGCCCACGGCCCCCGACAGGTCGTTGAGCTGCATGAAGCCCCGGGGCTGTCCTGACTCCTCGGCGCCCGCTCCATCCTCCTCCTCGTCCATCCTCTGGCCAGCTGGGGCCCCGGGCGGTTTCGAGAGGGGCAAGGGGCGCCCCTCAGAGAAGGTGTCCTCACGCAACCGGGGGGCCCCGGCGGGGGCGCATCTGGGGAGCTCTAGGGCGCAGGCTGAGCCCCCGGGGGGGCCAGTTCAGCCCAGCTCCCCCTGCCCGCAGGGGCATGCTGCCCGCGGGGCGCCGGGTCGCAGGGAAGCCCCGCCCGGCGCGAGTCCCGCTTCCCCAGGGCTTCTGGGCCCCCCCGGGCCGGCTCCCCCTCACTTTGTTCCGGCTTCTTCGCTTCGCGCCCAGGCTCCGGTCGCCAGATTCGGCACTACCTTCGGCGAAGCGGCCCCAAAAGGGGGAGAGCGAAAGGGGGGTGGAGGGTGAGGGGGGCCGGGGAGGGGCGCCCCCTCTTCCCGCGGCGCAGCTGGAGCAGGATCTAAGGGGTCAGCATCGTCCCGGCTCCGCGCCAGCGGCGGCGGGGGAGGGGAGGAGGAATCTCTTTGGGGGTGGGTTTGGAGGGGGTGGGGGGCGGCTCCCTTCTCCACCCGGCGGCGGGCTCACGGTCCAGGAGGGGCGGGGAGGTGGTGGGGGGCCGTCCCGGGCAGGGGTGGAGGCGGAGATGCCGCCGCCGCAGCCGCCGCGGTGGCTGCCGCTGCCGTAGCTGTCGCCGGCACCACTGCCGCCTCCTCCGGCCGAGACGCGGAGCGAGCAAGCGAAAGCGGCGGCGAGGAGCCCGGCGCACACCACAGCTGGATCCCTCACTCCAACTTCAAGCCTCGGCCCCGCCTCTCCCCAGCCAGGCTCGCAGCCAATCGCCGCGCGCCGCCGGCCCCGAGCCGCACTCCCATTGGCCGGCTGCCGTGGCAGTGCGGGCGGGGGCACCGTGGAGAGAGCCACAGCTGGAATCCGGTTCCCACCCCAAAGCCCGGGACCGCCCCTCTCCCCTCCCCTTGGCCCTGGTGTCCGCTCCCGAAGACTGGATCCAATTAGACGGCTACCCAGACCGAACCCACTTTCTTATTGGCCAGTGGGGGCTCTGGGACTCCTCTGGAGGGAGCCCCAGGGAATCAGAGTATTTGGCGCGGGGTCCTGGGATAGCGCCGCCGGCCCCCGGGCATCCTTTGTCCAAGACCCCAGAATTGGACCGCAGCCGGAGGGCGGGGCTCAGCTCTGGGCGGGCCCGGTGCAGAAGGAAGGCAGACAGCCCGGTGTGAGGGGTGTGACCAGGGTCCTAGAGCGAAATCCTGGGTCTCTAACCGATTAATATCCCACCCTGGAGTTTGGCCTGGGAGCGGGACTGAGGAAGGGGCGAGCGGAGCGGGAAGTCCCGGGGGTAGGCCTTCAGGCTGGAGGAGGCTGGTCTTAGGAAAACGGGCGGAGCCCAGGGAAGGCTGAGGCATCAAGGTCTGGGCGTGGCCTCCACCAACCTCTTGAGCTTGTTGTTGCTCCTCCCAGGTCCATTTCTGCGGCTTTGACCCTAATCTCCTAACACTAACCCTCTGACCCTGATCTCATGTTGACACTCCTGAGCTTCAGGAGAGGGCTTCGTGCTTGAACACGTGGCCCCAGGCAGGTCACGCCGGACCCAGAGCCCGGATCTCCAACAGCAGCTGCGGAGCAGAGGGATGTTCCTGCGAGGGGACCTGCCAGGGTCTCGAGTGTGTGGGAGGAGGTAGAAGCATAGATCTGGGCTTTGCCGACTCTGAACCTGCAAAGTTCCACCAAGCCCCCACTCCGTGCCTCAGTTTCTCATTCCCGAGTTCCAAAATAGCTCATGGGGAGGCTGTCCGCAGGACAGGAGATTGGCGGGGCTACTCTCCTTGCACATCTCCACCCTACCAGGAGCTGGTCCTCGATGGTCTGCTGCTACCCACGCGCGCGCACGCACGTGGACCCCGGCCCTCCTCCCGCCTCTCCTTCCTGAGTCCCCGGGATCTCTGCGCCCCAGCTCCCTCTTGCCGCCAGCTCTACCCCTAAAGGCTGTGGGTACCCGGGAGCGGGGTTCTGGGCGCTGGGGTGAAGTGCGGCGGGGAGGCATCCCCACCTCTGCGGGAGGTAGACACAGCGGAACCAAGGAAGTCAGTTCCCTCTCCTGAGACTTCGGGGCCACTTACGCCACTGAGGAGAGGCAGAGGGATGGACCGGATGACCTCCTACACCCGCCATCCCCCCACCCCCACCCCCGACTCCCCGGCGTTTTTTGCTCCCCTAGGGCTGCGCCACCCACGGCTCCCGCCGAGCGGGGTGCGTGTCTCAGCCCCCTCCCGGGCGGGTTGCGGGGAGTGCAGTAGGGAGGGCAGAGCGGTTTCTGCCTCCTAGGTTGCCCTTTCGCCAAATCCTGCGCCGAGTTGTGCAAATGAGGCCGGACTCATTTGCATTTCATGCTAATGAGCAGTTCCCTTAAGTGCCTTTCTCTCCTGGCGGGAGTCTCTGCCCTCATTCCGCGTGTGCCCGCGCCAGTCTTGAACTTTCAGTGGTCTTCTGGGAGAGGGGCCTATTTATGGTTTGCCCTCGTGTCTGACACCTTCCCTCTCGCTGGTCCGCAGTCTGCCTAGTGGCCTGCCCTTCCCAGACAGGATCAAGAGGCCCCACGGCTGGCACTGTAGGTAATGACTCCAATCATTCCCTCTTAACAGAGGGGAAAATGAGGCCAGAGAGGCTTGCCCAGCCCAAGGGTCAGGTTTCCTGATGGTCAGCAGGCCCCACACCTTCCTCCACCATCCAGACCACCCCCTAACCCCAACCCCCATCTCTGGGCTGAACCCAGTTCTAGAACATACGCAAAAAGGGGGGCAGATACATGCACCATCTGAGCAAATCATCCCAGTGCTCAGGGCCACCTAAGGCACCCTGACCCCTGTGCGGGACACCAGGAGATTCTGATATCCCTGTCAGAGATGCTCACCGTTGGCCTGAGTGGAGGAGGTAAGGAGGGAGACAGGACCCACGAAGAAGGCAAAGGGAGCCATGAAACCATCTTTAACTCCCACCCTCCAAGTCTCAGCTCTGACATCAGCTCCTCAGGGCGGCCTCCTTTGAGCAAGTATCACAGTGCCTACTAAGTGCCAAGGTGCTGAGGACACAGTACTAGATCAGACCAGAGTCCATAACCTCAGAGCACTTGGCCCAGCCCGGGCTTATGTCTGTATTTGTAGGAAATGGTTCTCTTCCCCTCTAGGCTCTGTATTCTCTGAGGGCAGAGGCTATGTCCATTTTGCTCACCAGTCTGGCACACAGTAGGTGCTTAATAAATCTCTGTTAGATGAATAACTAACCTCAGGCAGACAGGGGGAATGGGAGGGATAAGAAATTCCTTTCTTTGGGCCGCAGCTGGTCTAAGAGTTGTCTAAGATCTCCTCTGATTTTAGGGGAGAACACCCATATAGGTCCTGCTCCACCAGCCCCTCCAGCCCACTCCCATTCACACCTCCCTCACAGCCAGGACGGCTCCCTCAGGAACTAAGAGAATCTTCCCATAGGTGATGCTCTCTGCTCAGCAATGATACGCTGTCCTACTTAGTCAACTCACAGCCTTGGGAGTTGGTGGCTGGGTGGGAGCTGGGAGTTGGGTGGTATTTTTTAGATAAGGAAACTGAGGCTCCAGGAGGTGATGAAATTACTTAAGTGACTGCCCAAACTATGAGGCCCTGTCTCCAATGGCCCTGGCCCACAGTTCCTCCAGGACAGTCCTACCAGCAGAACAAGAGGGACCAGCAAAGGAGAGGACAGGCTGAAGACTTAAAACCCCACATCTGAGCAAGACTTAGGCTCAGCCCTGCCCTCTTTAGAAAATGCAAGCACTCCCGAGAGAACTAACCCTTTAAGGCCCTAACTCCTTCCTCTGAACCCATTTACTAAATCCCATTGTCAGGCGCATGCCTGATACCAGGGGAAGGAAAAGAGGAGACACAGAGCAGAAGGAAGATGGGATGGAAGGGCAGAAAACACCAAACGCACCCTCCTTCACAGCTGGACCTCCTGGGGGAAGAGGAAGGCTTAGTGGTCTTTACTGCACGCTGAAGACCCCAGAATGAATGAGATATGTTGAACGGTTTCAGGCCAGGCTCTTACCCTCTCTGAGCCTTGAACATCTATCTATCCATATGAGGCCAAAGGTACCTGCCTTGCCACCTCATTCATGAGGGTCAATGGACAAGAGGGCTTTGCAAACTGCCTAGACCCTTCCGAAGCCAGGGCTGGGGCTGCCAAAAAGGCCACCTGTGCTTCACCATGCTGCACCCTCCCTCCTTACTGCCCACCAGATCAGGCTCTGCTTGCCCAGCCCCCAGACTTCCTGGCCAGGCTGAACAGGGTCCAGCCAGCAAGGGGACAGCTGACCTTGCTGGCTGGAGCCCTAATCCTCCCCAGATGGGCCGGTGGCTTGCACCAAGGGCCCAGCTGCCCAGACCCGGGTCCCGTTGACCGTATGTGGCTATGATTGACAGTATGCAGGGGGTGGCTGTGGTCCTGAGCAGACCTTGGAGTGATTCAGTCCAGTCTCCCAGCTCCTTCCAGCCCGGCTCCTCCCCACTGTTGATGTCCCCACAAGCAGTGGCCCCGTGCAGATCTCATCTCTAGCGGCCTCTTCTGGCTCTCTCTACTGCTTGGCTCTGGGGCTACAAGGGTGCCTAGGCTCATCAGACCCCCAAAGGGCCCAGGGTTGGGGGTCAGCCCCATTATCCTACACTTGCCCTTCCCAAAGCATGCTTCCCAGTCCCCTCCCCCTGGTGAAAACTAGATGGGGGTTCCAGGGCCTATGAAGATGTTGGGTGCCAAGGATGGGGCTTGTGAGTATCTCCCAACATTGAGGGAACAGGAGGAGATCACAGGAAGGCAGAAGCTTTCCCTAAAGCAGGAAGGACTCAGGTTTGGAGAAGGACTTCCACCCCAACAGATGCTGCAAATGAAAGAAAACTCTTTCCCGGGACTTAAGTGAAGGCAGGCGGATGGACCATATGACCTCCTGCAGGAAGGCTGGGAGCTGGACGGATACCCCAAAAGAAATGTCCTAGGTCCTGATAAGAGCAGCTCCCATAATGGACCAGAACATATGCAAATTCCATGAAAAATAAAACCTTATATGAAGCATCCCCCTGCCTCTTCCCCAGCTTAAAACTGGAGGAGACAATGGGAAGGGAGGGCAGGCCCCTTTCTTAACCCTGCCTGAGGGCAAGGATTGGCCTTTCCCCTCCCGTGCAAGTACACACCCACACCACTGGTGGTCATTACTGGTCCCCTGACCCCAGCTTCACTCAGGTTGCAATGACCATAGAGCGGGGCAGAGTCAGCCTGGTGACCTTTGAAGGTGAAAAAGGAATCCAACGAAGCAGAGGGGGCAGCTAGGGGCTCCCAGAAAAGGGGACCTGGGCTGCTGGCTCCCATGCTGGAGCCCGAGGTCCCTCTCTTATAAGCAAGGCTGAGGCCCTGAGGTTCCCGCAGGACGCTGTTAGGTTTATTCCAGGGTAAGTGGGTGCCCATGGTGGGGCAGCGAGGACGGCCGAGGTCACCTGGTGACAGTGTGCTCAGGGGTGCCCGCAGGCTCTGCGGGGCCCTGCAGGGCCTGAGTCTCTGGCCGGCTGGGAAGCTCCACCTTCCGCCCCAGCTCGAGGTGGGGGAGGCAGTCACTGATGTAGCAGTTTCCGTAGTTCACAGGGCTCGGTTATGGGTATCGAGCAGGCCTGGTTCTCACACACGTAGGCAGTGGCCTGGTCTTCTAGCCGTCGCAGGGTACTCAGGAAGGGCAGCTGGCGGCACAGGAAGCTCGAGGGGTCCCCATCGGCCAGAATCAGCACCTGGGAGAGTGGCAGAGAGGGTCACCTGGGGGCACTAGTGGGTGTCTTCTCCCCAGGCCTTCAAAGGAGCCGGAGATACTGGGGAGCTGAGGAGGGGAGGGGGCCCTGGCAGGGGAGGAAGAGGGTGGGGCCAGGCTCACAGACCAAACCTTGTTAGGGATGTAGATGGAGTGGACACACTGCAACAGAGCCTTGGTGTCCTTGGCCTGGGGGTCTCCACAGATCACGATCTGGCCAGAACAGAAAGGTAACTCCAGTGACAGGTGCAGAGGGGCTGGACCCAGACCTGCCGGGGCTTCCCCATCCTCCTGCCAGCCACCCTATATGCCTAAGAAGAAATGGGGACTCAGCTCAGCACCCCCCAGACCAGCTGCCAGGAGGCCGCATCGGATTCACTGCTCAGCAGGTGAGAACACGCACGCACGCGCACACACACACACACACACACACATGAGGCAGAGATATATAGACAAACATGCAAATATAAGCAGGCTAGCCTGAACACGGGGCACACACACTCACTCACACCAGCGCACACTCAGAAAGCCAGGCACACAGTCACAGACCTCCACTCCAGAGTCATACACACCAGAGGCACACGCACAGCAGTAACACACATAGAGACTTACACACAGACAAGCATATGTCTGCACGCACTGTACCGCTGACCCAAATACACCGACACACAGAGAATCACAGAGGCACACAGAAGCCTCAGAGAAACACGTCAGCAGCCACAGGGACCCATAGTTAACCCCTTCCTCTGACAGCCCCAGCCACAGGCCCTCACACAGGCACCTGTCCGTGCCGGAGGTCTGCTTCAGACACACACTCACACAGACTCCCCCATCTGCACTGAGCAGCCTTACAGACATTCCCTCAGAGACACCTATACACACACTCACACAGGGCCACACATTCATGGACCTGAGCTCTGGGGACAGCCCCTAGGACTCCACTCCATGTCTCTATTGCAGCCCCAGCTCCCCTCCCACCCAGGGTCCCTGCCCAAGTGCCCCACCTGCTTGAGGGTCTGCTGGTGGGCTGAGAGGGCGCGGACCATCTCAGGCAACGCCACGGGGACACGGCGCATGCGCTCAGAGAAGGCGGCCAACAGGCACACACACTTGTGCATCCAGTCCTTGTGGCCCGTGAAGCCGTGCAGCCGAAGCAGGTTATGGGCCGACACGGAGTTGGCGCTGGGCTCCGCACCATCCTGGTCTGCAGGGTGCATGGGGGGCAAGCGCTGAGAGGGAGGGTCATCGAGTCCCAGGACCCTGCTCCAGGACTGTGGCCAGGGCAGCTGGAGGGATGGGGTAGAGGAGTCCCTGCCTGCCGGCTCACGCCCCAGGTCTGAGAGTGTAATGCTGACCCCAGCAGTTACCGACCCTTTGCGCGCTCACACGCATCCTCAACTCCACCTGCTCCAGGCTGAGCTGTTGGCTCCCAGGCTCCCCGATCTCCCCGCTGATACCTCCATCGCTACCCCTCCCTCCGTCTCCCTCACCTCCCACTTTTAATCCATCGTGAACCTGCAGGGTCTGTGACCAGAATAGATCCAACCTGACCATTTCTCCCATCTCGTACTTCTACCTCGTCTGGGCCTTTGCTGATGCTTGCCTGGACCAACGCCACTAACGGCTTCACACCTGGCCGCCCTGTTTCCCCTGCCCCCATTCCCTTCTCCACCGTCGGTCCGAGTAATAGTCTTAAACCCAAACTAGAGCAAATCACAACCCACTCAAAACTCACCAGAGCCTTCCACTCCTTGCCACACCTACAAGACCCTGCAGGGATCCAGCCCCACCTGGGCATCCTCCCCTCACACGCTGACCTCTGCCCGCCCTGTCCTCCAGGGCACAGGCTGCCCACTCAGAGCCTCTCACAGGCTGTTCCCTCCACCTGAAATCCCTCTCCTGCTCCTCCAGGATCACACGGCCCCATCTTGCCCTCCAGCCCTTGGTTAAATGACTCCCCGGCCCAGCTGGGCCCCACCGTTGTTCTCTCAGGGCCCTTTCAGTCATTCAGCTACTGTTTATTGAGCACCTAATTATGTACCAGGCCTGCGCTAGATCCTGGGGATAAAGCAGCGACAACATCCTGCCTCCAAGACACTTACATTTGAGTGGGGGGAGACCATTAACAGACTAGAGGCATCAGGTGATGCTAAATGCCACTGAGAAAAGTCAGGAACAGGGTACCTGGTGGGCAGCTCCTACTTCTCCAAGGCACTCACAGTTTTAGCTATGTATTTGTGTGTGTGTTTTTGCTTTAAATGTTACCGTCTGTTAGTTGTCTCCCTTACTGAACAGTAAGCTTTATGAGGGCAGGGATGAAGCTGGCCTTGTTCAATCTATCTAGGCATGCCACACTGCCACGAAGCATGCTCACAGAATAGCTACATCAATCTTCATGTCAACCATGTAAGGGAATGCCAACATAGCTCCATTTTGCATATTAAGAATCTGAGGGGACTTCCCTGGTGGCGCAGTGGTTAAAGCATCCGCCTGCCAATGCAGGAGACACAGGGTTGAGCCCTGGTCCGGGAAGATCCCACATGCCGCGGAGCAACTAAGCCCGTGCACCACAACTACTGAGCCTGTGCTCTAGAGCCTGCGAGCCACAGCTACTGAAGCTCATGTGCCTAGAGCCCATGCTCCGCAGCAAGAGAAGCCACCGCAGTGAGAAGCCCACGCGCCACAACAAAGAGTAGCCCCTGCTCGCCCCAACTAGAGAAAGCCCGCACGCAGCAACGAAGACCCAACGCAACCAAAAATTAATTAATTAATTGATTCGTTTAAAAAAAAAAAAAAGAATCTGAGGCTCTGAAATGCAACGAGACCAGCCCAATGTCACTCGGTTAATGAGTGGTAAAGCTGTGAGCCCAGGAGGGCCTGGCCCCTGCCCATGCCGGCCCTTCACCACCACACTGCACTTATGCCTCCCCCAGGAAAAACCAAGCCCCGGTTGGGTCCAGGACCCCGGGCCAGCTCCACATCCTCACTGACCGTCCTTCAGACGCAGGGGCAGGCCAGCCCCCAGCTCAGCCTCACTGCAGAAGTAGCCGCCACCCTGGGAGTCCCAGAAGAGCCTGTCCTGCGTGTCCTGCAGCCGCAGAGCCCACTCGAGCCACGCGCTCTCCTGTGAAGCCTCGTACAAGTCCAGCAGGCCCCGCACCACGAAGGCGTAGTCCTCCAGGAAGCCCCAGCAGGGCGGGTTGCTGGGGGGACAGGCATTGGGGAGGAGACAGGACAGGGAGAGAGGAGCTTTCACAGAGGAGGCCCTTATCACGAGCTTTTGTTTAACCCTCAAAATCTAGCTCTTGGGTAGGCCCCGTTAGCCCATTTCCCAGATGAGCAAATGGTCCCAGGGAGATTAAGAGCTCATAGCGGGCAGAAAGCAGAGCCAGGACTAGTGCCCACCCGGAGAAGAGAAGAGGGGAAGAGAGAAAAGCATGGGATGCCCAAGGAGGCAAGCCTTCCTGGACTGTCCGGCCCCCCACCTGTGCTCCACGGTCCCCCCAGAGCCTGCATAGCAGGTCCGCATTAGGCGGCCACTGGCCACGTCAAACATGTGCCGCTTCAGGAACTTGGCACCACTGATGGCGTAGTTGATCAGCCTCTCCTGGCCCAGGACAGCCCCGGTCACGGCAAAGCCAGACACCATCAATCCTGGAGGTAGGAGACACGAGTGGTTGTGACGCCGGCTGGGGCCCTCCCAGTATGTCCATCCCAACCCCCCAAGCTCTGACACCTCTCTGGAGCAATAGGGTAAGCGGGTAAGAGTCTGAGCTCCAGCGCCAGGCAGAGCTGGGCTCCTGTCCCTGTGTGGGACCTCGGGTGGATTACCGTAAATCTTGATTACCGTAACTCTCAGTTTGCTCATCTGTAAATTAAGGACAATGAACCTGATAGAGGAAGAATTACTGTTTAGCAGGTGCCTGTCATACATAAGGGCCCTTATGAAGGGCAATTCTATAAACGGATCAGGCCTCAGACAGCCACCCCACCGTTCCAGGCCGCCAACATCTTGCTGTCCAGGTGCGGCTTCGGCCGATGTTTCCGGGCCTGGAAAAGCTTCTCGAGGCCTGAGCTGAGTAAGGTCCGTACGGCCTCCACTTCCAGGCCAAAGCGGGCAGCAGTCAGCTCCAGTGAATACCGGACGGTCAGCACGCTCTGGCCCTGCAGCTCCCCCTTTGGGTCCTGAGGAAAACAGCCCTTGTCCGAAGGAGTCCACTTGCCTGTCTGGCTCCAGGACCCCTCCCGTGACCCAGCTGTCCTCACCTGACCGGGGCTGACGTTGCCGGCCTCCGTGAGCCCATAGTGCTTCATGAGGAGCTGGCCCGAGGTCAGAGGCTCGGTGGTGCCCAGCACGGGCTCAGGGAGGAGCTGCTGGACCTCTTTGGCTGTCCACACGTAGAAGGCACCCTCTTTGGGCCTCATGCCCCGCTCCGGGGGCGAGTCCCCGTCCTCTGCACTGTAGAAGCCTCCAGACTGTGGGGAGGGGAGACTTGGCTGGCCCCAGCCTTCAGGGCAGCCAGTGGAGGCCCCGAGCCCTCCCGCAGCCAGACCCGCCTGCCTTAGCGGACACACACCCGGTGACTCAGGTTCCGAGCCACGTACTGCAGGATGCCTTCGGCAACTTCAGAGTAGAACTCATCGCCAGAGATCTGATGGGAAGGAAGGAGGCTGTAAGCAGAGGGAACTAGGTACAAGGGGCAGTCAGCGTTCTCCCAGGAAGGGAGGGAGGGAAGCTGGGTAGTGGGCACATGAGAGGGAATTAGGCGTGAGGTTAAGGGAGAGCCTCAAGTCACCAGGAAAGCCCTGCAAAGGGGCAGCCAGGCGTTAGGAGGACAGGCTGGGTCTCTGCTCTGGGCTGGGATCAGGGGTCACCTGGAAGGCCTGTGAATAGGCCACCGTGAGCTGTGCCTGATCGTACAGCATCTTCTCAAAGTGGGGGACGTGCCACTGGCGGTCCGTGGAGTAGCGGTGGAAGCCCTGTGCCAGGAGGAGCGTGGGGCTGGAGGCCGGTCCCAGCTGCTGTCCCCACCCCGCTGCCGCCCGCTGCCCCCTCCAGGGAATGCCCAGCCCCCCCCTCACCTGCCCCACATGGTCTCGGATGCCCCCGTTGGCCATCATCTTCAGGGTGTGCAAGGCCATCTGCTGGGCCCGAGCGCCATCCTGAGTTAGCCGATGGCTGAGCCAGTAGGAGAACAGGAAGCTCAGGATCACTGCAGACACCGAGAGCAAGCGGTGAGAGACCGGGGAGGACAAAGGGGCCGAGCTCTGGGTGATCAGGACTTTGGCCAGGCTAGGCTTAGGGGTTCACGCAACAGGCAGTCTCTCTGGACAGGCTGAGGGTCAGGAGGTCAACCCACAGGACAGGTGATCGTTACCTAGGTCAGTATTAGAAGGTCCCTGCTAAGACCACAAGTCAGGGCTTCACTAGATAGCTACTGACAGACAGGCTGGGCTCAGGAGGTCACTGGCCAGACAGGAGAGTGGGAGGTTGCTAAGCAAGACGAGAGTCAGGAGGTCACTTACTAGGGTAGGCTTCAGAAGGCCAGGCCGGGGCTGGAGCGGTCACGGGGCGGGGGACACTGACCTGGCGTGGGGAACTTGGGGGCCTCGGCGAAGCCGCCATACTCCTCGTCGTAGCTCTCATCCAGTTGCTGGAAGCAGCGGCTGTTCGTGGTGGCAGCGGAGGGTGGCAGCTGGCGGTCACCCATGCTGATCTCCGACCGGGCCAGCAGAGCTGTGGTGACACGCTGGCTGGTTTTCAGCAGGGGACTCTTGTTCTGTTTCCACTATGGGAGGCAGGGGCAGACCTGGAGGTCAGCACCGGGTGGGGGCCCTTGTTCCCTCACCTTTGACCCCCCGGCCCCCCACTCCCCAGCGCACACCCACCTGCTCCCGTATCCTCATCAACACTGTGCGGAAGCCAACTCGGGTCAAGCCATCCTCAGGGGGAAAATAGGTGCCCCCCACGAAGGGCTGGAGGCTGGGAGTCAACCACACACTCATGGGCCAGCCCCCACCACTGCTGGTGGCCTGGCGGAGAGAGGGCCAAGGTGAGGGGAGCGGCCCCACGCGCACGGGCAACCGCCCCTCCAAGGGAAGACCACGCACCTGCACAAAGGTCATATACGCTTTGTCCACGTCGGGCCGCTCTTCCCGGTCAACCTTCACACTGACGAAGTCCTCACTGAGCAGGCGGCCAATCTCCTCATTCTGGAAGGACTCCTCCTCCATCAGGTGGCACCAGTGGCAGGTGGAGTACCCCACTGGAATGGGGTCACGGGGCCAGGGGGGACCAGTGACTGGTCAGAGGGGGGCCAGCCAAAGGGCCGCGGCTGAGCCAGAGAGGCCCTGGCCTGTAGATTCCTGGGAGGCCCCCAGGCCCAGGGGACCCTTCCCTGATCCACCACCACTCCCCTCACCCAGCCCAGGGAAGGTGGGCGCAGTACCTGAAAGGAAGATTGGCTTGTTTTCTTTCCTGGCCTTGTCGAAGGCTTCCTGCCCCCAGGGGTACCTAGGCCCGGCAGGGTGGGGCATCACTCACTAGCCCGGGCAGGGGTGGGCAGTGGGGGGGTAGGAGGGGTGAGGGTCCAGCTGCCCCGGGAGGGCATCAGGAGAGGGACTCACCAGTCCACAGGGTTGTAGGCATGTTGCAGGAGGTACGGCGACTTCTCACTGATCAGGCGGTTGGGGACTTTCCGGGGTGTGGACCAAGAGCAGTTAGTCCGGCTCCCCTTCCCTCCAGCCGACATGGGCACCAAACTACCGACCGTCACGCTTCGGTTCTTGTCCTGGGAGGAGCTACCCCTGTCGTGGGCAGGCAGGTCAGGTGAGGAGTCTCCACCGCCTCCCCCTACACCGCCCCCAGAGGCCCACCTGACCCCACCCTGCCCTCTGGCACCCCTCCTGGAACCCCCTGTTCCCAGTCCAACCCACCTTTCTGAACCACGGGGGAGACGGTGGCCTTTGCGCTCCCCCTTGTGTTTTTCGGGGGGTGAGGAAAGGTGGCTCATTGGGGGCTCCCTGCCAGGTTAGTCTCCCCCAACCTCTCAGACCTGGCGGTGGGAATGGTGATGACTGTGAGGTCAGGGCGAGTCACAGTGAGTGGAATGGTCCTTCCGGCTCCATTCTCTTCCCCTCACCGGGCCCCACCCCAGGGTGGCTGGGCTGAAGGTATCCCTCTGGCATGCCTGCCTGGGTGTGATCTGGGCAGGGAGGCTGCCGGCTGCTGGGTGTGGGACTGGGCCAGGTGAGGGGCAATGAGAAGAAACTCGGCATCAGGGACTCCCTCACTCAACATCCACCCACTGGGCACTTCTGGGGGGCCAGGTCCTGTGCCAGACACCCCATGACCCCCAAAGAATCAGAAACTGGCCCTGATCTCAGGGGGCTCAGCCTGGGACAGTGGCACTGTAAGGCAGGTCTCAGAAATGACAGGCCCCTGCAGCATTAAGGACTGTGACAGGCCAGCCCAAGGTGCTTTTGGACAAGGACTCTTGGCCCAGCACTGGGGTTCAAGGAGGGCTTCCAGGAGGTGGTGTCAGAACAGAGTCTCTGGGGCAAGCTAGCCCTGCAGCTGGAGGGGAGGAAGGGAGGAGGGGGTTACTGTCTGGGCCAGGTCTAGGGAGCGGACTCGGGGAAGTAGGCACAGGGTCGGGGGTGGGGAGGTGGCCGGGCAGGCACAGGGGACCAGCGCCGGGAAGACTGGCCCCAGGGCCCCGCAGGCGCAGCGGCCCCCTTGCCCGCGCGTACCTGCGGCTTGCGGCGAGGCCCGGCGCGGAGCGGGTCAGCAAGAGGCCGCGGCACCGCCAGGCCCGCGCGCCCTGCATGGCGGCTGGCGGCCGACCGCCCGGACGCCGCGGACACGAAGGGAGGGCGGGAGGGAGGCTGCGAGGGGCGGGCCCGGGCACCCGACAAGCCGCGGGTGCGTCTTCGCGGGGACCGCAGGCCACGCGGCTGGTCTCCGAGCGCCGCCCGGTGGTCGACTGAGGGACTGCAGACCGGAGAGGGGGACACGAGTCTGTACACAAAACTGGGCCGTCCCGGCTGGATCTAGACCAGCTGTGGCGGTTAACCCTCTTGAGTAGAAGATGGAGGGCTGTGAGGATGCCAGGGCCGTGGAAAGCTCTGAGCCGCCTGTCATTTTATCCAACCCTAGCCCGTTTTACAAATGAGAAATGAGGCGAGAGGCAAAGGTGTGGCTTGTCCAGGCCCTCCAAGCCAGGAGCTTCGCCTTTGCTCTGCCCACCCCCGACTCCCCCGGGCCTCAAGGTCCTGCTCAAACCCCACCCCCTCCAGGAAGCCTTCCCTGAATAACAATAACGAGCCAACTTTATGTACTATCAGGTACTTTACACATGTCTCATTTGCTACATTCAGTCAACGTTTATTGAGTGCCCGTCGCCTACCAGGCACTCTGTTAGGTACAACGGTGGGCAGAGGGAGACCAGGCTCCTGCTCTCGTGTTGCTCACAGTCTGATGAGGGAGGCGGAAGCCAATCAGACAACCTGGCAAATGAATGTACAACCACCCACTGTGAGAAGTACCATGACTAGGTATGACAAGGAAACTGGTCTGGTGGGAGAGACGAGGGGGGAAGGCCTCCCTAAGGAAATCACATTTGTGTAGCAGCCTTCGAAGAACAAAAGGATGGATTCTGGAGAGGGCAAGGGGAAAATGCTGGGGAAGCAAGAGGAACAGATGTGCAAAGGTCCTGTGGCACAGCAGTGAGTCAGGGCTGAGGAACTGCAGAAGCCATCATGGCTGCAGGACAGAGAGCACAGGGAAGAGAGATGGTAGATGAGGTTGTGAGGCTGTGGAGGAGGAAGGCAGGGGCCAGGTCTTGAACTGTCAGCAGGAGTTTGGTTACTGATGAGAGCAGAAGAAAGCTGTGGAAGGGCTTTAATCAGGGGAATGAGCCTGCATTTTGGAAAGGTCCCTCCAGCTTCCTGGTGGAGAATGGACTGGAAGGAGACAAGAGTGAAGCAGAAGGGTTCAGAGGCCATAGCAGGACCCAGGGGAGAGCTCTGGGAGGTCTGCACCAGGCAGAGGTGGAGATGGAGAGAAGGGGTGGACTTGAGGTCAGCGGGAGAGGAAACATCGTCAGCATTGTCTATAAGGGAGAGGGGGGTGTCAAGGGTGAAGTGCAGAGTGGGGCTGGTGCTGAATGGGGGGCATTTGCTGAGGAGGGGGCACAGGGAGAGACTCAGATCATGGGTTCATGAGGTCCGTTTGGACGGTTGGTTTGAGATGTCCTTGAGATGTACGTGTGGCGATGACAAGGCTCTGGAATGAAGAGGAGGGGCTGGTGGGAGAAAGGAATCAGAGTGGCTGCTCAGTGCAGACAGTGTGGGATCACCCAGGCTGACTGCAGCGAGAGGAGAGGCACGGGCTCGGGCCTGGGCTTGAGGAGCTCAGAAGTGCACCCGTGAAAGACACAGAGGGTCATGGGAAAACCAGGAGAGGGTGTTGTCCCAGAGGCAAAGGGACAGAGAGTTACAAGGAGGGAGGGTCAGACTCCGGAGAAGCCAACTGGGATGGGAGACAGAAAAAGGTCCACTAGCTTCAGCAACGTGGAGGCCATTGGTGGACTTGGCAGGTGAGTTCCAGGAGGTAATGCCGACAGTAGAAGCTGGTTGGAGTGGGTTGGGGTGGGGGGAAGAAAGGGGACATAGAGAGGAGGGGCACTTGATGCGAGGGGAAAGATGGAAAGACACTCTCAGGCTGGATGAGATTAATTATGGCAAATATCACAGGGAAGGATTCAGTTGAGAGAAGGCATCTGTTGATGTGGAGGAGAGAGACCTCTGAGAAGCTGGGATAGTGGAGTGATGGAAGGGTTGGCAGGCGGGAGAGGCTGGTGTGTGTGCTCCCCGGACAGAATGAGGCTAGGATCAGAGAACAGGAAGCCTGGCTTTAATGTGGAGGAATTCAGGATGATGGCGAGCCCCAGAGAGTGACCAGGGGTGAGAGCAGCTGAGAGGTCAAGGGGTGGCGAGGTCATCTTCTTGGATAATGGAATCACATAAGATGGAGCAACATCTGGATGAGAAGACCATGAGCCATGGCACGGGAGGAATGAGGTGGAGCGCAGCCCCAGGCGGGAGGAGGCAGGACACCAGGTGGCTCCAGTCTCCAAGGAGGGAGGGGTCTTCCAGGAGAAAGATGGTCCAGAGCAAAATGGGGAGCCAGACTACCAACCTCCTCTCGGTGGGAAGCAAAACGGCACCCCTCGGGAGTCCTTAGGGAAGCGGCGTCCACAGGGAGAGCCAGTTTAGAAGAGGAGGACCCAGGCTGAGGAGGGGCGAAAGGTGGGTCAGTGACCAAGAAGGATGGCGATCTC
Source organism: Pseudorca crassidens (assembly GCF_039906515.1). Taxonomy (NCBI): domain Eukaryota; kingdom Metazoa; phylum Chordata; class Mammalia; order Artiodactyla; family Delphinidae; genus Pseudorca; species Pseudorca crassidens. Next base: position 39,987,835 of record NC_090314.1, read on the forward strand.
CCAGGTTTGTGCAGAAGATGGATGGGTCTGGGTACTGCCTGGCAAAACCAGGAATGAGAGGTATTGCAGGTTCATTCCTCATGGTTAATCTCTGAACAGGGTGGATCCTGGGCTGAATGGACACTGGCCTGGGAGAAGCCACACAGCAACCTCCTAAGGAAGGAACTCTTGTTCCCATTTGACAAGTAAGGAAATGGAGGCGCAGTCATAGAGAGGTTAAGTAATTTACTCATGGTCAGGGAGCATAACCACTTATTACTAAGTGATTATTAAGTGCAAACCTTAGAGCAGTTTTGAATGCTGTCGGTCTGACTCCTAAGTAGATGCTCTTGTCCACTCTGCCTGTAACAGGTACAGTAGGACTGACTCCCTCCAAAAAAACAAAGCAGCTCCTTTCCCCACCCCCACCTTAAGAAGGAGACCAGCACTGTGTCCTCCCCCACCAACTTTGGTGTTTCTGGCCTATGGAAGGCCATTTTACCCCATGCCTTTGGCCTGCTGCCTTCAGAGCCAGACCCTGAGCACGGAAGACACATCAGTGCCCAGTGGTTGGAGAGCACTGAGTAGAAGAGAAGTGAGGGTCACCATGGTGGCCCTCAGAATGAGGTACCAGGCCCTGCTCCTCCCCTTGGTTTCTCAGACCCCACACAAGCCCCCCAGGAGGGATCATGGCTGAAACTGAGTTTCTTGCCAGTCCTGGTGAAAAGACGAGAGGAGTAAGAGCCAGATGTAAGGTGATTCAGTAAAACAAAGGATCGTGGGGGCTCTTGGATCCGGCTTGCCTGCCCCACTGAGCTCTGAGCTCCTGGAGGCTGCGGGCTTAGCAACTCTTGAATCCCTCCCAGAGGAGCCTAGCACTCTGTCCACAGCAGCCAGTCAGTATTTGTGAATTAAATCTGGGGCCCAGGGTGCGAGCTCAGAGCTGTGGAGCCAGATCCCCTGACTCTGAATCGCAGCCCCACTCCGCTAGCTTTGTGACTTTGAGCATGCCATTTAACCTCTCTGAACCTCACCTATAAAGAGGGAGCAGGGCCAAGGGCTTTGCACTTGATCTAACGCTCTGCTGCTCCCGTTTTGACATTCTTAACCCAATTTTGAACAAGGGGCCCCCACGTTTGCATTTTGCACAAATTATGTAGCCATTCCTCAGTGGGAGTAATATTATCTACCTCAGAACATTGATGCAAGGATTAAATGAAATAATCTGTCTGAAGTGCTTAGCACATAACGAGTGCGCAAGGGAACAATTGTCTATTGTCCCTTGCTATTAGAGCATCCCCCGCGCCGATGTGTGATAAATGGTTGAATGAATGAGAGTCTGGGGAGCATGTGGAAGCGAAGGTGCCAGGCTGAGGGTGCTGTACAGGAAGTGGGAGCATTTTTGTGCCCCACATTGTGGAGCAGTCGTTCCCACGGCAGCCGGTGATTCGTGCTGTGGTCCGGGCCTGGCCGCCACGCCCGGCAAAAAGTCCACTTGGTGAGACCTGAGGACGTGGGTTCCAGTCTTTATTACGAGGCGTGGTCTCGGCCCCAGTGAAGTCGTCAGTGGGATGCGGAGGCCAGCGACCAGCATCTGCGCCGGCCTCGGGGCGGAGTCTCGGCCTTCCTTCCTTCCCGGGGTGGGTCCTGGCGTGGCAGCCCCGCCCCACTCACGCCAGGGGGCGTGGCCCAGCGCCGTCCACGTGGGGCGGGGCCACACGCGCACTCGCCGGCCCGCCGGAGGCGGGGGCGTTGCTCAGAGGAAAGGGTTGGTGCTGGCCTGCGGGGGTTGGTTGAGCAGCCCGGCGGAGCCTGAGACGGGCAGCAGAGGCTGCGGCAGGCTCGCAGGGGACGGCGGCGTGAAGGCGCGGGCTTGGGGGAAGACGCTGACCGAGGCGGGGAGGGTCACGCTGGCCGGCACGCTGCTAAGCGGGAGGGGCAGGGAGGCGCTGTAGGTCATGGAGCCGCCGACCGGCCCACCGGCCGCCAGGCCCAGCGCTGGCGACCCGGTGCGCATCTGGTTCAGGGTCGGCCTGCCCTGGTCGCCCCCGCCGAACGGGTTGGTGGGGGATGGAGTGCTGAAACCTGCGGAACGAGATTGGGTTGGGGGACTTGGAGCGGGCCAGGGCCACATAGCCCTAAGTGGGGAAGGGGCAAGGTGGCCAGATCTGGGGGTCTTAGAAATAGGGAAGAGCTAAGATTTTAGGGCAGGGTCTGGGCTGTAAAGGAAGAGACGGAGAGAGAGCAGGGGACCCCAGTGTTGAGACCCAGCAGGGACGAGGGGGTGTCCTACCTGTTAGAAAGGGGTTCCGGGTCTTTGCAGCCTGGGGCGCCTTGACTAATGAGTCAAGGTTGACCAAGGAGGAGGCCGAGGGCCCCAGGAAGGACTCAGGAGTCCGGCGCGCTGGGGTGTCCTTGCTGGGCTGGGTTAGTGCTTCCCCCAGCACATCCAGGTCAAAGGCATCTGGCTCCTTTGTGCCATTTTGCTTGGAACTGGAGTCGGGGTCTCCAAACAGGTCCAGCTCTGGAATAGAAATGATAAAGCTCACTGGTAGGGAGAGTGAGTGGTCTCTCTGAGAGGAAGAAGGCAGAGGCCAGCTCGGGGTGGGCCCCTCCTTCCCCAGAGCTGCACATTCCCTGACTCCTGCTTACCCACAGGACTGCTGGGCTTCCCGGAGGGCAGGGCCTGGGCACACTCTAGCCCCTCCTTGGTCTCTGTGGATACTGGAGGCTTGGCAAATGGGTCAAAGGTCGAGGCACCGTCCAGCACTAGCCAAGGAGGAAAAGGGAGATGAGATGGGTTGGCAAAAGGGCAGGCACTGGGCTGATCCCTTTCCAGGCAAGCTGCCCTCTTAACACAGGATCTCTTGCCCCTTGGCACTGGAGGTAAGGGGACCCAGCATCCCCTCAGCCACACCCCCTGGCCCTCCACTTACCAGGTGTGTTGGAGGTCTCCACCAACGCCCCCCAGGGGTCGGCCCCAGTGTTGAGGAGTTTGTGGCGGGGGGAGTTCTGTGCCCAGGAGTCTGTGGGGGGTGGTCCAGCAGGCGGCACTGGGGTCCGGCCCCAGGGCTCAGAGGAGGAGAGCATAGGGGGCAAGTTCCAGGGTTGGCTCTGGGACAGGATGCTTCCTGAGCGGACTGGAGACCAGGGGTCTGCCGAAGGCCCCCAGGACGAGCCACTGGGCTCTGTGCTGGGCCTGAGACCTGAAATGGGGACAGCACAGATGTGACCCCAGGCTCACTCAAATCCCCAGTCCAGGGCCTTCCCAGTTACCCAGAGCAATGTGGGAGGCCAAGGGACTCATTTCACAGATGGGATGCTGACTCAGGACTACCCAGCAAGCTGGAGCCCATATTCAGCAACTTATTCCAGGATTCTGCACCCCCAGGGCATAGGCAGCTCAGGCCACATTCCCAGTCAGGGACAGGCTGGGCCAGGAAACCCAGGGTGACCAGAAGCAACAAGAGAACGTTTCTGAGTTTCCCATGAGCTGAGTTCCTCGGATGTGCCCCCTCCCTCACTACAACCCCAAGACACAGAGGAAGCTGAGGCTCAGAGAGGTGCAGTGCTTGCCCAGTGGCCCTCACCTGTGGGAAGGGGATGCCAGCAAGTGGCTGGGAAGGAAGGGGCTCTCTGGGGCCAGTCTGGGAGCCCCTTGCAGCCCTGCATGCCCACCTGGGATGTCCCATGGGTCCGCAGAACAGTGTGTGGAGGGCAGGGCCGGGGCTGGTGCGAAGATATCCACCAAGTCCAGGATGGAGGACTGCTGGGGGCAGAGGCGGCCATGCTCAGGAGAGGGTGGGACCTGGAGGAAGGGCGGGCCCTGACCTGTCATCCTCACTCCAGCTCATTCTCTCCTTTATTCATTCCACAAACATCTATTAATGGTCCCTCGCCTCTGCACAGTGCTTTCCAGTTTATGTTTCCTCATCTGTTTAGTGTCTGATCTTCAGAACAACCTGTGCTGTGGGTAGGGAAGATGGTGGGGTGCCCATTTTACAGATGTGCCAGCTGGAGCCCAGAGAGGGGAATCAAATTAGCCACATAGCCAGGGAGAGGCAGAGCTGGGACAGAAGGCAGGCCTGCCCGACGCTTTCCTCAGCTGTCCTGCCCCTCGGCCCATCAGTGGTAAGAGACATTTTATGATGAGCCTACTTCTATAAGTCAGTGTCCAAGAAACACTGGCCACAATGAGCATTGGCAGAAAGGGTACAGAGACACCCCAGGGATAGCACGGACAGCTTTGGAAGGTCGCCTTGCTACCAACAGCTACCCACTCCTCCCTCTTGGAAAGTGTGTGTATGAGCCCAAGATGTTTTCAGCACCATAGGCCCGAGGCCACCCCCAGTCTTGACCCACAGTATCATATGATCCTAGAGTGTCAGAGCCAGAACTGTCCAACAAGCCCACTGTACGGAGGAGGAAACTGAGGCCAAGACAGTGACAGTGCGGCCAAGTCATTAAGTGGCAGCAAATCCAGGAACCTCAGATCAGGATTCTCTGCATCCCACTTTGCCACCAGTTCAGTCATCAGCCCATGCATGACGGGACTTGGGTCTGCTGAGCCCCCTCCACCCCTATTTTCATTGAATTAACATTACTTAGTGCTCACTAGATACCAAGCACTGTTCTACACGCTTTACAGATATTTAACGCAACTCATTTCCCAGGCTCTGCCAGCCCACAGCCCCCAGTCCCCTCTACCTGGGTGGTTTTCAGCTTCTCCTCCTCTCTCTCTTCTCTTTCGGGCTCTCTGTCCCGACGACGGTGGGGTCCGGCCCCAGCACCATTCGACACAGGGGAGTCATCTCCCCGCCAGGACCTCACCTCCTGCAGAAGGAAAGCGTGAGCAGCCCAGGCTGGACTTGAGGGGACCTTGGCTGGAGTCAAGAGTGTAGGGTGGGAGGCGCCGAGAGGTCGGGGGCAGCAGGACCACCACGGGGAGGGGGAAGAGCCTAGTTAGTGCCCGCGTAGCACCTCCACCAGCAGCAGCAGCAACACAGGAGGCCCGGCCCACTACCTTCTGCTCCTGCCGGCTCAGGTGCAGAGCCAGCTGCAGCTGCAGGTCCTCGTCCCTGTGGGAGGCTGGGGGGACCGGCTGCGAGGGAGGGAGAGAGGGGTGAACTTGGCCCAGTGTTCCCACTCCTGGGCCGAAGGGCAGCATCGCCCTGTGCCGGTAAGGGCAGTGGAGAGAGGAATGCCCACCCTGAGTGGGTGTGGGCAGCCTGCCCCCAGACAGCAGTATGGGTGTGGTCTTCTCCCTGCCCGAATCTGGATCTGAGATGCAGTTTAAAAATCAGGAAGATTCATCCTTCTCTTCTGGGTCCCCTGAGTGCTCTCCAAGCCCTGCTGTGCGAGGCCAGCTGTGTCCTGCCAGGTCTGCCTGGATCCACAGAGGCGATGGCAGAGAGGAGGCTATCAGGGAGGCTGTCCCTGCCCCCCATAAGGACAGCTGATGGGGGGGCAGCATATTTCTGTGTCTCCTAGGAAGGTGTCTGTCAGCACACTCACCCCTTCCCCTCCATGAGGCGACAGCAGGCCCATGAGACAAACGGTACTGCCAACCTACCACACACGCACTACCCCTTCCAGGCCCAGCTGGAGAGGACTGGGGGTGGGGAGACAGACCCCAACCCCAGTAACCCAACCCAAGGCACACAGGTGCTGTGCTGTCCTTGGGAGCAGGACTAGGGCTTTGGGGACCAGAGTAGGGGAGCCTAAGAATCAAAGGTGTGGGGCATCCAGGCACCCATCCCTCCTCCAGTTCCCTCCGCCCCCCGGCTGCCCCAGGAGGCGCCTTACCTTCTCAGCCTCCTCGCGGCTCATGGCCAGGGCCAGCTGCAGCTGCAGCTCCTCTTCTCCTGACGTCTGGGGCCGGGCCTGCTCTAGGTCGGAGGTGTAGCGGGGAGATGAGGAGGAGGCTGCAACGACCAACCATCCGTCGTGGCTTCCGTAACCACATGGGGACCCATAGGCTCCCCTGCCCGCCTCTTGCCGGGAAGCTAAGGCTCAGACAGGGAAACTGAGGGGGGAGGGAACAACTGGCAGTCGCGGGCCCCAGAGGGCCAGGCAGTGTGCTCGGCACTTTCTCTAAGGTTTCCATTCCACCCCGATAAAAGAGCCCAATCCCTCCTTTACAGACTCGCAACGGCTCTGAGGGGTGCCTGGCTAGGGTCCTGCAGCAAGACTTGAACCCAGGTCCCCTGACTCAAGTTCCTGGACTCTTACAGCTGCGCCCCACCCAGCTTGGGGTCAAGTGCGGTGGGAGGGGGAGAGGTTCCAGTCACGGTCACAGCTCTCCAGGCTCTCAGCCTACTGTCAAGGAGGGTCATCCTGAGCGCCCCCAGATCAGGAAAGTGCCTCCCTTCGAGATAGGAGAGCTGAGAATGCTCTGCAGCCGCCCCCGTTTCCAAGGGCAGGGCCCTCGAGCGGGGGGATCAAGGAGGATGCCCTTAGCAGCACCACGTGCTGTGTGTCTGTGCACAGGGCCGAGGTCTCACTTAATTCTCAAATTGAACAACTGAGGCAAACAAAATTATCCCTACTTTACAGACGAGGAAACTGAGGTCCAGAGAGCTGGTTGTCTAGATCACATGGCTTGGAAGGGGCAGAATAAGGACTGCTACTCCAGAGCCTATGCTTCCGCCACCACGCCCCTACCAGACAGCGAATTAACGGTAACAAACCTATAAATAACATCATTGTTCGCGCTGACTTGTCGGGCACCTACTACGTGCGGGCCTTGGGCCTCGCATGTCAACCTCTTTCTCTCACGGAATCCTCACACATCTCTCTGAGGTGGGGATTCTTATCCACAGCTGGGGTCACAGAGCCAGGGTCAGAACTCGGGCTGCCTCTCTGTCCCCAGCCACGCCCTGGGCTCACTCACAGTTGTAGGAGGATGGGGAACCGCGGGCACGGCTGAAGCCCAGCTGCCCGCTGCCGATGCCCGTGCCCTCCAACGCCATGCGCTCCTTGGTCTTGAGGGCGTGGGTTCGCTCCTGCCGGAGGCGCTCCTCGTCCTTGAGCAGGGCCATCACCTGCTTGACCTTCTCGCGCACGTTGACACCCTGGTCCTTGCCATCGCGGTCGATGTACTGGAAGTCCTTGAGCGTCTGGATGGTGTAGAGGTTCTCCCGGCACTGGTGGGCCACCCGCTCGGAGCCTGTCTTGAGCAGGTAGTCCAGCAGCGTCAGCGCCTTGTACACGTGCCGCCAGTTCTTGCCGCTGTCATTGAGCCGCCGCCACAGCATGCCCATGACCTCGGCAAAGGCCACCGTGTTGAAGGTCAGATCGGCAATCTCCGACATGAGCGAGCTGGGCGGACCCCACGGGTCATTGCTAGTGGCCTCGCGCACCTTGATCTCCGCTTCCGAGTAGTTGTGCACGATGTTCTTCACCTGGCGCCGCAGCGCTGATGTCGTCATGGCTGGGGACTTGGAGATGGGCGGCCCCCGCCCCAGCCGCAGGTGGAGGGCCGAGGAGGGCCACCGTCGTCGCCGTCGAGAGGTCACGGTCTCCAAGGGTGGGCCGCCGTGCTCTCAGCAGGGCGGCTGTGTCCTTGGCTTCCACATGGGTCTGAGGAAGAGAGGGCCTGGAACTTAGGAGCAATGGGCCACCTTGCTGGCCACTCAGCCAGCGACTAAAGCCCTGGCCAGGGTGTCCCTGCCGCCAGGAACAGCCTTCGGCAGGTACTCATTTTGTTTTTTTATTTTACTTATTATTCAGCAGGTACTTGTAACTTTGCATGCTCATTAATCTTTACAATCACACCTACAAAGACATTATTATTATTACCTCCGTTCGAAGATGGGGAAAGTTTGAGAGAAAGATTAAATGACTTGTCCAAGATCACAGAGCTGGTGAATGCGGAACCAGGATTAACCCAGGTAGACACGCTCCACAGTCTTTGCTCTTAGTTTAGGGACACGAAAGTGACCCCCCAGGAATGCCTACTTGTCTTGCTTCTACTTCACTACCTCTGTTTCTGCTGGGATCTGCCTTAAGACCTATCCTTTCCAACTTCTCCATCCTCACTTTGCTCTCTTCTTATACTGTTAATTTTTTTTTTTTTTTTTTTTGCAGTACGCGGGCCTCTCACTGTTGTGGCCTCTCCTGTTGTGGAGCACAGGCTCCGGACGTGCAGGCTCAGCGGCCATGGCTCACAGGCCCAGCCTCCGCAGCATGTGGGATCCTCCCGGACCGGGGCACGAACCCGTGTCCCCTGCATCGGCAGGCGGAATCTCAACCACTGCGCCACCAGGGAAGCCCTATACTGTTAATTTTTGTAGCTTGATCCATTCAACACCAATTTCCTGGGGACTCCTCTGAGCCAGGCTCTATGGCAAGCATAGAGTGCAAGCCTCGGCCCACACACATCCACTTGAGAGGGTGCAGGCAGTCACAGTCCAGCATGGGAGTGCAGAGGAGCACAGGAGTACCCAAGCTAGGAAAATCAGGAGAGCCTTCCCAGAGGAGGTGACGGCTGAGCTGATCCGAGGTTCGAAGTGAAGAGTGAGGAGGAGTGAGGCAGCAAGGCAAGGAAGGAGCATCTGGGGGAGGCTGCCTCCCAAAGAGGACCCATCGTACACACCAGAGCACTGTGGCCAGAGAGGGCTATGGCGTGCCCATAGTCACACAGTGTGTAGGTGGCAGAGCTGGGACTAACACCTAGGTGTCCAGAATACGAATCCAATTGATTCATCTGATTGCTTTATTGCCTCAGTCCCACCTTCTCAGCCAGAATGAAAACTCCCTGAGGGCAAGGCCAGTCTGGGCTCCCCAAACCCCCAAGGCCCTGGGCACGTGGTAGACCTCTGATCTCCCAGCTGAGGGAAGATTAGAGCCAGCCCACAGCCTCAGGACCAGGCCATCAGCTAAAAGCACACCCAGGCCCAAGACAGAGAAAGGTTCTCCCAGGGCTCTACCAGAAACCAAAACCCGAATCCCCCTGCCACCACCATTCCTCTGGTGTGGAGACACACACACACACACACACACACACACACACTCTCTCTCTCTCTCTCTCTCTCTCTCTCTCTCTCTCTCTCCCCCTCTCTCTCTCTCTCTCTCTCTCTCTCTCTCTCTCTCTGGACCTGGCCTCCACCCAAACCCCCCACCAACAGCAACCATGGAGACTGCACCTCTCAGACGGGATGGAGAGTGCTGGCTGAAAGCGGGCTTACCTTCTCTCTGCTGCCTTTCTGTCCCGGCAGTGGCGGGCCTTCTGTGGGATGCCACAGCCAGCACTTGTTTAACGCCTGCCCTCTCCCTCACTAGTGACTCAGACCTGTCTTTACCTCCCCAGCCTGTGGGCTGGCGGGTGGCAAGAGTCAAAGTGAGAAATAATTGTGCCCTAGAGCCCACCGAGTGCAAGCCCCTCCCAGCACTGGCCACTGAAACCAGCAGAACTAGTCGGGCATCCTGACTCCACCAGGAGCCCTACCAGGGCCGCCCTGGCCCTCCTAACCGGCCGGCATAGTAGAAGGGGGCCCTCAGTGTGGGCCCTGAGGCTCTGCCTGAACTTTCTCCTAGAAGGTGGGAATGGAGGAGGCTTCTCCACACGCCTCTGACTGAGCTGAGGGAAGGGAGGGGTCAGAGACACCGGGACGCCCCGCCCCCACTGAAGTGTAAGGGGACCAGGTAGGGAGGAAGAGAGGGCAGGGTGAGGCCAAGGGAGCACCGAGGGGAGGGAGAAGGAGAGGAAGGAACGCGGGAGGGGGTGGCCGGGAGAGCTGCCAGCGGTGTTATAAGCAAAGGGTTTTATCGAACACAATATGCCCAGAAATAAAAGGGAGTGAAACAGAAACCCAGCAGCCGATAAGGCGGCAGTGGCAGCGGCGGCAGCCGGGCAGCCGGGTATGGAATTACTGCAGTGACCTTGAGCCAGACCCTGTCAGGTGGAGGGAAGGACACTGAGACGGCCAGGCCGAGAGGCCAATTCAGAGATGGGGAGAGGGTGGGGGAGGCGGGAGGCAGGAGGCAGGAGGGTACGGGCTGGGGGATGGGAGAAGGGCCAGCAGGGGGCGGGGCAGGCCATGGCGGCAAGAGCACCCGCTCTCTCCGATGTTTGGGGTACCAAGAAGAGCTTTACAAGGGACAGGAGACTGCTCTTCTCAGGGCCCACAGCGCTGGCGGATCTGTCAGGACTAAGGCAGCAGATGGCATTCCCAGAGCGGGGATTCAGGGAGACGGGAGGAACCCAGATATGTTGAGTCGCGTGCATGCGTTTACCCAGAGACTGTGCCCCCGTGGGCCCGCGCCCCTTCCCATCCTCTGCTAAGGCGGATCTAGTGCCAGGCCCTTCCCCCCATCAGGTCCAGCTTGGGCAGTGGGGGGAGTGGCAGTGCGCTAACTCTTGCTGCAGGAGGGACAAGAGGAGTGACCCTAGCTCTAAGCTTAAGTCAGCCCAAAGGTGGATGTGTCTTGGGGGCACTGGAGTTGGGTGGGGGCTGTCCTGAGGCTACAGGAGCAACAGGGGCTGAGGAGGAGTGGGCAGGAGTCTGTGCGGAATGCCACCAAAGATGCTAGTCCCAGGATGGGGAGCGAGCCCTAGGAGGCCCCCTTCTTGGGGGCTGTAGGGAGGGAGGGGCGGCAGGCAAGATGCCTCCAGGTTCCTCTGTGACCCTGCCCTTCTCCCGGGGACCTGGAAGGGAGACTAAGCCCCAAGCCTTTCATGCCAGGCACCACAGCTGATGACGGGAGCTTACCTCCAGTGCAGGCTCCCTTGGCCCCAGCCCCGGGACCACGAGCAGCCTCTGCAGTGACCCTCCGACCTGCGCAGCAGGGGGATGGTACAGCCTCGGGAGTATCCCCAGAGCCATCCACCACGGACCCTCGTCCTGGAGACCAACCCTCTCCCAGGAGGCACAGACCCCTCGGAAGGGCGGCTCAGGGTCCCCAGAATGGGCGGCTGCTCTGCCTCCTGCCTGCTTGTCTTCTGGACGCCAGACAGCACTCAGGAGGAAAGTTGCTCAGCTGGCCAGGCAGGTCTGCCTCAGCAGTAACAGGACACAGGAGGAAGTGCAGGGCACGTTAACCCCTTCCTGCTGGCCAGGCAGGCAGCACCTTCAGAGGTGGGAGGCCTGCCTGCTGGCTGTCCCCAGGAGGTGCAGCTCTGGAGCCAGTGCTGGTGACCCACTCCCACTCTGCGGTGAGTTAACCCTTCCTCTGCCTCCTCAGGGGAAATGAAGGGTGGGGAGGGGAGGCTCCAACACTCACCCCACCCCTATATTCCTCCTCTGAGCCAAGACCACCACTCCCTGGGGCTGGCCCTTTGGTGGAGTACTGCCTTGTGTGGGTTTCCATCTGGTCCCCTCGGCAACCCTGAAGGGTGCATCAGGACTTCAGGCACAGCGCCCTCTCTGCGTCTCTGACACGGGATCAGATCGGAATGCCCTGCTCTCCCCAAACCTCCTCCCATGTCTCAACTGGAGGATGCTTGACGCCCATGAGGTCCTTATCAGAAGCACCAAATGCAAAACCAAGTGGGTAGGAGACTGTAGCCACTCTTCAGGTCTCCCCCTCTCCCTTCTGCTGCATCAGCATTGAAGGCCCATAAGCCCACCGTTAGCAAAGTTGTTCTTCAAACTCTGGGAGCCTGGGGCCCACTCTGTACAGGCAGCCTGGCCCAGAATGATTATTACTGACAGAGGAGAATTTATGGTGCTGAGTCTGAGCTGACAGCATGTTTCTTTGCAAGAGTCATCTCTCATCCACTTCATATTTCTCTGAGCAAGGGAGGGAGCAGAAAGTCCAGAGGCTGTTTTTAAGGTAGAAAAAATGGCTCAAAGAGGCCAGGTGGCTCGGCATGGGGAGGGGGATAAGCAGGCTAGAATCCAGAATAATTTCTGGCTGACGACAAAGGGATCTGGCTTTTAGGGTTTAAGGGTGTGGTAGCATGATCCTCAGGGACTGGGACGAGGCCCTTGGACCCAGTGGAAGTGTGAGGACCTCAGGGACCCAGGTCCCATGGTGTCTAGTTCCCCTCCTAGTCACACACTGTGTCATTCTTGGTGATGACACTTTGGGAAGACCTGGCTCCGGGAAGATGACCCCAAAAGTGTAGGTCAACAAAGGCCAGAGGCAGGGGCTACGAGGGGTGATGCTCTCTGTCCTGTCACCTGCTTCATTCCTTGTCCTGCTGCCAACTTGCTCTTCCACTCCTCATCCCACATATCACCTCCCCAGCTGTGTTTCTCTCTCCTCCTGTTGGATGGCTCCAGGAATGGGGAGGAGGGGAATCCAAGGGCAGGTGGGACATGGGAGGACCAGGACCTGACTTCATCAAGATCTGACATTCAAGGGCTTCCCTGGTGGCGCAGTGGTTGAGAGTCCGCCTGCTGATGCAGGGGACACGGGTTGGTGCCCTGGTCCGGGAGGATCCCACATGCCGCGGAGCGGCTGGGCCCGTGAGCCATGGCCGCTGAGCCTGCGTGTCCGGAGCCTGTGCTCCGCAACGGGAGAGGCCCGCGTACGGCAAAGAAAAGGAAAAAAAAAAAAGATCTGACATTCAAGACATGGAGGCATAGGGAAGTGGTAGGAACCTAAAGGTTCTTTATTGATTTGTTTTTTAAGCAGTTTCGCAGAAGGCAGCTCAGGCATGCAAGTCAGGTGCAGAGACGCAAAGGCTCCTTGACATTCTCTTTGGGGCTGAGCTCATCAGCCAGGACCAGTAGGTCGGTCACCAGGGCATCCAGCAGCCCATAGACCTGGAAGAATGGGATGAACATCACAGGCAAATGTTCACTCCCTGGAAAGCACCTGCACGAGGGAGCATCCCCCATGCTGCGAGATGGATGGACACATCTATACAAGAGGGACAGCTGGAGAGGGGGACAACTCAAGTTGTGTAGATAAAACTAAATTTTCTGTAGGACTTTTGTTTTTGCAAATAGATTTTTTTTTTTTGGATGCGTTGGGTCTTCATTGCTGCACATGGGCTTTCCCTAGTTGCGGCGAGCAGGGGCTACTCTTTGTTGCAGTGCATGGGCTTCTTATTGCGGTGGCTTCTCTTGTTGCAGAGCATGGGCTCTAGGTGCACAGGCTTCAGTAGGTGCAGCACATGGGCTCAGCAGTTGCAGCACGCGGGCCCTAGAGCATGTGGGCTTCAGTAGTTGCGGCACGTGGGCTCAGTACTTGTGGCTCGCGGGCTCTAGAGTGCATGCTCCGTAGTGTGGCACACGGGCTTAGTTGCGGCATGTGGGATCTTACCAGACCAGGGATCGAACCCGTGTCCCCTGCATTAGTAGGTGGATTCTTAACCACTGTGCCACCAGGGAAGTCCCAGTTTTATTTTTTGAACCAGTCTGGGGCAGTAATCCTGCACTGTCCCTTGGACATATGGGGACATTAGAGCCTAGGGTGGTTAAAGGGGCAATTCCAGGGAGGCCCAGGGAGCAGTGCCCATTTAGTCCCTTGAGGTGACCCAGTTCTACCCTGGCCTCCTGGAGACCAGCTTTCCTTCCAGTAAGATCACAGATCCACGTACTGAAATGTCTCCAAGACTGTACCCTGTGGTGGAGCTGGACCACACAAGCCTCAGCAAGTTGGTTCTTAATTTCAAAAAGCCAAGCAAGAGACTACCCCACGGGTCCTCAGAGCCCTATGATTACTTTCTAGACCCCATGGAAATCCACACATCTCAGTGATGTCACCAACAGCAAATGGAGCTTCTGATTAAATGTGATCTGAGCGTTAGCACAATGCACAATACAATCTCGGCTACCCAGCTGTCCATACCAGAGGAAGACAAAGCATTGCCATTAGACTCCTTGATATATCAAACATGGCTTTGTGGAGCTCCCCTCCCAAACCAACAACAATGACAAAGAACAGAACACAACACATAGGTGAATCCCTAAGGACCTACTGCTTAAGAACACATTTTATAAAGTCTCTCCAGCGTTTCAAAACCCTTACACTTGCTGGAAATTCACTCTACATGGTGGTCACCCAAGGAACACATCTCCCAGATGCACCTAACAGAGAAGAAGTGGGAGCAGCAGAAAGGAAAAGGCTTCTGCTCTGTCCCCCCTAGAATCTATTTCCAAATGGCAGCTGGAGTGATCTTCTAAAGCATGAGTTGGACCACATCACTCCTCAGTTCAAAACACTGTGTCCTCACAGTGGCCTACAGAGCCCCACATGACCCGCTCCCTCTTGGTGGACCCTCTGCCCTTCTGTCCTCCTGGCTCACTCCCTCTTCTGCTCACAGCACTCTTCCTAGATGCCAACATGGCCACACTTCCCTTCCCTTCAAGTCTTTGTTTGATGTCACCTTCCAATGAGGCCCACCTACCCCCACCCGGGGCTTCCCCATCCCCCAGCCCTGGTCTCTCTCTTTTTCCCATAGTGCTCATCACCTAACATACCAGAGGTGTTACTTATTCATGAGGTCTGTCTTGAACACTAGGATGCCCTTCACAAGGGCAGCTCTGCTTCCATCACAATGCAGTAGGCCCTTACTGTTTGTGGGATAAACTGAATGAATGAGGGAGCCAGGGAGTGAGGAAGGTATGCAGGGCAGGTGTGAGTGAGGGGATGGCTGAGTGCCAGGCTCTTGCCCTCACCTCAGTATGCAGCCTCTGGGTGTATTTCTCCATGACCAGGGGATCTATGGGTTCCTGAGCCGGGATGATGATGTCAGGGGCAGGGTCTTCCAAGGGAAGCCTGTCCCGACTTGTAGATTTCATCGGTTTCTTGTCATCCTTTGCTTTGTGCTTCTTGCTGTTTAAATGGTCCTGCTTGGAGAGACAGAGACATGCCCGGCCTTCAGTAGCTCCTGGGGGAGGTCCAGGACTTTCTCAAGAGCAGCTTAGTGGGGAGCAGGGGCATCACGCTGGCGTGACTGCCCACCTTCCGCAGCCCCTCGTATCCCTTCCCCAGCCCGCGCCCCCAGGCCCAGACGACGTGCTACCTGCCTCTTTCCCAGGTGGCAGCTTGGCTCCCTTTTTATCATCTTTGTCTTTGATTCCCAGCTGCTTCTTTTCTTGAGATGGCCCTTTCCGGTCCTCCTTCCCCACTCTCCCGGAAGTCACCTTCACTTCTGTGACAGGAGGTGACTTTCGATCTGAGGAAGGTGAACGGAAGTCAAATGGCCTGTGGCCTAGCTGCCCCCACAGGCAGGAACTGGGAGAGCAACGGGCCCTGGGCCAGCAGTGCTCTAGCTGTTTGAGAGAATCCCCACAGACTGGGAGCAAGGCCCTGGTTCCGGTGCATGACCTTGTGGAACAGGACTGTAGGCCAGGGGTGAGAGGCCCAGGCGCCGGTCCCAGCTCCACCCTTTCCCCACGTACGGGATGGCAAGTCATCTTGCCTTTCTGGGACTCCACCTGTAAAACGTGGGGACTGAACTAAGGTGATTGTTAGGGTTGTTTCTAGGTCCCAAATTCTGGCAGCTGATAAAAAGGTAGCAGGAGGCCTACCCCATGGGCCAACCTAACGGAGGTTCCACCGGAAGCGTACAAATGGCTGAGGCGCCACCGCCGCCCGGGCAGAGGGATGGGAAAGACTACGTGGAGGTGTGGCTGCACAGTGTCTGACCTGGCGCTTCTGGCACGTGCAAGTAGATGGTCTCCTTCTCAGGCAGGCCCAGCAGAGCCCTCAGCCACAGGGAATGGCTCACCAGGCTGTCAATCACATCTCGCCACAGCTGCAAACTAGAGAGCAAGATATATTGGAGAAAAGCCATCGTCCCTCATTTGCCCTTGAACCCGTAGAGGCTTGGTCCTTCCCTTCCAAGGCACTGGTGCCAGGAACTGCCACCGAAGCACCATGCCTCTGTCCAGCCAGCACCCTCACTGGCACCCATGCCAGTGCTGGGATGGCGATCTGGCTTCCCTCGGGTGGCAGCCAAGAAAAAGTGGCCCAAGGATAAGGTTAGATCAGTCTTGAACGAACTCCATCTTGAAACCATGGCTAGAACTGGATCCAGTCCCACTGGAGGGGCTAGACTCGCAAAAGACTTCCAGGACAAGGCTCCTGGGGATGTGTTCTGAGGGCCTTGCAAAAGGCCCCCCAGGCCTATCCAAGCAAGTTGCAAACAGGCGATGGGAAGGCTGGCGATCAAGTGAGGCTTTTCATGGAATAGATCCGCTTCTCACTGCCCTCTGCTATCGCCTCTGCTCTCAAGGAGCATTCCTCTGCTCATTAAGAAGGAACAAGGGAAGAAGGGGGGGGAAAGGTCTAGGTGCTTACTCTGCTGTGACTCATCCCCAGAGGGCAGCTGGCATAGGGAGAGCAGCTGTAGGGGCTGCTGCAGCAGCTGCCGGACCGTGGAGTGTGTGCAGCATCTTTCAGCAACCCGATCTCAAAGAGAGCTCAGCCCCCTTGAGTCCTGGGACTGCTTGCCCAGAACCCCTGGCCACACGCCGCAAAGGGGAAGGGATGGGAGCAGCTCTCCTGGTGGCGGTACCTACCACATCTGGTACAGGAGGTCGGACTGCAACGGCCGCGGTTCCTGGCACAGCTCCAGGGCCGCTTTGTTGAGCCTGATTAGGGCGTCTTCTCTCTGGTTCTCCTCAGGGAGTGCCACCACTACCTGGCCGGTCAGAGGTACCATGGGCAACCGTTCTGCCCAGGACACCAGGGGCTCCTGTGTCCTCTACTAACAGGTGCGGTGTGGTAAGGGCAGGTGGCCAGGAGGGGATGCAGCCATGGAGAGTCTGTCTGGGTGCCTTCTGTGGGAGCCTGGGCCCTCCCTCAGAAATCTGTACCCATGAACCCCTTTCCAAGGTTTGCCAGGGTCAGAGAAGGAGTCCCTCCTGCACCACAGTGGCCTAGGCACCCGAGATAAAGAGAGATGACCAAGAGATTGCTTTCTCTGGGCCCTTAGAAGGTTGGTTAAGGCCCTTAGAAAGCTGCCCCTGAGCTGAGGCAGCTCAGGCCAGAAGCACCGGCACCTGGCTATGCCTGGGCCCTTCTCCACCAACCCCCCAGGGCTGGGGAGGCACCTTTCTGAAGTCCTCCAGGCAGAGGTTCCACTCTGGTGGGGGAAGGCCGTCCAGCTCCTGGGAGCTCCGGACACTCTGCAGGTCTGGGCTCCCCTCCACCTCCATGATGCTCTTCTGCTGAGAACCCAGACCAGTCTTCTGGGACCCAACAGGATGTCGGGAGTCCCTGAGGGCCTCACTCTCCTGCCGGGGTGGTTGGGGGTCCAACGCTGGGCTCTTAAGGTGCACAGAAGACCCGACCTTCATCGAGGCCGCCTCCCCATAGGCTGACGGGGCCGCAGCAGCCTGGGCCCTGGGGCTGAGGTGCTCTTCCTCGCCCGGCCCGGCCTCCTCAGCCTTGGGGGGCAGGACGGTGTACTGGCACCACAGTCTGTGCAGGTTTTGCACCACTTGGTGCTGGTAATGCAGCTGCAGCAGAGGCAAGAGAAGACACGTGATGGAGAGGCTGCAACATGGGGGACCCAGAGCCCAAGCCAGCCTGCTCCAGCTTCCCGTTCCCTCGAGAGCGCCGATGGAGGAGGCTGGCAGGAACTGCTGGGCCCAGAGGGGCTCCCCACTTCCCTTTCAACCTAAGCATCTCCAACTTAAAGCTTTTTATACATTTGGGCTTCCAAGGAAGATTGAGTTTGAATTAAGACGTTTTTGAAGCTCTGTTATCACCAAGCATCCACTTACACTAGCTAAGTTATCTTGGGCAAATTACTTAAGCTCCCTGGACCTCAGCTTCTCCCATATAAAATGAGGATACAAATAGTACCCATTGGGCTTCCCTGGTGGCGCAGTGGTTGAGAATCTGCCTGCTAATGCAGGGGACACAGGTTCGAGCCCTGGTCTGGGAGGATCCCACATACCGCAGAGCAACTGGGCCTGTGAGCCACAACTACTGAGCCTGCGCGTCTGGAGCCTGTGCTCCACAACAGGAGAGGCCGCGATAGTGAGAGGCCCACGCACCACGATGAAGAGTGGCCCCCGCTCGCCACAACTAGAGAAAGCCCTCGCACAGAAACAAAGACCCAACACAGCCAAAAATAAATTAAAAAAAAAAAAGTAACAAATGTTCAAGTAAATTGGTGTCTTTAAAAAAAAGAAAAAAATAGTACCCATCTCACAGGACTGCTGTGGAGAAACTGAGTTACTCATGGGAGATGCTAAGAATAGGTCCTGGCACATCAAAGGGTTTGCTATTACTTTCTCCCAGGGCACGCACGAGGGGCAGGGGCCAGTGCTGGGCCTGTACCCGAGGATTCCTGTGGTGGAACAAGTCCTCCTCGGTGAGATAGGCGTCCACAGGTGACTGTGCACGTTCCGGGGTCAGGATTCCCCTCAGCAGCTCCTGTAGCATGCTCTCCACGACGGTGACTGCTTCGTGGGAAGCCAGCTTGTTCTGAGGAAGGGAAGGTGGTATAAGCGGCAGCTCAGGCTTTCAAAATGCACGTGACATCCTTGGGGCCGCACGGTTTGGGCCCTGTTGAGAACGTGGCTTGGCCACATGGTCAGTGTCACAGAAATAGTAGAGGGGCATCTCGTGAGAAAGGCTGGTCCTATAGTCAGCAAGTAAAGCAGACATTACATTTGTCAAAATCACCTTTGTTCACCAAGGGCTGAGCCCCAGCCGAAGTAGCTGGCTTGTGTCGGGGGGCCACGATGAATAAAAAAGCACAGCTTTCTCCAGAATCCCACAAAGCACAGCACCAGATGGCCAGGCCATGAGATGGACTGGGGCCGGCAGACTCCCAGTTCCCGTTGTGTTTGTACTCCTGGGTGCCGGCCCCACCAGTTAAATTGTTCTCTCTGGTTTTGCCTGGTTTTGAAGTCGTGCCAGTTAAATGCAATTCCACTGGATAGTACCAGACGACAGTGAACAGATACAGTACCAGCGCAGAGGGCCATGCGTTGTGTTTGTACTCAGATAAGTACTTGCATGCAGCCTGCATCTTAAGGCCCAGTCTCATTTCTTTCTAACGCAGTAGGGCGGAGCGTGGTGAAGCTCAAAGCTGCCCTTTCTCTTGCCTGCCCACCCATCTTTTATATCACAAAGCCCCGAGGAGTGTGTTTTGAGCAAGAGTGTGTTTTTGAAAAATTCACCTCTTCGGCTGTGGGAGAAACAAGATCCCTGCAGGCAGTGCCAGGAAGAACACTAGGTAGGTTAACCTACCTAGTGTCCACAGGGGCCAAGATCCCGGGTCCCTTACCTCCAATAACTTCCTCTCATCCCTAAAGATGTCCTGGGTCAGGGAGACTGCATGGAGATTGACCTGCAGGAGAGCACCTCCTAACAGGGTGGGGTGGGTTCCAAACTCCCAACACTCCCTGAAGATCCCAGCATTCAAAGACTTAAAGAAGAAGGGAAACTTTCTAGTTTCTCCAGGCAGAATCACACCTGAGAGGGACAGAGAAAGAGGTTTTCACCGAGTAGGAGCACTGAGCCCCAAGCCTGCATGTATAAAGTTCACTAAGCCCTGGTTAGGGTGACCAACTGTCCCAGCTTGCGTAGGACTGAGGGCTTTCTTGGGATGTGGGACTTTCATTGCGAAAACCGGGAATGTCCCAGGCAAGAGGGACAGGTGGTCGTCCCAGCCTCAGGCCTGTGCATATGGGTAACTGAACATCTAGAATGCTTCCGCTCCCCCCCCCCGCCGTGTTCTGCCTCCCACAGGTGGCTCACTCCCCTGTGTTCTCAAGCGTTCCACCGTTCCCCCAGCTGACAGGAACAGTCAGGCGACAACACACTTCACAGGATGGGAGGGACAGGCGGGAAGAGGGGCTCACACTTGCAAGAGCTGGGCATCAGCTAGACTTTGGCTGCAGGAGGGGTGAGCGGGGCGGCTTCTCCCTGGTACCTTCCCGATTGTTGAAGTAAAACCGCTGCATCCTATTCCTCTTCAGGTCTTGGAAAGAGTCCAGCTGGGACCTCCTCCGCCAGTCATACCAAATGGCCACTGTGCCATTATTGACCACCGTCAGTTCTGAAGATGCTTTCTCGCCTTCTAGAGTTTCAAAGGTCAAGCGGACAGCAATTCCAACGTGCCTCTGGGGAGAGAAGAGGCATGAGAGATGCCTCTGTGGGAGGTCCTGGCCTAGGGTGACCAACTCAGCCTGGTTTGCCGGGACTCTTCCGGGTTTGGCACTGGAAGTCTCCTGGGCCTGGCCGCTCTCAAACAGCTAGGTATCATACCCCAAGAGTGGCTGTCCCTGCCATCAGCAGTAAGGAGAGGAGATGAAACAGATGTTTACAAACACTTCTGTTCCTTAGCGTCTGAAGACTATTTTAGAACCTTCTTAAAGCCATACCTGTGTGAGGTTTGCTTATTTACATGTTCGGGACTAGGTACAAACTGGGCGGCTTGTGACACTCTCTTTCCAGCCTTGTGACACTCTCTTTCCAGCCTTGTGACTTTATTCTGGCTCAAGTTAGCGTTGCTGTTACCATTTTCAGACACATACTGAAAGCATGACCCGATAAAAACTCAAACAGGAGACCGTGCAGGCTCCTTGTGACTGCCGCAGTCACCCTGGGACTGCCCCATGAGGGAGGCCCTTCCAGCAGGTGGGTGAGGGTGAAGGCCGTTTTACCTTGTCCTCTGGGTTGCTGCCTCGGATCCAGCAAGCTGGCTGCCCACAGAACAGCAGAGAAGGGCCAAGAATAGGCATAGGGACCACATCAGGGTAATTGGCCAATAAGTCTCTGTAAGAAAAAGCAATGACTTATTCTCCCTGAGTCTGCCACAGTCTTGCCGCGTGGAGCCCACGGAAATGGTTGCCAGAAAAGCTGGAGATGTGCCCGGCTCTGCCCTCCAGTGGAGCATCATCGGCTCCATCCTGCTCCGTTCCTGTAGTGGGAGGTTCTTGGACATAAAGAGACTCTTCACGCAGAGCCGCTCAGCACTGGGAGAGTCTGGAGGGGCCCCATTTATGAGCAAAGGAATGTCTAGGAAATCTCCACTAGGAGTTGGTTGCTGGCAGAGAACAGATGGCAATAGTAAAGCGAGCACAGGTGTTCCTTCGAATGGGCTAGAGGAGGGGGTGACAGCCACTAGCGAGAGGCTGGAATGGGGGCCCCCTGACTTCAGGGAGGGAAGCTTGCCCTACAATACTTGAAGGTGCTGGGGAAGCCACACTCTCCCACCGCTCTCCCTAGGGCCCAGCCCCGACTCACAAGTGCACTGTGTCTTCAGAGGAGCTTTCCTGGCTCCTTTCAAACACTGAATAGTCTTCCACGGTAACAGTGGAGAAAGGCCGCCCTTTGCCCACCACCTCCAGGCCATCAATATCCTCAGAGAGACAGAGGAAGGAAAGGTTAGCTGACTGAAGACAGGCACCACCCTGAGGGGCTTCAGACTAGGCACAGACTACCAACCTGCTGGCTAAAATCCAGCTCCGCCATGATGCTCTGTAGTTCCTTGCGTCGGTAGATCAGAAACAGACTCCGATCCCAGGTGTAGCGGTACCAAGCATCCTTCTGGGCTGGCAATCCTAGAGCAGGGTCCAAGGACCCTCAGCACAGGCTGCTGCCACGCCCCCTTCCCCAACCACTTTCAAGGGCTCTGAGAGCGCCCATCCCAGCACCGTTTCTGAAAGAGCTGAAAACACAGCTTCTCTGTGAGCTGGGCTCCCCTCCTTCTGGTCCCACACCTACTGCCTCAGCAGCCCTGCACAGGACTCCTGCAAAATTAGCTTCCAAACCGTCAAATCTTTGGATTATAATAAAAGTAACAACAGCAGCTACCTTTTATTGAGTGTTTAACAATGGGCCAGAACCTCTTAATACACAGCACGTCTCATTTAACCCTCTCACAACCCCATGAGTATTTTACAGATAGGGAAACTGAGGACCAGAGAGGTTAAATAACTCGCTGGTGTTCACAAACTCAACACAGCTGGGATCTGAACCCAGACAGTCTGGCAGCCTTTAAAGCAGTGCTGCCCATTAGAAATACGATGCAAACCACAAATGCAAGCCATGTATATGTAATTTAAAATTTTCCAGATGCCACGTTTAAAACGATTAAAAAAAACACAGATGGAATTAATTTTAATAATACAGTTTAACCCAATATATTAAAAATCTTATTTCAACACGTAATCAATACAAAAATTATTAATAAAATCTATTTTTTCGGGGCTTCCCTGGTGGCGCAGTGGTTGAGAGTCCGCCTCCGATGCAGGGGACGTGGGTTCGTGCCCCGGTCCGGGAAGATCCCACATGCCGCGGAGCGGCTGGGCCCGTGAGCCATGGCCGCTGAGCCTGCGCGTCTGGAGCCTGTGCTCCACAACGGGAGAGGCCACAACAGTGAGAGGCCCGCGTACCGCAAAAAAAAAAAAAAAAAATCTATTTTTTCGAACTGATCTTCGAAACCCAGTGCAACACTTACACTTACAGCACATCTCAGTTCAGACCGGCCACATTCCGCTCAGCTGCCACGGTGGCTCAGCTGCAGTAAGGACAGCACCGCCCTAGAGCCCAGGCTTCTGCCTGCTCCTCCCACCACTGCTACCGCGGTCTTACTGAAGAGAGGACTGAACCTCCGCACCAGAGCCCTGATCTTTCCCCCCTAGCCAGTCACATTTACAGCCCGCTCCTCACCCATCTCCACCTGGATGGAGCGGGGCTTCCTGACGTGAGTGATTGGTTCCACGAGGCCACGCTGAGTTTTTGTCTTCGTCATTACCAGGCCCATCATTTCATCTCCCAGGTATTCCGGTTGACTCCAGAACCCACTGGTCAATTCACAGCCCTGGTGATGGAGGACAGATGAGTCAGACCACCTGAGCACCTTGGAGAGAGGCTGGTGGGGAGCCTGGGAAGACAAGAGCTCCACAGACTACAGATGCTCCCTCTGGGGGATTCGCACTGCCCTGCCTGAGAGCAGGAGAGAAGCACCCATTTTCTTATTTTCAGGCTGCCCTGTTGTACGTTTACCTGGCTCCAGCCAGGGCGGGTTCTTCCAGGTACTGACATACCAGAACACAACATGGCACCCTGGGGCGACTGAAAGGCGGAGCCTCAGCTTTTAGGAGACAACACTAAGACGAAGACTATTCTCATAACTTAGTGCCAGTGGTATCTTTCTCCTCAAACTGACTAACAGTGACCACCACGGGCCGAATTGCTTACCTGGCCAGTCCCTGAACGATCAGTAATAGGACCAATAATAGAATTTAGTAAAGACCTTGAGGGCCTAACAGTGCTTTGCACTGGATAGATTTTTTTTGTCCCCAGCTGTCCAGACCCCTCCCACAGGGTACCTGGGAACGCTGTCCTTACCTTCCCATCAGGCCGTGTTGGCAGTGTTCGGTCAAGGAGCTCCCGTTCTTCCTGGATCTTCCTGTAGGTCTCCCCCATGTGCATCAGCAGCTCGCCGACTGGCTTCTTCAGCCGTTCTAGCAAGAGAGCCAAGAATGCAGTCCCGCCACCAAATCAGAACAAACAGGGGCCCGAACTCTCTGCACTGATCGGCTCCAGTCACTGGGCTGATTTCACGACCCACTAAGAGCAAGAAGCGCTTGGGAGTACTCAGCACAAACGTGACCAGCCTGAATCCGGGTTCTGGAGGTGAAGGGAGAGAAAAAACACAGCGGCGGAGCCTTGACGCCATGTGAGGCCAGGCAGGAGCCCTGTCCGCTCTGCTCACCACTGAGGGTTTCCTGCTGCTTCTTCCGAAGGGCTATGTGGCGCTGCCAGTTTTTCAGAAAGTTGTGCTGAAGAGGTGGGGCCCAGGGAGGATGTGCCTTCTCTTCTTTTGGGGCTTCCTGCTTCGGCTCTTCTTTAGCTGAGATGAGGGTCATCAGACAGGGTGGGGTGTGGATCAGCTCAGCCAGCTGAAAAGAGCAACATGAGTGTGGAGGGCAGGGGAAGGCGCTGAAGCGGGGCGGAGCAGACTTCTCCAGGCCTACATCCCTGCTGTCCTCCCGCTCTGCTGAGTCCCTCCTTTCCAGGGCCCCAAGGTAGCAAGTGACAGAAAGCAAATCGCAGAACAAGGGGGGCTTGGAAGCTGCTGTCAGTCCCCTCTCGCCTAGAATGGGAACGCTTGTTCTAAGATTGTGGTCAACGTCCTTTAACGTGTCTGTCCTCCTCACAGCTGGTGTTGACACCCTCACCTGCTGCACGACTGAGTCATTTTTATTGGACCCCAGGCCTTTTAGCACCTGACCAATCAGAGATTCTTTGCCTGGAACCAGAGAATTAAAGAAACTGAAAGACAGACAGACTCTCCATGTGGCCCTGGGAGCTGTGGGGAGCCACCTTCCTGCACCATGTGGACTGAGGAGGAGAGCAGGCCAGTCTTTCGAGAAGGGGAGATAAAGCCGGGGCACAGAGGAGCAGAGGGCAATGGGGGAGCGTGGGCCCAGTGTGACGGGAGCCAGACACACTCTCGCCTTGGGGTTCCTCAAGGCACTTCTGTCTCCTTATAGTGAATTCCTGACTTCAGCTGAAGCTAGCCTATGTTGGCTTCATTATTTGGGGGGAAGGGTCACTTATCACCTCAGATTCTGAGGCCCAGAGCCTGGACTCTCTCTGTAACTCCAGTCCTGCTGGACTCTGCCAGGTGGTAAGACCGCAACGACATCAGTGACTTCTCTCCCCCAGGCAGCTCTGTACAAACAAACCTGGGTGTTCCCTCGAGCAACTGCAATTCTCTTAAAGTCCTGGAGACTCCCCAAGATGTGGTGGGGCAGGACCTGGTCACTGCCATAGAGGATGTCACCTGGCCCTGGGGGTAAAAAGAAGAGGGGGGAAGGTAAGCTATAGCTAGCTGGTATAAACGATTCAAGAGGCTACTCTCTGATGAGGACCCGGCATTCTCTCCAGGATGACCCATGAATTCAGATGCCAGGGCCGAGGCTGGGCATACCAGAGTAGTCCAGGGGCTTCGTGGCTGCATCTGGAGTAGCAGGATGTGCTACTAAGTGGCAGACCTTCTTCCTATGATCCTTGGGTTTGAGTTTACGGATGATAAGTTTCTGGGTAATTGCAGGTTTATCTTCTGTTTCAATAAGGCGAGGAATATGTTGCTAAAAAGAAATAAAACGAGGAGATTCCGCATGAGATCAGGAGGAGGAAAAACACCACCCTTCTCCTCTGTCCTAATTCTTGGTGGAATTCCTGAAGGCGGACAAATCTGTTTCTCTAGATCTCTAGATCTGTCCATATGTTCTGTCGAGGACATGCCTGTGTAACAGCTATGAGGCTTAGTAACATCCTGGAAAAAAAAATAACATCTCATGCCTCCAGATAGTTCAGGTGAGAAGTGGCTGCCTCTCCCAGGGAAAGCAGGGGGCTATCCACATCTGTAACTTTGCTTCTTAAACTCACTGTCCCTTATGTGAAATGGGGATGGTAGCACTTGCCTCTATGGGAAGCGAATGACTTCATTCTCTCTTCCCTGTGGTTCTATATGAATCTTAGAAATGTTAAACAAACAACATGGTAAATTCCTTTAGATGCAAAAGTGAACAGATTTATGTTTGATGGATTTTTCCACGGAATTAGACACTCCCTCTGAGTAGGGAGGCAGTGGACAGACAATGGACATGGCTGAAGTTCTAGACAGCCCAGGTGGCAAGGAGAGGTTCCTGCAGGAAGGGATCCCTGGACTTCATCCTTACCTTCCTCAAGTCTTCCTTCTTAATGGCTAAGGCAAGAATGTCATCTCCTTGTAGGACATTGCTAACAGGTTCAGGTTCTTCCTGAATGGGGGGTGTGGGCTGTTCAGGTACTTTTGCCCGCTTCTTTTCTGAAGAGGAGCAAAGTTCAAGTGCTTAAAAATAGATAGATATTAGCCTTCATGGTGGGGGTGCAAAGCTAGCCACCTGGATGGACAGCAGAGGCTGCCAAGGTGGCCTGGGGAGCACTTTGCTGGGGTGACAGGAGTTCTCTCTTGTAGGTCCCCCCCGCCACCACAGTGACCGAGGCTTCTGTAGTTGGAACTGAGATCAGAAGACGTTCCATTCCAGGCTGTGCTACTTATAAGCTGGACAACCTTGGGTACATCACTTAACCTTTTTAACCTTTTGTAAAAAGAGGACGCTGGACTAAAGCAGTGGTTCCCAAATATTCGTCAGGTGTCTGTCTCAGAATCTCCTGGGGTTTTACAAATACAGCTTCCTGGCTCCCGAGCTTTTAACACTCCCTAGGTGGCTCTGATGCACAGTGCTCTGGGACAACTGGATGAGATGCCTTCTTACCCTCCCATCCATTCTTCTGGGTGAAGGCATTGAGCTTCCTAAGACACTGATGAAAATTCAGATGCTCTGGGGAAAGCAGAACGTTTACCACTGACCATTTACTTCACATTCTTTTTTTTTTTTTTTTGCGGTACGCGGGCCCCTCACTGTTCTGGCCTCTCCCGTTGTGGAGCACAGGCTCCGGACGCGCAGGCTCAGCGGCCATGGCTCACGGGCCCAGCCGCTCTGCAGCATGTGGGATCCTCCTGGACTGGGGCACGAACCTGTGTCCCCTGCATCGGCAGGCGGACTCTCAACCACTGCGCCACCAGGGAAGCCCCTACTTCACATTCTTCATTTAACAAATACTGTTTAAGCATCTTCTACACGTCAGGCACCGTGCTAGGTTTTGAGGATATAAGGCAAAGTCTTAGGCTTCAAAGAGCACATGCCCATGGGAGACAACACTGTCAAACAGACTGAAGTAGGGTGACTATGGGAGCATCCAGGGGACCCCAGTCTGGTGGGTGGGGTGGTCAGGGAGGGCTTCCTAAGGAGGTAATTAGACTGAGAGCTGAAGGATGAAAAGAGACAACGGAAAGAGAATGGAGAACAGGAATTCCAAAGGGCATAGCATGAAGAGGCCTAGAGGCAAGAGAGAATGGAGCACCTGGCTGGAACTCAAAGCATGTGTTTTTAAACAGCTGGAGTGCAGCGAGGTGGGAGGCAGGAAGCAGCGTCTGGAGAGAAAAGGAGGAGCCATATCACTAAGAGCTTAGTGAGCCACGTGAAGGACTTCAGTTTTTAGCCTGTGGACCACGACATGGCAAAGAACGGATTAGGGGGTGCGAGACTGAGCGCAAGATTATCGAGGAGTCTGCTGCGGTGGTGAACTGGTTGGCGGAAGTAGCTCATGGGCCTGGAGGAAAGTGGAGCCATCTGAGACTGTATCTTCCATGCGCCACGCCAGAGCACGGTACGGAGAACGCACGCACGGGGCGGAAGCAAGTTTCTTCCCAACGAGGACACATTCCCTGCCTTCCTTCCACAGAGGTGGGTTAACAGTTTCAAATGCATCTCGTTCCTCTGGCTGGTATCCTCCTGTCTGCTGCCCTCTGGTTCAGAAAGCTTTGATATAAGGCCCTACACAAAATAATCAAGAGAAAACCTAAGCACTGCCTTTAATGACTTTAAGACACAACTTGGTTTTGTCCACTGTTTCTCACAGTATTCTAATTTTTAAGAAGCAATATCATTAAAACATCAATGCAGGTGTTTTGGTTACCAAAATCAAACTATTTTTTAGAAACTGCCCACATACTCAGTGGCAAAAAAAAAAAAACCCAAGCCAGAATCATTCTAAACATAACTCTAGGGACTTCCCTGGTGGCTCAGTGGTTAAGAATCTGCCTGCCAATGCAGGGGACACAGGTTCGAGCCCTGGTCCGGGAAGGTCCTACATGCAGCAAAGCAACTAAGCCCGTGCACCACAACTACTGAGCCTGAGCTCTAGAGCCCGCGAGCCACAGCTACAGCCCGTGTGCCACAACTACTGAGCCCATGTGCCACAACTACTGAAGCCTGCGCACCTAGATCCCGTGCTCCACAACAAGAGAAGCCACCACAATGAGAAGCCGGCGCACCACAATGAAGAGTAGCCCCCGCTCGCCGCAACTAGAAAAAGCCCGCGCGCAGCAACAAAGACCCAACGCAGCCATAGACAAATAAATAAATAAAATTTAAAACTCAAATAAAATAAACATAACTCTAAATTTCGCTATCGGCCAGAGTCCACCTCCTCAGCAATGGGGTCAGAGTAAACTCAGGAGCACCTACTAGTCAAGCCACATGGCCCTGTGCACACAAACCCACATGGGGCTAAATGGCTTGACGGCGAGTCCTGGTCCCATCCTCGCCACGTGTGCAGATGCTGACTTAGGTTTTGATCTCTACTTCCCCTCTCCCTTCTACACAGTCACCAAAGTTGGTGGTAGCCCAAGAAAGAATTGGTACTAGCTGAAGGTTCCCTTTTATAGATATTTTGGTATTATTTATATTCTCCAGGAGATTTGCTTCCTCTGTCCGTCACCCTTGCTGGTTCTACATCTTCTCAAGGGATTAAACATCTCCAGATATATGCTTTTTACTGATGGGTGTAATTACACATAATTACCATGTGTAAATTTATAAACCTTCAACATTGCTGAAGACTTCTGAAACAGTCAGTGAAACTCCGGTCTGAGGCTTCTCTAAGATGGTTGTATCTTCAGTGTAGTGCAACCCATGCTCTGCTACTGTACAGTCAGGGAATGGTGCGTTCCAGTTAATATCCACAGAAAGGATATATACATTTTAAACTTCAGTTCATCCTAGAGGATGTGAGTATTTACTAAGTACTTTCTATGTACTATAAATTACAGAGAAAATGGGATAAAACATTAAGATAAGGCTCCTTCTCTTGAGGAACTGAAAGATGCAGCAGACACTAACACACACCAATCATAACCTAAGAGCCTAAATTAGTGGCACAGACAATAGCTTTGGTTACACATCAAAGAAGGAACAGATGGATGTATATCATAAAGTTAGGGCTCTAAGGAAAGGCTCAGAAGAGCAGCCACCGGGGTCAGAGGCAGCTTCACCAGTCAAGTTAGACCTTGAAGGACCAGAAGGCCTCGCATAGGCAGAATAGCAAACAGAGGTGTTCCAGGTAAGATCACAATCAGAGCAAAGGTGGAGGCGGGGCTGAGCATGGCATACGTGAGGCATGGTGACACAGAAGGCCTGTAGAGGAGGTGGGGGTGATAGTGGGGATGAGAGGAAAACCAGGGCATCACGGCTTTGTAAACTAAGTCTGAAGCATCTGATCTTCCTCCGTTGGCAAGAAGGAGGTTTGGTTCGGAAGAGTGAATTGATGAAAGCAGCATTTCAGAGTGACTCATCCTATGAGGGTAAGCCAAGTGGACAGGAGGGGCAGAGACAAGTTGGGGAGGCCAGGCAGGCAGGATGATCCTGTGGGGGTCATTTCAGGGCCTGTGGGAGGTTTCCACAGGTCAAAGTATGTCTCACTACTGAACCTGTACAGGGCCAGCTATTTCCAGTTCTTTGGTCTGGAAACCCAAGGGCACTTCGCCCTTGTCCTGACAGCTGTGAGGGGGTCAGAGACCAGCCCCCCTGCATGAGGCAGTCAGATGACACCTCTGCTGGAGCTAGCCCAGGCAGCTGGAAGCAAGGTGCTCAAGTAGGGTGGGAGGGACAGGGTTGGCAGAAGGGGAGGGGGGAGCTACGGAGGGAGAAGAAACCCTATTTTTTCTGCTTCTTGTTTCATCTAAATGTTATTCTTCATTAGTGTTAATTAAGGTCTTCAGGAAATTCTGACCTCACAGTTGCACCAGGGGAACCAAGGGAGGGGCTGTCCCTACCTGGGCTGAGCTTTAACTGATGGTGGAGAGGGATCTGGTACTGCTGGGAGTCTTCCCAGTTTCTTAGCAACTACAGCAGGGAGAAACCTAGGAGTCAAAGGGCTCAGGTCCCTAAACAGGTTTAAAGTCACAATATTTGCTTGCCTTTTTGCTATAATTCAGAGTTTTTGGAGAAACACAGCGAAAGATTACAGTTGTTGATTAACTTTATTATATTGGGGGGGAGGAAGTATTGCCTACTACATTAGAAGCTTCCCCCAAGATATTTAGGAGGAAAAAGGTACCTTGCGTGCTTCTTTCTTTCTTCACCTTAATGCATGTCCTTAAATGAAGGGCTATTTATTTTTAAATTATTGTTTCTGATTTTATTTTTTTTAATTTTTAAAAAATTTTTACTGAAGTATAGTTGATTTACAATGTTGTGTTAGTTTCAGGTGTACAACACAGTGATTCAGTTATACACACATATATATATAATTTATTCTTTTTCAGATTCTTTTTCTTTATAGTTTATTACAAAATACTGAGTATAGTTCCCCATACTATACAGTAGATTCAAGGGCTCTTTAACAAACTAAATTTCTTCTTATTAAAAATAAATATGCAATGAAACAAATCTTTCCTTGATTTGTTTACAGCAGAAAGTTCAAATCTGATAAGATCCCCAGAAACTAGGTAAGCAGGAGGCAGTACCTAGGAAAGCCCTTGACTGCCCTTGGGAAAAAAGACCAGCTATTTTTCTCTCTTTCTTTCTTAACTGTTAAAAATTATATCATGAAAGAGCATCTCAATGTAGCCTACATTGGACTTTTATACTATGAAGAAGCATTAAATAAAGGCATTTTTCCAGGCCTCCCAGGGAACCCTACTGTCTCCAGGCCTGCCCCCTCCTCACACTGAGCTCGCACCACAATCTTAGGCTGGGTCTCCCCAAGGCCTGCAATGGGATGCCGACTTTCTGACCTAGCATGTAAAGCCAGTTTGTGGTCTGGTCCCTGATCACCTCTGCAGTCCCCTCTGGCTCCTTTCCCCCTTCTCCACACTCACCACCTCTGCCCTGGCCATCAATGTCACAGTTCCATGCCTCAGCTGACGCTGCTACCTAGACTTGGAGAAGCAAATAGCTTTTTTTTTTTGACTAGCCATAAATGTCATCCTCTTCAGAAAACTATCCCCCCTAACTCCACCATCCAAGGCTTGGGTCAGGTGCTCTGATCCCCTTTAATAGCTATGGGATCCTATATCACAGCTTTTATACTTGATAGGTTTCTCCTCCTCCGTTTCCTGAGGTCTGGGGTCCCACAGTTACCACCGATAGCGTTGTTGCCCAGCACAGTGCCCACACACAGGTATAGGGCACGCCTTGTCCCGTACCCCATTCCCGCGTGATCTTTATCTCCATCCTGGTGTCACCCCCATCCTCCAGGCCCCGTGTCGTGAATCCCAAGAACCCCTGCCCCTGTCTGGTTTTCCTGAGCTCCCAAGGCAGCCAGCGCCAACCTTTCACGCTCTCTGGGGCCTCCAAGAATCTGTTTGTAGGTATTCTAAGGCGGGACTCCTTCTTTAGAGACTTCATGGTGCCGCCCGGGCTGTGAGCGTGGCCCTGCGCCGCCGGGACCCGGAAAAACCGGGCTGTGCCGCAGCTCCCGCGACCCTGCGCGCGCCCGCCCAACAGAGGCCTCCCGGGCGTCCATAGCAACCAGCGCCCCGAGCGGGGACGCGCACCCACCGAACAACTTGGGCGGAGACTGCTTGGAAACCACCTTTCTCATCTTGCCGCGCCCACACGCCAGCCGCCGGCCGCTCTTCTGGCACTGACCCTGAAAACGCCCCAGACCCGGATCGTGACGTCACAGGATGCGCCGCCGGGCGCCGACAAGTCAGTAGCCAGACGGGCGGGGCGGAGCCGGGCGGGGAAGGGGCGGGGGAGGGGCGGGGGAGAGGCGACTCGGGGGCGGGGGAGAGAAACGGAGGAAGCAAGTAGGGGCTCCGCGACCCTCTCGGCCGTTTCCCGCTGCCCCCGACGCCCACCACGGCCTGCAGCCCGGCTCCCGCTGTCCCTCGGCCCCTCCGCACAGCCACCACGGGATCTAGCCTTTCACGCGGTGCGGAAAACCCCTGATTCCCCCCATGGACTTCAGTTGCCCGGTGGCCCCTGCTTGTCCCCTACACGGGCCGGGTGACCTGCCCCGCCCACCAGTTCCCAGACGAGCCAAGCTTTTACCCCGACTTGGGGACTTGGGGCCTTCTCACGCTGTCTGTTTCAGTCCTTGGAGATGCCGCCCTTGACCCCCAATTTAAAGTAGCCTTCTTGGGCTTCCCTGGTGGTGCAGTGGTTAAGAATCCGCCTGACAATGCGGGGCACACGGGTTGGAGTCCTGGTCCCGGAAGATTCCACATGCCGCGGAGCAACTAAGCCCGTGAGCCACAGCTACTTGAGCCCATGTGCCACAGCTAGTGAAGCCCACGCGCTTAGAGCCTGTGCTCTGCAGTAAGAGAAGCCACTGCAATGAGAAGCCCGCGCACCGCAACGAAGAGTAGCCCCCGCTCGCTGCAACTAGAGAAAGCCTACGCCTGGCAACGAAGACCCAATGCAGCCAAAAATAAATAATAAATAAAATAAATATTAAAAAAATCTTAAAACAAAGTAGCCTTCTCTGTTATCTCAACTTTATAAATGCACCCAGTATATTTTTTTCCAGTCCTAACGCATTCTGGAATTATTATGTTTGTTTAAGTGGTTGGCTGCTGTCAAGCTCTCTGAGAGAATATAAACGCTGTGAGAGCAGGGCTGGCTTGTCCTTTGTCCCCATCCCAACTCAAAGTTTAGGACATAGCAGCGGCTCAGAAACTGTGTGCGGAATAATGAAGGGGCTCTAGAGCAGGACAGAACTGGATTCCAATGTCAGCTTTCCCTGTTTCCTAGCTGTGTGTTCTTGGGCCAGTCCCTTGACCTCTCTGAGCTACAGTTTTCTCACATAAAATGGAGGTCATAATGCCTCCCACACAGGGCCACTGTAAGGGTTAACTGAGAGTATGCATTTAAACTACCCAACACAGTACCCTCCATAAACTGTAGGGACGTCTCAGTCAATTCTCAAAATCATGCCAGGGTTGGAGCGATGGTCTGTGTACCCATTTTACAGATGGAAAAACTGAGCTCCACCAAGGAAGAGTATATAGAGTCAGTCGACTAACCAGAAGCACAATTTGAACCTGGTTCTCCCAAGTCCAAGGCCAGGGCTCTTTGGACCCTGTCTCCTGGGACATTTCTGAGCTTTGCTGCAGTATACCCCAGACAGAGGAGGAGCTAGGGAGGATGCCAGTAGGGCTGTTCACTCCCTGGGCTCCCTATGTGTTCTCCACTACTGGGCCTCTCCCAGGGGTATAGCCCCTTCTCCATGCCCCTGTAGACCTTCCCTCTTATGATTGACACATCCTCCACAACCAGCCCCTCCTCTCCTGCTCTCAGTGACCTAGGCACCAACCTCCTTCCACCCTCCAGGGAGTCCCCAGTTCAGTTCACTTTATGAACGTTTACTGAACGTTTATGATACTCCAGGCTGGGGACTGTGTCATCTGGGCCCTCCAGGAAGCAGACACAGATGGAGATAGGAGTGCAAGAGGTTTATTGTGAGGAGGGTGGGGGAGGAAGCAGGACCAGGCCGGGAGAGCCTTAGACTGTGTTGCAGAGCTGACAAAGTCTTGGCCAACCCAGTGTGGACATCTGGGAAAAGAATGTTCATTCAGAGGTTGTCAGCTAACTGCCCTCCTTGCAGGAGAACAGCAAGCCCTTTCTTGAAGGGAGATAGGACCAGTTCACATCCATGGCTGCCACTGGAACTCTGAGATATGGAGGAAAGTAAACATCTCCTCTTGTTCTTAGGAGCTTAGGGTCCACTCTAGCCAACAAGACAAACACTCATGAAACTCTTATCCATGCACTCAGCTTCCGGAAGGTCTTGGAACTTTGGGAAGTTACACAGCTTGTGGGTAGCCTGGCTGGGAGTGGGAGAGAGGCCTGGGGGCTGTTCAGGGAGGGTACAGTGTAGGTTAAAGGACAAGGGAAGAAGGGAGCGGGAGAGGGGCGTGGTCAGGCAGGTACATAACCTGGCAGGGCTCTGCCACCAGCCCCTGAGTGACCTTGGGCAGGTGCCTCCCCTTTCTGTGTCTCCATATCACCATTTTCATCATGAAGTTATCGGACCAGATCTGAGCTGGTTAACCTTTTGAGAATCTGATGAAAGCTAGGAAACTTCTCCCCAGAAATGCACATTTGATTTTTTTTAATTGTGGTAAAATACATGTTACATAAAATTCACCATTTTAATGAACACAATTCAGTGTCACTTAGTACAGTCACGATGTCATGTAACCATCACCATTTTCTAATTCCAGAACTTTTTCCTCATCCCAAAAGAAACCCTGTATCCAGTCACTCCCCATTCCTCCCCACCCCTCAGCCCCTGGCAGCCACTTATTTACTTTTCTGTCTTTTTTGATTTGCCTGTTCTGGATATAGTTCCTATAAATGGAATGGCACAATATTTGGCCTTTTGTGTCTGACTACTTTTACTAGGTGTAATGTAAAGGTTCATCAGTGTTGTGGCACATGTCAGTACTTCATTCCCTTTTATGGTTGGACAACATTTCATTGCACAGGTATACCGTACTTTGTTCATTCATTCATCTGCACATTTGGTTTTGCATATGATTTTGCACTCAGTTCCAGGGATTCCTGAAGTTCACTCGCGTGGCCCTGGCGTGGGGTGGGCTGAGTTCAGGGTGCCTTAGAAAAAGAGTTGGGGCATCTGAAGGTGGGTTTCCAACTCTAATGTATGTGCTCATGGGCTAGGGATTAATCACAGTTTGGGAAAGGCAGGATGTAAGTGCTAGGCGAGCCTTCTTAGGGGAGTAGCATTTGAGGTGGGCCGCTGAAGACAAGAGTTCAACAGGCAGGTCGGGTGGCAGGCACTCCACATGAGGACACAGCAGGAGCCAATCCCAGAGGGGATAAAGCACAAGTTCAGGGGACAGTGTCATTTAGCCACTGCCGTCTCCTCCTAGCACGGCAGCTCTGAGCAACCTCCTCAAGCCCGGAGAGGAGGAGGTGGCTGGTTTGATAGAGGACATGACGTCAATTATTGCTTCCTGTCTCTGTTTATTTCCACGCAGCCAGGTGCCAGGCCTGTGGGCAGCTACTCTTTGCAGAGGCTAAACGGCCTCCCTAAATAGAAAGTGTGTTTCTTCCACAGGCTGCATCATCCCTTTCCAGGGACAGCCGCCCTCCCAAAGCCTGAGGCTGCAGCAGTCTGTCTGAAGACCCTTGCATCTCGCTCACCCCCTAGTGCCTCCTAGTCCATCCTAAAGCTTCTGTCTTACCTCCACACACACGCCTGTCCCTGTCCCCTATCATCTGCATCGCCTCCCTCCTTACATCTGGCCTTCCCCACACACAGCTGGTTCACTCTCCACATCCGTCTCATTCCCCTTAAAATCTGGCTGCCCCCTTGAACGACTCATCACACCACTCCCCTTCTTACTAGAAACTTGCTCAGCTAACATGCAGCAGGAATCTCACATACTTCTTGGCCCTGAAGCCAGGCCACAGCTGGACACTTCCCAGGATGAACCGACTTCAGCTTCAGGAATGATGCTCAGACTCCGGGCACCACCTCCAGGCTCAAATTGCTCTTCCTCCCTTCTGGAGAAGGACACGGGAAATGTTTTGGAGGCCACATAGAATAGGGGTTAGGAGCAAGGAGTCTTTTGAGTAAAACATGGGTTTGCATCTCAACATTGCCCCGTCCTAGGCCATCCGTCTCCTCTTCCGGGTGGGACAGTGCTGGTCTCACAGGGTTGCTGTCACCCTCTAATGTCTCATCCTGTTTTGCTATCCTTAGAATCCTTATCCCAATTTCTGTATGGTCTGTCTGTCTGCCCCCACTAAAGCGTAAGGTCCAAGGGAGCAGCAGCCTTGCCTGGCAGATTCAGGGATGTATCCCAGTTCCTGGAGTGGTGTCTGGTACATGCAGGCCATCAGTAGAGGATAGGGATGGGGGAAACCTAGAGAAACGTCAGTGGGTTCATGGTAGCTGCCTTCCAATACCTGAGGGACAGGAAGAGAGCCTAGCTCCTCCAGAGCAGCAGCGCTCAAAGGCAAAACCGTAAACCACAGTGACACATCCCTGGGAGGTTTGCAGCACGACTTGCCTAAGAATCAGAGCTCCCTCCTCGTGCGGGAGTCTCATCGCAGGCCCTGGGACCATCTGCTTGGGCTGCTGTTAAGGACGTGTCTGAGATGGATGGACATCGAGTTCTGGGGCTCTGGGCTGAGGCTCTCCGCCAAAAGGAAGGTTCTCTGCCCCAGCCCCCATCCTTTCTCCTTGTCTTGATCAGGAGAAGGCTGCTTGCTAGGGACGGGATCCGGGCCCAGGGAATGGCTCACCTTGGGGCCTTCATCCTCTAGATTGTGGGGGTAGCTGCAGAATTGCCCCATTCCACCAGTGAGGACACTGTCCTAGTGGCCCATGGCCTAGAACTGGGGCTGCTGGAGGACGAGGTAGGAGGAGGCTGAATTAAAAGCCCTGGGCCCGAGTTTCTTTCAAGCTGTGCAACCCAGGCCCTATGCCTCCCCCTCTGAGTCTCATCTACTCCCTTGCAGAAGGGGCTCAACAATGTCTTCATTGACTTCCCAGGATCAATGCGAGAAAAAAAAAAAAAGTGTGTAAGTACTCTGAAAACTGTACAGATGAAAGGGATTCTAGTTAAGGCCCAGAACCCTCAAACCCACTAGATAATTTCTCTCTTCGACGTTGCAGTAAGCAGGATAATGGCTCCCCAAAGATGTCCCCACCCTTATTGCCAGAAGCTGTGGATTTGTCACCTTACAAGGCAAAAAGGACTTTGCAGATGTGATTAAGGATTTTGCGATGGGGAGATTATCGTGAATTATCCAGATAGTCCCAATGGAATCACAAGGGTCCTTCTACGAGGGAGGCAGGAGGGTCAGAGTCAGAGAAGGAGATGTGATGATGGAAGCAGAGGTCGAAGTGACACGGCCATGAGCCAGGAAAGGCCGCAGCCTTTAGGAGCTGGAAAAGACAAGGAACAGATTCTGTCCTAGAGACCCCAGAGGAACACAGCTCTGCTCACACCTGATTTTAGCCATTTCAGACTTCTGACCTCCAGAACTATAATAAATTTATGTTGTTTTAAGCCACTAGGTTTGTGGTAATTTGTTATGGCAACAATAGGAAATTAATATAGACAGAGTCATATAAACACTTTCAAATCTGATACTCCAACTCTTTTTCAATACTCCTTCTCAGTCAATGAAAGCTTCTGTGGTTACCAAGTTAGCTCAGGACTCCCATGTTTTCATTAAGTAGAGCACCGCTTACCCTGAGTTCCATTTTAGCAGAGCGTGCCAAACTTGACACACCCAAGTTAGAACCCCTGCTCAATAATTTTCCAGCTGGGTGACCTTGGGCCAGGTCACCTAACTTCTGGAGTTGTGAGAATTAAAGATGATTCCACTCAAAAACTCTTTCCTTTCACAGAAGTTAAGGGTTGTATCTAGGGTTGCCAGATAAAATACAAAATGCCTGATTAAATTTGAATTTCAGATAAAACAAATAGTTTTTTAGTATAACTATGTTCCATGCAATATTTCGTTGTTATGAACTTATTCATTGTTTTATCTGAAATTCAAGTATAACTGGGTGTATTTTTATTTGCTAAATCTGTCAACCTTAGTCTTGTTCCAGGTCGCATAGCTTGTAAGCAACAGAGCTAAGCCTCAGTCTCAGACCTTTCAAGCCCAAGGTCAGTAAGCGCCCTGCTCCATCACAGGCCTGGCTTTGAGCAGATTAGCTTAGCCACATAGTAGCCTGGATTTTCAACCCAACTGAGGCTTCAAAAACAAAAAAGAAGTTTGAGCTTTGAAAATTCATTTCCTATCTTAAAAATATATAAAGTGATTATGAAATAAAAATTTAAAACAACAAATAAATGCTTATATTTATTATATATGTACATATGTATAAAGTGTGTAAAATCAACACTGAGTATGAAAAATGAAAGAAGAAACTGCATGCCAAAATGCTTTAACGCATATTAAGAATGTGAATATATCTCTAACATGCCTTTCAGGACTTTTTTCCTTTTGTCTATGTGGACCAACCCATAAGACCTGTGGAGTTTAAATGGCAACTAACCTTACTGGGGGTTTATCATGGACTGGGCAGCCTTCTAAGCACTTTATGCGTACTGACCTCTGTTTTTAAAAATTGAGATATAATTCACATAAAATTTTATATAACATAAAATTTACCCTTTAAAGTGTACACTTCAGTGGTTTTTACTATATTCACAAGGTTGTGCCACCACCACCACTGTCTAGTTCCAGAACATTTCCATCACCCCCAAAAGAAACCTGTATCTATCAAGAGTCACCCCCCACTCCCTTCTGCCTTCAGCCCCTGGCAAATACTACCCTATTTTCTGTCTCTATGGATTTGCCTGTCCTGGACACTTCACAAACAGGAAATCATACAATATGTGGCCTTCCGTGGCTGCTTTCTTTCACGTAGCATAATGTTTTCAAGGTTAAATCCACATAGCACATATCGGTACTTCATCCCTTTTTATTGCTGTATTGTAATATTTCACTGTATTAATATACCATGCTTTATTTATCCATTTATCAGTTGATGGGCATCTGAGTTGTTTCCACATTGTGACTATTGTGAATAATGCTGCTATGAACATTTATTTGGATATAAGCTTTTGTGTGGACATATGTTTCTTAACTCTCTTGGGTACATATCTAGGAGTAGGATTGTTGGGTCACATAGTAATTCTATATTTAACTCTTTGAGGAACTGCCAGACTGTTTTCCACAGCAGTTGTATCATTTTGTATTCCCACCAGCAGCGTGTGAGGGTTCCAATTTTTCCATGTACTTGCCAACACTTCTTTTCCTTTTTTAAAATTATAACTACCTTTGTGGGTGTGAAGTGGTATCACACTGCGGTTTTGACTTGCAGTTCCTTAATGGCTAACAATGTCAAGCAGCTTTTCATGTGCTTTTTGTCCATTTGTATATCTCCTTCGGAGAAACGTCTATTCAAATCCTTTGCCCATTTTTTAATTGGGTTGTTTGTCTTTTGGTTGTTGAGTTGTAGGAGGTCTTTATATATTCTGGATAGTAGACCCTTTTCAGATACACAATTTGCAAATATTTTCTCCCATTCTGCGGTTTTCTTTTCACTTTCTTGATAGTGTCCTTTGACACAAGATTTTTTAATTTTGATGAAATCTAATTTATATATTTTCTCTGGTTGTTTTAGCTATGTGTCCTAAGTTCTTGAAAGTTTACAACAACCATGTGAGGTAGAGCACTCCCATTTTACAGTTGAGGAAATTGGGGTGTAGAGAGGTGAAGCACCTTGTTCAAGATTAAGCGGCAGGGCTGAACACGAGCACTCACACCCCGGGACCCGGGCGGGAATCATTCACCGCTCCTGCGCTCAAACTCAATTTAAGGAGTAGGATCCTTAACTTGTCCCTGGACCTTCAGACCTTATTCAAGATTAGGACAGCCTGGGCTTCCCTGGTGGCGCAGTGGTTGAGAGTCCGCCTGCCGATGCAGGGGACACGGGTTCATGCCCCGGTCCGGGAAGATCCCACATGCCGCAGAGCGGCTGGGCCCGTGAGCCACGGCTGCTGAGCCTGCGCGTCCGGAGCCTGTGCTCTGCAACGGGAGAGGCCCGCTTACCACAACAAATTTAAAAAATTTAAAAATAAATAAATAAATAAATAAATAAAATAAAGATTAGGACAGCCTGCCTGACAGTTTTCATAGCTCACCTTTTATTGTTCATGAATTCATCTGAAAGGTCAATACAGGGTTGTGGGGGGTGGGACACTGAGGGCAGTGGGGAACAATGGCAGCTTCCCCAGTGATGTAAAGCAGCCTCTGTGAGCCAAGGCCCTGCCCGCCTTGTCTCCCATCATGGCTGCCAAGGCCTCAGACAGGGGATCTGGCCTCTCACTTCGGTCCTAATCAAAATAAGAAAGGTCGGCCAAGAAAGTGAGGCCTGTGTAAGCTGGTAAGGTTCAAGGGCAAGGGCAAGCCCCAAGCTGTGTCAGGGATAGCAGGAATGGAGGTAAGGAGGCCCAAGGTCTTGGAGAGGATGAGGTGCAATGGGCACCAGGACAGACCTAATCCAGAGGCAGGGGCAAAGGAAAGGCACACTCTGGTGGGAGTGTCTCCCGGGTGTCAGGGTCTTGGAGGCAGGTAGGGGCAGCCCCACCTGCATAGGTCAGCCACCTGAGGAATGGGGCCATTCCAGTCTGACCTGCTGGGGGAGGGCAAGGAGCACTGGTCTGAGGAGTCACCTAGTGAGGGACATTCCTCCTACTATGGGCGCCACTGCCTGGAGGCTGTCCTATGGCCCACACCCACCTGCAAGGTAGCAAGTTCTACACTGGGCCGGGGGGGAATTTTCCAGAAGCCCAGGGCTACCTACTGACAAGTTTCAGCATCACAAAGAAATGACAGGTCTCTTTTTGTCTTGTCAGGAACCAGGAATTCTTGCTTGGAACCTCCTTCCTTAGGGCTAGCATGCCCAGGAAACTGTAAATCACGATGAAAACACTAATAGTAGTAACTACCACTTTGTCAAATGTGCACTTTGTGCCAGGAACTGCACTAGTCTCTTTCCATCCATCCATCCATCCATCCATCATCTCCAGCCCTACAAAAACCCTGAGGAAGGCATGGTGCCTGCTTTCAGAGGTGAGGAAATGGAGACACACAGGGTGAGTGACTTAAATAAGGCTACCAGCTAGTAATGATACTGGCCCCTCATGGAGGCATTGCTGTAGCAGCCCCTCAGGCCACACCCCAGGAGCCTGACCGCCACCTAACCTCACCCTCCACCCCCGAGGAAGTAGGAAGAAGGGGCTACTGCTCAGGCTGGATGTGAAATGGGGGCTGTGACCCAAGAGGAAGAGGCAAGGCCAAGGGGTTTCGACAGACACAGTGGCCAAGGGCTGCTGCCTTCTCTCATTCACTACTCAGAGAGCCCAGCACAGGAAGCAACTCTGACACTGGCTGGTCCAGAGTTTCTGAAATATGTCTGAGCATCAGGCTCACTGGAGAGCATTTAAAAATACAGATCCCTGGATACAGAGATTTGGATTCTATAGATGTTAGGGGGGCCCAGGAATGCACATTTCATGGAACCGCTGGTACTTCTGATGCAGAGCCAGGTTTGAGAACCTGGGGCTGGTCCAACCCCTTCACTAAGCAGTCGAGAAAACCCCATCTCAGTTCAGGGAAGTCCTACAGGTGCGAAGCAGCAGCGTAGAGATTTGGTCCCAGGTGGACACAGCCGTCAACATTAGACTGCCTCTCCTGGGAGGAGAAAGCCAACTTGAAAGTTGACCATATTTCTGGAGCCCGGAACTGACAGAAAAAGTCACAGGGCAAAAGATAGACTCAAAATATAAATATCTGAAATTTCTAGAAAACTCACTTCCAAAAAAATAAAAATCTATGAAAGATAAAAAGGACAGCATACTGGAAGCAATACTTGCAGTGAATAAGACAAAGAGTTAATATACTTGTAATTATTTATCTATGTAAACAATTCATTCAACTCGATCAGGAAATCATTAAGGCTAAATAAGCAATTGGCTAAGTGAAGATAAGCAAAGAGCTTACCTGTGCACAGAACACAATAGTAGTAAACAAATATTTAATGCAGAACATTTGATTTGGTTGGTAAACTTTAAAATGTAAATTGAAACAAGGTACTGTTAACACATTAGATTATTTTTTAAACTATATTTTAATATATGTACCTGTATGTGTAAATTCATAGGAATGGATTGGGGGGGACTTCCCTGGCGGTCCAGTGGTTACAACTCCACACTCCCAATGAAGGGGGCTTGGGTTTGATCCCTGGTCAGGGAACTAAGATCCCGAATGCTGCACAGCATGGCCAAAAAACAAAAGAAAAAAAAAAAAAAGAAAAGGATTGGGAAGTTGTTTTCTGATTGCCTCAATATCTAGTCTCACCCTTTTTTTATTAACCAAGCCCTTCTATTATTAGGAATGGTAAGGAAGCAGCAAAATGCTTATTACCTGGAATGCA
Organism: Pseudorca crassidens; assembly: GCF_039906515.1. Classification (NCBI taxonomy): domain Eukaryota; kingdom Metazoa; phylum Chordata; class Mammalia; order Artiodactyla; family Delphinidae; genus Pseudorca; species Pseudorca crassidens. Next base: position 40,029,523 of record NC_090314.1, read on the forward strand.
GACATGATGGCTGGAGCTCCAGGGACTATATTAGACCATGTGGAGATCTTAGGGATGGATGCTATGAAATGAAGATACAGAGCACAAAGCCTGTGTTCTTCATGACCAATGACCATGGGTCCACTATGCTAGCCCTGAAATGCTTTGTCTAGACTTCCTTTATGCGGAAGACAAATACATTTATTTGCTTAAGCTTATGTTACTCTGATTTTCTGTCATGTGCAGTTGAACCTGAACTTAACTGATACACACATCAAACCTATGTGGAAGTGTAAAAGGGACTATGCTATGGTATTGCTTACATTTATTATTACTTTTTACATTAAGAATATATTGATGTATTATTTATAGAAGCATCTGTTTTGGAGCCTCAGTGAATTCAGCTTGAGTATGAGCCCCATCACCTCCTATCTATGTGACCTGGGGCAGTCAATTTCTCTGTAAAGTGGGCATGATAATAACAGAACTTATTGAGTTGTTGTGGTGCTTAAATGAATTAATGCAGATAAAATGCTTGGCACCATGCCTGACTGACAGCTATTATCGTACTACCTTATGCTATCACACAGGCACTGGTGGTGGCAGAACCAATCAGAAAAACCCAGGACATGTTTTTGAGTTAAAAAAAAAAACAAAACAGGTTGCAAAACTGGCACATGAGTATGATCCCTTTTGTGAAAAACTATTTTATTTCTACATAGATATGTACATCTATGCATCAAGAGATGTCCGGAGGGATGGCTGACCAAATGTCATAGTGGTAATTCCTGGATACTAGAAGCTTTGCTTTCTTCTATATGGTTGAAAAAGAGCATTATTATTTTTTGAGCAGGAAAATTTAAAAAAAAAAAAAAAAGGAAAAGCCCCTTGGAAAACAATATAACAAGTCTCACCACGAATCATTAAAGCATCCATACCCTTTGACCCAACCATCTCACTCTTGGGAATTGACCTGAGGAAATAATTCAAATGAAGGAAGAAGCTATATCCATAAAAACATGCACTACAGCATGATTTATAATAGAGAAAAACAGTGAAGCACTTAAGTGCCTTACATTAGAGTAATACTTATTATTCACCCATTGGAACATTGTGCAACAATTAAAATGAGAAAGATGATGACCATGTAACAACATGGAAAAATGCTTATGACAGACTGAGAAGAAAAAGGAGCAGAATGAAAAATTAGATGTGTCAGGAGCACAACTGGGCAAAGGTCTTGCATGCATTTGGATGAGGACTGGAAGGGAGCACAAACAGTTGAATTTGTTGGGGTCACTAATTGTAGATTTTTTTTCCTTTTTCACTTAGAATTCTGCCTAATGTTTCTATAATGTTCTTTGTATAATTTTTAAAATTGGCTTTAAAAATCTCCTCAGGGAAAAGAAGAGAAAGCAGGAAGAGGAAAAGAGGAGGGAGAAGATGTGGATTCTCCCAGAAGCAGGGTCTGAATGAGAAGAGTTCAGAGGCAATCTGAACACATGGGCACAGTCCCACCTAGATCTTCTACCTGGGTGGCCCCAGAGGCTGCATCCCCTCTGTTCTCTGACTCAAGAGTAATCAGGTGGACCAAAATCGTTGCCTAAGTTAGGGAGACAGTACGTTAGCTGATAATAAAGTGAGGGTTAAAAGTGTTCTCCAGGGCTTCCCTGGTGGCGCAGTGGTTAAGAATCTGCCTGCCAATGCAGGGGACATGGGTTCGAGCCCTGGTCCAGGAAGATCCCACATGCCGCGGAGCAACTAAGCCCGTGTGCCACAACTACTTAGCCTGCGCTCTAGAGCCCACGAGCCACAACTACTGAGCCCACGCACCACAACTATTGAAGCCCGCGCGCCTAGAGCCCATGCTCTGTAACAAGAGAGGCCACCGCAATGAGAAGCCCGTGCATCGCAATGAAGAGCAGACCCTGCTCGCTGCAACTAGAGAAAGCCCGTGGGCAGCAACGAAGACCCAACGCAGCCAAAAATAAATAAATCTATTAAAAAAAAAGTGTTCTCCAGATTGGAAACATTTGGAAAAACTGATCACGCTTGCTATTGACGACCAGCGGGCTGGCAAGGGCATGAACTGCCAGGCCTCCTGTATCCAAACGAGGGAGGCGCGTCTCCTCAGAGTCAGCAACCCCACGCCTTGGGATTTAGCCTAAGCCTAAGGAAATGATCAAGCCAGTGCATAAAAATATTTACATGAGATGTTCGTTACAGCCTCTATAAAAATAAAAAATTAAGCCCTCTGTTTCACCAAAAAGGAATTGGTAAACTAAATTTCGGGATCACCATGCAGTGGTACACTAGGAAGCTACACTAAAAAAATAGGATGTAGATACAAATTTGACATGAAAAAATGCCCACCACATCTGAGGTAGAAAAAGAAGGCTCCAAAGCAAGATGTGTATTTTCCCCTTTTTGTAAGAGTGTCTATCTAAAGATGTTCGCTTGCATGTAAGAATTCCTGCTAAGATACAGACCAAGGTCTAAAAGAAGCTAATCTTTGAATGGTGGGATTACAAACTGGATCAAGCAGTTTAGTCTCAATTATATTGTTGCAGTAACAAACAACCCCAAATCTACTGGTTTACAGCAGTGAGTGTTGCCGTCCCACTCCCGCTCCTGTCTCTAGTGGTCGGCCGCTCCTCTGCCCAACGACTTCTTCACTCTAGGACCCAGGTGGATGGAACAGCCTCTATTTGAACCCTGCAGGTCTCTGTGGTGGAGGAAGGAAATGGCAGACCACCCTCTGGTTCTTACAATCTGTGCTGGGCAAGTCTTACGGCCCTTCCCAGGTTCAACGGGGCAGGGATATATAATGGTAAACATTTTGAACAATAAAACAAGCTACCACAAAGTTATTTCATCCTTGTCTTAGTCCATTCAGGCTGCTATAACAAAAATACGATAGCCTGCGTAGCTTAAACAACAAACATTTATTTCTCACAGTTCTGAAGGCTGGGAAGTCCAAGATCAAGGTGCCAGGAAATTTGGTGTCTGGTGAGGGCCTGATTCCTGGTTCGTAGCTGTCTGTCTTCCCTCTGTGTCCTCACACAGGAGATGGGGCCAGGGAGCTCTCTGAGGTCTCTTTCATAAGTGCACTAATCCCATTCATGAGGGCTCCACCTTCATGACCTAATCACCTCCCAAAGGCCCCACATCTGAATACCATCCCCCTAGGGATGAAGTTTCCACATATGAATTCTGGGGGGAACACATTCAGTTTATAGCAATCCTATTACTTAAAGTCCTTTCTTTGCAGAATGCAGTTCTTTCCCAGGAAGTGGATGGTCTCATGGAGATGGGACATGTGGGTTCTCCAGGAGAGAAAATACAGACACCGAGACCAAGCACCAGGCAGAAATGGCAGTTTCAAGCCTGAGGCAGAGGGGCCAGAGAGAGGTCAGGATTTTGCTTAATTTTTTTTTTTTTTTTTGCGGTATGCCGGCCTCTCACTGCTGTGGCCTCTCCCGTTGTGGAGCACAGGCTCCGGACGCGCAGGCTCAGTGGCCGTGGCTCACGGGCCTAGCCGCTCGGCGGCATGTGGGATCTTCCCTAACCAGGGCACAAACCCGTATCCCCTGCATCGGCAGGCGGACTCTCAACGACTGCGCCACCAGGGAAGCCCAGGATTTTGCTTAATTTAAGAGACAGGTCAATCAACCTGACCCACAGTAAGAATAAAACAACAATGCGACAGAAAGTTCTAGATGTCCAGAAGTATTACGCCAGTTCTCTTACTTACTTATATGACTTGAGTCAAGTTAGAGGGCCTCTTTGAATGTCCGCATACATAAAAGGCAAATTAAAATAGCTGTCCTGCTTACTTTACTCTATTTGATTGGGCATGGGCAGGGGGCGCTCAGTCGTCAGCCCTAAAATTGTCAGCACTCTAGGTGGGGAAGGCTTGGGCCTTCAAGCTGTAACCACACACTCACATACATTACATTTCCCCAAATCCTCTCATCACCTCATCATCAGAGTAGCTTGTTCACCGCTCTTATTTGTGTCCGTATGCTTTTCAACAGGACAGGTGAAAAGATGACAACAGAAGTCTCCAGATGGAGGAAGAGAACCCCTTTGACGGATGAGCCCAGGAAGGTCTGGACGCAGAGGGAAGGACCTCACTCCCCTTGGTCAGGTCTGGAATTAGCCTTGTTCCCCTTTTCTCTCCTGATCCCAGCCTCTCAGGATGGAAGATGACAGGGCTTCTCAAACCGGCCTGATCACTAGAGCCACTTAGGAAACATTTAAAAACTAGATTCCTGGGCTCCACCTTCCAGAGACTCTGATTCACCTGGTGAGGGTGGGAGGCTGAGTCACAGAAGGTGACCTGTGCCATCCCCACCTGGCTCCCGTCCAGCCCCTCTGCACAGGCCTCGTGTGGTGCCCCAGCAGGGAGGGCCCAGGCATCTCAGGTGGCACGAGCCCTGACAGCTGGGAGAAACCTGAGTGCGCCCAGGTTATCTGATGGCGCACCTGCTCTGGCCCCGTGCTCACATCTTGAATATCAAGATCAGGGGAAGGCTCGAGAAGAGGCTCCCCAGGCAGCACAGGTCACCCCGCAAGCTGCGCGGGGGCCAAAGGAGGTAATAAGAAAAAAGCATTTCCCCTTTCCTCCTCCCAGCCCCTCAGAACCAAATGCACTGCAGGCTTCCACAGCCCATCTACACACCTTTACTGATAACCCTGGAGTTTATCTCTTCACACATCTATCAACATGGTGGCGAGTTCCTCGAGGGCTGGGACAGGTCTTATTCCTCTCTGCATGCCGCTCAGAGCCTGGCACACTATTAGTGCTTGCTGAATATTTCATAAATAAAGGAGAGGGAGTTAACACTTACCATGTTACCACAGGTCAAAGAAGGACTGATATTCACACCCACCAGGCACGTGGGAAATGCACGTGCTCACCTCTGAGGGGTGGGGGGAACCCTATCCTTAGTCACCCAGCTAGAGACTGAGCTTAGCATGCCCTGATTTGCAAGGGTACTAAATTACCTTTGACATCAGGGCACCCTTTGATATGATGAGTTACAGAGCCTCTTCACAGGAAAATGCCTCCCTCCCCACCGCCCCCCAAACCCTGCATAGAATTTATAGGTTAAGGGTATCAGCCCTTAAAAAAAAGGGGAAAGCTCTTTTTTTTTTTTTTTTGCAGTAGGCAGGCCTCTCACTGTTGTGGCCTCTCCCGTTGCGGAGCACAGGCTCCGGACGCGCAGGCTCAGCGGCCATGGCTCACGGGCCCAGCCGCTCCGCGGCATGTGGGATCCTCCCGGACCGGGGCACGAACCCGCGTCCCCTGCATCGGCAGGCGGACTCTCAACCACTGCGCCACCAGGGAAGCCCCGAAAGCTCTTTTTTTAATGGATGCACGCCAGTTAATGAACATAGATCCAATGACAGAGTCAGAAATTAACATTTTGCAACCCCAATCTAATCACTGATTTAGGCAAGGATCATTGATGAATGCTGAGATCGCTGGGCACATGACTGTCAGGAAGGAATCTCAGCCCTAGACTAAGGCTCAAGCCCCCAAGTCAGGATCCCACACTCCAAGAAAAAGCCCAGGCAAAGGATAAGACCACAGTCAAGGCAGGCTCCACATGGGTTTATTAAGGCCGGGGAGAATTACCAGGCTCTGATCTTTCCTGAATTCTCCCCTCTCCTCTCCCTCTTAGCTCCCCCCACCTTCACTCTCTCAAGGGGAAAGGCTGCAGTGGGGAGGGGACTGGGGGGCACTCTGAAGTACTGTGAGGCTCCTGACGCCCAAACATATCCTGGCTACCGAAAGGAAAGAGGCAAGGCTCGCTCTGATCTTTCCCACTGTTCTCAGAGTCCGGCAGGCTGCTGTGCTGGACATCCACGACCTGTCCTGTACTGTAGGAGCAGGAAGCCTGAGAGCTCTATTTCTCAGCATCTCTTGCCAGCCAGGATTTGTTTAGAGTCAACTGATGAGAGGCACCCACAGAAACCATTCCTCCCTCTCTGGCAGTGGTGGGTACACTTGATGCCAGTTCCCAGACCAGAAATGTCCTCCCATCTGCCTCACTGCAGCCATTCCCCTGGGGAGGCCAGGGCTGGGCAGCGACCAGAGCCGGGACAGCACCTGCCAGTGGAGACGGCAGTGTCGCTGGGACACAGCAACATGTGACTATCCTCCTGGCACAGGGGAGGGAGTTCTCTGCTGCCAGGCCTCTTGGAGCCGAGATAGAAGGGTCGGCAACATGGAGTCCAGCACAGCCAGCCCCTCCCAGGAACACCGAAGACCCCTGGAAAAACAAAGAGGCCTGGCTGGGACTGTGCCCTCTTACCAGTTTCAATCATCACCCTCCACCAGTGCCAAGGCCCTGGCACCCACAGGCCCCTCCTTGTCCGTCCTTCTCACCTCCCCCCACCCAACACACCTGCGATCCAGCAGCAAGTGGCCCTGCTCCAGCAGCTCCTGCACCTCCTCGTTGGCTACAAACAGGTCCCACAAGGTCAGCTGGGGCTCAAACTGCTGCCAGTGCTGGGGAGACCAGAAGGGGCAGAGATGCAGGGACCACAAGGTGGGGAGCTGGCGGGGCTATTCCAGGCCACCTGTCTGGGGGTGCAGTGAGGGATGAGGGGTGGGTCCAATCCAACACAGCGATCTCAGAAACTGACTGTCATGCACACCAGGACCAGGCCACTGGACCAGCAGGGAGGTGGGCACCTTCAGTCCATTCCACGTTCAGGCCAAACCCAGGTCCCAGCCAAGCCAGGTCTCCCTTTGCTCCTCCCCTCCCCCTGTGCTGGCCAGAGTACGGTCAGCCCCAGCCAGAGTTCGATGGCTCTGACTTCATCCACAGCGGTTCCGAGCCTGCCTGATCTGTATCTACTGCACTTTCTATCTGAGCTTTCAGCGCTGCTTTAAGAATATTTGAAAACTCTTAATCTAGTCTATTCCCTTAGACGACTGAGAAAGTTGAAATTCAGAGGTGAAGGGATGTGTGCCTAAGGTAGCGGTAGACGGGGACTAGAGCCCGGCTCTCTCTGCAGCCCTAGTCTAGGGTTCTCACCATTGCCTTACGCTGCTCATCACTCCTGCCCATCAGGCCTCTGCTGGACCAAGGCCCTACCTCTAGCTGCCAGTCCCAGAGGAATGGGAGGGGTGTGTGTGTGTGTGTGTGTGTGTGTGTGTGTGCGCGTGCGTGCGCGTGCGCGCGCGCCTGCGTGCGTGCGTGTGTGTAGAAGAGAGAGTGAGACAGAGTGATTCTGCGAGGCCTAGGAGGAGAAAGCAGCGTGCCAGACCCCCGGACCTCTTACCTGGTGAGTGATCCCCACATCTGTGCGTAGTCCCATGGCCAAAACTTCCTCCAGACTGAAAGAAAAACCAATAAGGGGTCTTGGAGAGGAGACTTGCGCTTCTCCCATTCTTTACACCCTATGCTGGGATGTGCGTAGGGGGGGTTTATGGGGAATCACGCAATATGGGGCGGGGAGGGGGCAGGGCAAGGTGGGAAACAAAGATGTGCAGGTAGGTGTTTCTTGGGGTAGAGCCCTCAGGTGCTCACAGCGCCAGCTCGCCCAGGGGGATGCGCCTCCGGGTGCCATGACCAAACAGCATCACCTCCTTCATCCAGTTGTCAGGCTCCAGGGTCTGGATCCGAGCCTCTCGGGTGTGGCCCCCAGCCCCCTGGGGTACAAATCGCCCATGGGCTCCTGACAACATCAACAACCGCCCCCACTTTAATAGCAGCGAACACTGTGTGCTTGCCAGATGTTAAATCAGTGGTTCTCACAGTGTGGCCCCTGGACCAACAGCGTCTCAGATGCCAGAAATGTCCATTCTCAGGCCCTGTCCAATTCCAGAAATTCTAGAATTTGGTTGGGACCCAGCTGGGTTTTAACAAGCAGTCTAGATAATTCTAATGCACACTAAAGATCGAGAACCACAGTGCCAGGCACTATACCCAGTGCCTCAACATACATACTGAACAAGAACCACAGTGCCAGGCACTAGGCCAAGTGCCTCAACATACATACTCAACAGCTCTACGAAGTCAACAGTGTTTTTTTGCCACACTTTACATACGAGGAAACAGAGGCCTGGAGAGCTTAATAAGTGGCCCAAGAGCACACAGCCGTGACACTGCTCTCCTGAGTCATCCCACCTAAGGTTCACAGGGGACTCACCAGGTCCAACGCCAAGGTACTGACCGCACTGCCAGTAAGTCCAGTTGTGGGTACTAAGCGCCCCCTGTGGGAAGGGAGGGAATAGTCAGTGCAGAGAGAAGCAGGTGGGCCTGTCTCTGCTCAGGGAAGGGCACCTGGTTAGAATGTCCCACCATCTCAGGCTTCGGAAGCACCCTTCTCCCCAAAGAGGGCCTCAGCCTGCCCAGGCCCCACCTTCAGCCACAGGACTTACATTCCGGGCGAAGTTGGAGACCTCATACTGGCGGAAGCCAGCCTCCCGAAGGACTGCCCGTCCCTCCTGGTACATCTCAGCGGCAAGTTCGGGGTCAGGGGCAGGAAGGGAGCCCTGCTGCACCTGGGTGAAGAGGGCGGTGCCCCGCTCCAGGGACAGCTGGTAGAGCGACACATGGTCATCACAGTGCCGCAGCAGTTTCCGCAGCTGCCCAAGCCACGGCCCCACGTGCTGTGCCGGCAGCCCCAGCATCAGGTCCACAGAAACACGCCCCGGGAAGTGGCGCCGGGCCTCCGCCAGCATCTGCAGGGCATCACTGGCTGAGTGTGTCCTCCCCAGCAGCTGGAGCTCAGTGTCATCTAGGGACTGGAGAGAGAGGGTCAGGTGTAAGCACGCAGGCTAGCTCAGAGGGAGACGGAAACACCTGACTGACCTTACTGCAGACACAGATACAGGGGAAGACACAGGACATGGCAGGGGGCTGGAAGGTGGAAGGTCAAGCCAGTAGCAGGGGTACCATTCACTGAAGAGTCACTATATGCAAAGCATTTCTACGCAGCGTCTAATTTATCCTTACAACCCTCCAACATTAGCTCCATTTTACAGACGACAAAACAAGTTCAGAGATGTTAAGCAGCTTGCCCAAAGTCACACAATGGCGAAGTCAGACCTGGAATTTAGGACTGACTCCAAAGCCAACCATCTTTTTTTGATTTTACTTTTTATTTTTAAATATTTTGAACCTATAGAAAAGTTGCGAGAAAAGCTCAACAAACACCTTCATCCAGATTCACCAATTAACATTTTGCCACATTTGCTTTGTCTCTCTCTCTAAATATACACATATATTATTATTATGTTGAATCATTTGAGGGTAAGTTATAGACCAGGGCTGTCTAAAAGAACCATCTGCGAGGATGGAAACGTTCTGTATCTGCATTGTCCAATACAGTAGACACTAATCTCATGTGGCTATTTAAATTTTAAGTTAATTAAATTTAAATAACCACATTCTAAGTGCTTCCTAGCATGTGGTCAGTGGCTACTATATTGGTCAGTGCAGATATAGAACATTTTAGTATAATATGGTAGCCACTGGCCACAGGCTAGTGAGCACTTGCAATGTGGTTATTTATTTATTTATTTTTAAATTTTATTTTATTTATTTATTTTTGGCTGCATTGGGTCTTTGTTGCTGTGCACGGGCTTTCTCTAGTTGCGGAGAGAGGGGGCTACTCTTCGTTGCCTTGTGTAGGCTTCTCACTGTGGTGGCTTCTCTTGTTGCTCTAGAGCACAGGCTCAGTAGTTGTGGCTCACGGGCTTAGTTGCTCTGCGGCATGTGGGATCTTCCCGGACCAGGGCTCGAACCCATGTCCCCTGCACTGGCAGACGGATTCTTAACCACTGCGCCACCAGGAAAGCCCCCGCAATGTGGTTATTTAAATGTAAAAAACTTAAATACTGTACTCCTGTACCCCTAAATAATTACATGTGTATTTCCTAAAAACAAGGACATTCTCTTACACAACCACAATCTAATTATAGAGTTCAGGAAATGTAACACTGATACAATCCTGTTGTCTAAGACTCAGTCTTATTCAAAGTTGGCCAATTGTCCCTAAATATCTGCTGTAGTAATTTCCTCTTCCCACCCCAATCCAGGATCCAGTCGCGGGTCACACATTGCATTCAGCTATCATTGTCTCTTTAGTTTCCTTTAGTTGAGATCCTCATCCTGCCTTTGTCTTTTATGACACTGACATTTTTGAAGAGTACAGGCTAGTTGTTTTAATTTTCTATTTTATTATTATTTTTAAAATTATTTATTTATTTTGGCTGTGCCGGTTCTTAGTTGCGGCACATGGGATCTTTAGTTGTGGCATACGAACTCTTAGTTGCAGCATGCATGCGCGATCTAGTTCCCCAACCAGGGATTGAACCCGGGACCCCTGCACTGGGAGTGTGGAGTCTTACCCACTGGACTACGAGGGAAGTCCCCGGGCTAATTGTTTTCAAAAATGTCTCGTAGGGAAGGAAGCTGCATGGTGCGGCCTAAATAAATAAATTATTTAAAATGTCTCTTAATAAGTCCTAGAGCTCTCCTGTACATCACTGTGTTTATAGTTAGCAATACTGTACTGTACACTAAAAAACTGTTCAGATGGTACTTCGATCTCATGTTACCTGTTCTTACGATACACACACACAGTCTCTTAATTTAGGTGTTTCCTCACAATTAGATTCAAGATATGTAAGCATTTGGGGCCAGAGTATCTCAGAAATGGCGTGTCCCTCTCAATATGTCTCATCAGGACAAAGCCCTGACCCCAAACTCTATGGTAAATGGTACATGTATTTGAAGGAGGGAGACAATACTGGCTATGGAACTATCACGGGCCAACCTGCGAGGAACATGTTTCTCCCCGACTTAAAAACCTTCAGTGACTCCCTTGTCACCACTAAGCGAAACCCCAAACTTCCTAGTATGGTGCTGAAGACTCTGGGCCCTAGCTTGCAGCCTTGTCCCCAGCCTCTCCAGTCACAAGGAATGGCTCACAGGTCCCCCCAAACATGCAAGTTCTTCCAAATCCTGTGTCTTTTCCTCCCACACCCTCATCTCTGGTGGACTCCTCTTCCTCATTCAAACATCATGTCCTTCAGGAAGGTTTCTATGATCTTGTCAGACTGAGGCGGCCTTCAGGCTGGACTCTGAGAGCACTTTGTAGAGACCCCCTTTATAAGCAGACTTTATCATGCTGCAGTGATCTGACCACCTGTTGGCCTCCTCCTGGGTCTCCAATCATGTAACAAATCTTTTTCAAGCATCTACTATGTGCCAAGCACACAGTGCTTGGAACACTGTGATGAACACAAAGGCATACACGATCCCTGCCTCACAGGGCTTCTGCTCTACCACAGAAACAGACAATTAAGGACTTACAAAAGCGTCACCATACACTTTTTAGTGCCTACAGGTTCCTGGCACCCAGAAAGAGCTCAATAAATGTTTGCCCGATGAATGAACGTGATCACCCAGGAGAGACATCCTGGGTGCCCTAGGATGAGGTGGGTGAGATGGGTTACCTGGAGGCCAATGGACAACCTGTTGACTCCTGCTGCCCGGAATGCTGCCAGCCTGGAGCCTGGGGCCGAAGAGGGGTTGGCCTCCAATGTGACTTCAGAGTCTGCAGGCAGGTGAGTTGCCTGGGCCACTGCCTCCAGGACAGCTGCCACAGTGTGGGGGCTGGCCAGACTGGGGGTACCCCCACCAAAGAACACAGACTCCACTCTAGGGAAAGAGGATGGAGAAGATGAGACGTGGGGGAGCCCTACGGGATGCCTGCACCTGTCCTATGCACCGGCCACATAATTCCCGAGACCCCGCCTACAGCCCCCAGTACCCACCGCTGCACCCCACTGAGTTGCAGCAGCGTCTGAGCCTCGGTCACCAGACAGCGTCTCATGGCAGCCTCGTCCACACCGCGGGGGATGTACTTGTTGAAGTTGCAGTAACTGCAGCGCTTCTCGCAGTAGGGCCACTGGGGGCAGGGGGCGTGTGAAAAGGACGAGAGATGACCCTGTGCTGCCCTGGCCACTTCCAGGGTTCAGTCGCACACATCCCCATCCCCATTCCTAGGTCAGTCAACAGTGGCTACCGCATCTAAGCCACGCAACTCCCCAAGGGGGTTAGTAAGCCCACTTCAATAGGAGGAAATTGAGGTTCAGAAGGGAAATCACTTGGTCAAGGTCAACGAGATGGTGAGCACCAGAGACTTCAGGTCTCCGGACCAAGACATTTCCCTGCCAGGGAAAGGGCCCCAGACCTCGTCTGGTAGCGGGGAAAGACGGCAGGTGGGCTCGCAGCGCGACAAGCGCCTCCTCGCCTCTGGCCCTCCGCGCCCGAGCCTCCGCCTCCCCTCCCCACTCACGTGGACGTAAAGCGCTGCGCGCTGGCTCCCGGGCGTAGGACCCCGGGGTCCTCCCGCGTCCTCCGCGAGGCGGCGCCTCTGGGCCATCTTGGCGGCCTTCACCCAGCCGCGGGCCCGAACACCGGGGAGCGCCGTGCCGCCCGCTGTGGCGGGGAGGCCCGGTGCGCGGGCCAGGACCCGAGATCGAGACAAACCCAGTGCAAAGCGTCCGGTGTGCGCTGACCCGGGCCGGGTGGGCCGCCCGGGCGGAAGGAAAGGGGCTGCGTGGCCGCGCCCTGTGTCGGAGCGCCGCCGAGAGGGCTCCGGGCCGCAGCGCCACCGGGAGGGCTCCGGGGCCGCAGCGCCACCTGCTGGGCACCGGTGCGCTCACCGCAGCCGCCCGGCCGTCCTTTGGCGGCGGCAGGGGTGCGGGGAGCTCCGCAGCTTTTGGCACCCCGTCGAAGGCGAGTTCCTGGATCAATCCAGGAACTCTTAGTTCGTTCGATGGGTTCCTTCACATTTTATGTGTCTGGTTCAGAGCTGGGCGCTGGGGCTATCCAGATGCATAAGGCCAGGGCACAGTACAGGTGCATGAGACAGGACGTAAACCAACAAGAGACAACAGGCAACCGATTTTAATTCAGCACTTGCTGGATACCAGGCCGGTGTGCTCCGTGCCGCGAGGCGGGTCTGTTACAAGGGATGTGGAATCAGTGGGGTAGGACAGGGCACTTGGACTGAATGTTGCAAGAGCAGAAAATCCCGGGGGGAATGGGCTTGGCCAGGAGAGTAGGTTGTCAACTCCTGGGTCACGCCAACCCCAGGCACCTGCTGTGAGGAGTGTCAGAGATGGTGTATGTGGGACAGACAGGGTTCAGGTGAAGGGCTGGACAAGCAGGCACCTGAAGAACTGTCCCGGAAAGTGGAAGGATCATGGGCCTTGGAGTCAGTCACCTGGGTTCCCTAATTCCAGTTGTGTGACCTTGGGCAAGTCACTGAACTTCTTGAGTTTCAGTTTCATAGTTTGTGAAATGGGGCTAATGCCTACTTGACGGTGTCATTGGGAGAATTTCAACAGGAAATGTATACGGATGCACCTGTGTGTGTATAATGCCTGGCACTCAGAATACCCTAAACTTATGTTCATTTTCTAAAAAGTGAAGAGGACGCTGCTGCTGCTGGGGCCAGACACACTGGGAGGTGAGGCTTGCAAGCAGACGGAACTTTTCTTTCTGTCTCTGTGAACTGGAAATCGCTGTGCTCAGCTGTTTTTATTTCTTGGGTCAAGCTACAGCCTGCTTTATCTGCCCATCAAGGAGGAAGCCCCAGCTTCACTGAAAATTGGGTTGGTTGGGAGGGACGGGGGAGTAGGGGGATGTAGGATGATAGCTAAAGGGTATGGAGTTTCTTTTTAAAAGGTGATGAACATTTTTTAAATTGACTCTGGTGACGGGTGCACATATCTGTGAATATACTAAAAACCATTGATGTAACACTTTAAATGGGTGAATCGGGTGGTATGTGAATTATAACTCAATAAAGCTGTTTTTTTTTAAAAAAAAGAATACTTCTTGCTGTACTAATCTGGCAACAATGTGAAAAAATATTGTGTTGGTATCTCAAAGGAATCGAGTGAGGATTAAATGAAGTAGATAATACACGCCGAAGTGCTTAGTACCATCGTTGACAAGGAATAGGAGGTCTGAAAGTGCTTTGGTCTCTTCCCTTCTCCATCCTGTAGCAACTGCCAAGAGAGCACGCCAGCAAGAGAACAGCCAAAGTAAACAGAGAAGCTCTTTATGCCAAATCGCAGAGCCCACGAGGGGAATGTGGGGGAAGGGCAGGGAGGAAGGATCCTCCCCACTCCTTTATTCACAGGTTTAGATGGTGTTCCATCTGCTCTCTTAGTTTGAATTTCTGGACCTAGAGGAAAGGGAAAGGAGTGAGAACCAGGCGTGGGCCTCTGCCAGCTAGGGTGACCAAGCCCAGCTGGTTTGCCTAAGACTGAGGAGTTTCTCAGGTTAAAGCCAGGAGGGTTTGGGGCAAACCAGGATGAGCTGACTAGTTGGTTACCCTACTGCCAGCCTCTCAACAGAATCTGGCCCACCACTCGGGGAGGTATAGGCAGGCCGCCTGACCTTCTGCACCTGGGCCCCGGGCTCCCCTACCCCTCCCTGGTCTCCTTACACACCTTTCCTGAGACGGTGAGGGGGTAGTTTGTGACAAACACGATGTATCGCGGAATCTTGAAGTGGGAGATCTGCAGACCAGAGGGAGATAAAGCATGAGGCTGGGCGGGGTCCCACAGTTGGGTGTAGGGGACAGTGGGCTGACAGGTTGGCAGGCAGAGGGTGTTGGAGAAGTGAGCAACGTCGTGATGCTTGGGGTGGGTTGAGGGTCCCACCTTCCCTTTGCAGAAAGCCTTGATCTCCTCCGCTGTGGTCTTCTCCCCTTTCTTGAGCTGAATGCAGGCACAGATCTCCTCCCCCATCCGCTCATCCTTCACTCCTACCACCTTCCAGAGTCAGAGATAGAGATCAGACATCCCCATCCCCATCCGTGTCCCCTGCTCTTGGGGTCTCACCTGGGCTCACCCGGGCTGGGCGCCTCACCTGCACTTCCTGCACCTGTGGGTGTGTGTGAAGGAAGTTCTCGAGCTCAGCGGGATAGATGTTCTCACCGCCGCGGATGATCATATCCTTGGAGCGGCCCAGAATCTTGCAGAAGCCCTGCTCGTCCATCATGGCAATGTCTCTGCAAGGAAAGCCCAGGAGCCGCCTCTCACCTCTGCCTCATCTGGCTGGCTCGCTCACTCATTCAGCAAAAATTTATCAAGCACCCACTATATGTCTTGCACTACTCTAGCCTCTGGGGCATATGGCATGAACAAGACATTACTTGGATCGTATAGTCTCATGTAGGAGGCAGATAAAACCAAGTAAACCCATACCTATGGCATATTTTTTCTCTCTCTAAACATATCTATACATATGATTTTCATGGCTGGCTTCTTCTTATCATTCAGGTTTCAGCTCAAACGTTTCCACCTTAGAGAAGCCTTCTCTGATCACCCAGTAAAGGGAAGCTCCCCTCCCCACCACAGCCACTCTCTCTCTTAGGACCCTATTTTATTTTCTTCGTGATGTTTATAAATGTCTGAAATGATCTTGTTTGTATCTGTCTCCCTCCACCGGACGTGTGGGAAGTGAGAGCAGGACCCTTCCCAGTGTGCCTTCCGTTGGGCCACCGGTGTTTAGAATCATGCTGGCACATGGCAGGTGCATAATTAGAATTTGTTGAATTAAATGAGTGACTGAATCTTGGCTCAGATTTTGCAGGCACTGTCCCAGGTGCTCTCATCTGTGCTGCATTTGGTCCTTCTGGGAGCCCTATTTGGAGACTATGGTCATCCCCATTTTATACATTTTGGAAACTAAGTCTCGGAGATGTGAAGGGACCATCTTGACACACACGTTCTCCCTGTTCTAGTTCAATGTTGCCAGCTCAGCCTCAGGACCCCCAGCCTCCCCTCGGCAGCCCAACTCTCCGCACTGCCCTGCCTTCTCACCCTGTCCGGTACCACTTGTCCTGTCCAGTTGCTTCCTCGGTCTTCCAGGGCTCACCCCAGTAGCCCAGCATGACGCAGTACCCTCGGATGCACAGCTCTCCAGGTGTGTTCAGCTCTGCCAGTGTCCCCGTCTCCACGTTCACGATCTGGGCCTGGGACCAGGCAGCTTCAGGCTGGGGCCTCCCACCCTCTCACTTCAGGATGGGGGGCCCTCAGGATGGGGGGAGCTTTGCCTTCCTTCCCCCTAGTAATGAATCCCCCTGGCTCTGCCCATCCCCAGGGAAGGGAGACAAAGGCTGGAGTAGGTCCATCACCAGTCCGACCCTGGAGCTGGGCATGAAAGAATAGTTGAGGCCCAGGCCAGGAGGTGCTGAGGAAACAGAGTGGAAAGGAGCTGCTCAGAGGAGGAAGCCTGCGGGGGAGCCAGGCCAGCTGAAGAATTATAAACAATGCACAAGAAAGGGGAGTCTCCTCTTACTTCCCATTAAGCAGTAAATAAAGAAGCCAAAGAGGGTGGCACAGCAGGGCCATGTGAACAGAAGAGGTGGCAAACAGGCAGAATCTGAAAGCCTAGTTGAGAAACGAGCCACAGCCAATG
Organism: Pseudorca crassidens; assembly: GCF_039906515.1. Taxonomy (NCBI): domain Eukaryota; kingdom Metazoa; phylum Chordata; class Mammalia; order Artiodactyla; family Delphinidae; genus Pseudorca; species Pseudorca crassidens. Next base: position 40,045,977 of record NC_090314.1, read on the forward strand.
TGCAAGGAAAGCTTAGCCTGTGTGCCTCGTGTCTGCATCTGTGAAATGGGGAGAACTACACTTGCCCTGTCTACCTCACAGGTGGGCATCCCAGGGAGTGGCAGTGAGGCTGTCAGACACATGGGAGGGGGCTGATGTCACTGCACACTCACTTCAGGGAGAAGGGCAGTTGGTCCCTGGGGAAGCACTCTGGCAGTGACCCCAGAGGGGCAAGGGCACAAGGCGGGGAGGGGAAACCAGGTACGGGCTGGCGTAAAGCACCACTGTTACAGGCTGGGAATTTGAGAGCGAAAGGTGCTCTGGGTCAGCCTTCAAGGTGCAAGGGACCCCCAGAGGAAGAAGCTGCTTGGGAAACTGTTTATGCCAAGCGAAAAGAGGACCTCTGCCAAAGTGAGTGGGGGCGGCTGGGGAGGCAGGGCTATGGGAGAGAAAGAGCTGTGTAGGAAAAATCTCTGTGCCCTGGATCCTCTTTGAGGCTGTTCTGGCTGCCCCAAAACAGACAGTGGGCTTGGCAAAAGCACACCTCAGACAGCAAGGGAGGCTGCGGAGAAGGTCAGCTGCGGCTGACCACTGTTCCAGCTCTTCCCCACTCAGGCCTCAGCCCACAGAGAAAGCCCCAGGCCCGGCAAGACCTTGCTGCTGCAAGACCTTGCTGCTGCGGGCTCTCAGCGTCTTGAGTGAGCTGTTTGGATCTCTAATTGAACGCAATAGACGTCCCAGGGGGTGAACGCCCGGCGAGTGGTGGGAGGTGGGGTCTGGGGCCCACCTCTGTGTGAGGCATGATTCTGCCCACACTTTCCGTCTTCTGCTCCACAGTGTCCTCGGTGAAGTTCATGAAGGTCACGGGACTGTTCTCTGTGGCTCCATAAACCACCTAGAGGGTCCAGAAAGGGTGTTTGGAACAGAGCCCAGGACTGCAGCAGGGTGGGGAAGTTACCCTGAGGGAAGGAACCGGGTCGGGGGTGGGGCGGGGAATGGGGAGAGTGGAAAGGCAGTTGAATGGTGGGAAAAGAGGCATCTTCCGCAGAAGTCGGGAGGCAGAGGCACTGGATGTATTGCAGACTAGCTCAGCTAGCAGGGGGCCGGGCTCTCAGTCTTTGTTCTTTCCTGGAGCAGCGTTACCAATGTCCCAGCCTTCTCCACCTCCTCCCCCGGCTGTCTTAGCACCCCCTTCCTGATTTTGGGCCACAACATCCCCTGCCCCACCCTTCCAAGCTGAAGGACCTGTAAACTTGATGAGAAAGCCAGCCTGCCTTGACCAGCTGGGAGCTACGCAGACACAGCCCACCCGAAACCCGGGACAAGTGCCTAGCCTTGGGGTAGGTGCCCCCCAAGTTCTGGAGAGTTTCCTGTAAATTTATTTTCCTCAAAATAAAAATACAGCCAAAGCAAGGATTTAAAAAGCCAGTGGCACACCCCCCCACCCCCCCTTCCAGTGGTCAGAACATCCTAAGCAACAGAAAACCAGCAGCCAGCCCTGGAGGAACATCACCAGGCGGTGCTCTCGGCCAACTATGACCCCCATCTAGAGGCGACAGGTGACAGGGGCTTAGGAGAGGGCAGGCCTCCACACCTGAGTGCTGGGTGAAGGGAGAGGGGCTGGCTGCCCTCTGTTCCAGGTTCCTTCCAGCCAGCAAAGACACCAGACATTTTTTCATCCTTCAACCCCACCCTACCCCCCATTTCCTCTGTGTTAGTGGAAATGACTCAGGCATAGCTGGGGTTTGGAGAGACCTGGGGTCTGGCTCCTCCCCTCACCCCCAACACAGACAAGAACCCCTACCATCAGCCCAGAGCTCGCTTTGGGGCCAGAGCTGAGACTCTGCCTGCCCACTCTCCCCTTTCCACAAAAATGTGGACACCGTGGCAGTCACGTGGACACACAGAGACCTGGTCGGCTGGGGCAGGGCTGTCCACAGGATCTAGGGTCGAGAAGCCCAAGCTGTCCGGGGCTGGTCCCTTGTAGTCAGGACCCAGCCCCCTCACCCACCCTCACAGTCCTGGGGCCACTGCCCAGGTGTGGCTTCTGTCAAGTACACCTTGATGCCTCTCTGGCTGCCACTCTGGGAGAACCCCCCCACCAAGGGGTCCTGACCGCTGGGGGTGGGGATGAGGAGGTGGGGACATTTCAGGGAGATTAAGGACGGGGGAGATGGTGCGACTGTGCCTGTGGTCTTCAGGTGTTTGCCAAGCCCTGTGCATTCCCCTTGCCCCCAGTTCCCACTTTTCTGGTCACCTTCAGTCGTGGCAAAGGGGCATAGGCGGTGCAGGGGACAGAAACTCAAGCCCGGGGCTGGGAGAGAGGGGCCAGAGGCGGGGCCAGAGGCCAGTCCAGGGCAGGGAAGAGCTCCCACCTCCTGAGGACTGGCTGCGGGTGCAGCTGGAAGGGGAGCCCGACGCCAGAGAGCCCCATTAAAGCGCCGCCGGCCGGCGACTGCGGCGAGACTCGCTGTCCGGCCCCGCTTCCTCCCTCGCTGGGTCCAGGGCACACGGCCGAGCGCAGAAGGGGGGAGGCGTGGAGGCTCAGACTTGAGCAAACAAATAAGTTCAGGGAAGCCTCCCTCTCTTTGGTGTAAACTCCGGGCCCGGGACACACCCATACCCACCCCGGCGGGGGGTGGGGGTGGGGAGGGGTGGGGGTGGGGAAGGGGGTGGGGGTGGGGAGGGAGCAGAATCCGAGGGCAGGGAGATAGGGGACCACACGGTCCCCATGGTGGGGGGGCCCCTCCCCTTCGAGGGCGGGGGCGCAGCTCCCGGCGGCCTCGCGGCTCCACGTAGGAGCTGGCTCCGGCTGCCGGCTGTGGTCAGGGCCATCGCATAAATAGGGCGGGAGACGGAGCACTGAGGACTTGCCGCTGCCCCCAGCCCCGGCCCCAGGCGTCCCGGCCATGGCCCGCCCGATCGTCTTGCTCAGCCTCGGCCTCCTGGCCGGCCTGCTGCCGGCGCTGGCCGCCTGCCCCCAGAACTGCCACTGCCACGGTGACCTGCAGCACGTCATCTGCGACAAGGTGGGGCTGCAGAAGATCCCCAAGGTGTCCGAGAAGACCAAGCTGCTCAACCTCCAGCGCAACAACTTCCCCGTGCTGGCTGCCAACTCGTTTCGGGCCATGCCGAACCTCGTGTCGCTGCACCTGCAGCACTGCCGCATCCGCGAGGTGGCCGCGGGTGCCTTCCGCGGCCTCAAGCAGCTCATCTACCTGTACCTGTCCCACAATGACATCCGCGTGCTGCGCACCGGCGCCTTCGACGACCTGACCGAGCTCACCTACCTCTACCTGGACCACAACAAGGTGACCGAGCTGCCCCGGGGGCTGCTCTCTCCGCTGGTCAACCTCTTCATCCTGCAGCTCAACAACAACAAGATTCGCGAGCTGCGCCCGGGCGCCTTCCACGGCGCCAAGGACCTGCGCTGGCTCTACCTGTCGGAAAACTCCCTCAGTTCCCTGCAGCCCGGCACTCTGGAGGACGTGGAGAACCTCGCCAAGTTCTACCTGGACAGGAACCAGCTGTCCAGCTACCCCTTGGCTGCTCTGAGCAAGCTGCGGGTGGTGGAGGATCTGAAGCTGTCCCACAATCCCCTGAAAAGCATTCCCGACAATGCCTTCCAGTCTTTCGGCAGATATCTGGAGACCCTCTGGCTGGACAACACCAACCTGGAGAAGGTGAGCTCCTGGCTGCAGGGCTCTGCCCCGGCTCCTTCTTCACTGCCAGGAGGCCCAGGGATCCAGGGCCACAGCTGGGCACCATCCCCTCTCCCCTAAATTTGCCTCTTCCTGTGGCTATCTCCAAGGTGAGGAGCTCTGCTACCTCTGTCCTCATCTTGTCATATTCTCACCCCAAATCCCGCCCTGCTGCCCCTGTCCCTGGTCTCGGCCACTGCCCTCCTAGGATTCCTACTTAGGAACAGAGCTGGGGCTGCCCTGGCCCCACCAATGGCCCCCAGGAGGCATGTCCAGGGCTCCCAAACCCCCTGCTGTGGGCAGCAGCCCGCTCTTCCTGTTGGGCCTTCCACCCCTCCTCTGCTGTTCCCCCCCCCCCGCCCCCGTCTCCAGTAAAACTACCACCCCATAAAGGGAGGTTTGTTTACTGAGGAGCCTTCCAGAGGAGCTGGGCAAATCAGGCCCACAAAGACACCCTGTTCCTGGTGGGGAGTGTGCTCAGATGGGGTGGGGGGGCTGGGGAGTGAGGAGGAACACATACCTGAGGAAGACCCCTCCATGCCTCCCAGAGGCCCTGATGGATCCCCCCATACCCACCCCCAGTCCACACACATACATTCCACTGCATTCTCAGGTCCATTTCAGCTGAGTGGGGACAGGGGGCCTGCCCCAGGTTGCAGACATGCACCCATGGTTTCCGTGAGGGGGCAAAGGCAGAACCACTCACCCCTGTTAACCTTTGGCTCAAGGACCCTAGGTATCTCCCCATAGGAAAGACTGGCCATGGCTCACCATGTCCCAGACAACTCACTGCCCTTTGCCCACTCCGGTCACCAGATCCATCTCCTGGCTGCTCAGTCCTTCCTCCTCTGTGATGCCCAGCACCTGGCCAGGTGGGGCTGCCTTGGGTCGGAGTGGAATCCTTCCCTGGGACTAGAAAATCGCTCTGGTGTAGGGGCTCCGGCCAGGAGGTTTGGGCAGGGACCAGGGCAAGGTGGGGGAGATGGTCATCAGAGCAGTCTGATCACCAGGGAACTTCACACCCTTCTCTGGGCCACAGGCACAGAGATGAGGGCAGAATCATACCTGGACGGCAACCAGCCTTCATCTGGGTGGACAGAGTCTGCCCGAGCTTGCCCTTCTTCAGCCCCAGCCACTCCCCAGCAGAAGTCAGAGTCGCCCGTGGCCCACCATTGCCAGCGTGGCCTTTCAGTGGGAAGTAGAGCAGGGCAGCAGGGGCTCATTTGGGGCAGGGGAGGCCAGGCAGAAACTGTGACGTCTGGGCCAAGATATGGGCACCAATAGAATGTTTCCTCTGGAGCCAGACAGCCTGGCCCAAGACTCCCCCGAGGTGGCTCCACAAATAGTCTGGCAGGCAGTGAGGGAGCAGTGAGGACAGAGCTGGGGGACATCCCAGGACCCTGGGGGCTGTGGGGAACCTGGGCCCACTGCCCATCGCACCGAACACTGACCAGCTTCACTGTGTGCCAGCTTGGGCCACTGGGGCCAAACTCTGGCTGCCTCCCCAGCCCCAGTGTTTGTGCAGGAAGCATGGTGCCAGGGGAGGAGGAGCTGGATGTGGTCCTGCAGCTACTGTTGACTCCCTGGGCAAGGGACTTAACCCCTCCCCCCCCCCACCAATTTACATATTGGAAATAACACTACCTATCTCAAAAGGTGGTTGTATGGATTAGGTCATCTGAGACAACTTAGTCATACTGTGAAACTCCTCAAGGTCCCACTGCTTACGTCCAGGGAACGACCCTGCTCCTCTGGGGCCATAGAGATGGGAGAGGCCGGACACGGGCTGGGGTGCTCACTCGTGCCCACCTCCCTCCCTAGTTCTCTGATGGTGCCTTCCTGGGTGTGACCACGCTGAAACATGTCCATCTGGAGAACAATCGCCTGAACCAGCTGCCTTCCAGCTTCCCCTTTCACAGCCTGGAGACCCTCACCCTCACCAACAACCCCTGGAAATGTACCTGCCAGCTCCAGGGACTGCGGAGGTGAGAAGACCCCCGTGGTACCCCCAGAACACGCTCGTGTGATGGAGTAGAGACACACTGGCCCTGCACTAAGACATCCTGGGCATATGTCCTAGATCTCTACCTAATAGGTGTGGAACCCTGGGCATTTCCCGATTTGCATGAAGATGACAGTTCCAGACTACCTTAAAGCCAAGTCAACCTGGCCCCATGGCTCACTGGCCCTTCCTCCAGTACTCTTACTCTCTTCCCTACCCCAGCAACTCTCTGTCTCTCCAGGTGGCTGGAAGCCAAGACCTCCCGCCCTGATGCCACTTGCGCGTCGCCCGCCAAGTTCAGGGGCCAGCACATTCGTGACACGGACGCCTTCCGCGGCTGCAAGTTCCCCACTAAGAGGTCCAAGAAAGCCGGCCGCCATTAAACAGGTATGGCCCGGTGGGCAGGTCCCCCATTCCCTCTCTAGAGATTCTGGAAGTGAGGAGGGTGTCTCAGGATACTTCCCCACCATGAAAGGGCATGCAGACCCTCCATGTTTGCAGGGAGAGGAGGGGAGGACTGGGGCTCCCCCTCTAAGGGGGAAAATGATGCTGCCCAGGACCACCACCATTCTCTCCAAACACCGTCTAGGTTGTTGGAGTCCTGACACCAATCCTCGCCTCACCGCAGGTCCTGACCCAGCCGGTCCTGGTGACTGGTCTCTGCCTTCTGCCGGAGAAACTACTGATCCTCCCACCTCTGACCCCCACCTTCTCCCCACAGCCTTTGCTGATGCACAGAGCTGTCCACACCGAGACATGTCCTGGGAGGGGACTCGGGCACTGCAGCACAAACCCAGCTCCACCGGACGGTGAGAGCTTCAGCACGCCTGGCCCCACGGCTACGGCTCCTCTCAGAGAAGCCGTTGCTGAGACCCCCCCAGTCCTTTAGAACCGGAACACGGTGGCCATCAGGATGGCCACTCTTCCAGAATCCTCGTCTCTGCTCCCCTTTCCCTGCCATTTGGAAACAAACATCAGATCCTTGCCCCACCCCTTGCTTCTAGGAAGGGTCTCAAGCCCCTACCCCCAACTTTGCCAGCCCCCGCCTGCCAGGACACTCTAGCCGGACACTGGTGCTTTGCCACACATCCTCCCGTGCTGCATTTCTTCCCCAGATTTCTATAAATATAAATTTATGTATGTGTAATATTTACTCCCCTGTCACCTATCTCTGTGACTTGAGAGCTGCCGATTAGGTAAGACTGTTTTGTCTCACATCTGCTTTCTGGAATGACGGCCAGCCAGAGGGTCTTCCTTGGAGACCCAGGCTGGGCTCCTCCCCACTCCCAGCAACCTCTTCTTGCCCAGCCCCGTCCTCCACTCACCACCAGTTCCTTCATGTTCAGCTTGTTGATGATGGCTCGGATCAGCTCTGAGGATGCAGGGGACCCACCGATCACACCTGAATCAGAGAGAGGGCTGACACAGCTCCCACCTTCTCCAGGCCCAGTGGACCCTCCCTTCACCTACGGCCCTTTTTAGGAAATAACATTCCCTTCTCTCCCCAACCCCGGACCTATTCCTAGACCAGGCAGCTGGCCTTGGGCTGGAGTCTAGGGACACTGGGGATTTTCCTCCCTCCCACCCATGTTTCTACAGTGGCCTTCTTGCCCCTAAATGAAAGATTGGGCACGTATGTAGCTCACTGGGCCAATCCTGGCCTGCCACCCTTGGCCCCATCCCACCTCCACACATGGCTGAGATGTCATAACTTGAGAAGTCTGGCTGGTTCAGAATGTCCACGAACATTGTGGGAGTTCCGTACAGCAAGGAGCCTCTGTATGAGGGAGGTACATCTCAGAATCAGGCTTGGAAGTAGAAGGGAACTTCCTCTTCTCACCACCCCACCTGACCCTACAGTAAGGGCCAAGGCTGCAACTATGGGGAACAGGCAGGAGAAGCTCCTTGGAGGGAGGAACTGGTCCTCGCCTGGGGGTCTCCCACTACCCCGTCTCCATTTCTCCTGGTTGGAGGGAAGAGACATCTTGGAAAGGGATCAGGGCCCAGAAGTGAGGAATAGGAGGGTCTTATCAGCCCACAGATAGCTGTCCACTGATGCCCACCTCTCTCTGCTGATGGCCTCCAGCGCCTTCTTGCCATCAAAGACCGGAGAGGACAGGATGAGGGTGACCCCGTGCATCAAGCTCACCATTGTGCCTCCCACGGAACCCAGGCAGTGGTACAGGGGGCTGGGCAGGACCACCCGTGACTTGTCTGGTGGCTGGAGATGGAAGCAGGAGGCTGGGTCTATTGCAGGGCCCCCGGAAGCCAGTTCCTCTAGCCAGCGGGGGAGCCCAGCAAGCCCCCCACCGCCGGCACGGTGCCAGGGAAGCCCTTGCTGGGCCAGCACCCCCTCACCTTCTGGTGCAGTCTCAGGCGCTCTCCTATCATGTTGGAGTTGTTGACAATGTTGTAGTGGGAGAGCGTGGCCCCCTTGGGGCTGCCGGTTGTCCCCTGACAAGACAAGCAGGTGATGGCTTGGCCTCTTTCATCCCATCTCCTTCCCACCCTGGGCCAGTGCATGGAAGAGCACTGGACGGGGAGTCAGGAGACCGAGACGGCTGCCCCAGATCCATTCATTCACTCAGTACATATTCACAAAGATTTGCCACATGCCTACACGGTGCCAGGTGTTAGGATCCACAGAGGTGGCAAATAAGGTCTGTCCTTATGCCGCTCAGAGAACTCTGGGGCTCACCAGCACATGCCCTCTCTGGACCTCAGTCTCCCGATCTGCTAAATGAGGGGCTCTGACCTGTGGTGGCTCAGTGCATCTGCCCCTGTGCTGGGGACAAGAGGGCCAGGGGAGGTGGGCGTGTGACGTGGACACCAGGTGCTGAAGTTTTCCCGGGCAGAGCAGACAGCTAGGGCCGGCCCCGCTAGAAGAGTGTTTGCTCTCCCCTGATCTCCTCTGCTGCCTCCTCCTTCTCGGGGGAGGGCCACATGACGGGCAAGCGTTAGTGTGCCAGCCTGGGCTCGGGACAGGAGACCTCTGCCCTACCGAGGTGAACTGGATGTTGATGGGGTCATGGCAGGACAGGAGCTGCTGGGTGTGCCGGAGCCGGGCCAGATTCTGCTCTTGACTGCCAGCTGCCACCACCTCATCCAGAAGCAGCGTCCCTGGCAGAGTGGCGTCCGCCGAGATGACTGTGGTCAGCTCTGGGAGCCTGGGGGTAAGGGAGCATGGTGAGAGTCGGGGGCTGAGGAAGGGCCCACAGAGATGGGGACGGGATGAGGGGGCCAGGAGGCTGCATGAGGCACGCCTCCCAATCTGGGACACCCCCACCTCTGACTCTTCAAGTGCCCCGGCTGGGCCTTCTCCACCTCTGGACAGATCTGCTTCAGGATGTTGTAGTAATGCTGGGTCTTGAATTGCCTGGGGAACACGAGGGCTTTGCAGCCCACCTGTAGGAGGGGAGGGCCCCACCACGGTCAGCAGGAAGACCCAGCCTGGGGATGTGGTGGCGTCCTAACAGTTGCTCTCCTGCCCACACACACCACCACCACGACACACACATGCACCACCCCCGACACACACACACCACCCCCAACACACACACTAGCCTGTCTGACCAACAGCCCACTCTTCCCACCCACCGTCTAAGGAAGGACAGACTCTGGGGGTCACTCCCTTGAGCATGGCCCCCCAGCCCAGTCAGCCCTCTATGACAACTGGAAGCCCCCTGTGCCACCAGCTGGCTCCCCCGCCCCCACCAAGGCTAGGAATGGGCCTACCTTCTTGAGGGCATACTCCACCTCCATAGCCTGGTAGGCTGGGTTCACAGACACCTGGTGGAGACAGAGAGGGTACATCACGTGTCCTGGGCAGACTCTGTCCCTCTCACTGCCCCTCCACTCTCAGAGGCAGCACCCTGTACCTTCAGGCTTCCTTGGTGGGCTTCAGGAGAAAGCACCAGCTGGTCTGAAACCAGCCAGGCACCGGTATGATTCTGGGGCCAAGGGTCAAGGGGGTTCCCCTGAATGATGCCCCCCCCCCACAGCCAGCTGTGCCAGGTAAGCCCCTCCTCACCAGAATGATGCCTGCCTGGGCCGTGGCCAGCTGCATGAGTACCCATGCGTAAGAGTTGGGTCCCCACATGCCCAGACGGTCACCCTTGCGGAGGCCAGTACTCAGGAGCCCAGAAGCAGCTTTGTCCACCTGGTATAAACAGGGCGCAAAAGGGTGAGATGCAGGTGAGCAGAAAGGGGCCCATGACTCGCCCCTTAACCTTTGGCCCAGGGGTTCACATCAGAACCACCTGGGAACAAGGGACAGGCAGATACCTAGGCCTCAGCAGATCTGGAGGCGGCTTGGGAACATGCGTAGTTAACCAGTGTCCCAAGAACGACTGATGCAGGAGGCACCTGGGCCACCTCTGCCTCTGTCCTGCCCTCCTCTCCTGACATCCCTTGGGGCTCTCAGGCAGCCCCAGCACCCTGCCCCACAGCTAGGCGCCACCCTTGCTGCTCCACCCAGCCAGGGCAGCCTGGGGGCCAGCACCTGCCCGCTTTGAGGGTTCAAAGTCAGGACCCACCTCCTCCTTGAGCTGGGCAAAGGTCAACCTGATGTTTTCGTGGTGGACGACCAAGGCCTCTCGGTCCGGGACCCTCTGCGCTGTGGCATTCAGGCATTGCCCCACAGTCTTGTTAATGAGGTGCAACGTGCTGTGGCCCTGGACATGGCTGAGGCCTCCAATGGGCAGGGTGGCGGTGCGATCCATCTCTCCAGAGCTGTGGGGAGAGGGGCTGTGGGCTCAGCTGCACCAACCCAGGCGTCCTGGCGACAGAGGCTGGCACACCCCGCTGGGAGGTAGGCTGCTTACAATGTGTGCGGGATACTCCAGAAGCTGTCTGATCCGCCCCATCCCCAGGGACCATCATCATTTAACTTAGGACCTGCTTCGCCCTTGGGAGATCAAACCTGGAGGCTGACGTCCTGTCGTTAATCAGAGAGAAGGTTCTTTTCCCCAACCTACTCCCCAGTTTCCACTCAGTGCCAGGGGCCTGGAGCCTTGGTGCCAAAACCCTGGAAAGGGAAACTGAAGTCAATCACGCTGATTTGACGAAGCAGGGAGGTGGGCTGTGTGGGCTAGGAATGGCCTCATCCTACACACCGCTTCCTCCTAGTGAAAAGGCCCCTGGGTATGTGTCAAAACCCACAGAATAGTCTAACACAAGGACTAAACCTTAATGGACTACGGACTATAGTCAATAATAACGTACCATACTAGTTCCCTAATTGTAACAAATGTACCACACTAATGCAGATGTTAATAGCAGGGAAACTGTGCCGGGGTGGGGTGGGGGGTGGGTATAAGGAACTCTATGTTCAATCTGCTCAGTTATTCTGTAACTCTAAAACTGTTTAGGGGGACTTCTCTGGTGGCGCAGTGTTTAAGACTCCGCGTCCCAATGCAGGGGGCCCAGGTCTGATCCCTGGTCAGGGAACTAGATCCCACATGCATGTCGCAACTAAGAGTTCACAGGCCACAACTAAGGAGCATGCCAGCTGCAACTAAGGAGCACACATGCCACAACTAAGGAGCTGGCGACCTGCAGCTAAGGAGCCCATGAGCCGCAACTAAGGAGCACGCCTGCTGCAACTGAGACCTGGTGCAACCAAATAAATAAGTTAAATAAATGTACACTTAAAAAAATTAAAAAATAAAACTATTAATTACTAAAACTATCTAAAGTCTATTCATTAATTAAAAGCAAAAACGAAAAAAGGTCCCCAGCAATCCAAGTGTCACAGGCCCAGGGCTGCTCGTGCCCGCTTCGCTGCCCTGGGTGACAGCTGCTGGGCTCCCACCCAGGCCCAGGTGGGAGTGTGGTAGCTCTCAGACCCTGTGCTCATCAGAGAGGGCATGCTCCAGGACCCTTCCAGGATCCTTCCAGGCCTCCTCTGGGCCACCACTGGGTGGTCTGGGCCCCAGGGACCCTTCCTGACGATTCAGTCCTGCAGCTGCTGAGCTGAAAAGACCGAGCCTGGCTTTCACTGACTGACCACTTATGGCTTATGGGGAAGAATTTCTGGGAAGAACAAGGTAGGCAGGGCAGAGCGGAGCAAAACTGGTTTTCCCTGTAAATGGGTGAGGAGACCTCATGTCGCAGGAGGGCGGGTCCCAGTGTGGGCTGATGGGGAGGCTGTCCTGACTTCAGCGAGGCGGAGCCACACATTGGGAAGCGAGCGAGCACTGGGCTGGAGTTGGGGGCTTGAGGTCTCATCCCAGGGGTACCACCCGCTGGGTGGGTGGCTGTCACAGACACCTTTGGTGTCCCTTGACATGTCTCCTCAGTGCATCTCTGGTTTCAGCTGCTGGGACAGTTCCTTGCGGTTCTGTCTGCTCAGGGACTCCCTCAAGTCTCCCCTTCTTAGCTGGACAGTTCTGGGAGGCATCGAGTCCCGGGGGGAAGACCCTGGTTGCCTGCACACACGCCATACTGACTTCTCTTCTTGTCTCCTCCACACTCCCTCACTCCTACTTCCTAGGATCGCAGATAAATCACCAGCACCCAAGTCCTTGCTCTCAAGAGAATCCAAGTTAAGATACCTGTGTCTTCATCCCTCTAGGCCTCAGCTTCCCCACCTATAAAGTCTGAGGACTTGGATCAGTGGTTATCCTCAAGGGGATGCTATTTACCTACCTGGGCAATCTTCTCAAAGGGCTGTAGGGAGTCACCTAAGCCAGGTGTGCTGGAGCAGAAAACAGCCAGGTGTCACGGGCCTCTGAAGCCCTGCCAGCAGCCCACACTCAGGTTGACAAACCTAAAGAACTACTAAGGTAGTTCCCTGTGGTCACCATGACACCCCTCAAGAGAGACTGTGTACCCAAATCCTTCACTCACAGGCATACTGTGGAGGGCGTCCATTTTTGCCCCCTGGGAAACACATATGCTCTTTTCTTCGGGTTTGCCAAGGTGATAGGGGCAAGAGCAAGCATGTGGAGAAAACCTGCTTAAGAAGAAAGTCAACACAGAGGAAAGTAGGAGAGATGGAAAGAGACAGAGAGACAAAGAGAGACAGAAACAGAGACAGGAAGACCCAGTGACAGACTTAATCTTGCGATTGTCGAATACCTAGACCCAGTCACGTGTTAAGCCTACCTACCTCTGGACTTTTCACTGTCAACAGTCAATAAATTCCCTCTTTCAATTTAAGCCAGTCTGGGGGTCGGGGAGGGGAAAGCTGAACTCCATTTGCAACAACATGGATGAACCTAAAGGACATTATGCTTAAGGGGAATAAGCCAGACACAGAAAGATTAATACTGCATGATCTCACTTATATATGTAATCTAAAATATGAACAAACAAACAAATTTAAGCCAGTCCGAGTTCGGTTTCCATTGCTTACAACTGGTGAATCCTAACTATATACATTTTTTGCGTTCAGTGGCTTACCACTGCCCTTGAAAGCCTGGCAGGCCGCTTCCCAACAGCCCAGCATCTGGATTAGAAGGCAGAGAAATACAGATCTCAGCCAGTTTAATGGTCACATTGTCAACAGATCATTAAAGGTGGGGAGCGGGGGGATCTGCCTGACAACACGGACCCTCTTCTTCTCAAAATGACCCGGAGTCCTATTTTGTTTGGAATCTGGTTTTCTACACATTCACCATGGTTTTCAGTGGCTTCTTGGAGTGTCTAGTTGGCAAATCAACAGGTTGATTAATGTGCCCCCCCGCGAAATGCAGTTCAATTGCCCTGTGTATTATCTCCTTTATCTTCATGGTGGCTCTGATAGATGGTATGAGAGAGACCCCCAGTAGCCCCTTGTCCCTTAATAATACACCCTCAGATGTTCACCTGGCTATGGCCAGGTGGAATAGAGACCACATTTCCAAGCTTCCCCAGCAGGTGGTCTGGTCCAAGAATAAAGTTCTGGCCAAGCGGACGTAAGGAGAGGTCGTGAGTGCAGGTTCTGAGAAGAACCCTTAAAGAGAAGCACATCTTTTTTTCTTTCCCACTGGCTGTAATGCTGCCCATGACAGTTCTCTTGGACCACATGGTGAGCTTGGGCACCACAGAGCAACAGACAGAAGGGCCTGGAGTCTGACAGCAGGCTCTACCATGCCGGCCACAGACTGGCCATCTCCCAGAAGAAGAAACCCCCACCTCCTAAAACCACGGTGAGAGGGGATTTTTGTGATACACACGAAGCCAATTCTGAAAAATACAGGTGGGAATTAGGAACTCTCATTGTACAGGTAAGGAAACTGAAGTGCAGAGAGGCAAAGTGGGCTGCCCTGCTGGTAAATAGCTGAGCCTGAAGTGGAGAGTTCAGTACCACTGCCCCAGCATTACAGCCTTGCCTGCCCAAGCCAGGGAGAAAGGATGGGATGGGTAATTCTCTTCTTTAGGCTCTGGATTTAGTCCCTAACTGATCAACAGAGATTGTCTAATCTCAATTCTATTTTTCCACAATTGTTTACTAATTGAACCCGAGAAACTGGGACTGCGTAGGGCAGGGTTGTGGTGGAAACAGGTTGCTCCTTCAGAGGATTGAAGGGTTCTAGAAACACATATCAATGCAATTTGCTCATAAACTTAAGAACCACGCATCGTTTGGAAAGACCGAGTGCAAACACCACTGATTCTACGTCCCTCCTTCCTCAGACACTCCCAAGCGCCTTGGTCAAGAAGGGTGGCCTCTTCTTTTTCTACTCTTAAACAAAGTGGCAGATACCCCCATTTAAACCTGAAAAAGACAATAAAGAGATTTGGTTTCAGGAAAAGTTGTTTGCTTGTTTGTGGAAAGTTTAAGGAGTTGGAGCAGGACCGCCAGGAGTCCCAGCTGCTACCAACTCAAACAACTAGAGTAAGCCTTTAGCTATGCGCGCTGGGTACTATAAAACGCCAGGTGGGAGTGAGTCAGCCAGGCGGGAGCTGGGAGGGAACTGGAGACAAGGTACAGCCCCACCTAAAGCTGTCCACAGAGAATGGGCCTGTGAAAATTCAGGCCCGGATCGGCTGCCAGATCTGATTTCATAAGAGAAGTCAGGAAACAAAGATTTAAAAAAAAAATAATTCCTTTGACCTTTCATCTTTGGCAACTAATGTGTTCACTGTTTTATCCTCAGTGCTTCACAGGGCCTGGAATGTAAGAAGTGCTCAAATGAATGACCAAAAGAATGAATTATAAATAATGCACATAACCCAATTAAAAATAAGCAAACAGGGCTTCCCTGGTGGCGCAGTGGTTGAGAATCCGCCTGCCGATGCAGGGGACACGGGTTCGAGCCCCAGTCTGGGAAGATCCCACATGCCACGGAGCAACTGGGCCCGTGAGCCACAACTACTGAGCCTGCGCGTCTGGAGCCTGTGCTCCGCAACGAGAGGCCCGCGCACCGCGATGAAGAGTGGACCCCGCTCGCTGCAACTAGAGAAAGCCCTCGCACAGAAACGAGGACCCAACACAGCCAAAGATAAATAAATAAATTTATTAAAAAAAAAAAAAAAAATAAGCAAACAACTTGAATAGACTTTTTCCCGAAGAAGATATATGAATGGCCAACAAGCACATGAAATGCAAATTAAAACCACAATGAAATACCACTTCACGCCCACTAGGAAGGCTGTAAACAAAAAACCAAAATATCAAGTGTTGGTAAGCATGTGGAGGAACCGAAACTTTTTTTCCGTTGCGGAGCACAGGCTCCGGACGCGCAGGCTCAGCGGCCATGGCTCACGGGCCCAGCCGCTCCGCGGCATGTGGGATCTTCCCGGACCCGGGGCACCAACCCGTGTCCCCTGCATCGGCAGGCGGACTCTCAACCACTGCGCCACCAGGGAAGCCCAAGACTAACTTTTATGCAATAAGGCAGGGCTGCAGGCTGCCCATGAAGTTCATGTGCTGTCCTCTTGGGCAAGCCTCAGTCCTCAGTCAACATACTCACCCTTGTGTGAGACACAGCTCCAGCTAAATGTGCCAATGCATCTTCTAGCTCATGGCAGATGAGAGGCAGGCTCTCCTCTTCCATCTCCCTTGCACATCACCCCAAGATTCATTATTCAACCCAGCAGCCCAAGTACTGCTCACTGATCCACGCACCATGGGGCTGCATTCTTGCAGGGGTGGGGGGGGGCTCCTTTCCCTAATTTTCAGAAAGACACTAGGCTAGTGGTCAATCTGGGAGTAGAGATGGCAGATGGTTGGGCTGGAGGGGACAACTTTTAACCTGTAATAACTGTTTTATCCTGAAATAAAGTTATTTTTATGTACCCACAAAGATGAGTGACACATTTATACCAGCTACAACATACAACTAGTGTTCAAGAAAATGAAGGAGCTGTTGTGACAAATAAAACCCAAAGAGCACTAGTGAATGGTTATTTTCTTAACTGATGGCCATTTTAATGCGCAGTGGCCACCAAGAGCACGAGAATGACTATGATGTTGAAAGGTCCTCAGCAAAAAATAAGAATTTCAGGGGCTTCCCTGGTGGCTTAGTGGTTAAGAATCCACCTGCCAATGCAGGGGACATGGGTTCGTGCCCCGGTCCGGGAAGATCCCACATGCCACGGAGCAACTAAGCCCATGTGCCACAACTACTGAGCCTGTGCTCTAGAGCCCGTGAGCCATAACTACTGAGCCCATGTGCCGCAACTACGGAAGCCCACACGCCTACAGCCCATGCTCCACAATGAGAGAAGCCACTGCAATGAGAAGCCCGCGCACTGCAATGAAGAGTAGCCCCCACTCTCCACAGCTAGAGAAAGCCCGCGCACAGCAACGAACACCCAACACAGGTAAAAATAAATAAATTTATGAAAAAAGAATTTCGACCTAAGTCTCTTAGGGGAAAAAAAAACACCACCTCAAAATAGATCACAGACTGCATGTAAAACATTAGAAACATTTAGAAAACAACATGGGAGAAAACCTTTAGGATCTAAGGCTAGGCAAAGTTTTTAAACTTGACACTACAAGCACGATCTATAAAATTAATAAACTGACCTCATCAAAATTAAAACTTTTCGCTCTGCGAAAGACCCGATTAAGAGGACAAAAAGATGAGATACAGAGTGGGAGAAAATATTTGCAAACCACATATCTGACAAAGGACTAGTTATCCAGATTGCATAAAAAACTCTGAAAACTCAACAGTTAAAAAAAAAAAATTCAACTGGAAAATGAGCAAAAGACATAAAGAGATACGTCACCAAAAAGGATATACAGGTGGCAGATAAGCACATGAAAAGTTATTCAAGGGACTTCCCTGGTGGCGCAGTGATTAGGAATCTGCCTGCCAATGCAGGGGACACGGGTTCGAGCCCTGGTCCGGGAAGATCCCACATGCCACGGAGCAACTAAGCCCGTGCGCCACAACTGCTTAGCCTGTGCTCTAGAGCCTGTGAGCCACAACTACTGAAGCCCGCGAGCCACAACTACTGAAGCCCACGCGCCTACAGCCCATGTTCTGCAGCAAGAGAAGCCACCGCAATGAGAAGCCCGCACACCGCAACGAAGAGTAGTCCCCGCTCGCCACAACTAGAGAAAGCCCGCATGCAGCAACGAAGACCCAACGCAGCCAAAAATAAATAAAATAAATCTATTAAAAAAAAAACAACAACAGTTCTTTGATGATATAATATTGGGGACCACAAGGTGTAACTGGGCTGCCCAGTTCAGTGGGCCTAGAAGCCACACCATCTCCATCACTCTCTGCTGGGATAGCCCCTTGACACATTTGTTAGACCTATTCTGAGGCCCCCCACTTCTCAGCTTGCCTTTATGCTGCCACACCCAAGAGGTGAAATATTGAGCATAGGAGATCATGTCCTTTTCCCCGTGGTTATCAAGGAAAGCTAAACTGTTTAATGTATAACACACACTTTCATGAATTTTTTGTCAAGATTAACAGGTCACTCCTCCCAAAAGCAACCCTTGATTTTTGAGCAAAAGAAGATAGACACAAGAGTATATACTCTGAGAGTCAAGAATAGACAAAATTAATCTATGGAGATTAGAAATCAGAACAGTGATAGTCTCTGGTTGGGGAAGGGAACTGACTGGAAAGGGGCACTAGAGAAATTTCTAGAACTGTGCTGTCTATATGGTAGCCTAGTCACATGTGGCTCTGGAACACTTGAAGCATGGCTAGTCTGAACTGAAGTGTTCTGTAAGTGTTAAATACACACCTGATTTGGAAGACTTTATGAAATAAAGAATATAAAATACCTCCTTAGCAATTTTGAAAAGATTGATTACCTGCTGAAATGATATTTTGGCTATACTAAGTTAAAGAAAATATATCATTAAACTTATTGCCTATTTCTTATTACTTTAATATGGCTACTAGAAAACATAAAATTCCACATGTGGCTCACAGTATATTTCTACTGAACAGCACTGTTTAGAGCGATAGACAAGTTCTGTATCTTGGGGTGTTGAGTAATGGGTGAATACATTTGTTAATATTCATCAAACTGCACAACCAAGATTTGTGCATTTTACTGTCTGTAATTAAACCATAAAGTCCCATGATCTTTCCACCACCCAACATAACCTTCCTGAAGGAGTCCACAGCTTACAAAGAATGCAGACTACAAAGAACCCCCAAGGTAAGAGCTACAATGAAGATTTTGAGCAAGGCACTCTGTATTGGTGGAAGCTTCCTTTTTTTTTTTTTTTTTTTTTTTTTGCGGTACGCGGGCCTCTC
Source organism: Pseudorca crassidens (assembly GCF_039906515.1). NCBI lineage: Eukaryota > Metazoa > Chordata > Mammalia > Artiodactyla > Delphinidae > Pseudorca > Pseudorca crassidens. The sequence continues at coordinate 40,064,324 of NC_090314.1, forward strand.
ACCGTTGTGGCCTTTCCCGTTGCGGAGCACAGGCTCCGGATGCGCAGGCTCAGCGGCCATGGCTCACGGGCCCAGCTGCTCCGCGGCATGTGGGATCCTCCCGGACCGGGGCACGAACCCATGTCCCCTGCATCGGCAGGCGGACTCTCAACCACTGCGCCACCAGGGAAGCCTGAAGCTTCCATTTTTAGCTCGAATAAAACTGATGGTGTATATGTGTTTTTGCAGAGAAAGTAAACAGGAAATTATTATTTGAGTCCAGTAAACTCAAGAAGACAGAGGACCTGAAATACTTGGGGTTAGGAGGCATCCATGCTGCAGATTTTCCCTTGGGCCACTGTTCGGGGCTCATGGGGAAAGTACACAGGAGCCAGGGGTGGAGGCTGATTCAGAACACCTGCCCTTGATGGCATCACTAAGGTGCATACAAGGTTTAGCTCTTAGCTTTCTAGGGTCAAAACCCTCAATGTTTTCTGTTCACTCATAGAGGACTAGAGAAAACCAGAGAGTCCAGAGGTTAGGAAGAGTTCATAAGGGTTTAAGCATAAGTAAGATTTCATACAAGTATGAAGGCTTCCTACTTCGACCACAGCCCTCTTGGATTCAGGGATCCAAGTCTCAAAGCCCAGCCTCCTTAGGAATCACAGAATGTCCACAGAAATACTGCAGAGTGCTTCTTATCCAAGTGGCCTATTTTACAAAGAAACCAAGGTCCGGAGAGGTTGAGAGACTTGCCTAAAGCCATACTGGTCGGGCTGGGCTTGCTTTCCTGTCATTCAGCTCCCAAACCGAGAAATACATGCATGCCAATGAGATTCACAGAACATGATTCCTAAGGTAGAAAAACAGCTTGTTTATTTCTGAAGGGAGAGGCCCCTGGCAGAATTATTGGTTCCTGTCATTTATCAGGACACTCCTCTAGCAAGGCCCCTTTAAGAGATGCAATTACATCCTGTACTTTGGTTTGATCAGGGGGGAAAAAAAGCAGTCCTTTATCCCAACACTCAGCGTAATCACGGATGGGTCTGTCAACACAACCAGAGCAGCCCCAGCTTGGTTTAAGCAGTTACCTCTGCCAGAACGTCTTCCTCCTGCTCTCCAGACAAGGCTCTAAACGGTGGGTCTTGGGGGTCATTGCAGGAATGCGCAAAGCCATTGTTACATAAGTACTTTCTGTCTCATAACTCATTAGCACCAGGCTGCGGGTAAGAATTTTCTTACGCGACCTCATTTAACTCTCACTCTCACGACAACACTATTTACACATAACAAAAGTCTCAAGTTTAACTTAGTCCCAAAGCTACCAGCTAGAAAGTGGTTCTTTTGAACTTAGATCTGTCTGGCTCCAAAGTCTTTGTCTGTAGATGGAATAAATAAATAATGTGGGAGATGTTAGGAGGGCTTCCTACGCAGGGTTCAAAAGAGTTCAAGCACAAGCAAGAGTTTATATCAATACAAGTATACAGCCTTCATCCTTCAAACCACAGACCTATCATTGGAGGGATCAGGCTCAAATTCCAGCTTCTTTAGGAAGTCTTACCTAATCCCATTCCCACCTATCAGATTCTTCCCTGCTTTGATTGACACTCTCCTGGTAGAGCATCCTTACTGCCTTGAATCAGTGGGTCTATGATCCTTCCCTGCAGATCCCTTTCTGGCAAAGAAGCCACTGGAAACAAGTTCATTCATCCTTGTATCCTCCACTGCACCCTCTACAGTAGGTTGCATACCTACTGTGTGCAAGGCAGGAGAGGTAACTAAAACCGATGTGTACCAGTCACTGATTACAACGTCCAAATTTATAGTTTATTTTCTATTATTACATTTAGACCGGAGTAGTGAGTAAGGATATCATTACCAAATCCCTTGTTAATCATCTTTGGTAGATTATGGGAAGGGTCTATTTTTCTATTGTGATTTCTACCCAAAACACTTCCTAGCTTAATATAATCCCCTCATATAGGGACAACATTTTATAGTTTCCAGTACTGGTCCCACCTGATTATAGCCATCCCCCTGGAGGGTGGTCCATGAAGCCCACCCATGCCCTTGCACCAACCATCAGCACTGAGTCACTGGAGCCCCCGCTCTGAGGGTGACACCTGATTCTGAGAAGCTTGAGCCACGGCTCTCTCTGTCTTTCCCAGCTCTGAATGTTCCCGACACCCTGGGCGCAGCTGCCTCACTGGCAGCCCCAGGCCAGCGTTAGAGGTCTGAAGGAAGCGCGCTTATTGGAGCTTCATCAGGAATCGCATTGGATTCTGCCCTCCTAGGCTCCCTGAAGCTCCAGACTAGACCATCTGCCTTCCCTGGGGATGGGGTTGTGTGGACAAGGGGAAGGGGGTCTGTAGAGCAATGGGCAGCTTCTGCTTTCCTTCTGGGGAAAAAGGCTGTGGACAACCCTGACTTTGATGGATAGGGGAATGTCCAGAAGATCCAGGGGCTCCATTTAGGGCTGGGCAGAGGCTGACATCTTGGTAACTGGCCAGAAGAGAACCAGGTGCAATGAAGAGGCCACTGAGGAGGGAATCCTCTCCTACCTTCAAATCACTTGAAATTCCTACCCAGACCCCATTTGGAGGTTCTCAGGTACCAACTCTGCCCCAAAGCAAAGGCTGAGAAGAGCAAGCCTTTGTCAATCCAGCATGTAGGTAGCATTAGTGACAAACTCCACGGTTAGGTAACATACTCAAGGTCACGCAGCTATAACCCAAAGCAGTCTGGCTTCAAGGTTCTTGCTTTTTCTTAACAGACAGAACTGGGGATCTGATCGGTAACAGGCATGGGGTGTTTGTCAGCAAGAAAGCAGGCTGTATGTGACCAGGTCAGAAAGAGCAGAGGACAGAAGCCCTGGAGCTTTCCACACCATGGCACCTAGAACACTGACTAGTGATCATCTGGACTTATCTTCTCCCTCACTAGACTACAAGCTCCCCGAGGACTGCGTTCTCTGGCTTTCATAACCACAATACCCGCCCTGTGCTTGACGTGGCGTGCGTTCTCCGGAACATCTGCTGACTGCTCGAGACTCTTGAGGGCTTCTTGAGGACAAAGTAGGCGCAAAATCAGGCCAAACCATCATAGTCAGTAGGTAAGGCCTCAAGCGCCAGGGAGCGGCAGGGGTGGGAGGGGGTTAGGCCAAATGCTCAGGAAGTCTTTCTCTGGACACACGGGTCTCCTCCTGACAGAGTCAGAATTTCAGTGAGGCCTGGTGCCCCTACTCTGCAATTGTAGGCCTGCAGCATGTAAGAGACCTGCTTTGTTAACACATAAAAAGTCAAAGGTCAGGGGACTTCCCTGGTGGGGAAATGGTGAGAACCGTTTTCCTCAACAGAATCCCATCTGCTGACCTGCCCTGAGCCACTGGGTTTTCCCAGAAAATTAAGCCTAGTGATCTGAAAGCACTGCATGCTTTCTATCTTCAGAAACCAGCAAGTTCAAAATGTTGTGATCTTGGAGTTCTAGCCAAAGAGGAGGAAATTGCATCTCCCTCCAACTTCATTCCTTTTTTTTTTTTTTTTTTTTAACCAAGCAGTTCTCTCAGAGAACTTTCGGCTTCTCGTCACTTTTCCATGCCCAGACCTACACTCCACCTGGCATCCAAAACTGTGTCCTGACCTAGCTGGCTGGCAGGGCAGGCTCAGTGGTGCCCAGGCCTCCCCTTGCTGGGCGCTGAAGATAAAAGCCACCACTGATAACATCAGCGGGAGGCCAGCTCTGCTTAATCAACACACTTTCACATCTGTTATCTTACAGGGAGGTAACATTACTTACTGTGTTGCTGTAGAGGCAGCAAAACTACTTGGAAACACATCCTCCACCTGCCAGCCCCCATCCCACCCTCTGCATTGAGGACAGAAGAAAACAGGCCCGGTAGGTAGCAAGGAGCCAAGCGGTGTTTGAGGAGAGGGGAGACTGCTGAGCTTAGTGGCCTAGGGTGGACAACACCGGGTGGAAGATCCCCAAGTTTATCCCTGCAAGGGGTCCAGCTCAGAGGCAGTGTCCTGGGGACAGAGTACAGGCCTTGCCCCTGCCCCTCCCCCTCGGGACAGACCACTAACGGCTCCCACTTCTGGCCATCAGTGTGCCCGCGAATGGACGAACCTAAAGTCCCAGACCAGAGCCCAGAGTCAGTGCACGGTCCCTGCCAGCCACCAGCCGCAGCCCCAGTCTGCGTGGGCCAGGCCAGCATTTCCTGTTGCCTAGGTGCCAGGTGCGGGGTACCTACTCTCCCGCGTGTGCCGCCCGGAGGTGGGGCAGCCGCGGGCCTCCCAGCCCGAGCGCGATCGGCCCCCAGCGAGGTTCCGCAGGACCCCCAAGATCCCCTCCGGGAGACGGAGCCCGTCCCTCTCCTCCCAGGCCGCGTACCTGAGGGGACGGACGCCCCACAACCCCACTTCCTGCCAAACCCGGGAGAGGCCGACCCGGGCCCCCAGCACCCACGGGCTCCGGGCGCACAGCCTCCCGACGCGCAGCATCCCGACGTAGACAGGCACGGCTCGCCACTCCCGCGTCCGGGCCCGAGTAAACTTTTAAGTGCGCTGAGGCGGGGCGAGCGCGGAGCGCGCGGGGAGGCGGGAGGGTCGCCTCTGCCTATGGGTTGCGGAGGACTAGGTGCCGGCCGGGCGGGGCGGGGCGGGGCGAGGCGAGGCCTGCGAGGCTTGGAACGTGCGGGGCACCTTCCCCTTGACCCGCCGCCCTCCGCCTCCCACCCTGTTAAAACGGCCCTGGTTTCCTTCTGGATCCGACGTCCCCGGCCCGCAGCCCAAGGCAGGTCTCCCTTCCCAACCACTTGGGTTTGGGGGCGCAAGAGCGTATTGATTTCCTAGAGGGGGAGCCAGCGGCGCGGCGCGGCGACGCCAGACGCGGCCGTCCCCCGAGCCGTGTTGGCGCGCGGGTCACGTGCTGCCCCCGTCCCCCCGCGGGTTGCCGGCCAGAGGCCAGGGAAGCCCGCGCGAAGCGCCCCCAGCCATGCCGGCTGGAGCAGAGAGCCCGCGGGGGAGGGGAGGCAGCTGGGACAAAGCGTGGCGCGGCTGAGACCGCTGCGGCCCGAGTGCTGGCTGAGGACAGACGTCAGCTTCAGAAGGGACTCCATTAACAAATGGAGGGGACCCCCACGTCCCAAGCGTCGGCCTCCCATCCCTCCCCAGACTTCTGCCTTGACCTGCAGTGCACCCTAAGGTGGCCTCAGGCGTTGGAACCTGTCCACCACCCCCACCTCCGCGCCCCAGGCACAATTCCTGAGGCCGAGGAGTGAATGAAAAGTAAACCTCTCTCTCTCCAGACCCTCCCTGTGGTCCCCTGAGGCCCAAGTGTGATTGCAGGATGGAGGGAAGGTGACTGCCCATCTCTGGACCTAGCTAGGAAAAGACGCACTGGACAGCAGTGTGGCACGTGTGCCAGGTCCGTAGTGTCTCGCTGTAGCCGTGGCCCTTCTTCCAGAGGAGAAGGGGGAGAGCAATACGGGAAGGACCCTGGCAGGGTGGCCTCCCCTCTCCTGACCCAGAGGCAGTGATACACACTGGGCCAGGAAGAAGGGGTGGCTGAGGGCGGGGCTTGGCCTGAGAAGATCTCCGCCTTTATCTGGGAATTTTGGCTCAACCGAGGTTGTGAGAAGGAGACAACGCCGCTCCTCTTCATGAGCCTGAGAGTGACCTCGATCCCTCTGAAACCCTGGCTCCTGGGGAGGGTCCCCACACTTCAGTTGTGTGGGGATGGGCTTGCAAGGGCCTGCCTTCCTCATAGACTAGCTCACAGACTCTGATAGCCCAGCCCAGGGAATGTGGGGCGCTAGGGAGTATCCCAGGTCTGGGTACCAAGCCCTGCTTGGCAGACTCTGCTACTAGCTTGCTGGGTGACCCTGGGTAAGTCATTTCTCCTCTCTGGGCCTGTGAAGTGAGGAGTGGATACTGAGCTTGCAGGCCCTTGCACTTTCTTTGCTAGTTTGAGGATCCTGGAGGGGGAAGGGTGGGATGAGTCCCTCCCTGAACTTTGCTCCAGACTCAGCTTTCCACACACTGGGCTTTCCTGACTTCCCAGACATAGATGTCGTGGAATCACAGCCACCAGTTTCAAGATATCTCCTCCATGCCAGGCTCTTCATGCCAGGCTCTTCAACGATGTTATCTCTGCCCTCACAATCAACCTGCAAGGAACAGGCATGCCTTGGAATGTGTCTTTGTTTTTATGGATAAAGAAATTGAGACCCAAAGCGGTTCAGCTACTTGTCCAAGGTCAAGGTGGGCTCAGTAAACACAAGCCAAGGCTCTGTCTATACTCAGTTTGTGGCTTTGGGCAAGTCACGGGGCCTTTCCAGCCTCAGTCATCTTTAAAATGGGACTAATACTAGCCTCACACAGAGGGCTGGGGTAATCACTGAGTACAGTAGCACAGAACTGGTACTCGACCAGTTTTCAGTGATGGGTAGTTTATTTTTCCATCCTCTTCTTCCTCCTGTGTCTACACTCTGAGACCTTCCTCTGCGTTAGGTATTGCAAACCTTTTTTTTTTTTTTTAGGAGGAAGAATTACTTTTCATCTCTGCAAAGCCTTGAGAGCTGTGGTAGGCACTGGTTTCAAGGAAGGTGGGGAGGGCTGGGGGGAAAGAAAAATGGAAATGCCTGATGTGAGAGTTCCTGAGTCCAGGTAGCAGATCATGGTGACCAGAATTCTTGGGTCACTTTGAGGGAGTAGGTAGCTGGGCACATTGGCCGTCCATGCCCTCCAACTTTCCTCCCTCATCCGTCAACCAACTCAGTTCCTCATAGCTCCCCAAGGGGCTTCCTGCCTGATCCGAGCATATCTGCTTGTGCTGCACATGACTTGCATGACTTGCCGGGCTGGGGTTGGAAAGGATTCCCTTTGGACTTGAAGAGACATTTCTCCAAAGAAGATGTATGAATGGCCCACAGACACATGAAAAGGTGCTCAACATCACTGGTCATTAGGGAAATACAAATCAAAACCACAATAAGTTACTACCTCACATGCTTTAGGATGGCTACTATCAAAAAAACAGAGAACAGTAAGTGTTGGCGAAGATGTGGGGAAATTGGAACACTTGTGCATTGCTGGGGGGAATGTAAACTGGTGCAGCGGCTGTGGAAAACAGTATGGCAGTTCTTAAAAAAATTAAGAACAATTACCACATGATCCAACAATTCCACTTCTGGGTATGCGCCCAAAAGAATTGAAAGTAGGGACTTGAGTAGACATTTGTACATCAATGTTCATTGAAGCATTATTCACAATAGCCAAAGGCAGAAACAACCCAAATGTCCGTGGATGGATGGATGGATGAACAAGATGTGGTGTATACAACAGAATATTATTCAGCCTTATAAAGGAAGGAAATTCTGACTTATGCTACAAGGCTCAACCTTGTAGCAATATTTAAGGTATGATAAGTATGAGAAGGACAAATACTATATGATTTCACTTATATGAGGAGTCTACAGTAGTCAAATTCATAGAGACAGGAAGTAGAATGATGGTTGCCAGGGGCTGCAGGGAGGGGGAATAGGGACTTCTTGTTGTAGGGTCCAGGATTTTAGTTTGGGAAGATGGAAAAGTTCTGGAGATGGGTGGTGGTGATGGTTACAAACAAGGTGAACATACTACTACTTTTTGTTAAAAAGCCTTTTTCTTGTTTTATTTTCCTAAGACGGTGTACATGTTTTCTCTCAATAAATTTTTTTATTAACAGCCCAAGGAAGGCCTCCTGACTAGTGGCATTGATCATTTACAGAGACTAGCATGTTTCATGAGGTTTTCAGTGGGTGCCAAGGGGTTACATAGGCCTGCAATCGGCCTCGGAGTCAGGTCTGGGAAGAATCCAGCTCTGCTGCCTTTCCTCTCAATGACCCTGAGCAAAGTTCTTTTCTCTGGTGTAATTTTTCAAAGCTCTCTGTTGTAAATGGCTGTTTCCAAGTAGTATATGAAAAATGTCTCTCTCAAAGAAATTTCTTCTCTGTAAGTCTGAGAAGGGAGCTGTCTAATAAGAGATGCAGTAGTCATGAAGGAAAGGTGGGAAAAAAGACACTGCTGGCAGCCACATAAAGAAGAAAAAGGAGGATGAGGGAGGGACTTTTACATAAAGAAGAAAAAGGAGGATGAGGGAGGGACTTTTAATTTTGAAAGAAGAGATGACAGTGACTTGATACATGATGCCTGTACTCTACCAATCAGATCCAGTAGCCAGTATCAAAAACAAAACAAAGCAAACAAAAAAACAGGGCTGATAAAAATTGTTCTAAAAACGATGTTTCTGATTTTCTAGCTGAAAGTGAAAATAAGGAACTCGTTCTGAACTGCTGTGTAAAGTAAAATTATTTGACCACAACTGATGATGGCAGACACAGACAATCATGATCTTAAACAATCAGTATTTTCTTGCTGACAACTCAAAATTGAAAAAACTAAAGAAACTGCAATCCCAGCGGCTGCCAAAAGTTGCGTAAGCCTTGCTTTCATAAAGAGTGTGGTACGAAAACCTTTCTTTAGACGATGTAATTTTAAACTTTTCTTGGGTCAAAGTCAAGAACTAAAGTCATCTGTCAAGACTTGAATAAGACCCAGTGTTATCAGACCAAATCTAATTTATCTTCCTTTACTCAATCATTGGTTCAACAGACATTCCCTGAGTGCCCACTAGGTACCAGGCACAAGGCTGGGCTCTCAGGCTGCAGATATGAATAAGACAGGTGGGGGCTTCCCTGGTGGCGCAGTGGTTAAGAATCCGCCTGCCAATGCAGGGGACACGGATTCGAGCCCTGGTCCGGGAAGATCCCACATGCCGCGGAGCAGCTAAGCCCGTGCGCCACAACTACTGAGCCTGTGCTCTAGAGCCGCGAACCACAACTACTGAAGCCCATATGCCACAACTACTGAAGCCCGCGTGCCTAGAGCCTGTGCTCTGCAACAAGAGAAACCACCACAATGAGAAGCCTGTGCCCCGCAACAAAGAGTAGCCCCCGGGGCTTCCCTGGTGGCGCAGTGGTTGGGAGTCCGCCTGCCGATGCAGGGGACACGGGTTCGTGCCCCGGTCCGGGAAGATCCCACATGCCGCGGAGCGGCCGAGTCCGTGAGCCATGGCCGCTGAGCCTGCACGTCCGGAGCCTGTGCTCCGCAACGGGAGAGGCCGCAGCAGTGAGAGGCCCGCGTACTGCAAAAAAAAAAAAAAAGAGTAGCCCCCGTTCACTGCAACTAGAAAGCCCGCGTGCAGCAGCGAAGACCCAATGCAGCCAAAAATTAAATAAATGAATAAATAAATAAATTAAAAAAAAATAAGACAGGTGTCTGCTCTCAGGGAGCTCACTGTCTAGTAGAGAACACCAACCCTGAGACTGATGGTGGCATGCGGTGTGGCCAGTGCCATGGGAGAAGGGAGACAGGGGACAGGCACCTACCCCAGGTGTGTCACCGAAGGTCTCTTAGAGGTCTGAGCTGAGTGAGTAGTGTATTAGTTTCCTAACACTGTTGGAATAAATTACACAAGTTTAATGGTTTAAAACAACAGAAATTTATTCTCTTACAGCTCTGGAGGCCAGAAGTCTGAACTGAGTCTTGTGGGACTAAAATCAAGGTGTTTGCAGGGCTAGTGCTATCCAGAGGCTCTGGCGAGAACTCTTCCTTGTTGCTTCCAGCTTCTGGTGGCTCCAGGCATCACAGGCATCTCTGCCTCCTTGGTCACATTGCCTCCTCCTCTTCTATGTCCAATCTCCCTCTGCCTTTCTTATAAGGACACTTGTGATTACATTTAGGGCCCACATGGTTAATCCTAAAAAATCTCTCCATAGCAAGATCTTTAATTTGGTTACATCTGAAAAGTCCCTTTTGCCATATAAGGTAACATATTCACTGGTTCCAGGGATTAGGACGTGGCTAACTTTGGGAGCCATTATGCAGCCCACCCCAGATAGGATTGGGAGGTGAAACTGTGGACGGCCAATGGGATGTTTATAGGGGGAGAGTATATAAATGGGAGTGTGGAGAAAGTATACGTGAAGGCAGGGAGCACATACATTCTGGAAGTTACTAGTATTGTTATGGGAGTGCTTTTTTGGGAGTAGTGGGAGGCAAGGCGGGGCCTTATGAGAGAGGCAGGCAAAGTGTATAATGATTACGGATTTTATTTCCAGCATGTCCTTAGCTGGCAGGTGGTATGTGGTAGGTACTCAATATATTTTGGGAGATTTGAGTCAAATGAATGACTCAAACAAGTTATATTCTTAGGATGCCTACTATATATTTGTTGGAGGTATAAATAGAAAAAGAATCTCCATTTGGTGGTATTCAAACCCTATGACCAATAAGTGAGGCCTTTCAAGGCCTAGGCAGTATGTCAGGATGCTTCCAGATGCTCGTACCATGACCTGAGCTAATCCATCTTGCCACTCTGCCGCTTTCAACGTACAGACAATGTCTTCTTCCCTGATGGTCTCACCATGGCAGTTCCAGGCATCACACACAGACAGAATCAGCAGAGAAGCATAGCAGCCTTTGATTAGCAAGGAAAGCCTTTCTCTTGAGCTCCCCAGCAAACTCCCTGGGGTTCGATCATTGTTATCCCTGCCAACAATTCGAATGCAACCAGGGCGTGGGGTAGCCATAGGGCATCAGTGGAAAGAGCTCACTTTTGGTCAGGGTGATCAGGCAAGTATTTCTGGAGGAGGTGGCATCTAGACTGCGCCTTGAAGGATGAAAAGGATGGTGACAGTGGAGAGGGAGGAAAGGGCATTCTAAGCTGAATGGCATGAACAAAGAGGAGGAGGTGGAAACATACAAGGGTTGGTTGGTTTTACAGGAATTATTTTTTAAAGTGCCTTCTAGGGACTGAGAACTTTGTGTATTTTTTCCCATTTAATCCTTATTCAAAATATAGCTTCCTCTATAGGTGGAAAATTTATGATTGAGGAAATCCAGGATTGGAGAGATTCTGTGATGTGTCCAAAGTTGGCAGAACCAGGACTTGATCTCAAGTTATCTCCAACCTACGGTGATTTTATTCATTCATTCATTCATTGTTTATTTATTTATATTAAACTTTTCTACATTATAATTTATTACAAAATTATAATACATGTGCCTTGTAACCGATGTTCAAGGTAAGCAGTATTAAAAGTGTGTGTATCCCATACCTTTCCCAAGCTCTCATACACGTGTAGACATATGTAAATGTTTCTTCACCTCTCCCTTTATGTATTTTTTCCAAAAAATGAAATCATCCTGGAAAATGTATGAAATCTGAATAAGGTCCATAGATTGATAATAGTATTGATCAGTATTAACTTGTTGATTTTTATAACTATCCTGCGGTTATATAAGAGTTTTATTTGTACTTGGGAGAGACACACTGTTGTATTTATGGATGAAGGGATATCATGTCTGCAACATACTCTTAAATAGTTCAGAAATATGTGTATATTTCTGTAGTAAAGTGTTAACAGTTGGGAAATTTGGGTGAAGGGTATCCAGGAATTCTTCCTTCTATCCTTGCAACTTTTAAGTCTGAAATAAGGTCAAAGTTTTAAATTTTTTAAAACTGAGATCATGCCATGCATCTTACTCAGTGACTTGCATTTTTTGCTTGAGCATATACAACAAACATTTTTTTTCCAGGTCAATACATGTAGCTCTATGAATTCTCTTTAATGGCTGCATAATGTTCCACAGTGAGGTTCCATTGTGTAAATACATTCTAATTTGTTCAACTACTCCCCTTTTGATGGATTTGACTTTAAATACAATGTTAATTATATATTAAGGACTCCTGTAAGTTTGTATCTGTTTCCACACTCTCTATGTTTTTCCATTGATGAGTGCCCATGACAATGCTATACTCATGGTGACAATAGCCCCCCTCATGGCTATTTTTTTAATTTCATTAAGTGTTCTTGGCAATTCTCATACACTTACCCTCCCATATGAATTAGATTTTTTCCATCTTATATGCATTTTAAGATCACTTTTACCTAGTTCTAAAAACAAAACAAAAATCTTTTGGGGGGCTTCCCTGGTGGCGCAGTGGTTGAGAGTCCGCCTGCCGATGCAGGGGACACGGATTTGTGCCCCGGTCTGGGAAGATCCCACATACTGTGGAGCGGCTGGGCCCATGAGCCATGGCCGCTGAGCCTGCGCGTCTGGAGCCTGTGCTCCGCAACGGGAGAGGCCACAACAGTGAGAGGCCCGTGTACCACAAAAAATAAATAAATAAAAAGTCTTTTTGGGATTTCTAATTGCAATTACTTTAAATTTGAAGTTCACTTTGGGACGGACTCATTTATAGGAACATGGTTTATCTCTCTACATGTGGAAGTATTTAAAGCAAATCTATGTAAATAAGTAAGCTATATATACAGGGATCATGTGCCTTAAAAAGCTCTTTGGGGCCTTTTTCAAGGGCTCTCTGAGTCTGACTTTTTTTCAGTCCACCTCTGGCTGTGGGTTGAAGCATGAAAGGGGCCAGCTGCCCTCAGAAAGGTTGACGTCACTGCATGGTACCATTCAGCTCTTTCCTGCATGCATCTCTCCGTGGGTCCTTGACACACTTTCCCATTTTATTATCTCCGTTCGACAGAAGGCGAAACAGAAGCTTGGAGTGCTGGATCAACCTGCCAGGATCGCACTGGACCTAGCAGTGGCAGCGCTGGCCTGATGCCCAAGGTTTTTCCAGGAAGCTGCTGCCTCCTGTCCTGGTCCTGAGCTTTGTCTTCTCAAGGCCTGTGCTACCTGTGTCCTCTTCGGCAGCTGCTCAGACAACCTCACTATCCTGACACGAGGTGGCACTTCGTTTGAGGAGCCGCAGTGCAGGGCTAGTCTATCGTTCCTGAGCAAAAAGCTGTCAACAGATAACAGGCTTCACTTTCTCATGAAGCTGTGGTTTTCCAGCCCCAGGGAGTGAAAAAATCTTTCTCAAAGTGAAGAGCTGCTGTCAATTCCTCACTCTGCTGCCCTGCTTCCCTGGGCTGCATCTCTGCCTGTCTGAATCTGACCCATTCTTTTTTTTTTTTTTTTTTTTTATTTATTAATTTTTGACGTGTCGGGTCTTCGTTTCTGTGCGAGGGCTTTCTCCGGTTGCAGCCAGCGGGGGCCACTCTTCACCGCGGTGCACGGGCCTCTCACTGCGGAGCACAGGCTCCGGACGCGCAGGCTCAGCAGCCATGGCTCACAGGCCCAGTCGCTGCGTGGCATGTGGGATCCTCCCAGACCAGGGCACGAACCCGTGTCCCCTGCACCGGCAGGCAGACTCCCAACCACTGTGCCACCAGGGAAGCTCCGTCTGACCCATTCTTCAAAGCCCAACTTAAATGCCACTTCCTCCATGGAGCCTTTTCTGATTTCTTCCTTCTTCCCAGGCTCCTCCTCCCTGCCATGCTGGGTATGACCCACCTTCTTCCAAATACACTCACTTGCTGTGACTGTCCTTAAAGAGATAAATAGTTGACTTCTCTGAGCCTTAATTACTTCCCTTCTAAAACTGAAATAATATCTGCCTTTTATATCTGGCTGTTATGAGTTAAAAGAAATAATATACGTAAGTCACAGTCCTAGGCACACAGGACGCTCTTACATATGTTAGTCTGGTGTTATCACACTCAAATGTACACCCGCACAGCCCTGCACATTCACACGCAGATTTTCTTTGTATGTGTTAGGACCCTTATTCTTTCTACCTTCTATAATAATTATGTGTGTAGGTTCCTGGGGTGGGGGTAGGGAAATAGGGTGTAGTGAAAAGAAACAGGATTTGGAATAAAAAATTTGGGTCTTCCCCTCAACCAGCTGTGTGACTAAGGTCATGTTTACTTCTCCCTGAGTTTCTTCCTTCATAAAAGAGAGATAACAAAAAAATGTGCTTCATAGTTTCTTCATGTATCAATACATTATCAGAATAAGACTGGTGTATATGTATAGCTGATTCACTTTGTTATAAAGCAGAAACTAACACACCACTGTAAAGCAATTATACTCCAATAAAGATGTTAAAAAAAAAAGGATGCTCAAGGGCTTTAGAGATTGCCAAGTGCTAATGTATTGTTACCCAATTGCTCTTGTCTATTTCCCAGAAGCCTAGAGCACAGTGCCTTGCTGGGGATGGGGAGGGGTGCACACAATGATTTGTTAAATGAGTAGGCCATGGCACTGACTTCTTTTGGTCTTCATAATTCCCCTCTGAGAGAAGTTTTAATATCCCCATTTCAAAGATAAGCAAACTGAAGCTTGGAGTGGGTAAAGTGCCTCATTCATTCATTCAACAGACCCCTGAATGAGCAACTACCCTGCATCAGATTCTGGGGATACAAAAACGAAATCTCTGCCATCACAACGTAGAATGGAGGAAAGAGACATAAAGGTAAGTATAGCACAAGGTGGATTATAAGTGATAGCTAGTATTTATTGGGTACTTACTAAGTGCCAGACACTGCTGTAAGCTCTTCATGTGTTTTACTCCTTCCATCCTCCCCAGACTCTATCAGCCAGGTACCATTGTTATGCGTGTTTCTCCTGTACCCATAGATGAAGCATGGTGATTGCTTAAGGATTCATAAACCTCAGGGAAGTTTTCCTGAAGGACTAGTAATTAGCTAGGCAGAGAAGGTGAGTGGAGAAGGCAGGGCCATTTCAGGAGAGGGAAAGGTTTGGAGGCCACCTACTGGAAGCCTCCACAGCATCCCAGGCAGGGGCTGGTCAGGAGGCTGCAGGAGCACGCAGGGCTCAGTGTAGAAAAGAGAGTGGTCCATATCCTACAGGTAGTTATTTGAAGGGTTTTAAGCAGAGGAGAGACTTGGCTAGATTTTTAGAAAGATCATCTGAGCAGCTGGGTGGAGGTGGATGGAAGGGAGAGAGACTCAGAATAGTAATCCAAGCTCAAGCTGATGGTCGCCCGGACCAGGGCTTGGGGCAGTGAGGAGGAGATGAGAGAGAGAGGCAAAGTTTTCCGGATCATGATGGTTTGGGGATTGTTAGAGGACAGAGAGCAATTTTGAAGGACACCCAGTTTCGGCTGCTAATCCAGGGGGATGGGGGAGATCTGATGAGGTCAGTTTTGGATGGAGCCCAGGTCTTCTGGCCCCCAGTCTTTTCGCCTCCTGGCGCTGCCAGCGACGACTGCCCGCGGGCGTGCTCTCCCAGCACCAGGGAACACAGCTGCTCGGCTGGCGACTGAACTCGGAGCCGGAACCTCACGCTCCCGGCGGTGGCGGGCGACAGAGGGCGCTCCCGCACACGCTCAGGCCGCTCTGGCCCAGCCCGTCTCAGTGGCCGCGGAAGGTGACGTGGACACGGAAGTGGTCGTCGTCGTGGCTGCACCGGTGGGAACGGGGCGCAGGGCTCAGAGGGCGGCTGGCGGGCGGACGGGCGGCGGCGGTCTCGCACCTGCGGGGGCCGGGGACGCAGGCTTTGTAGGTTGGGTGCGACGAGCGTCTTCTTAGCCCTTCTCTTGCCCGTCGGAGCCGGGACTCGTTCAGCCGGCGTCACCATGACCAAGGCCGGTAGCAAGGGCGGGAACCTCCGCGACAAGCTGGACGGCCACGAGCTGGATCTGAGCCTCAGCGACCTGAATGAGGTCCCGGTCAAGGAGTTGGTCAGTACAGTCCCGCGAGGCCCAGGCGCCCACCCGCGACTGGCGCTGGCCCCTGCGTTGGTCGCCTTCTTTCGCATGCCTCAGTCTCCATGGCTTAAAATGAGGTGGGGGGAGTGGGACTAACTCCCCGGGGGAGGCCGCGTCCGGCCCCAGTTTTCTTCCTGGGATGTACACGTGTCACTTTGGCACAGTTCCAGAAGATGGGAAGGAGCTGCTTGTCTGGCTATGGGCTTTTTACGGGTCAGGAGTGAATCTCCCCCCCCCCCCCCATTTCAGGGGCTTTCGCAGCGCTCAGCTCCTTGCCCGACCCAAAGTAGGAGCCCTCAGAGCGCGATTGCTGGATGTATTCGGAGAATGAATGAACAGATGAATGAATGACTTGGTGCAAGTAGGCCTCCGGTTAGACCTGGGTGTGGCCCAGACCTGGCTTTTCTTGGAAGCCAGAAATCCCAGCTGGCTGCCCCAGCCCTGAGGCATGCTTCCTTGAAGAATGTGACATCTCACTGCTTGGTTGGCAAAGTCTCTTCCCAACTCTGAAACTGGTGGGAATCCGCACCATCGTGGCCCACCCCTCCACCCGCCTACTCCCGTACCCCCAACCGGGGAAACAAGCCTGAGGCCCCAGGGACGTTACAAGACTAGTTTGTTGCCAAAGTGGAGTTAGATGGTACATCCCTGCTTTGCCCACCTGGTTCCCCACCCGCATCCCCCACAGTAGCCTCCCTTTGGATGACCTGCACTTTCCTCACTGCCTTTAACGAATTATATTTGCGTTTGGCACTTGGCCCAGTCTTCTCTCTGCCTTGGCTGTGTAGTATGGAGGTTAGAATGGGATTCCCAGTTCATATATCAGCTTCATTGCTTACTAGCTGAGTGCCCTTGGCAAGCTTAGTTATCCTTTAAGCCTAGATTTCCTCATGTATAAAATGGTGATAATTATTCCCGTCGCATAGGGTTGTTGGGAGGATTAAATAAGACTGTAATGTAAAATACTTGGCAGGTAGCAAATGTTGATGCATGTAACTATTACCACGGTGTACTTCCCACTGTGATATCTCAGACTTCTTTAGGTGGTCAAACTTCATGCTTGGGACTTTGACATTTGGAAAGTCCACGTTGGCCCAGTGTCCTTAACTGATATTTGCCTTCTTCCCCGCCCCATGTTTCAGCACGGCCCTAGAACTGCTGTCCGAAACCTTTCACTCCAGGCCTCCGGTTGGGGCAGCATTGCCCCTGGGAGAACGGAAGGGTCAGTTTTGCTGAGCCTCTCCATCCCAAACCCCATGGGAAAACGGAGCTGGGTTGTGAGGGCCTTGATTTCACTCTGCATTCACTCACTTACTCATTCATTCAGGTACGAATCAGCCAACGGGTATATTGAGTGCCTGGCAGACCCTGAACTGGAGAATATGGAAATCACAGAGCTATATTAGACACAGTCCCTGCCCTGAAACCTAATAAGGAGCAGTGCTAGAGAGAATCTTAAAAGTGCTGTGGAGAATTTCTGAGAATCTGGTCTTTTTTCCTTGGATGTTCCCCAGCCACATCCCTACTGTGCATTCTTCTCTAGGTCGTGGGTGACTGGCTCATTTTTCCTTTCGTGTCTCCAGGAACATTATACTTCAGTGCTATTTTTTGTTTTTAAAGGCCTTTTTTTTTTCCTTTGTTGAAAAAAATTTTTTTAACATCTTTATTGGAGTATAATTGCTTTACAATGGTGTGTTAGTTTCTGCTTTATAACAAAGTGAATCAGCTATACGTATACATATATCCCCAAATCTCCTCCCTCTTGCATCTCCCTGCCATCCTCCCTATCCCACCCCTCTAGGTGGTCACAAAGCACCGAGCTGATCTCCCTGTGCTATGCAGCTGCTTCCCACTAGCTAGCTATTTTACATTTGGTAGTGCATATATGTCCATGTTAAAGGCCTTTTCTAATCATGGGAACTTTTGTGGAAAATGCTTCATTAGCAGATGTCACTGAATTGTTCCATGTGTTGATCTGACATTTTGTTCTCATTCCCTTTCCTAGGCTGCCCTCCCAAAGGCCACCATACTGGATCTGTCCTGCAATAAACTGACTGCTCTACCGGTAAGACTGGCAAGCAAGCATGATTCCTTCTAGAGCCCTGCTGCTTCTCCTTCCTGTCTGGGGGAGTTGTGTCATAAGGCATAATTTCAGGATAGGCCTGCAGGCAGGCTACCACTAAAAAGGGCTAAGCCCTTCTGCACACACGGCTCACGGCTCACCACCAGGAGCTATGCCTGCCATCTCCATTTTCATTCGAGCTGGAGCAGCTAGTAAAAGGTAGAGTCAGGATTTGCGCATAGGTGCCTCTGACTTGGGGCCTCCTGGACTGTTACATCACAGTGTGTGAGCCCAAGGCCAAGGTGTTCTCTCTTTGGGTCCTAGTCGGATTTCTGTGGCCTCACACACCTGGTGAAGCTGGACCTGAGTAAGAACAAACTGCGGCAGCTGCCAGCAGACTTTGGCCGCCTGGTCAACCTCCAGCACCTGGACCTCCTCAACAACAGGCTGGTCACCCTGCCTGTCAGCTTTGCTCAGCTCAAGGTAACAATTCATGACCCAATGTTTCATGGCCAGGTGTGGCAGAGGCCTCGGGGACTGAGGGAGTGTGGCTGTGAGAGAGGCCGAGAGGAATACCACCTTGTTGTCACAGCCTCAGACGGCTTTCCCTGCGGCCGGAACAGAGAAGGGCTTTCTTTCTGCTCGTTTTGTTCCACTTTGAGGGGCTCTTTATGTGAACTCGGGCTTACCAGGCTCTCTGCCCCATCTGTTTAGAGTCTGAAGTGGCTGGACCTGAAGGATAACCCCCTGGATCCTGTCCTGGCCAAGGTGGCAGGGGATTGCTTGGATGAGAAGCAGTGTAAGCAGTGTGCCAACAAGGTAAGCACGAGGCTCCCCAGCGGCTCCTTCATACGTTCCCCTGGGATTTGCCTCTGTCGCCTCTTGTTTTCCCCTCCCAGGGCACCCATAGCTATGTCTTTTTTTTTTTTTTTTAAAGAAGATGTTGGGGGTACGAGTTTATTAATTAATTAATTTAGTTTTGCTGTGTTGGGTCTTCGTTTCTGTGCGTGGGCTTTCTCTAGTTGTGGCAAGCGAGGGCCACTCTTCATCGCAGTGCGCAGGCCCCTCACTATCGTGGCCTCTCTTGTTGCGGAGCACAGGCTCCAGACGCGCAGGCTCAGTAGTTGTGGCTCACGGGCCTAGTTGCTCCGTGGCATGTGGGATCCTCCCAGACCACGGCTTGAACCCATGTCCCCTGCATTAGCAGGCAGATTCTCAACCACTGCGCCACCAGGGAAGCCCCAAATAGCTGTGTCTTTTAAAGCACGAAGGTCTCTGAAAACGTCTACTCTGAACCTGTCAGGCAAAGGCACCTTTGTTTCTCTCTTTACAAGCAGTAGAACAATACTGTCTTCTGCTCTACTGCAGTACTTCTGTTCCTAGAAATCAGGACCTTGCATGATCCAACACTGCACTGTTGACAGTTGTTTATATGGAGCAAGAGGGTTAGGCACTGTAGCCTTTCTGAGTCACAGTTATTGAATTTTGATAATAAAGGTGTTGTTAGTATTTGTAAGTTTATACCTGTAAACAGACACATCCTGGGCACATCTGGCATTTGACTTCAGTTGAGTCATCTGACAGGAGGAAGGAACTAACTGGCAGCCTGGAAGGCAAATACTGCCAATAACCTTGAAGGTGCTTTCCATTGTTTCTTAAGAACAGCACTGTACGCATCTCTCAAAAACTCTAGCTACAGTCATTTCTTCCCTCCAGCTTTAGAACAGATTGCTGCTGCTTCAGCTGAGCACCAGATGACTGACTTGGCTATGTTTAGGGGGCGTTGTGAACACAAAAGAGTTAACTTTAAATGCTAGATTAATGTAAGCGAAATGTGTGAATCTCGGGAGTAATGGCCTTTCTTTTCTTATCGTTAGCTCAGGGCTTCTTAGATAGTCTCATCATCTGTGTCACCCACTGTTACAAGAAACCAAGCACAGCATCAGTGCATCCAAGAAGCCAAGGCCACAGTTTGCCCTCAGCTGGGAACAGTACAAGTGATCAGTGAATCCTGTTCTGAAAACTCGCTGCTTTAAGAATGTTGTCTCTTCTGAAGACTAACAATAGCTGCCATGGCCTGCTCTTCCTCTGCTGTGCATGCTTTGCATGTCTCATCTCATAGCCCTCATGAACCTGGGAAGCAGGCGCTACTTCTGTGTCTCTGACCCGAGAAGCCCTCAGTATGCAGCACCTTTCACTGATCCATTTATTCATTCAACTAATACTACATTAAACCAAAGTTGCTGACATTCCAGTTTTTGACCTACAAAAATAACTTTTGTTGAGTGTAAAGGTCTTTAGTATTCACAGATATTTTCCAGACAAAGCTCCGGGGAGCACGGTGCGTTGGGGACGTGGTGAGAAGCCATGCTCCGGCTCTGCTGCCCTCCTGCGCACACCTTTAGGCACGTACAGGAGTGGCGTGGGCCGGTCAGAAGGAGGTCACTTGTCGCCAGGAGTTAGTTTAGGTCTCGTCAGTTCTGACCTCGTGGGTGCATAGTAACTAATCAGCTTGGCACATAGAAAAGCACCTTTTAAAAATAATTGGTTAGTTCAGCAGTAATCACCAGGTGCCTACTACCTGCTGTGGACGGGGATAGGTAGACAAAAGCGACCCTCCAGGGGCTCTAGAAGAGCCTCTCCCGTTTCGGACTGGGCTGTGTTGTCAGGTAACTAACTCCTGACGTATTGTAGCCAAGCTAAAAGGGGCGGCTCTTAAACGTCCAGGTTCTTTATTTAGCCAGTTTTTACCCCCTAAAGCCAACTGAATGGTTGGTGCTTATATAGAATTCAGAGTTCAGGGTGAGACAGGGACTCTGAACTTGGGCCCCCTCTCCACATCATGCTTGACCTTCCTCCAGATCCTGCAGCCCCTTGTTGAGCGGCCATTTTTTAGTAAGCTTGACCCTGGAGAGGTGCCAGCTGGCGCAGGTCCTGGCTTACTCGGGACAGGGTTCCTTGTGGCTTTAAGCCAGGCTCTTGGAGGGAGTGGCTTTTGCAGACCTGCTCCTGTGTCCCTCTTATGATAGATGTGGGCATGTCTGAAGTTTCCATGAAGTAAAATAATTACATTTGAATACATGTCTGTCCTGCAGGTTGTCTAGTGCAGTAGCGAAACAGAAAATTAAGACAATTTGCTGTGTTCATTTAGAATACTTGAGCTTTTCTTCTCTTATTAATGCAGTCAAGCAACAGTGTTCATTGAGCTCATAAAATGCCTTTCTCTTACAGCTCTCCTGCCTCTGTGCACTATACGTAAGAGGGACAAGCTCTGGCCTAGGAACTCAGCAGACGTACACGCTCAGCTGTGCTACTTTCTAGCCATGTGACATCAGAGCCTGGGTTTTCTTCCTTATTTTTACAATGGGCATCCGGTCAGTTGCTCATCACACCTGTATTGAGTGCTATAACTAGCTAAATGCTGTGCTCACCTGCAGAGCTAAGGACAGTAGTCCCTAACCCTTAGGGAGCTTACAGTCTAGGATTGAGATGGATAAGAAAACTCCCACGAGTGGGAGGAGGGGAGCCTGAGGCAGCCAAAAGAGGTCAGGAAAGTGTCTTAGAGGAAGTGCTGTCCCTGTTTAACACAAAAGTTGCTGGGAGAATTACATGAAGCGATTGTAGATGGCAGGACTCTCTAGATTCCAGTTGGCACTGTGTTTCACAGACTTCTTTCCTGACCGCTTTAGTGAACTGGGCTTATATGGCTCTTCTCTGGCTAAGGTTGGTGCAGTGAGGACACAGGATAAGGTTAACTTCATTAGCTCTGCACAGCTTCCAGGGCCTCTGGTGATCAGGGCTCCTGAAAAGAACAGTCTCTTTTTTGAGACTCCCCACAGTGAAGACAACTGCGTTGAGTAGTTCAGCACCCTCCTCTCCCTTTGCAGGTGTTACAGCACATGAAGGCTGTGCAGGTGGATCAGGAGCGAGAGAGGCAGCGGCGGCTGGAAATAGACCGAGGTAGGTGGCCACCCGCCTCATGCTTGAGGAGCTAGGATCCAGGATAGGAGCCGTGCAGAGCAGTGGGGAACAGCGTGGTGGTAGATGGCAGCATCTCTCCAGTCCTGGCTTCTCCACTGAGCCCCACAGTCATAGTCAACTGCTTATCTTTCTGTCTGCTTGGAGGGTTAATAAGTATCTCAAATTAAACATGCCTAACCAGATCCCCTTCAGCACCTTCTGGTGTCCCCCCATAATGGAAAATCACTATCCCTTTAGTTATTCAAGCCTGAAATTGGGAAGATGTCCGTGATTGCTTTCTTCAGTTACTCTGTTACTATGTCTAGTCTATCAGCAGTGGCAACTCCAGTGCCACCACCGCAGTCAAGCCTCCAGCCGGTGGACTGCCACAGTACCTCCTAGCACCATGTCCTGGCTCCATACTTGTGCCTTCTCCACACAGCAGCCAGGGAGATCTTTTCAAAACACAAATCACTTCTGCCGCTATTTGCTTAAAACCCTCTCATGGCTTCCAACTGAACTTAGAATGAAATTCAAACTCAGTAACATGGCCAACAAGGCCCGCCATGACCCAGGCCTGCTTGCTTCTCCGGCCTCGTTCCACACACCAGGGAGAGAGTGCAGTTACCGTCAGCCACACGATCCTCTGTTGTTGCTTGAACACACCAAGAACTGTCTCATCTTAAGGGCTTTGTTGGTTTCCTTTTCCCTCAGGTCTTTACGTGGCTGCCTACTGGCTGCCTGCTGGCTTCATGTGGTCCTCATCTGTTGCCCTAGGTTAACCTTAACCTTTTCAGAACCACTCAAACGAGAAGAGCCAACCCACCTGCCACTCTCTGTCACATCCTCAGTTATTTCCTTTATGGCACATATCACTGTCTTTTTCCCATTTGTTCACTTGTTTATTGTTTGTCTCCTTCTGTAGAAAGCAGATGACTTAGGCACTAGAGCTTGACTTTTCTTCACTGCTGTATCCGAGCACTTGGAACAAGGCCCGGCACACAGTAGGTGCTCTGTTGACGAGCCGGCTGACTTCTGAGCCCGCTTGCTGGAGGACTCCTGTGGTTAGAGGGACACGTGTAGTACTGATTACAGGCGGCCCCTGAGATTGGAACCCCTGAGTTGTGACCATTCCCTGTACACGCATGGCCGCTGTGCTGCCCATGTTTACTGTGACCACTGCTGCTTTCGCCTCTGGATGGCACATGTTCTCTCGAGGCTGGGCAGAGTGTGTTCTTGGCATTCTTGGTGCTCAGCTGGAACTTGGAGCTTGTTTGTATGTGGAAAAGCAGTGGAAAGCTACAGTGATAAGAATAGTACTATTGAGCTCCATGATAGTTCAAATAGGCTTTTGAGCCCTAAAAGGACATTTAACCACCATTTGTGGCATTCTGGCTTTGGAAAAATGTGCTTCAGTCTTCCAAATAATTTGGGAATGCATTTTTAGAAACCAGTAATTTGTAAGGTGGGTGCTGTATGTAAACATTGAGCTGTGGAATAAATCGGAATGTTACATAGACTCCTGAGTTGAAGTCTAGGGTACCCTCTGACAAACTAGTAGTCTTGTTTTTTCAGGAAAACATTTCCATCTTCTCTAACCTTGAACCTGAGCGCTCCCTTTTTCTTCCTGCCCTCCCCATGCCACATTCCTTTCCGAAGCTTGGGAAGATGGGACTCCCATAGAATCAACGCCTCCCTTGTTTCCTCTCCTCATAGTTGAGTTGTGCAAGGCTGTCAGCGGCTGTGTCTTCTGAATTAGTACCTGATTCTAAAGGAGCATCACACTCGTCACCCATGCCCTTCTTATGCCCCCCACCCTTGTTACATCACCCTAATCTCTGCTGCTTGTGGCTAGGAATCCCTGAATAAGAATCCACTGAGCAAACCCTGAGAGCAGCTTATTGTATTTTAGGGAGGGCTTACTTCCCAGAGAGCAGAAAGACAGCTGTTGCCTTTTAATGTATCTTATGTGATCCACAGCATAAGGGAAGGGAGCCTGAATCCATAATCACTTGAGAAAGCACACTGGAGGTTTGTGGGAGAGAAGCCACTTTTGGGTATACTTTCTCATAGAGGCCGAGAAGAAGTGGGAGGCCAAGCAGCGAGCTAAGGAGGCTCAGGAGCGGGAACTGCGGAAGCGGGAGAAGGCGGAAGAGAAGGAGCGCCGGAGGAAAGAGTATGACGCCCTCAAAGCAGCCAAGCGGGAGCAGGAGAAGAAGCCTAAGAAGGAAGCAAATCAGGCCCCGAGTAGGTTTTTCTCTCAGTTGCAGGGTTCCAGGAGGGGTGTGGTGGGGACATGGCTTAGGTTTCCAGGCATGGCTGAGTGAGTGAGCGAGCGAGCGAACAAGCTTGCAGACCTCGTCAGGTACAGCATACTCTAAGGCCTGGGAGTAACTCAGAGGGTCCACTTACGGGGAATGGGGACCCTCCTACTGCCCCGAATGGTTTGTTTCCCCAGTGTCACATGCTTATGTGCAGGTATTTGGGTCAGATGTAGCTTAGAACGTTTCCAGAACAGGGAGTTGCACTTTTTGTAAGGGTTAGATTCTAAAATCACCCAGAAAGGTGAAGATTGCATATGGTCACATTACTCTTAAAAGTCCCTGACGTCATCCAGGAAGTGGACTGAGCTTTTGAGTGTGTGCTGCCGTCTCAGTGGTGCCAGCACTGCCTGTGATTTTCTTTCCCAGTTGGACCCGATCACTCTGTGTGGTGAACACCAGGGGAATCACTTGGCCTGCATTCGTGGAGCCATGTCGTATATAAAACACGTTAGTGTTTTGCCTGAATATGTCCCGTTGGATTTGTGTAGCAATGTGACTCGATGTATAAGGGAGGACCGTATATCCTCTGGGCCAGAAGGGACACCTGAGGGAGAGGAACCCGAGCAGGGAAGCTCTGTGGGGAGGGAGGACTGCAGGGCCTGTCCCTGCTTGCCCCCGCTAGCCTTGAGCAAGTCGCCCAACCTCACCACCTTTCTGTTGCCTTGTGTAAATGAGGATCATACCTCCTTACAGATTAGTGATGGGATTAAGTGAGAAAAACCTATGACAGGATCATGTAGTTCTTGGAATGTGGGTGTTCAGTCAGGTTTTTAAAAAATTTGCCTAAAAATCTCAAAACCATTTTTTCTTCAATAATTATATTCACTGCAGACAATTTCTTTATATATATCAGAAAATGGCAATCACCTGTAATCCCCTGTTCCCAGCATTAATCACTGTTACCAATATGGTATACTTTCTTGCAGGCTTTCTTCTTATAATAAAAACATTAACAATATTCATAACTTTTGAACCCGTTTCCCCGAATGGGCAGCACTCTACCCACGCTTGATGCCTCCTGATGGGCCCCTCCCCTTGGTCCTAAGGGGCCCGGGTCATCAGCATGTTATGGAGAACTTAGGACCCTGGGGACTGTGTGCTAAGTGAAACATCCAGAATGAGATCCGGTTTTGAATCTACTCCCTGAGATCCAAGGGAGAAAGAGTTCATGTTTCAGTCTCTGCATAGCAAAGTTTTTAAGAGCTCAGATGGTCTAGAAAACGTGTTCTCCTCAGGGCTGGGGGAGTTTTCATCAGAGCAGAGGGGTGTAAGTGGACGTGCACGGAGACTAACATCGACTGCAGAGTGTGCGTCCTTAAACTGACTGGACTTTTTGCCTTCTGTGACTTTGTCCCTCCAGAATCTAAGTCCGGCTCTCGGCCCCGGAAGCCAGCACCCCGGAAACACACTCGCTCCTGGGCTGTGCTGAGGCTGCTGCTGCTGCTGCTGCTGCTGTGTGTGGCTGGCGGGCTGGTCGCCTGTCGGGTGACGGAGCTGCAGCAGCAGCCCCTCTGCACCAGCGTGAACACCATCTACGACAGCGCGCTCCGGGGCCTGCGCAGCCACGACATCCTCCGGTGGGTCCTGCAGACCGATTCTCAGCAGTGAGCTTGTCCTCCACACCTGCTGCCTCCCAGCCTTGGAGCTTGGATTCCTATGGAATTGGGTTCTGTTGGACACACCTCTTTTTAGTGTCAGACCTACCTGCCATCATCACATGGCTGCCGTTTGGTACTTGAGACCTCCTCTTTGTAAGACTTCTTTGTTCCTTAGTCAGGGTTCCCTGGTGGAATAAGGAGAAATAGGAGGTGGGGCCAGTTACCTGCATGCTTAAAAGAATAGGCTTGGGGTGGGGAGAGGACAAAACATAGCCTTTTTTAGTTGTTATACAAAGCTGTATAAAGGCAAGACTCATTTCTACTAAAGGTCAGCTGTCACTACATTTATACTTTTGTGTGTCACAAACCCTTTCTTTCATTCCTCCCTGGGGAGCCAGGGCAGATCAGGAGGCAGTGTGTTATTGGGGACTAGGGGAACACCATACTCAGCAAATCTAGTCTAAATTGGGGGGGAGGGGCATACCTATTTTTTAAGGACCTCAGACATTCAGATATTTTAACAGTCATACAAAATCTCAGGCTGTGACAGGACTTCCAGACCATCCAGTCCAATGTAACACTTGTAGACAGGGAAACTGAGGCCTTCCATGACTTGCCTATGGTCTCCTAGCTGGTTTGAGGCAGAACTGGATTCCCACCCTGGTATCCTTTCTTCCCATCATTTTGCCTCCTTTATCGTGTACTGAGAGAACAAAACTTAACACCAGAATTGTCTCTTGGCTGGAGTATAGAATCTTTCACGGGAAACAGATTCATGACCCACAGATAGAAATCTCATAGCCATGAGGGTCCTGGGCAGCTCTTGTAGAGTCCTGCGGCACTTTATGTGGCTTCTATAAAATGGGCATGGTCCAGGCTCCTGGCGTCAATTTGAGAGCATTAATTCCCTGATTGCCAATAAACAAGAAGGTGGACCCTTGCAAAGCCACATTGTCTGTGACAGCTCTCTTACATAATCGGTGTGACTAAATACCTCATAGGCAACCTGAAAACTAAAGCTTCATAAGAGACTGAGGTTTAGAATTGATTCTAGATATAACTACACAATGAAGGGAAATAAGTAGCATCATGGAGTTTAAAAGTGGTACACTAACGACTTGCATGAATAAGGGCAGAACTGTCCATTCTCTTGTCTGCCAGACTCAGCATTTCTTGCTCTGTGGCCTCCTTTGCCTCCTTTCACAACAGTTGGATGAAGGGATCAGAAATGGCCGTCACGGTGCTCATTCACAGAAGACTCCCGATTCCCCAGGGAGAGCAAGAACCTGTCATGTCCAGAGACAGAGTGGGGTCCGTCTTTTCGGCACTAGTGGCCCATGGATAAGACTGACACTTGTGACCGTCCTGACAGTGGAAGAAAAGACTTGTTCTTTTCTCCCTCAGGGAGAGCTCTGCTGCGTAGGCCCACACCTTACCCAGAATCACTACACATTCCTTTAGTCTTCCTCCAAGCTCCAGAGCCATTGGTACAAATGCTTTATTGAAACTAAACACATAGTACATAAAATGAGATTAAGAGAATACAGAAGTCAGCATAGTGATCAGACCTCCCCCGTTCCTTGGCTGCCTGAGGCAGCTTCCGTGCACGGGAGGAAGGCGGGAGCACGTCCAGCCTTGTCAAGCAGCCCGCCGAGGGCAGTTCACTTGTGACCTCAAGATTTGACGCTGAGGTTCTTTTGAATTTTTACAGTTATTAAATACGTGTCTGAGTGGTCTGTCTCTGTTCCT
Source organism: Pseudorca crassidens (assembly GCF_039906515.1). Lineage (NCBI taxonomy): Eukaryota > Metazoa > Chordata > Mammalia > Artiodactyla > Delphinidae > Pseudorca > Pseudorca crassidens. The sequence goes on from NC_090314.1 coordinate 40,091,626, forward strand.
TTGTATTTTGAGGGCTGGCTGGGGCAGGGGTTGGGGTGGTTTGTACGTGGCAGTTGACTTGCTGGGAGAGGAAGGCAAATGTGAGCATCTCAGCCTCTGCCCCAAGCTGACAGGTAGGGACACTATAGCAAACAGCGACGCCCAGGAAAGCCTGTTGTGGGCAGGACCCAGGCTGTGCTGCAGGAGATGCTTCTGATCCCTGCACTGTAGTCATGCTCTGAGGTCGGGGGGCTGGGGTGGAAATCAGCTTTTCATCCCTGTCCCTGAGGGCTGGCATCAGTCTGCACTGTCTAAAGAGAGATCTGGCTGCAAAGCTGTCATCTGAAGGTAGATACGCCTGGAGAGCTCTGGTCCAAGACGGCGGGAGGTGGCTGTCACACCTTCCCCACGGCGCACCTGTATGTCTGCAAGCAAATTCTGGCGTTCTTGCTCAGAAAAACACCGCTTATAAGCCTGAAAGTGGTAAATGACCTGTTAATACCATACCACCCACGGTCATTCCTCATCTGTGAATAAGGGACGGGAAGCTTGGGTTGGGGGATGAGAACCGTCCTCCCTCCCTGGTCAGTGTTGACTCTGATCTCAGACCCGCACTGTTGACTTACAAGGCATTCCTGGGCCCTCACCAGTGCTGTCCATGGAAACTGGGAGCCCACTAAGGCCACAGTGCACTGGGCAGTGACCCCTGGAACAGCATACCTGGATCAGGAGCTGTGGGGAGGGGTAGGTGTCCACAACGGCACTGGCCATTTCCAGGCTGACTCGGTTCAGCTGCTGAATCTGTCTCCTCCAGACCACTGCAAGCCCCCTGCCAGAGCGGTCCACCTTTGCCCCTCCAGCCCAGTCACTCTCCGGGCAGAAGGAGAAACTAGCTTGATCTCGGAGCTTCCTGCAAACAGCACAGTTGAGCTGCAAGTCGCATGTTACTGTGCTGCACCTGTCCCCTTACCTAGGAACTTAAAAACCCTCCACTGACATGGGAAGAGGTGGGAATGATGTTCTACCTGGCCAATTTGAATGCTCATTCTGTCCCCTAGCAGTGCTAGTTGCCGATTCCCGTAAAAATGACATCTATTCATCAAAAAAGAAGTTACCGGGAAAGTACGAGGCTCTTGCTTGCATTGAGATTGGGGTATCTTGATCGGGGAGGCAGTGTGCATGAAGGTTAGCGCAGAGCACTGGGTATCAGGCAATTTGGAGTCTAGCTTTGGTTCTTCTGATTTGCTAGGAACTTTGACAAGTCGGTCTCTTTAGGCCTCAGTTCCCTCAGGTATAAAATGAGGGACTCGGATTGGATTGTCTCTGAGGAATCACTGATTTTAAATTCTGACTATGAACAGCCCTTGAGCTAAGTAGGCTAAAAAATTGTTTTACAAGGGCTTGTTTCATTGTGACCTGACCTGCAATGACTTCTGGTAAGTTGGCCCACTGATAACCCAGTACCAACCTGCAGAACACAAACTTACACATAAGCTACAGGAGAACATTTTAAAGGGACTGAGCTTGGGGGCTCTTTCCAAGAATTCCCAGGGTTAGGTCAACTCCTTCTGCCTCAAACTTGAGTGACAACAGGCTAGCAGCAGAGTTCAGGGGAAGGGACATCATCTTTGGGTACCAGAACCACTGTAAAAGACAAGGCCAAGCAACCGAGCCAGGACCTGGGGGCACTCACTTGAAGGGCGCCTCAGCCACAGCCTTTGTGAACGCGCACGCCAAGTCGGCCAGCTCCTTCCAGCTCTGCACGATTCGAGCCTGGGCTTCTGTGTGTAGCTGCAGATCTACCAATGCCTAGAAACCCCAAAGCACATGGACTGGAAGGGTACGCAGAGGGTAGTTTGAAACGGTTCTCCTCTCACCGTTCACGGAAGCTGCACCCCAGCCCCTTGGCTCCCCGTTTGGCCCCTTCTCTCCTACTCAGTGCCGAGGTAGAAAGTAGTGTCCAGGGCATTTTACTCTTTATCATGGTGAATCGGGTTAGATGAGAGTGGGCAGCCACGATGCCTCAGGCAACAGAAGTTCTTACCTCTTCCATGTCTACCCTGGTCACCACAGCCGCTGTGCTGGCCTCTGGTTGTCTCTGCTTCTCCTTCTCCTTGGCCTGTTCTCCATTTGCCACCCCCCGTTTCCTTCTCCTTGGAGGATTCGGAGCCCTGGAGCAGGGAAGGAAATCAAAGAGCGGCAGCTCCAGGCCGAGCTCGGGCAGAAGAGGTGTGAGAAGACCGGACCAGAGAGTCCCACAGGGCTAGGAGGGATGCTATTTTGCAGAGGGACCCAGATCTGGGATGAATAAATTCACCCCCATCGGCCTAAGAGCTGCCCCTTTTAATGCTAAGTCTCGAGGACAAATCCAAACCTGAAGCATTTCTCCGGATCCACAATCACCAGTGACAGAGCTTTCCCAGCTGTCCTTGCTGTGATGTCAGTTACAAAGCTCCGAAGCGTTTCCTTCCCTTCCTTGGTGCTGCCCAGACTCCCCTGCGTGAAGGGGCAGAAATGCATGCGTGCCTGCTCCCTGCAGTCAGCCCTCCGCCCCAGCCTCAGCGCCTACCCCTCTGGCTGTGCCCACCTGCTTGAAGTTGTAGATCATGGACACAAACGCCTCTGCCAGGAGCAGCACCAGAACCATCGGCTCCTCCACCCAGTCCTCCTCTCCATCCTGTCAAAGGGCGTGGAACCCGGCAGAGGGAGGCAGGTCAGCAGGTGCTTAGCACCTGCGAGAGAGATCCAGGCCTTCTGGGTGAATGACTTCATCCCCATCAGCCTAGTCCACTTTTTTTTTTTTTTTTTTTTTTAATTGCGGTACGCGGGCCTCTCACTGTTGTGGCCTCTCCCATTGCGGAGCACAGGCTCCGGACGCGCAGGCTCAGCGGCCATGGCTCACGGGCCCAGCAGCTCCGCGGCATGTGGGATCTTCCCGGACAGGGGCACGAACCCGTGTCCCCCGCATCGGCAGGCGGACTCTCAACCACTGCGCCACCAGGGAAGCCCAGCCTAGTCCACTTTGCATTATCATTTTTCTTCTGGAATGAAGTCATGGTGGCAAGAAATAGTAACCCATAATCCCGTCCTTCCCAGTCCTCAACTGTTCAGCCTCAGTGCACGGCACCTCTGAGGCAGTGAGTAAGAAAGGAGCATTAGTGAGTTGAAACGGACTGAGAAGTAACTGCCAATATTTCTCTGCATTCTGAATAGGGAAATGGAGTGAAGGAAACTCTTCCAAAGGATTTGGAACAAATAAGTAACTTGGGCTTTGAGGGTAGATGCTAAGCTGAGTGGCCCTTACACATAGGTTTTGTGTGACAAAGATAAGAATCACCAAGGAAACTTCAGTCTGTGAGAGCACCTCTTCGTCGCCATACTAGGGCATAATCAAACACAGCCAGGGCCGCGTCACGGTCCACAATCCTACAGCAGTACAGTATTACAGAGTAGCCGTGAGCAGGGCTTGTGCGGAGTTTTCTGATTAGGTCCCTATAAGCAAAAGCCAAGACCCATAATATTGCAAAGCACAGGTGGGAGGAGCTCTGGGTTCTAGTCCCTCCCATCCCCCCCCAGCCACTACTCAGCTGTGATCCTTAACAAGGCTTTCAACTTCTCAGGGCCTCAGTTTCCCCACCTGTGATGTGGGGATAAGAATTTCTTCCTTCTAGGATGACTGCGACAGAAACGGGCGATTCCCCCCCACCCCCCAAGGGGCGTTTGGCAATATCTGGAGACATTTTCAATTGTCACAAGTGGACAGGTACTGTTGGCAGCTACCAGGTAGATGCTAAACATCCTACAAGGCACAGGACAGCCCAGCACGACAGGGAATTAACCAATCCAAAATGGCAGCCGTACCCGAGGTGGAGAAACCAAGTTAAAGCCGTTATCGTCCTGAGGTACGGCGCTGTCCCTTGTAGTTTCCTTGCACCCTGCCCACACCTTGGGAAACAGCCCCTTTACTAAATCCTCCTCAAGTTATACTCAGCTGAGTGTGCTACCTGCTTTCCTGCTGGAGCCCTGACTGATAATACATCCTTCAGAGTAAAAGCGTATTTATCCTGTAACTCTATGGAGGAGAGACAGCAGCCAGAAAACCCCTACCTCAGTGGACCCAGCCCTTCTCCTCCACGTGATGCTGCAAGGCACGGCCGGCGCCTCAATCACACAGCAGCACTCCATGGACTGGAGTGCTCCGAGGAGCTGGCCCCCACCTTCCATCTGTAAGAGCACTGCAACAGATGGGAAAGGGGCTGTCAGTGGGGCCCAGAAAGCAGTTCACCCAGCATCAGGTAAAGAAAGATGCCTGCAGGACCTGGATCCAGCAGCACAACGATATGCTTCAAGCATTCCTCTGGCCTCTGAGCTTTCAGCCTGTTAACCAGGGCTGCCTTCTTCTTCCTTTCCTCTTGCCTCTGGGTGCTTTCCTTCTGGCCTGCTTGCCCCCGCTGCTGGCGTCCCTGTGAGCCTCTCCTCTGGACCTTCTGATGATGCTTGGTTCTCTTCTGAGGTGGGGGTACCTCAGCATTTGTTTTAGTTACTGTCACGCTGTTGCTCTGGACAGAGCAGGTAGTTGGGTAGGCTGGCGGCTGATGGCTTGGACTGTCTACCACAGGGTCCTTGTTACTCGACACACACCTCTCTGAGGTGTCACAGAGAGGAATATCATGGATCTTTGTGAAGGGCTGGTTTTGCCAGTCACGTGATGCTCCTTCATTATTTTGATGATCTAAAACCCTTTTAACTGGGGAGCTGGAGTCCTCAGGGCTCAGCTGCTTGTGGGTCAAAAACTTACAAGTAAGTCTCTCAGCCAGGGGAGCAAATTCTTCCTCATCCTCACTTCCACTGCTTAGCACCCTGACTGGCTCTGTTCGTGTGACAGTTTCAGCTGTCTCTGGAACAGGTGGTGGATCTCTCAATTTTGGTGATGGAGGACAGGAGGCCTCAGAATCTGAGATGTCAACCACTACAATCTTCTCCTCCTTCTGAGGCTGCCTCCTCTTTGTTGAAGACGGTTCCTTCTTCAGAAAGGCAAATGTTGGCAACTCCTCAGACTCACTCTCACTGGAATCCAGTGAGAGTGATGACTTCTCTACAGCCATCAATATGTGCTATCAGATTAATTCCCTAAAAAGAAAAGAGAGATGAGACATAGACTGTAGCACTGAATTCAGTCCACTTGATGTGTTCTATGGCCAAGCTTTAAGGAAATAAATGATACGCAGAGAAAGAGGATATGGTCCCAACACGGTCAATCTGGAACTCAACAGCTATGTCTGTAGTCTAACAGGAAACCTTCTCAAATCCTTTCTAGGTCAAGGTGAGGTTTAAACAAAGAGGAGGTTACTATTAAAAAATGTTAATGAGGTACGAACAAGACTCAACACAACCTCTTTGCTGACCTCTGCATGTAAAATGGAGATACCAAGAGTCACGCTTTTTTAGCTGAGTATGTGAATTTTGTGACTGCCTTCTTAGCAAAATATTTTCAAGGTTCATTTATGTTGTAGCATGTGTCAGTACTTCATTGCTTTTTATGATTGAATAACACCTCACCGTATAGATATGCCACATTTTGTTTGTCCATTCATCATCTGGTGGACATTCTGTTTGACTCCATTTTTGGCCATTTTGAATGAATAATGCTGCCATCAACATTCATGTCCTAGTTTTTGTGGGGATGTTTTCAATTCTCTTGCAGACAGATCTAGGATTGCCAATTGCTGGGTCGTGCACAAGAGTCATTCTTTGAACAGATATTCACTAACACTGTAGGCGTGACCCGAGATGAGCCAGGTAACCTCTCTGGGTCTCTCTTTTTTAGTAAACTAGGGATAATAACATTACCTACTTTACAAGATTGTAAGTAGTTTAAAAAAAAAGAAAAAGCATGCATCTACAGAGCTTAGTAGAGTATCTGGCACGCAGGAAGCGCTCAGTAAAGTAAGCTGAACGACTAGGGAGACCTCAGCCCTGTCCCCGCACGGGCCTCGGTAGATTCTGGCAAAATGCGGGGGTCGGACAAGCGGGCCCATGCTGCGCGGGCTCCAAGCCTCTCCCGCCGACAGCAGGGCGGGCGGCTCGCCCACGCACCGCGGCAGAAGCGCCGGACGCCCCGGCCACCGAGCCTCTGCAGAGCTGAGCTCAGGAAGTAAGCCCTACCCGGTTCGCCCGCCCGGCAGCACTCACCAGCAACTTCTCGCGTCACTCTTTCATCCGCCACGCATGACCCGGAAATAGATCTCCGGTAGCGGAAGCAGATTTCTCAGACCGGAAGCGAGTGTAAGGCCAACATGGCGTTAGCTGTGCTGTCGCAGAGGACGCGGACAGCTGGTAAACGGCCGCCGTGGCGGTCGCCGGGCGAGGGGTGGAGGCGGAGTGGAGACCTTGCAGGGATCTGGGGGCTTGGAGGTCGTTCCCCACGGATGACCTTGGGGGCGGGAGGGGACTGGGGGGAGTGTGCGGGGCCCACGAGGTTTGAGGGGCGGTAGTCACTGGTCGTGTGACAGCTAGGGCGCGGAGCACGTGACCTTTCCCTGCCAGGCGTGCAAATACAGCTTCCCTAGGGGTGGGTGACGGTTCTCCGCTTCCCCTGTCTCGGTTTGTTTGGGTCCCATTATCTACAAAAATGGGTTACTGCTTTTGGCACATAGGCGCGCAAAAAGTTAATCTGTTCATTCAGCAGATTGAGGGCTTTGTGCCAGACACTGTGGTAGGTGTTGAGGATCTCAGCAGAGAAGATGAAGACATAGTCTCTACCCGCAGGACGGTTACTTCTAATAGATAAGCACGTAAATAAAATAGTTGTGAATTGTTGCAACTACTGTGACAGAAAGGGAAAAATATGTCTGTGTCTTTTTTTTAGGTTGGGTGGTCAGGGAAGCCCTCTGAGGAGGTAACATGTAAGTTAAGACCTAAAGGATGACCGAGGCCTGGCTTTGTAAGAGAGTGAGGGGCAAGAGGATGACTCGACCCAATTTTCCATTTTGAGAAGCAAACTATTGCTCTTATGTGAATTTAAAGGGAGTAGGAGTGGAAATGAGGAAACCAGACGGGAAGCAGTAACAGTGGCCCTGAGGAGAGATGATTTAGTCAGGGTGTTAGTGTCAGTGAACTTGGAGGGAAATGGGTGGATTTGAAATACGTTTTGGAAATAGGATCCACAGAGCTTGCTGGTGAACTGGATATGTGAGATCAGCAAAGGGAAGGAATCTGCAGTGACTCTTTGATTTCTGCCTGAGCAGCTGTGTAAGCGGTAGCATCATTTACTTTGAGGAGGATGGGGAATAGGGGGAAGGGCAAAGATTCGTGAGTGAGGTAAGTTAGGTAAAGCAAAGTCCAGTTCCTGAAATTGAGTGAATAAATGAATAGGTGTTTAAAGGTAGGTAGATCCTGGTGCTGGTCATTTCACATGTTGTCTCTGTAAGTCCTCATCTCTGGTCCTTTGCCGCAGCTAGTCTCTGTTCTCATTAAAACTTCAGAAACCTAGGTTTTAGGAACTCTGAACCTGTAGACTCCAGGACCCACAAGCCTTCTGTAAAGACTCTGGCATGACCTTGATTAACCATAGCTGTATCTGGAGGCCTGAATGCTGGGACTGCCATTCCTGGGCTTGTCATATAGCACAGGGCTTCCATCCTGGTCATTATGAATTTTAGTTCACTTTCCCTTTTAAAATAAATACCATTGAGCACTTTGGAATGAGTCTGGAGAGGTCAGATTAACAAGGGCAGGGTGTCAGTCTTCTTGGTTGGACCTGTGCTTGATGGACTTGCCAAACAGAGAAAGGGCCCAGCCTTCTGAAATGGACAGGAGCCTGCGGGAGTCACCCTCACAAAGGCTGCCCTTTTTGTTTACAAGTGTCTGATGTGCAGTGGATGGGTGATGGCTAAGAAAGTGGTGGGTGAGGTCAAAGCAGGAGCCTCTCTCTGGGTGTCCTGTTGCTGGGCTCTGTGGTCTGGCCCCTCCACAGTGCGTTGAGCCTTGAGGGCATAATGGTGAGTGAGGCAGAAACAGGCAGCTCTGTGGTGTCCTCTTGCTGTCCTGTTTCTGTGGTTTTGTTTCTCTTCAATAGGACTGGATGTGTCAGGACCAAGGGCACATGGTGTTTATTTTTTTTCCAATAATATTTTACTCCCTCCCCTCAACTCTAGGCCACACACAGACAGCTCATGTAGTGCTTGCTTACACCATGGACAATACAAGAATGACTTATCCCCTGTCGTGGGGGAAAGCCAAGGACCTCAGACACTCCCCGAAAACCCACAAAGTCAAGTTCTGCTCACACATCTTCCTCACCTCCCCTGACACTGCCCCCTGCCACCTCTCAGCTTAGCAAATGACCCATTGAGGCAGAGAGAGAGTCTGATGGGGAGCCGCTCTGTTTGAACAACATTTCTGTTCTCTCTGCAGTTACCGCCCTGCTGAGCCCCCCTCAGGCTACAGCTCTTGCCGTCAGATATGCATCCAAAAAGACAGGCGGCAGCTCTAAGAACCTCGGTGGAAAGTCACCAGGCAAACGCTTTGGCATCAAGAAAATGGAGGGTAAGGGTGTGACCTGGCTTCCACTTTCCACTTAGCACCCTACCCTGCTGTCCTGGCGTTCCTTTGAAGAGCGGGCAAAGCACACAAGTGCCCTGTCCTGTACTCTCCATTTTGCTCACCAGAACATTTAGTTCCAAATTAAAGAAACAGAGGCGGGGTGGAGGGGCTGAGGAAGAGCAGATAGGTGGGAACCTTGGCCATGCGACTGGAGAGGAGGCTGCCGGGTGGGAGACAGGGGCTCCTTGTGTCAGACTGGGAGTTGGTCTTATCCAGGGGCAGGCTTAGAAGTTGGTATGTAGCATTTGGGCCAGGAAGGCGAGGGCTGCCATGGTTTCTTAGCAGTTCGCTGTGTTGCCTCATCGTGGGGGCCCAAAGGTAGCACACATGTGGACTTCTCTTCTAGGTCACTATGTTCATGCTGGCAACATCCTTGCGACTCAGCGCCACTTCCGCTGGCACCCAGGTGCCCATGTGAGTTGCTCTTTCCCCCCGCCCCCCATTTTTTCTTCACCTCTCCATGCTCCTGAGCATAGTAATTGTAACAGTTGCAATTGTTGGGTGCTTACCAAATGCCAAGTGTCATGCTGATTCCTGGGCCTGCATTATCGTTTCATCCTTACCCCATCGCTAGGGTAGATAGGTGTCATCTCTGTTTTACAGGTAGGATGCCAGGAACTTAGAAGAAGCGGGGCCTGTGTAGTGACAGAGCTAGGATTTGAACCAGGTCTGCTTGACTCCCAAATCACTTTTTCGCTTTGGTAATAGCATTAGCTTGGTTCTCTGGGGTCTCCTTTCTAACCCCCAGTTCTTGGAAGAGGATATTTCTAGTGATTTAAGATATTTTTTTAATCTTGGGAAACTAATTTCAATTTATTCATTTTTTATTTTTAAGAATTTCTCCTTTGATTAAAGTTATTATTAGATGGCTGAAAGATAACTTGAATTTAATAAAATAGAATTCAGTTTGTGGGCCAGAAATTAGGTCCATACCAGGCAGGGATTTCAGTTTCAGCAAGTTGGTATTACTTGCTGAGGTAGGAAAGTTCTTTAACACAGATCTGTACTATATTCTTTACATTATTTAAAATATTAGTTTAGTTTCCTCTGTAATCAATTTCCTTCTGCCTTCTTACCTCTTTTTTGGCAATTTTAGTAGGCACAGAAAGACTGATAATAACCTATAATTATTTCAAAAATGCTAATTTGTATGTGAATTGATTGTATGTGTAGTAGCTTTATTTTTTTTAGAACTCGAGACATGCAGTATGTGGCTGTGTTAATTCTTCAGACTTAATAAAATAATGACAACAATAATAAAAACTAATATGTTGTGACCTGGGCAGTATTCTAAGCTCTTTCTGATTATTAACTCATTTAATCCTCAAGATGACCCTCTGAAATAGTTAATATTTATCTCCATTTTGCAGATGAAAAAAGTGAGATACAGTGAAGTAAATTAACTTGCCCAGATCACACAATAGTACGTAGTAGTGCTGGGATTTGAACCAGTCTGTTCGTTTAGTCAGAGAGATATTGAATAATACTGGGTAAAAATTGCCACACCTGCAATCTCAAGTTCTAAAAGAAAAAAGCTATGACATGTATAGTTAAAAAAAAAGAAAAGAAATATGTAATACACAGTTTATTTCATCTCCTTGCTCATATTTCTCACCTGAACATCAGGGTTAGCGATAGTACCGACTTCACAAGGTGAGAATCAAGTGAGTTAATGTATATAATAGGGCTTGGAACAGTGCTTACACACAGTAAGCGTGACATAAGTATTAGCTGATATCATTTTGTTTAATTAGTCTATGCATTATCCATATAGCGTTGAGCCTAAACTTTACAGATCACCATATAGATGAAAATGTATATCAGACTAGTGCTGTGTTAAGCCTCAGTGAAGCAAACTCCCAGGAGCAGTGATTAGAGACATTTTCCCGGGCCTGGTTTGGGCATCTATCCAGCGTGGCTTCTGGCCAGCTGCACAGATATGGGTCCAGGTATCAGCCCTGAGTAACCACCAGGATTGGCTGTTGGAGTTTTCTTTTCCCGCCTTTGTGATGGAGTAATTACCAAGCAGTGGGAAAGGGAACCTGAGGTGGAGCTTTCTGAATCCTCCCCTTTGGCCCCAGGGCCTGAATCTTTGTGAAGAGTCTATCCTAGAACCCTGGGATGGACCCCCTGACTGTCTAGCTGACCAGGTCTGTGTGTTGCAGGTGGGGCTGGGGAAGAAGAAGTACCTGTATGCTCTGGAGGAGGGGATAGTCCGCTACACTAAGGAGGTCTACGTGCCCAGTCCCAGCAACTCGGAGGCTGTGGATCTGGTCACCAGGCTGCCCGAGGGGGCTGTGCTCTACAAGACTTTTGTCCACGTGGTTCCTGCCAAGCCTGAGGGCACCTTCAAACTGGTAGCTATGCTTTGACCTCCTGGTTGAGGCCTTTGGACAGAGACTGGAGCCCAGGTGACAGGAGAGGGTGGTACCAGACGTCATCAAGGGTTGGAGTGACGACAGGTCTCTCCAGGAAGAAGTCTGCTTGGTGGTGACTGCAGGAGACTGTGAAGTGACTGGCTGGGAAGCCCTTTGGGAGGCCTGACCTGGGGCCAAAAATAAAGTTAGCCGGAGTCGTGAGTCTCTGCTGTTTGGGGACAAACCTGGATGGAGTGGCTTCCTGATCTGTTACCCATGTTCTCAAGTGCACACAAGGGGGGGCCTCAAAGCAGGAAAGAGGCCTGTTGGTGCGGAAGTGAGAAGAGGGGACTTCATTTTGAGGAGGGGATCCCTTTAGCACCATCCCCCGAAGGGTGAGGAAGAGGAGTGCTTGTGCTTGAGGGTCTTCCTGCGCCTTCCCCTCCTGGATCCCACAGAAGTCGCTGGGGAAGAGTGGGCGGGGGGCGACCAAGGGGCCAACAGAGGAAGCCAGTGTGGTCATGTTCCTCTCCTGGAGCCACATTCAGAGGGAGCTGGGGCGGCAGCCCCAGAAATGGCCACATGGCAGAGCCCTTCCTGCCTCTGTGGGTCCAGAGCGGAGAGGCCCCATCTGGCCTGGAATACCAGGGTCCTTCCAGTGATGAGGCAGAATGGGTGACAGATGGGCTTCTTCCTGTTATCCAGAGAGACACCTAGCTCTCATTCTTTCCTGATTCTTAGTTTATCTCAAACTGTAAACTGCAGCAAAGAATCTGGCTTTAGGAGTACTCAGTCTGGGCCTAGAGTGGGCTGGGGGCAGGCCTTCATTGTCAACCCAAGACCTTTAGAAGCTTGGCTTCGAGTGCAAGGGCGAGGAAGGAAGTCTCAGCAGGGGTGGACAGACGTCCTGGCTGTTGGAGGCAGGCGATGCTGGCTGCAGCCCCAGAGAGGGCTTGCAGAGTTAGTGCCTTCCTCCCAAGCACTCTTCTTTGTCCTGAAGGCAGGAGCTCCAGGGGTTGAGGGCAGAGAAGTCTAATTCTGGAGGTCTGCCTTGAATTTGTCACCTTGATTCTCAGGGCGTGACCCCAGATTTCCCACCTCCTGCAAAGTGGCCCAGGGTTTGTTGAGGTTCACTTTAGCTTCCTTCCCGTAGGGTCTTGTACCAAGGCCCAGCTCGGGGAGATTGTTGGAAGCGTCTCCATAGGCTCAGCGCTGTCCCTGCCAGTCCCCGCCAGTCCCCTGGAGAAGTGGGAAGGGGCAAGATGGAAGAGCGTGTTCCCTCCTATAGTGTTTCCCTGAAGGCAGGTGGCTGCTTCCTGGGGTGGGTGAGCAGAGCCATGGTTGGGTGGTAGTGCAGGCAGTGACCTTAGGGCCTCCTCATAGCTGGATGGCAGCTGGGGGAGGTAGAGCAAAGACATTACCCATTCACCCCCATGGAAGCTCTTCTGCCCAGCCTAAATCACTTCCCTGGACTGGGGTCTGCCATCCTTTCTTCTACCCAAAGAGGTGAAGTGAGGCCTCTAGCCGAATCCTGGGGCTCGCCATCTGTGGTCCTTTCCTTGTCCCAGAGGCTCTGATTAGGCATTTACATACAGTAAAAAAAGTAATAAGAAAAAACTCAGTTCTCCCACTCAAGGCTCGGAGGGCTGAACATTCACCTACCTCTCTGCAGGCCCAGAGCCAGAAGCACTTTGCAATCAGCTGGTGCATCTGCGGCCGCCCGTCCTTTTGAACACTTTCATAGCTGGGCAGGCAAGCTGGCTCCCATAGGGATAGCTGGTAGCTGCTGCATAGCCCCACACAATACCTCACCCCCCTGGGGATGGCCCTGTGACTAAGGGAGCCTGGCAGGCTTGCGCAGCCGTTCTCCAGCTGCCATCCGGACTCTTTCCACCAGGATGAGCCTAAGATCAGGGTAACACACGCTTCTCTCCAAGGAGTCTCTCTAGGCTTCCTCGCCTTCTTCCCCTAGCCACACTAGGCCCTGGCACACACCTCTCCCCCCACTGTCCTCCCTCACCTGCATCCCCTGCGACTCTCAGCACCTTTCCACTGCCTGGGCCTCGGTGGGGCATCCCATGGTGCTGAAGCAGGGAGAGGGGCAGTCCTGGGGATCATGAAGGATGACTCAGAGTGAAGCTCAGGGTTTAGGGTCAGCGAGCAAGAGAGCAGAGCCCAAACCCTTTCTTGTCCCCATGTCCTCTCCCCATCTTGTTCTCTCCCTCTGCCAGTCCAAGGCACAAAGCCCAGACCCTTAGCAGTTCTGAAATGCACTCGGGTATAAAGAAATTCCACCCCTTTCTGGCCACTAGCTCATTCTTTCACAATCTGGCAGCCAGCTTTGATGACCCTTGTGGGAGAGTCAAAGAACACCTTCTGTCCCCACCTCTCCATCCTCTGTCTGGTGCTCAGAGTTGGGGTTGGAGCCTAGGGAGGCTGCAGGTCTGAAGATTTCTTCTGATTTTTGTACCCAGCATCCCATGTGGTGCCCCGTCCCTGGGAAGAGGACTGACAGTACGGTAGTCACCACCCACAGAAGTTGGCTCTGGGCTTTCCCCTGGCAGCTAGGAGCCTGTGGGCCTTGCTTGGAGAGCTGGAAAGACCACTGTCGTCACCAGCAGCTCCCAGTACTGGGTCCTGTTTCACAATGGCCAGAGAGGAGGCTGGCCAGGATGTTGCTAACCCTTTTCACACTACTTCCTTGGTCCAGAGGGAACCCACACTGGAAGATGCGGGTCCATAGAGTAGATCCAAAGGGCCCTTCCATACTGAGCAGAGAGCAGAGAACATGGCAGCCCTGGGGCTTCGCTGGTACAGCAGCACAACAGGATGGCCATGATAAAAACCGGCATGAAACTCTCCTCCCCACCAGAGGCACCAGGCATCAGAGGTTCGGCCTGGGCCTGGCAGGCACGGACCCGTCTCACCTCCCCAGACTGAAATTCTACTCTGGAAGTTGAGCAGGAGTGACCTGGCTGGGACTAGTATCAGCTTGACATGCAGGGGGAACAGGGGCAGGCAGCTCCCTTTTTGCTGCTGCATCAATTCCCTGTGGCAGAGATTTGTGAGGGAGGACAGAGCAGCTATATCCTATCTTCCTTCAGCCCAGGGAATGAGTGATGTGTGTAAGGGAGTTTACAGAGGGACACACTCGGGGAGGAGAAGGAGCCTGTGGCGGGGCAGACACCCTTCGAAACTGGATCTGAGGAGGCAGGAGAGGGAGGGCTCGAGTCGGAAGTCAAACTCCTGGTGCCGACTCTCTTCCGCTGTCGTAGACTGTAGCATCATAGAACACAGCAGGGAAGGGACCTCAGGGTTCATATACTAGCCAAACACAGCATTCTCCCCAAGTGGCTTGCTTTAGGTGACCCTATAGATGAAGAAGCTGGACTTCTGGCCTCTGCTGAGAGGCCAAGTGTTCATCTGCCCCAACTCTGAACTTGGGACAGCAATGGGTACTCACCAGTGGCCACAACTATGCCTAGGAGGCTGTTCTCCGCGGTGAGCTCTGCACAGGGAACAGCAGTGGCAGAGCGGTGCCAAGAAAGGGCACTGGCCTTAAATGACCTTGAAGACAGCCACAGGATGGGCTCCGCCCCTCTGCCGGCCCCACCCACCATCCCCACAGGGCCAACCCTCAACCCAGGATCCCTGGCCCAGAGGAGCAGCTTCATTCAGAGCCATGGTATCTGTGAGCAGCTCTCCAGATTCTCAGCTTCTGCCCCTGCTTGTCCTGGTCAGTACCATGCCAGGACCTGGTGTCCCACAGATGGCGCTCCACTCTGCAGGCCTGGCAGCCACGAGGGTCCCTCAACAACCTGCAGGAGAAGGGGTTGGCGGGAACAGGCTAGGCTTCTGCTAAACCCAGAAGACAGCCAGGAGAGCTCCGCCTCGCCCAGATCTCTGCACCTCTCAGTCCCGATCCCCTCCCAGCCCTGCTCTGCACCCCACCTCCCCCGCCACTTCCCATCAGCTCAGGTGACAGAGCTCCAAATGCCAGCTGTCCTCTGGTCTTTGCTCCCATCTCTAAGGGAACTGAGGTGTCCCTGGTTGTCCTGGAAACCAGGCACAAAATACAAAAGCCTCTCCCCCCAGGCTCTTCCCTCCCTTCAAAGGAATTCTTGGGCAGCTCTGGGGGCCCAGGCCGCACGCCCCCACCCCACTTCCGCCTGGCTGTTATTCTGATTTTGACCCCAGGGGCCCAGCCAGGGGAGGATTTCAAAGCCTCAAAACGCTCAAGCCTCTGGGTTGAGCTAACCCTACAGAAAGATGAGGGTGGGGGACACTGCCGGCCAGGAATTCAGTCCAAGGAGCTGCACTCACACTTGCCTCAGTGACCTGGACAGGGAAGAGGATGGAGTCATGAAGCCTACTCCTTGTCCCACATTGCTTCTGACTCATGGGGCCAAGACAAACTGGCCAGAGCTGTGGGGCTGGGGCTGGACTTTAGTTTTCCTGCCAGCCTGCAACTTAGAATTGCCTGAGGGACCTCTGAACCCACACCAGTGTTGGGTTGCCACCTCAGAGCAATTAACTCATAGCCCTCAGTCTGGATCCCCATCCACTGGGCTAGCCTCATAATGGTCACAGCAGGTGACTGGGACCTGGTGTAGTAGGATGGGAGTGGCAGGGGCTGAAACAGAGGGCATGTCCCACCTAAGTTCCAAAAATAAGACTTTGGAAACAGTTGTGCTGGCCCAGCAACTGCATAGCCACAGCCTGGGTTAAGCCTGCTGGCTGGTCTGTGAATCCTTAGTCAGCAGAGTCTAAATGCTCTGATATTTACTGCCTGTGCCTGATACGCTAAACAGTTATTAATTTTGTTTAATCGATCTAAAGGCTGAAAACAAAAAACTTGTAGAGAACCAGATTAGAACTTCAGGTGTTCTATAAAATAGGAGCCAGAAAAAAGCAATCATCTCAGCCCTTGAACCCAAACAGTATTTCCTTGGAGTGCTTGCCGTTAGCGCCTTCCTCGTTACCTGCCTTAGGACAGCAGGAGAATGCAGTGACAGAGTGGCGTGGGGTCCTCCTGCCTCCACCTGAAGCCGGCAGCCACCAACCAACAGCTTTGACTTTGGGTTCATCATTTCAGTTTCCTGGTGTGCTAAAGGAAAATAATAAAATTGCCTGCCTCAAAGGGCTGTGAGGATGAAATGAGATACTCCACGCAAGGTCAGCACAGGGGCTGGACAAACCGAAACGCCAACGCTGCCACTGGTGGTCAGGGGTGCCCTCTCCTGGCAACTTGAAAAACTTGACACGTGGCAGCCTGGGCTGGATCTGATCCCTTTGTTTCCCAAGCTGAGCTGACCGGGTCAGCGTGACTGGCTGATAGGGTGATTTTAAAGGTCTAAGAAGCCTTCACCTTTGCTCCCACACTAAGTAAGGTGTGAAGGACTGATACTGAGCCATGGCTGACATTGGCGGAAAAGTGGGAGGGGAGAAAGGGCTTGAGAAATGGAGGGAGGCTGGACAAACCTCTCCAACATGGCCCTCCCAGGCCCTAAGGCAGCGGCTAGGAACCCATGCCACCACTGCTCCTGTTCGTAAATGGGGCAATGGTAACTACCAGGCCCTGGCTGGGACTGCTTCCGTTCTTGGGGCTGCCCCGTAACTCAGAACTGGGCAGGAAACAGCGAGGGCTTCTGGGATGGGCCCTGGTGACTCCAAAGACGGAGACGCAAGCCTCTGCCTTGGCCTGGCAGCAAGGGAGGAAGTGCCGTGTCAGGACTCTGAAGAACTGTCTCCTGCTGGCCCACTGGGTGACAATGAGGAAGTCTCTGAGCCTCTCTGGGCCTGTTTACCCCTCAGAAAAAGAGGGATCTGGATTAGATGGGTTCTTGTGTCCCTTCTAGCTCTTTGATGGATTCTAAACTGTTCCCACTCGGGGGAATGAGACCTCCGCCTTCTGCCAAAGTACCAGCCAAGACTTTTCGGAGAAGAGGGCCCAACAGTGATGGCTGTCTGACACCCAGCAGGAAAAACACAGAGGCTCAGTTGAGAGAGATAGAGATATATTTCTTCTGTTGCATATTTCAGACTTCACACTGAGCTTCAGGCACAATGCTACTCCAGGTTCTTCTGAGAGCCCTGGCAGAGTCTTCTTCCCATGCTGCTCATGAGGGCTCGCCCCAGGCCCTGCTTGCAGTTCTGGGTACCTGGGAGACTCCGCAATGGTCTCAGTAGGCCCTGGTGCCCTGCTTTCCCATCAAGGGGCAGGGGATGCTGGAAAGCCCTAGAGCCAACCCCACCGCCTCTTCTATGGTCCCCTGGCTATAAGAGGAGAGGCTGACCCATTAGATTCCAGCTCTGCGGTGCTCCCCTAAATCACCTGTTCTCCAGGCCTCAGAGCCTGGCATAGCACTTGGACCCCTGCAGAGCCTCAGCAGTTAGCAGCACAGGCCAAGGCTGGGGGATGAAGCCCTGGAGAGCGAGGCAGGCCCAGCCCCCTCCAGAGCAGCAGCAGATGGGCTCGTCAGGCCCCTGCTCCCCAGAGCCATGGCCCACTTCCTGGGGCTGCTCTGAGCCCTATTGCACATCTTTTGTTTCCAGTTCATCCCCCCACTACCCATTTTTCTTAAAAAAAAAAAAAAAAAAAATTAGAGGGGAAGGTGAGGAAGAGTGGGCTGTGGAAGCTGAAGCCCTTCACCCCATGTGCCTGCGAACATCCTGGTCCCCAGCAGAGCCATTTGCGGTGGTAAATACTAAGCCCACCTTCCCTGCCGTCTACAGTTCTTGATGGCTGACACGGGTCTATTGCCTGGGCCTCTGGTTCTTGCATATGAAGGGGACATCCCTCCATCGTCTGTAAGGTGCAATTCCCCGGGTCCTCCGGAGGCGCTGGCTGGGACCCTGCTACCTGAGTCGTCCATCTGGTTTGACAGGCCCCAGCTCTGATTTGGGGTCGGGGAACAGAGAGCTCCAGCTGGTCAGTCTGCAGAGCTCCAGGGAGGAACAGGTAGAGGGGCCCATGGCACACAGTCCGGCCACAGACCAGAAGCCACCTAGTTCCCCATCTGTCCAGGCCTCCAGCGCAGGGCCCGTGAGCTCCGCATGCAGCCGGGCAGCCTCCTCTGCGGGCTCTGGCTGAGGCAGGTTCAGAATGCCGCTGAGTCCCTGGAAACTCTGCTCCATATACTCGTTGTGGGGTGGCCCAGCGTGCAGCCAGCTGGCATCATCTGGGGGCACAGAGCAGGAGTAAGCATGCCCCGCCCAAATGATTCCATGAAGGCCAGACCCTGGGAGTCAGGTCTGGGCACCCCAGTTCCTGCTGCAACTCAGTGGTAGAGCTGCATCTTGCTGAGTGACTTTGGGCTAATCCACAGAATTTTCTGTGCCTGTAAAACTTAGTTTTACAAAATCAAGACAGTAATCCCTGAATTCCTGACTTGAGGGTTAAATAAAACAGTGGGTTCAAGGCACCTTAGAAAGTAAGGTTACTTTCTGGTAATGGTCTGGTTTGTGTCACCCATGCCCCTTCTCAACCACCTCTAGTGGTTCCCAGAGCCCTCAGAAGCCTAGTACTCAGGCCCTCCAGCCGTGGCGCCCTGCTTACTTTGCCAGCCTTCCTTCCCACCACCCCCTGGCATCCTACTCCCCTCCACCCTCTGTTCCCCTCACGCACCAGACACCTGCTAACTTTGTCCCCTCAGTTTAGAATACCCTTCTCTGTCTATAAAAATCCAGCTCCTTCAAGGCTCAGCTCCAGTGCCCTCCTGCTGTCAAGCTTGCCTCCCCCGCCCCGTCTCCTCCATCAGGCTATGAGTCCTAGGAGAGCAGGCCACAGCTTGCCTGTTCTGAACCGCCTCAGCCGCTGCCCCACCCCAGCACCCCGTCCTCCTCTGGGTTACCTCTGCTCTGACCCACCTTCTCTGTGATAGGATATGGCTGGAAGAAGGAAACATCTACCTACTTATTGAGCGCCTAGTATATACCAGCCACTTTTACCCACATACTCATTCCTAATATCTCCCAGGGGGCAGTTACTTGTATTAGGGCCCCCTTGCAGGAAGCTGCAGCCTATGCCTGTGTTCGGAGTCTGCTCTCTTATCCTTAGCCAAGTGGGTGGAGGGCCATGTGACCCTGCCCACCTGGCTACCAATGGACTGGGAGGATGGCCATTCAGATTTGCTGTCCTAAGAATGTGGAACTTGTAGACCAAGAGGCCCTGGTCAGTCTCTGTTGCACTGAGAGGCCATGTATCAATATACTGAGAAACCAGAGCCTGAGGCTGATACACAGAGCACAGGATGAGGGACAAGGTGGCCCCAGAGAGACAGAAAGCACCTCTAGGTCCCAGTGGGACCTGAGTCATTTCCTAGGTTCCGTGGGGGAGAGCTCTGCATTTTTCCAATAATTTCCCCTTTTTCACTGGAGCTAGTTTGAGTGGATCTGTGTTCCATGCACCCAGGAGGTGTCTAACAGTTGTATTACTCTCACTTTACATGTAATAAGACTGAGGCTCAGGAAGGCCAAGTAATTTGCCAAGGATAAAAGCCCAATTAAAGTGTCAGAGCTGTGTTCTAGAGCCAAGTCGGCCTCCGAAGCACCACACCATAGTGCAAGGCCCTGGGATGCTTACGGATGAATGATCAAGGCCACACATGTCCCCTTCCCCTACTCGATGGTCAGCTTCTTGGGGTCACCTGTCTGGCAAATTCTATTCGGCCTGGCTCCTGGGCATCATTTGGGAACTAGATCCTTACCTTTCCTGAGAGGTAGTTTGCGGTTGAAGGTCAAGGGCAGCACGAGGAAGCGGGTCTCACCCAGGGGTTCCCAGAACTGAAGCAGTCGAACAGTCCAGGCCCCTGGCCGCAGGGGCCGGCTCAGTGGGGGCTTGTACTGCGTGACCTCGGTTTCCGCGTCTACCACGATGTCGTAAGATGTAGCCACCACGTAGGTGGGATCGATCCACACCACAGTGGCTGTGAGGTTGGGGCCTCGGGCCCAGCGCTGCATGGCCACAGGCTCGTCCAGCGGCCCCAGCAACCCCCCAAAATTCCGGAAAAGACGCTCTTTGGGGTCCCACTCGGTGCCAACCTGTAGGAAAGGAGGCAGCTGGGCAGGAGCCGGGGTAAAGTCCTCTCTACCTGCTGCTACCTCTAACTCCTGTGTGACCTCAGGCCAGTCACTGTCTCTTTCTGGTCCTGTTTCCCTATCTGCAAAACGATGGGCTCAGACTAGGATTTCTTTACTAAGCTCTGAGATTCATTCTAGGCTCCTGTTCTGACCTGCTCTGAAGTTTTGGGGGCAGTAAGACAGAGATGAGGTTCGAAGCCCTGCCCAGAGACCACCCCCACGCTAAGGAGCCCCTCAAAAGCCTAATCTTCTGGCCCGACTGGAATGTCCAAGTCCCTTTAGCAGAAAATCCCTGGAGTTTAGAAGACTGGGCTTGCATTGTAGTGGAACCAAAGCCCCTCCCTGCTGACTGCATGTCCTCTGTGCATCCCAAGGCTGCCATCACTGGGAAAGAAGACCCGTGAATCCATTTCTGAAAGGCCTAACCCAGTCCTTAGCCCTCCCTTAGTGTCTGTCCCTCTCTCCCCACTACCCCGAGTCTTGCTGGGGGACAGGAGAAGGCAAGGGGAGGACCTGTCCCACCTCCAAACTCTGGAGCCGGCTGGCCTGGTCACTGCGCCCCAACAGCTTCAGCGACCCCTGGGGCATCAGCCACATCTCAAGCGTCTCTGCCGGCCCCTGGGCTGAGGGCTGCACCGCCTGCGTCACCAAGTAGCCCTGGAAATGGTCGTCATAGAAATACAGGTGCACGCTGGACGGCAAGCCCCTGGGCTCAAACCTAAGAAGGTTCCAGCAGGGAGAAAGGGAGATGCCATCAGCACACCTGGCTTGGCCTGGAGTCCCAGGGAGGGGGCTCTGGGGTGTCCCATCCCCAGGTGCTTTCTTCGCCCCAGATCTCATACCCACAGATCCTATGTGC
The DNA here is from genome assembly GCF_039906515.1 of Pseudorca crassidens. Classification (NCBI taxonomy): domain Eukaryota; kingdom Metazoa; phylum Chordata; class Mammalia; order Artiodactyla; family Delphinidae; genus Pseudorca; species Pseudorca crassidens. The sequence continues at coordinate 40,112,506 of NC_090314.1, forward strand.
CTGGCTTTTGCCCCCTTTGTTTTGTTTGCGTTTTTCCCTGCTTCAGACTGGGGGCTCCCTGGCGGCAGGGGCTGTCTCTTTCTGATTGGCCTCCTCGTAGGGCACTACACACCGGGGGTCTGCAAAATGTCAGAAGGAGGTCTCACCTGCAGAGTGGGTTGGCCAGTGGGGACGCAGCGGTGGCGGCGTGGCGCAGGCTGAGGCGGGCGAAAGCGGTGTAAGCAGTGAGCATGACATCACTGAGCCCACTGGGGCCATCGGCCACGTCATAGGTGCTCTCCCAGTAGGCCTTGAGGGCTGGAGTGCCGGGGGGGTAGCTGCCATATAGGTGGAAGTCCAGGATTTCCAATACCTCCTGGTTCACAGTCGACTCAAACTTCCGGGCGAAGAAGGTGGGTCTGGAGACTTGCTGGAGCGAGAGAGGCAAGGAGGGTGAAGGGGTCTGGAGGTCCCAGAGAGCACAGCAGGGGAGCCGCCCTTCCCGGCACTGCCTGGAGATCAGCCTCCCAGGGCCTTTCCTGCTGCCAGTGTAGCCCCCGACCCCTGAGGGCTGCTCCCAGGGAGGGGCCCCCAGATTCTCTGGTTGGACCACCGTGGATCATTTCTGACGGGAAAGCACCTGGCGAAAGCTGGGGTGAGGCCCTATCAAGGGGCAGAGCTTGGGGGTCACAGGGCAGCACCTGCAGCCGTAGGAAGTCCTGCGGCTGGAAGTCGTTGGGGGAGCAGCCGCACCAGTCCACGATGTGCTTGTACTGACACTTGCAGCCCAGCTTGCGGTTCCAGTTGGTGACCCGCAGGTTGTTGTCCACGAGGCTCTCGCAAGCTGGGCTGTTCTCCAGCACCGTGTGGAAGAAGGACTGCGGGTGACAAGGCAGGGTGGAGGGTGAGCCGGGGCACCCACCGTGCGCCCTCCTGGCCTGGGTGCGGGCCCGGTCACCCACCTCGGCTGGGAGCAGCGTGTACGTGTAGAACTGACGTAGCTGGGCCACAAGCGGGTCGTCTGTGTACACCACATACTCCACGAAGCTGCGCGTTAGCACGAACCAGTCAGAGCCGCCATCCACCACGATGCCCGCTGGGATCTGCCGCTCGCCCAGACGCCACATGTGCGAATCGCACTCATGGAAGAGCCGGTCCAGGCCCTGTTTCTTGATGAACCTGTGGGAGGCAGATGGGCCCGTGGCTGAGGGTTTTGCAGGGTGGGATCCAGGCTCTCATCCTTCCAGGAACTAGCGCTCCTTAATCTGTGATTGGTTTGGAGGTTTTGCAACCCAAGGCTGGGGCCACAGAGCCCCCCTGTGTGGGAGGGCTTGTGGCAAGACCCCAGGACCAGGGCCTCCTCCCCCGGCCCCTCACCTGGAGTTGTCCCGGCCATGCGACTTGAGGAAATTCTTGTCCCGGTTCTTGGACAGGAAAGCTACCAGCTCCTCGTTGGTCCTGGAGAGGAAATGGGATGTGGGGAGCGTGTGTGAGAGTGACTGACTTTACTCCTTGGCCCCTTCCTTTCTCACTGAGAGTCGTCCTGACCAAGTCACCTACTCCAGGTTGATGCTCTGGGGTGGTGGGCATCTGAGGCCCCTGAGGAAGACCACCCCATTCTTCTTCCACCCCTTGCTGTCTGACCCATGACCCCCAGTACAGACCTCTGGGTCCTCCTCCTCCCCACCTCTTGTCACTCTCAAACCTCACATCATCTTTCACCAGCTCCTCCTCTAAAACATTGCTAGGGCCAAGGGGCCACGTCTGAGCTATGCAGATCCCAGAATGAGGCTTGGGGGAGGGAAGGAGTCCATCAGGACCCTTGAACCCCGAATGCCTCGACGTGCCCCCCTCCCATCTGCAGGGCTCATAGCACCACCCCACACCTGGTCGGGTAGTCAGTGGCACTGAGGTTGATGAAGAAGTCCCAGGCCCAGTCGGGCACCTCCAGCAGGTCCTGCATGCTCCGCAGATACATCCTCAGCAGGCTGGCTCCGCCCCAGATGGTGACCATGCGCCAGGGCGTCACCCGCACGTTATCGTACTGCCGGGCCAGCTCTACCACCTCTCGGTGCAGGTAGTTGGAGCGCTGTGGGAAGTGGGGAGGTGGCGGTGGAAACTCAGCAGTGGAAGATGGATCCCCAGCATTACAACCTTCCCACTCCGCCCCACCCCAGAGCAGAGTACAAGTGTCACAGAATGGAGAGAGCACAGGCCAGGGCTCCAGCTCTGAAGCCGCCATGTCACCTGGTGCTGGCTGCTCCCCCATTCCCTGTTCCCCTATCTCTGGGCCACCCGAGCAGGTCAGAGACACTGTCTGTCTATGACCTGCTGAGTCTCTGCTCTACTTACGCAGATGCCCTTGGTCTCCCCGGCCACAGTACGTACCTTGTCCACGTGGATGTAGAAGAAGTGCTGCTCGTGGTAGACAGCCTTGAGGAGACGCTTCAGCTGGCGGATGGCGCGGCCGTGGACCACCAGCATGTAGGCGATTCGTACTGGGGGGCCATCCACAGGCTGCTGGGCCCGAACGTCGTCCCACTGGATGCCGGGGCTCATCTTCCCTGAGAGTAGAGAACAGGGGCATCGGTGAGGTCTGGCCCCAGGTCACAGGGTGGAGACAAGACGGGAAGAGGGGGCTGCCTGCCTTCCAAAGGAGGAGCCCTGCACTTAGAGCCCACTGCTCCTAGGCCCCAGCTCCACCTCTGCCACTTAGTACACTCGTCACCCAACCTGGGCAGCAAGGCGAGCCCCTCTGAGCTTTCCTCCCTGAGAAATGGAGGTGAGGATCCCTGCCATGCCCCCTCCCGGGCTGCCACCTCTCTGCCCATGCCAGTCTCTTACCAGCCCGCTGGCAGTGCCGGGGCACAGCCTTGGGCATGAGGCTCCCGGCCTGGTGCAGGCACACCACGTTGGCGATCTCCTGCTGGCACTGCTTGGAGCTGGCCCGGGCCAGTGCAGACAGAGCATCCTTGCCCACGATCTCGCACTTGGGTGTGAAGCTGTTGTCTGTGGGCTGGGGGGCGCCCTCCACACTCCCTGTGTCTCCGTGTGGGAAGCCAGCCGCCCCAGCCAGTGCCTCCCCGGCCGCTGCCCCACTCAGGTTCTGGCGGCCTGGGGCCTCTGGGGGCGGGGTGGGGGGGATCCGCCGGCTGGTTCTGTGCCGGCTGGTTACTGCCCGTACCACCTTGGCCACGGGCACGCCGGGGCTCTCAGCACGGCCCCGCCAGCGCCCATGCTTTCTGCCCACGCCGCCCCGCCGCCCAGCTGAACTGTCTGTGTCCTTGGAGCCCTCACCGGGGTCTAGCGGCCGTGGCTTCTTCTGCCTTCCTTTCTGTAAAAGATAGGCGGACACAAGTCACTGGGACAGTCACTCTCCTCCAGCTCCTTCAGCTTCCTGCTGGGCCTCAGGCCTGGAAGCCCCTGCCACCCTTGATCTAGGAAAGTACTGCTTGCCTGAGGGCTCTGCACAAAGAGCACTTCTGCTGGGAGGCCTCCCTGACCAGCCAGCGGAGGAAACGTCGTCCTCCCCGAAGGCACCGTCGCACCCACATCCCCACGATCACACAGATCACAGGGCACTGAATCTCTTTTGTGCTTTGGATTCAGATACCACTTTCTTTTTCAGCAACTATGAAAACGAATATCCACATATATCATAAGAGAAACATGCAAAGACCCTGCAGACAAGAGTGTCCACCTAGCACTCCCACCCGGGCCAGGCTGGGAAGAGACGGTGCTCTTCAGAAGGAAAGCATTCTACTGACGACAGTATTTCCGCGTGGGAGTGCCGAGGCCACAACAGAGCAAAGGGGTCTTGCTGGTGGGGAGGACAGAGGTGAAATCTGAGACCCCGTTACTGGTCAGGTTCTCTGGAAAGCAGAGACCAAGAGAGAGTCAGAGTGCAAGGGGTTCACTGGGGGGTGGGGGGGTCACACTCTGGAAGATGAGGAAGCAGGAGCAGGAGGCAGCAGGGAAAGCCTTCAGATAGCCAAGCCGGCCTGACACCTGTGCAAAGAGGGGGAAGGAAGAGCTTCAGACGACAGCTCGGCTTGGAGAGGGCCTCGACCACCTAGTGGGAAGCTCCAGGGCAAAGACAGCCTAGAGATGGGAGCCGCGGTACCACTGCTGGGGGTGGCCCAGGAGGTGCCTGGCCACGGCTGGATGGCTGAGACAGAGCCTGAGGCACCTGCAGCTGCAGGCTGGCAACTCACTGCTCCTTGTGGCAGGGGATCTCGAAGGGAAAGCGGAATGCTGCGCCTCAATATCTCCAGCCCTGCTTCCTGGCTCCTACAGCCTCTTCTCAAACCCAGGCACACTCGAAATTGTGTATACCCACCCTCTTCCCAGCTCTCCCTGTCCCCCTTTTGTGACGCCCCCCCGCCACTTCCCTGCCTGACCAAATCCCACCCATCCTTCAAGATCCAGCCCTGAGTCTCCTTGTGTGAAGCCATCCCGTTTGCCCCAGGGTGGGACGTTCTTCTACCCAACCAACCCCTTGGGGAGAGGCTGTCATTTCAGCCCCATTACCCCAGTGCCCGGCGGAGTAGCTGGCACACAGGATGTCTGGTTGGTGTCAGGTGGATGAAACACGGAAAGGACGGAGGAGTGAAGGGCACTGTGTGACTGCTCTGAAGTCATCAGAGCTCCCTGGCCGGCTCTGCCACTCCCCCACTGTTACCTACCTTCTCTGAGCAGGTTCCCTCAGCTTTAACATACAGGAGGGAAGTGTGAGTGTCCAATGAGCCAGAGCATGAAACAGTGCAGCTAGAGAGGTGGCGCCACCAGCTGTCCCCTTCCTCCCTCAACACTCTCTGTGCAAGTCCTCTTCTGGCCTGGCCTTCCAGCAGCACGACTCACTGGACCACAGCCTCTGAAGCACCCCCCTCCCTCCGCTTCCAGGATGCCCTCCTGGTGTTTCCCTGGTGTGGCCTCCGTGGGCACTCCTTATCAGTCTTCTTGGCCGACCCTTCCTTATCTCCCAAGGCCACCCTGGGGCCTTGCCTTGTCCTAGGTCCCCAGGTGACCTCATTCAGTCTCCTAACTCCATCCACTCCCACATTTCTCTCTCTGGGCTGGAGCGCTCCCTTGAACCTTCAAATGTCTAACTGTCGGCCTCCTTGATGCCTCCCTTGGGAGCTCGATAGACCTGTCAACCCACAAACCCAAAAGCGAACTTCTTATCTTCCCCCAGTAGGCTCCTTCTTCAGTCTTCCCCATATCAGTTAATGACCTCTCCATCCTTCAAGTCTCTCAGGCCCAAAACTTAGGGGCGTCACTTCGCCTCTTGTTTCCCTCACACTCCATCATCAGTACCTCCTGTTGGGGCTCCCTTCAAAGTACATCCAGAATTGGACCGCTTCTCACTGCCTCCATCGTTACCACCCCTGCCCGGAAGCCCCCTGCTCTTACTCTGGCCTCCTATAGTCCACTCTCATCACAGCAGCCAGTGTTTCCTTTAAAACAGGTCCCAGGTCCCCACTCCTCTGCTTGAAACCACCCATGGTTCCCCCTCTGAGGACAAAGCCCGTGAACCTACAAAGGCTACGCGAGCTGTGTCTGGCTCCCTCACCTCTGCTCCACCCTTCCTGACCTCACCCACCACCCTCTCATGCTCACTCTCCGGCCTTGATGGCTTTCTCAGCGTCCGTCCAGCCCACCTGGATTCACTGTCCCCTGTGCCTGGAATGCTCTCCCCTAGATGTCCCCACAGCCCCTGCCTCCAATTCCTTGCTCAGGTGGCATCTTCTCAGGAAGGCCACCCTGTCCACTGTATTTAAAACTCCAGCTCTCCCTCAGCCTCCACTTTGTTTCTCCCATGGCACTTATTACCTTCTCTCATCCTATAATGTATTTACATGTATAAATGTATATTGTGTTATTCTGTGTCTCTCCCCTTACAAGAATGTAATGTCCATGAGGACAAAGCTGTTTGTTGTTTTGTTCAGTGATGTATTCCTAGAGCCCAGAAGAATGTCTGGCAATGGGAGACACAAGATATATATATATATATGTATATTTTCTTTTTAAAAAGTTTTTGGCCGTGCCGTGCAGCTTGTGGGATCCTAGCTCCCCTACCAGGGATCAAACCCGTGCCCTCAGCAGTGGAAGTGCAGAGTCCTAACCACTGGACCACCAGGGAATTCCCTCAATAAATATTTGTTGAATGAATGAATTTATGAATGAGTGAATGAATGAAAAGCTCTTGGCATAGGCTCAGCATTCAGTAAATGCTGTCATCCTTACTATTATTATTAATGGAAGGAGAATAGGAAAGAGACAAAAGTGAAGTTAGGAGAGAAGCAAAGGCCTTCAGATACTTTGGACCATCGGTTTGAGTTTTCCCTGTCCCTCCCCTCCCTAGGACCTCCCTCTCCTCCTCTGTCAGAGCACGGCAACTGCCTTAGGGCCAGGGCCCCACCCCTCCCCTGGCACCCCAACCAGCCCTCTTGGGAGGTGCCCAGTGAGAGCCAGGGGTGTCTATCTCCATCTGAGAAGAGATATCTGCAAAGGGGAGGGCAGGTGGGGGGGAGGCAGCAGATCCCAATCTGTTACCCACATTGGGGAGGGCACACTGGACTGGAAAGCCCTCAGGAAAGGTGGCTGCAGCCCCACTGAACTGAGCATACATCAACCTGGTGATGTCGGACCTGGCCACACAGTGGTCAGAGGAAGACATTCTCAAGCTTAGGTGGGTGGAGATGGCAGAGGAGCTGTGGGCTCTCAAGACGGAAGTCAGTATCAGCGAGTGAGGACGCTGGTCAGGGCGGCAGGGCACAGGGCCAGGCTCGCTGTGGTGGGGGATAGGATGTGGGAGGAGACGGGCATGTTGGCGCCCTGCACTGCAGCAGGGAGCTGGCTGACCCTGAGAAGAACAATCCCAGAGGGGGCTGGGAGACCAGAAGGCCGCAGTGAGAACTGGGAGGGGGGCTCCTGGTGGGCAGCCAGCCCCCACCACATATAAACACCCCAAGAATGTCTATATGTGCAGCAGCAGGGCCCATATTTGTGCCCCTAGAGGAGCTGCCCCCGGTCGCCCCTGAGGTCAGAGTCCCCTCTAATTACTGAGGATGGGGACTGGCCCTGAGACACCTGCCTGGAGGCAGTCTGGCCTCCGAGGCCCCCTCTCCCCACTGAGGAGGAATTCAAAGTCCTCTGACATTTCTTGACTCTGCAGCTTCTCCTTGGAATCCTTCTCTGGGCCATGGAGACAGAGAATACAGCAATGCTTATCCCACACCCCACCACCTTGGACTTCTCAGAGCGTTTAACGTAAGTGGTGAGGGACGGAGCAGCGAGCTGGAGCGCGGAGCATGAGTGAGGGATCAGGCCGCCCGCCGCCGCCTCCCCTCCAAAAAGAACAGCAAGAAGCAACTGGACATATTGATGAAGTACAAAATGAAATAGACAGACTTAACGAACAAGCCAGTGAGGAGATTTTGAACATAGAACAGAAATATAACAAACTCCGCCAACCATTTTTTCAGAAGAGGTCGGAATTGATCGCCAAAATCCCAAATTTGGGGGTAACAACATTTGTCAACCACCCACAAGTGTCTGCACTGCTCCGGGAGGAGGATGAAGAGGCGCTGCATTATTTGACGAGAGTCGAAGTGACAGAATTTGAAGATATTAAATCAGGTTACAGAATAGATTTTTATTTTGATGAAAACCCTTACTTTGAAAATAAAGTTCTCTCCAAAGAATTTCATCTGAACGAGAGTGGTGATCCATCTTCAAAGTCCACTGAAATCAAATGGAAATCCGGAAAGGTGCAGATGAGTTAGGAGAGCTCATCAAAGATGATACTTGGCCAAATCCATTACAGTACTACTTGGTTCCGGACACGGATGACGAGGAAGGGGAAGGAGATGATGATGATGAAGAGGAAGAAGGATTGGAAGATATTGATGAAGAAGGGGATGAGGATGAAGGAGAAGAAGATGCAGATGATGATGAGGGGGAGGAAGGAGAGGAAGATGAAGGAGAAGATGACTAATGGAACACTGGTGGATTCCAACCTTCCTTTTTTAATTTTCTCCAGTCCCTGGGAGCAAGATGCAGTCTTTTTTTTTTTTTTTTTTTTCCTCCTTCTCCTCTTGTGTTCAGTTGCCCTGTTTTTGAGGTCTCTTTTCTCTTTTATACCATGGCTCACAACTTATTTTGGGGGGAAATACCTTGAGCAGAATTCAGTGGGAAAAGAATCTCTACCCCTTTCTGTTCCAAATTCATTTTTATCCCTTCCTGTCTCAACAAAAACTTTATGGAATCAACACCACCATGCTCTGTGGGAAAAAAGAAAAACCTTCTGCTGCCTTAGCTCTGCTGGAAGCTGGAGGGGGCTAGGCCCCTGTGTCGTAGTGCATAGAATTCTAGCTTTTTTCCTCCTTTCTCTGTATATTGGGCTCAGAGATTACACTGTGTCTCTATGTGATATGGACAGTTAGCATTTACCAACATGTATCTGTCTACTTTCTCTTGTTTAAAAAAAGGAAAAAAAAACTTTAAAAAATGGGGTTATAGAAGGTCAGCAAAGGGTGGGTTTGAGATGTGCGGGTGGGTTAAGTGGGCATTTTGACAACATGGCTTCTCCTTTGGCATGTTTAATTGTGATGTTTAACGGACATCCTTGCAGTTTAAGATGACACTTTTAAAATAAAATTCTCTCCTAATGATGACTTGAGCCCTGACACTGGATGGGAGAATCAGCAGAACCTGTAGGATGTTATTTGCAATTGACATTCTCTATTGTAATTTTGTTCCTGTTTATTTATTTATTTATTTTTGGTACGCGGGCCTCTCCACCGCCGCGGCCTCTCCCGTCGCGGAGCACAGGCTCCGGACGCGCAGGCTCAGCGGCCATGGCTCACGGGCCCAGCCGCTCCGCGGCATGCGGGATCCTCCCGGACCGGGGCACGAACCCGTGTCCCCCGCATCGGCAGGCGGACCCCCAACCACTGTGCCACCAGGGAAGCCCTGTTCCTGTTTATTTTTAAATTTTTCTTTTTGTTTCACTGGGAAGGAAAGATGATGCTCGGTTTTAAACGTTAAAAGTGTACAGGTTGCGGGCTTCCCTGGTGGCGCAGTGGTTGAGAATCCGCCTGCCAATGCAGGGGACACGGGTTTGAGCCCTGGTTTGGCAAGATCCCACATGCCGCGGAGCAACCGGGCCCGTGAGCCACAGCTACTGAGCCTGCGCGTCTGGAGCCTGTGCTCTGCAACAAGAGAGGCCGCGATAGTGAGAGGCCCGCACACCACCATGAAGAGTGGCCCCCGCTTGCCGCAACTAGAGAAAGCCCTCACACAGAAACGAAGACCCAACACAGCCAAAAATAAATTTAAAAATAAAAAAAATAAAAAATAAAAATAAAAAGTGGGGCTTCCCTGGTGGCGCAGTGGTTGAGAGTCTGCCTGCCGATGCAGGGGACACGGGTTCGTGCCCCAGTCCGGGAAGATCCCACATGCCGCGGAGTGGCTAGGCCCATGAGCCATGGCCGCTGAGCCTGCGTGTCCGGAGCCTGTGCTCCGCAAAGGGAGAGGCCACAACAGTGAGAGGCCTGCGTACCACAAAAAAAAAAAAAAAAAAAAAAGTGTACAAGTTGCTTTGTTACAATAAAACTAAATGTGTACATAAAGTAAGCAGTGAGACAATGTTTGTAAAAGCTTTGAAAACCATAAAATGGCTCTTTGGATGTTAATGGCCATCTCTGGTCTCCAGTCTAGCCCTCACGGATGGGCAGAGTGTGCCTCTTAAACGCACCTCTCTCCCATCGCTGCTTAGACCCCTTTAGTTTAGAGCCACTTAGAATAAAACCCCAGCCCCTCACTGCGGTCTCTAGGATGTGCCCTGGACTAACTCTTGAACCTTCTTCCCGGTATCACACCACACCCTCCTTTCCATTCCTTGAAGCCATCCAGCTAAGCCCATTCTCCTCAGGGCCTTCTTCCTGAACTCTGCCTACCTCTTCCCCAGGCTGACTGGGTCTTTCAACTCACAGGCCAATTCCTGCAGAAGCCTTCCCCAACCACCTATCTAAACCAGCCCTCTTGTTATTGTTTCCTTTTCACTGTCAGTCTCTCCCGGTCTGCCCACGGAGGGCTGAGACCTCGTCTGTTACATTTATTTCTGTATCCCCAGTATTAGCACAGTGCCTGGTATGAAGGAGGACTTAATAAATATTTGTTGAATGACTGACTGACTGAATGAATCCCTGTTATCACTGTGCAGTACTGAAATAATAATAAGAGTTATTTACTGATGATTTAGCATGGGCCAGCAACTCCTGCAAATACTTCACAGGTATCACCCAACGAGACAGATGCTATTATTGTCCCCATCCTTGGGGCGCGGATACTGATGAGGATGCAAAAGAGGTTAGGCGATTTGCCAGGGGTCACACCACTTACCGGTAGCAGTGCTGGAATAGGACACAGGATGATGAAGTGGCATGGTCCAACTGAGGTGGCTGCTGAAGGGGCCCAAGCCCCAAGGGCTGCTTGGACTACACAGCCTATAGGTCATCAAGGATCTTTTCCCCATTCTAGTGCAGGGATTCCCCTATCAGGTTCTGCTAGGAAGCTGGAGGAGGGGTGGGGAGGCAGGATCCCAAACACTCTACTGCACCAGTTCTCCACCCCAGGCTGGAGGTAGGGCAGCAAGGGCCTTGAGGCCTGGACAATCTCTCATCCCATCCAGAGATCTGTCTCTGGGAAGCCTCTGATGCTTTGCCATGCCCCTCGCCAGAGTGCTCACTGGCCTCCGCTCACATATTCCAGGGTCAGAGGGTCCCTAACTCCCTGGCAGCCCTTTCCATCTTAGAATGTCTCATCTGCCCAAAAAATCTTCATACACTCTCTTCCCCTTCCTGCTACTTACTGGACCACAAAGAACAAGCTCACGCCCTTCGGATGTCACAGAGCCAGCCTCCTCCAACCCCAACCTCAGCTCCTTTTGGAGTCATGGTTTTATGTGACTCTGTCCCAGCTCCCTTCACCATCCTAGTCTCTTGGTTCTCCCCAAAACAGGCGAAAGCAGCAATTCTCCCAGCCTCCACACCAGGCCTTCCAGATGCCCACATGCAGGAAGGGGAAGAGGACATCAGGCCTCCCTTGGCCTTCACCCTGCCAGGTGGAGAGGCCCAAGAGGACGGAGCAAGCAGAGTGTCTGACTCAGAGCCCTAGAGGCTCAAGAAGCAAGGGGTGGGGGCAGGGAAGCCCTGTCATCTGGCCCACAGCTTAGGGCCAGGGTTTGGCCTATCCTCGCCAACCTTCCACGATGGTCTCAGACACCACTGGACCCTCCTGACCACACTGGGGAAGGCATGTCTGGGCCTCCAGCTGAAACCACATCAGCCATGAGTGAGTGAGACCCTCAGAGCAAGGACCTGGGGATTAAGCAGGGTTTGCCCCTGCTCCAGGGCCTGGGGTTCTGCTAAACCAGCTGCTGCTGTCCCCATTCCCTTAGAGTCAGAGGGGGCGAGTCCCCGATTCCCTAATGTCCTGGGGCCCCCTCAGCAGCTCAATTCCCCCGCCATCCTCTCCTGAAGACCCATGCAGGTTCTTCAGACCCTCGGCTGAGGAAGCCACGTCTCAGGGACACTCCAGTTCTCTCCCTCGGGGTCACTCTCCCTCTCCTCAGTTGCCACACTGAGTTCCACCCCCAGGCTCCACTTCTTCACTGGCTACTGCCCCTGAGGGGCGGCTGGGCGCGGTTGCTCGGGGTCCCCCGGCCCCAGTCCTCCGCCCACGGCGCGCACACTCCCGCCCCCTCCCAACTTCAGAAAGTTTGGCCTGGGGTTCCCCACCTCCGAGCAGGCTCGGGCCCAGCCCCGCCTCCCGGCCCCGCTTCCCCCGCACCCGCGCCTGACCTTCACTGCTCGCCGGGGTGCAGACCACCCCACCACGACCCCCTCCTCCCGCCCCGCGCCCCTGCCGGCCCGCGGCCCGGTCCTCCGGGTCACGCACAGCCCCCGCGAGTAGGCCCCCGGGCCCGCCTGTGAACCGGGCCACAGGGGTCCGAGGCCCCGAGCCAGGCGTCCGCCCGCGCGCGACACGCAAACGGCCAGTGCCCCACTTCCCCGGCCGGGGCCGCCCGCATCCCCGCCAGGACCCCGCGCGCCCCCGCGCCCGGCCTGCCCGCCTGCCCGCCCGGCCGTCGGAGCACCTCGCCCGGCTCGTCGTCCTCCAGGACGCTGAAGCTCCACACCACCAGGCCCTGCAGCAGCAGAATGGCCAGCGCCGTGGCAATCGCCAGCTTGTAGCGCCGCACAAGCTTCTGCACCCGCACGCTCGCCACCATCTTCCTGCCCGGGACGAGGGGCGCGCGCCCAGCCCTGCAACCCGGCCGCGGGCGCGCGCACGGGCGCGGGCAGAGACGGCTTCCCTCAAGGGAGGAGCGCCTGGCGCGCGCCGGGGCGGGGCGGGGGGCGGGGCCCGCAGGCCCGAAACGCCGCGCCCGGTGGGCCAGGGGCGGAGCCTGGGCCTACCGAGCTGTTGGTCCCCGCTGCGCAGCGCGTCGGGCGGTTTGCTGGCGCTTCGTGCCGGGTCCGCTTCCCGGGTTGTCCCTTCCCCGTCTTGGTCAGTGCCCCAGCTTCTGCGTGTGCTCACCTCCTCCTGGACGGCAAGCCTATGGAACCAGGGGGCAGAGAGGTCTGCAGCCGACCTCTCTCTGGCTCGCCGCCTGGGGTCGGGGGTGGGGGTGGGGGACTCAGCCCCGCAGAAATCAGCTGGCTCTCCGCCCTCGTGCAAGCAGAGAATGCTAGAGCTCCCAGAAACGCCGAGTTGGGAGAGATTGTCTAAGTGCCACAAGCACTGCTTAAAAACCATGGAGGCCGCAGCTACGGGGCAAAGTCTAACTCCTTTGACTGGCATCTGAGGCCCTTCACAAAGCCTTTGTTCCTCTCTCTCCACCCTCATATCCTAGGCATCCTCAGACCTCAACTAGAGCCGTGGTTACCGAACTCTAGGGTATGTCAGAATCACCCGCAGGACTTAATAAAACAGATTGCTGGTCCCTACTCCCAGAGTTTCTGCTTGGTAGGTCAAGAGTGGGGCCCGAGAATTAGAGTTTTCAACAAGTGCCCAGGTAATGCTGATGCTACTAGTCTGGGAACACACTTGGAGAACCACCAGACTTTTGCGCGTGCCGTTGGCTGTGCCCAGCCCTAGCAGTTGCTCCCCTGCTCCTCTCCCCCTTCCCATCGGTGGCATCCTCCTAAGTGCTTACCCAGCACTGTCTGCATATCTGGTTGTGATTTCTCTGGAATCATGACTGCTTCACCTTCGAATCCTTGGCCCGGTAATGGACACCCAGCAATGCTCAGTAAATGTTGCGAAAGAAAGATCCAATGAAGCCCAACTTCCTGTTCCATGAGCTGATCCTAGCATTTTTGGAGAGGCTGCTGTGTTCAGGCACCGCCATAGACAAGGCCTGAACCTCTGCAGCCCTCCCCTGAACCTGGCAGGTCTACTGAGAGAGGGAAGGGGAGAAGAGGGAGAGCAGTGCCCAGCATAGCCAGGTGCATCCCCAGCAGTGAAGCCGAGCTCCGTGAGAAGGAAGCAATAAAAAGAGCAAAGCGAAGGTTGAAAATTTATAATGAAGATTTTAAGAATCACTACACAGACGTCTGGAAAAAAATGGTTAAAAAAAAAAAAAGAAAAGAAAAAGCTTGAAAGTGATGATAAAAGGGTTTGGAAGGTGCCTGGAGATAAGCTTGATGAGGAAATTCTAAGCTGTGATGAGTACAGGAGAGGCAGTTATTTGATGGTATTTAAATAAAACCTCCTTTAAGCATCTCCTGCCCCTTTGGTATTTGTAATCATTCTATTCTTCAGCGTTAGTTAAGTGGGAGAATTGTAAACAATGTTTCAGATGACAGTTTGGTTACTTAAGAGAAACTACACTTCAAGATTTGGGGAAACATCAGTTGGCATGCCAGCGATTGATATGTTAATTAAATATTGATCTTGTGTGCTCATTAAATCAGGTCCCCCAGGGGCTGTCTACCTGCCCGTACTCCCCTGCACCCAACAACGAAAATAACTTGATTTTCCACTGATTGTATAAATAATATATACTCATTATATAACATTTAAAACATAGGGAAAAAATAAGGAAAAAAGTAAAAGTCACCTGCAATCCCACTCCCTGAGATAATCATCATTAATATTTTGGTGATGATCCTTTCCCCATCTCTTTATGTGTATAGATTTTGCATGGACGGCATCACATTACACACATGGTTTTTAAATATAGAAACTTACTTTTAAGTATTTCTCTCCCCTTCCCTTCCATGTTAACAGTCTGGCTTCGTTCCTACCTTCCTTCTTTCCTGTCTTCCTTCCACCTTTGTAACAATTCACACACACACACACACACACACACACACACACACACACACGGGTTTTTTATTTACATGCACTTTGTATCTTGCTTTTCTCTCTTGACCATAAACATAGTAGAAGTTCCCCCAGAACGGATGGGACAGGTCTAACCCATTCTTTTTTAATGGCTGCATAGTGTGCCACTCCTTTCTTGAATGGGCATTCACTTGGTTTCCAGTTTTTGTGACTACCACAAGGCTATCATAACGTGGTTCCACACTTAGCCCTATGCACTAATGTGTTCATTTCTGTGGTAGAGTTTCCCAGGAATGGGATTACTGGTGAAAGGGGAATTTTAAATGGTAATAGCTATTGCCAGATTGTGTTTTCAAAGACAATTCAAATTTTCTGACAGCAATGTATGAGAGTATGGTTTTCCTGCATCCCTTCCAACAGCAGTTGTTATCACCGTTGAATTTCTGCTGATCTGATAGGTGAGAAGTGAATGCCTTGGTTTTTAATTTGTGATTTTCTGCTGGGGAGTGTCTCAGTTGGTTTCCTGACTGGGTTTTCTTTTCCCAGAATTGCCTCTTCATAAGCTTATCTATTGCTATTGCATTATTTGTCTTTTTCTTGTCAATTTTAAGACTTTTTTTCATCCTTTTGAAATTGAAAGTTTTCTTCAATTTATCACTGCATTTTGACTTTTTAAGGTCCTTTAAAAATTTTTAACTTTTTTTGGAATCAATTATGTTCCTCTTGTTTTATGTCTTCTCATTTTCTCTTCTGGTTAGGTAGATCTCCCTGATCCTTGATGAAGTATATGGTCTCATATATTTTCTCCTACAATATTTATTTTACATCTTACATTTAAGTCTGCAATCCATCTGAAATTTTCTGTGTGTATGGTACGAGGTAGAGGTGCGGAGTCCTGACTTAGAACTTATTCCCTGTCACTCTATCAGTACCCACTTAGATTTTACCATTTTTTAAAAGGAATTGGTTTTTGGGAATTCCCTGGTGGTCCACTGGTTAGGACTCCATGCTTTCACTGTGGGCGGCCCAGGGAACTAAGATTCCACAAGCCATGCAGTGCAGCCAAAAAAATTAAAAATTAGGACTTCCCTGGTGGCGCAGTGATTAAGAGTCCGCCTGTCAATGCAGGAGACACGGGTTCGAGCCCTGGTCTGGGAAGATCCCACGTGCCGCGGAGCAAATAAGCCCGTGTGCCACAACTACCGAGCCTGCGCTCTAGAGCCCGCAAGCCACAACTACTGAAGCCCACGTGCCACAACTACTAAAACCCGCGTGCCTAGAGCCTGTGCTCCACAACAAGAGAGGCCACTGCAATGCGAAGCCCACACACTGCAGTGAAGAGTAGATCCCGCTCGCCGCAACTAGAGAAAGCCCACGCGCAGCAATGAAGACCCAATGCAGCCAAAATTTTAAAAATTAAAAAAAAAAATTTAAAAATGGAATAAATTGGTTATTGAGGTAACATGCCTTGACTGATTTAGATTTGACCATATAAAATGCAAGGCTCATTGCTCCCCACTGTCTCCTCTTCCCTCAGGTTCCCCTATAACTTCCACTGTGCTTCTTTTTCTTTTATTGTAGGAAGTCTCGAAAATACAAAATGGCTCCTCAGAAAATCAGAGCGGGAAAGCATTTTTTAGTTTTAAGTGGGCTGCTTCTGTGATGTGTCCTTTCTCATGTGACGACATTATCCTAACCTTAGTTTTAGGAGAAACATTATGATATGTGAATGCTGAATGTTTTCAAATGTTTCCAGTGTTTTCAGCAGCTAGAGCCAAACTTGGCTCAGGACCAGATGACAGGGAGGCTCCTGCAGGAAAGTCTCCAGGCTGTGCTTCCCAAGCGTCTCCGCAGGCCCTGTCTTCTTGCCTTTATCTAATTTCTGCTTCTGTGTCCAGTTCTTTGGATCGACACTTCACTGGGCTGTCTGTCTGCTGGGCCTGGTCCTGGCTTTACCCCTACATGCAACATTTGGGACATCCTTTGCCAGCTCACACCCAACCCAGCTCTGGATTCCTGGGCCTCCGCTTGTCAGGTATTAAGTTCCAACATCTATTGAAATGATCATATAGGTTTTTCCAATGTGAGATGATGGATTATTATTTTTTATAATTTTTTTTTTTTTTCTGTACGTGGGCCTCTCACTGTTGTGGTCTCTTCCGTTGCGGAGCACAGGCTCCGGACGCGCAGGCTCAGCGGCCATGGCTCACGGGCCCAGCCGCTCCGCGGCATGCAGGATCCTCCCGGACCGGGGCACGAACCCGCGTCCCCTGCATCGGCAGGCGGACTCTCAACCACTGCACCACCAGGGAAGCCCTGGATTATTTTTTAAATAATTTCCACATATTAAAATGTTTTTGCATCCCTTAGAGTAAATGTAACTTGGTCTTAGTAGGTTTTTAAAAAGTTGTACTGTAGGTTGAATTTAACTTGCTAGTAGTTTATTTAGGATTTTTACATCTATTTTATAACAGAGATCAACCTGTACCAGAGGCTGCAAACTGTTGACTCATGGGACTTGTTTATGTGACCAGCACAGGATTTTGAAGCATTTGGTTTTGAATTCTTGAATAAGAGGTGCACACTCTTCAGTTCCTGTAGCTCCCACTTTCCCCAGTCATTTCACACACCAGTCAACTTCACCCATTTATAGTTTCTGGAGCTTACAGACACTTGAGTTTGCAATCCCTGGTCTATGGCTTTCTTTACTTTTTTTTTTTTTTGTAGACTTAAGAATCAGAGTTTACATCACAAATTGAGGAGCATTATTTCTTTTTTGGGGGGGGGAGGGGTACGCAGGCCTCTCACTGTCGTGGCCTCTCCCGTTGCGGAGCACAGGCTCCGGACGCGCAGGCTCAGCGGCCATGGCTCACGGGCCTAGCCACTCCGCGGCATGTGGGATCTTCCCGGACCGGGGCACGAACCTGTGTCCCCTGCATCGGCAGGCGGACTCTCAACCACTGTGCCACCAGGGAAGCCCGGAGCATTATTTCTTTATTCTGTGTTTTGAAATAATTTATACAACAATAGCAATTGTTGTACATAACAACAATAGACACTCCTGTTCCTTAACCATTAGAAAAGTCTTGTCAACAAAAGCACAGAACCCAAGAGTCTTTTAGGGAGCTTTCTTCAGTAAGTTCTTTTTTTTTTTTCTTTTCTTTTTGGTTATTGATCTATTCAGAATTTTGTGCTTCTTTTTTGGGTCAATATTGAAATTTGTGAATCTTTTTCTGGAGAAGAAGTTAAATGCCCCACTATATCTTTGTTATTTTTCTTTCTCCATTATTTTGTATATATTGTGTGTCAACAGTATGGATTATTCCAAAATGAAAAAGCCATAGCTCTTTCATTATTCTATTTAGCCAGCTGAGAGCCCATATACAGTACTATCTTTCTCTTTGGTCCTCTGAGTTGTCTAAAAAGCCTGTGGTGGACACATGCAGTTCACAAAGGAGGTGTCAGTTAGGCTCCCAGCTCCAAGCAGGGGAGTAGGAAAGCACTTTGGGTAGAACATTCTGCTCCTGCAAATCATCTTACTGCCACATGGGGTCTCTGTAGGAAGCTGGTCTGTAAATAGAAGTTGTCCAGATGGGGTTCTACTGGTCTGGTCCACATCCCTGCCCAGCCCCCTAAGCCCAGACAAAATGCCCATTACTTGGACTCCCAGGGTTGCAGTCTCAGTGTTCTGCTCTTTCACCCCCGAAATGTATCTGCGGGTATGTTTCCATTGTAAGTAGAAGCGCCATCTCCAAGAAGAAGGCTGGAAAGTTCATGTTTTGACATACGCTCTGTATGCTCCAAACATACAACAATGAGAGAAAAAGTTTCAAAAGACATTAATACGACATAAACAGGCCAAAAAATAGGATAAACATCTCAGCAGACAAGAAGGAAAACTAACTGGTGTTGAGTAAGGCCAAAGCCAAAAGCCTGTGGGGTAGTGGGAGCTAAAATGTTGCACATGGAAGAGAGGATAGAGCCAGACTCTCGGCTGAAACCAGGGACTGGAGTGAGGCCACCTTACTTGTGAAAGGAGGCTGAAAAAAAGGACAACTGACCTATGGACAAAACTGTAAGCCTAAGGAGGCAGCAGAGGAATGACAGCCTCACAACCAAGAAGTGAGTCAACCCTGTGACTGAGTCTGCAAGACCCCCAAATCAATGAAGAGCACAAGTTCACAGTGGCCATCAAAAGACCAGATCTGGACTCATCTTGTGGATATGACCATAAAATTAAATCCACCAGACAAGAAAGAAGAAAGAAAAACAGAGCACAAAGCAAAATCAAAAGCTCCCAGCCATAATGAACCTGTAAACCAAAATCCCAAAGCATATGAGCAAATGAAGAAATCAAATACCATAAAAGACAACCAACTCAACAAGTGAAATACGAGCTCACAGATGAAATTGACTTTTTGGACTAACGTAGCAAAGATTTGAAAATAAGGATGCTCAAAGAGATAAATGAAGACAACATTTGACAAGAAAATATGAGTCCATGCAGATGAAATGAACATATAGATACAAAATATAAGCAATTATAAATCTCAGAAATAAAAGTATAGTCATGAAATAAAAAATATCTCAAAAGATGGGATGAATTTTATACTGGATGTAGTTGAAGATAAAAGTAGTGAATCGGAAGATAGCTCTAAAGAATCTACACAGAATGCAGCAAGGAGAAATAAAGAGATTAAAAATAAGAGAAAGCAGTTCAAAGGGTAGGAGAATAGCTTGAGAGACCCCGAAATGTGTCCAATAGGACTTGCAGAAGAAAAGAATAAAGAAAATGTCAGGGAAGTAACATGGAAGATATGATAGCTGAGATTATTCCAGAATTATAGAAAAAATTAATAACATACAATAGAATTTTTATTTTTTACCCAATATGATAATGTGTGTCTTCCTAAGTGTGTTTAAGGAGTTAACATTTATTGCTATTAATTATTTATTTGGACTTTCTTTTACTATTATGCTGTATTTTCTGCTCATCATCCTTTTTCTCCACTTTTTTTCTCCTTTTCTACCTTCTGTTGAATTGATAAAATCTTCCATTTTCTGTTTCTGCAGTACCAGGGTTGGCACAGCTTTTGTCAACTTACTTGATGCCTTCTGCTTTTTTATATCTTCTTGTGTTTTAATCACCTCCTGTTCACCCCATTGGTGAGGGAAGGATTACCATTCATGGCTGAACACATGACACCCAATTCTGGGCAGTTTTATTAGTCACATATGCTTACTGTCCAGGGGAGGAGGGCACAGCACACTATGCAGGGCCATATGGGGGTTACACTCAGAAACAGAGTGAACAACCAGGGGCTGTGGGAGGCAAGCGTCATAGTATCAAAAAGGGTGAGATAAACCCTGGTTTTCATGGGAGGATGTTATTGGCTTATTTGAATAATTGTGCAGGTTAGAGGGAACTGAAACCCAAGGACCTTCTCCTGGTCCCCTTGATAAGGAGGGTTATTCGGCTAGGGGACCTTACTGGAGGGAGGAGAGTAGGGAAGAGAACTTACAGTTAGGCCATTCAAGGCCCTCCCAGTTTCACCACGTATCAAAGCAACACTTAATATTGGGTCTTACAACTTCTCTGGTGGTGCAGTCGTTAAGAATCTGCCTGCCAATGCAGGGGACACAGGTTCAAGCCCTGGTCTGGGAAGATCCCACATGCCGCGGAGCAACAAAGCCCATGCACCACAACTACTGAGCCTGAGCTCTAGAGCCCACGAGCCTAGAGCCTGTGCTCTGCAATAAAGAGAAGCCACCGCAATGAGAAGCTCGCACTCTGCAGCAAAGAGTAGCCCCTGCTTGCTGCAACTAGAGAAAGCCCGCGCACAGCAACGAAGACCCAACACAGCCAAAAAGTAAATTAATTAATTAATTTAAAAAATATATTGGGCCTTAGTTTTAGGCCTAACACATTTTGCTCTTAATTTTCTTTTTAACCTGTAATCCTTAATAATTTAGAAAGCAAGAATTAGAATTCTTTATTAATTCTACTCTTATTTACCGTAAAGGGTTTCAGAGGTTTTTGATATGATAGTCATTGATCATAGTCCTTATAGAACTATATTTTTTGCTCCCTGTTGTGGAAAATAAATTTGCCCCCACCCAGTCCCACTTTTTCTTAATTTTTTCTGAGATTGTAAACTTCATCATTTTAATTTATAATAGCTAATATCTTTGAAGGAAAAATACCTTTTTTGAATCTTCAATTTGAAACTATTAAAAATATCATTATTTAGAGTAATGCGTATGTATTAACTTTAAGTTATATAACTAAACTTATAACGTTAAGTCTTAAGTTTAATGCCCTTGAACAAGAGGATAATTTTTTAATTGGATTAAAAATTTCAAAGTAAGGCATATTTACTGCCACAAGTCAGTTGAAAAGTGTTTCAGAGCAGCCAGTGATCTCCCTTTCTTTCCTTACTGCTCCCACCCTTCAGAATTAACCAGCCTTCACAATTTGCTTTTTTCCTTCCACATCTTTCTCTCTGCTCACATAAATACATGCAGATGTAAACCCTTTAATAAGTTCCCCCTCTATGCTTTGCAGAAATGGGATGATAGCTAATTTATTAGAAATAGCAACATGACGGTTGTTACTTTAGCATGTTACTAACAACTACTTTTGTTAGTTGTTACCATAACTTATTAAACCATTGACTTGTTGTTGGACATGTCAGTCATTGTTAGTTATTTTGCCACTATACATATTGCTGCAAGAAGCATCATAGTTCATCTATCTTTATATACTGATGTCTTTGTTTTGGGATTTCCAAGATTGAGGTGAGTATGCACATTTTAATTTTTTAAAGATATTGCCAAAAAAGATGGTAGAATCACATTTTCACATTGTTTTGGAGAATATATGAAAGTTTTTTCCCTGAACCTCTAAGCAGGTGCTTCAAGTTGGATTTTTTTTTCTCATTTATAAGTTTTTGTATCTGATTTTTTTCCTGTGTCCTAGCATACATTTTCAAGAAGAGTATGTGATTTATTCAAGAAGAGTACTCAGAGGGATTTTTTTTTTAACAACTTCCACACCTGAGAAGGTCTTTTTGTTGTCTTTGTCATGAATGACAACATGGCTTTTCCTTTAGGTTTTTCTAGATCAGTGTATTTCAAACTATAGGTCACAACCCACTCCATTTAATAGATTGTGAGTGCATTTTAAAAAATATATAAAATGATACAGACAAGGATAGAAAACATTAAAGTGCATTGAATGTAGTAAAGGTAATTATCATGCATCGTGAATGTCCGAAGATCTAAGAAAATTTAAATATTTTATATCCTTTATCCTGTTAAAATATTATATATAATATTTATATATATTAACAAAATAAAATGTTTTTCTAACAAGTTGAGGTTAAAAAATTGACATTTATCAATACTTCTCTGGATGTTGTGAGAAATCGGAGATCATTTTAATTTAGGCTCTTTGTTTTTATTTCCCATTTGTCTATAAGATCCTTATTTACCACCCCTCGCCCCAGTTTAAACTTCTTTTAAAAAATATTTTTAAATAGACATAATGTTTTAAAAAACAAACAAACAACAGAGCTAAGGATATGAAAAGAAAAGTACAATCTCTCTCTCCCCCTTCAGAAATTTCCTGTTCCAAGGGTGTGTGTGTGTGTGTGTGTGTGTGTGTGTGTGTGTGTGTGTGTGTTCCAGAAATTTTCTTAACTTTTTTTACTTTGAGAATTCCACCATGGTGTGTCTAAATGTGGTCCTCTTTTCAGAAACTTTCCTCAGGACTCAGAACATACTCTCATTTTCAACTGAGTTCTTTCTGTGTACCAGAAAAGTTTCCTCTTCCCATGTCTTTGATTACTGCTTTTGCTATATCTATTCTTTTCTCTCCAGAATTCCTATTACCCCCAGGTTATATCTCCTGTGTCTGACTGCCTGCCTCTTTCCTTTTCATCTCTTTACCATTTTACCCTTGACCATGTTAATTTTATTTTCTCCAGTGTCTTGTCTGCTACTTACAGCCTTCATCGTGGGTTTTAACCCAGCTATTGTGGTTTCTGTCTCCCTGCTGTACTTCCTGTTCTCAGATTTCTGCCTCTTTATTCTGATATTTTCTACTTTCTAGATCTTTTCCAGAGTTCTCTGGAATCTTATTGAGAAGTTGAAACAGATATTCAGATGTTTTTTAAAAAACTTGCTGTGGGACTTCCCTGGTGGCGCAGTGGTTGAGAGTCCGCCTGCCGATGCAGGGGACACGGGTTCATGCCCCGGTCCGGTCCGGAGCCTGTGCTCCGCAACGGGAGAGGCCACAGCAGTGAGACCCACGTACCGCAAAAAAAAAAAAAAAACTTGCTCTGAAGTAAATCTTATTTTTTTTTCCCCCAGGGGAGGCAGCTTCCTCAGAACCTTCAGGGAATATTTAGCTTTTGAGCTGCAGAATCTTCCCAGATCCTACGAGGTTTCTTTGCCTCATCCTTACAGAGGAAAGTCTGTCTGCCCAGTGTGGCTGTGAAGGTGGAATCTTGATTTCCTTTGTTTCATTTTTCCATGTGGGATGATATTAGGAGGTGGCGGGGGCAGTGTCTGCCACTCATTCTCAGAGGAATCTGATGGGTGAATGTGGCTCGGCTCCTTCTCAGCGTGTTTTCTGGGCTGCTCTTTGCCTGGCAATAATTGGTTTGGCCCTGCAGAGAGCAGTGTGTCAGGGCCTGATGGCAAAGTCTAGCTTGGATGTGAATGACTGGGGAGTCCGTTTGCCTAAGGAGCTAATGCCACATTCTCCGGTCCTCTTTGTCACTGAGAAACATGACCGTTTCATATCCATTTGTTTAATTCCTGTGACCTTTTCCTCAAATGACCTTGTACTCAGGACGGGAAGAAATGGATACCATGTTTTTTGCCTATCCAACAATGAATCATGTTATATGGAAGGGTTCCTGCCTGAATCTTTCCCAGAGGGTCATTCAGGCTCAGATCAAAGGAATGAAGGAAAATTGACAGGGCACACAGTGGGAATGATCATTTCAGATGTCAGAAGCTCTGGAGGAGTGGGAGAAAGCGGGAGCTGAACTACCACTCCTGGAGACTCAGTGCCTCCTCCATTGATGGATTTTTAGAAAAGGGGAAAAATGGAGTCTTACTGCTTTTAAATTCTCAAGAAGACATAACCACTGCAAATAAGTTAATAAAAGGCTTTAGGGAATTCCTGGCAGGGTGCTGGCATACTTTTCTGCTTCATGGAACCACCAGCTGCTTCTCAGGGCTTCTGGGTGGCTGAGCCCAGGTGTGACCAGCCAGGTACCCAGCGTGCACTTGGGGTGGTGTGAAAGCTGCAGGGAAGCACTCTCACTCCATCATCCCCTTGGGTCACCCTGGCCTCCAGCCCCTGCCTGCTGAACGGGGGTGGGGTGGGGGGGAGAATCCCGGGGCAGCCAGCATCTCTTACTTTGTCCCAAACCCATGGTCCCTAATGGATGGGGTAGCAGGCTGCCTTTTCTCAATGACGCTCTCTGTTTGGCCCCTCAGAGTGCAGTCTGGAAGAAAGTCCTCAAGTTCCCTTGGTGTGGATGGCTAACGTCTGGGGCTGATGCGAGTTTTTGCCTTTGCTGATGGCCATTTCAGGGGTGTTCTGTTCACAGGAGGGAGGGGAGGCCAAGAATGTTATCCAGATAGCACTGTGTATGCTACCCTCCTGCAGGAATTTCCAGCTAAGTTCTGCTCATTTATTCACAGTTCTTGTGTCTACCTTAATACTTGAAAACAAGGAAACTCATTTCTTTCCTACTCATTCTACATTCCAGGCTTTTTGGATCCCTTTTTCCCCAATGACTGGGATACAATTTCCTGTTGATTAAAGACACTGAAAATAGCGTCAGATGGAAGAGACACAGGCCTGGGTAACTGGTGAACACTACCCGGGTCCTCCCCTCTGCAGGCAGAAGTGATTGTATGTCCTCCCTCCACCTGCTGGCCCCCCGCACCCAGCCTGCATTCCTCACTCATTTGTCGACACATGATCCACTCTTGGTCTGCTCTGATTTTAAAAGGTTTCCTTCTCCTCTTTGATTTCTGACTGTGAAAACACTTAAAGAGTCATCTTCTGTGCTTTTATTGATAACATTTTAATAATTATCATAGAAAGGCTAAATGAGCTAAAGGCATTATTCCCAGGTCATCAAGTGTCCCCGGGGTGTGTGCACCAGAGGAGATGATGCAGCACTTGACAACAGGAAGGCCCAGGGCAGGGCTGTAACGGGGTGTCGTGGAGGCCTGGAGGCCTTGTGAAACCTTGATGGCCAGACCTGAAAACATCGCCTTTTGAAAAGTAGAAGCAGTTGAGTTGGACACTTGAATTCACCTTTGTGCCAAGGCTGATTGATATTCTGGGCAAAACACCAAGAGGAGATCTGAGTTACATGGATGACCATGGATGACCAGCAAATTTCCACTTGTCCTTCCAGGGGAGGCCCCGTGAGTCACTGACCAATCCATGCCCAGAGTGAAGTAGGTGGTCTGCTTCCAAATGTTAATGAGGTGCACGTTTGCGTAGAGCTGAACCTCAGTTTCTCAGAATGGATTTTGATGGTCTGTGTCTTGTGTGTGTGTGTGTGTGTGTGTGTGTGCGTGTGTGTGTGTGTGTGTGTGCATGCGTGTGGTTCATACGCCCACAGATCAGGGCACCGGCACTCTGAGGAAGCTTACAGTCCTGGCCCTGTCTTCACTCTGACTGACTGAAAAGAAACTGGCCTGGATTTGGAAGGGCTTGACTTTAACCAGACTGCTAATGCCCTCACAGAGCAGTCTTCAACCCTAATGACCATCACTAGGAAATGTCCTAAAGTTGGAGAATTCTGTCTGGGTTGGCTGGGGCTAAGGGCCAGACCATACCCCTGCGGGGGTCTCCCCTGAGGAGGTCAACAGTTCTACCATCAGGCAGGCTGGGAAGAGCCAGACCCCATCATAGAATACCAGAGCCTCAGAGTTAGGCCTAAAGCTGGGAGGAGGGAAACCTCTCCTGCCTGGGGTTGGTGGTTGTCGTACCTGGACTCCAAGTAGGGAGGATATTCAACATTTAACATCCAGTGGATTTTAATTGAGCACCAGATTTCTAAAATTTGGGATACAGTGGTGAATGGAACAAAGCCCTTGTTCTCATGGGGCTTACAGTCTACTGAAGGAGATACATGATACACAAGCAGAAATAAATGAACAAGAGCAATTCAGATAGTGATAGGTCTTATAAGCACCATAAAACAGGCTGAGGTGCCAGTGAGGAGCTGGGGCCTCCTGTAGATGGTGTGCTTAGAGAAGGTCTCCTGGAGCAACATTAGGAAAGGCAGTAAAGATCAGAAGAAGCCAGCCAGGCAGCAAAGATCCTGAAGGTGAGTGTCCCAGGATGAGCAAAATTCTGCGGCGGGAATGAGCCTGCTTCATGGTTGGAACAGAATGAAGGCTCAAGGGGCTACAGGTTGATGAGCAAAGAGAGGAAATGAGGCAGGAGTGGTGGCCAAGGTCAGGCCATGCACCTGAGCGCAGCTGCCCTGCCAGTGCTAGGCATGAGGAGGGTTAGCTTGAGGGAGGCTAGGGACAGGCTGTCACAGAGCAGGCAGTAGGTGGGTAGAGAGAGCAGAGCAGAAATAGGGGCAGAAGGCCAGCTGAGGTGGCAAGGGGCACAGGATGGCATAAGGAAACACTCAACATCCCCTGTGGACCCCCAGGGTATTTGGGAAGGATGGACCTCCTATTGTTGAGTGGGACGGGAACTGGAGCCCCTGTGACTTGGGCCCATTTTGTAGGCCCAGGCTGCTGAGGCCAGTGCGTGCTCATAACACAGTTATGATCCCACATCCTCATGCAGTGCATGTCCTGGCTGAGCCTAGCTGAGCTGTAAAACTGGTGGACTGGTATCCCTGTGGGCTCTGTCTGAAAGGATACACATGGGGGCATGGGCTTTGGTGCTGAAGGAGGAGGCAGGAGGGTTTCTTGGATTCACTTTTTTCCCATTCAGTCTACAAAGTTTCTTAAGCATCTATTATTTGCTGGGTACTCTTCTGGGCAATAAAGATACAATGGTGGATGAAACAGGCAAAAAAATCCCTGCCCTTGTGGAACACACACACACACACACACACACACACACACACACACACACACACATGAAAATTCAGGAGAGGGAGGAAGTGAGAGAGGAGGAGAGTAGAAGGAATGGAGTGGCCATGTGTCCCAGCCCAGCAGGAGGAACTGGTCTGGGACCTTGGTGGAGACAGGTGCACGGCCAGAAGCTCAAGGATGTGGGGAGACTCTGGATACCTCTCTGCCCCTCTGAAGTCCAGGTGACCGGACATGGTGTGGAGCTGGAGGAGGCATTCTCCCTCCACTCCTCCAACCCCTGGTTTCCAGCTGTCATTGCGTGAGAGCTCTGGGGTCCCCAGCAAAGACCACCTGGCTGAGGGCATCAGGAAAGGCCTCAGTTACCACAGAGCCCAGAAGCAGCACAGTTCTGGGCCCCCAATGAGGAAGCATGTGGGCAGTGGCTGGCTGCGGAGGAGGCCGAGAGGGAGGCTCGTCCTTGGGCACAGAGAGGCCCCTCATTCAGAGACTCTGGGGAAGGGGTGGCCAAGCCTCTGAGGTGCTGCTGGCCAGAGCAAAGAGCTTTTGTGGTTTGGGCATTAATGGTAATGTGGCCTCATTTGTACCCACAGGCTATTGAGGCCAGGAGCCTGAGGACTGAGAGATGTGGATGCCCCTTCAAACCAGGATCCTCTAAACACCTGCTAATTATAGATGGAGAGAAACAGATGCTCTGTTATACATATTCCTTTATGTTAAAATGAGGGATTTATTGCATGTATTTGTTACATGCTCTTTTCTGAAGCATTCAAGCAATTTATTGGGAAGCATATTAAACTGTTTAAATATTAGACAATAAAATAAATCTCTTCTTCTGGGTAAGCAGTCTTCCCCTGCTGTGACTTGGCTTCACAATTTCAGCTGACTGCAGCTGCTGACTTCAGGGAAGCATATCAGAGTTGCCAGCTGGTTTTGAGTTGATGTCATGCCTGTGGCTGCATCTTGTGATTTACATGTTTGCAGAAATACTCCATAGAAACTGTTTGGATTCACAGAAAGATAGACAAAATGAAAAGGTGGAGGACTTTGTACCAGTGAAGAAACAAGATAAAACCCCAGAAAAACAACTAAATGAAGTGGAGATAGGCAACCTTTCAGAAAAAGAATTCAGAATAATGATAGTGAAGATGATCCAGGACCTCAGAAAAAGAAAGGAGGCAAAGATCCAGAAGATGCAAGAAATGTTTAACAAAGACCTAGAAGAATTAAAGAACAAACAAACAGAGATGAACAATACAATAAGTGAAATGAAAAATACACTAGAAGGAATCAATAGCAGAATAACTGAGGCAGAAGAATGGATAAGTGATCTGGAAGACAGAATGGTGGAATTCACTGTCGCAGAACAGAAAAGAAAAAAGAATGAAAAGAAATGAAGACAGCCTAAGAGACCTCTGGGACAACATTAAATGCAACAACATTCGCATTATAGGGGTCCCAGAAGGAGAAGAGAGAGAGAAAGGACCCAAGAAAATATTTGAAGAGATTATAGTCGAAAACTTCCCTAACATGGGAAAGGAAATAGCCACCCAAGTCCAGGAAGCTCAGAGAGTCCCAGGCAGGATAAACCCAAGGAGAAACACACCGAGACACATAGTAATCAAATTGGCAAAAATTAAAGACAAAGAAAAATGATTGAATGCAACAAGGGAAAAACGACAAATAACATACAAGGGAACCCATAAGGTTAACAGCTGGTTTCTCAGCAGAAACTCTACAAGCCAGAAGGGAGTGGCATGATATAGTTAAAGTGGTGAAAGGGAAGAACCTACAACCAAGATTACTCTACCCAGCAAG
This sequence comes from Pseudorca crassidens, assembly GCF_039906515.1. NCBI lineage: Eukaryota > Metazoa > Chordata > Mammalia > Artiodactyla > Delphinidae > Pseudorca > Pseudorca crassidens. Next base: position 40,140,757 of record NC_090314.1, read on the forward strand.
GATCTCATACAGATTCAATGGAGAAATCAAAAGCTTTACAGACAAGCAAAAACTAAGAGAATTCAGCACCACCAAACAAGCTCTACAACAAATGCTAAAAGGAACTTCTCTAAGTGGGAAACACAAGAGAAGAAAAGGACCTACAAAAACAAACCCATAACAATTAAGAAAATGGTAATAGGAATATACATATGATAATTACCTTAAACATGAACGGATTAAATGCTCCAACCAAAAGACACAGGTTCACTGAATGGATACAAAAACAAGACCCATATATATGCTGTCTACAAGAGACCCACTTCAGACCTAGGGACACATACAGACTGAAAGTGAGGGGATGGAAAAAGATATTCTATGTAAATGGAAATCAAAAGAAAGCTGGAGTAGCATACTTATATCAGATAAAATAGACCTTAAAATAAAGAATGCTACAAGGGACAAGGAAGGACACTACATAATGATCAAGGGATCAATCCAAGAAGAAGATATAATGATTATAAATACATATACACCCAACATAGGAGCACCTCAATACATGAGGCAACTGCTAACAGCTATAAAAGAGGAAATCAACAGGAGCACAATAATAGTGGGGGACTTTAACACCTCACTTACACCAATGGACAGATCATCCAAACAGAAAATTAATAAGGAAAAATAAGCTTTCAATGACACAATAGACCATATAGATTTAATTGATATTTATAGGACATTCCATCCAAAAGCAGCAGATTACACTTTCTTCATAAGCACACATGGAACATTCTCCAGGATAGATCACATATTGGGTCACAAATCAAGCCTCAGTAAATTTAAGAAAATTGAAATCATATCAAGCATCTTTTCTGACCACAACGTTATGAGATTAGAAATCAATTACAGGGAAAAAAATGTAAAAAACACAAAGACATGGAGGCTAAACAATATGTTACTAAATCAAGAGATCACTGAAGAAATCAAAGAGGAAATCAAAAAATACCTAGAGACAAATGACAATGAAAACACAACGGTCCAAAACTTATTGGATGCAGCAAAAGCAGTTCTAAGAGGGAAGTTTACAGCAATACAAGCCTACCTCAGGAAACAAGGAAAATCTCAAATAAACAATCTAACCGTACACCTAAAGGAACTAGAGGAAGAAGAACAAACAGAACCCAAAGTTAGTAGAAGGAAAGAAATCATAAAGATCAGAGCAGAAATAAATGAAATAGAAACAAAGAAAGCAATAGCAAAAATCAATAAAACTAAAAGCTGGTTCTTTGAGAAGATAAACCAAATTGATAAACCATTAACCAGACTCATCAAGAAAAAGAGGGAGAGGACTCAGATCAATAAAATTAGATATGAAAAAGGAGAAGTTACAACAGACACCACAGAACTACAAAGCATCCTAAGAGACTACTACAAGCAACTCTGTGCCCATAAAATGGACAACCTGGAAGAAATGGACAAAGTCTTAGAAAGGTATAACCTTCCAAGACTGAACCAGGAAGAAATCAAAATATGAACAGACCAATCACAAGTAATACAATTGAAACTGTGATTAAAAAGCTTCCAACAAACAAAAGTCCAGGACCAGATGGCTTCACAGGTGAATTCTATCACACATTTAGAGAAGAGCTAACACCCATCCTTCTCAAACTCTTCCAAAAAATTGCAGAGGAGGGAACACTCCCAAACTCATTCTATGAGGCCACCATCACCCTGATACCAAAACCAGACAAAGATACTACAAAAAAAGAAAATTACAGACTAATATCACTGACGAATATAGATGCAAAAATGCTCAACAAAATACTAGCAAACAGAATCCAACAACACATTCAAAGGATCATACACCATGATCAAGTGGGATTAATCCCAGGGATGCAAGGATTCTTCAATATATGCAAATCAACTATAAGAGGAATGGTCCTCATCCCAGCTTTTTCTGCCCTCCAGCTGCAGAAGATGAGAGTCTCTCTTTACATGCTGCCAAGGAGACTTTCACGCTTTGCCTTAAATTGGTGATTAAGCATCCTCAAACCTTCATTGTCTTACTTCAAGCGTTGATAGCCCCAGCCATGTGATTCCACAGTCCTTTTTTTTTTTTTTTGCGGTACGCGGACCTCTCCCTGTTGTGGCCTCTCCCGCTGCGGAGCACAGGCTCCAGACCCAGCCGCTCCGCGGCATGTGGGATCTTCCCGGACCGGGGCACGAACCCATGTCCCCTGCATCGGCAGGCGGACTCTCAACCACTGCGCCACCAGGGAAGCCCCACAGTCCTTTTATTACTACTTCCCTTGAACCTCTCAAATATGAGTGAATTTGCTTCCACCAGTGCCTTGCCTTCCATCAGTCTCCCATCCCAGCACATCCCCAGTGAAAGTTTGACCAGTTGCACCACTTCAGCATGCCAGGGTCTCCTCGTGCTCCACTTCAAGCTTCAGACTCCTGTTTTTAGAATCCGCTCCCTAAAATCACTCCTAGCCCCAACCGTCTTAGGTCTGGGTCCCTGGAAATAGATTCTGTGGTGGAGACTTACACATGAGAAATTTATTGGGGCGTGGTCTCAGAAAGATGGTGGCCTCAGAAAAACGGTAAGCGGGTAAATGAAGCAGGATGGAGCAGAGGCAGGTGAACTGTGATGCAGTTGTACCAGAGGCCGCAGCTTGTCCCACAGGGAGCCCAAGCTGAGGTGACCCTTCAGAGTCGTCTCTAACTTAGGCAAGAGGACTTGGCCTTTGTACCCCTGTACTAAGCAGTCACTGGGAGGCCATGTACCCTTGGGAGAGACAGAGGATAGTATTTGGAGGGGAATAAATAGAGGCTGAGCATTTACTAATATGAGCTGATAGCTGGAGGACTCAGCTGCGAGCCATCAACAACCAATCCTCCCGACAGCTGGGGGAACGAAGTGCTTTGGTCCTGAAGGGCAGAGAAGGGTAGTGCCCTCCAGTATACATCACCCCGAGGAAGAGGTCGATGCAGTAGAAGGCAGAGAGGAGAGGCAGAAAGATACCAGGTTTTTCGCGCTGTTTTGAGCTGCTGATGGAACCTTGCCTGCAGCGACATTCCTTTGTACTTTTCAGTTAAGCATGTAGGCAGATTCTCCTCTTTGTTTAAGCCAGGTGGGTTGGGCTTTCTATCCCTTGCAACATAAAGACTATCCATGATCTGTGAATCCAAGCACAAATATTAACGGTTTATTGCCTTTTTAAAAACCAGAAGCTAAAAAAAAAAACAAAAAAAAAACCCAGAAGCTAGGTTTAAATTTGTGAATTGGAAAATTTATGAATAAAAAAAGGTTTCTGTATAAATTAATGATGATTCTTTTTTTTGAACTTCAATGCTACCTGAATATGGACTGGGAATTACTTATGGAAATATTTACAAGCTTATACTGCTGTTTAATTGGTGCTTGTTTGAGCACTTCATTAATATTTAATTTTGCATCATTTCTTGAACTAATTTATTGGCACATTTTCCGCTTTCCACTGAGACGCTTAACATAAATCACATTAATAATAAATGGCACGAGAGCTTTTTGTATTTCTTTTCTGAGCTATCATTTACAGATAATTTTCTATGACAGGCATTCCAAATGTCCTACTGAAGATAAGACTTTCTAAATGTCTGCTTCAGCGACCAACAGGAAATACAATGTGATTTTAATTATATTCGAGTCTTGGATTTTGACACAGTGCTTTCTGTTATTAACTCTTGTGAACGGTACCTCTTCATAGAGTGTTTTTAGTCATCTGTGAAAAAACAGGCTTGCTCAGACAAGTACTTGAAGCTAAAGAGTAACTATAGCAGCAAGGTCATCAGATGAAATGAGAAGTTTCCTTGTGGGAACCAGGCCAGGACGTGTTTGTCAGAGTGACAAGGACCTAAATTCTCCGGCTCTCTGTTGGCAGGCTGTCATGCCCCATCTACATCCTGAAAAACCACTAACTTAGCTCATTAAACAAGTCACATTTACCAATAAGTAATTCAAAAGATTTATGTGGAAGAGGCAAAATATAAACCACTGAAAGCGTCTATTTATTTTTTTGGCCGCACTTGGTGGCGTGCAGGATCTTATTTCCCCGACCAGGGATCGAACCCGTGCCCCCTGCATTGGGAGCGTGGAGTCTTAACCACTGGACCACCAGGGAAGTCCGAAAGCATCTCTTTAAATGCATGTCAAATTAAGAGTTAACCTGCAAAATTTCAGAACAAGTACCATCAACCCTCAGCATCTGTGGCGGGTTGGTTCCAGGACCTGTCCCCAAATGCCAAAATCCAGGGATGCTCGGGTCCCATAGTGGGCCCTGTAGCCGTGGTTCCACACCGTGTGGTACTGTAGCGCATACTTATTGAAAAAAAAATCTGTGTATAAGTGGACCCACGCAGTTCAAACCCGTGTTGTTCAAGGGTCAACTTGAACAACCTTAAAATAGTTTAAAAACAGCTTTAGCAAAGCACATGGATATTAAAAATAAATGCCTTTTTCTGCAATGCTTCTATAACAGTCGGGATTCTTTTGATTGCATGCGATAGAAATCCAGCATAGAGGGCACTGCAGGATTAAAATAACAAAAAATGTTTGTTTTTGTACAAAGTAAGAAAGGGAATTCTTCCCCCCTCCCCCATATCCTATTCCCACTTCCAAGGGGACCCTTGAGGGCTGGGGTAACTATCGATTTTGTGTGCCAATCGGTACCCCTTTCTTTTGGAGCAAACGTACCCTGTTGCCTGTAGTCCTGGTAGGAGTACTGTCAGTCACAGAGCCCATCCCGCTCCTGCAACGGGGTGGGCACGTAACTCAGGCTGGGCCCAACTTAGCGTTATATCCTCCTGGACCCAGTGATTGTTCCAAGAGGTGGATAAGTGAAAAAGACTGGCCAATCAGAGGCCTTCTTTCTGAAGGCCTAAGGGGTGGGTCCAAGGGCCAGTCTCGGTAGGTGGGGTTTCCTGAGCACTGCCATGGAAAGCAGAGGATTGTGGTCAGAAGCCCAGAGAGAAGCCAGACCATCCCACAGAAGGAAGACGAGCAACGGAGAGAGACGCAGCAAGAGTCAGGACCAAGGCGTCAGGGTCGGGGGGCTGAGCACTGCTGCGGGCTGCCTGAGGAGGCTCAGAAGAGAATCCCGGGGACCCACTGACAAGAGCCTGGGAAGAAGACATGGCAGAGGAAGAATCTGAAGACTTTGCTATGGAGCGAGTGATGTGAAAACCTCCTGCTTGGTTTTCTCTGTGAAGTATTCAGGGAAATCCACGTTGCTCACTAATGCAAGAGGATGCAAGATTGGCATGGGGGCAACAACAGAGGTTGCATAGGACAGCTGATGTGGATGCAGTAACCTCTAACAGTCACAAAATAAAGGGAATTCCCTGGCCTATCCAGTGGTTAGGACTCCATCTCTCCCTGCCGAGGGCCCGGGTTCAATCCCTGGCTGGGGAACTAAAATCCCATAAGTGGTGTGGCCAAAAAAAAAAAAAAAAAAGAGCAGAAGGCCCCCTCCTCAACGTTCTAAATCTCATCCCTTTGAAAACCTATTCAAAGGGGACATTTTCCCTGTTGTGATTTAACATGTCCTGGAAGTCCTATCCTTTGTCCTTAGGAGGGGGACACAGTTGGCAGGGTTAGAAAACCTCATCGAGCCCCATGCCCCTCTAGGGAAGGTCTGCCTTTTCCCCCCATGCTCGTACCCACGAGGGAGACTGGTCAGAAGGTCACTGGTTGCCAAGTTATTCTGGACTTTGTTGGGCAAAATTATCACCAGCACTGGTTCCATCATCTGTGTCTTATTCTCCTTTTCTCCTTCCCTTAGGGGCTCAGAGGAGGGTATTGGAGATCAATAAAGCCTGAACACTTACTAATATGAGACATCAGATGGAAGAGTCTGGTTCAGCCCAGAGGGGGTTAAAGCAGAAGGGCCTGGCCACCAAGGTTCTGCCTGCAAGTGGGGACCAGGAGGGAGATACACTCGAGAGCCTTCCCCTCTGAGACGGGCCAGAGGCAGGAGGCGATGACACATGGCCACTTGGGGCAGAGCCATGGGGCAAGTGTTTATGTTCATCTCGTACTAACGGGAGCTCCAGAGGCATTTGGCTTGGGCGACATCGGTTATGTGGTGTCCCAGCATCTGGCACAAGACTAGTACAGAGAGATGCTTAGTAAATTAAGACCCATCGTATCTATCATGTATCTCCTGAGCAGACCACAAAGCCCCAGTGCCAGGCATCCATGCATAAGAAAATAGCCATGTGTGGGCTTCCCTGGTGGCGCAGTGGTTAAGAATCCCCCTGCCAATGCAGGGGACACAGGTTCGAGCTCAGGTCCAGGAAGATCTCACATGCCACGGAGCAACTAAGCCCGTGCGCCACAATTACTGAGCCTGCGCTCTAGAGCCCACGAGCCACAGCTATTGAGCCCGTGTGCCATAACTACTGAAGCCCGTGCGCCTAGAGCCCGTGCTCCGCAACAAGAGAAGCCACCACAATGAGAAGCCCGCGCACTGCAACGAATAGCGGCCCCCGCTCGCCACAACTAGAGAAAGCCCATGCGCAGCAACAAAGACCCAATGCAGCCAAAAATTAATTAATTAATTAATTAATTTTTAAAACAGAAAAGAAAATAGCCATGTGCTTCAACGATTTGCCTGGATGGGCCAACAATGGCTGAACCAAAAGCAAATTCCATCAGGAGCTGCCATACTGTGGATGTTAACTGAGCCATCCTGTGACAGCCTCTCTCTTCGAGAAGGTCGAAGGTGAGAAGCAGAGAGACAAAAAGAGGGTGCTTGGGAAGACGATGAGGGACCCGGGAAGAGGAAGAAAAGCCGAGTTAGACCCCAGCGTCTGCTTTAATATTCTGACAGTTGCCATTAACCCACCTTTCCCCAATACTACTTGAATTTGCAGAGTCACATCTTCTCCCTGAAGCCAGAAGGAGCGGAACCCACACATTGCCCCGTCCCTCAGCCACTCCCCAAAGAGGATATGGCAGCTTCGCTGGGCAGGGCGCATCTTAGAGCCTCTGTAGCTCCGAGGGCTCACCGGACTCATTTCTAAATGTGCACTCGCCATCTGCTGGATGATTCACGCCCAGCTGGATGCAGAGTCTGGGCTTGGTTTGGGTCCTTGGACTTGAATTCATTCCAAAATCAAAGGTGTCAAGTTTAGTGGCCTTAAAATTCTGGAATCCTTTCGGGAAATGAGGACCTTGTACATTCTTTTGACATATCTCTCATTTTCATAAAAATGTGAAGAGGGTTCTGAGGAGCCCCCTGAGACGACTCCTTCTCGATCTGGGCTGGGCCCCTCTGGACCAGAGACTGCGCACTCTTGGGCAGCTCCCGCTCACACACCGCCTTGTTCCCTTCCTGGACCAACTTCCTTCCTTCCTTGCCTCCTTCCTCCCTCCTTTGCTTTTGTTTTCCCCCGGTTTTAAACTTCAGGCGCAGAAATTTGAGCTAATCATATGCTATCGTTCATGGCACTCTATCATCATTAGTCAATGCCAGGCCCCTTTTCTGTTTTTAAGCATCTGTTTATTCCCTTTTATCCACATCCCCCTTTGCAATTTGCTACCGCCCACCCTGCCCTACCCCATTCCCGCCATAGGCAAATAGTCTCGTAAGTGAATTTTTTTTTTTTTGAGGTATAGCTGATTGACAATATTGTGTTAATTTCAAGTATACAGCAAAGTGATTCAGATATATATATATATTTAAAATTATTTTCCATTATAGGTTATTACAAGATATCGAGGGACTTCCCTGGTGGCGCAGTGGTTAAGAATCCACCTGCCAACGCAGGGGACACGGGTTTGAGCCCTGGTCCGGAAAGATCCCACATGCCACGGAGCAACTAAGCCCGTGCGCAACAACTACTGAGCCTGCGCCCTAGAGTCCGCGAGCCACAACTACTAAACCCACATGCCACAACTACTGAAGCCCGCGCGCCTAGAGCCCGTGCTCCGCAACAAGAAAAGCCACTGCAATGAGAAGCCTGCACACCTCAACGAAAGAGTACCCCCTGCTCACCGCAACTAGGGAAAGCCCGCACGCAGCAACGAAGACCCGACACAGCCAAAAATAAATAAATTAAATTTAAGGAAAAAAAAAAAGAATCTGCCTTCCAATTCAGGGGACGCAGATTCAATCCCTGGTCGGGGAACTGAGATCCCACATGCCACGGGGCAACTAAGCCCACACGCCACAACTACTGAGCATGCGAGCCACAACTAGAGAGAAGCACACACACTGCAATGAGAAACCTGCATGCCACAGCAGAGGATCCCGCGTGCCGCAACTAAGACCTAACACAGCCTAAAATAAAATTAATTAATTAATTTTAAAAAAGATATTGAATATAGTTCTTTGTGCTATACAGCAAATCCTTGTTGCTTATCTAGTTTATAGTAGTTTGTATCTGTTAATCCCATACTCCTAATTTATCCCTCCCCACTCTCTTTCCCCTTTGGTAACCATAAGTTTGTTTTCTGTATCTGTGAGTCTGTTCCTATTTTGTATACAGGTTCATTTGTATTGTCTTTTAGAATCCACGTATAAGTGATATCATATAATATTTGTCTTCCTCTGTCATCACTTAGTATGATATTCTCTAGGTCCATCCCTGTTGCTGTAAATGGTCATATTTCATTCTTTTTTATGGCTGAGTAATATTCTATCACATATATATATCTTAAACGAATCATCTGTTCATGGGCACTTGGGTCATTTCCATGTCCTGGTTATTGCAAATAGTGCCACTATGAACACTGGGGTGCATGTATCTTCGAATTCGAGTTTTTGTCTTTTCCAGGTATATATCCAGGAGTGGGATTACTGGATCATATGGTAACTCTATTTCTAGTTTTTGTTTTTGTTTTAATTAATTAATTAATCTATTTATTTTGGCTGTGCTGGGTCTTTGTTGTGGTGCGCGGGCTTCTCTAGTTCCAGTGCGCAGGCTCTCTAGTTGCAGTGAGTGGGCTCAGTTGTGGTATGTGGGATTTTAGTTCCCCAACCAGGGATCAAACCCGGGCCCCCTGCGTTGGGAGCACGGAGTCTTCACCACTGGACCACCAGGGAAGTCCCCTAATTTTAGTTTTTTAAGGAACCTCCATACTGTTCTCCATCGTGGCTGCACCAATTTACATTTCCACCAACAGTGCAGGAGGGCTCCCTTTTCTCCACACCCTCTCCAGCATTTATTACTGAGGTGGAGTTTGGTCTACACCTGAATAAGGGAAGGGGAGGGAGCCAGAGTGGGCAGAGGGGCTGGGTGGGTGTGATGCCTCTCAGCTGGCCCATGGCCAGTCCTTCCAGCCCCAAGTCTACAGACATCAGGCGTGGGGGCTGTTCCTGGTGAGGCAGCGCTGGGCAGCGAGGTAAACACTGAGGGAGATGACAGAGCGCCAAGCAGCTGGGGCAGCGAGTCCTTGCTTGAAGCAGCAGAAGCCAGTGGCCCTGCTTCCCTCCTGACACAGATTTCACCCCAGCTTGGAGAGAAGTCTCATTAAAAGAAAGACTGATGTGTCCACTATTTTGTGACTTTTAGTGACTAAAGTGCCAGTTTTGTGACTTGAAGGGACTGGAGAAAGGATGACAGCGTTGTCGGAGTTGGTTTTCAGCCAAGGCGGGCAGAGCTAGCCTGGGAGGATTGAGAGGCGGTGGGAAACCACAGTAAAGCTGCTTTAGAAGGACTGTTCCTTAGGAGACCTGCTTATTCAGCTTAACAGGGACAGTTAAATATATCTCTGTGGCAAGTACGAGGACCTTGGGTCAAATGCCACCAGGGCTCTTGGAGATAGCATACTGAGCCAGCCCTTCCCTGCGAGACAACGCACCCGCCATTTAACAGAGATTAGGTTAAGGAACTGCACCTTCAACTAGAAAAGGTACAGAAGGAAGGAGGGACGTGAGAACCTGACTTTGCTACCTCAAGGCAAACCTGGCTAGAGAGACATGCAGCTCTCCTAGATTAAGACAAACCCCCCAAATCATGAAAGATAAAAGGCAGCATCACCTCAGCAAGATCAAGGGGCCACTGGGAGATGGATGCCTAAGTGCCCGACACCACTGAGAGTTTACCCGGTGCAGGACCAGCTCTAAGTCCTGTCCATGACGTGGTACTTAAATTTCTTCTGCTGCTTAAGTTAGTTTGGGTTGGGTTTCTGTTGCTTTCAACCAAAAGCGACACCAGCATGTAGATGAGCTGAGTGGAGTCCGACCGGGAGCCCCTGAGCTGGGACTGTGGGTGACTATCTCCCATTACAACATCAGAGGACGATCACGCGAATATCCTCTCAGTTCCTCGGGGGCCACCCTGTGGCCATACAGACTTAAGGGGCTGAGCATATCCTGGCCACCTCTTCTGAGGCTGTCAGTGAGAAATCAATTTGACCTGCTTCTTAGAATGGGGAGGGGATGGACATGGCGTGGGAAGGGACACAATATAACTTCTACTTTCTAGAAGAACGTGGACGAGAAAATCACTTAAATCTAAAATCTTCCTTTAAAAATCTATGTACAATAGGTGAAGCACAGGGGATTTTTAGGGCAGTGAAATTATTCTGTATAATACCATAGTGTCGGATCCATTTGTCAAAACCCATAGAACGTACGACAAGAAGAGTGAACCCTAATGTAAGTAATGTGAACCCTTCAGTGAATAATAACGCGTCAAAGTTGGATCGATTGTAACAAGTACACCAGGACAATGCAAGATACTAACAACAGGGAAACTGTGGGTGCAGTGGGTGAACCAGAGCACGTGAGAACTTCCAGTACTTTTCCTTGAATGTTACTGTAAATCTAAAACTGCTTTAAAAAATAGTCTATTAATTAATTAAAAGAAAACAAATCTATTAATATGAATTCATATTTCTATTCTCCGCCAATTAAAAATCATACTGCGTGACGACATCTGTGTTTTCGGCAAAGAAAACCATTCAACACACAGGAAAAAATGATGTGAGCCCCAATTTTATCACGTTTAAAATTAGTTATATATACACAAGCTTTAACTGACATAAGCCCCCAGACTTACACACTAGGATTCTTCCAAAGTTTACACAAGTGCTCATTTTCACAGTTTCAACAATTCAATTACTTATCTTAGAAAAATACCAGAGCCGTGGACAAATAAGCCATATCTAGAGCTCTGGGAAACGAATTCATCGACATGTTGCCGTCTCTGGGCAGTCTCCTTCCCGCAGACAACATTCTTTGCCAAATTCTTTGCAACATTCTTTGCCAAAGTCTTGATTCCAACTTGGAAGGGGGGCGTTTGTAAACACACACAAACGCTTCCGGGAATCATTCAGTTCACCAACTCATGAATCCAGGATTCTTTTTTTATTTTATTTTATTTTATTTTTTTATTGAGAATATCTTTTTTTTTTTTTTTTTTTTTTTGTCGTATGCAGGCCTCTCACTGTTGTGACCTCTCCCATTGTGGAGCACAGTCTCCGGACACGCAGGCTCAGCGGCCATGGCTCACAGGCCCAGCCGCTCCGCAGCATGTGGGATCTTCCCGGACCGGGGCACGAACCCGCGTCCCCTTCATCGGCAGGCGGACTCCCAACCACTGCGCCACCAGGGAAGCCCGAATCCAGGATTCTTGTCGCAGTTCCCAGGTCTCTACCGAAGTTGCTTCACCTCACTCTTTTCCCCGTTTGTCTCCAGTCCTCATTCCAGGGCCCCCTCCTCCAGGCAGGCGGCCGGGCTCCTGCTGCAGGGGGAAGCAGCCTCTCTCCCGTCTTTGTCAGCATGCCTGTGCCTCTCACAGCCTGCCTTGGCACCTTGTCCTGTGTCCTCCTAGGAGATGGTCTCCTGCCAGCTGTCACACAGCTCAAACCCCATCAACCTTCCTCGTGTGTAACATTTTGTTCTAAGAGCCCCGTTTCAGTGTTTCTCCAGCCTTGTCCATCCATGGCTTGCCGTCTCCCTGCAAGCCATTTGGGCCCGCACGGTTCTGCTGCTACTAAAATAGCCCTCTTCCAGCACTGCAACAGGGAAGAGGATGTACTTTTCTGAGAAAGGTCTGTGCAGCTGCATCCCTGCATCCCCACGAAACTCTTCCTTTTTGGAATCAAAGTCCCTGACATCAGGCTCCTCCCCCAGGTGCCAGCCACTGAGGTCCCAGGGCTGCCTCATGCGTGCCCACCCCTGGCCCATGGACACTCTTCCACCACCATGGTCTGGGAGACCACAGGGCATCCCAGGTCCCCTCATGGGCTTCTGACCCTGGATCTCCTCAGGTGTAGCTGAATGACCTTGGACAAATCACAGAACCCCTCTGAGCCTCCAGTTCTTATCTGTAAGGTGAGGATGAGTCACGCCTACCACCTAAGATTGTACTTAGGAAAGCACGAGCGAGCGCAAGGCCTGGCTCCTGCCGACAGCTGGGAGTCAGAGTGTCATTGTTATATTCTGACTTGTCCCCTGAAGACAGTGAGAGACGCCCCTCCCAATGTCACCTTGCTGGGCTCAGGGCTGGGCAAGGCTGAGCTGTACCTGCCCCTGAACCACTGTAGTTTACAGGTGTTTTTCTAAAGGCTGCCCTTTCTCACAGCCAAGGATGGGACAGCCAGCTGGGGAGCCAAGGACCCCAGAGGACAAGGGCTTCACCTGGGACGACTGCTGTGTCGTGCGCACGGTTTTGCCCTTCATTCTCGTGGCAGATGTGGAGAAGCACTGCAGGACTAGAGTTGCCTGGTCTTGTCTTCTGTGGAAGCTGAAGTTGGGCTGAGACCTCAAGAGCGTGGCCACACATCTGGGCAGTAACACCCTCTCCCTGCTCCATCGGTGGGTTGTGGATGAGGGAGCAGTGATTGCAGCCTCTTTGGGGATATAATGAAGGCCACCTCAACATATCCCACCTTGGGCTCTTCACAGATACTGTTCCCTCAGTCTGAACCCTCTTCCAGGCACATTTATGCATGTGCACACACATGTACACGCACACACACACTGAGCCTGCACCTAACAAACTACTACCCCCTCCCTCAAGTCTTACCTAAAAAGTCAGTTTCCCAGGACTTAACACAGCACCTGGCTAACTGCAGGCCTGGACATGATTTCCCTTGACCTGGGCTGGGTGTTAATACTGTCCCGACCTGTTAGGGGGGCTGTGAGCAGGGAGGAAAATGGTAGGGCACAAATGCCACACCCAGGACATGCCTGAACACCCCCATCCCAGCCGCCTTGTACCCGGCCCTGCCCACCTGCTTAGCTCCCTTGGTCAGTTTCCAACAACGTCATCAGTTCCTGTTACTTCTAATCTGAATTCCTCAGACTTGGGCCCTTGCTCAGGCACCTGCTCTTATAAAACTCTGGAACTTTTGTGCGTTAAACAACAGAGAAATCCCCAAAGAAAGACTGACTAATTTGACTACATCAAAATGTAAAACTTCTGAAGGTTAAAGAAACAATAAGCGAAGTTAAATGCAATCACAATCTGGAGAAAATATTTGCCACTAGTATAAGGCATAAAAGATAACAGAGATACAAATGTTCCACAAATATTTATTGAGGGCCGACCATTTTCTGGGCACTGAGGAGTGGAAATGAAGGCTGAGTAGCAGCTTAATAAGTGGCCTGTGTGTGCACCGCACTCCTGTGAGCGTGGTGGTGAATGGGCCTGGATGGAGGGTGGGTCAGAGGGAACCACATCCGGGGAGAATGCCAGGTGGGACAGAGCTTGGCACCCAGGAGGGGCTGCGAGAGGGATGGTGTGGCCGGACCACAGACAGCAAGGGCACAAGGCCAGGAGGCAAGGGTGGGGATGTCGGCAGGGCCAGACCGCTTGGGCCTTATAGACCTTCCCTTGTTTAATTTTTTTTTTTTGTTATTCAGCATCATTTATTTATTTATTTATTTTTTGCGGTACGCGGGCCTCTCACTGTTGCGGCCTCTCCCGTTGCGGAGCACAGGCTCTGGTCGCGCAGGCTCAGCTGCCATGGCTCACGGGCCCAGCCGTTCTGCGGCATGTGGGATCTTCCCGGACCGGGGCACGAACCCGTGTCCCTTGCATCGGCAGGCGGATTCTCAACCACTGCGCCACCAGGGAAGCCCCGCTTGTTTAATTTTTAATACTTTGTTCTAAGAGCCACGGGAAACCACGGATGGATGCTAAGTAGGGGCCACAATGTTGAATTTGCCTTTTCCAAGTTCACTCTGGCTGGTAAATGAAAGAAACGTTGAGGGGGGGTAAGGATAGATGTGGGGAGAACTGACAAGACATGTGGCTATTATAAGAGGTCAGGTGAGAGACAGTGAGGGCTTAGAATGGGAGGTGACACAGCCTTCAGGTGACCGTGCCCATCTACAGCTGGACGTGATGACATGAGCCCAAGAGCCAGCATCACCCCTCCAAGCCACTCCCAGATCCTGGCCCTCAGAAACACCCTGACGTAATCGATATTTGTTGCTTTCAACTGCTAAGCTTGGGGGTAATTTTTAATGCAGGAATAGATAACGAATACACCACGACTATTGCTTTACTCAGTTTTTTCATTTAGCAAATATTCATTGAACAAGCACTCTTTCAAAAGAGAAACCATACTTAAGAATCTCAAGTAAAAAGCAAAGGCTACAAGCTAGTATTTAGAATACGATTGATTTTTGTAAAAGTGTGTGTGTATGTGCAAGTGGTAGATGTTTAGAAGGATATTTATACAGCACAATGTTCATTCCTTTCCACTTTAAATAAATTTTCCTATATTGTGTGAATTTCATTACAGGAGCATGTAAAACCTTTATAAGCAGGGAAAAACAATGTGATTTCCATTTGGGGAAATAAAAGCATCTTAATGTACCATCCTGGGAGAGTAGGAAGGCAGTGTGTTCAAAGTCAGTGTTTCACATGCTCTGACACACATACCATTGCCTGTGGGATCTGTTAAAATGCTGAGCCTGATTCAGTAGGTTTCTGGTGGTGCCTGAGATGCTGCATTTTTGTAACAAGCTCCAGGTGATAGAGGAGGCTGGTCCAAGGACTTTAATCTGAGGAGCCAGGATCTAAACAACCCTCGATTTAGAGCTCAGCGTTCTGGGTTCGAATCCCGGCTCTGCACTGAGGTGCAGTTCAGCCTTGGGACAAACACACAATTGACCTGGTCTTTGTTTCCTCTTTTGAGGAAGCAGGTGGACTAGATCTGTCATTGTTAGGACTCCATTCCTTGACACTGAGCCCTCTCTGGGTGCTGAAATTGGTCTAGGAACCAGCTTTTCAAGCTATACCACCAGCCTCTTCATGTGAGATGCACTGCTGGCCTCTGTGGGGTATGCCCAGTCTCCTCCCCAGCAGGAAGGGTCCCTGTTAGGGCCTTGAAAGGAGTGTGCAATGTACATATAGACACATGTAAACCAAGTGAGAAGATGTAAAAGACACGTGATGGGAAAGTGATCGTCCAGGCTAAGTGAACTGAAGGACAGGTGACAGGGTGGGCGGTACAGGTGGCAAGCATGTGGAAGGAGAGGCTTGTCACAACCCCGTAGAAATGCCAGGGCCTGGAACTCTTGGGCCTTCCTCATTACAATGCAGAGGTCTCTGCGTAAACAGATGCTCCTCCCAAACAAACAACTTTTGCTTTCCCTACAGAAAGCAGAATTTCTCCCAGAAATATCCTTGTGCCTGGACTCTATCCCCAGAGTTCAGAGATACTTAATTTTTATTTTTTATTTTTTGCCCTGGGCACCTTTGGCAAACCGGTGAAGTCTATGGACCCCTTCTCAGAATGATGCATAAATGCACTTTAAATGTATAAAATAGAAGACACTGGAACAAAGGAAACAAAATATTCCAAAAATCTGTGATAAAATAATGCATGTACTTTTTAATAAAAATACTAAATAATGAGATAGTGAGTCTAACAACAAAGCTAATTTTAAAGCACTTCTGAGAGTAAATGACGTTCCAAGATGCTTGGAACATTGCAGTCACGTTCCAATGACTGTAAGGTGATATACGACGTCCGTGGTTTCTACGTGACAAATCCACAGGTACCGTGAATACTGCCATGGCTTGTTGCCTACCTTCATCATAAAGGAAATGCCAGATTTCAGTTAGATATTTGTGAAAATCAACGTATAATCCTCTTCCCATTTCAGTTCATAGACTCCCTGAATTCTATCCAGGAAACTACTGGGTGTCCACAGACCTCAAGTTTCAAACTTGCCTTCCAGCCACACTACAGAACTGCAGGCAGCTGATGAAAACAGTCTATCCTGGCTAAGAAATTCAGTTTTCAGACTGTTTTCCATCAAGGGGGTAAAAATGTTTAAATTATAGTGAAGAAGAACAGCAGAGACCAGCAAAGATTGATTTGGGTTGATCTGGAAGGAGTAAGAAACAGAAGGTCTCCTTCACCAGTCAGGTGTTTTGCCACCTGCTCACAGGCTGTCTGGACACTGCTCACTGTAGGACGCCAGAGCTAGGGGGGGTGCCCTATCCTTTGTGGCCGGGATTGGGAGGGGCCCCCAAAACGGAGACTGAGCTGGAGTTCCTCCACAAGACTTGTGGGTCTATCCCAGGGGGCCTGGTGGAACTGGCACCAAAGAGGAGCTAAAAAGGAGGAGAAGTCCTCCTTTTTGGCTAAAAAGGGGAATGTGGTTGGTGGTCAGCATGCAGGTTGTGTCCAGGGCCCCTGAGGACCCTGGTGGAAATAGCTAATTGTCACTGAGGAGTTCTGAGGGACTGCTAGGAACTCTTGAAGCTAAACCCATCTGATTCTCACAGCTTATTCTTGGGATTCTAAAGGCTCCCCAAGGCATTATTCTGTGACTAAGACTCTGAGTACTCTGGGAGTCCTGATCAGATAGATTTAATTGATATTTATAGGACATTCCATCCAAAAACAGCAGATTACACTTTCTTCATAAGTGCGTACGGAACATTCTCCAGGATTGATTATATATTGGGTCACAAATGAAACCTCAGTAAATTTAAGAAAATTGAAATCATATCAAGCATCTTTTCTCACCACAACCCTACGAAATTAGAAATCAATTACAGGGAAAAAAATGTAAAAAACACAAACACATGGAGGCTAAACAATACGTTACTAAATAACCAAGAGATCACTGAAGAAATCAAAGAGGAAATAAAAAAATACCTAGAGACAAATGACAATGAAAACACGACGATCCAAAACCTATGGGATGCAGCAACAGCAGTTCTAAGAGGGAAGTTTATAGCAATACAAGCCTACCTCAAGAAACAAAAATCTCAAGTAAACAATCTAACATTACACCTAAAGGAACTAGAAAAAGAAGAACAAACAGAACCCAAAGTTAGTAGAAGGAAAGAAATCATAAAGATCAGAGCAGAAATAAATGAAATAGAAACAAAGAAAGCAATAGCAAAGATCAATAAAACTAAAAGCTGGTTCTTTGAGAAGATAAACCAAATTGATAAACCATTAACCAGACTCAAGACAAAGAGGGAGAGGACTCAGATCAATAAAATTACAAATGAAAAAGGAGAAGTTACAACAGACACCACAGAAATACAAAGCACCCTAAGAGACTACTACAAGCAACTCTGTGCCCATAAAATGGACAACCTGGAAGAAATGGACAAATTCTTAGAAAGGTATAACCTTCCATGACTGAACCAGGAAGAAATCAAAATATGAACAGACCAATCACAAGTAGTGAAATTGAAACTGTGATTAAAAAGCTTCCAACAAACAAAAGTCCAGGACCAGATGGCTTCACAGGTGAATTCCATCAAACATTTAGAAAGGAGCTAACACCCATCCTTCTCAAACTCTTCCAAAAAATTGCAGAGGAGGGAACACTCCCAAACTCATTCTATGAGGCCACCATCACCCTGATACCAAAACCAGACAAAGATACTACAAAAAAAGAAAATTACAGACTAATATCACTGACGAATATAGATGCAAAAATGCTCAACAAAATACTAGCAAACAGAATCCAACAACACATTGAAAGGATCATACACCATGATCAAGTGGGATTAATCCCAGGGATGCAAGGATTCTTCAGTATACGCAAATCAATCAATGTGATATACCATATTAACAAAATGAAGAAGAAAAACCACATGATCATCTCAATAGATGCAGAAAAAGCTTTTGACAAAATGCAACACCCATTTATGATAAAAAGTCTCCAGGAAGTGGGCATAGAGGGAACCTACCTCAACATAATAAAGGCCATATATGACAAACACACAGCAAACATCATTCTCAATGGTGAAAAACTGAAAGCATTCCCTCTAAGATCAGGAATAAAACAAGGATGTCCACTCTCACCACTATCATTCAACATAGTTTTGGAAGTCCTAGTCACAGCAATCAGAGAAGAAAAAGAAATAAAAGGAATACAAGTTGGAAAAGAAGAAGTAAAACTGTCAATGTTTGCAGATGACATGATACTATACATAAAGAATCCTAAAGATGCCACCAGAAAACTACTGGAGCTAATCAATGAATTTGGTAAAGTTGCAGGATACAAAATTAATGCACAGAAATCTCTTGCATTCCTATACACGAATGATGAAAAATCTGAAAGAGAAATTAAGGAAACACTCCCATTTACCATTGCAACAAAAAGAATAAAATACCTAGGAATAAACCTACCTAGGGAGACAAAAGACCTGTATGCAGAAAACTATAAGACACTGATGAAAGAAATTAAAGATGATACAAATAGATGGAGAGATTGGATTCTTCCAATCCATGTTCTTGGATTAGAAGAATCAATATTGTGAAAATGACTCTACTACCAAAGCAATCTACAGATTCAATGCAATCCCTATCAAATTACCAATGGCATTTTTCACAGAACCAGAACAAAAAATCTTAAAATTTGTATGGAGACAAAAAAGAACCCAAATAGCCAAAGCAGTCTTTTTTTAAATTTAATTTTTATTTATTTATTTATTTTTGGTTGCACTGGGTCTTTGTTGCTGCGTGCGGAATTTCTCTAGTTGTGTTGAGCAGGGGTTACCCTTTGTTGCAGTGCGTGGGCTTCTCATTGTGGTGGCTTCTCTTGTTGCAGAGCACAGGTACTAGGCATGCAGCCTTCAGTAGTTGTGGCAGGTGGGCTTGGTAGTTGTGGTGCACGGACTTAGTTGCTCCGCAGCATGTGGGATCTTCCCGGACCAGGGCTCGAACCCATGTCCCCTGCACCGGCAGGTGGATTCTTAACCACTGCACCACCAGGGAAGTCTGCCAAAGTAGTCTTGAAGGAGAAAAACAGAGCTGGAGGAATCAGGCTCCCGGACTTCAGACTATACTACAAAGCTACAGTAATCAAGCCAATATGGTACTGGCACAAAAACAGAAATATAGATTAATGGAATAGGATAGAAAGCCCAGAGATAAACTCACACACCTATGGTCAACTAATCTATGACAAAGGAGGCAAGGATATACAATGGAGAAAAGACAACCTCTTCAATAGTGGTGCTGGGAAAACTGGACAGTTACATGTAAAAGAATGAAATTAGAACACTCCCTAACACCATACACACAAATAAACTCAAAATGGATTAGAGACCTAGATGTAAGACTGGACACTATAAAACTCTTAGAGGAAAACATAGGAAGAACACTCTTTGACATAAATCACAGCAAGATCTTTTTTTTTTTTTTGCAGTACGCAGGCCTTTCACTGTTGTGGCCTCTCCCGTTGTGGAGCACAGGCTCCGGACGCGCCGGCTCAGCAGCCATGGCTCACGGGCCCAGCTGCTCCGTGGCATTTGGGATCTTCCCGGACCGGGGCACGAACCTGTGTCCTCTGCATCGGCAGGCGGACTCTCAACCACTGCGCCACCAGGGAAGCCCCAGCAAAATCTTTTTTGACCCACCTCCTAGAGTAATGGAAATAAAAACAAAAATAAACAAATGGGACCTAATGAAACTTAAAAGCTTTTGCACAGCAAAGGAAACTGCAAACAAGACGAAAAGACAACCCTCAGAATGGGAGAAAATATTTGCAAATGAATCAACGGACAAAGGATTAATCTCCAAAATATATAAACAGCTCATGCAGCTCAATATTAAAAAAACAAACAACCCAATCCAAAAAGGGCAGGAGACCTAAATAGAAATTTCTCCAAAGAAGACATACAGATGGCCAAGAAGCACATGAAAAGCTGCTCAACATCACTAATTATTAGAGAAATGAAAATCAAAGCTACAATGAGGTATCACCTCACACCAGTTAGAATGGGCATCATCAGAAGATCTACAAACCACAAATGCTGGAGAGGGTGTGGAGAAAAGGGAACCCTCTTGCACTGTTGGTGGGAATGTAAATTGGTACAGCCACTATGGAGAACAGTATGGAGGTTCCTTAAAAAACTAAAAATAGAATTACCACATGACCCCGCATTCCCACTACTGGGCATATACCCAGAGAAAACCATAATCCAAAAAGACACATGCACCCCAATGTTCATTGCAGCACTATTTACAATAGCCAGGTCATGTAAGCAACCTAAATGCCCATCGACAGACGAATGGATAAAGAAGATGTGGTACATATATACAGTGGAATATTACTCAGCCATAAAAAGGAACAAAATTGGGTCATTTTTAGAGACGTGGATGGATCTAGAGACTGTCATACAGAGTGAAGTAAGTCAGAAAGAGAAAAACAAATATCGCATATTAACGCATAGCTGTGGAACCTAGAAAAATGGTACAGATGAACCAGTTTGCAGGGCAGAAATTGAGACACAGATACAGAGAACAAATGTATGGACACCAAGAGGGGAAAGTGGTGGTGAGGGGTGGTGGTGTGATGAACTGGGAGATTGCGATTGACATATATACACCAGTACGTATAAAGTGGATAACTAATAAGAACCTGCTGTATAAAAAAATAAAATAAAATTCAAATAAAACCAACAATCCTACTGAAAGGTTTCTGGGAAAATGATGGAGTAGGAAGCAAGAGGAAGGTATCTCACCTGAACAACAGTTGCACTGGCAGAATCTGTCTGATGTAAATATTTTGTAACTCTGGAATCTATTAAGGGGTTGCAACTTCCAGGGGAAGGCTCAGACAGTAAATTGCAGTTAATTTCAGTCAATTTCAGCTCTTAGCACAGTAGCAGGTACCCATCCCCCACCCTCAGCCAGGTTGCAGGAAGCTGTGCCCATGTTCCTGGAGCAGCTTGCAAACAGCTTGCAGGAGCCAGAGCCGGGTGTGTGTGTGTGTGTGTGTGTGTGTGTGTGTGTGTGTGTGTGTGTGTGTGTGTGTGTGTGTGTGTGTGTGTGTGTGTGTGTGTGTGTGTGTGTGTGTGTGTGTGTGTGTGTGTGTGTGTGTGTGTGTGTGTGTGTGTGTGTGTGTGTGTGTGTGTGTGTGTGTGTGTGTGTGTGTGTGTGTGTGTGTGTGTGTGTGTGTGTGTGTGTGTTGGGGGGGCAAAAAGCGCCCCGTCCTCCAAACAGCAGGAATCTGTGCTCTGATTGCTGACTTCCGCTTCTTAAATCATGAAGAAATAGAACATTTGAAAAGATCTATGACTAATAAGGAGATTGAATCAGTAATCAAAAATCTTCCAAAAAAGAAAAGCCGTGGACCTGGTGGCTTCACTGGTGAATTCTACCAAATATTTAAGGAAAACTAATACCAATCCTTCTCAAACTTTTCCAAAGAATTGAAGAAGAGGGAAAACCTACTATGCTTAAATGACTATTCTATGAAGTCAGAATTACACTGATACCAAAGCCAGACAAAAAAACCCTACAATAAAACTACAGACCAATATCTGGGCTTCCCTGGTGGCGCAGTGGTTGAGAGTCCGCCTGCCGATGCAGGGGACGCGAGTTCGTGCCCTGGTGTGGGAGGATCCCACATGCCGCGGAGCGGCTGGGCCTGTGAGCCGTGGCCACTGGGCCTGCGCGTCCGGAGCCTGTGCTCCGCAACGGGAGAGGCCACAACAATGAGAGGCCCGCGTACCGCAAAAAAAAAAAAAAACAACAACACAGGGAACATCATATTCAATGGTTAAAGACTGAAAGCTTTTCCTCTAAGATCAGGAACAAGGCAAGGATGTCCACTTTTGCCCTTTCTATTCAACATAGTACTGGAAGTTCTAACCAGAGCAATTAGGCAAGAAAAAGAAATAAAAGGTACCCAAACTGGAAAGGAAGAATTAAAATCATCTCTGTCCACAGATGACATGATGTTATATGTAGAAAACCCCAAATATTCCACCAAAAAATGTTCAAATTAATAAATGAATTTGTTTTCAAACCCAAGTTCATGTGCCCAATGCACAGTGAAGCCAAAGAAATCGAAACTTCGGAGTTTGGAATGGAGAAAGGTATTGAGAGGGCCAAGCAAGGATGCCCAAGCTCAAAAGACCCCAAATCCCTGATGGTTTTGGGGGAAGTTTTTACAGGCAAAATTTGGGGGGAGGTCTGCAGGGTGTGTGACCTTCCCCTGATTGGTTGGTGGTGAGGTAACAGAGTGGTGGTCCAGGAATTTTCCTTCTGTTTCCAACCAGTCTGGGGTCCATGTGCTTATGTTCGGCCTAAACCTACCATCCCCCACCTGGGTGGGGGCCTTAGTTCTGGTAGAAAAACTCAAGAGATTTGTATCAGATTGTTATGCATATTCCTTGAGGGGGAACTGGGACCCTGCCCCATTGTTGTACTATTCATTCTTTCTGCATTCCCTCATTCCTCTAATAAGTAACTGTTTGGATATGCCATTTGGAACTCAGAGAGGGTCTCGGAGGTTGAAACATTTTCCCTACAGACAAGAATTGGGTGGGGGGTAGGGCACGGAAAGGCTTTTGTACCTGGGAGGCCCCATAGGGTCCTGCTTGGTTTCAAATTCAGCAAAGTAGCAGGATACAATTCAACAGACAAAAATCAGTTGCATTTCAATATATTAGCAGTGAACAATCTGAAAAGGAAATTATGAAAACAATTCCATTTACAATAGTATCAAAAAGATTAAAATTCTTAGGAATTAACTTAACCAAGGAGGGGAAAGACATGTACAATGAAAACTACAAAACATTGCTGAGGGAAATTAAAAGAGGACATAAATAAATGGAAACACATCCCTGTTCATGGATTGGAAGATTTAATAAAGTTAAGATGTCAATACTGCCCAGAGCAATCTATAGATTCAATGTAATCCCTGTCAAAATCCCAACGATTTTTTTTTTACATCTTTATTGGAGTATAATTGCTTTACAATGGTGTGTTAGTTTCTGCTTCATAACAAAGTGAATCAGTTATACATATACATATGTTCCCATATCTCTTCCCTCTTGCATCTCCCTCCTTCCCACCCTCCCTATCCCACCCCTCCAGGCGGTCACAAAGCATGGAGCTGATCTCCCTGTGCTATGCGGCTGCTTCCCACTAGCTATCTACCTTACGTTTGGTAGTGTATATATGTCCATGCCTCTCTCTCGCTTTGTCACAGCTCACCCTTCCCCCTCCCCGTGTCCTCAAGTCCATTCTCTAGTGGGTCTGTGTCTTTATTCCTGTCTTACCCCTAGGTTCTTCATGACATTTTATTTTTTCTTAAATTCCATATATATGTGTTAGCATACGGTATTTGTCTTTCTCTTTCTGACTTACTTCACTCTGTATGACAGACTCTAGGTCTATCCACCTTATTACAAGTAGCTCAATTTCGTTTCTTTTTATGGCTGAGTAATATTCCATTGTATATATGTGCCACATCTTCTTTATCCATTTATCCGATGATGGACACTTAGGTTGTTTCCATCTCCGGGCTACTGTAAATAGAGCTGCAATGAACATTTTGGTACATGACTCTTTTTGAATTATGGTTGTCTCAGGGTATATGCCCAGTAGTGGGATTGCTGGGTCATGTGGTAGTTCTATTTTTAAAAACTATGTAAAAACAATGTAATCCCTGTCAAAATCCCAACTTTTTTTTTTTTTTTCAAAAATAGAAAAACCCATCCTAAAATTCACTTGGAATCTCAAGGGACTCCAAATAGCCAAAACAATCTTGAAAAACAAAAGTAAAGCTGGAGGACTGGGGCTTCCCTGGTGGCGCAGTGGTTAAGAGTCTGCCTGCCAACGCAGGGGACACAGGTTCGGGCCCTGGGCCGGGAAGATCCCACATGCCATGGAGCAACTAAGCCTGTGTGCCACAACTACTGAGCGCAAGTTCTGCAACTACTGAAGCCTGCGTGCCTAGAGCCCGTGCTCCGCAACAAGAGAAACCACCACAATGAGAAGCCCGCGCACCACAACAAAGAGTAGCCCCCACTCACTGCAACTAGAGAAAGCCCACGCACAGCAACAAGACCCAATGCAGCCAAAAAAAAAAAAAAAAAAAACTGGAGGGCTCACACTTCCTGCTTTCAAAACTTACTATAAAACCACAGTAATCCAGGCAGTGTGTGATACTGGCATAAAGACAGATATATGGAATAGAATAGAGAGTCCAGAAATAAACCCTCCCATATATGATCAAATGATTTTTGACAAGGGAGCCAAGACTCTTCAGTGGAGGAAAGGACAGTCCTTTAATAAATGGTGCTGAGAAAACTGGATATTTACATACAGAAGGGTGAGAAGTTGGACCCTTAACTAACATCATGTACAAAAATGAGCTCAAATGGATCAAAGACCTAAAAAATATAAAACTCTTAGAAGAAAACGTAGGGCAAAAGCTTTATGACGTATTTGGTAATGATTTCTTGGATATAACACTAAAGATACAAACAATAAAAGAAAAAACAGACATATTGGACTTCATGAAACAAAAATTTTGCGCATCAAAATACAATAGCAATAGAGTAACAAAGCAACCCACTGAATGGGAGAAAATATTTTAAGATCATGTATCTGATAAGGGATTAATATCCAGAATGTATATTATGGAACTCCTAAAACTCAATAACAAAAAAGCAAAACACCTGATTTTAAAATGGGCAAAGAACTTAGACGTTTCTCCAAAGATGATATACAAATGGCCAATAAACTCGTGAATAGATGCGCAGCATCACTGATCATTAGGAGAATGGAAGTCAAAGCTACAGTATTTTTAGCTCATTTCCATTAGGATAGCCACTATCAGAAAATCAGAAAATAAGTGCTGGTGAGGATATGGAGACACTGAAACTCTTGTGCACTGTTGATAGAAACATTAAATGGTGCAGCTGCCGTGGAAAACAGAACAGCAGTTCCTTAAAAAACTAAACATAGAATGATCCAGCAATCCAGCAATATCCGATCCAGCAATTCCACCTGTGGGTATATACCCAGAAGGAGTAAGAGCAAGGTCTCGAAGAGCTTTGTGTGCACCCATGCTCATAGCAGCATGATTCATGATAGCTGAAACATGGAAGCAACCCGTGTGTCTATAAACAGATGAATGGATAAGCAAAATGTGGTATGGACATGTGATGGATATTACTTTAAAAAGGAAGGAAAATCTGATATATGCTACACCATGAATGAGCCTTGAGGATGTTATGCTAAGTAAAACAAGCCTGATCCAAAGGACAAATATTGTAGATCCCACTTGTATGAGATACTTAATCAAAATCAGAGCGACAGGAAGTAAAATGGTGGTCGCCAGGGGCTGGGGGGAAGGGAGAGGGGATGGAGAGTTGTTATTTAATGACAGTTTTATAAGATGAAAGGAGTTATGGGGATGGGTGGTGGGGATGGTTGCACAAAATCATGCATGTATTTGATACCACGGAACTGTACACTTAAAAATGGTTAAGATGGTAAATTTTATGTTATGTATATCTTACCACAATGAAAAGAAATTGGAAAAACAAACCGAGACAGCAACAAAAACAACCAACTGCACAAGCAAGCTGGGTGGAGGCTAAGAGGGGAAAAATAAGACTTATTTACATGATACGTTTTAATTCAGAAGTCAGCAAACTACGGCTCATGAGACAAATCCAGCCAGTTGACTGTTTTTGTAAATAAAGTTTACATCTTTTCAATATACATATAAAATATATGTCAATATGTATATTATATACATGTGTGTATATAATATATATTTTTGCCCCAAGGAGGTATATCTAGATGACTAAGAAATCCAGCTGACGTCTTCTTCCTCTTGTCTCTGTGTCTCTATATAATCAAGAGCCACACACTTGGCTGCAAGAAAGTCATGGTCAGGTGTGAAGGAGGGAGAAGATCTATACAACTTTGCATTCATCACCGCAGTGGAGCATCTACAAATTACCCACCTCTACACCCAAATTACTGCAGTTTACATAAACTGCAAACTATAAAAAGCAGTAAAGGGACTTTCCTGGTGGTGCAGTTGTTAAGAATCTTCCTGCCAATGCAGGGGACTCGGGTTCGAGCCCTGGTCCAGGAAGATCTCACATGCCGCGGAGCAGCTAAGCCCGTGCACCACAACTACTGACCCTGTGCTCTAGAGCCCACGAGCCACAACTACTGAGACTGTGTGCTACAACTACTGAAGCCCGCATGCCTAGAGCCTGTGCTCCGCAACAAGAGAAGCCACCGCAATGAGAAGCCCACACACCGCAAGGAAGAGCAGACCCTGAAAGCCTGTGCGCAGCAACTAAGACCCAATGCAGCCAATAAATAAATAAATTTATTTTTTTAAAAAAAGCAATAAAATGTGCTTTGTGTTGGGCCCTGGGTGCATAAACTGAAACTAAGTTTGATCTGATAAACTTTAATAATATAAAAAGCTCTTGAACCTGGAGATGGGAAACTGATTTTGTAAAATCTTTTTGTTTTTGAAATCATTATAGATGCATAGGAAGTTGCAAAGATAGTACAAAGAGGTCCCAAGTTTCTTTTGCCCAGTTTTCCCCAATGGTTGCAACTTATGTAATGCCCAGTGGTTACATCTTACATACAGTATCAAAATCAGGAAACTGACATTGGTACAATGTGTGTGTGTAATTCTATGTCATTTCATCACCTGTGTAGATTTGTGTAACAACCACTGCAATGAAGATACAGAACTATTCCTTCACCGCAAAGATCCCCTCCGGCTACTCCTTTATAATCACACCTACTCCCTCCCTCACATCACCCCTGACCCCTGGCCCTCGATAATTTGTCCTTCATCTCTTGAAGAGACTGAGTTTTAAATTCAGCTTCTGACCCTGCCAGCTGTGTGACCTTGGATAGGTCACTTCTCTTTTCTGGACTTTGATCATCACATAAGACAAGGTTGGATTACATCAGCATTTCTCTCAAAATTCCACAGGGTTTATGAAAAGGAAAACAGGGTTTTATGGTGAAGTAAACTAGGGACATTCTGCTTTAAATAATGATAAGGTGGCTTCTTTGCTGTCACTCCTGGTCCTTTAATATGCTAAGGTGAATTGTGAATCATTCAGTGTGAGATGTGTATGCAGCATTTTCCAAATTTATTTGAACACAGAATGCCACTCCCTCCTTTTAAAAATACCTTCTAGAACTACGTTTTTAGGGATTATACTTTGAGATATGTTGTTTCAGAGGATCTCTGAGGTGCCTTCCAGACGAGAATGTCTTCTATGACCTCTGTAGGGGGTTGACTCTTGCCCCCAGAAGACACCTCCACTCAGAAGCCCAGAATGTGACCTTATTTGGAATAAGGGTCTTTGCAGATGTAATTAAGGTAAGGATCTTGAAGTGAGATCACCCTGGATTAGCGTGAGCCCTAAATCCAATGAAAAATGTCTCTATGAGAGACGGGAAAGAAGGACACGCATAGACACAGAGGAAAAGGCCGTGTGAAGACGAGGGCAGAGGTCGCAGGCAGCCAGAAGCCAAGGACTGCCAAGGGTCACCCGCAGCCCCCAGAAGCCACAAGAGGGCATGGAATGGATTCTTCCTCAGAGCCTCCAGAGGGAACCAACCCTGTCCAAACTTTTTTTTTTGCGGGCCTCTCACTGTTGTGGCCTACTCCCGTTGCAGAGCACAGGCTCCGGACGCGCAGGCTCAGCGGCCATGGCTCACGGGCCCAGCCGCTCCGCGGCATGTGGGATCTTCCCCGACCGGGGCACGAACCCATGTCCCCTGCATTGGCAGGCAGACGCTCAACCACTGCGCCACCAGGGAAGCCCCTGCCCAAACTTTGATTTCAGACTTTTGGCCTCCAGAACTGTGAGAGAATTAATTTTTGTTGTTTTAAGCCCTCCAGGTTGGGGTTATTTGTTCTGACAGCCCTAAGAAATGCATCTACCCATTGTTAAGAACCCTGGGGATTTTGAAGCCAAGAGGGGTCTCCTTTAAGTGTCTTGAGCCACCAAACTCCTTCCCTACTTAGCGCCTTTGCACCTGCTGGCCTCTCTGCCACGAGCACTCTTCTGCATGCTCTCTCACGTCAGTCTACCTCTCTTTCTTCTGGCATTCGTTCAATGTCGTCTCCTTAGCGGGATCACGCCCAACCTCCCCACCTAGAGCAGCCCACCCCATCTTCTCTAACACTACATGTGTACCTTTTCTTCCCAGCAGTTAGCCCACTGGGTAACCACAGGTTCATTTGTTGGTGTGTTTGACTAGCGTCTGTTCTCCATGAGGGCAGGAACAGTGTCTAATTTGTGGGCCTCATTTACCCAGGCTCTGGGATCGTGCCTGACACGTGAGAGGTGCTCACTGAGTATTCAGTGAAAAAAAGAAAGGGAGGAAGGGAGAGAGAGAAAGAACACAGCAACTCCTTGTGGATCAAGGGCCTGGCATCACACAGACAGCACTGGGGGGGCATGTGCGAGGCCCGGCGGCTCCTCTCCTGGATGTTTCTCTTGCAGGACCTTTTGGGTGTTGTTTTGAGGCAGCTGCCGGCAGCTGGAATTGAGTCCACAGTGAGGCTGCCCCCTTGCCCAGCACTGTTCTACACTCTGGACGGGACCATGAACATGGCAGATCCCTGCTCTGAGGAGCTTTGCCTGGAGAGGTGAAAGAGATTATAAACACAGAAGCACATAAATAAGGTGATTTCCAGTATGGGGCCAAACTGTGAAGACAATAAAATAGGGTAGTGTAACAGAGTGGGCCTCGGGGGACGGGGGTGGGGGGGCGCTACTTTCTGCAGGTGGTCAGGGGATGCTTCTTTAAGGAGGTGACAGCTGACTGGAACCAGAATGATGAAAAGCTGGCAGCCTTGTGAAGTTCCCGAGAAGGACACCTCAGGCCCTGAGCCCGGCTGATCTGGGACAGTCAAAGCTGGAATGCCACAGAGCAGGGAGGATGTGGGAGGGGCCACACCTGGTAAGTCCTGCAGGCCACAGCCAGGGGCTGGAGTTTATTCCAAGTACAGTGGGCAACTGTCAGAAGCCTTTAAGCGGGGGAGTGACTTTTTTTTTAATATAAATTTATTTATTTATTTTTGCTGTGTTGGGTCTTCGTTTCTGTGCGTGGGCTTTCTCTAGTTGCGGCGAGCGGGGGCCACTCTTCATCGCGGTGCGCGGGCCTCTCACTGTCGCGAACTTGTCTTGTTGTGGAGCACAGGCTCCAGACGCGCAGGCTCAGTAGCTGTGGCGCACGGGCTTAGTTGCTCCGCGGCATGTGGGATCTTCCCAGACCAGGGCTCGAACCCGCGTCCCCTGCATTGGCAGGCAGATTCTCAACCACTGCGCCACCGGGGAAGCCCGGGAGTGACTTATTTATGCTTACTTACGCTTTAGAAAGATCTTGGCTGCAGTGAACAGGATGAACTGCAGGGGGTGAGATGGAGGCCGGTTAGGACATCAGTAGGACCGCCTAGGCTAGCCTTGACAGTGACTTTGTCTAGGGCTGTAGTGGTGAAATGGTGAGAAGGGGACATGGATCTGTTCTGGAGGCAAGATGAGGGGGTGAGGGAAAGAGGGAAATTAGAATAAATCAGTTCTTGGGCCTGAACAGCAGGCTGGCAGGTAGGACCATCTATTTATGATGGAATAACTTGGGGAGGACTGGATTTGGGGTGGGGTGGAGGGAAATTAGAACCTAGTCTGGGCTGTGAAATGCATCCAAGTGGAGATGTTAGGTAGTTAAATATCTAAGTCTGGATCTCAGGGGAGAAGTCTCAGCCAGAGATAAAGATTTGTGATTCATCAGACAATAGATGGTCTATGAAGCCACAGAACCGGCTAAGGCCCACTACAGGAGTGAGTGAAGGTGAAGACAAGAGGCCCAAAGACAGAGCCTCGAGTCAACTGTCATTCAAAGCTGGTAGAGGGGGAGGAAAGTGAAGGAGCCTGAAAAGGAACAGCAGTGCAGGACAAAAACCAGGGAAAGTGGCATCAGAGAAGTACAGACAAGGAGCTTCTTCAAGAAGGAGGAAATGGCCAAATGTGTCAGATGCCCAGAGACCGAGTAAATGAGGCTCGAGAATTGACCTTTGACTTCGGCAAGATGTAGGTGACGTGGACAAGAGCCATTTCATGGGGACAAAGGGCTGACTGGAGCAGGGCAAAGTGACAATGGGAGGGTTTCTCTAAGACAGGTCATGGGACACGGTGATGCACATGCACAGGGGATAATGATAAAGGTCCAGTACTGAGGGAGAGATAGCTGATGCAGGAATAACTGCAGGAGTGAGGGCCTGAGAAGCTTGGAGAGGGGGGATCCAGCTGGAGGTGTGGAATGCAGTTTCCACTGTAGTCAGAGGTGGTGGTGGGGCTGGGGGCAGAATTGGGTGGTTCTTGTGCGATGGCAACCAATTTTCCTCTGAAGTCTGTGGTGCCGTCGCCACCTGAGATTGAGGTTGGGAGATTAGAGTAGAATTAGTCACCTCAACAGTGAGGAAGTAAAGCTTCTAGGGCATCGAGGGTCCACTTGAGACTTCTTTTTTTTTTTTTTTTTTTTGTGGTACGCGGGCCTCTCACTGTTGTGGCCTCTCCCATTGTGGAGCACAGGCTCCAGACGTGCAGGCTCAGCGGCCACGGCTCACGGGCCCGGCCACTCTGCGACATGTGGGATCCTCCCGGACCGGGGCACGAACCCGTGTCCCCTGCATCGGCAGGCGGACTCTCAACCACTGCGCCACCAGGGAAGACCCGAGATTTTTTTTTTTAGTAAATTTATTTATTTTATTCATTTATTTTTGGCTGTGTTTGGTCTTCGTTGCTGAGCCCGGGGCTACTCTTCATTGTGATGCGTGCTCTTCTCATTGCAGTGGCTTCTGTCGTTGTGGAGCATGGGTTCTAGGCGTGCAGGCTTCAGTAGTTGTGGCACGTGGGCTCAGTAGTTGTGGCTCATGGGCTCCAGAGTGCAGGCTCAGTAGTTGTGGCGCTTGGGTGTAGTTGCTCCGCGGCATGTGGGATCCTCCCAGACCAGGACTTGAACTCGTGTCCCCTGCATTGGCAGGCGGATTCTCAACCACTGCGCCGCCAGGGAAGCCCCCTCGCTTGAGATTTGTAGTTTTGATTTGGAAGTGAGTCCAGTTGCACAGGTGTACTGGTTCTTGAGCAGAAGTTGGTTCCAACCAGGGTTTGGGATTTTTCCAGTTGAGTACAATGGACGCAGAAAAGGGTAAAGGAGTTGGATGCAGGGCAGTGATTATCAGGAGGGATCTAGGACTCCAAGCTGGGTAAGCGCAGTGAGGATGTAGCTGACGGCATGGCAGGAGGCTGAGGCCAATGGCTCGGAGGTCTCAGTGGGCTCAGAGTCCCTGGCATGGGGCTAATAACAGTACCTGAGCTGGAGGAATGGAGGTGATGGTCAGGGAGTGGGAGGGTTGAAGTTACCAGGGATGACAAGATCAGGTGTGTCCCCTTGAGGGTGTGGCCGAGGTGTGGCTGGGAAGAAGCTGTTGGAATCAAGGAGGGCCTCTGAATCCTCTTAGCTTCTCAGCCCCTCCCAACCTGCGAGTCAGAGAGCAACCTCCTACTGGGGCGGGAAGGGGTACACCTCTTCATTGTGCAAACGGGGGCTGAGGCCTGAGGATGCTGGACGCTGAAGCTAAAATGTCAGAGGCTGGAGTTCTGACTCTGAGTCCTGGGGTGAGGGAGGATTCTTGGTGTCATCCTTCCTCTCAGTTTGCACAGCAGCAGGACTCCTTTTTCCTCCCCCTTCCTCCCGCCTCCCGCCTGCTCCCTGCCTCACAGCTTTTCCTGCACTGCCCAGTCCTCCGGAGAGTCCCTGCAGACAGAAGGGCACGTCCACAGCCACAAGGAGCGCCTTCTTGAAGGTAACCAGGCTGCATGTGGCATTGCAATGCCTGTGGCAGATTTTCACGTTTGTTCCCTCACTCACTTAGGTAATCATTCATTCACTGGTTAAGTGATTTCACCTTTCGGTTGTCCTTCATTAGGCCTGAGCTGCTAAAGCAAGCTCAAGGGATGAATTCCCAGTCGCCATGAGACTGCTCATCCACCCAGTCCGCCAGCCTGACGTCCGACATGCACTGGGTGCCCGTCACTGTCCTGCATCAGTGTGACATACAGGCATCACATGACCTCACACGTCTGGCAGGTCCCATGTCCATCGCTTATCTATTCCCTGGGTCCTGTACATGTGTGTGTGCCACACCTGAATCTGAATTCTTTGAGCCTCTTCCTCATAGCAGGGCTGGTAATACACGAATCACCATCGATCAAAATTCCTGTGATGAGTCTTCATTAACTTCCAAAGCCGCCTGTATTTTCCATTAGAGAGATCCTTTACGTATTTGTGAAAGTCATGCTGGCTCGTCGTGGAAAATGTAAACAATGACAGAGCATACAAAGTGAAAAACCACTTCCATCCCCCAGTGCCGACCACTGTTAAAAGGGTGGAAATGTGGCTTCATTTATATCCTTCTAGATCTTTTCTATACATTTGCAAAGGGGGAAACGATATATATTATAGGATGAAGTCTATGTTTACAGGTTGAGATCATAGACTATTGTTCTGCAACTTGCTTTTTCTCTGCAGCAATAAATGATGGACATCGTGCCAGGTCAGTGCTTCAGATCCACTTCATTCTTTTTAAGGGCTGCAGAGCATTCACAGTATGGAGGGACCTGGTATATTTAACAGGCTATCAAGGACATTAAGGGTATTTTTCATTTACCGCCAGCTACAATGCTGCGATGGATATCTCTTTAAGCACTTTTTTTTTTAAACATCTTTATTGGCGTATAATTGCTTTACAATGGTGTGTTAGTTTCTGCTTTACAACAAAGTGAGTCAGCTATACTTATACATATATCCCCATATCTCCTCCCTCTTGCGTGTCCCTCCCACCCTCCTTATCCCACCCCTCTAGATGGACACAAAGCACAGAGCTGATCTCCCTGTGCTATGTGACTGCTTCCCACTAGCTGTTTTACATTTGGTAGTGTATATATATCCATGCCACTCTCTCACTTTGTCCCAGCTTCCCCTTCCCCCTCCCAGTGTCCTCAAGTCTATTCTCTAGTAGGTCTGCAACTTTATTCCCATCCTGCCCCTAGGTTCTTCATGACTTTTTTTTTTTTTTAGATTCCATATATATGCGTTAGCATACGGTATTTGTTCTTCTCTTTCTGAGTTACTTCACTCTGTATGACAGACTCTAGGTCCATCTACCTCACTACATATAACTCAATTTCGTTTCTTTTTATGGCTGAGTAATATTCCATTGTATATATCTTTAAGCTCTTTCGTATGAGCATTTCTGAAGGATTATTCCTAGAAATAGAATTGCTGGGTCATGTACATTTAAAATTTTAATGGCTACCCAGGGCCAGGCATAGCGTCAGACACATAGTAGGGTCTTTCTAAGTATCTGTGGCATGAATGGATACTGCTGGATTGCCCTCCAGGAAAAACACACTATTTCCACTCCCACCAACAGCAAACAGAGAGCCATAGAACTGACAATTTCTGCTACTGGGTCCCAGCCCCACTGGGCTTCATGACAACCACTTTCCTCCAAGCCACTCTGCTGCTGCTGGGAAGGATTTAAAGACCCTATGTCACCTTTGGTGAAAGGCAGGCAGCATCCAGGCAGAGGATGACCTCCTCTCCCAGGTCTGCAAAGGCCATGGCGTCACATCCTCCCACTGGGGTGGGTGTTTACCAGTGAGGGCAACGTCAGCTCTGGGACTTCTCTAATGGGAACTCGCCATGTTTACACAAGCACCCACATATCTTCCTTCTGCTCCCCCTTACCAACCTCTGAAACTGAAGGGAAACTTCCTATGGCTGGGCTCACTCCACTGCCAACTCTGGAACTCTATTGTCAGTAACTGCTGTTCTTCCTCTGGGGCCTCATCTCCAGCAGGAACCCCCAGCCAGACAGCCCGTTTCTAGCATCTTTGGGGCTGGCCATGCCATCTCCCTTCCCCTGGCCCTACCACCTGCCTGGGTCCTGATGCCCCAAGAAAACTACTGGGAGAGGCCCGGAGGAGGCCAGCACGCCGGAGCCAGTTCTACCTCTGACCCTCGTAGGAACTTTGGGCCGGCATTGCTCTGTGCCCTCTGCCTGGGGATGAAGGCTGGCGTTCAGAGGCTGCCGGGAAGCAGTGCAAAGGCAAGGTCGGGTGGAGGGGCCCAGGCCTCCTGAGCCCCCAAGATGCTGGCGTGGGGGTGTCTCTCACGCTGCGTGTCCCACGCCAGGCTTCCAGCTCCACACGCTGCTGCAGGCCCCCGCAGGGATAACGCCCTGTGAAGACTCTGCCGTGCTGCAATGGTGAGCGCCTCTCCTCTTCGGGTGCTCAACCCCGCAGATGGGGCTGAGGCGGTGGTGCCCAGAACCACGCGGGACTGGAGAAGGGCAGACCTGCTCTCTCTCCTCCCTCCAGAGATTCCAGGGTGGGGCAGATCAAGGTCTTCCAGGCCCTGCCCCAGCTCGCCTCCCCACTGCCCCCTCCCCACCCCCGTGGTGAGAGAGTCAGAGAGCTGAGCTCTATGTGTCCCAAGGGAAAGCAGCGGGAGGGTAGGATGAGGAAGCACACAATGGTCCCACCCCATCCCCATTCCCCGTCCGGGCTCTGTGGCACCCAGAGACCTCAAGGAACCAGAGATCAAAGCATCTGCGAAGATCCTCTCCCGGAGGGTGGCCCACAGAAGTACTGTCCTCCCAGGCTCATCAACGGTGGGATTTCAGGCACAGTGACCCCCCGCCAGCTGTGTCCCACAGCATTGCCTGGGCTCACCTCCCCACACAGTCACAGGCAGACTCTCAGATTAGTGAGAACTCATGTTGCAGGGGAGGGGAGGGTACAATGGCGTTTTCTCTAGTCAGGTAGAATGGAAGGCAGAGCCCAGGTAGAGCTCAGGCAGTCCTGTCTCCCAGAGTGCATCAGCGCCCTCCAAAACATCTCAGAGCTGGCTGTCCAGTCCACACTCGTACCGCCAGAGCGCAGCTCCCTCCACTCTCAGAGCACCTCGTTCCACTGCTGGGCACCTCCAACTGTTCACGTTTTCCTCCAGGCAGCCTCTACCTTGCAATGGCGGGTGAGGGAGGGGTGGACATGTCACTCCAGACCAGCCCTTGGGACAAGAGAAGCCACTGGCGTGGAACCGGGGTAGGAAAAGCAATAAGTTAAAGCCAAGAATGGCCAGAGGTCTGGCACGATGGGCGGGGGCGAGTCTCTGGCTTGATCCAGGAGGCCCTGGGGAGGAGGCAGCTGACGACAAGGTTCCAGGCAGGAGGTGGCTCAGAAGGCGGGGTTGTCGATGCCGCTGCGCACCCCAGCGTGTTCTTCAGGCCTGAAGCTGTAGGGAGGGGGTGGCTCCACGGGGGGCAGACCCACAACGGCCTTCAGGATAATCTGCAGGGAAAGGAGGGGACAGACTTCTTAGGGCCTGCCACTGGCCACAGCCACCCATGTGCTGGTGGTGGCATGTTTACAAGGAGGGGACAGAGACTTCTTAGGGCCTGCCACCGGCCACTGCCACCCATGTGCTGGTGGTGGCATGTTTACCAGGGAGAAGGGTGACCCGATGCTGGTTGCAGAGCGCTCCCTAGGGCCCAAAGGCTTGGCGTAAGGACACCCTCCACTGCCCCCGTTGCTCTAAAAATCTGAATGGGGAGGCACAGAGAGCCGAGGGACGGGGCAGGGGTTGGGCTGGATACCAACCTCGCTGTAGGGGGGTGGGGGCTCACAAATGGACGCTGTGACCCTCTCTGCGGGAGTAACGGGGGGCCGTTCTGGGGGCCCCTCATGATCCGTTGGGGGGTCCTGCTCCGACTTTCTGCAGTTGCGACAGAAGCGCTTAGCCAGGCCACAGATGCACAAGAGGGGTATGATGATCAGAAAGACGATGACAAAGATCCTGGGGTAAGGAACCACCAACGTCAGCCTGAGTCTCCAGCCATGCCCGCTGCACCTCCCTCCCTCCCCTGACCTACACCCACCCCTCAGCAGGAAGTCCAGTCCAGTCCTGGGTGGGCCAGAGGAACCGGCCCAAGGCTCACCTCAAGGGGCCAGAGAAGAGCTGGAACTGCTCTGGCTGGTACTGTTGGCAGCAGCTGTTACCACAGCAGCTGAACCCTTTAGGGCAGGTGCTGCGGACCGGGTCAGAGAGAGGCCATCGGTACCAAGGTGGGGAGGCAGAAGGATCCCAGCTTCCCTAAAACTCACCCACGGGCTCAGGGCACGAGCCGCACCCCTAGCAGGGTGGAGGTACAGGCCCCCTGGGCTCAGTGGGAGGAACCTGGGGCTGGGATCAGGACCTGGGTTTCAGGCTCAGCTCACTACTGGCCTCATGCACTCGTGCCAAGTCACATTCCTTGCTGGGCCTCACTTTCCTCATCTATAAGATGGGTGTAATAAAGGTCCTGTCGACCTCACTGGGCGGGTGTGGGGACTGAGTGTTGTAGTGGCTACAACATCGCTCTAAGGAGATGTAGAGGAAGAGGGGCAGTGGGGAGGGGCCAGGAGCTAATTCCAGGAAGAGTGAGCTGGTGCTGGTGGCCACGGAGCAGGAGGTGGGAGGGACACGGTGTCCCTGGAACATCCAGGGCTGACTGCTGGAAACACTTGGCTGCCCAGAGGCCACCCCCCTCAGCCCCTCCTCATCGTGCTTGGGCTTCTCAGCGTTTATAGAGTGAGAATGTTTGCCCTCGCTTCCAGGGGGACCCTCAGAGGGGAGGTGGCCTAAGGCTGGCGTCAGAAGGATGGGGATTGGCCCGCAAATGTGAAACTGCCCGTGGATAGGCTGCTGGAAGGAGTGAGGGGCGGAGTCTCCCTCTCTGGGTCGGAGTATGGCTTCTGGCTAGAAGGGGAGAGGGTGAGGATGATGAAGGCAGGCAGAGCAGGATCTGGGATGTCTCCTTCCCACAGTGGAAGTTACAGCCCAAATCCCAGACTTACAAGAAGAGACCACATGTGGCTGCAGCCTGTGGAAGAAAAGAGGCGGAGGTCTGGGTCATAAACGGGGCTGGGGTTTCCACCAGGTGCTGCCCAGGTACCTCACTGCTAGCAGGTCCCAGAGGATCAGCATCTTCCCCCACACTTGCTCTCCACCTCCCTCCACATGTTCCCCGGGTCGGTGGCTGCAGCCCCAGCGCCACCTCGTGGCCCCAGCTGTCCTTCCTCTCCTCACCACACCTCCTGCCACATTTGCTCACCCCCAGGTCTGTAAGCTCACGCCTTCTGACCACCCTTCCAACCCATCCCCACCACGGCCAGGACTCCAGTAACCCCCACGCCCACCCCGTTACTCCCAACACTGCTGCAAGTTTCTATCCCACACATCTGAACACCTAAAACCTTGCTGGAAGCCTCCTTCAGAGGCTCCCTGGGGCTCAGACACCATGACCAGCCCTATCCCCCATTCCCACTCCCCCTGGCCCTCCTGCACACCCACCCACTGGGAGTTCTCTGAACACGTCTGACTGTTTTACACATGCCTGCAGGAACAAGCTCCTCCCTCCCTCCCTCTTCTGCACTAGTTCTGTGCCACACGGAGGCTATCATTACGGAATTTAACCTGATTAATAGCAAATATGTGCGTAAGCCCTGCTTGGAAAGTTCTTTCCCCAGGTATCTGAGAGGCTGGCTCCAGCGCCTTCTCTGACCATCTTACTTAAAATTACATCTACTCCCCCAAAGCACTCCCTTTCCCCTAACTGTGCTTACTTTATGCATAGCTCTTGTCCACATCTAACATACTATATATTTTACTTTATCTTGCTACTTGTTTGTCTCCTCAGTAGAATGTAAACCCCGCCAGGGGAGGGATTTTTGTCTATTGAAAACCAATACTCACGATTTCGGCAGACTGAATGAAAGAGCACTGACAACCTGGTTTCCTTTCATCCTGGCTGCTCCCAGACCGTGGGGGAGGAATGCAGGTAGAGGAACACAGCAAACGGGAGGTTATCTGTCACCCCACCCCAGCCTCCAGGGAGATGAACAACCATGGCTCAGAATAAGAAGCCAACTTTGGCGAGACCACCATGTCTTTTTTTTTTTTTTGGCTGCGCCACCAACGTGCAGGATCTTAGTTCCCTGACCAGGGATCAAACCCGTGCATCCTGCCGTGGAGGCGCGCAGTCTTAACCCCTGTACTGCCAGGGAAGTCCGAAGACCACCATATCTTTATACCTTGAAATAACAGTTCAACTGTTAACGACAATAACAATAAAGCTAAGATACCAATGACAGCCAATAAGATTTGGGCTGATTCCCACAGGTCTTGGCCAGTGGGCTCAAGAGCAGGAATGAACCCCTGCAGGTTGGCCCAGAGAGGGTAAGGTGACTGCAGAGTTGGGGACAGCCCACGGGGTCCAGGCACTCAGTGTACCCCCTTTCCCTCAGATCCCATCCCCTGTCCCTCCCCCTTCTCCTGGCCCCCAACTAAGAAAGACAAGCAATGAACAGGTTTATGGAATTAATCCTGAGCTCCTGTTTGGAGGAGTAGGGGATCCTCTCCCAGATCCTCTTCCCCCACCCCCATTTTAAACAGGTGGTGGTCTCGACTGAGGTGGTGTCAAGCGTTGGGGTAACCTTGGGTAGTTTCAACTTACATGCGGACTGGGGGCATTAACAGCCTGCCCCCTGGAGTTGCTGGGAGGAATCAACAAATGCTCAACCTAGTGCTGGCACCAACCCACCACCGCTGATGATAGAGAAGGAGTAACAGGGCTTCTGGAGCACAGCCACTCAGCAGGCAGTGAATGTCGTGGGGAGCAGGCCTGGGCCTTCCCTCAGACTCTTACACAGAAGTTAAAAACCCATGTTCTAGACCTATGTCAGTTTCTAGGATAATCTCCCATCCCAAAACTGGATAGACTGCCCCCATCACTGGGGCAGGGAGAGATGAGGGGGTGTTGAAACCCTGCCTCATCCTCAGAAATCACAGATTTCAGAGGTCACCCCAGTCTTGGGTCAGGCAGCCAGGTCAAATCCTATCACCAGCTGGAATCCTACCCCCACTCCTAGAAAGGGAAGAGGGAGCCTCCTTTCCTCTAGGGCACAAGCAGAGAAACACAGTCCCAGAGAGGGCTAGGACTTCCCCAAGGTCACCCAGCACTGTGAAGAATGGAGCTGGGGAGATAGGCTGACCAGGCGTCCAGATCTCAGTCCAGACCTCAGGCCCTCCGCTAGTCCCCGCTTTCTGACGCAGCGAGAAGGAGCCAAGGCTAACGTGAGGGTCAAAGTCCCCAGTCGCCAAGAGGAGCTAAGTGTCAGATGGCGGTGGGCGCGAGTAGTTCCCACGACACAGTCCCCCACGAGATGAAGGAACCCAGGCCTTCTCAGGGCCTCCCTCTGCTCTTACCTCCCCGGCAAAAAGAGAAAGGAAGTTGCTAACTGCATGTGGTAACGAGGAAATCCTGACAGTGGAAGGTGGTGATCGGGACCCAGAAGCAGGCCCCTGACCCACAAGAGTAGGGCCCCGAAAGTTCCACAACTTTACCTCCCAAGCGCTCACCTGTTGGAGGCCGGCCAGCAGGCCGAGCAGCAAGGTGGGTACTAGGCCAGGAACCCAGGTGGCTGACATCCTGGCAGGGGGCCCACTGAGCTTCCGTGTGTAGGGGGAAGAGGGGAGAGGCGGGGCCGCGACCTCTCCCACGACTCTCCACCTATAGGGCCCCGCCTCAGGATGGGGGCGGAGCTCATGCACCGGGGTTGGGCCGGACCGGGAAGGGAGGGGGAGGGGAGGGGGGAGGGGAGGGGAGGGGAGAGGGGAGGGGAGGGGAGGGGAGAGGGGAGGGGGAGGGGAGGGGAGGGGAGGGAAAGAAGTTTGGATTGGGTTTTGGGAAATGGGAGGTAGAAGAGAGTATCTGATTAAAAAATATTTTGGTGTCAGTTTAAGACTGCTGAGCTACCCCTTCCCAACCCTCAACCGCTCCACCCTCTAAGTGATCCCAAGCTTGAGAGGGACTGCTGCGCCTACCAGATGGACAGAGGATGCAGGCAGAGGGAGCTGGACCACTGGAAGTCCCTTCCCACATGGACTTCTGGGGGGCAGAGGTTGAGGGAGAGAGGAAGCGAAGGCCCTGGAGTGGATTGAGGGGATTACAACGGAGGGAGGTGTCACTTTTTTTTTTTAAAGTTTTTTGGCCAAGAAGGGAGGGAGGGGCGGCCTGATTGATTTCTGGGTCAGGAGAACCTAGAGTAGTACCCCGCCCCCACCCTCCCTGAAATCCTGGAAGGAGGTGTTGGTACACTTCCTCCACTTGACTACAGTGGAAATTAAGGCCCCAGGATTCGGAGACTAGTGCCTGAGTCCGCAGCTGGGGCCGAGCGGCAGCCGGGCGAGCTGGGGCGCGTGCGAGCAGGTCCATCCAGATTTCTGGAGAGGCCCCGCGGACGCTGTCCCGGCCGGGTGGGGCTGGATTCAGACCAGCTGCGGCCGCGCCCCGCCCCGGAGGCGTGCTGTGCTTCCCGGACCCGGCCGGCAGGTGGCAGCATCGCTCAACGCGGGCTTCCCCCGGAGACGGGCAGCGCGGGGCTGGGACCTGGGGCTGGGTCTCCCTGGGCTCCCTACGGGGGGACCCGGCTGGAGTGTGCGGTGGGAGGCCGTCTCGGTGGGCGATACGCGAAGGGTGAGAGCCAGACGCCCAGACACAGATGAGACGTAAGGAGACCTTGTGGGAGTTGGAGAGATGGAGCCCGGACCCCTGAGGACGGGGGCGAAATGGAGATGGTGGGTGGGGTGCTGCTCCCAGACCTGGGGAAAGGGGGACGGCTCCAGGAGAGGATCAGTTTCTAGGTATTTAGACGTCTCCTGCTGCGTCTCAAACCTCACTTTACCACTGAAAGCTAGCCCCAACCTAGTAAGAAAGGACAGCCGTCGTCCTTCGGCTTCTTTTTCTTTTTTCTCTCAGCGCTTTCTCCTTATCTCTGTTTCTCATCTCTCCCAGTCGTGTTTTCTCGGTCTTATGTTTAACCTCTCCTTGAGGTTTAACCTCAAGGTTAACCTCTCCGCCCCATTTCTCCCAGTCTCTGTTTTCCTGTTTCAGTTCCTCCCCATCTCTGTGTCCATGCATTTTCTCTTCGTTTCTACATGTTCCCTGTTTTCCCATCTCTGTTTCTCCTCTTTGTTAATCTCTGTCTGTCTCAGTGGAGGTGTCTGTTTTTCTGTCTCTGTTTCCATTTCCCTTGTCTCTGGTTTGGTCCTGTGTCTCCCTGTCTCTGTGTCTGTTTCTCACCAACTCTCCTGGTCTCTCTCTCTTTCTCTGTCTCTGTTTCTCATTATCTCTTGGCCCCTAAGGACAGAATCTTCCAGTTTCCTGATCCAAGCTGAATTGGGGTCTGGCCCCAGAGAATGCCCTCTCTATTGGAAGTTCCTGGTGACTGATCTTGGAGAAAGGATGGGGGGGGCACGGCATGTCTTTCCTCCTCCCCCAGCGGTTGGCTCTGGACCTAGCCCACCCCTCTGCCAAGGTGGACCTAGTCCAGAGAGTACTAGAGCTTTCTCCTAGCAGCACCCACACTGCTGCTTCCTTAGTGAATTTGTTGCTAACTTGGGCTTCCAGGGCCCTGCTATACCAACACCCAAGACCTGAGACACCCCTAACCTCCTGCCTCTCTGCCCAGGCCTGGAGCCCTGTGGAGGTGTGGCCCTTAGGGGAGAGGAAGATGGGTGAGCTTAGGGGAGGAGGGTATCCTAAGGAGTGGAATGAGGGTGCTGAGAAGGGCATGGAGGACCTTGAGGGGTAGACGTGGGAGGCTGAGGAGGTGAAGGGACGAGGCAGGTTGGT
Source organism: Pseudorca crassidens (assembly GCF_039906515.1). Lineage (NCBI taxonomy): Eukaryota > Metazoa > Chordata > Mammalia > Artiodactyla > Delphinidae > Pseudorca > Pseudorca crassidens. The sequence continues at coordinate 40,182,765 of NC_090314.1, forward strand.
GCCCTGAGGAGGAGGGCAGGAGGATGACGCTGCTTCCTGCAGGCGTCCACCGACACAGATGTCGCATTGCCAGACAAAATACCGGATGCCCAGATAAATCTGAATTTCAGGTAAACAATGAATAACTATTTAGTATAAATAAATATGTCCCATGCAATATTTGGGGCATACTTATACTAAAATGTATTTGTTGTTTATCTGAAATTCTAATTTAACTGGGTGTCCTGTATTTTTATTTGTCAAATCCTGCAACCCTACCCACATCCCTAAAATGTCATAAGAGAATAGCTACTCTATCCTCTGCCCCACATCTCCCCAGTGGGAAAATGAGGCTCCTAGGCAGAGTCCAGAGGGCCTCTGGAATCTGCCTCTGGATCCCCAGTTTTTTTTATGACATCAGACTTCCTTTCTGTGCTCCTTCCTGCAGATGGGAGGTGGGCAGTCCCAGCTCAGGCCAAGAACACCAAACCCTGTTGCCAGTGTCACCATGACTCCCAGGGCCCCAGCATTCCTGGTGGGTGAGGTCGGGTGGGGGTGAGGGCACAGTGGGGCCCCAGACTGAGCAGACCCAGGGCCTGTTCTTGACTAGAGGCAGGAGGGTCCTGGACAAGGACAACATCTGTTCAACACTCAGTCTGGCAGTGGGTGGGCAGTGTGTGCTCACATGTACGTGTATGCTCAGACATCCAGGGACATACGGGGAGGGAGGCCCAGAGACCTCATGCAGTCAGTGGATCCTTCTAGATTCCACTCCAGATTCCATCTGGGGTTTCCCCGAAGCAGCAAAGTTGAAATGTCTTCCTACTGGCTCAGGCCTCCCTGGCCCATTCCATAAAGAAGGAGCTGATTGTGTGCCCTACAAGGGCCCAGCTGCAAGGGCCTTGGAGGTCAGCTGGTCCACCCGCTCTCTGCTCAGAGAAGCCAGCTGGAGCCCAGAGGGGCAGAAAGGCCAAGTCACAGGGGACACTGGGGCTGAGTCAAAACCAAACCACGCAGGTCTTAAGACCCCACACCCAGTGGCAGCCTCAGAGGCGGCACACATGTCGGGGCTGGGGAGCTGCTGCTTGGGATGGAGGAACTCCTCACTGGAGTGGGAGGCCTTGTGCAGCCTGGCTCAGCCCAGGCCCAGGGGCCGGGCCCTGGGGAAGGGGCAAGAGTCAGGCTGAGTTCTGTTCGTCTCAGCCCCCTCCCCGCCATACTGTGGTGGACACTGATACCCATAAATGACTTATGGTGCTGGGCTGGGATCTTTCCTTGCAAAGTCCCCAGAGTGTTCTGCCGTAAGCTGGCTCTCCGTCTGCAGGGACAGTGTTAGGTTGTGTTCGTAAGTGTGCCACTTGCTATGGCGTGCGGGGTGATCTTAGTCAAGAAAGCGAACTTCTTTGTGCCTTTCTAAACTCATCTGCGAAGGGGGTGCGGGGGTGGATAACTACCTCCCTTGTCACTTAGGGTCATTGTGAAGATTAAGTGGCTCAGTGTCTGGCATGGAGTAATGGTAAATAAATATTACCTTAGTAAGAATAAGCTACAACAGCCAAGACATGGAAGTCACCTAAATGGCCATCAACAGATGAATGGATAAAGATGTGGTGTATACACACACACACACACACACACACACACACACACACAGTGGAATATTACTGAGCCATAAAAAAGAACGAACTAATGCCGTTTGCAGCAACGTGGATGGACCTAGATGTTATCGTATTAAGTAAGTCAGACAGAGAAATATAAATATCATATGATATCACTTATATGTGGAATCTAAAAAATTGATACAAATGAACTTATTTACGAAACAGAAATAGCCTCACAGACATAGAAAACAAACGTGGTCACCAAAGGGAATGGGGGGGGGGTGGGGGGAGAGATAAATAGGAGTTCGGGATTAACACATACACGCTACTATATATAAAATAGGCAAACAACAAGGACCTACTGTACAGCACAGGGAACTACTCAATATCTTGTAATAACCTATAATGGAAAAGAATCTGAAAAAGAATATATATGAATCACTTTGCTGTACACTTGAAACTAACACAAAATTGTAAATTAGCTGTACTTCGATAAAAGAAAAACACACAGAAAATAATAATAAGCAATAAATGTTTCAGTCCTGGCAGAGGAAAAGGGCCCAAAGCTTTCTCTCCTTATTTCACATGGAGGCAGAGAATGAGGTGCCAAGGATTAACGGTCTTGCTTCCCTCTGAGAACTGTTCTCAGCCTTTCTGGATGGGCCACCCAAAGTCCAGCTCCAACTTCCCCCAGATGCCCTGCTCGCTAGCCCCCTCTGCTGTCCATTAAGTGCTTTGGGCCCCACCCAAGGGCCAGGTCAGAGGCAGTGGGATGGGTGACCAACCTCAGAGGATGACCTTGTGTGGACTACTAGAGGGCCACAGGGGACCGGATATGGCAGTGGTGCTGGGTCCAGAGATTTGAGCAATTCCCTCTCTTCCTGGCTTGTCCCCCACTTCTGCTCCCCCAGCTGCCTGCTGAGCACCGCCTGGGCTGGCCTCACAGTGGCTGCCCCCACAGTGGCTGCCCCCGTCGCCCTCATGGGGGCGTGATGTGCTCATCACAGTTGTCCCCCTGCCACTGACTGCCCCCATCCAGTGTGGCTCCCCAGGGCCATCAGGGCTGTCCTCAAGGCCTCCAGCCTGGTCTCCTCCTTGCCCCTGTGGGGGCATGTCACCCTCTTATTCCCTAACTTCCAGAGGCTCCCCACTTCTGCCTGAATAAAGTTCCATCTCAGGGAGACCTTCACCTGAGATGGGACCTTGGGTCCTTCACCTGTCCTCATGGTGTGCTCGCTCTCCCTGTCCTATGTTCTCTCCAGCCACACGCCCAGCCCTTTCTGCTTCCCTCCTTTCCTCTGCACCTTGCACACGTGCCCCATGCTCTCCCTGCAACCTAACAAATTCTGATCCATCCTTCAAGGCTCAGCTCAAATACCGCCTCCTCCAGAAAGGCTTCCTGGACTTGGATTCTCCTGCAAGAAGTGATGGTCCCCTCCCTGCTCACCCCCACCCAAGCCTTTTCTCTGGGCCTCTCTGATGCCCTTGGCCATTCTCGCTGAAGATGTGTGTACATGCCCTAATGTTCCCACCAGCCTGCAGGGGACCGCCCAGTTCTGATTCAGCTTTCATTTCCCATGGTGCTTTGTTCCAAGTAAACACTGGCTGCTCAGGGGCCAGATTTCTCCCAGGGGATGAGGAATTAATTCTCAGAGTCGTTGGTGGGGGGCCCTCGGTTAGGGGGGTTGTTCCAGACTTGACCGGGCTCCCCACTTCCACGGGCTGTGTGGTTTGGGGAATCCACCTCTTCTGCTTCCTGTTTCCTCCCCAAGTGTACACATACCCCCCGTGTGGGTGAGATGACACCCCGGGGACTGAGCAACTCCTACGGGGCGGGGTGTGCTGCAAGGAATGCTCGGCTCACTCTACACCTTCCAAGAGAGGCAGATGCATGCTAGGTCGCCAATAGGAATTCCTGGCCACGAGACCAGGGTCTGAGTCTCCTTCCCAGCATCTTTGAAAACTGAAGCCCACCGGCCTGTCACTCATTCTCGAGGTGATGGGTGTGGGTGTGGGGAGATAATGTCTTGAACTGAGCCCTGGGCTTAGCCACAAACCCGTGAGCCGGGAGGATGGAGGGGGTCATGCCACCTGACAATTAACGGTGCAGGGAGCTTATTATCCTAATGAGTGGGTTGGAGGAGCTCAACTAATGCTCACCTTCCCGGAGTCTTAGCAGAGACAAAAACGTCATTTGGGAGCCATTATCCTTCCAAAGTGTAGGTTTCCGGGGCACAGCCAGGGGTGGGAGGGGAAACACCTCCAGCGGGTAGGTGGTGGGGAGTCAGGGGGAAGGCTGAGCTAACGAGCTTCGGCTGTCTGGGGTGGCAGATGGAGCACAGCCACTAAGACTCAGATGGGAGGGGCTCAACTCAGGTTAAGGGTCTTCAGAGCCCCCCAGCCCTGGTCCCCTGCTTCTGGGGCTCCTTCTCCCCAAGTCTTCCCTGCCCCTCGCCCCCTACAGCCCCTCTCCCACCCCCACCCTCGATGTTGACTTTTAAGAGATAGGACTCTGTAGTTAGAGAGAAGAAAGGGGTTGAGGAACCCCTAGGGCCCCCACTTTGTAGCTCTGCTCTTGTTGGCCCCTTGAAAGAGGGCTCTTCTACACCCTGCTCGTGGGTGCCTCTGCTCAGATCCAAATGTTACAGGGGACTGTGGTTAGACTTCAGAAGAACTTCCCAGTCCGAAACAAGCTGGGGTTCAGGGCTGCCATCGGAAAGGGTGGCCCCTCTGTGGGCGGGGCATATTGAGGAGAGGGCTTCTACAGAGTCTGGGGACTGAGACTAAAATGCAGAGAAAGCACAGCTTGGGACATCTCTGAAACTGTTCACCAATTAGGGACCTGGGAGTTAGGCGAAGAGTGAGTGTGAGCAGAGGGGCGGGGAAGCGAGGTGGGCAGAGATCGCATCCTTCCGCAAATCACAGCTCGTCTAAGCAGCCACATCATCTGGCCCCCAGCCCAGGACAGACTTGGCTGGAGTCGTGTGCATGCATGCGTGGGTGGGCGCATGCAGTGTGTGTCTGCATGTGTGTACATACGTGTGTGCACACCACCCAGCTTCCTGTGAGGATGTGGCAGCCCTCTCGCAGCACCCCCCAGCTTCCTCATCCCCAGGCCAGCCTTTAGTGGGCTACCTCCAGGGTCCCCCTCACCCCAGTGGCCCTGTTAGCACTTCCTTCCTCCCTTGTTAGCACCTCACAGCCCCTCTTCCTCCTCGGCCCCTGCTGCCCCTGGAGAGAGGCCCGTGGCTTGCAGCCCAGTTCTCCTCTTCCGACTCCGCTTCAGCTTCTATCTTCTGAAGCTTTGTTCTTCTCCCAACCGCTAAGCCCCCTGCCCTCTCCATCCTCCCTCATCTACCTGGAGAGGTCCTTTCCTGAACAAGCCAGGCTGGGGGGTGAAGTTGGTGCCCCTACAGTTCAGCACACGCTCCTCCTCCAGGCTGAGGCACAGACAGAGTGAGCCCCTCCGTCAGCCTCTCCTGCCTAGAGGGTGGGAGGGGGCAAGTTGGAGAGGGAACCCTGTTCTAGGGACCAAAGCTAAGTCCTGGTGCCAGCTGTGCCGCCCTCTCTGCAGCGCTGAGGTGGGGAGGCGGGTTGGTAGCGGAGAGGGATGGGGTAGAAGGGTCCCCTTCTGCCCACCCCCTCCAGGGCTGCTGTGCCTAACCTGAGCCTGGGCTGCTGAGTGGGGCAGGGTGGTCCAGCGGCCAGAGCCAGGCTGTCGGGCTGCCAGGACTGCAGGTTTCCTCTACTGAAGGGCCCCTTCCCGGCCAGCTTTGATGTGTCTGCGAGGTTAGCGAAGGATGTTTGGCTTCAGGGCCGGGTGCCAGGATAAACTCCCTCTGCCTGTTCAGCGGTCGGTTCGCCTGCCTCCCCCAGACCAGGGCCTGGCCTCCCCCAAGGCCAGGGCTGCCCGGCCTGCTCAGGGGGTGGGCACCGAGTAGCTGCGGTTACTGCTACCGGGGAGAGGCCCCGAGGTCGTTGGACGTCCATCTCAGAGGCTGGCGCTGGTGTGCCCGCCTGCCTGCTTGCTAGGTGACCAGGCACCTGGCCCAGGTGGGGTTGAGGGGCCGGAACCCAGCTGCTAGGAGGGGTGGGGATGAGTTGCAATATGGGGGAGGGGTATCCACGTGGAGCTGCCTGCACGGGCTGTAGCTCTTCCAGATGTGCTGAGGCTCCAGATGTAGGGATGACTCAGCCTGGAGCGGGGAGGGGTAGGCGATCCATTGTGGGGGGTGGTGAGCAGAGGGAAGGGAGGGCCCCCCCGAGCAGCTGCCAGCTCCTGCTCCCCTTCTTCTGGAGCCCCCAGCCACCTGAAGCCTGCGGGCCGGTGGAGTGGTAGCGGCCCAGATGTGCAGCCCTCATTTCCAGAGGGGGAGAGGGGAGATGAGGCCTCAGAGCAAGGGGCCCAGCTAGGGGATCGCCCGTCGCCTGGAGAGAGAAGCTGAAGGTGGGGTGCAGCAGGTGCGGAGGGGGGCTGACAGAGGGGGTCGGGGGGACGGAGATGCGGGCAGGGAGAAGCTCAGGACTGAAGCATTAGAACCCCTCAGTTTCGCTTGGTGTGGGTGTGTGGAGCTGGAAGGAGGGTACAGAGGACGCGTCTGTGTGCGTGTATCCTCATTTCGGGAGTGTGGGTTACACATGGGGAGGGGTATCTTGGGGTGAGCATCTTTGTGTCTGACTCCTATAAGCTGTGTTATGAGCTGGGTATTAGAAGGTTATGTGCATGCTGGGCGTGGCAGGCTGTGGGGACATGGTCCCTGCGGTCCGTCTGAGAGAGAAAGAATGTGGAGACAGCATCTGTGTAGTATTGGCGGGGTGGAGGGGGTCGCGGAGCAGGGGGTTGTGGTGGTGCACACTTGAATGAAGCCATGTGTGCCCTTCAGTGCTGAGGGTGGGGCCCTGGGACCTGGGGAGTCAAGAAGTGTCAGGCACACTCGACCAGGGCTCCAGAGTCCTGGGGCTTCCTTCACCTCTTCCAGCCTCCGCCACTTCCTGGGGGCGCTTTTGGGGAGTTTCCAGAACCCTCAGAGCTGCAGTTTCTCCTACTGGGCCTGGCCCGTGTGATCTCCTCTTCTCCTCTTGCAGGGCAGCTGAGAGGCCACTGAGCTTGGGATTGGGTGGGGGGCGGGGAGTGGCTGGCACCTTGTGGGCTGCAGCGCGAGGACCAGGTGTGCAGCTGGGCTGGGTGCCTCTCCGCGCACCCCTCCCTCAGCTCCACAGAGCAGCTGTCCCGGCCTCCTCTTTGGCCTCCAGGAAGGTCTGCTGGCTGGGCCTCTGGAGCTCCCTGGAGAGCCCCACCTGTGCCAGCTGCCCATGCCAGGGTAAACAGGGCACTAAGTGTCTGGGCTGGTGCCGGCGCGAGCTGGGCGATGCTTCTCCACATAAGGCTCACTGTGGCTTGGGTTGCCTCCTCCAGCTAAATGACAGGCCTGAGCCTCAGGCCCCATAAACAGTGTTTTCTGGGCAGGTGGGGGTCATGGGGACCTGGTGCACAGACGGATAATCAAGTTTAATAGGGAGACACGTGCCACCTCTAAGGAGGGCTGTTGGAGCCCCGGTCAGGTACGCCTGGGCGCCTCTGCCCCCCTCAGGCAGCAGCTCCAGCCCGCTGCTCCCGCAGGTTGTTGGCGCCCACTTTCCTTGTGAATGAAAATATCCCCTCGGCGGTGACGGGGCTCAGTCAGCTCATCGCGTGCTGTCCTGTCCCTCTTCACAACCTGTCGGTGAAGCCCGGAGAGGGCGAGCCCTATCCCCTAAATCACCCGCATGAGATGTGAACTTGGATGTGTCCATGGTCCTCCAGACAGCAAGACCACTCCGCTCTATCCCTGGGCCATCACGCTGCCTCCTCCTGAGACCCAGGCCTGAAGCCAGCTCCTTTCCGGGCTCTCCCAGCCTCTCCATTTCCTCCCCCTTCCCTCCTTCCTTGCTCTCAGCTCCTGTCCCCCCACCTCCTCTGGGGCTGAGTCCAAGTGAGAAGGGGACACTTATTTCTCTGCCCTCTCTCTGGACTCACCGATGCCCACCTCCACAGGGCAACTGAGGCTAGAGGAGGTGGGGGGTGAGCCCCAGCTCAGCCCCAGCAGTGCCTCCCCCGAGGGGCCGGTAAAGGCTGGGTCTCTGGGGGAGTGGAGCAGGCTCCCAGGGGCAGAGGAGAGTCCCCGCTCCTGAGGCAGGCGGCAGGCCCTTCACCCATTCCCCTGGAGAGCAGGGAAGAGGGGCCGAGGAGCCGGGGACAGTGGCCAGTGGGTAGACGTCCAGGCCCACGGGTGCCACGCAGTAGAGACGGGGCTCCGGAAGCTCCCCTCCCTTCCTCTGTCATTATCCATCTCAGTGTGCACGTCTCTCTCTCCCACTCTCTTCTCTCTTGCCTCTTCCCTCCCCTCCCATCTCTACTGCTTGAGGGGAGCAGCCCCAGTGTCTGAAGCCAGGTTCCCAGTGAGGACGGTGGCTTTGTCCAGGGAAGTCCTTGTCCTAAGCCCATGGTCTCCAAAGAGCCATGTCCAGCTCCCCCCTTTCTTGGCCCAGGCCCTCCCCCAGACCCCCTTTATGTCCGGGGTCCTCGGAGCCAGAACCACTCTTGCCCTTGTCAGGTGGTGTGTATGGGGGGGTGCTCTGTATTTAGAACTGCTCCCCTAGGCAACCAGCGGGTAAAGGCAGTGCTTGCTGTCTCTCTCAATCTCTCTCTCTCTCTCTCTCTCTCTCTCTCTTAATCACTCTCTCGCTCTCCCTCTCTCTCTCTCTCTCATCCCTGGGAAGGCAGCACTCTAGGAGGCTGGAGCCTGGGCTGCATTTCTGGGTGACCAGATGCCCGGTGTACACAGGACAGGACAGATCTATGCCGTTGCTTAGGTGTAGTTCTTAGCAGCTCCCCAAAGCACCCTGATTTGGACTACAAATTATATCCCCATGGTCCTGTCAGGCCTGGAGAGTCTCACAGCCTCCCTACTGGCTTCCACCTCCCGGGAGAGCAGAGTAGCCTGCTTGGGTCTCACCCAAGGACAAGGAGGCCAGACAGCAAAGCGGGGAGCTGTATAAATAGCCCATTGGGGGGAGGCCCCCCAGCATCGGGTAGGGCGGGTCTGCTTGCTGGAGAGGGAGGAAGGAGAGTTGTGGTTGCCCCCAGGCAGCATGTAATTTAGGATTTATTTTGGGGCACTCTTTCCAGCTCCGGGTGGGGCTGAGGTTAATTTAAGGGTTTAATGGGGTGGGGGTTGGGTGGGGAGGAGGAGAGGGAAGCCCTCCCACTTGGGCCTGCCTGGGAAGAGGGTCCTTTCTGAGAATCCCCTGCCCTCTCTCCCTGGGTCCCCCGCGGAGGCCCTCACAGACCCCTCTGGACCCGCCTTGTCCAGCAGCAGGTGGTGGTTTGCCGTCTCCTCCAAGGCTTGGGTCTCCAGGTCATGGGTCCCAGCCCTCCTCACTCCACCAGGCACCAGAAGCAGTTGATGGTTGAGGGAAGTGATGATGGCCGGTCCCTGCTGGGGGGTCCTTGGGCTGGGGACGCAGCCATTCCTGGGAGGTTTCTGAGCCACGTCAGCTGTTGCTCCGAGATGCTCCGTTCTCTGTCCTTCCCCAGGGTGCTGGGCTCCCAGTCTGCTGGCGGAGACACAGGCTCTGCCCTCGGGAGCCCTGAGTCTGAGGGGAGGCAGGACACAGGCTCTCCCTTCAGAGTGACCAGTCATGTCATTGTTTTCTTTTCAGGCTTTATTTGTTTACAACTGTATAATCTGTGTTTCTTCCTGGTACTTAAGCTCTGTGATGGCAGGGACTTCATCCTGTCCCTCAAATATCTTCAGCACTTGCTAAGCACAGAGTAGGAGCTCAGTAAATATTTCCCACATGAATGAATGAATGAACAGGGAAACTGTGTCTGATCGGAAAGCCCTGGATCAAGAGGCAGCAGTGGACAAAGTATGAGGTCTTTTCCCTTGGCTTTCTGGGCCCCTTCACCTTGCAGCCTCCTGCCCCCTCTGGGCCTACTGTTTGGGGCCACCAGCCACCCCGAGCTATTGGCTGCCACCCGAATGTTGGGCACCCCTTACATTCCCTCCTCCTGCAATCCCTTTAGCTCCCATTGCCACTTGACCAAATCCTGCTAGACTTTCAAGGTCCTACCCAGAGTCACCTCCTCCATGAAACCCGCTTGGATCTCTCCACTGGATTTAACATAGCTGGTTCTCTGTACCTGTCCTGTCACTGCGTAAGTTGGCCAGGGTCATTGCTTCTCTCTGCCCTAGACCATAAGGCCTGGGGGTCAGGCTTGCCTGGAGCCGTTCTGGAGCCTGGCACCCCATGGGGGCTCAATCAGAAGAGGCAGTGAGCGGCCCCAGCGGCCAGATGGAGGTGTGTGCTCCTCTCGGCCCCAGCTTCTAAGAGCTCTGGGTGATCCTCTGGTGAGAAGTATATGTGATGGTTGTTCTTCTTGGTGGTGGGGTGTGATTTCTGGAGCCAGGAAGGACAACAAAGACCCGAGGGGGGTTGGGCACGAAGTTTCCCTTAGAAGGATGTTGGGCCTTCTGGTCAGAGAGAAAGAGTGAGGTGAAGGAAGGCATGTGGGGAAGCGTTGAGGGGGCACTGAGGCTGGGGGAGGCTGGGGGACAGAGACGGGGGAGGCTGTGGGACAGAGAGAGGGGAGACAGGACAGAGATGGGTGAGGGACCAAAAGCCTCTTGGTCCCTAGACCACACGTCCCTTCTCAGGTCTCATCCCACCTCATCTCTGTGACCGCTGAAGCTGCTGGCCATGCTTCCTTTAGGAAGCCCCCTGGGGGCTTGGGCGACCCCTTGCTCCCCTGATTTCCCTCTTACCTCTCTGGTTACTCCTTCCCCAGCTCCTCTGGAGGCTCTGCCTCCTGCATCTCCCCTCGGGTTTGGGCCTGGCCTCTCCGCACACTTTCTCCAGGGCCCTAGTGGGCGTTCCCCTTGGGTCCCAACAGGTGTTTCACGGTCACCGTGTTCAACAGGAAACCACTCAGCCAGGTGTGCGAACCAGCTCTCATCCTTCTGCCAGTTGGTCACCAAGTCCTGTGACTCCTGCTCTCAAATTTGGTCAATCCAGCCATCTCTTCCCGTGCCACTGCCACCGGCTACTGTCACTTCCCACCTGGACCTCTGTGGCGGCCTCTTATTCACCACCCCACCTCCAATCTGATCACTTCCCAACCAATCCTCCACACTTCGTCTGGAAATCTTCCTAAACCCCAAGTTTGGTCATGTCATCCTACCCGCTCTTCACTCCAAGTACTCCGGCAGTTCCCCATCCATGACCTGACTCCTCGCAGCGTCTACACTCCTGTGGGCCCTGCACTTGGCTTGCCCTCACGACTGGCCCCTTTGCAGGTGCTGTTCCCTCTGCTTGAAACTTCTAGTTACAACTTCCCTCCCATCCTGGTCGTCACCGGACTCTGGGAAGTCTTCCCTGATGCCCTTCTCCTGAGCTTGGGTCAGAAATCCCCTTCCAGGGGCCGCCAGAGCCTTACTTTCCCCGTCAAAGAACTCGTCACATTGAATAGCGCATCTCTCTACTTCTGGAAGCTCCACTAGAGCGGAGACGGTAACTGCCCACAGGCCTTGCGCAGGCATAGTTCCATAGATGGAATATTCATTCAGGGGAGACTTACAGGCAAGAAGGAAGAAGACCGAGGGTTGCCTCCCTGCACCCGCCCCCCCACCCCCCACCCCCACCCCCACCGGGCTGGGCCTCTGAAGGCCATGAGGTGGGAGAGGCACCAGGACTTGGGGATGGAGCAGGAGGCCTTGGTAAGGTTGCTGGGGTACTGGCTCTGGGGTCAGAGTTGAGGCTGTCCCCCACCTGTGCTGCTTGCCTTGTGGAAGCTGGCCTGCCCAGGAGACACACAGAATCAGCAGACAGCTCCAGCTCTGGGCCTGGAGGTAAGAGAAGGCCTCTGCCTCCCAGGGTGGGCCAAGGCTGCCTACCGGCAGCCACCAGCAGCTTCAGTGGCAGCCTGGGGTCCAAACAAATGCCACTAATAGACATGACTAGCATCTCACCCCAGTTCATGGCCAGGCCCAGGGAGAAGATGCTGCTGCCTGGTGTCTACAGACAGCTTCAAGTGGAGATCTTTGAGAACTTGTTTTCTACCTTAAAAATTCATAAACATTTTACTTCTTACCCCATACTATGTCCTTGTATTTTTTTTTTTAATTAATTAATGTATTTATTTTTGGTTGCATTGGGTCTTCGTTGCTGCACACGGGCTTTCTGTAGTTGTGGCGAGCGGGGGCTACTCTTCGTTGTGGTGCACAGGCTTCTCACTGTGGTGGCTTCTCTTGTCGTGGAGCACGGGTTCTAGGCGCGTGGGCTTCAGTACTTGTAGCACACAGGCTCAGTAGTTGTGGCTCGTGGGCTCTAGAGCGCAGGCTCAGTAGTTGTGGCACACGGGCTTAGCTGCTCCGCGGCATGTGGGATCTTCCCAGACTAGGGAATCGAGCCCATGTCCCCTGCATTGGCAGGCGGATTCTTTTTTTTTTTTAATTTATTTATTTAATTTATTTATTTTTGGCTGCGTTGGGTCCTCGCTGCTGCACGTGGGCCTTCTCCAGTTGCGGCGAGCGAGGGCCACTCTTTGTTGCAGTGCGTGGGCTTCTCATTGCTGTGGCTTCTCTTGTTGCAGAGCACGGGCTCTAGGCGCGCGGACTTCAGTAGTTGTGGCACGTGGGCTCAGTAGTTGTGGTTCACGGGCTCTAGAGCACAGGCTCAGTAGTTGTGGTGTAGGAGCTTAGTTGCTCTGCGTTATGTGGGATCCTCCCGGGCCAGGGCTCAAACCCGCGTCCCCTGCACTGGCAGGTGGACCCCCAACCACTGCGCCACCAAGGAAGCCCGGCAGGTGGATTCTTAACCACTGTGCCACCAGGGAAGTCCCCCTTGTATGTTTTAATATCAAAATAATGCTTTAAATCACTTACCATTGGGGAAATTTGGACATTCTGGGAGATGAGGCAAATGATCAAGCCCGAGCTGTTCTTGCCCTTTTCCTGGGTTTGGAAAGAGGGCAGGACCAGGAGCCACCAGCCCAGGTCCTAGGCCCTGCTCTGTACACACTGAGCGTGGCTGCGTGTGCTGAGCCGGTGATGCCGCAGCTTAAGGCAGTGGCCACCATTAAATGGAGCAGTGGGTGTGAAGACTTAATGACTCACACATGGAACCTTAGGTGCCAGGCTGGCCGCCCCTTCAGGGTCTGCAGAAGCAGGAGGGAGCAGCAAGCCTGGCCCCACCGAGCTTCCCGGGAGCAGCCTGGGGGTCCAGGCAGCAGCTGCCCCCTCTCAGGCTAGAGGAAAGGGTGAGCTCACCCTCTGGCCCAGGGAGAGCAAGTGGGTAGGAGAATAATTAAAATGCCAGAGGTTAGGAGGTGAAGTTTCTATGGAAAGAATGAAGGCCCAGTGCTGTCAGCTGCTGCTTATCCCAACCCCGCGCTCTCTGCCAAGCCCACATTTGATTTTTATTTCGGGAGCCGCCAGCACAGCACTTGGAAGGGAGTGGAGAAACCTCACTCCCGCTCGCCCTGCCACGTCTGGAGCTGGGGCTCCGCTTGGGGGAGGGGGCTCCTGGGAGCCAGAGGAAGAGCCTAGAAGTCCAGACCCCTGGACCAGGCCAGCCTCAAGGATCGGGTGGCGGGTGGGGCAGGAGTGGGAAGGGAATGAAGACCCCAGAAGGATGAAGGATATATCTTCCTGTTCTCACTGGCGTTTGCTCCTTCGCTTCACTCACTTGAAGCTGAGGAAGAGACAGGTCATCCAGCCTAGACCCTGCATCCTCGCTCCTACTTTTGTCCTCCACCCTGACTCCGGAGACTTCTGATGTCCACTGGTGTGTGCATATATGTGGAAGTGTTCTAATTCCAATCTTTTCCCTCATGACTTGCTGTGTGACCCTGGGGAAGTCACTATCCCTCTCTGGACCTCGGTCTCATCTGTGAAATGGGAAGTGGATAAGATCAGCAGTTTCAAACTGGGCTCTACAGAGGCGTCTGCAGGCCTGGGCCCTGCCTTCCCCAGACCACCCTCTCCTGCACATCTCTTATCTGCCTCTTCCAGGGACTGGGGAGGTGGGGGCAGCCGCTGGCCCATCCCCTGAAGAGCACTGAGCCCCCTCTTCCTGCAGACAGGAGCCGCCGCTGGGGCCAACTCGCATTCTCCCGCTCTCAGCTTTCTCCACTGCCCATAATACACTCCAGATGGTTTCTCCATCTGAGAGCCGAGGCAGCAGATTCCAGAGGGAAAGTGGTTGGGCTCCTTTCTGGGCTCCCCTTTCCATCAGGCTGGAGAGAGGAGGCCGGGGCCAGGGACTGGGGCGGCAGGAAAAATGGAGTGGGGGTGGTGCTAGCTCTACAAGAGGACGGATGCGGGGAGATCCCCCCAGGCATCTCACAGCCAAATGAGGGGCTGGGGACAGTAGGAGAGACCATGGGCTGTGCTGAGACGGAGGCATGGCCCAAAGCACCTCAGGGATGCCAGCATGCCTGAGCTCTTTCTCTGACTGGGCAGCCCACCAGGGAGCCGCTCGGGGGCTCCAGGCCCTGGGGAGGAAGGCTCTCCGGTGTTCCCAGTGTAGGGGAAAAGGCATCACCCAGTGAGCCGCACACTCGGGTTCCAGTCCTGCCTTGGCTACCTCGAGACTCTGCAACTCTTGAGGTCTTGGAGTCTCAGGTTCCTCGCTTGTAAAATGGGGACAGCGAATGCTGACCTTGGGGTGCTGGTGAAGGTGACATGGATAATGTACAGAAAGGCCGCTGCCACATCCTCAGGTGTTCAGGAAATGCCCTGAGTACACAGCTTGCCTCTACCTTAGGAAAAACCCCTGTGAGGGGAGAAAGCCTGTCCCAGTCTGACGCAAATCCCTCGTGCTGCAGCTTCCCAGTGGTTCCCTCTAGAACTCCAGGGGGACTTTGAATCCCCTCTTTGGAGACCGTTCTGGGAACAGCCTTGGCAGACAGGGTGCTCTGGGCCCGAGGCTGAGCCCAAGCCCAGAGCTCGTCTCCTCCCAGGCCCCAGCCCCCTACACCTCAGACTCAAGACTTAGCCCTGGGCCTGGAGAGCCACGTAGAAGCAGAGGGGGTTGAAGGGTGGGCAGTCTGTCCCCAGCCAGGCCCCTCCTGCCCCTCAACTTCCCTGCCAGGGCAGCCTCCCAGCCAGGCTCACCGTCTCCACCTCAGCTGTACCAAGGGGAGCGCTTCGGTTTTTCCACCAGAAGAGCCAAGAGCAAAATGAGAAACAAAGCCAGCCCGGGGCTGCCGTCCCCCTGCCTGCCCCGTGGTGCCTGGAGGAAAGGGGAGAGCAAGCCCCCAGCCCCTTCCCTGTGCCCACTGCCGCCCTCCACCCAGGACACCGACCTGCTCTAGGACCCCAGGGGCAAAAGGTTTAGCTGGGAGGGAAGGGGAGGACCCTCGCTTCCCCACACCCACTATGAGGCAGACAGTCTGTGGTTCTCCAACCCAGCCCTGGAAAAGAAAGAGCAGAGAGGCCACCTCGTCACTTCCCCACGCTGAAGGTGGTGATGGTGGTGGCGGTGGGGGGGGGGGGGGGGGCAATGTCAGAAGGGAAGGGACAGAGTCCCTGCTCTCAGGAGCTCCCCGTCTAGACAAAGAAATGAGACCTCTGGGCCCCTCCTGCTTAGAAAGCCCCCCTCCCGGGGCTTCCCTGGTGGCGCAGTGGTTGAGAGTCCACCTGCCAATGCAGGGGACGCGGGTTCGTGCCCCGGTCCGGGAAGATCCCACATGCCGCGGAACGGCTGGGCCCGTGAATCATGGCCGCTGAGGCTGCACGTCCGGAGCCTGTGCTCCGCAACGGGAGAGGCCACAACAGTGAGAGGCCCGCGCACCGCAAAAAAAAAAAAAAAAAAAAGCCCCCCTCCCTACCCAGCCCCCTCCCTCTCATTGAGCTCCCTCCCCACTAAACTTCCTCCCCTCACTGAGTCGCAGTCTCCCCACTGCGTCCCATTCCTTCTCCACACCTCTCCCCACCACGGCTGCCCCCTCTGTAGGGACCTCATCTCCAGCTACTCCAGGAAACCGCAGCCCCGCAGAGATGCAGGTCGTGTCCCACCTGGCCTCCCGTACACCTGGCGGGCACCTGGCAGTGTCCCCTCGAGTCCAAAGCCCACCCTCCCCAAGCCAAGGGCCCACCCTCCTGCCCCTCCACCCCTTGTTCTCCTGGTGCTGCCCTCACCTGCCACTTGGCCGCCTCCTTCCTATCTGCCCGAAGATGCACCCTAGTGTCCCTCCCCCTCCTCCACTCCTGAGACTCCAGTCACCTTGACTCTCTCCTCTTCCCAGCTGCGCTTCTCAGAAGAGCTTCCATCCGTCCCTCAGCCCGCTCAAACTGGCTTCCAGCTGAGACCCTGCAGAGGGCCACACCCAGAAATAAGGGCAAACTAGACCAGCTTCATCGCATCGAGACGATTTACCTGTACTTTGGCTGCCAGAAGGAAGTGAAATTCTCTGAGGAAGAGACAATGGCCACGGGAACCTCTACAACCTGTCACATACAAGGTCCACCTTTCAACAAAATATTGCCAGGCAGCTCTCTTCCTCCTCCTCCCCCACCTCCCCGATTCGTTCTTTTTATTTTCTCTTCCCTTCCCTTCAAGAACAGTTCAGTGCAGAAGCCTTTAGATGGGCCAAGCAAGGTAGGCGTCCCCAGGGTGGGGGGTGGGGAGGGATGCAGTGGCCCAGCACATGGTTTGGGAGCTCAGGTGAAGCAAAGAGGGTGTCTCCAATGGAGGAGAGTCAGAGCAGACAGACAGAGAGAGACAGAGAGAGACACGAGACAGAGAGAATCAGTCAAAGCTCAGTCATATGGGCAGATAGGCTGGCCCAGTGTCCGAGCTGCAGCAGAGAAACAAGAGCATCTAAGCAGGATGGCAGCCTGGTCAAGATAAGGAGGACGTCCATGTAGGGTAGAGCTCAGTAGGGCAGACTGCACCCTGAGGGGGTGAAGAGGGCATCTGACCAGGGTGGCCAAGCACCAGGAAATAAGAGTCACGGGGTGAGAAGGGCATCCCTAGAGGGGTGGGGCAGTGTGTCCACAGGGGAGCTTGGGAGGGTGTCAGAGCTTGGTGGGGTGAAAAGCACATCCCTGTGGGGGGAAGGGGTGGTGTGGGTGGCCTGAGGCAGGGTGTCAGAGCCCAGGAGGGCTGAGCGGGGGTCTGTGTGAGGTGGCGAGCGGTAGCAACAGAATATGGGTTACCCACAGTAGGACTGACCCAATAAGGGAATTTGTTGAGAGAATGGACTAGGTTTCTCACTGTTGGTGAAAACTGTTGTAAACATGGAAAAGGAAAAACTAGAATGAACCCTGTGGACTGGAATTGGAGGTAGGATTGAGCACTTACGATTTTCAAAATAAATAGATACAGAAATAAATGTTGCTGTGTGTGTATGTAGATGTTTATATTGTGCATGTATGTGTCAATGCATGTACACTTATGTTTCTATTGAATACCTACATATATTTCCCAGCTCCATTCACTGAGAGGGCCTGAAACAGTTACATCTTAATAATAATGAGCATAACTAGCACCCACGTCTGAATTTTTAAAAATATTTATTTATTTAATTGCACCAGGTCTTAGTTGCGGCTCGCCGGCTCCTTTAGTTGTGGCATGCATGTGGGTTCTAGTTCTCTGACCAGGGATTGAACCGTGGCCCCTGCATTGGGAGCGTGGAGTCTTATCCACTGTGCCACCAGGGAAGTCCCCACGTCTTAATTTCTGACTACCACTGTCCACTACAAGGACCTGGGCCTCCTTGGAGAAACGGCTGATTACAGAATTGGAGTGGGGAAAATACAAGGTAAGCCTGGATCATCTTGTGCCAGAAAGTAAAGTACTCAGAAATGATTAATATGACCCAGCAATTCCATTAGGAAGTATACCCAAGAGAAATGAAAACGTATGTCCACACAAAAACTTGTACCTGAATATTAAGAGCAATACTACTCACAATAGCCAAAGGATGGACACAACCCAATGCCCATCAACTGATGAACAGTTGGACAAAATGCGGTATATCCGTACAATGAGGTATTAGTCAGCCATGAAAAGGAATGAAGTAATTATACATGCTGCAACTTGGATAAGCCTCTAAAACATTATGCTAAGTAAAAGAAGCCAGTCGCAGAGACCACATGTTGTATGATGGCATTCATATGAAAATGCAGAATACGCAAATGTACAGAGACACAGAGTCGATTAATTAATGGTGGCCAAGGGCTGAAGTGGGGATGGGAGGATACGGGGATGATAGCTAAAGGTTATGAGGTTTACTTCTGAGATGATGAAAATGTTTTAAAATTGACTGTGCTGGTGGTGTAACATATCTGTGAATATGCTAAAACTCATTAAATTTTACACTTAAAATGAGTGAATTATATGGTATGTAAGTCATACCTCAATAAAGCTGTCTTTATTACTCAAAGGATGATGGAGACTTTTCAAAAGAATACAGAAGCCAGCTGGAAGGGACTTCCATTGCCTGGATATGGATAATTTGAGCATTAAAGTGAATTATATTAATGGATTATCACTGATTGAATAAAATAGGAATCCAAGACTCCATACGGACATAAAAAAATAAATACACAGAAAGTTTGTGGAGGAATGGGATATTTACATGTTTTCAAAGCATGTCACCACAAAATAATTATAAGGGGAAAAAAGAGTAACTTTACAGTGGTACAGTGGAGAAGCCTGGCAGACACCAATTTAATCAAATGATCAAAGGGAAGGTCAACAGTAATGAGACAAATTAAAATCATGTATCACCTGATAGGATGAAATGAGAGAGACACAGCATCACTTCTGTGATATTCTTGCACAAACACATAACCTGAATCTAACCATGAGGAAACTTTGGACAAGCCCAAATTAAGATAGTCTACAAAGCAACTGGCCTATAACCTGCAAATGTGTCTTTAAAGTGCGGCTGGGCCCATGAGCCATGGCCGCTGAGCCTGCGTGTCCAGAGCCTGTGCTCCACAGCGGGGGAGGCCACAGCAGTGAGAGGCCTGCATACTGCAAAAAAAAAAAAAAAAAAAAAAGACATAAAACAGACAGTGAGGTCCATTGTAATCAAATTGCTGAAAATGTGTGACAATGAGAAAATCTTTTAAAAAGCCAGATGGTAAAAGGGACATTACATACTGAGGCACAAAGATAAAATTATCATAGACTTATTGTGAGAGACTATACAAGCCAGAAGACAGTAGAATACATTGTTAAAGTTGTGGGGGTAAAGGGACTATCAACAGGTCTCTAAACTCAGTGAAAATATCCTTAAAATGAAAGTGAAATTTTTCACACACCCACAAAAATGTGAGAGAATTCATCATCAGTCGACCTACACAATAAAAAATATTAAAGAGGGCTTCCCTGGTGGCGCAGTGGTGGAGAGTTCGCCTGCCGATGCAGGGGACACGGGTTCGTGCCCCGGTCCGGGAGGATCCCACATGCCGCGGAGCGGCTGGGCCCGTGAGCCATGGCCGCTGAGCCTGCGCGTCCAGAGCCTGTGCTCCACAACGGGAGAGGCCACAACAGTGAGAGGCCCGTGTACCGCAAAAAAAAAAAAAAAATTAAAGAAAGTTTTTCAGGCAGAAGGAACATACTAGATGAAAATTTGGATCTACACAAAGGAATGAATGAACTAGAAATGGAAAATATGTAGATAAATAAAAAATATATTTTTCTCATTTAAAAATTGTTTAAACATAATTGACTAAAGCCAAAAGGATAACAATGTACTGTGGGGTAGAAATAAAATGTATAACAACAATGACACAAAGAATTGGAAGGGGAAATGGGACTACACTATTGGGTTGGACAGAAAGTTCGTTCAGGTTTTTCTGTAACATCTTATGGAAAAACCTGAACGAATTTTCTAGCCAACCCAATATTTTACGTTTCTAACTTTTACATAAAGTGATATAATGTTACTATGTGAAGGAAAACTGATAGGTTAAAGACGCCTATTGTAAACCTTAGAGCATAGGTCAGCAAAATTTTTCTGTAAAGGGCCAGATAGTAAATATTTTAGATGTTGAAGGCTACACAGTCTCTGTTGCAACTGATAACTCTGCTGTTGTACATGAAAGTAGCCTTGGACAATATGTAAATGAGTGAACACGACTGTGTTCCTATAAAATTTTATTTGTAGATTCTGAAATCTGAGTTTCAAACTCTTTTCTTATATCCCAAAATCTTCTTTTGAAATTTTTCAAATTATAAAAAATGTAAAAACCATTCTTAACAACCCCCCCAGGCAAAAGAACCCCCAATAATTTACGTAGATACCTCTGAAGGAGGTGGACATAACTTCTTACTCCTTAAATGCGGACTGGGCATGTTGACTTCCGTCCAAACAGTCCAGCATGGAAAGCGATGAGAAGGGTAATTTTAGAGAAACCTGACAAACACTGCCCCAGCCAGGTGGTCAAGGTCAACATCAACAGTGATAACTCATGTTGACTGTATGTACCCTTTATATGATGTGATACAAATGGCAGTTTACCTCTGTGGTCTTCCTTCAGAAAACCTATAACTCTAGTCAAAGCATGAGGAAAACATCAGAAAAATCCTAATAGAGGGATATTATACAAAATATCTGACTGGTACTACTCAAAACTGTCAAGGTCAGTAAACAAGAAAAACAGTCTGAGAAAGTAATCACTAAGAGGAGCCTGAGAAAACATGTTGATGAATGCAGTGTGGTATCCTGGATTGGATCCTGGAACAGAAAAAGGACATTAGGTAAAATGTAGGTGACAGATGAATGGATAAACAAAAGTGTCCATTGACTGATGAATGGTTAAACAAAATGTGGTATATACACGCAATGGAAGATTATTCAGCCTTAAAAAGGAAAGAAATTCTGACACATGCTGCAACATGGATGAACCTTGAGGTCATTATGCTAAGTGAAACGAACAGATCACAAAAGGCAAATACTTTATTATTCCATTCATGTGAGATGTCTAGAGTAGTCAAGTTCATTGAAACAGAAAGAAAAATGGTGGTTGACAAGGGGCTGGGGGGAGGGGGAACTGGGGAATTGTTTAATGGGTAGAGAGTTTCAGTTTTGCAAGATGAAAAGAGTTCTGGAGATTGGTTGCATAATGATGTGAATATACTTAACACTACTGAACTGAACAGTTTATAATGGTTAAGATGGGGACTTCCCTGGTGGCGCAGTGGTTAAGAATCTGCCTGCCAATGCAGGGCACACGGGTTCGATCCCTGGTCCGGGAAGATCCCACATGCTGCGGAGCAACTAAGCCCGTGCATCACAGCTACTGAGCTGCTCTAGAACCCGTGTGCCATGACTGCTGAAGCCTGTGCACCCTAGAGCCCATGCTCTGCAACAAGAGAAGCCTCTGCAATGAGGAGCCCACGCCCCGCAATGAAGAGTAGGTCCTGCTCACAACAAGAGAAAGCCCACGCCCAGCAACAAAGACCCAACGCAGCCAAAAATAAATTAAAATTTTTTAAAAATTAAAAACAAAATGGTTAAGATGGTAAATTTTGTGTTATGTGTATTTTACCACAATTTTTTAAAATTAAGGAAATCTTAATAAAGCATGAACTTTAGTTAAGAATAATGTGTTCTTAATTATTCATTAATATTAACAAATGAACCATGTTATTAATACAAGATGCTAGTAATAGGGAAAGTTGGGCACAGGATAGATGGAAAATTGTACTCTGTACAATATTCTGTAAATCTAAAAGTATTCTAAAAAATAACATTTGTTATTTAAAAAATTGTTACTTCAAGGGCCATAAAAAACAGGCCATGGACCATATGCTGACCCCTGCCCTAAAGCAACCACTAAAAATATGTGAAAATAGTATAAGTATTAAGACTTTAGGGGAGATAAAAGGAATATTTTTAAACAGACAGTTAATTTTAAAAAAAGCAGGAAAAGAGGAAAAAAGAAATGAAGAATACATGGGACTAATAGAAAACAAATAGAAAAATGGTAGATTTAGACCCACCCATACTAATAATTACATCAAATGTAAATGATCTAAATACTCCAAGACAGAGATTATCAGACTGGATTAAAAATAAACAAATGGAAGACCCATCTATATGCTATCTTTAAGACTGACATTCTATATTTCCACAGAAATGATGTAAACTAGAAGAGAATGAAATGATATATGTGAAGTACTGTAAAATAACTGGCAAACTGGCAAAAAAGTGAAAATATCCTTTATAAATATATTTATTTTATTTATTTTTATTTTTGGCTGCATTGGGTCTTTGTTGCTGTGCGGGGGCTTTTCTTTAGTTGCTGCAAGCGGGGGCTACTCTACGTTGCAGTGCATGGGCTTCTCATTGGGTGGCTTCTCTTGTTGCAGAGCATGGGCTCTAGGCTTCAGTACTTGTGGCACTCGGGCTCAGTAGTTGTGGCTCACGGGCTCTAGAGCACAAGCTCAGTAGTTGTGGCGCATGGCCTTAGTTGCTCCGCGGCATGTGGGATCTTCCCAGACCAGGATTCGAACCCGTGTCCCCTGCACTGGCAGGCGGATTCCTAACCACTGTGCCACCAGGGAAGCTCTGACAGTATCCTTAAAAACTGAAGATGATTCTGGTCCAAAATCTAAGGAGCTTGGAAGTCATAACTCCATACTAATAACAAAGAAAAAGCTAAACAAACCAAAAAATCAACACTCCCCTTGGATCTATCATGGAGCAGATTACTCCCTCCCAAACTGGACAGCAGACAGGCAGGTACAGAAAATCACAACCTAGCAGAGACCTCTGCAGGAACCAGTGCCAAGGTAGGAAAATCTAAATTGTAGTTGATGAATTCCAAGAGACCTACTCATAGGACTATAGATATTTCCCTTCCCCCCACACCTCACCACCATACGAAAGGCCTATTTACTGCAATTCCTTTTACCCAGCACATCACATCTGGTTATCAAGAAAAAATTCCAAGGCATAATAAAAGGCAGAAAACACAGTTTGAAGAGACAGACCAAGCATCAGACTCGGATATGGCAGAACTATTGGAATTATCAGAATAGGAATTTAAACAACTATGATTAATATGCTGTGACGGTTAATTTTATGTGTCAGTTAGATTGGGCCAAGGGATGACTACATAGTTGGTAAAACATTATTTTGGGTTGTGTCTGAGGGTATTTCTGGAAGAGATTAGCATTCGATTCAGTAGACTGAATAAAGAAGATTTGCTCTCACCAGAGTAGGCAGGCATCATCCAATCTGTTGAGGGCATGAATAGAACAAGGAAGAAGGAAGGACAGATTCTGTCTCTTTCTTGTTGAGTTGGGATGTCCATCTCCTCCTGTTCTTGGACACTGTAGCTCCTGGTTCTCAGGCCTTTGGACTCCAGGACTTTCACCTGTGGTCCCCCAGTTATCAGGCTTTCAGCCTCAGACTGGGAGTTACACCATTGGTTCCCCTGATTCTCAGGACTTTGGACTCAGACTGAATTATACCACTGCCTCTCCTGGTTCTCCAGATTACAGACAGTAGATTGTAGGACTTCTTGGCTTCCATAACCGTGTGAGCCAATTCCTATAATGTTTTCTCATATATCTGTATCTATATCTCTACCTATCTATCTATCTATTTATCTATCTGTCTTATTGGTTCTGTTTTTTTCACAGAACTCTGACTATACTTATGCTAAGGGTTCTAATGGATAAAGTAGATAGCATGCAATAACTGATGGACAATGTAAGCAGAGGAATTCTGAGAAAGAATAAAAGAGAAATATTAGGAACCAAAAACACTGTAACAGGAATGAAGAATGCCTTTGATAGGCTCATTAGTAGGCTCATTAGTAGGCTGGACATGGCTGAGGAAAGAATCTCTAAGCTTGAAGATGTCAATAGAAACTTCCAAAATGAAAAAGCAAAGAGAAAAAAAAAAACCTGGAAAAAAACCCCAGAATAGAATATCCAAGAACTATAGGACAACTACAAAGGGTGTAACATATTCATAATGGGAATACTAGAAGGGTAAGAAAAGAGAAAGGAACAGAAGAAACATTTGAAGCAATAATAACTGAGAATTTCCCTAAGTTAATGTGAGACACCAAACTGCAGATACAGGAAGCTCAGAGAAAAACAAGCAGAAGAAGTGCCAGAAAAAAAATATACCTATAGTCATATTCTGTATTCAACCTATGGAAAATCAAAGACAAAGAGAAATATATACCTAGGCATACTGTATCCAACCTACGGAAAATCAAAGACAAAGAGAAATATATACCTAGGCATATACTATATCCAACCTATGGAAAAATCAAAGACAAAGAGAAATATATACCTAGGCATACTGTATCCAACCTACAGAAAATCAAAGACAAAGAGAAATATATACCTAGGCATACTGTATCCAACCTATGGAAAATCAAAGACAAAGAGGAAATCTTGAAAGAAATCAGAGGAAAAGAGCACTTTACCTGTAGAGGAGCAAAGATAAGAATTACATCTGACTTCTCAGAAACCATACATGCGAGAAGAGAGTGGGGTGAGATATTTAAAGTGTTGAGAAAAAAACTCACCAGTCTAGAATTCTGTACCCTGAGAAATTATCATTCAAAAGCACAGAAGAAATACTTTCTCTAGAAAAATGAAAAATGAGGGAATTTATTGCCAGTAGATCTGCCTTGCAAGAAATGTTAAAAATTCTTCAGAGAGAATGAAAATAATATAGGTCAGAGCATTAGAGAAAGAATAAGTGATGGTAAAATAAAAACTTTTATTTTTCTTTCTTTTTTTTTTGACTGCACCGTGCAGCATGCAGGATCTTAGTTCTCCAACCAGGGATTGAACCCGTGCCCCCTGCCTTGGGAGCACAGAGTCTTAACCACTGGACCACCAGGAAGGTCCCTTATTTTTCTTATTCTTAATTAATCTAATATATAGCAGTTTGTTAAAAATAATAATAGTAAAAATATATTTGATTATATACACCTATGTGTATATATATAACTTATATAAATATTTATGTGTAAGTGAAATGAATGACAGTGATAATACAAGGGACATAAGGGAATAATTAGGATTATTTTGTTATTATAAGGTACTCACACTACTTGTGAAGCTGTATACTGTTATTTGAAAGTGGACTTGGGACTTCCCTGGTAGTCCAGTGGTTAAGAGTCTGCCTTCCAATGCAGAGGATGCAGGTTCAATCCCTGGTCAGAGAACTAAGATCCCACATGCCATGGGGCAACCAAGCCTGTATGCTCTAGAGCCCACGTGTCACAACTAGAGAGTCTGTGTGCGACAACTACTGAGCCCGTGTGCTCTGGAGTCCACGTGCCACAACTATAGAGCCTGTGCACCACAACTACTGAGACTGCGTGCTCTGGAGCCTGTGCACCACAACTAGAGAGCCAGTGAGCCACAACTACTGGACCCGCACGCCATAGCTAGAGAGAACCCCATGTGCTGCAACGAAGAAGCCCGCATGCCACAATGAAAGATCCTGTGTGCCACAACTGGGACCCAATGCAGCCAAATAAATAAATAAATAAAAGTACTTAGAATAATGTCTAGCACATAATAAAAAAAAAGAGAAAGTGGACTTGGATTAGCTATAAATGTATGTTGCAAACACTAAGGCAACCACTTTTAAAAAAATATTATTAATATTCTAAGAAAGGAAAGGAAAATGGAACCATGTAAAATGTTCAGTTAAAAGTACAAAAGACTATATATAAAATAGATAACCAACAAGGACATACTGTATGGCACAGAGAACTCTACTCAATATTTTGTAATAACCTACATGGGAAAAGAAACTGAAAAAGAATGAATATATGTATATGTATAACTGAATCACTATGCTGTACACCTGCAAGTAATACAACATTGGAAGTCAACTATACTCCAATAAAACTTTTTTTTTAAGTACAAAAAATTTTTTAAATCTTTTTAAATTAAAAAAAGTACAGGGACTTCCCTGGTGGCACAGTGGTTAAGAATCCGCCTGCCAATGCAGGGGACACAGGTTCGATCCCTCACCTGGGAAGATCCCACATGCTGTGGAGCAACTAAGCCCATGCACCACATCTAGTGAGCCTGTGCTCTAGAGCCCGCGAGCCACAACTGCTGAGCCCGTGTGCTTCAACTACTGAAGCCCGTGCTCCGCAACAAGAGAAGCCACTGCAATGAGAAACCCACGCACCAAAACGAAGAGTAGCCCCCGCTCGCCGCAACTAGAGAAAGCACGCATGCAGCAACAAAGACCCAGTGCACAAAAATAAAATAATTAATTAATTAATTTTTAAAAATTAAAAAATAAAAATAAAAGAAGTACAAAAGGCAGAAAAATTGTGGAAGACAAAAATAAGAACAAAGAACAAGGGCAGTGAATATAAAACAGAAAGTATGGTAGATATTAATCCAACTATATCAATAATCATTTTAAACATCAATAATCTAAATACACCTATTAAAAGACAGAGATTATCAGAGTGGATCAAAAAACAAGATCCAACTATATGTTATCTACCAGAAGCCCACTTTAAATATAAAGACACATATAGATTAAAAGTAAATGGAGGGGCTTCCCTGGTGGCACAGTGGTTGAGAGTCCGCCTACCAATGCAGGGGACACGGGTTCATGCCCTGGTCCGGGAAGATCCCACATGCCGTGGAGCAGCTGGGCCTGTGAGCCATGGCCACTGAGCCTGCATGTCCGGAGCCTGTGCTTTGCAACGGGAGAGGCCACGACAGTGAGAGGCCTGTGTACCGCAAAAAAAAAAAAAAAAAAAAGGAAATAGATGGAGAAAGATATATCATGTTAATGCTAATCAAAAGAAAGTAGGAGTAGCTATATTATTTTCAGAAAGCAGACTTCAGAACAGTGAAAGTTATCAGGGATAAAGAGGGGCATTACATAATGATAACACAGTCAATTCTCCAAGAAGACATAACAATTCTTAATGTGTATGCACCTAACAACAGAGCATCAAAATTCATGTGACGAAGACTGATAGAACTGTAAGAAGAAATAGATGAACTACTATTATAGTTGGAGACTTCAACATCCCTCTATCAGAAATGGACAGATCCAGCAGGAAGAATCTCAGTAAGGACATAGTTGAGCTCAACAGCACCATCAATCAACTGGATATAAGTGATATCTATTGACTACTTCACCTCATAGCAGCAGAATGCACATTCTTCTCAAGGTCACATCGAACATACATCAATACAGACCTCATTTTGGGTGATAAGACGCATCTTAACAAATTTAAAAGAAAAGAACTAATACCATATGTGCTCTTTAGATCACAATAGAATTAAATTAGAAATCAGTAATAGAGAGACAGCTGGAAAATCCCAAACTAAACAACACACTTCTAAATAACACATGGGTCAAAGAAGAAATCACAAGAGATTTAAAAATATTTAAACTAAGTGACAATGAAAACACAACTTATCAAGATTTGTAGGATGAGGAGAAAGCAGTGCTTAGAGGTAAATTTATAACATTGAATTACATATATTAGAAAAGAAGAACGATCTAAAATCAGTAACTAAGCTTTGGCCTTAAGAAACTAGAAAAAGAAGAGCAAATTAATTCCAAAGTAAACAGATGAAAAGAAATAATAAAAATTAAAGCAGAAGTCAATAAAATCAAAAATAGAAGTCAGTAGAGAAATTCAACAAAACCAAAAGGCTGGTTCTTTGAAAAGATCAATAAAATCAATCAGCTTCTAGCCAGGTTAACTAAGAAAAAAGAGAGATACACAGATTACTAATATCAGAAATGAAAGAGGACATCACTACAGATTCCAGGTACGTTAAAATGATAATAAAGAAATATGATGGACAACTCTATGCCAACAAATTTGATAACTTTGATGAAATGGACCAATTCCTTGAAAGACACAATCTGCCAAAATTCACACAGGGAAAAATAGACTATTTGAATAAGTCTATATCTATTAAAGAAATTGAGTCAATAATTAATAACCTTCCCAAACAGAAAGCACCAGGGCCAGATGGGTTCACTGGGTTCTTGGTGAATTCTACCAAGAATTTAAGGCAGAAATTATATCCATTTTTTATAACCTCTTCCCAAAGATAGAAGCAGGAATACCCTCTATCTCATTCTATGAGACCAACATTACCCTAATAGCAAAACCAGACAAAAACATTACAAGAAAACTACAGTTATCTCTCATAAACATAGATGCAAAAATCCTCAACGAAATATTAGCAAATCTAATCTAACAATGTATAAAAAGAATTATACACCATGACCAAGTGGGATTTATTCCAGGTATGCAAAGTTGGTTCAATATTTGAAATCAAATTAATGTAATCCATCACATCAAAAGGCTAAAGAACAAAAATCTCATGATCATATCAATATATATAGAAAAAGCATTTGACGAAATACAACACCAACCATGATAAATATTCTCAGCAAATTAGGAATAGAGGGGAACTTTCTCCTCTTGATAAAGCACATCAACAAAAAACCTACAGCTAACATCATACTTAATGGTAAGAAACTTGAAGCTTTCCTGCTAAGATCAGGAAGAAGGCAAGGATGTCCCCTCTCACCACTGTCTTTCAGCTTGGCATTGGAAATCCAAGCCAATGTAATAAGACAAGAAAAGGAAGTAAAATATGTACTGATTGAGAAGAAAGAAATGAAATTTTGTTCACAGATGACATGATTGTCCATGTAGGAAATCTGAATCAACCAAAAAAACCTCCTGAAACTAATAAGAGATTATAGCAAGGTTGCAGGATACAATATTACTAAACAAAAGTTAATTGCTTTCCTATATACCAGCAATGAACAAGTGGAATTTGAAATTTTAAAAACACAGTATCATTTATATTAGCACCCATAAAAACTAAATACTTATGTATAAGTCTAAAAAAAATGTACGAAATCTATATGAGGAAAAAGACAAAACTCTGATGAAAGAAATCAAAGAAGAACTAAATAAATGGAGTGCTACTCCATGTTCATGTAAAGAAAGACTCAATATTGATGAGATCAGTTCTTCCCAACTTGAACTATAGATTCAAAGCAATTCCAATCAAAATCTCAGCAAGTTATTTGGGGGACATCAATGAACTAATTGTAAAGTTTAGATGGAAAAGCAGAAGATCCAGAAATGGCAACACAATATTGAAGGAGAAGAACATGGAGGATTAACACTACCCAACTTCAAGACTGACTATAAAGGTATAGTAATGAAGACAGTGTCACATCAGTGAAAGCATAGACAAATAGATCAACAAAACAGACTAGAGAGCCCAGAAATGATCCACATATATGTGGTCAACTGATCTTCAACAAAAGAATAAAGGCAACATAATGGAGCAAAGATAATCTTTTCAACAAATGGTGCTAGAACAATTGGACATCCACATGAAATAGTGTTTCTACACACAGACCTAACACCTTTCACAGAAATTAACTAAAAGTTAATCATAGACTTAAATATAAGGTGCAAAACTCTAAAACTCCTAGAAGATAATATAACAACTTACCTTGGGTATGGTGATGACTTTTTAGGTATACCAAAGGCATGATCCATGAAAGAAAGACTTGGTAAGCTGGACTTCAATAAAATTAAAATTTTCTGCTCTGCAAAAGATACTGTCAAGAGAGTGAGAAGGTAAGCCACAGACTGGGAGAAAATATTTACAAAAGACATATTTGATAAAGGACTGTTACTCAAAATATATAAAGCTTAAAACTCAACAATAAGAAAATGAACAATCTAATTTTAAGATGGACCAAAGATCTGAACAGACATCTCACCAAAGAAGATATACAGATGGCAAAGAAGCATATGAAAAGATGCTGAACATCATATGTCATTAAGGAATTGCAAATTAGAACAATGATGAGCTACCACTACACACCTATTAGAATGGTCAAAATCCAAAACACTGACAACACCAGTGAGGATGGGGAAAACAAGAACATTCATTGTTTGTAGGAATGGAAAATGGTATAGCTAATATAAAAGACAATTTGGTGGTTTCTTCCAAATCTAAACATAGTCTTACCATATGATCCAGCAATTGTGCTCCTTGGTATTTACCCAAATGATTGAAAACTTATGTCTACACAAAGCTTGAACATGAATATTTATAGCGCCTTTATTCATAATTGCCAAAACTTGGAAGGAACCAAGATGTCCTTCAGTAGGTAAATAGAAAAACTGTGGTACATCTGAATAATGTACCAGAGTTTATCTGTTATTCACTGATAAAAAGAAATCGAGCTATCGAGCCATGAAAGAACATGCAGGGACCTTAAATACATATTATTAAGTGAAAAAGTCAGTCTGAAAAAGCTACATACTGATTCCAACTATATAACATTCTGGAAAAGGCAAAACTATTGAATCAGCAAAAAGATCAGTGGTTCCCAAGGGGAGAAAGGGAGGTGGAACATGACATTTTTTTTTTGGCAGTTGAATTATTCTGTAGGATACTTAAATGGTGGATACAAGATATTTTGCATTTGCTAAAACATTAAAGAAAGATATAATCCAAGTTTTACACGAACTCTTCTGGAGAATAAGTGAAAAAACAAAACAAAACTAGAAACACTTCCTAACTTTTTGGTTGAGGGCAGCATAAACTTGATATTAAGACCAAACTAGGACATGACAAGAAAGCATAGTTACAGAACAATTTCTATAAAAAAATATAAAAGTGCTAAACAATATAATAGTGATCAAATAGTAACAATACATCATGGCCAATTTGAATTTATTCCAGGAATGCAAGATTGGCTTCACATTTGAAAACCAATTATGTAATTCATCACATTAAAAGTATCGAAGAGTAAAATCATATTTCAATAAATGTGAAAAAAGCATTTGATAAAAATTCAACATTTATTCATGATAAAATTTTTTACCAAACTAGGAATAAAGGGGAATTTTCTTAATCTAATAATATCAAACAGAAAACTCTACAGCAAATTTCACACTTAATGGTCAAGTATTGAAAAATATCTCCTTGAAATTGGAACAAATTGAGGCTATCTACCATTACCACTTCTATTTAATATTGTATGGGAAGTGCTAGCCAGTACAATAAGGCAAGAAAAAATAAAAGATGTAAGGCTGAATAAGGGAAAACAAAACAAAAAAGACCCTGTGGCTAGGGGACTTTCCTGGTGGCACAGTGGTTAAGGATCCGCCTGCCAATGCAGGGGATACGGGTTTGAGCCCTGGTCCGGGAAGATCCCACATGCTGTGGAGCAACTAAGCCCATGTGCCACAACTACTGAGCCTGCATTCTAGAGCCCGCAAGCAACAGCTACTGAGCCCACATGCCTATGGCCCGTGCTCTGCAACAAGAGAAGCCACCACAATGAGAAGCCCGCACACCAAAATGAAGAGTAGCCCCCACTTGCTGCAACTAGAGAAAGCCCATCCCCAGTAACAAAGACCCAATGCAGCCAAAAATTAAACTAAATAAATAAATAAATTTATTTTTTAAAAAAACCTGTGGCTATTCACCGATAGCATGATTATGTATGTTGGAAACTGAAAATAATCTACAGATATGCTATAAGAATAAATAAATTTAGCAAGGTTACTGGAAACAAGGTCAATATACAAAAATCAATTGTATTTCTATAAGCTGACAGTAAGCAATTAAAAATGAAAAAAATTCATCAACAATACATTTTTTAAAAATAGAAATAAATCTGACAAAGTATAGTCATGACTCTACACATAAAACTACAGAGCATTACTGAGAGGAAAAGAAGACAAAAAAATAGAAATACACTGTATTGTTAGATCAGTTGTAACAATATTGTAAAGTTCTTTTATTGGTTCTTTCCGCATTTGATCTATAGATTCAATTTGACCTCAATAAAACCTCATACACTGCTGGTGGGAATGTAAAATGGTGCAACCTCTTTGGAAAATAGTTCGGCAGTTATCCAAAGGATAAATATAATGTTACCATGTGACCCAGCAATTCTAATATTAGGTATATACCCAAGGGAAATGAAACCATGTCCACACAAAAACTTACACATGAATGTTCACAGTGGCGTTATTCATGATAGCCCAAGTATTGAAATAACCCATAACTATCAACTCATAAATGGATAAATAAAATGGGTTCATCCATATAAAGAAATATCATTCATCCATAAAACAGAATGAAGTACTGATACATGCTACAATATGGATGAACTTTGCAAACATTACACTAAATGAAAGAAGCAAGTCACCAAAGACCACCCATTATGTGAAGTATCAGAATAGGCAAGTCTATAAAGACAGAATATAGAATTAATGATTTCCTAGGGTTGGGAGTGGGGGTTGGGGAGAGGAGTGACTGTTAATGGGCATGGGATTTTACTTGGAGGGTGATGAAAATGTTCTAAAATTGATTGTGGTGATGGTTACACAACTCTGTGAATATACTGAAGTCCATTGAATTATACACTTATTTACATGGGTGATTTATATGGTATGTGAATTAAATCTTCATTATTTTTTTTAAAAAACTTCCTGAATTTTTTGGTTTTGATGGAAATTAACAAGCTGACTCTAAAATTTGTATGAAAATGCAGAAGTCCAAGAATAACAAAGATAATCTTAAAGAAGTACAAAGTACGAGGATTTAATCTACCTTTTTTTTAAATAAAGTTTTTAATTTTATTTTTGGCTGCATTGGGTCTTTGTTGCTGCACATGGGCTTTCTTTATTTGCGGTGCATGGGCTTCTCATTGTGGTGGCTTCTCTTGTCGCAGAGCACGGGCTCTAGGCAGGCGGACTTCAGTAGTTGCAGCACACAGGCTCCGTAGTTGTGGCTCACAGGCTCTAGAGCGCAGGCTCAGTAGTTGTGGCGCACGGGCTTAGTTGCCCCGCAGCATGTGGGACCTTCCTGGACCAGGGCTCGAACCCGTGTCCCCTGCATTGGCAAACAGATTCTTAACCACTGCGCCACCAGGGAAGTCCCTAAACGACCTATTAATTAGACTTATTACAAAGTTACAATAATTAAAACAGTATTTGCAAACTTGTAGACAAATGGACCAATGGAACACAATGAAGATTCTAGAAACAGACCCACACCTATATGGTCCAGTGGTATGATAAGTGGAAAGAATGATCTTTTCAATAAGTGGTATCAGATAAATTTAATATCCCTGTGGGAACAAAAATGAACTTTGACTCCTACCTCACACTATATAGAAAAATTAGTCCTAGATGGATCATTAATCCAAATATAAAGGACAGGGACTTCCCTGGTGGCGCAGTGGATAGGACTCTGTGCTCCCAGTGCAGGGGGCCCAGGTTTGGTCCCTGGTCAGGGGACTAGATCCCACATGCATGTCGCAACTAAGAAGACTGCTGCCTGCAACTAAGGGGCCCACGTGCCACAACTAAGGAGCCCGCCTGACACAGCTAAGACCCGGCACAACCAAATAAATAAATTAATTTAAAAAAAACACAAATATAAAGGACAATAGAAATATGCCTTTGAAATCCTAAAGAAAAACCATTTGTCACCTAGAATTCTATACCCAGCAAAATTATCAATCAGGTGTGAGAGTAAATTAAAGATATTTTCAATGTTCAAAGTTTCAGAAATTATATCTCTTTTGCATACCTTCTCAAGAACTTATTGGAGGATATGCTCCAAGAAACAAGAGAATAAAACAAGAAAGAAGACATGGGCTTTAGGAAATGAAGAAATCAGATGTAGGAAAGAGGCAAAGGGAATCCTAAGGAGGATGGTGAAAGGAGATTCCAGCATGAGAGCTGTTCACTGGGGCTAGAGAGCAATTAGTCAGGTTTAGGGTGGATTAAAAGTCTGCAGAAGAGATTGCTTCATGAAGAGGGAACTGACAAAAGACCTGATGTGCCTGAATGTCTTGACAGGGAATATGGACAACTGGGGTTGAAACAGTGGTCATTACATAGAAAATTAAATGAACCTCAGCAACAACAAAACAAGATTAACTCCAGGAGAACGAAAAGAAGAAGAGACCATAGTACATTACACAGCTCAGACACAAATAACAATTAGATAATCATAATAGGGTAAACACTGAGCCAAAATTAACATGTAACCTTACTGGGAAATGAGTGGGACTGGAAGTGTGACTGAGAATGGTAAAGGTGAGGAGTTGGAAAGCATTAAATCCTTATTTTCCACACAGGGAAGTCAAAAGAGAATGCCCAAAACTGAAAAATCAAGAATTGGCAACAAAGTTTGTTATTTAGAGATATGGAGAATCTCTCTCAAAAATATCAGCCGACTAAGTTGAAAATCACTGGCTCTGGGGAGCAGGAAATTAAGTATGAAGAGGTACAGGACTGCTGC
This sequence comes from Pseudorca crassidens, assembly GCF_039906515.1. Taxonomy (NCBI): domain Eukaryota; kingdom Metazoa; phylum Chordata; class Mammalia; order Artiodactyla; family Delphinidae; genus Pseudorca; species Pseudorca crassidens. The sequence goes on from NC_090314.1 coordinate 40,216,694, forward strand.
TTTTCTTTACATGCCCTGTAAATTCTTTGTGTCTTAAACCATGTACATAAACATATTTGTTAAGACTTAAAACTTCATCTAAAAAATTAATGTAAACAGCAAAAGAAAAAGAAAGCTTCCAGAAGACAACAGTGGAGAGTAACAAAAGACAATAAGTTCACGACTTTAAAATTAGGCAAAGAATTCTTAAACACACTCACACAACTAGCCATAAGGAAAATATTAATAATTGTATTTCAGTGAAATTAAAGACTTCTATTTAGCAAGAAACACCACTGAGAGAAAAGGCAAGCCACAGAGTGAAAGATATCTTCAATATATGTACCTGACAGAGGTCTTATATCCAGACTATATTAAAATTATCCTACAAAATAAGAAAAAGGGACAGACAATCCAATTTTTAAAAAATGGATAAAGACTTCAAGGCTTTTCATAAAAGAAAATATCTAAATATTTAATAAATGCATGAAAAGATATTCAACATAGAGAAATTTAAATTAATACCACAATGAGGGACTTCCCTGGTGGTTAAAAATCTGCCTGCCAATGCAGGGGACACGGGTTTGATCCCTGGTCCAGGAAGATTCCAGATGCCGCAGAGCAACTAAGCCCGTGCACCACAACTACTGAGCCCACGCTCTAGAGTCCATTGAGCCACAACTACCAAGCCCTCATGCCACGACTACTGAAGCCTGTGCGCCCTAGAGCCCACACACCACAACTACTGAGCCCACGCACTGCAACTACTGAAGCCCATGCACTCTAGAGCCCGTGCTCCACAACAAGGGAAGCCACCAAAATGAGAAGACCGTGCACTGCAATGAAGAGTAGCCCCCACTCACTGCAACTCAAGAAAGCCCACGCGCAGCAACAAAGACCCAACGCAGCCAAAAATAATAAATTAAATTAAATTAAAAATACCACAGTGAGATACCACTACACATTTACCAGAATGTCTAAAATTAAAAAGACTGACAATACTAAGTGTTGGCAATGATGTGGCCACTGGAACTCTCATATTGCTGGGAGGAGTGTAAATTTGTACAATTACTTTAGAAAAAAACTGGCAATAACTACTAAAGCTAAACATATGCATCCCCTGTAATACAGCTGTTCCACTCTTGAGTACATAGCCAACAGAAGTGCACATATATATGCACCAAAAGGGCATCGCCAGTTTGTTAGTAGCCACATTACTAGAAACTAGAAAGAATCCAAATGACTGTCAGGAATAGAATAGGTAGCTAAACGGTGGTATATTCGTTCGCTGGAATACTAGACAGCAATGCCAAAGAGCAAACTATTTCTACCTGCAAAAACAGGGATGGATCTCACAAGCATAACGTTGAGTAAATGAAGCCAGTCACAAACAAAATAGTATACTATATGTATCCAGTTACACAAAGTTAAAAAATAAGCAAAGTTATTCTATAGTGACAGAAGTTGGTTTATGTTGGGGAGGACAATAATTGGATGGGGTATGAGAGAACCTTATAAGGTACTGGTAATGTTTTGCTTTGTAAAAGTTCACTGAGGTGTGCACTTAGGATTTGTGACCTTATATAGTAATTATGCTATACCTCAATTTAAAAAATTCCTCTTCCCCTCTCTTTCCCCTTCCCTCTTTCCTTCCTTTCCCTTTCCTTTCCTTGTTTTCCTTTCCTGTCTTTTCCTTTCCTTCCATACCTGAACAATTCAGCCCTAAAGCCATTAGGTAGGCCAGAGCAAGGTAGGGGCCCGTGGTGGTGATGGTGGGAGCCACAGTGGTCCAGAGCAAGGAATCAGAGCCAGAGTTGGGTGATGAGGGCGTTCCCCCCTGGGGGATGGGGCAGCTGGTATGGTCAGTCAGACTAATGGGGGTGAGGGCATCCATGCAGTGGAATGGCCCCATGCAGTTTATTAGAGCCTGGCTGAGGAGAGTGTCCCTGCATGGAGATGACCTGGCATGGGAAGTCAGAACCACAGTGTGGTTAAGAAGGGTTCCACGTATATAGGGTGGCCAGGTGTGGGGCATCAGCCTGAGAAGAGAAAGGGTGGCCCAGTGTGAGGAGTCAGGCTGAGGGGCATGGGAAGACATCTATACAGAGGGGTGGCCTGTAATGGGATCACAGAGCCCAAGCAGAAAGTGAACAGAATCTACACAAGGAGGAAGTGGTAGCAGAGATGGAGATGGGTTGTAAACAGGAGAATTGAACAAATAAATACATTTATTAAGGATAATGGAAGTCAGGTTTCTTGCTGTTGGAGAAGGACATTACAAGCAGGGAAAGGGAGAGAACTAGAATGAATCCTATCATATTGGGTTGAAATTGGTGGTATCTGTATGAACCCATAATTTTCAACATATACAGGTAAATAAAAAATAAATGTAGACGTGAATATGTGTAGGTGTATGCATTCCCTAGTTCTGTCCCTTAAGAAGTCTTGGGAGCACTGACATTGCAATAGCAATGAGCACCTGGCACCCACATTTTGGTTTGTTTATTTTTTATCTTTATTAGAGTATAATTGCTTTACAATGTTGTGCTGTACAACAAAGTGAATCAGTTATAAGTATACATATGTCCCCATATCCCCTCCCTCTTGAGCCTCCCTCCCATCCTCCCTATCCCACCCCTCTAGGTCATCACAAAACATCAAGCTGATCTCCCTGTGCTATGCAGCAGCTTCACACTAGCCATCCATTTTACATTTGGTAGTGTATGTATGTCAGTGCTACTCTCTCACTTTGTCCCAGCTTCCCCTTCCCGCTCTGTGTCCTCAAGTCCATTCTCTATGTCTGCATCTTTATTCCTGCCCTGCCACTAGGTTCATCAGTACCGTTTTTTTAGATTCCATATATGTGCGTTAGCATACAATATTTGTTTTTCTCTTTCCGACTTACTTCACTCTGTATGACAGACTCTAGGTCCATCCACCTCACTACAAATAACTCAATTTCGTTCCTTTTCATGGCTGAGTAATATTCCATTGTATATATGTGCCACATCTTCTTTATCCATTCATCTGTTGATGGACATTTAGGTTGCTTCCATGTCCTGGCAATTGTCAATAGTAGCATCCACATTTTGGTTTCTAAGTACCACTTCTCACTAAAAGGAATTAGAACTCTCTGGAGAAATGACTTGCTCCAGAGCTGGGGCAGGTAAAATACAAAATGAGCCTGGAACATCTTATGCCAGAAAGTAAGGAATTGCTCAAAGAATGATAGGGACTATATGAGTTTGCTAGGGCCTCCACAACAATGTAACACAGACTGGGGAGCTTAAACAGCAGAAATTAATTTTCTCATGGTTCTGGAAACTAGAAGTCCAAGATCAAGGTGTTGGCAGGTTTGGTTTCTCCTGAGGCCTCTTTTTTTTTGTTTTGTTTTTTTGTGTTTTTTTTTTGCGGTATGCGGGCCTCTCATTGTTGTGGCCTCTCCCGCTGCGGAGCACAGGCTCTGGACGTGCAGGCTTAGCGACCATGGCTCACAGGCCCAGCCGCTCCGTGGCATGTGGGATCTTCCTGGGCCGGGGCACGAACCCGCGTCCCCTGCATCGGCAGGCGGACTCTCAACCACTGCGCCACCAGGGAAGCCCACTCCTGAGGCCTCTTTTACTTGGCTTGCACATGGCCGCCTTCTGCCTGTGTCCTCGCAAGGTCTTTCCTCTGTCCACCCTGGTGCCTCTTCCTCCTCTTTTAAGAACACCAGTCATACTGGATTATGGTCCCAACTTCATGACCGCATTTAACCTTTATTACCTCTTTAAGGGCCCTATCTCCAAATACAGTCACATTAGGGGTGAGGACTTCAAAATGAATTTGGAGGGGACGTGTTTCAGCCCATATCAGAGACAAATAAAAAAGATAGATGGCAGTTTGAAGAGGCTCCCACTGGCAGAATATGGACGATTTGAGCATCAAAATAAATAATAATCTTAATACTGATTAGAAAGAAAGAAAAAGTTTTCCCATTGAGTAGAATGACAAAAGGAATGATGGAATTAGATCATCAACATTTGGCAACTATCATAATACAAAATATTTCAACCAAGCAATATCAATGGATGCTAAAATTAATGGGTCCAAGTTGGATGAGGAATGGGACTTTATACAGTCCTTTACAAAGTACCTCCCATCAAAAAACATTAATTATAATGGGAAAAAGAAGTAACTTTAGGGCTTTCCTGGTGGCGCAGTGGTTGAGAGTCCGCCTGCCGATGCAGGGGACACGGGTTTGTGCCCCGGTCCGGGAAGATCCAACATGCCACGGAGCGGCTGGGCCCGTGAGCCATGGCCACTGAGCTTGCGTGTCTGGAGCCTGTGCTCCGCAACGGGAGAGGCCACAACAGTGAGAGGCCCGCGTACCGCAAAAAAAAAAAAAAAAAAAAGAAGTAACTTTAAGTAGATAAATGTGGTAGACACTATCTTAATCAAAAGATCAAAATTAACACCATCAGTAATGGGACAAATTGAAATCATGCATTACCTGATAAGATGCCGTGAGATCACAGCATCACTTCCGTGATATTTCTGCCCAAAATGCATAACTTGAATCTAATCATGAGGAAACATCAGACCAACCCAAACTGAGGGATACTCTACGAAATCACTGGCCTATAATCCTCAAAATTTACAAAGTCATGATCGTCAAGAAAAGACTACTTTTAATATGGTCTCTTTCCACACTGAAAGAAACGAAAGCGGCATGGCAACTAAAGGCAATGCATGACACTAAACTGGGTCTTTTTGCTACAATGAATTTTATTAGGACAAATGGTGAAACATGAATAAATTATAGTAATACATCTATAATTTTTATGGTTGCGTTGTGGTTATTTAGTAGAATGTCATTGTTTGCAGGATTTATACTGAAGTATTCATGAATGGTGGGAAATCATGTCAGCAATTTACCCTCAAATGCTCCAGGAAAAAAAGTTGTTGGCACTATTCTTGGAAATTTTCTGTAAATTTGAAATGATTTGCAAGTAAGAAGAAAAAATGGTGACAAAAAGCATATAAATATTATGCGTATGGAAAAAGTATGTGTGTGTCTATAATATGCTACCAGCCAAGGGGTGGAATGTTTTGGACATCCATTGTTTCTGCCTTCCCTAGCATTCATTCCTCCTTCCTCCAGAAACAGCATTCAGATTTTATTCTGGGGAACTACCCCTCCCCAGCTCTTGGTTTATGTGTCACTGGTGTGGGCATGTGCCCAGGTCAATCAGCACATTTCATCGTTTTGGCCACAGTCATTGGTTTAGGGAAGGGCCAAGTTACCTTAATATAGGTTAACACTGGGATAATTTTCTTCTAAAACTATTGTGCAAGAGGTTCTGTTTTTCTCCTGGGGTTGCCTAGCTTCTAGAAAATAAACCTGGAAGTGCCTGAGACCACCACATGGAACCAGGCTGTCCAGGGGGAAAAAAAGCCATTTCAAAGAAAAGCAAAAGTGAGAGACAGAGAAACTGAGTCCTTCTGACATCATTTTAGCCCACAGATCCAGCTGTACTTTGACTTTTTGGTTAAATAACCCAAATGTATTTAACTTTCTGCATAAGCCACTTTGAGTTAGGCTGTTGGCACTTGTAACTGAAAGATTGATGACTAATGTTAGGAAATTCCTAATTCAGCTGGACTGGAGTCTGTGGGGATGGGGAGGGGGAAGAGAGTTGTGGCTGACAGACATGGCGGGGCCTCTGAGCGTCAGGATTCACTAGGAATCTTGGGGCCCTCAGGGGTGGGTACTTGAAGGTGCTTTTGAAAAAGTGGTAAGAGCAGGTGGCAGGGACACAATGACCAAGCAGTAGTCACTAGGCTTGTCCCCAACCAACCCCACCTCGTAACAGCTTGCTCCCAACTCAGAGCCCAGTGGTCACACCCTTGGCACAGCCCTAGCCAGAGGTGCCTACCGGTCTGGTTCTGACCCCCACTTCCAGCGCCATGGTAACTGTGGCTTGCATTGCTTCACTCTGCCTCTGTTTACAAAGCACCCTCTCTCCAGTGTGTGTAGCTGAGCACCAGGACAACTCTATGAGGGTGGCAGGACTGGTATTAATCCCATTTCACAGGTGTGGAAAGTAAGGCTCAGAAACGTAAAGCAACCTGCCCAAAGTCACACAGCTGTTCAGTGGCAGAGCCAAGACTAGGGGACAGGGTTCCTCTCTCCAAGTTCAGAGCTCTCTGAGCTCTGAAATTTCTGAGAAGGGGCTGAGGGATGGGAGGTGTGGTGGAAGACAGAATCTCTCCCTTTGGGTTTTGGGACTGCCCTTGAGTGAATGAGGAGGGGGCCCGGCTTTCAGGGGCACGTGAGCCCTCAGGAGAGGGGAGTAGGATGAGAGCACTGTCAGGGGTCAAGATGTTGGTTGGGGTAGGGTAGGGGAGCTTCACAGAAGATATTCAATTCCCAGGGAGGAGCCAAGGGACAGCCTGACGCCGTGCTTCGGGCAGGGCTCTGGGGAGTCAGGAAGTGAGGACTCCTCCCACACCCAAGGAGTGTGCTGTTCAGTGGAAGAGACATACATAGGAAACAGTAAACTAACAACACAAATACCGTTAATAGTAACTATATAATACCTAGTAATTACTTACTTATGCCGGTACTGCTTTAAGTTCTCACAAAATCCACGAAAAAGTTCTATTATTAGCCCCATTTTAGAACGGAGGAAACTGAAGCACATAGAAGGAAAGTAAGTTGTCCAGAGTCACACAGCTGGGAAAAGGCGGGGTTAGGATTTGAACTGGAAGTTGGAGCCCAGAGCCCAAACTCTCAAGAGCTCCACTTACTTCTAGCATATTCACTGAGCACCCACTCTGGGCCAGACCCTGTGCTGGGAGCCAGAATGAAGATGACAGGCCAGGGCTCCGTTGCAGGGTGGGATGGGGGAGAGCAACCAGCCAGGCTGGGCTTGGGCTCTGGTAGGGGAAGTGTGGGTCCTGTGGGAGAACCCTGATGGGGGCAGGTACCCAAGGTGAGTCTGGGCAGGATGAGGCGTCCGAGACACATAAGGGGGAGTAGGAGTGAGACAGTAGGTGGAGGGGAGGATGCTCCAGGCAGAGAAGGAGTGGCCAGCACCAAGGCCTCCAAGCACCTCAGTGCCTCCGAAGCCCTGTAAGGGCATCAGAGTTAAAGGGCTCCTGCCCCCTGGGGTGGGTGCGGGCAGCTTGCCGGAGGGCCGGCCTGGAGGGCGGCGGGCGCCCATTTCAGAACTGTACGCCAAAGAAAGGGGGCCTGGGGTCAGGCAGGAAAAGCCCGGGATGTTAGACCCCGAGAAAAACGGGTCTGGGTAAGTGACTGAGGATAGTGACCGGCCGGGGAGGGGCGCACGTGGCGGAGGCGGGAGACGTCTACGTGGGAGAGTCACTCTGGAAGAGTTGGCGGCGGGGGTGGGGGCTGACGGGGCTGGACTCGCGCAGAGCCCGACGCACTCGGCCCGGGGCCCAGGAAGGCGGCTCGGGGCTGGGGTCCTGCCCAGGCGAGGGTGCCACTGCGCCTGGGGCAGAGCGGGGTGGAAGGAGCCTGCACGAGTTCGGAAGGCCACTCCGGCCTTTTGGGGAAGCGGTGGACGTGGGCAGAGAGAGCAGTAGGGAGGCTGCTGCAGGGCTCCGCAGAGGTGGCGAGGCAGGCAAAGAGCCGGCGGCTCGAATCTGAGCCATGGATGGAGAGATTTTAGAGCGGGGAGAACTCCGAGCCCAGTGCGATGGCCGTTTGTGGTGGGGGTTAAAAGCCCCCTGGCTGTCGGATTTTAGTTTGAGGCAGATGTTGCCACTCCCTGGCGATGAGACAGAGGGCAAGTTACTTACCCTCTCTGTATCTCAGTTTTCTCATCTGTAAAGTGGAGCTAATGATATAGCTCACATGGTATATTTCACAGGGCCGTTGTGAAGACTGAGGCAATGTGGGCGCAGGGGCCTGGTATTCAGTAAGTCCCAAGTAAACTGTAGCGGTTATTATTCTGTAGTTTAGGCTGTTTTGCAAACATTTAATTGTGAAGGAAAGAGCCTTTCGGAGGGGCATAAAAGATCTTGGGTTCTGGTCCTAGACGCTCCCTCACAAGCTGGGTGGCTTTGGAGAGAAGTTCCCTGGGCTTCTAGGTCCTGTCCCTATTATGGGAACACTAATAACTCCCACACCGGACTTGGGGTAGAGCAGATGGGACAGTGTGTGAGCAGGATCTGTGATCCACTGGGAGAGGCTGCGCTGGAGGGTCAGTCCAGCTGGCACAGGGGCTTCCGCTGGACAGGCAGGGCTGCGAGATCTTAGCCCCTGCCCCCCACCATGGATTCCCTTTAGGGATTTCTTTATCTGCTGTGGAATGCAGCCATGTTAGGCCATAGGGAAAAATGTTTCTCACACTCTTAGTATCAGCAATCCCTTAATGGGTCTTGTGCTCACACACCAACCTCCAAGTTGAAGCAAATTTTAAAAGAACATTGTATTTCTAAAATAATACAAAATGTAACTTTGCAAAAGTAACATGAAGGATAGGACTTCCCTGGTGGCTCAGTGGTTAAGAATCCACCTTGCAGGGGACACAGGTTTGAGCCGGGAAGATCCCATGTGCCGCGAGGCAACTAAGCCCGTGAGCCACAACTACTGGGCCTGCGCTCTAGAGCCCCCTGTGTCACAACGACTGAAGCCCGCACGCCTAGAGCCCGTGCTCCACAACAAAGAGAAGCCACCTCAATGAGAAGCCCGTGCACTGCAACGAAGTGTACCCACTGCTCACCGTTACTAGAGAAAAGCCCGTGTGCAGCAGCAAAGACCCAACGCAGCCAAAATTAAATAAATAAATAAATTTATTTTTTTTAAAAAGGTAATATGAAGGATAAATGTTTCTTATCAGTGAGAGAGGATACTGTCTGAAAATTTCCACCAGTGTATCTATGCTCTGTGTGACAATAAGGTGGCATGAGTTCTCACATCCTGTCAATTTCTTTTCTTACTCTTTATTTGTACTAAATTAGAAAATCCTAAACCACAATTATAGGTCATTAGAAATGGCAGCAAATGTTTGGTGGCTGTCAGATGGTTGTGGATTCAAACCAAACAAGAATCTGTAAATCACAGAGCTGTTTCTCCCTGAAGACTGTTTTCCACTCTCTTGGACACTAGGTCAACAGGTACAAAGTTTCCAGAAGTTAGAAGACAAGACTATATCACCTTGAGAAAGACAGAGGCTGACAAATGGAGCCATAATCCTCTCTTTGGTTGAATTTGACTCTGGAAAGAATTCTTTAAATTCTGATGTAATATTTGGATGTGGTTTTTAAATAATCTTAATAATATGTCACTGATTCCTTTCTCCTGCTCAGAAACAAAAATCACCAAGTGTTAAGAAAGAATCAGACTCTCATAATGGAGCAGTCACAATGCAGTTTTGTTTTAAGAAATTCTGTTAACTTGATACTCATCAGTGAATGTAATAATTTGGTGATTTCTGGGCAATACAGATGTTGAACATACTGCCATCTGAGCAGGACATATAAGATCTTAGAAGTGGTCTCGAGTGGCATTATCAATGCCGTGAAAAATGGCTTTATCTCATCATTCTTTTCAAAACTCCTTGTGGGAACCCTTTCCTTCCACAGCTAGACTATCTTAGGGTGGAAAAGTGGGCTCTGGAACTTGCCGTCCTTGTCTTTGCATAGGATGCTGAGAAGTATTCTCAGTGAACGAGATTGGATCATAGTCACAATTTTTAGTATTTCCCTCAACTCTATATTGGGTAGGACAGAGATCCAGAATAATAGTAATTTAAACAGGACAGCAATTTATTTCTTTTCCATCTAAAAGTCCAGAGACAAGTAGTCCAGTGCTAGGAAGGTGGTTCTTCTGTATTAGCTTGTCCAGAAACCCAGGCTCTTTCTGTCTTGCTGTTCTGCTACCTTAAGACTTGCCCTCATCTGCATGCTCCAGGCTGGCTCACCAAGACATGAGGTTCCAGGCAGTAGATGGAGGAAAGTGGGTGGAAATGTATGTCCCTATAAGGACCTGAAAGTCACACTTCAGCTCACATCCCTTTGGCCAGACATTGTTGCATGACCACGTCTAGCTGAAAGAAAGGATGGGAAATGTAGTTTTTATTCTGAGGGGTCATGTATCCAGCTAAAAATTGGGAATACAATTACTGTGAGAGAGAAGGGGAAAGGGATATTGGGGGCAATAGCTGGCATTGCCAAAATGCTGGTGAAAGTTCAGGAAACAGATAGGAATTGGCTTTCAAGAACAACTTCTTTCATCCTTGGAGGAATGCCTTTCCTGATGCTCCCTCAGTGGTGATTGCCAAACAATCCTTTCAATGCATATCACGCTTCACAATATGATCACTTGAACTTCCCTGGTGGCGCAGTGGTTAAGAATCCGCCTGCCAATGCAGAGGACACGGGTTCGAGCCCTGGTCTGGGAAGATCCCACATGCTGCGGAGCAACTAAGTCCGTGCGCCACAGCTACTGAAGCCCATGTGCCTAGAGCCCATGCTCCGCAACAAGAGAAGCCACTGCAATGAAAAGCCCACGCACCGCAACGAAGAGTAGCCCCTGCTCGCCGTGGCTAGCAAAAGCCCACGTGCAGTGACGAAGGCCCAAAGAACCAAAATTAAATAAATAAATATTTTTTAAAAAAATGATCACTTAAGCAAGGAATCTTTTTTTCCTGAAGCATGGGCTTTAAGTGATAAAGCTAAAAGTTATCAAATGCTTTTCTCTGATATATGAACTACACATATGCTAAGAGTGTTTGGACTCTGCACATCATTGATTTTAACCAACTTCACACACATGGGTCACCTCTCTTTTGAAAAGAGAGATGAGATAAAGCTATTTCTTCAAGTCATTGGTTATGCCGCTTGAGACCAGTTCTAAGATCTCAAGCAGCTTGTTTAGATGCCAATATGTTCACTACCTGTGATAGTCCAAACCTAAACTCAGGAGACCAAAAATTTACGATTTTATTGAAGAGTATAAGATAGAAGGACTGGGCTTCCCTGGTGGCACAGTGGTTAAGAATCCACCTGCTGATGCAGGGGACACGGGTTCGAGCCCTGGTCCGGGAAGATCCCACATGCCACGGAGCAACTAAGCCCGTGTGTCATAACTACTGAGCCTGCGCTCTAGAGCCCGCGAGCCGCAACTACTGAAGCCCACACGCCTACAGCCTGAGCTCTGCAGCCAGAGAAGCCACAATGAGAAGCCCGTGCACTGCAACGAAGAGTAGCCCCTGCTCACCGCAACTAGAGAAAGCTGCGTGCAGCAACAAAGACCCAGTGCAGCCAAAAATAAATAATAAAATAAATGAATAAATTTATTTTAAAAAATAGAGGGATTTATTAAAACCAAACTGTTTTCTCATAATGCATGCCATTGATACTATGTGATGCCCAACACTGCCATTTGATGAAGGAAATTTGCCAAAAGCTAGCTCTGCATGCTCCCTGAGAAAAATGTGTCTCATTAATAACACAGCTGTTTTACAAGCTTCTCAGATAGTGTTACTTGTATCTGTGTTTTACTAAGAGGAATGCAATTTTGAATGCTGCCTACGTAGTTTTGTTTTTCTTCCTGCCTTTAGTGGGGGAAAAAATCCATCAGTTTTGTCCTGGAAAGCTTATTTTACTTCTGCTCCGGAAAAAAAAAAAAAAAAAGAAGGCTCTAATGGTTTACCAGAAAGGTCACTGTGCTTTGTTTGAAAATGATGTGAAAGGCTTCGTGGCTTTATGCCACTATTTGACAAAGTTTCATAACACACAACACGCTGGGGATTACGATGGGACAGATAGCCAGTCCAATGGAGTCCAGTGTTGGTAATTCAACATCATACTAGTTACACTTTTCTTTCTCAGTTGCTTGTGTGAAATCATCATACATGTCTGAGTTCTTAGAGATTTACATTTTTTTTGGAACCAGAATCTTCACTATTTACTTTTGTAACCCTGTTCTCAGTTGTAGTATTTGGGTTACTATTTTCATCACTTTTCTTCAGGTTTAATAAGCCACTTTTTTTTTTTACATCTTTATTGGAGTATAATTGCTTTACAATGGTGTGTTAGTTTCTGCTTTATAACAAAGTGAATCAGTTATACATATACATATGTTCCCATATCTCCTCCCTCTTGCGTCTCCCTCCCTCCCACCCTCCCTATCCCACCCCTCTAGGTGGACACAAAGCACCGAGTTGATCTCCCTGTGCTATGTGACTGAATAAGCCACTTTTGAACCGCTAACTTATTTGAGTTGAGGACACTACACATCACAAATTCATAACCAAAAACCCATAAAGGGTATTAAAAACATATTGCCTGAGACAAACTGCCAAGATTGATCAACCAAATTCAAACCTTGTATCGTGTACCATGTTGAAGAATGTGACAGTTACTAAGAACATAATGGGGTTGCAGTGAAAATCTTAATTTTGCAATTCAAATTTATGAGTAAAATAATTCCATCCTTTCTTCCTTGGAGACCTCCAACACCTATGGACCACTGATGGGGAAAACACAGGTTATATCCTCAAGGAACCCCAATCTTGTGGAGAGACACAGTCCCTGTCCTCAGGGAGCCCTAAGTCTGAACAAGGAGACGTACTCCTACCTTTAATGGGAGGGATACTGCTTTCTCCCCCAGGGAGAAGAGGGAGGCAGGCCACATCTTAGACATGCAGACTGGTGATATCAAGACTGGTCTTCGGACAATGGACAGGAAGAGCCTAGAAGGCTTGAGAAAAAGAGGACTGTGGTCCTTTGCAGAGAGAAGACCACTAAGAAGGGTCCTGGGACAGAGCTGATGGAAGTGGGCCCGGCTCAGACATGGATGTCCACTCTGATGATGGGTGCCCAAGTCCCTTATCCATTGTCTCCACAGCGGCTGATAGCAGCTGACAAGCAGTGAAGGGACAGGGAAAGACAGGAGACAGAAAGATACACACAGAGAGACGGATGTGGAGAGAATCAGCCAGAGATGCCAGGAGAAGGCCTGAGCTAGAGAGATACAGAATAGATAGAAGCAGAGACGTCCCTACCCTCGGCCCTGCCCCCTCCCCGAGCCCCGGCGCCCCGCTGGCCTACTCCATTTCCATCTTCCTGTCTCTGAGCTCCCATCCAGGCTTTGGCATCACCTCACTAGGTGTCAGATGCAAACCAGGACCAAGATTCACATGTCCTAGGTCACTGCAGGGGACGCTGTCTGGGAAGGAAGGAGAGCGAGAGTGGCCATAGCCCCCATCTACCATGTAGTACTGGCAGGAGCAGGTGGGTGAGGCCAGGCGGACCTGGACTTTGTTCACCTCTGTGTGCCTAGGGCCTGGCACAGTGCTGGGCCCAACAGGTCTCTCAGTAGTGGCTGCTGACTGACTGAATGGGTAGTACCCAGTCAGTATAGAGGATGGGCTATAGCATAGTGCTGAGAGCCTGGATTCAAATCTCTTCTGCAACTGCCTACCTGTGTGACCCTCAGCAAGTTACTTGACCTCTCTGAGCCTCAGTTTCCTCATCTGTAAATGAGGATAAGGATGTTAACAGAACCTACATCATAGGATTGTTGGAGGCATTCAGTGAGCTACTATCTGGCGTACAGAAAATGCCAGGTAACTCTTAGCCTGTATCATGGGGGTGCATCATGGGTAGCATTTTTCTGTGTCTATTACATGCACGTGTGTGTGCTCGGTGGGGATGTGGTGTGTTTGGGGGGTTGCTTCTGGGCTGGGGGACAGTGTGGGAGGCGGGTAGTGTAGTGCGATGCGAAGAGGGTTAACTCTGTGGCCAGAGTCACAGCTTCCCCACTTCCTCGCTGGGGGGTCCCCAGCAAGGGGCTTCCCCTCACCTACAGGATGGGTATAAAACCTTCCTTGGGGGGTTGTCAGGGCCTCTTGAGACACGACTGAGGACTGTAATTCTTCCCGGTGTTGTACGTGGTCTAGTGGCTGTGTTGATTTGCAAGTAAGGGACACGGAAGGTGACAAAAAGAAGACTGATCAGGCTGTTGGAGCACGTGGGTCCCTCTGAGCTTTAGGAAGGGGGTTTGGGGCAATGCCTCGACCCTTCTGGGTCTCAGGTCCTCCATCTTAATAGAGGTATTAAGACTGACCTCCCAGAGCTGTTGTGAGGGTTAGATGGGATGACGTGTGCGGTGCTGTCAGCTCACAATAGTTCCTCGGCAGAGGGAGGGAGATGGCATCTCTAGAGTCCTTTCCAGCTGGTGCCTGTGGTCCATTTCCAGCCATGTGATGCTATGATTTTTAGCCTACATGCACACAGATGAAGTATATGTGTTTGTGCAAATAGCCACTTCTTCACACTGTGGGGAGTGCCCCTTGGCATCCATCCTGGGTCTCTAGGACCTGTCGAGAAGAGTGGTTAAGCCAGTGAGCTCTGGAGCCAGGCTGCCTTAGTCTGAATCCCAGCTCAGCCACGTCCTGGCTTTGTGACTTCAGGCAACTGACTTAGCCTCTCTGTGCCTCTCTTTCCTCTCCTGAAATTGGAGACAATCATAGCACTCACCTCCGAGGGTTTTGTGAGCAGAACATTAGTTCAAACGTGCGCTTATGGCGTAGCCTGGGACAGACTCTGCTGTTATTCCCAAGTCGAGCTGGGCCTGAGGGCTGTGCTCTGCTGCACGATTCCCACGCCTTTCCCGGCCAACAGATAGCTCATCCCCTGGAACAGTCCTTTCCAAGCTCTGACCAGTCTCCCTCAGGCAGGAGTTCCTAGAAGGGTGCAACCTGGGGCAACATGGCCAGTGCAAGCTGCGAAAATAATCACGCTTCCAGGGAGGCCCCAGGAGGGACAGACATTTTGGAAAGTGAATGTTTATGAAGTTCAGCTCCGGGGCGGCAGAGGGGGGGGCGCGGCGCAGGGCGGGAGAAGAAGGAGCCTCTCTCCACTCCTCTCCCTTCTCATCCCCCCTCCCACGGAACCTCAGAACAGCCAAGGGACCTGAGGGGGTGGTGGGAGTGGTCTTTGGCAGGGTCAGAGGTCTGACATTCTGAGGTTCAAATCTCATATCTCACTGCTCCTTCCTGCCCTTGCCCTGCCAGTGACATCAGGAGGAGAGAGTGCAAAGGGGCAGGAAGGCCAGGGCGGTGTGATGGGAGTGAGGGAAGAAAGCGGCTGTCAGAGATGCAGGGGACTGCTGCGCCCAAAGTAAGCAGGAGGCCATGTGCACGTGCAAAGGGGAGTGTATCTGAGTGTGTGAATGGGTGTGTGTGAGAGAGAGCCACGTGAGTTGGTGGGTACAGGTGAGTGCATGTGTGAGTGTCTGACTGGGAAGAGAACCGTAGACCAACCTCACCAGCAGGGACTTTTTCAGTCCAGACTCCGATTTTACAGATGAGAAAACTGAGACTCAGCGGTGGGAAGCGAAAAAAGGCCCAAAGTCACTAGGCAAGTCCAGTCCTAGAGCCTGGTCTCTAGACAACAAATCCAGGGCTGAGAGGGAGATGGAGGAAGGTGGGGGGCAGCAGACACATTCGAAAGGAGAGGATTGGAAACTTTTCTAACTCCAGCCCTTCCCCTCCAGCTCCTCTCCACCCCCAGTTGTTTCTTCAGGCTGGAGAAGGAGGCAAGACAGGGCTGCCCAGGAGAAGAAGGAGGGGAGGAGGGGGCCGGAGGCAGCTTTGCAGGGTGCGGGCGCCGTGTGGGAAGGGTCCAGGCGCCGGCCCCCTCCTTTCCTGCAGACGCGGACTCCCCAGCTCAGCCGGGCCCTGTCGTCCTTGGGGCCCTCGGCAGCGGCCGCGGCCTCTCTTGCTCTCTTGCCAGACCCAGCCTCCAATGTGGGGAGGGCCTTCCAGAGGGAGCTTGGGGGGCTTCCCAGCTTGGCAAAGCGGAGCCCTAAAATGGAGGAGAGGATTAGCCTAAGCCCACCAAAGTCCTGGCCTTTCCCTACCTGCCCCTCCTGTTTCCCCACCTGGGAAATGGGAGAAAGGACAAGAAATTCGATCTGTGTGTGATGTGTGAGGTGGCGTCTGGGGGAGCCCTTTAAGCCTCTCCTCCCAGCACTGGCGAAGCAGGGCCTCACTGCTGTCTTGCACAGGGCCTCCCTCCCCCTCCTCCAGAGCCCCCTGCCTGGGAGGGGCTCCCTCTGCCCTTCGTTTGGGGGAGGATGGGAAAAAGGGTCCACGCCGGCGAGGAGATGCTACAGCCAGAGCAGGCACTCCCGATGACTCACAGGCCCGGAACGCCTTGGGGAGAGGCAGCCGCAGCGGGACAGCCCCCTGCTCAGCTGGGGCAGCTGGAGAGGACCCAGGACCTGGGGGGCGGGGAGGCGAGGGGAAGGCGGGAGGTCAAGAGGCAGAGCCCCGGAGAGGCTGCAGCCTGGAGCCAGGATTGAAGGAAAGGTCACTGAGAGGTGCCTGAGGGAAGGGAGACAAGGTGCCTCTCCACTGCCATCCTGGCCATAAATCCCACTCTCTCCAAGCAGGAGCGATGAAGGCTCTACAGAACAGAAGACACCCCCGCCCGGCCTTCAGGAAACTCCCTTTCTCGAGAACCGTCTGAGAAGAGGAGCATGTCCTGCGCCATCCCTTCCTGGGTCTGAGAATGATGCCTCCAGTCCTGAGGAAGCAGGGGGTGGCTTCAGTGGCCTCCCTTGCTTCTTGCCCACTCCAGCTTGCTTCACCGTCATGCCCCCCTCCAATTACGGGCCTCTTGTTTGGGAGGGGAAACTGAGGCCCAGAGTGGTCTGGGGACACAGGGAACACCACTGCTTCCCCAGGTCTGCCTGACCTGGCAGAGTTCTGGGCTCAAGGGGCCTGTGTCCTTCTGCTCTTCCTCTCCCCGGCAGAAGATGCAGCTGAAGACTTCAGTCTACGTGGCAGGCAGAGGGGGGCCTGCGAGGGAGAGGAGCTGGGAATGAGGTCAGCGGGTTGGACAGGCCAGGCCGTGGCTGTGAAGGCATCTGGGCTGCAGCAGTCTGGAAGGTAGGGGCCTCTGGGCCAGGCCACTCCCAGACCCAACCCGCCGTCCACCCGCCCACCATAGCCTCTTTCCCGTCTGCTGCTCCTCCCCTCTCTGCAGCCCACACTCCGCCCAGGCCAGATGGTTCACATCAAGCATCTTCCATGTGGCAGTTCCACCCTGCCCACCATGCTCCCTTCCCCCTCTAGCCACATGGCTCTGTGTAGAGTTGGGGAGCAACTCTCTTGCCCTGCCCCCCCACTCCAGGTCTGGGTGGGATCCCTGTATCATATCCCTGTATCATGTTAACCTACCCCCCAACCCCAGCTGCTTCCCTGGCCCCTCCAGCTCCTGCCCCCCATGCTTCCCCCCCCCCACCGCCTTCTTGAAGTACAGCAGAGATCTTACCTCTAATCCCTGAATCTTAGCTGTGTGACTTTAAGTAAGTCACTTCCCTTCTCTGGGCCTTGGTTTTCTCCTCTGTGCAAAGAAGGGAGGACAGGGCAGAATAAGCTCAAAGCTTCCTTCCAACTGACATCTATTGTTCTATGATATTCCCACCTTGAAACTATAAAGTTCTGGATCTAGTGGAAGTTGAACACCAACTTTGGAGGGGTCATCTGGTCTACCTCTTTGCCTGTGCCCAAGCCGTATTTTCTTGTTGAGCTGAGATCCACGAATCTCACTCACTTACCTTGTACCTCCTCCTCCTCCCACGGGCCCCAGCCTTCTAACTTGAGTTCGTCTGCTGTCAAGGTGTAGGTTCTCTGGACAAGTCCTTGGCAAAAGGCTCACTACCATACCTTACTCAAAAGCAGTACCTGGCTCTCTATGGCCACCAAATTGATTATGAATTTCTCTCCTTGAATTCCAAGCCTCTAGAAGTTGGCCGCAGCCCATCTCTTATAGCCTTCTCTTCCACATCTCCTCTGCCCCAGGTGCGTTCTCTCTGTCTCTGTATGTGTGTGTGTGTGTGTCAGCCTTCCCAGGTTTGGGGATGCCTCCCCTCCCATTCCAACCTTGCATTTCAAACCCTCCCAGGCCCAGCTCAAAAGCACACACTCCTCCAGAAAACCTCCCTTGTCTCCCATTGGCATCCTCGTCCTCCCTTGCAGCTCTCTGGAGGCTTCCACTTACCTTGCTGGATAAGGAGGTCTTATTACTACCCTATTTCACAGATTGGGAAATGAGGTTTAGAGAAATGAGGTGACTTACTCAAAATCACACAGCCAGTGCTGCCTCGGGTGAGAGGCATTTTGGGGTTTATTTTATTCCCCTTCCTGACTCTGCACCCTCTGAGGGCAGAAGTTGTCCCAGAGCTCTCCCCAGTGCAAGGCTGGCCCCAGGAGGTCTGCAGTAACCATTCACTGAATAGAATTGACTAGAATGTCTGCAATAGGCGCCAATCTCAGGATCTTCTTCCCTAAACAGGGTCCCTGTCCGGCCTCCTCTCCTCCAGGATACCATACCATTCAGTCTCTCTGGTCAGAAGAACAGGAGTCATCCCTGCTCTTCACCTCCACACTCCCTCATCCAATCTAATCCCAATGCCTATAAATTCTGCCTCCCAAACCCCTCTTGAATCCACCCCCTTCTCTATCTTTATCCTCTTCCACCTGGTCCGGACTCTCATCACCTCTTACCTGGGCACCTGCAGTAGCCACTTGCCATCACAGCCATCTTTCAGTACCTGCTCCCCTGAGTGACCATGATGACCTCTGACAAATGCAGACCTGATTGTGAGCCTCCCTGCTTCAGACCCTCTGTGGGGCCCAAAGCTGTAAGGACAGAGACTAAAACTCCTGATACGGCTTCCTTGGCCTGCCTGGCCTTTGCTTCCTGTGCTCCAGCCACACTGTCCTTCTCTGGATTTTGTTAGCATCTAGAACTCGCCATGCTCCCTCCTGCCTGAGATGCCTGACACTCAGAGCTCTGTGTTCCTTTCCTTCCTAACCTTTACAGTTGCAAGTACATGTTTATTTACATGACTTCATTCATGTCTGTCTCTACTAGACATAAGCTCCATGAGAACAGGCACTGAGTGCCCAGTGCCTAGCAAAGTGCCTGGCATATAAGGATGCTGAACGAATGATTCTGGATCCTTCCTGTGTCCAAGCCAGACTCTGTCCAAAGGGCTGCTCTGCCCAGAACTGGTGCAACTGAGCAAAGTGGGATCCACCCCTGCTCACCTTCCCATCCAGGAAACTCCAGAATCCCAGGTTTGCCCAGAGGAAGAACTGGTGGCTGATGTAGACGAGGAAAGACACCAGATATCTGTGGCTGAGGATTTCTTGTGGGAAGATGGGAGTGAGGTGAAGTCAGATTAGGATTTGGACAGGTGCCTCTGGCCCACACAGGCTGCCCCTTCATTCTTCTTTTTTTTTTTTTTTTTTCAAATCCAAGGGTCAAAGAAACCTTTGCATCTGGCCCCTGAACACTTCAACCAGACAGCCGGTGGTGATGCAAGCCTTACCCCACCTTGATCCCCCCTCTCCTAGACTGCTGAAGCTCTCTCCTCTGGTGGAGTGCATGCACGCAGGAGACAGCCACCACCCGCCAGGAATGGATGGAGCACCAGAGATGCCAGAAGAGAATGAGAGAAAAAAGAGGGAGGGAGAAGGAGTGTGTGGTAGAGGGGTGGACCAATGGGACAGAGGCAGAGGAGAGGAAGAAAAGAACTAAGAAAAAGAAGAAACATATGTGAAGAGGAAAAAGGTTAAAAGGTGGGGGGAGATAAAGGAATAGAAAAAAGAAAAGAAGCAGGGGATGGGATAAAACGAGGGCAGAAGTGAACCAAGCCAGACAGGGGAAAATAACAATTCAATTGATTCACTCACTCAGCCTTTAACAAGAATTGACTCAGCCTTCAGACACTGCAAATGGGTCCAGTGATCTGATGATGACCTTGACAGGTCCCTGCCTGGGGAGCTCACACGTCAGCAGGAAAGATGGGCTTTGTGATCACAAGAGTGGACACTAGGACTGTGGCCCCCAAGCCTGACGACATCCCCATCCAGCACATTATTCTCAGTTGGGACCTGGCTGCAACCTGGTGGGGCTGGAGTGGGCCTGGGGAGTCCTAACGCCACCTAAGGACCATGGCCCATCCCTTCTCTCCCAGCTTGTCCCAGCTCCTTCCCTGGCTCCTCTGCCCCAGTTCCCCCCTCTTGGCCTGGGAGGTCCTGGAGAACGTGACGGGATCTGCAGGACTAGAAATGAAGCTTTCTCTTTAAGAGCACGGACTGAAGGTTCGCTCTAGAAGAAAATGAAGTGAAGACAGGGATTGGATGTGGACATTTGAGAAGAGGAAGATCGAAAACGTCACCCTGAAAAAGAGCTGCAGAGAGAGAAGCAGAGTCCCGTGAGAAAGAAAGAGGAGGGAGGCCAGGGGCAAAACGACAGACAAGGGTGGGGTGGGGGAATGTAAGAAAAGAAAGAAAAAGAGAAGGAAGGAGGGAGGGAGGATGAGGCATTTTACAAGCTCTCCTCCCCTTCAGAGCTAAACTCCTCCCCTGAGTTGTCTGCACTCTGACCCCATTTCCTGGCCTCCCACTCACTCCTCAGCCAGCTCCAGTCCAGGTTCCTTGTCCATCACTCCACCAAAACAGCTCACACTTAGGGCACCAATCACTGCCATGTTGCTTAATCCAGTGACCATTTTACTCCCTATCATACTAAGTCTCTCTGCAACATATAACTCTCCCTCCTTCTAGAACAATCTTCCCCCTGCATACATGACACCCCCAATCCTCTCCTCCTTGCCCTCCTACTTCTCCCACTCTTGTCCTATCTCCTGTGCAGGCTCCTCCTTCCCTTCCCAACCCTTAAACCCTGAGGGTCCTCAAGGCTCAGTTCTAGCCCTTCATATCTCCTCCCTCCATACTTTCTCGGGAGACAACTCCGTCCACACCATCACCCTATGGAGGCGGGGGTCCCACATTTGTCTCTCCTCTGGACTCCAGACTCAGACACCTAAGGGTTCCCTCCATGTGTCTGACTGGGTGTCTCATAGGCACCTAACACTCAACGCGGACAAACTTAATTCATCATCTTCCCTCTAAACCTGGAAAGGATGAAGAGAGGAAGGGAAATCTCAGGCCAAAGGACTTGGGTTGAGGCTGAGGCATTGAAAGCTGTGCCTGGAATCTAAGGACCAAAAGACCCAGAAAGTGCAAATGCAAAGGAAGAAGAGAGAACCCCCCACTCCTGGGGTCTGTCCCCAGCTCTGCCCGCAGGGGTCCTCATACAAACCGTGCAGGCTCCATGAACGGCGACACGTGGACACCAAGTTCTTCACTGCAGCCTCACTCTTACGCCCCCTCCCCTTCTCTGTCCTCAACCCCTCTCCCAGGGACCCTCTCTCCATCACCAGTCTGGGGCGGAAGAGCATTCTGAAGGGTCAGATCAGGGAAGGAGGGCCACGGAACCTCAGCAGGGGGACCAGAGAGCTGGAAAGGGCTGTCAAACTGCTCACCAGGTACACCAACACCTGGGCTGCCTCTTCTCTTTTACCCCACACCGTGCAGTCCAGACCGGGACTTGAGGGGCTCCGGGGGAGGGGGAGCTGGGGAGCACAGGCGCACTGAGGGAGGGCACTTGGGGAAATTTGGAGAAGGAGCGAACTCAGAGCTCAGCACTTTCTTCCTTCTGGTTTTCTTCTTGAGGAATTTTTTTTCCCTAAGTGCTGATGACTTTACCATTTCTTGGGGGTGGGGGGGAGGAGATTTTGGCTTTTGCTCCCCCCACTCCAAATGCCAGACAAAGTCTTACATTCCACAAGAAGCCAGAGCTTCAGAGTTTCCTAAAGATGAGGTGGCGTCTCCTCCCGCTCCGGCCTCAGCTCCTGCTCTCCTTCCTCCCCCCACAAGTCTCAAGCCCTCAGTTCTGGCCAAGGAGGCCCAGCCAGGCTGGGAGGAGACCCCAAGCACATTCTTCCTCTCACTGTCATGCTGCAGAAATTAAAGACACATCTTGGGGCTGGGCGCCCGCCAAGCGTTTCAAGTCGAAAAGTGGCAGAGGAGGCCCTGGGCCTCAGCTCTATGCCACGTGTAAAAGATGCTTGGAAACCTTCTGCCCACAACTCCTGGGACGGAGGTCTGCAACCGGACATTGGGGTGGTGGCTATCGCACACCATACGCACAAAGCCCACCCCCCAATCCTAGGGGTCCCTAAACATTCTTCAGAACCACAGGCCCACGATGTAGCACGTCCCAATCCACGTCTCTGAGTCTTAATCTCCTTTAAGGTGGTCAAGTGAGCACGGCCTGAACAGGGAGCGTGTGGGGAGGGGGCTGTAGGTGGGAGTACTTCTGGCTGCAGAAACGCAGCAAGCAGGGAGGTGGGCAGGTCACAGCAACCCTCACCTCCAGCCTGTGACTCTCCACCCCAGACAGCCATTCCAAAGGGGTGACCGCGCTGAGGGGCAGGGCTCGCATCCCCCGTTAGGGAGGGGGGGCTCCTTGTCCCTGACCCACACTGGAGGGGGCAGGAACTGCCATCTCAGCCCCTCAGCCCCCAGTCCTGCCCTGCAGTAGCTGGCACCAGACGGGGGCAGATACTGGGCCGCAAGTTGCTGCCACATGGTGGGGATAATTGATGAAGGCCTGTCCCTCCATTGCTGTCTCCAGCCCTGCCTCTCTGGAAACTCTATATTTTCCCTTTAATTATAGCCCCTGCAGTCTCCCTCTGCTGCCCCACCCGCACGGCTCATCCTGGCTGCCCACGGCCAGCCGACGTGGCTCCCTCCCCTTCTGTTCTCTTGGGTTTTTTTTTTCCTTTGCCTTCGTTGCACAAAAGCAGCTGGGGGAGGGCGTGGAGAGGGGCAGGGGGAGGCAATGGAATCTTGGATGGTTTGGGGGAGGCGGGACTCCCCACTTCCACGTTTGCAGCTCTGGAGTGGTGGGGGTGGGGAGCTGCACAGGAGGGACTGGAGTCGATGGGGCTCTGCAAAGGGATCCTCACTGCCTTCTCTTGGGTCCACGTATTTTGGCAGGATCAGCCGCCCGGATAGATTGGGGTTGGGGTCGGGCGCTGTCAGGAGGCTGGGACCTAGAGAAGGGAGGACACTGGCTTCTGGAGGCATCTCCTCCAAATATAGCCTGTTGTTCTTGGGGTCCCCACTGCCTTTCAGGGTGTAGATGATTGTCTCCTGGTTCCAGGGACAAAGAGCAATGCCCTGGGTTTTCAGGAAAGAGGTGAGGCGGTGGGAAACATCCTCTAGAATAAGGTCACTCACCTGCAACCCCATTTCATATCCCCAAGGCAAGTCTCCCCCAGACACCCAAATTCTCCCGTATGTCCCCAACGCTGAGTCCAGGTGCAGACAGAGACAGAGCTTTCTGCAGCCCCCAGAAGGAGAACCCTCGCTCTGGTCAAGTGCTCTCCAGCACAGTTCTCTCCAGTTTGGCTGCGCCGGGTAGAAGGGTCTCTAACCAGGGCCTGGCCACTGGCCATGACAGACCCTAACACAAGACCCTTTTCGAAGTCGCCAGTGACCACAGCCCTCCCCATGCAAACTTACTCCCCCCAGCGTGGAAGAGTTTTAGCGATTTCTCACCACAACCCTGCTGCCCCATCACTCAACACCAAAGCTTCCTTCTGGAGAGACCGCGTAGTCAAATTTCTCAGCCAGTGCCTCAGCCTTCCCGCCCCATCTCTCCCAATCATGCTGAGGTTTGGGGAGAGCATTGTACTTCATCCTGGAGCCTCAGGCACGGCAGAAGAATTGACATCCTGAAATAAAACCCTCTTGCTAGCACCCATCCCCACGTATCTGATCCTTAATGTCTACAAATGAGTCCTTAACCTGTTCCCCAAATATTCCTAAGTTCCATACCCCAGCCACACCAGAAGACACCCCTAAACAGGCACATCTTTTTTTTAGGTTCTCCTGCTTTAGAGGGGTGCCCAGCTGGCCTCTTCATACCCATCCCCTAGCTCTTGCCAACGATGTCAGGAGGGTGAACGAGGCATGGCCAGCAGAACTCTCTCCCAATCACCCCCAATCCTTCCATCTTTGAAAGGTTGCCTAACCAGCTCCCCAATTCCAGTTCCGCCCCCCAGGTCGGGGGTCCCAGGAAGAAAGCCGAAGAGGTGCCCCTACCCACTCTTTAGCCCACACTATATTGAGGACCTAGCCGCATCCCAGCGGCATCATCTCTGGCCCTGGCTGGGCTGGGGGGCTGGGGAGGCAGAGCTGCGAAGGGGGGAGATGTGCGGTGGACTCGCTTCCCTTCCCTTCCCTCCTCCTCCCCCTCTCCGTTCTCACTCCCAAATTGGGGGCCGGGCCAGGCAACTCTGATTGGCTGGGGGACGGGCAGCCGGCTCCCCCTCTCCCAGGGGCAGGGTTCCTCCCCGCTCTCCATCAGGATGGTATAAAAGGGGCCCGGGCCGGTGGTCGGAGCAGACGGGAGTTTCTCCTCGGGGTCGGAGCAGGAGGCACGCGGAGTGTGAGGCCACGCATGAGCGGACGCTAACCCCCACCCCAGCCGCAAAGAGTCTACATGTCTAGGGTCTAGACATGTTCAGCTTTGTGGACCTCCGGCTCCTGCTCCTCTTAGCGGCCACCGCCCTCCTGACGCACGGCCAAGAGGAGGGCCAAGAAGAAGGCCAAGAAGAAGACAGTAAGTCCCACACTTTTGGGAGTCTAGGGCTGCTTGGTATCTTGCCCTGCGTTTGGTCCCAGGGGTCCGCAACTTAAACTGAGACTCGGGATGCTCCGGAGGCTCAGGAATGGAAGGAAGATGGTGAGGGCTTGTCCTCGGCGCCCTGGGATAGAAGGGACCGCACTCTGGGTCAGGGTGTAGATGAACGCCCCCCAGGAGTGAGAAGGGAGGATGCTGCACGGCGCGAGTTGGCACAGGAGGAGTTCTGAGCGCGCACTGTGAAGTACTGCGGGGAAAATGGGGTCTGATCGCCGGGTGGGGGGAAAGTACGTCGAAGATGGGATGGGGGCGCCGAGTTGGGAATTTGGAGCCCAAGCTATGAGTGATCAGAAAGGCTATGAGATGATTCATAAGGAAAGATTGTTTACCCTCTCTGCAGGCTAGACAATGTTCCTGGGGCCGCGGAGGTGCTGGGCGGAGCGGGGGAGGGGGCGCGGAGCGTGGGCGGGTTGAAGGAAGAGATTCGTCGGCGCGGACTTGGTCAGGCAGAGTCCTTGCGCCCTCTGCTGATCTACACTGGGCAGTGCGCCTCCTTATCCAGCGCTTCCCCGCGCAGGAGCCGGAGCGGGAAGACCGGGATTGTTGCCCGGTGTGGACCCCACCTCTAGACCTGGAAAATAAAGTTGGAGATAGGGTAGCCCCGTCTCTAGAAGAAGTAGCCAGTCGGGGGAAATTGCTTAGTGTCGCCCGCTACCTAGTGGCCGTCTCGGTAGACGATCCGCGGTGGGCGTGGTTAACTAACTTCATTTACTATTTGCGGACTTTCTGGTTCTTTGGCTAAGGAGTGACCCAGAGGCACTGGCTGGCTTTGGGAAACGGGGGGTGTCACTGAGAGAGGCCTTTTGAGATGTCTGGGCGCTGGAGGTTAGGGCATATCCTACTTTTACGGTACGCTTCAAGTCTCTGGGCGGAATCCCACGCCAATCAGCCCCTCCCCCATCCTCCTCGCCCCGCCCACGCCATCCCACCTGCCCCGGGAATGGGGCGGGATCCGGGCTAGACCTCTTGTCTCTCCTGCGGTCCCCTCCTTCTGTCTCCACCCAGACCACGCCCCACAAGCCTGCCCTCTGGTTGGGGAGCTTCTCTTCCCACTCCTCCACCCCCCACTCTCCCACCGAATGGCTTTTTATTTCATTTGGCTTCAGCGCAAATGGTCTGGGGTTGGAGTTGGAAGTCAACCCCGGCCTAAAACTTTGTTTAAATTCCTGAGAACTGGAAAGAGTTATAGCTTCCCTGGCCAGGCGCCTCGGCCCTGTCACTGGCGCTGATGAGGAGCAGATGAGCGTTTAAGGATTTGGGGAAAGGAAAAACAAAAAGACAAAAAAAGGAGAGGCGGGAAAGGGAAAATCTAAATGTGCCTCTAAGACCGAGGGGAAGGGACGGTGGGGTTGGGGTACCTGGAGCCCCGAGGTGGGGGACTCGCGCGCTGCTGACAGCCCCCATCTCCCCCTCTTGCCCCAGTCCCACCAGTCACCTGCGTACAGAACGGCCTCAGGTACCATGACCGAGACGTGTGGAAACCCGTGCCCTGCCAGATCTGTGTCTGCGACAACGGCAACGTGTTGTGCGATGACGTGATCTGCGACGAAATCAAGAACTGTCCCAACGCCAAAGTCCCCGCGGGCGAGTGCTGCCCCGTCTGCCCGGAAGGCGAGGGTATAGCTCGGGGCCTGGGCCGGGGCGGGGGCGGGGGCTCTCCCTTGCCCAGCGCAGGGGAGGCGTCTGTTGCCGGAAGCACCTGGAGCAAACCTTGCCTCTAAGCCGAGTCTCTTCCCGCCCCCCCTCTAGCGTCACCCACGGACCAAGAAACCACCGGAGTCGAGGTAATCCTCTGCCCGCGACTTTCGCCACCCCGCCCAAGACTCTTCACGGTTCTCTTTCTCTAACCCCGCTTCTCTTGTTTCTTCTGCCCCAACCCCATAGGGACCCAAAGGAGACACTGGCCCCCGAGGCCCAAGGGTAAGCGGTGCCCTCTCCCGGCTGTTGGGGCTGGAGGTGGGCGTGGCTCCTGGCCTGCGCTCACCCGGCCCGCCCTCTCCCGCTGCAGGGACCCGCTGGCCCCCCTGGCCGAGATGGCATTCCTGGACAACCTGGACTTCCCGGACCCCCCGGACCCCCAGGACCTCCCGGACCCCCTGGCCTCGGAGGAGTAAGTGGAGAGTCGAGGCGTTCGTGGAAGGCCTTATGTCACCTCGCCCCCACCCCCCCACCGCGGGGTTTTTAGTTTGTTGGGGTTGGTTTGTTTTGGCAGATGGCATACTTCATAGTATGAAATAACTTCAAACTTACAGGAAGAAAAGGAGAGAAAAGTTGCAAAAATAATGCAAAGAACTTTCACATATCCACGATTTGTCACATTTGCTTTATCAGTTTCTGTGTATAAATATAATCATCTGGTTTTTTTTTTTTTTCCTAAACCATTTGAGAGTAAGTTGCTGGTATTATGTCCCTTGGCTCCTGAATACTTTAGCCTGTATTTTCTGAGAGCAAGAACATTCTCTTAACATGAGCGTTGCACAATGACTACATTTTGGAAATTTAACATTGATACAGTACTATTTATTATCTACTATGCAGTCCATATTCAAACTTCACCAATGTTCCCAATAATGGTCTTTATAGCTTTTTTGTTGTTGTTCCTGTTCCAGGATCCAAGCCAGGATCATGAATTGCATTTAATTGTCATGTCTCTAGTTTCCTTTCACCTGGAACATTCCTCAGACTTTCTTTGTCTTTTATGACACTGAAATTATTTGAAGAGGCCCGTTGTTCTGTGGACTGTCCCTTAAATTGGGTTTGTTGGATATGTCTCCATGATTACATTCCAGTGGTACGTCTTGGGCAGGGCTATGCCACAGGTCATGTTGTTGTCCTGCATAGCGTGTCACATCAGGAGGCACGTGATATCAGTTTTTCCCATTACTGGTGATATCTTCTGCCTTTCAACTCACTGCCCTGACCCTGCTTTCTCATGTACTCTCTCTTCTAGAACTTTGCTCCCCAGATGTCTTACGGCTATGATGAGAAATCAACAGGAATTTCTGTGCCTGGCCCCATGGTGAGTCACCAGCGAGGGATGTGGAGGACAGAAGAAGAGCAGATGAGGATCCAGACAGGATAGGCCAGGGAAGGGATATGGGGTGGCATAGATAACTTAGGAGCTCAAGAAGACCTTTGGGACCTCAGAATCCAGAGAGGATGCCAGGCGACTGGGTGGTCTGAATGGGAACCATGGGAGATAACCTTTCCTACAGAGGCTTCATTATGGCCTCCCTTTCTTTTTCTTCTGTAGGGTCCTTCTGGTCCTCGTGGTCTCCCTGGCCCCCCTGGCACACCTGTGAGTATCCAGGCTGTCTACACCGCTTTGGGCTCTGGGCTTTTGGAAAGAATATTGGCATGAGGGCAGGGAAGGTTCTCAGAGATCTCTTGGTGAGATGGGGGACAGGTTGGCAGGGACCTACTCTTCTAACCTTACCCCTCTCTCCCTGTCTGCCAGGGTCCCCAAGGTTTCCAAGGCCCCCCTGGTGAGCCTGGCGAGCCTGGAGCCTCAGTAAGTGCTCCCCAACTTGTACTCTCTATGCAAATACACACTCCATCTACAAATACGTGGGTTCTCCTATCGAAGGACCACCATCTGGGGTCTTTCTTACCTCCTTCTTCCAATCCTAGCCTTCCCCTTCTTTTTTCCTTATCCTGGCCATTCTAACATCCTCTCTTCCTGTCTCCTCTAGGGTCCCATGGGTCCCCGTGGTCCCCCTGGCCCCCCTGGCAAGAACGGAGATGATGTAAGTAGCCCTGGTAAAGAGATACCATCTGACCCCCACCACCTCTCCATGTGTTAGGTCCCTGTAATCTCTACCCCAGTGCCCCCACCACCTTTGGGGGTGATACCCAGAGAAAGGAGGGCATGTTCTCCTTGATTCGTGGGACTGCCCTTGAACAAGGAGCCTCCTGGGATGTTTCCCCATCTTCCTAACAGAGGTGGCTGTCCCTCCCCTCACCCCAGTCACCTTAAAGCAGTCCCCAACCCCATCCCCTGATGTGAATGGCTTCCCACAGGCTTAACCACTCTGGGTACCTCAGATTCTCACTCCACGTGGTGAGATTAAGATGCTGGTGACAGAAATAAACAGAAATTCCTTTGGAGGGACGCAAAATTCAAGCAAGGGTTGCATGGTAGATTTAAACTGAGATAAGGTTCTGGGCCTCTAACCCTGACCCTCAACAACCCCAGGAAGACCCAGGCCTTCCATACTTTTCCAACTCAGGGGGCACGGGCACGATGGCGTTTTCTCTTTCTCTCAGGGTGAAGCTGGAAAGCCTGGTCGTCCTGGTGAGCGCGGGCCTCCTGGACCTCAGGTGAGCAGGAGGATGGCGTGGCTGCCTCCAGGCTTTGCTGCATTTGGGCTTCATTTGGGAGGTGTGTCCACAGTGGTGTCTTCTAACAGCCCTGCCTTTGTCCTTTTCTTTTCTCTCCAGGGGGCCCGGGGATTGCCCGGGACAGCTGGCCTTCCTGGAATGAAGGGACACAGAGTGAGTCACCTTTGTGTCATCTAAGTTCCCAAAGTCCCAGTATCGCATTCCAGCCCTTTCCCCAAAGGATCCTGGTGTGCGTCGTGGTGGGTGGCAGCTATATAAGTTCCAAGGGATAGAGAGTAGACATCAAAGAGAACTTCCCTCCATTGGGAAGGAAATCCCAATAAAGGGGTGGAGTGAGATCTTGGGCCAGTTGGGATTTAGTCTAGCTCAGACACAGGGAGATAGCTATGATGACCTCCTGAGGTTCCTCCTGAGGTCTGGGTGGCTGTCAAGGTTGTCCACAGTCTCCACAAGGTCTCACGTTGGCCCTCTTCCTATCTTAGGGTTTCAGTGGTTTGGATGGTGCCAAGGGAGATGCTGGTCCTGCTGGTCCCAAGGTAAGAAGCTGTATGACTGTCATGGTCCTCCACCTCCCCTGCAGTCCCACCATGAATGAATTTCTAACTCTATTCTCTGCTCTGTAGGGTGAGCCTGGTAGCCCTGGTGAAAATGGAGCTCCTGGTCAGATGGTGAGTGTGTCCAATTGTAGAAGGAAGAGAGGGAACAGGACGTAAGGGCAAGATGGGGGCTTGGGGAGAGGGGTGTGTCTCCTGTCTCACTTGGCTTCTCTTGGTTTTGTTGTCAGGGCCCCCGTGGTCTGCCTGGTGAGAGAGGTCGCCCTGGAGCCCCTGGCCCTGCTGTAAGTACTCCTGGCCCCTTGGGGGACTCCAGGTTCTGGAAGAGGTTCCCCAGGAGCTAAAGGGACTGAGCAGTGCTCAGTGAATGTAACCGGGGCTTTCCCCTCTCTCCTGCAGGGTGCTCGTGGAAATGATGGTGCTACTGGTGCTGCTGGACCCCCTGTGAGTACAGCCCTTAGACCTCAGTGCCTGGGATTGCAGAGGGGTCTCAGTGTCAGCTCTTGGGTCTGATACCAGGGGCAGGACTGAACCCCAGGACCTCTTCTGTCCCAGGGTGTGACTTGCGGCTGCCATCTTCCTTCTCACTAACATCTCCCTTTCATTCACAGGGTTCCACTGGCCCCGCTGGTCCTCCTGGTTTCCCTGGTGCTGTTGGTGCTAAGGTGAGACCCCCCCACCCTCCAATGAGCAGGGTTCCCACAGGCCAAGGGGTGGGCATCTCCCTGCTCCCCAAACCAGAGGGACCCAGAGTCAAGAGAGAAGCCCAGTCCCCAACACCTTTGTCCTGGGGTCCCCTTCTCTGATCTTGGAGTCCTGACTCTTGGTCTCCTGTCATGGCCCTTCACCCCCTGCCATCCAGCCATGAGGTTGGACTCCCAGGGTGGCTCCTGACAGGTTCTTTCTTCCAATCCAGGGTGAAGCTGGTCCCCAAGGATCCCGAGGCTCTGAAGGTCCCCAAGGTGTGCGTGGCGAGCCCGGCCCCCCTGGCCCTGCTGGTGCCACTGGCCCTGCTGTAAGTGTCACCTCCTCAGTACCCCCGTGCCTGTCCCTAACTCAGAGTCCTTGCCTGTCACTCACCCACCTCTCTCTGTGTCACAGGGAAACCCTGGTACTGATGGACAGCCTGGTGCTAAAGGTGCCAATGTAAGTATGCTGCAGGTTTCAGAGCCGCCCCTGGTGCCCACCTTCCGCCCACCCTGTGCCCTCCACTCCTGGGCTTAACTTATTCTGCCTCCCGCAGGGCGCTCCTGGTATTGCTGGTGCTCCTGGCTTCCCGGGTGCCCGAGGCCCCTCTGGACCCCAGGGTCCCAGCGGCCCCCCTGGTCCCAAGGGTAACAGCGTAAGTACTGCTCTCTCTCTTCTGCCCCACCCCATGAGCTGGCTCCCGTGGCCCTTGTCTGGGAAGCATGAAGATCCAGTCCAGCTGAGCATCCCCACTTTCCACTCATCTTCCTCTCCTCCCACTCAGGGTGAACCTGGTGCTCCTGGCAACAAAGGAGACACTGGCGCCAAGGGAGAGCCCGTAAGTCCCCCAGCAGCCCCTTGGGGGAGGTCCAAGGAACGGGAGGAGGAGGAACGGGAGCCCCTGGTCCTGGACACCCAGCCTCAAGCCTGCTCTGGAGCTGGTACCAGGACAGCCCCTCACCACAGGCTGCCCCCTCCTCTCTGTCGTCTCCAGGGCCCCACTGGTATTCAAGGTCCCCCTGGCCCTGCTGGGGAAGAAGGAAAGCGAGGAGCCCGAGGTGAACCCGGACCTGCTGGCCTGCCTGGACCCCCTGGCGAGCGTGTAAGCACCCCCTTCTCAGCCCCAGTGCCGGCCTGGTGCCCACGTGTCTGAGCTCACTGACCTCCTCTCCTCCCACAGGGTGGACCCGGTAGCCGCGGTTTCCCTGGCGCAGATGGTCTTGCTGGTCCCAAGGTAACCTCTCTTCAGGGGTGGGAGGCTAACCCTGCCGCTCCCTGGACATTACCTTCCTCTCCCAGATGTAGTCAACCGTCTCCCACTCCCACCGCCCAGTCATTAGTGCCCATACTGGGGCTGCAGACCTCTCTCTTCACACGTAGCCTCACCTTGACCTTCCTACCACCACCAATGCCTCTCAAAGCACCACCCACAGCCCGGGAGGGAGAAGAGGCCAGCCCATGACAAGGAGACCCTAATTGTTGCTGTGACTCCCCCCACCAGGGTCCCGCTGGCGAACGTGGTGCTCCTGGCCCTGCTGGCCCCAAAGGTTCTCCCGGTGAAGCTGGTCGCCCCGGTGAAGCTGGTCTGCCTGGTGCCAAGGTGAGACCCCAGCCCTCTGCCCGGCTTGGCCCATGACCCTGCCCATCCTATGAGGGTTCTGGAGCAGGACCACAGATCCACCTTCTAGAATGTCCTCCGCCCCAGCCTCCACTCTCCTTCTCCCCGTCTTCCACCACCCTTATCCCCCACCCCACTCACACCTCTCTGCTCCCCCTAGGGTCTGACTGGAAGCCCTGGCAGCCCTGGTCCTGATGGCAAAACTGGCCCCCCTGTAAGTATCACTCCCCCAGGCCCACATCAGTCTCCTGACCTCTCACCCTCTGTCCTCACCTCCACTTTTGTACCTTCCATCCTCAGGGTCCTGCTGGTCAAGATGGCCGCCCCGGACCCCCAGGCCCTCCTGGTAGCCGTGGTCAGGCCGGTGTGATGGGTTTCCCTGGGCCTAAAGGTGCTGCTGTGAGTACTCAGTGAGGCGTATCACAGGGACAGACACCCTTGGGGCGAGGGTGGGGGTGGGGGGAAGAGTCCTTGCTCTGGGGCCACCTCTGCCACTGACTTGCTGTGTGGCCTCAAGCCACTCATTGCCCCTCTCTGGGCCTCAGTCTCCCTATTCCATAAAATGAGAGACCTCTCCTGGCTTTACTACCATTGCTCTATCCCTGGAAATAAGTATCGTTGGCCCCCAAACACACGCACACGCACACGCACACGCACACGGGGATAGGATGGGCCTTTTACATGATAGTTAGCCCCAAATCTTGGTGGGTTCTTTGAGGTTCAAAAGAAAATATCAGAAGAGATGAGAGCCCTTTGCAGCTCAGGTCACCAAAGGCATACAATGGGGAGAAGAAAGGGAAGAGGGTGGAGAGAGGGGCCTAAGGGGCGGGTCGTCTGGGAGGAGAGGGCTCAGGGAGAGGCCAAGAGATGGAGCAGTGGAAGCCAGCAAAGGCCTTCCTCAGGGGCCAGAGCTGATTGACAGATTCAAAAGCTCCTTAAAAATGCCACTCAAAGTAAATGGGAGGGACCCAGGAGGCCCCGGTTCCCCACTTCAGCTCCCTCAACCCTAACTCTGTCTCCCCACAGGGAGAGCCCGGCAAGGCTGGAGAACGAGGCGTTCCTGGACCCCCCGGCGCTGCTGTAAGTATCGCCTTTTGGTCCCTGTCCCCTCCCTGCCTCCGCCCACGTCACATCCCTACATCCTGCAGGAGGGATGCGGGAGGCTCCAGCCCATCCCCAGGGCGTCAGGACCCCCAGCCCCCAGGCCCCCTACCTGTGCTCTCCTCCTCAGCTGCCTGCCCACCTCACCACCCTGACCCCTTTTTCACTCTCTCCCCATAGGGTCCTGCTGGCAAAGACGGAGAAGCTGGAGCCCAGGGACCTCCCGGACCTGCTGTGAGTGTCCCTGACGGGGAGGCCTGGGGAGGGGGTGCTGTGGGGCAGGAAAGGGGAGATAGCCCCCGTCCCCCTTCTCCTGAGCTTTCCCATGACCGCAGCATTTCCTCCTTGCAGGGCCCTGCTGGTGAGAGAGGTGAACAAGGCCCTGCTGGCTCCCCCGGATTCCAGGTGAGGCCTCACGGCTGTCAGGGTGTTGGAAGAGGGGCATGAGCAACACCTCTTCCAGATTCTAATCCCTCGCTTCCCTCCCCCATTTCCCACCTACAGGGTCTCCCTGGCCCTTCTGGTCCTCCTGGTGAAGCAGGCAAACCCGGTGAACAGGTAAGAGGTAGCAGGCCGCTGAAGAGTTGGGGAGTGCAGGGAATACAGAGGGAGAGTCCGGCCCCCTAGCTAATCAGACAACCATCAACTAGAGGGATCAAGGTTAGACTCGAGGAAGGACTTCCCATCATGAAGGGTGCTACACAGAGGGGAGCAAAGAGCTGCACCTCTGTGTGATAGGATCTGGAAGGAGCTGCATGGCTGCTGGCCTGGATGACTTCTTTTTAGAGCTGCTGGAATACTCTGGCTTTCCCTCCACCCCAAGTCTGGGGAGGGTGACACGTTCACGAGGAGGAGTAGAGGGATAATCCCGGTTCAATGCTGAGAAGGGATTGGTCTCCAATCACAGACCCCAAGGGCTAGCCCCCAGGTGGACAAGAATGTTTTCTAGTTGGGAGGACCAAGGTGGGTTCTGCTCACTGTGTGTCCCTCCCTCCCGCTCAGGGTGCTCCTGGAGACATTGGTGCCCCCGGCCCCTCTGGAGCAAGAGTAAGTAGAGCCTCTTGCTGCTTCTGCCAACATGCCCCGTGCTTGGCCCCGTCTCTGCAGCCGCCTCATGGGCCCTGTCCTTTCCTTCTAGGGCGAGAGAGGTTTCCCCGGCGAGCGTGGTGTGCAAGGGCCCGCCGGTCCTGCAGGTCCCCGTGGATCCAACGGTGCCCCTGGCAATGATGGTGCTAAGGTAAGGGCAGCACAGGGACCAGGTCTCACCCTTCCTGTGATGGGGGCTGCCTGGCTGTGACCAAAGCCGGCTGGATGTTGGGGAGGGATGGAGGGACAAGACTGGGGGGGTCCATGTGCAGCCTGAAGTTCTGGGCTGTGAACCTTTCCTCTTAGCTAGTACCTGTCTTTGGCCTCAGAACCAAGCCTAGGAGAAATTAAGAGGGGGCTCAAAGCTGTGACCCACTTCTGAGACTCCAATCTTCTTGGTTGTCATACAGGGCGATGCTGGTGCCCCTGGAGCCCCTGGTAACCAGGGCGCCCCTGGCCTTCAAGGAATGCCTGGTGAACGAGGTGCAGCAGGTCTCCCAGGCCCTAAGGGTGACAGAGTAAGTTGAACTCCCCCCTCCCTCGAACCCTGTGTGGTTCCCATCTCTCTCTGCTTCAGATCCCTCAGCATCTCTCCTTCTACTCCTTTGGGTCTTTCCCTGTTCTCCTTAATCCTCCTTCTTCTCTGGCCTCTTGGCTGACGAATCCTTACCTATAGTCCAGGCCCTACCCTGCCCATGTGTTACCATGGCAACAAGAGGTGGGAGGGGGGCTCCTGGACGAGGAATCCCTCTACACAAAGCAGGAGCTTCTTAATCTAAGTTCCCCGGAATCCCCACACAGACACCTTTCCCCTGAGAGATCTTGAGTCCTTGGCACACGTGGGGGCAGGGCAGACACAAACAGGATGCCATAGGTCACCTCCTTGCCCCACACTGGAAGTCTCAGGCTTTCCTATGTCTTTAGGGCGATGCTGGTCCCAAAGGTGCTGATGGTGCTCCTGGCAAAGACGGCGTCCGTGGTCTGACTGGTCCCATTGGTCCTCCTGGCCCCGCTGGTGCCCCTGGTGACAAGGTGAGACGGCTGCCTCCCCACCTTCTTCCCTAACACACAGCTTCCCCAGCAAGCCTGGGCACAGCTCTGCAGGGGGAGGCAGCTCCTGCCATGCTAAGCTGGTGATCCAAAGGTGGGGGGCCAGGAGGGAGGAGGACTCTCCTGGGTTATCCGCCAGGAGTATTCAGCATGGGCCCCTGACCCTGCACCTCTTGTCCCTCCCTCTCAGGGTGAAACTGGTCCTAGCGGCCCTGCTGGTCCCACTGGAGCTCGTGGTGCCCCCGTAAGTACAGAAGAGCCAGTTACGGCTCCATACTCCAGCCTTCTCTCCCTTCGTACCGCCCCTGGCCCTCTTTCTGGCCCTCCTCCACCTTGGCTCCCACCTGCTCTGGTCCCTGTGGAGTTCTCCTCAGGCCCTCCTTCCCCACCCTCCAGTCCGTCCCATCCCACCTTCCCCCAGATCAGGGCATCTCTCCATTTGCCTCCTTTTCTTCTAGGGAGACCGTGGTGAGCCTGGTCCCCCCGGCCCTGCTGGCTTCGCTGGCCCCCCTGTGAGTACCAAGATCCCTTTCATCTTCCATCTCCAACTAGGCCCTGGGGCCTTGAGTGACTGGATGAGGAGAGAGGCATTGGCCTGATTCAGAGAAGCAGGGTGGAGGGGGAATTGTCTCCTGCCTGGAGTTCCTGTCCTTCCTCAGCTGACTTCCTAGGCTCACCTTCCACTCACCACACTCCCTCCTCCCCCAGGGTGCTGATGGCCAACCTGGTGCTAAAGGCGAACCTGGTGATGCTGGTGCTAAAGGCGATGCTGGTGCCCCTGGCAGTGCTGGACCCACTGGACCTCCCGGCCCCATTGTGAGTATCTCGCCGTCTAGGCCCCGAGCTGCCAGCAGGCTGGATCCAGGACCGGCCCAGCCGTGACGCCTCTGTGCTCTCCTACAGGGTAACGTTGGTGCTCCCGGACCCAAAGGTGCTCGTGGCAGCGCTGGTCCCCCTGTGAGTATCTCACTCTGATTCTCGGCCGAGGCTCTCCCCAACCCGCGTTTGGAGATGGGGCGGCTGGGCCAGGTGAGGGGCTGTCCTCCCTCTGATTGCTTCTTTGTCCTTTTCTCCAGGGTGCTACTGGTTTCCCTGGTGCTGCTGGCCGAGTTGGTCCCCCTGGGCCCTCTGTAAGTGTCTGTGGTGGAGACTCCACCGGTCTGGGAGGGTATGGGGCACAGGCCGTCAGGAGCGCGGTGGGCCCGACTACGGCTTCCGCAATGCTCCGGAATCCGATGGATTCTGACGGCCCCAATTCTCCCCAACCAGGGAAATGCTGGACCCCCTGGACCTTCTGGTCCTGCTGGCAAAGAAGGCAGCAAAGGCCCCCGCGGTGAGACCGGCCCCGCTGGGCGTGCTGGGGAAGTCGGTCCTCCCGGTCCCCCTGGCCCCGCTGGTGAGAAAGGAGCCCCTGGTGCTGATGGACCTGCTGTAAGTGCACTACGCTCCAGACGGGTCCAGAGTGGGGGCAGCGTCCCTGGCCACTGGAAGTCACCTCACCCCCACCCGTCCCCCACAGGGCTCTCCCGGCTCTCCCGGACCT
The DNA here is from genome assembly GCF_039906515.1 of Pseudorca crassidens. Lineage (NCBI taxonomy): Eukaryota > Metazoa > Chordata > Mammalia > Artiodactyla > Delphinidae > Pseudorca > Pseudorca crassidens. Next base: position 40,253,250 of record NC_090314.1, read on the forward strand.
CAGGGCATCGCTGGACAGCGTGGCGTGGTCGGCCTGCCCGGTCAGCGAGGAGAAAGAGGCTTCCCTGGTCTTCCTGGCCCCTCTGTGAGTGCCCCCTCACCTTGCGGATCCAGACGAGAACAGTTGCAGGACTTGGAGGGCGCAGGGTGGGGGTGTTGGGGTCAGCGGGGACAGAGGAGGCGGGTCCTAAGGTCCTCTCCCACCCCATCCCTGGCCTGACCCTTTCTTCTCCCTCAGGGTGAACCCGGCAAACAAGGTCCTTCTGGAGCAAGTGGTGAACGTGGCCCCCCTGGTCCCATGGGCCCCCCCGGATTGGCTGGACCCCCTGGCGAGTCTGGACGTGAGGTAAGCGGTTGCCGGCCCCACGCCAGTGCCGTCGGTGTGGCCGTCTCGGCCTTGGCCTGAGCCTCCCTCCCCTTGGCTGCCGTTCACCTTCCCCCACTCTCTGCAGGGAGCCCCTGGTGCCGAAGGATCCCCTGGACGAGATGGTTCTCCGGGCCCCAAGGTAAGACGGCTGCACCCTGGGGCCACAGCCCCACCTGCCGCTCCACCTGGCCCTCTCAGCTGGGGCTGACCCGGATTCCCCTCCTACCCCCATTCCCCTCTCAGGGTGACCGTGGTGAGACCGGCCCTGCTGGACCCCCTGGTGCTCCTGGTTCCCCTGGTGCCCCCGGCCCCGTCGGCCCTGCTGGCAAGAGCGGCGATCGTGGCGAGACTGTAAGTAGCTGGGCTCTGGCTTTACCGTTTCTGCTCAGGCCAGGGACTCTCCAGCCTGCCGAGGGGTCTGCAGATGGACACCTGGCTTCACCTAAGCAGGGGAGACGAGGAGGCCTTGCAAGATATCTGGGCCCCTGGCCTCCCTGGAAACACTGAGCCACAGCTCAGCCTTGAGACCCCTCCTCCCGACAGTCCCGCTTCCCCCGAGGAATGGGGTTTGTTCCCAGGTGCTCACCCCAGCTTCCGTGAGGCCTGAATTTACACGAAGATTCACCTGGGGTCAGGAGAGAACGGATATGGTGGGAAAAGATGAGAGGAAAGAGGGATTTGGCCAAGGGGGGGGTCTCACCTGCAGCTCAGGCCGTGCCAGCCCTCAGCTGGGCTCTCCCTGACCAGGATCTAATGCTCTAATGCTCTCTTTGCTCTCCCTAGGGTCCTGCTGGTCCTGCTGGTCCCATTGGCCCCGCTGGTGCCCGCGGCCCCACCGTAAGTGCCCTGCTCTGGCCCTAAGTGCTCAGAACCCTTGTCCAGATGTGGACTGCACCCCCTCAGTGCTAACAGAACTTCCACCTGACAGCCTGTCCCCATCTCTCTTCTAGGGACCCCAAGGCCCCCGTGGTGACAAGGGTGAGACAGGCGAACAGGGCGACAGAGGCATTAAGGGTCACCGTGGCTTCTCTGGTCTCCAGGGTCCCCCTGGCCCTCCCGTGAGTATGCCCAGCCCCTCCCCAGCGCCCAGCTGCCATCTTGTCTTCTTTTATCATCTCCCCAAGTCCTACTGTGTGATGGGGGAGGACACTTTGCCTCGGTTTCTCTCTCTGGACCGTCCTTCTCCTCCCTAGTGGGGACTGGGGTCTGAAGACTAATGGGTATTTCCAAGTAGCCTCTGAGAGAGTGAGGGGTGCGCAACGAGGGATCGTGGGAGGGGTCTCAGCCTATGGACACCCTGGGGCTAGACTTCCAGAATAACAAGGTGGCTGGCAGGGGGGCTGTTGCTGGCCACATTTGACCTACACTCGGCCTAAACTGTCTTCGCATCTCTCCTTCAGGGCTCTCCTGGTGAGCAAGGTCCCTCCGGAGCTTCTGGTCCTGCTGGTCCCCGCGTGAGTTGTGTCTTCTATTTATCTGCTCTTCCTGGGTCCCTCGCCTCTCTGGAGAAGGGTCTGGGGCAGGGGATGAAAGAAGGGAAGGGGGTTCTGGACCACCTTATGCAGCCCTCGCCTCCCCCTCCCCACTGCTTCCTACCACAAAATTTCCTGGCCCAGCTGTGGGAGTGAGCCGTAATGAGGCCGAGGAATCAGAGCCCAGGCAGAGTGGGTTGTGGGCTTCTCTGCCAGAGCTGGGGTGGGCCCGTGCTTTCTGGCAGGCTTTCTCCAACCAGCTTCCTCCCTGCAGGGTCCCCCTGGCTCCGCTGGTACTCCTGGCAAAGATGGACTCAACGGTCTCCCAGGCCCCATCGGTCCCCCTGGTCCTCGTGGTCGCACTGGTGATGCTGGTCCTGCTGTATGTGGTCCCCCACCTTGTCTGCCCATGGCCCTCCAGCCCCGAAAGCACTGAACCCCGGTAATCCCCCCTCTCCTCCCTCTCTGCACAGGGTCCCCCCGGCCCTCCCGGACCCCCTGGTCCCCCTGGTCCTCCCAGCGGTGGTTACGACTTCAGCTTCCTGCCCCAGCCACCTCAAGAGAAGGCTCAGGATGGTGGCCGCTACTACCGGGCCGATGATGCCAACGTGGTCCGTGACCGTGACCTCGAGGTGGACACCACTCTCAAGAGCCTGAGCCAGCAGATCGAGAACATCCGGAGCCCTGAAGGCAGCCGCAAGAACCCTGCCCGCACCTGCCGTGACCTCAAGATGTGCCACTCCGACTGGAAGAGCGGTAAGGACTGGCCCGGCTGTGCCTCCTCCCGCCGCGGCGGGGCTGAGCCCTGAGGCGCCCACATCCCGCACCTCCCCTGACGCCATCGCACTCTGCCCCACTGCAGGAGAATACTGGATTGACCCCAACCAGGGCTGCAACCTGGATGCCATCAAGGTCTTCTGCAACATGGAGACAGGCGAGACCTGCGTGTATCCCACTCAGCCCAGCGTGGCCCAGAAGAACTGGTACATCAGCAAGAACTCCAAGGACAAGAGGCACGTCTGGTACGGCGAGAGCATGACCGGCGGATTCCAGGTGAGCGTGAGCTCGATCCCGTAGCCGCTCTTAGGGGATGGGCTGGCCCGGGGCTCAGAAGGGCCTGAGGGTAGGTCCTGGGTGGACCAGACCTCTGCTAAGTGTGATCAGCTGGGAGGCAGGAGACCTGGGTCCTTGATACGGGGTCAAACACAGGGTGCCTGGGGGCAAGGGGTGCCACCTCTGGACGTAAGGTTCACTAGGATGCTCTCAGGGGACTCCGGGGGGGAGGCCAGGACCAGAGGCTCCAACACAGCCACTCACTCTTCGCTCTTCCGCTCCCACAGTTCGAGTACGGCGGCCAGGGCTCCGATCCTGCCGATGTGGCCATCCAGCTGACCTTCCTGCGCCTGATGTCCACTGAGGCCTCCCAGAACATCACCTACCACTGCAAGAACAGCGTGGCCTATATGGACCAGCAGACTGGCAACCTCAAGAAGGCTCTGCTCCTCCAGGGCTCCAACGAGATTGAGATCCGGGCCGAGGGCAACAGCCGCTTCACCTACAGCGTCACCTACGACGGCTGCACGGTGAGTCCAGCAGGGCCCCCGCTCTGCGCTTTGGCTTCCCGGGCAGGCTCAGTCCCCCACCCCCTCACTGCCACTTGGTGACACCCCTCTCCCATTGTCTCCCTTTCACCCCAGAGTCACACCGGAGCCTGGGGCAAGACAGTGATCGAATACAAAACCACCAAGACCTCCCGCTTGCCCATCATCGATGTGGCCCCCTTGGACGTTGGCGCCCCAGACCAGGAATTCGGCATCGACGTTGGCCCTGTCTGCTTCCTGTAAACTCCCTCCACCCCAACCTGGCTCCCTCCCACCCAACCCACTTGCCCCTGACTCTGGAAACAAAGAACCCAAACTGAACCCCCCAAAAAGCCAAAAAAACGGGAGACAATTTCACATGGACTTTGGAAAATATTTTTTTCCTTTGCATTCATCTCTCAAACTTAGTTTTTATCTTTGACCAACTGAATATGACCAAAAACCAAAACTGCATTCAACCTTACCAAAAAAAAAAAAAAAGAATAAATAAATAACTTTTTAAAAAAGGAAGCTTGGTCCACTTGCTTGAAGACCCACGTGGGGGTAAGTCCTTTTCTGCCCGTTGGGCTTATGACACCCCAACGCTGCCCTTTCTGCTCCTTTCTCCATGCCTTCTTGGGGCCTCCCCTCCACTGCTCCCCGAATCTAAGTCTCCCCGAAAGACGCAGGAAACAATGCATTGTCTGCCCAGCAACCAAAGGCAATGTTGAAACACCGAAGTGGCCCCCACACTCCCAGCCTACTCCCTTCACCCAGAACCCCCGAGCCCTGGGGGAACCCGGAGTTCTCAGACTGCCAAAGAAGCCTTACCATCTGGCATCCCTGTTGCCCCGGCAACATACCCCTCTTTGTTTTTGAGGGGGAGCATGCCAGGGGCACCACTGGCCCTTCACCACCGGGTTTGGAGAAAAGTCAGGAGGGGCCAAGACAGAGCAGAAACGTCGGATTTGAGAAACATGCCAATCCCCCTGTGCTACCCAGCTGGGTGGGAGAGACTGCTCTGTTCCTTGTGTAATTGTGTTGCTGAAAGACTACCTCGTTCTCGTCTTTGGTCTTTGTGTGTCACCGGGGCAACTGCGTGGGGGGCGGGATGGGGGCAGGGTGGAAGGGGCTCCCCGTTTTATATCAAAGGTGCTACATCTCTGTGATGGGGTGGGGTGGGGAGGGAATCACTGGTGCTATGGAAGTGGAAACGCACCCCCCCCTTAGGCCAGCAAATGTTCCTTTTTGTTCAAAGTCTTTTTTTATTCTTTGTTTTTTTTTTTTTTTTTTTTCTCTCGTGGATGGGGACTCGTGAATTTTCTAAAGGTGCTATTTAATGTGGGGGAGAGAGTGCCGGCTCCAGACAGGGTCACTTGCTCTCCACCCTCTCTTCATCCCCCTCGGCGGCGCCTCGCACCACCTCAGGCCTCTCTCCTCTCTCTCCCCCGACCTCTCCCGCCTCTGAAACCCTGTCAGCTGCATCCCATCCTCACGGCCTCTCTTGTAGTCTGTTCTGCGTTCTCTCTCACTGGGTTTCAGAGCACAATTTCCCAAAGCACAAAGCAGTTTTTCCCCCTAGGGGTGGGAGGAAACAAGAGACTCTGTACCTATTTTGTATGTGTATAATAATTTGAGATGTTTTTAATTATTTTGATTGCTGGAATAAAGCATGTGGAAATGACCCAAACCTATCTGCAGTGGCCTCCTAATTTCCTTCCTTGGAGTTGGTGGAGGGGAGTCCTGGGGAGGGAGCTTTGGGATGTGGGTGGGCTCTCCTTCAGCGTCTGCCCCTTCCCTTCCCCTCTCCCTCTAGCACCCTTGACGGACCCTCCCCCTCCCTCTTGCCTTTCTTACGCCTTTACCCTTTCTCTTAACTCTCTCCTGCCATCTTCCTTGCATGTCTCCCATACCCTCTTGTCCCTTACAGTGCCAGACAGGCAACCCACTTGTGCAACAACACACACACACACACACACACACACACACACACACCCCTCCCTGCAGATCCTGCCCTGCCCAAACCTCATGCCCATGCCCATCAATGCCATTAACTCTCGCTGCTCCTCCCTCCTGCTGGGGGCACCCTGCAGCGTTGGGGGGCTGTGGTCAGGGCACTGGGAGGCCCGTGGTTGGTGGAGGGAGGTGGAGTCCCTGGGAGCCCCCCTGGGCAAATGCCTAGGGTCATCTGGCCTCTTCTCCGTTCTAGCCCCCTCTGAGCTCCTCCAAGGGAGCAGTCAGCAATACAACATGAGACAGGGCTGCTGAGCCTGCCCTGAGGGCCAGAGGAGACCTGGAGAAAACATTGCTTCCTCCTCCTTCTTCTGGTCTCCTCTGGGAGGGAAGGAGGGAACCACCAGCCCTCAGGAAATCCTCCCCAGGGCCTTGGAGAGCTGCAGTCCAGGTACTTATCAGCTGCTACCAGGAAGGTGACAGGCCTTCTAAGTCCCCAAAACATGACCCCTGGGTGTGTGGCGGCCTGGGGAGATCGTTTTGCCCAGCCCCTGCCTCCTGCCCTTTCCTTCTCATTTTTAGAAATTCCTGCTTCCTCTTCCTCCTTTCTCTCCCTCCCTTCCTTTTTCCCTCACCCTCTGTCTGCCCCTCCCTGCTGACCTGAGAGCCTGAGGCCCCCACAAGGAAGGTGACTGGTCAGCTCCCCAATCTCAGGGAAGAGGCACAGCAGTGTGCCATCCGTGGGCACATAGAGGATCCAGGGAGTCAGAACTCCGGAGCAGACCAGGCGCCCAGAGACCTAGAGACGGGGAGAAGTTGACAGCTGTCCCATTCCTGCCCCCCTCCCAAGGTCTCAGGAACTAAACCTTTGGGCAGGAAAGGCCCTCATCCCTCCCTCAGGTCCACAGAGAGATGGACCAGTCCTCAGAGGCCGTTGTCTGCAATACTAATACCTTGGCTGTCATTCAGTAGTCGTGACGGTTAATTATGGCCTTTAATAATTCATCATTAGCACTTCTACCACATTCAGGAAAGTGTAGGACTGGAATCAGCCTAAAGAGGGCAAGAAATTGTGGCTTGTAAACAAAAGTTTATTCAATATGCAAATGACCCCAAGTTACCTCATGATCCTTTGATCAATCCATTGAATGATGGCCTGCCTGACACCAGCCTAGGCAACTCCCAGGCACCTGGACCTCCTGCCCCCTGAGGCCCTTGGCTGTCTTGGTCCCATCCCTATCTGTCGCACCGGCAGGTGCACCACGCTTCTCAACTTCCAGGCCTGCCTTTTTTTTTTTTTTTTTTTTTTTTTTTTTTTGCTGTATGCGGGCCTCTCACTGTTGTGGCCTCTCCCGCTGCGGAGCACAGGCTCCGGACGTGCAGGCTCAGCGGCCATGGCTCACGGGCCCAGCCGCTCCGCGGCACGTGGGATCTTCCTGGACCGGGGCACGAACCCGTGTCCCCTGCATCGGCAGGCGGACTCTCAACCACTGTGCCACCAGGAAAGCCCGACACAGCATTTTTAAACAGTTTATAAACTTTCAAGAATGAGATTTTAAACTTTTTTTTTTTTTTGCAGTACGCGGGCCTCTCACTGTTGTGGCCTCTCCCGCTGCGGAGCACAGGCTCCGGACGTGCAGGCTCAGCGGCCATGGCTCACGGGCCCAGCCGCTCCGCGGCACGTGGGATCTTCCTGGACCGGGGCACGAACCCGTGTCCCCTGCATCGGCAGGCGGACTCCCAACCACTGCGCCACCAGGGAAGCCCCAGGCCTTTCTTAGGTTTCAAATGTCTCATTGTCCCCTCATTCTCCTGGCCAACCCAGGCTGAGTTTGACTTGAGTTTCCAAAGCTCTCCATGTCTATGGAATTCATCTCAGCCTTAAGACCAGACATTGGTGCCACTGTCTTGCTGTCATGTTTTCACCCTGTTATTCTTTTCAAGCCAAGAGGAGCTGGCTGAGGCCGGAAGCCAGGGGCTGAGACGCAGGGCTGGGTGCAAGTCTGGGTGTAGATGCCCGGGAGACTAAAGAGAGAGACCATGAGGTCAAGAGGTGGCTTTTCTGGGTGAGCGTGTGGAGCGTGACATCGCTGTGAACAGGAGTGAGCACGTGTGAGAGGAAGAGCACGTCCAGACCAGGCCCTGTGTGCAAGCAGCCCGCGGTGTGGAAGGCTCTAGGCTTGGGCTTGCTGCAATGATAAACTCATTCTCCATCTGCTGTCCAGTACGGTAGCCACTAGCCACTGTGGCTATAGAGCGCATGACATGTGGACAGTGCCCCCAAAGGACTCCATTTTAAATTTTATTGTAATTAATTTTAAAAGCTACCTGTGGCTCATGGCTACCGTATTGGGCAGCACGGTAAAGGAGGGACTACATCTCTCACTGCATATGCACAACTCTACACGTGGGTACGTGTGTGCACACGCACGTATGAGGGCACGCCAGGTGACGCCGAGTGTCAGGGCGGTGGTGGTGGCAGAGCCCTGCTGTGCAGCCCCGCCTGTGTCATGTGGTTTGGGGCCAGAATGTGGTTGCAGAGTGTGTGCAGGACAGGAGGGGAGGGGGACAAAGGGGCCATTGTATCACATTCCCACCTCGAGCCCTCCTCCCCGCTGACATCACAGCTGCCCTAAATACAGCTGCCCAGACCCGCTGCCTGCACGGAGGCACAGCGTGGACTTCCCACCCTGCTGCTCCGTGGGCTCACACTTGCTTCTCTGTGAGGGAATGGGTCATGCTCCTGTGGCTGATTTTTCAGTCAAATCCAGACCGAAAATTCTAGAAAGAGAGGAGGCTTCATTTGGATTTTTTACCTTTTTGCTCTCTCTCTCGGAATCGTGGGTCCATTTCGGGCTCGACCCCATCTCCTGGCAGGATTCTCTATAACCGAAACGTGGCGGATTTTCCCTCTTTTTTCTCCAGCTCCTTAACTGTCGGCTCCCCAGGTGCCCCCAAGACATTCCTGGCTGAGGTTGAGAGGGGCTTCCCTGCTGAGCATGGGCGCCTCAGGCCAGGGGCACACAAGGCCCGGTGGGGCTGCATGTGGGGCTCTCAAAGCCAAGACCCACAGGAGGAGGGAGAGCGAGGTGGGTTCCCCCGGCCTCCCCTGAGCAGATGAGAATGCGCCCACCGACCTAGGAGTAAACTGCATCGGTGTCCAAAGGGGCCCTGTACCCGTGGGGGAGGGGGGACGGTGGGGGGTCTGTGTACGTGCGGACTGCTTCCACACACAGATGGCGACCTGAGGGATGGGCCTGGGCATTTGAGACGTGTGTACATAGGCATGACAGAGGGTACAGGAGAGTCTGTGTGACGAGGATGAAAGGGGGACAGTAGAGCAGAGAGGAGTGTGGGGGAAATGAGGAGAGGCTGGAGGGGTGGGGCACCATCCTCAAGTCCAGGGCCGCAGGGCTCTAGTGCGGGTGAGCAGCTGTGTCTCTGTGTCTCCTCCCAGGTGTGTGCTCCAGAGGGCACCCAATAGGGCTGAGAGATGTCCATGGATCAGGAAGCAAGACCCTGGAAGAAGGACGGCTCTTGTCTCAGAGGGTAATCAGGCCCTTACACACACAGAGGTCCAGTGCTTTGCGGAGGATGTGCATGGCAAGGCCCGGAGGGAGGTGAGTTTGGTCCACATGGGTGCTGGAGAGAGTGGGGTTTTCTCTGCGTAAGACAGTGGAGGAAAAGGAAAATGGGGTAGGGTGGGGACCAGAGCACATTTTAGACCAAGGAGGCCACATATTCAAGTGCTAGGTGACTTCACTGCTGTGAGGCAAAGGCCTGCCACTCCTCAAGGTTTCTGAAAGCTCTGACACATGCAGAGGCCTGGTGTGAGGAGGTGTTCTGGAAAGTGCCTGAGTTCTGGGTTTGGGTCGATCTGAAGTGGAGATACAGGAAGGACCATGAAAACAGCACTGCGGTGGTGGGATGAATTGGGAGATTGGGATTGACATATATATACACTAATATGTAGAAAATATTAACTAATAAGAACCTGCTGTATAAAAAAATAAATTTAATTTAAAAATTATAAAAAGAAGAAAAGCACTGCCCGATAAAAATACAAAGTGAGGCACACGCGTGATTTCTCATTTCCTAGCAGCCATATTAAAAATATAAAAAGAAACAGGGGATGTTAATTTTAATAAGATATTTTATTTAACCTAAGATAACCCCAAATATTATCATTTCATCAGTACATTTGCAGCACATCTCAGTTTAGAAGTCACATTTCAAATGCTCAGTGGCCACAGGTGGCCAGCAGCTGCCTTACCAGACAGAGCGGGATTGGACAGCAGGTCAGCGCCAATGAGCAGGTGAATTTCAAGCTCCACCCTCATTCACAGGGAGAGCTTGAACTTTTCGTAGAACGGAAATTGAGTCCATTTAATCTGGATCTTAGGGGACAGGGAGATCTCACAGACCTCTGGTTTTGGGGTGACCATGTGCATGTTTGTATTCATAAAGTCTCCGTTCTCGGGAGCTGCCAGATGACAGGCACTCACCTAGTTCTCCCAAATTCTCACAAAAGCCTCAAGACAGTTATAGTTAATATCTATGAGTAAAATGTCAGAGCTGTGATTGGAACCCTGCTCTCTCTGGCTCCAAATCCCAGCAGATACATCAATGGAGCTCTCTATAACACGGGGTCTAAGTGTGTGCGTGCATATATCTCAAGAATAAGGAAGAAGTGTGCAGGTGGGGGCTGAGGCCAGCTGTAGGGGTCCCTGTGTCCCCTGGTAGCAGAGGGCCTTCTCACCAATTTGAGAGGTGGTGAGCTACCATCTAGAGTCAGGCCATGCGCAAGGGCTGTGTTTGGGATACAGGTGGAGACGCTGGGTTCTGTGGGCATCGTGCGCGTGGCACTGGAGGCGATCAATTCTCAGGAGGGGAACACAACAGCTATTTGTCCTCGGCGGTGAGGGACTGGGGTGTGACTGCCAGGTGGAATCTTGCCCCCTTGCCCTCCCCGCGTGCTGCCAGCGTGGCCGGGAGCTGGGAGCCCAGGCACAGCTCTCTGTCCTCCGCAGTCACGCCATGCCCCCAGCCCCTGTCTGGGCCACTTCCTCCCGGCCAGCAGCCAGGCTCTCGTGTGCTCCTGGTAGCTGAGCTGGGAGGGAGGCGCTGCCAGGATCCCAAGGCAAAGTCGCGCAGCAAAGGGAAGCGTGGCGCGGGCCTCGGACTCTCCCGTCCTGGCCAGCACAGGAAGAGCGCATAGGCCCAGGGTGGCAGCATGAGACTCGGAGAGGGCGGTCCCCTGCTCACGGGGTGGGGGGCAGGGATCAGGGAGGAGCCACCCCAGACAGCCCGCTGACCGAGTGGAGCTTCCAATCTGAGCAGATTCTGTGCAGCTCCAGGTTTCAGCCAGATGAGGGGCCCCGGGGGAAGGAAATTGCACATGAGAAGTCGGAGAGCCCATGTGGTTGGGGGTTGTTACCTAAAGAGTTCTTCAGCCAACAAACGTTTATTGAGCACATACGCGGTGCGAGCTCGGAGCCTCTTCCTGCCTCCACAGATGCTTCTGGGATTAACTAACTAATGGGTGTGGGGTGGCCAGCAGGGAAGGGGGAGGCACCCACAAGATAACGGTAGAAACTTTGGCAATGGCCTTGCTCACCTCACCCCCTTTGCCCAGAGAGGAGCAGCAACCTCCTTAAGAGCTCGGAGTGGCCCAGACCTGATGGCTTCCCTTCACATTCCTTCCGAGCAACCTTCCTGAGTGCCTGCTGTGTGCGGGTGCTGCACCCCCTGGGGGCACACAGAATCTTGCCCTCCTGGAGCTTACATTCTAGGGCCAAAGCGGACCCCAACAAGGCGCTCCTACAGGGCACATCCTATGGGAGAGCACGGAGGCTGGGCAGAGGGCTCTCTCTGAGCAGGGGAAAGGCCTCTGTAAAGACCTGCCATTTGGGCAGAGGCCAGAATGACTGCACTAAGGGGAAGTTGTGTGGACATGGGGACTGGGGGTCCCCGGCAGAGGGAAGAGCGAGTCGAAGGCCCTGAAACAGGGTTGTGTTAGAAGGCAGCGCGGCTGGGGCACACAAGCAGTGGGAGGGGTGGTGATGAGGTCAGGGGGGTGGACGGGGTCTCTACGCCTGGCCAAGAGTGTGGATTAACTCTCGGTGTCACGGGAAGGCAGAGGAGAGTTGACAGCAGAGGGGCGAGACTCCCTGATTTTTCTTGTTAAAGGATGGGCCCAACTGGTGTTGGAGGCAAGACTGAAGGGGCAGGGAGGAGGCAGGGAGGCCACAGGGAGGCTGTTGTGGGGGTCTGGGGTGAGATCCTGGAGCTGGCCTGGGAAGGTCGTTGTGGAAGCCGTGAGATGTGGATGGATTCAGGACATTTTTTGAAGGTGGGGATTCTGGGAAGTGAGAGAAAGGAGAGCAACTTGGGGTCCTCGTGACCCCCTTGCCTATACATTTCTGAAGAGCGGGATGCAGTGTTCAGAAATTCGGCCTCCTCTGGGGTCCTTGGCTCTGGGGGCATCGCCATTAGACTGGGGGCTGCCCTGCCTGTTTCAGCCTCCCCTCAGCCCCCAGGTTGGGCCCTTGCCTCCAGGTGAGAGAAAACTCCCATGCATCCCCCCTACCTTCCCCCTCCACACACACACACACACACACACACACACACACACACACACACACACACACACACACACACACGGGGAAAAGGGGTGATTAAGCATCAGGACAGCGGGTGGGGCCCAGGCCTAGTGTGAGGGGCGTAGAAAGGGGTGGTGAGGCCTCAGGGTGGGCTTGTCTGTATTCTGTTGGAGCTGCCCTCGGCGTCAGGGGCCTGGGCCAAAAGGCCCTGCTTCTCCCTCCCCCTCCTTACCTGGGTCCCCTCTGGGGCTTAGTCCCTGGCCTGTCCTCCCCAGGGAGCATGAGATGTGAGACGGGATGTGCCCTGACTGGTAGGGGCAGGGGTGGAGCCGGCCTGCTTTGGTTGCAGCCACCTGAGAAAAGCAAGCTGTGGCCGCTTCCTGGTCAGCCAGTCTCTCCAGGGCTCACGTGGGGACCAAGCTGAGCTGGTGACCCCAAGCTCAACAAGGGCTGTGCAGCGTCCTGTGGACCTCGACCCTGTCCCTGAGGAGCGTACCGGGAGGGGTCGCTGATCCGGGTCACTGATTCAGGGTCCTGCACCCCAACCCCCTCTCCATATCTAGGTTATGACTCCCAAAGGGACCTCCCCCCAGGAGATCTGGATGGGTGAGAGCCTGGATCTCCTGCTTCCAGAGCCCCTCAACCCTCCAGAAGGCGGCGTGGAGGTGGACATGCCAGGTTTGAAACCAAGCTCTGCCACTTGCCTGCTCTGTGACCTTGGGTAAGTCACTCATTGTCTCTCGGACTCAGTGTCCTTGTCTATAAAATGGGGATGGTGATCCAGATATCCCTCGCCATTAGGTTCATGGGAGGATTAACATCAGGGCTGCATATGCAGGTCCTTCGCTCTTACTTTCAGAGAATTTGAGAAAGGGCCAAGAGTCCAGAGGGCAAGGCGGCAGCTCCTGGCTCCCTCGAAGGGCTCCCCCAAGGCAGAAGGGGAAGCAGAGGCAATGAGGGCTGGGAAGGAGGCTGCTGAGAGGAAGGTACAGCGATAGATGAGCAGAACAGCAGGTTTTATTCTGGGCGACCTGATCCCAGATACCCTCATCCCATCCCATCCCATCCTCATCTGTCTGCTTATTCCAAGCCTGGGGTCCACTGGGACAGGAGCTGGAGTCGGAAGGAAGGATGTGGCCATGGGTCGTGGCTGCTCTGTGCGTGGGGAGAGAAGGGAGGATGAGGCCAGGGTTGGAACTGGAGCGGCAAAGAGAAGAGAGGGTGGGGGTCTGCGAGGACCAGGCCCCGGTTCTCCTGCCTTCCCTACCCTGACCCTCTGAGTCCAAGTGCTTGGCACTGGGGCCCACACACCTGGCACTGCTGAGCACCCCCCACCACTGCCTCGGAGGGGCAGACAGGTCTGTGTGCCCTTTCCCATCCGCCCCCCTCACCTGCCCCAGCCTTGAGACGGAGGCCACCTTACTCCCAGAAAAGAGGCTGGCACTGCCCAGCCGGACCCACCTGTGTGGGCCCTCAGTGCTGGTCCAGGATGAGGGGCACCCGGGCGCTGTCCACTTGCGGGGGCAGCCGCTCGCCTGTGCGCACGTTGAACATGGGCAGGGTTGAGAGTGGCCGGGGCACCTCTCGGCTAGCTGCCATCTGTCGCAGCTCCTCTGTATTCCCACGGATGGTACAATGGTGGACCATCTGGATACTGGGGACACAGGGCCAGCAGAATCATCAGCTCTAGGAGTCAGCACCCACTTTGGGGTCCAGCCTGGCATTATCTCTGAGCCACCCTGAAGTCTTCCCCGCCTACAATGTGTGGGGAGACACACACGGGATGGGTGGGGGAGGACAAACAGGAAGTTCTACGGTGTCAGCTTAGTGTCCAGTGACTGAGGCATGGGGTCTGGGTGCAGACATCCTGGATTCAAAGCTGTGTGTCCTTTGAAAGTTGCTTAACCACTCTGTGCTTCAGTTTCCTCAACTGTAAAATGGGGATGATAATAATAGAACCTACCTCCAGGATTGTTTTGGAGATTAAATGAGAAAATGCAGGCTGGGTGTTTAGAAAAGTGCCTGGCAGATGGTAAGAGTTCCTGAGATACTAAGACATGAATAGATACCTACAGTGGTATTTATTACCAGAAGCCAGTGTTTGCTGGGCTCTATATTGTTTTTATATTCTGATGGTGATCCCCTGTGTCCCTTCTAGCAATCAGTTCCCTCTTCTAATATTCTCTCCCAGCACCGAACCTCCCTCCCCGCCCCGTCATCCCCATCTTAGTCTGGCAAATCTACCTCCTTCACCTTTTCCTAGATTTGCCCAAGTTCTTTCCTGCTGGGCTTTGACTGCCTGTATTTTGGACCCTCAGACCTGGGCTCCACTCCCTCTGTAACTTGACCCCCTCCCACCCTGCCCCAGGCTGTCCCCAGCATTGCTTAGCTCCAGACACACTCAGAGTCTTGCTTCCTGTCTGTGTTTCGGACCAAGGCTCCTTGAGGCTGGAATGAGGTCCCACCCTCACCGGACTGGAAGCCCCAGCAGCGCCCAAAGGACTGACTACCACCCCCTTTAGTAAGTCCTACCTGAGCTCTAGCTCCAGTTTCCCCTAAGAAGGCTGAGCCTCGCTCTCATCTGACGTTCTCATGGGCTTGCTTTCTGCTGTCCGAACTTTAGTTCGTTTTGAGAAGTAGGGTAGGGTAGCACAGTGGTTAAGCATGAGAACCTGCTTTGGGTCTGAGTGTGAGTTCCACTGCTTACTGGCTGTGTTACCCTGTGTAAGTTACTTAACCTCTCTGTGTCACCATTTCCTCGACTGTAATGCAGTTGTTGTATGAAGTAAGTGAGTTGATGCAGAAAAAACATTTACATCTACTGGTCAGCATGCAGCAAAAGATAGCTATTATTGTGGGGAGACTTCCATGGCTATTATTATCGTTGGTGCTGTTTTATTGTAGTAGGCCCACTGATAAACTTGGCCTCCAGTGGAAGGATGTTTCCGAGCCCTTTTACATGAACCCACCCACATTTGTGGGCTCAGCCTGGAGACCTTTTCCCAGACTACCTGCTGGGTCAGACAAACAACAGGGACTTTTCAGTACGGACAATAAGAACTGGTTTTCTTAAAGGGGTGGGGGCCCCAGGCAGGGTGGAAGCAATCCTACTTACTGCTGGATCACTGATCAAATCTGGGAGGAGGAAATGATCCCTACCCATGCCCGTGTCTCAAGTCGTGGACACAGACTCCAGTTAGAGCCTGAGAGATCAGACTACAGAAAAGTTTTTCTAGCTTCCTACTGAATGTGCCGGGGAGGGTCAAGATGAGCTATTGAGTCTGGAATTTGGCAAGCAGAGTTGTCCAAAACACAAGTTTCCATTAGCAGGCAAGGGGAGGCTGAGAGGGGACGGGAGCAGGAAGCGTGTGGCAGCGGAGGCAGCCTGGCAGGTAATGATCCCTCCGGTGGGGGAGGCCTTAGTTGATGGGCCTCCTCCCCACTCCCAGCCCCACATCCGGGTCTCATTACTCTAGTAACACACACAGGTGGAAAAACGTTCTGCGGACCGTTTTCCAGAGCAGCAGCAGAAGTCAGACCCGCGGTGCCCTCCTCCGCAGTCCTTCCACGTCAGCACTTGGGCAGAAAAACCAACTGGCAGGCATTCTCCCTCTCACGCACGCACGCACGCACGCACGCACGCACGCACAGCCCCTTGAGCCCTGATTCTGACACACAGATCACAGGAGAGGGTCGTTGGGCTGGACGTTGGGCTAGAGGATGTTCTGACCAATAAAATCTGATGTAGGTGAAAAACAGGCAGCAGAATCACAATTTTGGATCATTTGAAAAATGAACCTGAACAGGCAGAAAGAAAAAAAATAGGATTTTGTAGAAATAAATCAACACAAAATCCAAACCAACAAGGGCTGATACCACGCGCACGCGCACACAGGGTAAAATTGCTTATTGACTCGAAACTGATGGAGGAAGCATAGTTTCCTGACACCAGCAGAGCTAGAAAGTTGACCCAGGAAAGGCAGACCTGGTGGAAGTAACTGGCCAGAAGAGAATCCCCGCAGTGGCAGGAGACGACACTCATCAAATTTGGCACAGGCCCCCAAATTGAGAAATAAAATCCTCCTTGTAAAATTTACATAGAAAATCACTGATCCCAGTGGGGGAAAATTCTACCAAATAAAAATGAAAGCAGAAAAAAAAGCAAATCTTTTTCATTGCTTTGTGTAAAAAGTTGATCAAGGAATTAAATCGACTTAGATAGATCAAGGAATTACATTGATGTTCACTCAGGAACATTTATTCCCCATAAAAATTCAAAAATGTTGGTATAATTCTGATTCTAAAAATGTATTGTTTAACCCAATGGATTTATATGGTGGGGTCAAAATGGGGGGGTTAAGGCGCCCTAGAGTCAGCTGGCGAGAACATACACACCCCGTGGGTCCACCTGCTTGGCTCACTCAGCCACAGCCCTTCTCCCCAGGCTCCCTGGCACGTCAGATGCCCACACTACCTGGCGTCTGCCCCACCCAGGGGGGAACAACGGGGCTCCTGTGACCCTCACAAGATTCTGGTGACCTCACAATGCTCCCCTGAGGTCACCACAGGGATAACCTTACCACCCTCTGCACCTGAGGCACAGCTCTGCTGAGGCCAGCGTGGGTGACCATCCTTAGCCCTCCTTCTGGCCACCCAGGGAGGGCAAGGCTCCAGCCAGAGCCCTACAGGGAAGCCTCTGAGGGAACCAGGAACTGGGACGCACCTCCTCCACCGAGGAGTAACTCAGGGGAGACTTCCAGCCACCATCCTGGAGGTCCTCGCACCCAGTTCCCTTCACTGGCCCCAGGAAGAGATGAAGAAAGACACTTCGCTGCCACCCCCATCTGGGCCCTTGGCCTCAAACAGTGCCCTGGGTGCAGTCCAGCAGGCCAGCACGTCCGGACTCCCGAGCAAGAGAGGGACTGGGTGCCACGCCTCCTCCAAAACCCACCGGAAGCCCAACATATCCAAAGTGATCCTGGGGGTCATGGTGAGCAAGGGGGCGCGCAAGCGCGTGTCCCTGGCTACCCTGAGGAAGGCCGTCGCCACCAGCGGCTACAACATGACCCGCAGCGCCTGGCGCTTCAAGCGAGCACTCAAGAGGCTGGTGGACAAGGGCATACTCAAGCAGGTGACAGGCAAGGGGGCCACAGGCTCCGTCTTCATGGCCAGCAAGCATGCCTCCAAGTTCAAAGAGACGGCAAAGAGACGGCAACGGCAGCGGCAGTGGCAGTCGGGGCAGCGCCGGCCTGGGCAGCGCCGGTTGCCCATGGGCTCCAAGCAGGGGCACAAGAAGCTCGCCAAGGGGGTTCGCAGGGCGGCCAAATGCTGCCACAGTTAACCAGGAAGGCTGGGCAAGCAGGGAGGGCTGCCAGGCCCGCCACAGGCTCAGTGCAGTGGGGATAAAAGGAGCCTAACATTTCACACCTGCCTCCTGGAATCTCTGGGGTTCAAGGGAGAGGGACAGAAAGAGGTCTGGAGGCACAGAGGACAGGTAAGGCCATGGGTGGGGAAAACCTGGGCAAAATAAGAGTGAGATAGATTTGGGAAGGGCTGGAAGGATTGAAAGCACCCAGATATTAGCTGGTCCAACCGCATCATCTTGCAGGTGAAGAAACTGAGGCCAGAAAGAGTCACAGTAACTGTGTGGCAGAAAGCAGCCTGGAACCCAAGTGTCTGACTCCCAGCGAACCGTGGTTGTGTGTGTGTGTGTGTGTGTGTGTGTGTGTGTGTGTGTGTGTGTGCACGCGCTGGAAGCCTTTTAAGTTGCTTTCTAAAGTTGCTTCTCAAGCCCTTTCTCCCAGGGTGGCAGCAGATCCCTGAAGCTTGGCTAGGTCCCCTCTCCTGTCCCACTTTAGGCTCCTCCATGGAGACCAGAAAATGAGAAAACCAAGCCAGGACAGGTCGGGCCCAGCGCCCAACAGCCGAGGGCTGGAGCGCACAGGCCGAGGGTAGCTTCATCATCCCAGAGTAATTTGGTTTGTCTGCTGCTCATGGAGGTTGGAGGGTCCAGCCTGCTAGTCTAGGAGACCTCCCACCCAGCCCCCAAATTTCCCCTACTCACTCAGAGGTGGCCAGGTCTCTCTTCAACCTGGAAAAACAAGGGAGGGGATTAGCTATTATCCACAATCCCTCCCGGTGCCAGGCCAGGCAAGGGGCCCTTCCTCCCTTCCTGGCTGAGGACTCTGCTCCCTGAGGGATCTGGGTCCCCACGTGGCACCAGTGCCACAAGGAATCCCACAACGTGAGCACCAGCCCCAGTGCCCTCCCTGCCCTCAGCCCCCACACTCACCGTCCCTCCCGCCGGCAGCACATAACGTAGGCCAGGAGCAGGGTGAGCAGTAGGGCCACCAGCAGGGGCACCAGGAGGGTGACCAGTGCGTCGGTCAGGAATTCTCGGGCTGTGGCCTCGGTGGGTGGGCAGAAGAACGGGTCGTGCTCCAGGATCCCATCACCTGGCGTGGGTACCTCGTCTGCCGGCTCTGGCACTGACTTGTCCACCTGCTCAGAGAGCCCAGGGCTGACCCAGGAGTGGATGGCCAGACACAGAGAACCTCAGGGCGCAGGGCAGGAGTTCTGGGGCCAACCTGCTCCATGCAACTGCAGGGATTCCTCCTGCCTGGCCTCCCCCAGCTCATGTGACCGAGCAGAACAAGCACTGGTCTAGGTGCCAGGAAAGAAATTCTAGGAGAGGCAGGACCGCACAACGGTTAGAGCACAGCTCTCATGTCTGACTGCCTGGGTTTGAATCCTGTTTCAGACAAGTGCTATGCTGCAATGACTTACCCCTAGGTGCCTCGGTTTTCTCATCTGTAAAGTAGGGACGCTAATAGTGGTACCTGTCTCCTGGGTGGTTGTGAGGATAAAACATGTTGATTGCATAGTGCATTGCCCATGGCAGGTGCTCAAGAATGTTGATTACCAGTTCCTGCCTGTGCTGTCGGTCAAGTCACAGGAAGGGTTCCTAGCCCTGGGAATAAGATCTCTAGGGACTCTAGACCCCTCAGCTCAATATCCCAAAGAGCAGTAGTGAGCATCTTTGGTTTATAACATGGGGGTGAGAGCTATCTGTCCCTTATTTTAGGCCAATTTGCTGTGACACCTTAGAGGAAAATAGAGCTGTCACACAGAGGCCCCAGGTGGAGAAAGGAGTTTGGAACCATCCTGTGGGAGTGATTGTTCTAGCTGTTCCGTTGGGCACAGCTGGGGCTCCAGGAGCGGGTGATCCCTTGTCTGGATCATGGGCTCTGTTGCCCTCTTGTGGAAGAAGGTAGAACATGTGTGTGCGCACGCGCGCGAGTAGATAATTGAAGAAACGGAAATGGGATGGGATGGGGATGGAGGAGACCGTGATGGGGGCCATGCCCCGCCCCCACCCCTAGAACCAGGGTCCCTCCTCACCAACAACACGTTGCACCAGTCAACTCGGAAGTGAGGTGCCAAGGTGTCATAGCAGGACAGCAGTGGAGGCTGGCCCTGGGCACAGCGAGCTTGGCTGTCCGGGGATGCCACCATCTTCAGGCAGGTGGAGAAGGGTGAGGAAGAGCCCACCTTGATGTATACCCTGGGCCCAGACAGAAACCACTATCAGAAAATTGGGGGTATCACTGGGCACTGGAGATTTGAGGGTTATGGTCACCCTGAGATCTGGGGTTATGGTGAGAGTACACAGAGCACCCACCTTCTGGGGCCTTGGCCCCCAGGAATGTCCTTTGATGGATGGATCTATCATGTCCTTATGGGCACCAGGAAGTGCAGAGTTCAGGGTAACTAGGGTTTGGGCCCAGGAAGGGCAAGAGGGAGGAGATGAGGGGGTGGCCAGAAGGAAGTGGACAGTGATGTGATGTTGGGAAGTAAAGATGCGCACGGTGAGCGTGCAAGTGGTAAAGCCCCACTTGGAAGTTAGGGAGACCCATGTTCTATGCCCACCGCCTAGACAAAAGGCAAGCTGCCCCCTCCTCCAGGAAGCCCTCCTGGGCTGCATGCCTACCCTTCCTTGCGGCCCTCGATAGGAAGGGGGACTCGGCCCCCACGGTCCAAGGCAGAGGTGATGTTGAGCAGCTGGAGTTCCCCTGGCTCCCAGAGCCCCCCCAAGGCTGTGAGGAAACGGCCGGCAGGTGTCGAGGGCAGCACCTCCTCTACATCATGGCTGCGCACCAGGAACTCAGCCTGGTATGGTAGCAGGGGGCCTGGGAGGGCCAAGTGGGCACCTTAGGCCGCACCCAGCCCCCAGCCCTGCGTGGATCCTTCCTAAGCCTCCCACCATCCAAGCTGGTCCCCGTATCCCCTCAGCTCCCTTCCTTCCTCCCTAATACCCCCTATATCACAGGCCTCAAACGCCCTTCCTCCACACCCACAGCCTCAGTTACTCGCCCAAGCCTCCACCGTCTATCAGCAGAGCAGCCGAGAATACAACTCCAGAGTCTTTCCAGGGTGCCCTGCTCCCCACTACTCACTCTACACCCGCCTTCCAGGGGAGATCCCCCAAGACTGGCATTGGTGGGGTAGGGGTGGGGCGGGGCTGGCGGTACCTTCTGGGTCTCCAATCAACAGCACCAGCCTATGCCGGGTGGTGTCAAAGCTGTCCCGATTGTAGGCTGTGACCTGGAGGATGGGGTAGAGGGCTGAGAGGTGGGGTTAGGAGAGAACCTAACCCCTAACCCCGGGTGGTGCGGCTGGGCCTGGCGGGAGAAGACTGAGATAGCCCACCAAATTAGAGGCATGTGAGTCACGTAGATGAGTGAACGCCGGGTCCCTGTTGCAAGCGACACAGCCCACTGGGGCCCCTACTGGTACCTCGATGACCTGGCGTCCGCGATCTGCTGGGGTGGGGGCGCCATAGAGAAAGCCAGGCTGGTGGGGGCTGCGCTGGGCGTAGCGGAGCCACCTGGGCAGGTCTGGGTGTCCCTGGAGGTGGGCGTGGTAGGTGATAGGGACGGTGGCTGGGACAGCTGGCGGAAGGGAGGAGAGGGGATTGGAGACACAAGAGGAGCCTTCACCAGCCCTGGGCCAGGCGCCCCCAGCCCACCCCGGTGCCTCTCAGGCCCCTCTCACAGACGACGAGCTCAGGAAGGTGCAGGAAGTTTTCGCGATCCAGGGTGTGTACAAAGACGCGGCCCACGAGCGGGTGCAGGGTGGTCTGCTGGGCCTCGGTGCGCCCCAGCCCTGCCAGGAGACCTGTGGGGACCCACGACCCCCAGACACACGGCCCAGCCTCAGTCCTGGCCAGGGAATAAGGTCCCCTTTTCCACCAGCCCCTAGTGGCCCTGAGGGAGTGGAGACATGTGTGAGAGGAGGCAGATGGATTTGCTGGCTCCCAGGCAGGATGGGTTGGGGCCCTGGCTGTGCCGCACACTTTAATCAGTGACAAGACCCAGACCTTAGTTTGCTTTGGATTCACGGAAGCCCCTCACTCCTCATTTTGGGCCTCCATTGAGGGTCACAATGGGCAGGGACTGATGTCTGGCTGAAAGGGGTGTGGGGTGTGTGAGTGTGTGTCTGTGTGTGCGAGTGTGTGTGTGTGTTAAGAGCACTTGGAAAAGACCCCCAAGCTGACTGTGGGAGGCTGGAGGGGGTAGGAGGGAGGGAGAGGTAAGGACCCCTCGGAGGAGGCAGGTAGCCATTCTGAGGCCTCCACCCACCTCCCCTAATATACAGAGGGGAGAGGGCCCACACTGGAGGCCACTAGGAGCTGAGCAAAGGGGAACCTGAGCCCAGAGCCCCAGGGAGAGGACCTGCCCCAGTGACCCTCACACTCTCCCAGGGCCAAATTTAGCCTGGACCCAGAAAGAAGCCAGCCCATTAAAGGGCCCATGGCGCTCTGGGCCTGTGCAGTTAGGCCCAGCCTAGCCTAGGACACCTTGCCCCTCAGAGTTCCCAGCCAGCACCCCATATCGCAGCTCCCAGCCCCAGTTCCCTAGAGCCCCATGGGCTGTGGAATTTACACCCCAAAGTCCCTGTGGCCCTTGCCTCACCCCGATCCCCAACCCCTCCCCTGAGGAACTTCTCACCTCCCCCCCAACCTGGACCTCTCCCCTGAAGAAGACCCCAACTTACCCACAAGGAGAGAAATCCAGATTAGCACTGCTGCCATGGCTGTCCCAACCTGGCCCTGCCTGTGAGTGACAGAGACAGGAGCAGGGAGCAGGGAGGAGGGAGGAGGGAGGAGGGAGGGGGAAGGACGGGAAGATGTCCCAGAGCAGCTGGGCCCGGCTTCAGCCAGCGGGACCCTCCCCTTCCCCACCCAGAGCAGGCACTAAATCTAGAGTGGACACCCTCCTCACAGAGTGAGGGCCCTCCAATCATCCCCTTCTTAGGGCCAGAGTATATTTTCTAAACCATCAACCTGACTGCCTGAGGCCCCCCTTAAAACCCTAATGGCTTCCATCGCCCTGAGCTCCGCAGCGGCTGATGGCTCTCAGGCCCTGCCTGTACCTGGCCATGCTGTCCAGAATCCCCTCTCTTCCTCCTTACCCCCTCCCCGCACACACACACTACCCCAGGCTTCTGCCCTGCCTCCCTCTGCTGCCCCACAACCTGATCATCTCTCCTGAGTATACACCACTTTGCACGAGCTCTTCCCTCTGCCTGGAGCTCCCTTCCTGCCCTAATCCTACCTTTCATCCTACCTTCTACTCACCTTGCAAGACGCAGCACAGGCATCCTCTCCTCTCTGAAGCCTTTCTGTCCTCCCTCCTGTGTGGCACAGCCAACCACACAGTGTTGCGGGGTGGCCTGGGATCTCATGATCTTTGCATCCCTGGACCTAGCCCAGGGCCTGGCAACTAGTACGTGTAGGGGGCGAGGTGACAGCTTCATGAACAGCACGTGAGGGCACCCATTCACCCAGCCCTCTCCTCAGACTAGGCACCCCCAGCATGCCCCCCAGGTCCGGGAAGAGAGAGAGCCTTGGACAGAACCAACCAGGTAGAGACAGGGAGTAAAGGAGGCCTGCAGGCCTGGACATGAATCCCACCTTGACCCATTCACTGGAGAATATGGCCTTGAAAAATCATCTGCCCTCCCTAGGCTCTGTTTCCACGACTACAAAGTGGCAAGAACAGTGCTCTCCTCCGGGTGTCCTTGTGAGGAATCCACAAAATCGTGAATTCAGCACATATTACAGAGCACCTGCTATGTGCCAGGCACTGAGGGGGCAGAGATGAGCAGCCCCTACTCAGGTGGAGCTCTCACGTCAGCAGGTGATGACAGCTGCCCTCTGCCTGCTACTGTGCTGAAGGTTTTACATAGATTTACATATAGTAACTCATCCCATCCCCACGGCCGTTCCATGAAGCAGGTATTATCTTTGTCCCCATTTTACAGATGAGAAAACTGAGGCATGAAGGGTGTATAACTTTCCTGAGGCCACACTATAGACAGCTGAATGCATGTAAAGACCTCAGCCCGGTGCCTGACTCAGTCCAGGATGCCGCCAACGTCCTTGCCGGTGGGGTACCACTTCCCCTTCCTTCCTGCGTCTGCCGAAGGATCTCAGTACAGGTGTGATGGAAGCGGTGTGCCCTTCTTTCCCTGGACCACCCATTCAGAACAAGCAGAGGGGCACTCTCCCCAGATGCCCTGAGAAGGAGGCAGGGGACTGTGGGTGCCAGCGTTCCAAAATCCTCGGTACCTGTGTGAGCATTCTTCCTGGGCCTTGAGACATAGGGGGTTGCCACCTCATCCCCAGAGGCGAATGCCCCAGGCAAGGACATCTGGGACCTGCCCTGAGTCAGCCTGAGAGGGAGGGTGTTGGCCTGAAGATTGGGGTGACCGGTGGGCATGTTACTCAGTCCTTGTCCCTTCCTGTCTCTCCCCACATGACCATCCCACCTGTCCTTGGATAGCCAGCAAATTCCAGAATGAGTGTCCACTTAGGCTCTCAGACAGGGCAGGGTATGTCCCAGAGTCACCTTTGTACCTCTCTGCCTTCTCAGAGATGGAGGGCAAGAGGAAGAAAGGAGGCAGAGGAAAGTCAGAGGGCTCTGGGGGAGCAGGCAGAGGTGCCAGAGCCTGGCTAGCTGCCCAGGCCTCAGCCCCTCAGTGGCTCCATGTGATTCCCTCCCTCCCTGGCTGCTGCCTCTCCTGCTATTTTTAGAGCCACCCAAGCACACCCTCAGCTGTCTTAAGGTGGCATTGCCCGAACCCAGTGCCACCAGGCCCACTGAGGCCAGCCTTTCTTACTGATCCTTCGCTCTCTCCCCAAAATCAAGGGAACCAGGGACTGGGCCAGGAGGCAGCTGGAAGTCCCTTGAAAGTCTCCTCTGCCCCACAGATGACCTCCCCACCTCAGAGCTGTCTGGATTGCAATCTGCTGCTATAACAGATTGAGTGCCTTCCGTTCCTTGAGGCTTAAGGGTGGTGGTGGTGGGCGGGTGTCACAGGGTCTTTAAACCTATTCTGGAAATTTTAAAATAAAACTAAAATATATAGAATAATACAATGAGCCCCCGTATATCAATCAGCCAGCTTCAACAATGATCAACTTATGGCCAATCTCATTTCATCTAGAGCCCTCCCAGTTAATTTCCTCTGTCAATATTTCAGTGTGAATCTTTGAAAGATAATGACTTTTTAAAAATATAATCACAATTAAACTACCCAATGACATTATTTTACCATAAGGTTAATAATAATTCCTTAATATCAGATCTATAGTGCTCAACTTTCCAATTTCTCATAAATGTCTTTTTTTTTTTTACAATGTACTTGATTGAATCAGGATCTATATAAGATGCACACATTGCAACTGATCGATAAGTCTCTTTGAAATCTCTTTAAATCTTTGGAGTCTCCCTCCAACTAACTCTCTGTCTCTCTCTGCCCTTGGGGTAACCAGGTCATTTGTCATGTAATTTCCAAGTCTGGATTTTGCTGATTGCATCTCTACTGTGTTCTTTAAAATAGTCCTCTGACCTCTGGACTTCTTATAAATTGTATCTCCTGGACATTGTTTTTTCTTGTAAATTGTAGTTGGATCGAGAGTCCTGATCAGGTGTATATTCCACTTTCTTTGGCAAGACCACTTCATAGGTGGTCATAGGAGCCCATCTTGAGCTCCTGATTTTGTCCTATCCAGCTGAAGCACCCATCTAGGTGAACTGGAGGGTCAGTTCTGCACCTGGGTTTTTCTCAGCCTTGTCTCCAAAAGCCCAGCCCAGGTTCCCATGCCTCTGCTTTACTCCTGCTACTCCAGCCCTGACCTCAGCTAGCTGATTCTCTGTCCCTGCTGCTTTGCCTTCCGCACCTGTCTCCCCAGCTTTCTGCCCCATCTTGGCCCGTCAGTGTCTCAGTTTAATCCCTTGGGTCCTTTGTCCCTGTCTCTCCCCATCTCAATGAATGTTTGCTGAATAAATGAATGATTGATTGAATAATATATCATCTCCCCAACTCTCTCATTCCACTTCCGTCTCTATGAACCTGTTTCTTGATCTCTGAGAGCCATATTTTCTTCATCTGCATCTAAAACGGAGGGTTAGATGTTGGCATGAGGGACAAAGGAAAGGGATTCTCGTCATTGTGATCTGACTGTCGCATCTGCCTCCCAGACTCCACCCACATCTTTCTCCTGCATCCTCTTCGCCGCCTCCAGCACTATAACAAAGGGTGCGATCTGACGGTCTGCCACGAGAGGGCGCATTCGCCAGTTCAGGCCCGGACTTGCGCCTGCGCATTATGGGGCCCGAGCCAGGTGGCCCGTTGGAATGGCAACAGAGAGCCCCGCCCCAGGCTACGGATACGCGTCAGAGGTGCTTGCTAAGCTCGGCGGCTAGAGGGGGCGACGGAAGAGGGGACCCACGGCCTCTAGCCCTTGCTCGTCCTCCCCTTCCGGGTCCGGAGGATGTTCTTCCAAACAGGGAGGAGAACCCGCGAGGAGGCAGGGCACTGGAGACAATGCCCTGTTTCCCACTCTCTCCATCATTTATATCATTTCTCCGACTTGAAACACTTCCATTTTTCCCCACCCCCACGACGTTTGGGGACACCAGCCTGAGGACCTAAGTGTACCCAGAATCTTACCCCCCTTTTATCGGTGAACTTCAGTCTTCAGAGGGGTTCCTTGAGCCTCGTGGCCGCCCAAAGCTATCAATCATGAGTCTGAGCATGCCAGAGACCATCCCTGGCCAAACTTTTTAGCTTAGAGGAGAAACACAGAAGGAGGGGGACTGTCTGAGGCTTCACAGCGCAGTGTTCCGCACAGCTCGATTGCTGCACTTGGAGCTTACAGCCCTTCCCTTTCTGTAAAGTGGGGGCAATGTGGGTCCACGAGATAACGGAAGAAAAAGTGCTTTGTAAACTGTAAAGCTCTGGAGAGAGTAAGGGGTCTTTTATTTATAACAGTGCAAGGCAGGAGCCGCCCAGGGCCAGCCCACTGGCACAGCCCAGGAGCTGGGAGAGGTCAGATTTAGAAGCTACCACTCAGCGATAGAGGATTAGGAAATAAAAGAAACAAAATCTCACTCTTTTACCAAGGACCTGCCAACATGGGCCACATTCACACCAAAACCGTGAAGAAGGTGGCCCGGGTCGTCAATGAGAAATAATACAAGTTCCTGGGCAACGAATTCTGCACCAACAAGCGTGTGTGCGAGGAGGTGGCCATTATTCCCAGCAAGAAGCTTCGCAGGGAGAAAGCAGGCTATGTCACACATCTGATGAAGCAGTTTCAGAGAGGCCCAGTGAGAAGTGTCTCCATTAAGCTGCAGGAGGAGAGAGAATTATGTGCCTGAGGTCTCAGCCCTGGATCAGGAGATCATTGAAGTAGATCCTGACACTAAGGAAATGCTGAAGCTCTTGAACTTTGGCAATCTGTCCAACCTGCAGGTCACTCAGCCCACAGCTGGGATGAATTTCAAAACACCATGGAGCCAGTTGACTCTGCTGTGCTGTAATATTTTCACCGAAAACCTTGGGACCAAAAAAAAAAAAGGAAAAAAAGACTCAGACTTTTTTTTGCAGATGGTATGATTATATAGAAAACCCAAGAGATTCCATAGGCATGTTGTCAGAGCTATTAAGAGAGATCAGCAAGGTTGCTGGACAAAGTTTAACATCCAAATACAAATAAAATACAAAATTCAGCAGTGTTTCTATACACAAGCAATAATTTATTAGAAACTGTAATATCTTTTTAAAAAGAAATAATTCACAATAAAATTAAAATTGTACAGAACCCAGAAAAATATTAGAAAAGATATCTGAAGATATTTGTGAAGAAAAACTATAGGCTATAAAACCATAAAAACTATAGGCTAAAAAAAGAATAAATTGAGCGATGTATTAAGTTTAGGGATGAGAAGCCTCAATGTCACTAAGACAGTTCTCTCCATAAAAATATGTCGATTCAAGGCAAGTCCGCTGAATATTCCAACAGGATTTTTCAAAGAGCTAAGCAATGATTCTAAAATTCATATGGGAGAGCAGAGGACCAAGAATAGACTAGACAATTCTGAAACGAAGACTTATTTGAAAGCGATAGTAATTAAAACAATGTGGTATTGGTGCTGGGCTAGACAAAGAGATCAATAGAATAGAGTGCCCAGAAACAGACCCAAGCATATGTGGAAATGTGATTTATGATGGCAGTGGCATTGCAACGTAATGAGAGAGAATAGGCAACTCAATAAAAAGTGTTGTGACAGTTGACTTTTCATCCATAAATATTAATTCCAGATGGATTAAAGACCTAAAAGTGAGAAACAAAACTTTAAAATAATTAGAAGAAAATGTAGGAGATCTCAGAGCAGGAAAAGTTTTCTTAGATGAGAGACACAACTCACAAAAGATTGATTTCATTACATCACCAAAAAAAAAAAAAGATTTCTTCTATGAAAATGACGTTATAAACAAAGTTAAAAGACAAGCAACAGCCTAGGTGATAATATCGGCAGCACATAAAGCAGATAAAAAGTTAGTATCCAGGATATGTAAAGAGCTCCTACAAATCAATAAAGCAAGCACAGAACTTTTGAGTGCCACCCCAAAGGGCAGTCTTTCCCTTATTCCTTGCTAACAGACTCCTGATTCAAAAGTCAGGGGTCTAGGCTTTGGGTGAGGCTGGGCCTTCCCCATCTGCATCAGGTGAACAGTGATTGGTCTAAATAGAGCATGATAATACAGTTCTTCTGGTCAACGATTAGTTTAGGTGTGGACCTGGATGCAGTTCTGTCCACTGAGACCAGAAGGAAGAGCTCCTGTGGGCCTCTAGGAAAAAGACACTGAGAAGAAAGCATCCACTTTCTTCTGCCTCTGGACACTGTTGTCTGCATGAGACGCCCGGAGCTGAGGCAGCCATCATGGACCATGGTGGGGCCAGTCTAGGAAGCAAACAACATGAGGAGGGTCTTATAGAAAGATGGAAAGAACCTCTTCCTTGATGTCATAGTTGAGTCTCTAAATGAACCAAACCTGGGACTCCTTGTTATGTGAGATAATAAAATTCCCTTTTTTGCTTAAACCACTTCTAGTTGGGCTTTCTGTAACTTGTATCAACAGCTGCACTGGAGAGCAAAGGATGTGGACGTAAGCAATTTGCCTGGAGGAAACCCAGATGGCCAATAAGCATGATAAGATGCTCTACCTCAGAGGCAGGGAATGCAGATTCAAATGAGATACCACTTCACACCCATCAGATTGGCAAAAATAGAAAGTCTAACAAGAGCAGATGTTGGCAAGGATGTGGTCAGA
The DNA here is from genome assembly GCF_039906515.1 of Pseudorca crassidens. Lineage (NCBI taxonomy): Eukaryota > Metazoa > Chordata > Mammalia > Artiodactyla > Delphinidae > Pseudorca > Pseudorca crassidens. Next base: position 40,281,909 of record NC_090314.1, read on the forward strand.
TAGGACATCTTGTACAAATGCTGGTGGTGAAAGCATAAACTGGCTTAGAGAGCAGCTTGGCAGTACTAGTCTAGGTGACAGGGTGCCTGCAACCCTGCCTTCCTGCTCCGAGCTGTGCACTCCAGAGATGGGTTAGACAAGCACAAGGGTGTTCATCGCAGCCCTGCTTATAACAGCAAAACACAGAAACAACTAAAAGGCCCATGAGTAGAGGAACTGATGAATAAGTTGTGGCTTATTCATATGATGAAATAGAAAACAGAAGTTAATATGAATGAACCAAAGCCACATGTATTAATGTGGCTGCATCGTGGAAAACACCTCAAGTGAAAAAAAGACGCAAAATGATACACACAGCATGATGGTCATTATATACATTTTAATAATACAGAAAACATTACCATACGCTGCTTTATGAATACTTAAATGTGTAGGGAAAGTATGAAATTATGGGCTAGACTTAAAAGGTAAGGAAATTCTGACATATGTTACAACGTGGGTGAATCTTGAGGACATCCTGCTATTCGAAATAAACTAGTCACAAAGGGACAAATACGGTATGATTCCATTTATATGCTGTACCTAGAGTAGTCAAATTCATAGAGACAGGAAGTAGAATGGTGGTTGCCAGGGGCTCGGGGGTGGGGCCTGGGGAGTTATTGTTTAGTGGGTAGAGAGTTTCAGTTTGGAAAGATGAAAAAGTTCTGGAGATGGATAATGGCGATGGTTGCATAACAAGGCAAGTGTACTTAATGCCAATGAACTGTACACTTAAAATGGTTAAAATAGTAAATTTTATGTTATGTATATCTGACAATTAAAAATGGTAATTTAAGAATTATGGGCTAGGGACTTCCCTGGCGGCGCAGTGGTTAAGAATCCGCCTGCCGGGCTTCCCTGGTGGCGCAGTGGTTGGGAGTCCGCCTGCCGGTGCAGGGGGACGCGGGTTCGTGCCCCGGTCCGGGAGGATCCCGCATACCGCGGAGCGGCTGGGCCCGTGAGCCATGGCCGCTGGGCCTGCGCGTCCGGAGCCTGTGCTCCGCGACGGGAGAGGCCATGGCAGTGAGAGGCCCGCATACTGCAAAAAAAAAAGAAAAAGAATCCGCCTGCCAATGCAGGGGACACGGGTTTGAGCCCTGGTCCGGGAAGATCCCACATGCCGCAGAGTAACTAAGCCCGCGTGCCACAACTACTAAAGCCCGCGCGCCTAGAGCCGGTGCTCTGCAACAAGAGAAGCCATCGCAATGAGAAGCTCGCGCACCGCAATGGTAGCCCCTGCTCGCCACAACTAGAGGAAGCCCGCGTGTAGCAACGTAGACCCAACGCAGCCAAAATATTAATTAGTTAATTAATTTTTAAGATTATGGGCTATAAAGGATGCATTCCAAATTTGTGAGAGTGGGTAGGGTGGGCAACAGGACTGGGGATAAAGAGAAAGGGGATTGGGGCTTGGTAGCGCAGTGGTTGAGAAGCTGCCTGCCAATGCAGGGGACACGGGTTCGAGCCCTGATCTGGGAAGATCCCACATGCTGCGGAGCAACCGGGCCCGTGAGCCACAACTACTGAGCCTGCGCGTCTGGAGCCCATGGTCCACAACGAGAGAGTCCAAGATAGTGAGAGACCCGCGCACCGCGATGAAGAGTGGGCCCCGCTCTCCGCAACTAGAGAAAGCCCACGCACAGAAACGAAGACCCAACACAGCCAAAAATAAATAAATTAATTAATTTTAAAAAAGAGAAAGGGGATTGAACCTGTGCCCCCTGCATTGGGAGTGTGGAGTCTTAACCACTGGACCACCAGGGAAGTCTCTGATAGCATTTATAAATTCTGTTTGTTATGTGATTCTCTGAACTTTTCTTTTTTTTTGGCCCCTACCAGGGATCAAACCTGAGCCCATGGCAGTGATAACACCAAGTCCTAACCACTGGACTGCCATGGAATTCCCTGAACTTTTCTTATTTTTAAAGAAACTTTTCAAACTAAAAGTAAAAAAGTAAGTGCACATTCTTTTTCTTTTTTTTTTCTCTCAGAAACAAGAGTTCTCCAAAGTAGAACTGCCCTGAAGTGGCAACATTTGTCACCCAACCCTCGCCCTCAAGGCCACCTGAAGTGCAAAGGATTGAGTGTGGAGCCTGAAAGCTGGCTTTGCAGACAGTACCTAGGCCAGGCGCATGCAGCCTGGCCGAGCCCGGTGGAACCAGTTGGGAGGGGAGCTGGCAGGGCCAGGATTCTCTCTCCTTTGACCTGGGGCAGGTGAGGCAAAGGCTGGTGGGAAGGTGACTCTGAGAGCCAGTCTCTTCCCCAGGCATCCACTGCAGATCCAGAGAGCAGATGAAAAACAGAAACCAACATCAAAACACAGGAATGTGTAATAATAGCAGTTGGAGCAGTTCTACGAATCTGCTGATGACAAAATAATATTGCTCAATCTTTCCAGTTATTTTTTTTTCTTTGACCTCCCTGCATATCTCTGGAGCTCCGACGGCTATGGCTGTCTGCTTTGCAAAATACATATTTACAAGCCCTCTAAGCTTAGCTAAATATAGGCTTTCTTTTAAAGCAGCTGATGATTTGGAGAAATCTTTCCTCTGTCCTAACCCTTCCCTGCCCCCAACACACACACACACACACACACACACCCTGACTCTTCCTTCTTGGTCTCCTTCCTGAATCTCTAAGAGGTATCTGAACTTTCCAAGTGACACTAGAATGAAGCGTGGAGGGTGGATGAAAGAAAGCGGGGCAGAGCAGAGGGACCCAGGCAAGCCAGTCTCCCAGCTGTGGGAGGACCCCAAGGGGCACTCTTTCTGCAGGGGCACTGGGGGACTTGAGACACTAAGAGGAAGGAATGAAAAACACTTTGGGAGGTAGAGAAGGAAGGTCACCTTCACTCCAGGGATGATCCCAAAAGCTTTGGAGGAGCTGCAGGCAGGGGGTGCTTATATTTCAGAATTTCATATAATAGACCTTAAAAGGAAACAAGAGGCCCTATAGTCCAATGAAGACACAGGTGGAGATGCAAATACCGATGCCCACTTTCAGTCGTACCTCCCCACACGTGTACACGTGTGCACACACACCCATACACATTCAGATATACATGTAATCAATAACAACCAAGCTCCTACTTTGTGCCAGGAGCTGTTCTAAATGTATTTAATTCTCACAACACTATGAGGTTGGTCTGTTATCTCCATTTTACACATGAAGAAATTTGTTGAAGTCCCTTAACTGGGCAGTGGCAGGTTGGAGATTCTAACAAAGATGGTCTGGCTGCAAAGCCCATGTTCTGCTCTGTTCCAGAATTGGGAACAACCAGGATCACCTATGCTCGGGAGACACACTCAGACATTCAAATTTGAGCAAGTTGAGGAAATTGGGGCTTAGGGAGAGGAAACAACTAGCCCAAGGTCACTCAGCAAATGGGTGGAGCTAGCGCTCGGTTCAGACCTTGTGAACCCTGGTCTCTTTCCTCCAAAACTGGTAAGTCACTTCCCCCTTCAAGTCTCAGCCTTCCTCATTCCCCCTGGGAAGGGGTCAGCCAAGGGCCGCTAAAGGCCCTTCAACACTGACATCCTGGATTTGAGCTCTCCTGTATATAAAACATGTACGCATAGGCAAGCCTTTCCAGCATCCTTGGATTAGCCCAAGTCCCTGGCAAAGGAGGACAGATGAAGGAGAGTGATTGGGGCAGGGGCCACTGGCTCACTACAAAACGACCAAAGAGCGGGGTCTAGGCCAGTCTTTGCTCAGATGACCCTAGCCACGGAAACACCACTTTCCGAGGCTGAGTCTCAAGGCCCCAGGGCTGGGAAGAGAAGGCAGCCTTGGCACCCAGCCTGGATGTGAGCCCAGGGTGCTAAGAGCTTGGGATTTATCACAAATCAGGTCTGTCCCTGCCTTCATCACCTTCATCACCTGTCTTTGCAGTTAACACCTGGTGTTTAAAACTATGAAGCCTCGGGCTTCCCTGGTGGCGCAGTGGTTGAGAGTCCGCCTACGGAAGCAGGGGACACGGGTTCGTGCCCCGGTCTGGGAAGATCCCACATGCCACAGAGCAGCTGGGCCCGTGAGCCATGGCCGCGTGTCCTGCGCATCTGGGATCAGAGGGCCCCCATCAGATTTGAGGGTAGGTGGGAAAACAGGGAGGAGCTTTATCTGGAGAATAAAGATTACCTCTCCCTATAGAAGCCTCCAGGCTTTTTAGCAAGAACTGGGGAAGGCACACACCCTATTTTCTGTGTTCCACACTTTCACCTCAGTTTACCCTTATCAGAGCACAGAGAGGCTAAGGGATTTGTCCAGCGTCACACAGCTAGTAAGTGGTGGAGCCAGGATTTGAACTCTGGCAGCCTGGCTCCTGCGCCAGCTTTGGGAACCACTCTATTCCACGTCAGAGGTAAGGAAGGAACTTCCATTCAAAGACCATCAGGCAGCTCCACAAAGGAAAAAGTAGAGAAAGAATGGCTAAATTACCCTGGGAGATAAGTAAGGATCTGAGGATCACAGCCTGAGGAATGAAAATTAGGTTCACACCCTTCAGTTTGGGCGTAACCCTCCCCAAAGTAACCGCCCTCCTCACCCTCCCTGCAGGTGTGATTATTGCCTCAGGCAGGCAGGGACTGGGTGGAGAAGATAACAGCCATTCCCCACTCCTCTCACAGGCCAGCCGGCCTGGCGCCTGACCCCGGGGAAGGAGTGAGGTGCTAAAGCACTCATTGCTCCATAACAGCTTCTTCGGGAATACTGGCAGGGGGTGTCGCCCAGGAAATAACGATCCCCCTCGTTAGCCTCAGTCCTCCGAGCTCTGGGCTGGCTCCAACTGTCCTGCATCCCGAAGTACTTAAAAGAGTTTCACTCTTGGAAGTCTCAGGACAAGGGGGACTCAAGCATCCCGAGTCTAGTCCACTCCAAGCTGCTGCTGGAGATGTTGTTGGGGGTCGGGGTGGGGAGCGTCCACTGGGCCTGACTTGGTTCCCACCTCCTCCTCTCGTCCTTTAGAAGCTGGATTCCCCACCTGGCCAGAAGCATGGGCACTGACCCCTTGGGCTGGGACCAGTTAGAATGACTCACCAAAGGGTGTGGGAGATTCTGGGCGGAACACCCAGGGGCCTGTGCCCTCCCCCAATCCACACAAGAGCTTCTGAGGACACCGCCCAAACCCCCAACTAGGTGAGACTTCTGTCTCACCCAACTTCTATAGTGAGGTTGAGCGGGGGCGGGGCCGGGGGCGGGGGCGCTGTGGGTGGGGAGGTTCAAATCCCAGACTTGAGCTTGGAAACCCAAGTCCCAAACCTCCTGCTCAGAACCCAGATCGTTCCTCTCCGTTACCCTCAGGATTGCCAGCCTCAAGATCCAGTCCTGTGGTTCCTCGCCCCTCCCTGTCCCAATATTCAGGGTTCCCAGGCGGCTTCCCACACCCCATCCCCCACGCTCTTTTGCACGTGCTAACCAGTTTATATCCCACAAAACCCACACATATCCCAACAGTGGAGAGGTGAGAGGATTCCTTTCGACAGCCCTTCCAGGCAAGGGCAGTGGGTAGTGGGAGATTGGGGAGAAGAGGAAGAGGATGGAAGGGAAGAGGGCGGGGGAGGAGGCAGAGGCTGCCGGAAGGCCCGAGATGCAGGAAGCAGCTGGGAGTGGGGGGAGGCTTTGTGCCTGAGTTGTTCTCTGGGTCCTAGGGTCCACAATGTTCATCATTTTCTGGGATCTGTGGAGTGAAGCCGTGCATCTGGATCTGTCATGGTCTAGGGGGTGGACCTTCACTCCCAGGCCCTGGCATCCGGGGAAGGGTAGAGGGCAACCCCAGGCCCCTTGTTGTGTATGTGGGGGTTGGGGGGAGCATCAAAACAGCTGCCAGGACAGGGAACGTATAGGTCACTGCCCCCCTTCCCCCTCCCTCCCCACACACACTTGCACACAGTGGCCAGAATCCTTTAGAGTAGAGATCCAAGCTAGAGCTCTCACTGGTGAAACTCTGGCCCGAGGCCTCCAGAATTCCTCCTCCAAAACTCCTTCTTCCTGTTTGAGAGGCAGGAGTGCTCTAGTAAGGCCGCGAGGACAGGCATACCACCCCTTCTTTCCCAGCCTGGGTGCAGTGCAGGCAGGTGACAGGACACCCTCTTCGGAATGGCAGAGGGCAAAAGCCAGCTTCGGACTGCCACCTGGGTGATGAGGACCATCTCCTTTCTCTCTTCCCCTTCCTCCTCCACCATAAGGCCAGCAACACTGGGCCAAGGTTTCACGCGTTAAAGGGCGCAAAATGTTCCCTATGGGAAATTGTTAAAATGCAGATTCCAGGGCAGTCTGAATTTTAAAAATTTTCAAAGTGAACTATACTAGGAAGCTCCGAGGACCTTGAAGGAAATGATCCTTTGCCCCTCCCCACTGTTCTCCCTCCACACCTCGGGTAGAGGAGGGCCACACTGAGACCACAGTGGTTGGCTTGCCAACCCCCAAAATTTAGTGGGAGTGCGGTTATGTGGGTTGTGAAAAGCCACAGTCAGAGGTTGGGATGGAAGGGTTGAAGTGTACAAGCCAGCGTCTGGGGTCAGTGGAAGGCTGTGGCGAGGAACGGGCAGGGGAGGGGAATACAATCGCGTGGAGGGGAAGGGGAGGGCTCACAGGCTCCGGCCCCGGAAATCCGATCCCTTTAGGACCCAGAGGTGCCAGTCCCCAGCGGCGGCTGCGAGAAGGGCAGCCGCTTGGTCTCCGGCAGCCGCCGCTCGGGCAGAGCCAGAGAAAGACCGAGGCTCGGGGCGCGGGGGGGAGGGAGGGAGGGAGGGTAGTGCAGCGGCGGAGCGGCCCGGGCCGGCCGAGCAGCCATGGGCGCCCTGGTGCCGGGCCCCCCAAGAGCCAAGGCCCCCGGCCGGGGTTGGGGGTGCCGGGGCTACCAGCCCCGCTGACACCGCCTCGGACGATGTGAGCCGGCGCCTCCGCTGCTGCTTCGCGGGCAGGGCTCGCAGTCCCACCGGCCCCGGCCGCCGCTTTTCTAATTTGGGTGGGGGCGACCGTTCCAGGCCGCTCGGTCTTTGGTAGAGGGGCTGGCTGTCTTTGGCAGCTTGACTGGGGGAGGCGACCCACACAGGGCTCTCGGAGATATTTTTTCCCTTTTTTTTTTTTTAAAGCGAGGTTAACTGTTTTGAGCAGCTTGGTTTTGGGGGAAGGCTAAAAAAGGCCTTTCGGGGTTCCTTTTCTCTGGGGGAGGGGGCGGTGGTCCCGACTTGGCCAGCCGCCTGTTGGAAGGGGGGAGCGGGAAGCGTGGGGATGAGAACCCGGCTCCCCCCACTATGATGAAGACGGAGCCGCGGGGGCCCGGGGGTCCCCTCCGGAGCGCTTCCCCGCACCGCAGCGCCTACGAGGCGGGCATCCAGGCTCTGAAGCCGCCCGACGCGCCCGGGCCAGACGAGGCACCCAAGGCGGCCCACCACAAGAAATATGGCTCCAACGTCCACCGCATCAAAAGTATGTTCCTGCAGATGGGCACGACGGCGGGCGCGCCGGGCGAGGCGGGCGGCGGCGCGGGCCCCACTGAGGCCTTGCGGGCGCCCGAGCGCGGCGTGCGCCTGTCGCTGCCGCGGGCCAGCAGCCTAAACGAGAACGTGGACCATAGTGCCCTGCTGAAGCTGGGCACCAGCGTGTCGGAGCGCGTGAGCCGCTTCGACTCCAAGCCCGCGCCCTCCGCTCAGCCTGCGCCGCCGCCGCACCCGCCGTCCCGGCTGCAGGAGACGCGGAAGCTGTTCGAACGGAGCGTCCCGGCGGCCGCGGGCGGCGACAAGGAGGCCGCGGCCCGGCGGCTGCTGAGGCAGGAGCGCGCCGGCCTGCAGGACCGGAAGCTGGACGTCGTGGTGCGCTTCAACGGCAGCACCGAGGCGCTGGACAAGCTGGACGCCGACGCCGTGTCGCCGACGGTCAGTCAGCTCAGCGCCGTCTTTGAGAAGGCCGACTCGAGGACCGGCCTCCACCGCGCGCCGGGGCTGCCCAGGGCCGCGGCCGCCGGGGCGCCCCAGGTCAACTCGAAGCTGGTCAGCAGGCGGTCCCGGGTGTTTCAGCCGCCCCCGCCGCCGCCCGCCCCGTCGGGGGATGCCCCAGCCGAGAAGGAGCGCGGCCCCGGAGGGCAGCAGCCCCCGCAGCACCGAGTGGCCCCCGCGCGGCCGCCCCCCAAGCCTCGGGAGGTGCGCAAGATAAAGCCGGTGGAGGTGGAGGAGAGCGGGGAGTCGGAGGCCGAGGCGGCGCCCGCGGAGGTGATCCAGGCGGAGGTGACGGTCCATGCGGCCCTGGAGAATGGCAGCGCCTTGGCAACCACCGCCAGCCCCGCGCCCGAGGAGCAGAAGGCCCAGGCGGCCCCCGAGGAGGAGGCGGCGACCGTGGCGGCGCCTGAGAGAGGGGTGGGCAATGGCCGGGCTCCGGACGTGGCCCCCGAGGAGGTGGACGAGTCCAAGAAGGAGGATTTCTCGGAGGCGGACTTGGTGGACGTGAGCGCCTACAGTGGGCTGGGGGAGGACTCTGGGGGCAGTGCCCTGGAGGAGGACGACGACGAGGATGAGGAGGAGGGTGAGCCCCCCTACGAGCCCGAGTCGGGGTGTGTGGAGATCCCGGGGCTTTCGGAAGAAGAGGACCCGGCCCCGAGCCGGAAGATCCATTTCAGCACGGCGCCCATCCAAGTAAGTGAACCCCCTCCCCGCCCCCGCGCCGCCCCTGCCACGTGCACGCAGTCGCCCCCGCCTCGCCAGCCAGCCGGGTTTGGCAGGCTGAGTCAAGCCCTGTCACCCAGCCCCCTTCCCAGAAGTTACCACCCTAAGGGGGGCGTGGGGGACTTCCAGCTGTTTGTCAGAGGGGGAAGATTTTTAGGCCTGAGCCGGGGTGGCCTGCTCTGACCTGCCCTCAGGTTCCTGAGCCCGCTGCCCCGCCCAGCTCTGGGGCTCACCTGCCCTGCCCTGCGTGGGTCCTGGGACACCTGCTTTCCCTTCCTTTCCCAGACCTTCGTCCTCCAGAGGCTGCCAGAGGCGTGGGCTTGGGTGGTGGGAAGGTGTGTCTGTGTATGTGTGTGTGCGTGTGTATCTGTGTCCTCAGGAGAGCCTCCCCACTTTGGTCCTTACTCCACTCTGGGCTGGAGGAGCCTGGGGAGCTTAGAAACACCCCTGCTTTCCCCCTGCACCAGAGCTGCATGGGGGGATGGAGGAGCAGGAACGTGCAGTGGCCTGCAGCCCTTCCTCCACAATGTCTGTAGCCCTCACCCCAACTTTACAGAACTGAAAGAGGGAAGCAGGTCTGTGAGGTTGAGCTGAGCTGGGGCCATGTGACTCGGGCCCTGTTCCCCGGGGTGTGTGCTGGGCCAGCTCCCGAGGTGGGGGTACAGGGTTCCACGGGGAGCAGGCGCTTTCTGTGGGTTTTGAGGAGACTAGGCCTTCTGAGGGGTGTGGAGAAGGGAGGGGGTGAGGCTGGGAAACCCCCAGGTGCTTTTGCTCTTGGCCTTGGCAGGGCCCAGGCGCTCTTGCCTCATTCTCTGGGTGCCCTCTTTTTTGGGGACTCAGCTGCGTGTACACACACACACACACACTATTGGTGATTGGTTTGTGGGTTGTGCCAGTGCCCTGAGATCCTCAGGAGAATGTTGATGGTGAGATCCCTGGGAGAATTAAGAACCACAGCCCTCCTACCACCACAGCCTTTCCTACTACCCTCCATTCTCGGCTGGCACATTCAGCCTAAAGGCTCTTTCTCATCACGCCAGGCTCAGCTGTGCCCAACTCCAAGTCTGCTTCGTGGGGGTGTCCAGGCCAAGGAAAGTCCAGCCTTTACCCCTCACCAGTCAAACCCTCATCTGTTTGACTGAAGTTTCCATAACTACTCCTGGACACTGAAGCTGCCCAAGTTTCCTCTCACCTGCCCCAGCATCTTAACCTCTGTTCCTCTCCCACCTCCACCCCAGGGGGCCTGAAAAGTGCTACTCCCCGCCTGGGCCAGCCCCTTCCCCCAGCTGTGACCTCACAGGCCCTTTCCCCTCCCCTCTCCTCTTCTGAAGGTGCTGGCATCCTGGAGGGAGAGAATTGAAGATTATGGGTGTTTCTGGGGACACTGAGGACAGAGGTGGGGACCACTGAGGCGGTCAGGACCTCCCCCCCCACCACCACCGGCAGTTTTCTGAGCTGTCTGATCCCCTCAGTTGGAGTTTGGTCTTTCAGCCCTGGGCCTCTGACTGTCTATATTTGACACCTTACCCTGATTTTTGGGTAGAAAATAGCACATGATTTGGAACAGTGCTCTCTGACTCCCTGGTGACTGTTGCTCGCCTGTGTGTGGGAGCCTGTGGTGTGGGGTGCCGCCTGTGCGTGTCTGACGTTTGACCTTACTGGGAATTTCCTCCCCCCACCCCCCAGTTTTTCCCTCTCTTTGCTGCGCCCCCTGCATTGATACTAAGTCCAGGTCTTGTGCCCCTTGGATGACCCAATTGTTGCCTTTACGGAGGCTTCTGCTGAGGACAGAGAGCTCAATTCCAGATTGTCACCTGGAGAGGGGGGACTGGGTCCAGGGCCCTGAGGTAGGCCGGGCACATGGTGGTGGGCAGTGGTGAGGGGTGGTCTGGGACCTCTGAGCCTGAGGCCTGGGTTTCCTGCAGGGGGCAGGATTTGATACGCTGAGAAAAGAGGGGAGTGCGAAGCCCAGGACAGGCTGTGAGGGTGTTATGGAGGGTGTGTGTGTGTGTGTGTGTGTGTGTGTGCGCGCGCGCTGTGAGGGTGTTATGGAGGTCACTGTGTGTGTGTGTGTGTGTGTGTGTGTGTTTGCGTGTGCTTACACAATGGGGGGGTTTTGTTGACCCAGGCCACCACATAGACTGAGGGATGAAGGGACCATCTCTGCTGGAGTAGAGGGTGAGGGTCAAAGGGACTCAGGTACAAAAGGGGGCCAAAGCCAGTTTGCCAGGTCTAGGCACACACCAGCCCCTGTCCCAGGGCCTGGGGCATATGTGCAAAGGGGACAGAGTCTCAGTGACCCACCCTCCAGTCTCATCCCGCCCTGTCACAGGCTAACCCCCGTGACCTTGGGCAGCGGACCTGGCATTTTGCACTATGTGTGGATGAGGTAGCCCGTCCCTCCCAGGAGCTTGGGGCTGCTGGCCAGATGTCAGGGGGGCAGCCCGACTACTGCACAATCCACAAGGAGCTTTTAAGGGTTTGTGTTCAACTTTCTCTGATGCTGTGAAGTTGAGGGCAGTGAGTTAAGTGACCACATGGACTCCTCCAGCTAGGAGCCCCCTTGTGGGAGTGGTGGGGCTTCGCGGGGGTGACACCAAACCAAGGCTGGGACACGAGAGTGCCGCTGCCGGCCTGGGTGCCCGTGGAGCCTGCTCCTGGAGGAGTGGGGCCCTGGCAGGGGCCTTGGGGGAGACGGTGCCCCACTTCAGCTGCTCAGGCCTCAGGCCCAGCCATCTGATAGAGCTGCTGCCACCCTTCGTCGCCCCCGCTTGGCTCCAAGTGGTACCAGCCTGTCGCTGCAGGCAGTGAAGCAGGAACACGTCATGGTACCCCAAATGGTGCTCATTAACCTCCCACCAGGGGCACCCTGCCTGGGCCCAGAATTAGGTACTCCTGCAGAGCCCTTGTCCTAACTTCTCTGCTCTTTGGAGGAGGGTCAGGCTGGGGAATTTCCCTTTCTGCTGAGAGACAGCAGAGGGGTACGGGGGACAGTAAGGCCGGGTTCGCTGTGGACAGTGTCAGAGGCTGCCACCTTCCCGCTCTCCTTGCTTTCTGCAGGGCACTGGGCCCAGGACCTCTGCCCAGGCCTCCTAGTGCCCTGGGGATAGGGGCGTACCTCAGAGAGCTGAGGTTCTAGAGGGAGACTGAGGCCTGGCTGTGCAGGCAAGGCCATAGGGGCTCCTCTGGCCTGCCCTCTCTCCATGGGGGTAGAGGTGGTCCTTCCTGCCTCCCTCCTCCACCCTGGCCTCCACTTCAGGTTCAGGTCAGCTGGGTCCTGGGTGCCCCTCTGCCTCTTTCTACCGCTCTCTCTCCTCCCTTCCCCCTCCCTGCGTCTCCACTCCCGTCCGCCACCCCCCAAATGTGGCATCCTCCAGCATCTCCTTCACTCTTTCTCCTCTTCCCCTCTTCCACCTCTTCCCCTCTTCCACTCATCCTGTTCCTTCCTCTCTCCTGCCGTCTGTGTCCGTGCCCACCCTCGCCTCTGTCTGGGACAGGGGCTGTCTGTCCATCTCTCTGTGACCTGGGGACCTGGGTTCCTGAGTGTGACCGTTTCTCCGGCATTGACCTTCCTTTCCTACTCCAGTTGGCCATGCTCATGTGGTCGGAGCTGCAGGGGAGTAATGGTGTGGATGCGGCAAGGCTGGCTCCCTTTCTCTCTCGCCCCACAGTTCCGGAACCAGAAGGGCCCCCACTCTGAGCTGGGGTCATTGCGGGCTGGGGGAGGCCTGTGTCAGGAGGGGAGCGCGGCGGGGGGCGCAGCCTGCCCGTTGGGCCCCCTCTCAGCGGTTTAGCGCTCGCCCTCCTGCGGGCTCCTCTGACAGGCGGCCTCCTCCCCAGGTGTTCAGCACCTACTCCAACGAGGACTATGATCGCCGCAACGAGGACGTGGATCCCATGGCAGCCTCTGCTGAGTACGAGCTGGAGAAGCGGGTGGAGAGGTTGGAGCTGTTCCCTGTGGAGCTGGAGAAGGGTGAGCCGGGCCTCCTGCGCCTCCTCCCCCGTGCCAGCTTCCACCCTGGACCCTCAGGCGCTTCCACAGACACGTTCTGCTTCTACCTCTAACTGGGCCTCTGTCAGCGCCCCACGGCCCCACAGACTCAGCCCAGCCCAAGCTCCTACCGCCACCACCCCTGTCATGCTGCACTATGTGCTTCTGAAGTCATCAGGCCCCCCGGGAGCACTGGGGGCTGGGTCCTGGGCTGTGTGGGCCAAGCCTTGATGGGAGAGCGACGGTGGAGGTGGGGGGCAGGCCTGGGTGGAATGGTCACATCTAACTACGTCCTTGTGTACAGTGAGGGGGCCGGGAAAAGAAGGGAGGGGCCGCTATAACAGCATTTAACAGGAAACCTGACCAGACTCGGGGGGATCCCCAAGGAAGTGATGCTTGAGTTGAGCCCTGAAGAGGAGATCAGGGGAGTGTGGGAGAGAGGAGAGACCTGGTGGATTCAGAGGGTGGGGGGAGAAGGGTGTGCAAACAAGGCCTTGTAGACCACTTTTTTCTAAGATGGACCGGAAGTCTTGCAAGGCCTGGGAAAGGTATTCTAGAGAGACCACACCAGGCTGTGCTGTGGGGTGAAGGGTTATAAGTGGATGGAGACGGGCCACTGCGGTGTGGACAAGACGATGGCCATGCGGGAGGTGGATGAACAACTTGAGAGCTTCTTAGAAGGTGGGATCGGCAAGAGTCGGTGGTTACTTGGCTTCCACAGAGGGTACGAGGGGGGCGGGAGGAATCCAGGTGGCTCCCAGGCCCCATGAAGGAGTGGCAGACAGGAAAAGCCTGTTTGTGGGGGAAGATCATGAGTTTGGATGTCAGAAGCCCGTTAGACAGGCGGGGGCAGCAGCTGTGGAGAGAGGAGTGGGTCTAGGGGGAGACAAAAGCGGGAGGTCTTGAATTGTAAAGGCTGTGAGCAGCGATGAGACTGCTTAGGGAGGGGGGAGATCATCCCCATCGTGGCTCCCTCAGTGGTCCTGTGGCCACCACACACCTGCATCTGCATCCAGACAGTACCCCTCAGCACCTCTGCTGCCCGTCTGTTCTTTGGATGGGGCAGAGGGCAGGCAGTGACCCAAGAGCATCCTAGTTGGCAGAGAAGAGGTGGCCAGAACCATGTCCCTTCCCCAGGTGTGGGACACCCCCACGTGGAGACTGCTTCTTGAGGTGAGGCCATACCTCAGCGTGAGGGTAGGGGATGGGGAGTCGCTCACTCTGTCCCCTGCAAGCCCCAGGCTGGAGCTCCTCACCCCACCCCCCTACCTGCTTCTCATCACCCTCTGCTTCGCAGATTCCGAGGGCCTGGGCATCAGCATCATTGGCATGGGGGCCGGGGCAGACATGGGCCTGGAGAAGCTGGGCATCTTCGTTAAGACTGTGACTGAAGGCGGTGCGGCCCATCGGGACGGCAGGTACCGCCTCCCCTTCCCTGATCAGCCATCATGTATGGGGCGGGCCACTACCTGTGTGGGCTCAGATGTTCGTGGAGCACTGCTGTGCCAGGTGCTGGTCCAGGCCCTGGGGGTACAGTGAACAGAACAGGCGGAGTGCTCGCCCTCGTGGCACGTGCATGCTAGGGGGCTGTGTGTAGGTGGTGTGTGTCCTGGTTTTGAGTGTGTGTTGGGCCATGGGGAGGAGAGCACGGGTGTGGAGGCTCTGTCCTAGCAGAGTACCTGTGAGCTTTTTTTTCGTTTAGCAAACACTGAGCCTCTGACCCTGTTGTAGGGCTGGTGCCAGGCGCTGGGGAGTCAGTGTTGAGGGCTTGCCCTCAGGAAGCATGCAGTGTAGTGAGGCAGATGGATGAGTAGTGGATACACAGAAAATGGTGAAACAGAGAAAAATACAGGGTGCCACTAAACCCTAAAACAGGAGGGCTTGACCTCTCTGGGTATCAGGGAAGTCTTCCTGGAGGAAGTGATGTTGGAGTTGAGACCCAAAGCATGAGCAAGAGTTAGCTAGGCTGAGGGAGTGGGGCAGGCAAGGCATTGCAGGCAGGGCACCGAAAGCAGGCAGGTATAGCTGGAGCTAGAGACCACAAGGGATCAGGTGTGCGGTGAGGCTGGAAGAGCCAGTGGGGGCATGCCAGGGAGGAGGCTGCTTCTTGCCTGTGTGCCTGTGTTTGGCCTCTGAGGCTGGAGGGTGTGAGTTCTGTGGGTCAGAGGGCTCAGGAAGACCCCCTGGAGTTACGGGCAGCCCAGTGACCCCTCTGGAGCCTCCCTACTGTGTGTGGATTGCAGAGGGGGAGCGGGAACAGCTGTAGGGCACCCCTGGGTTATTGTAAGTTAAAGGCTGATATCAGGGGTACCTTGTGGTACCTCTAAGCACAGACCCCTCCACGTGACAGAGGTGAGTGAGTGTCCTTGTGAGGACCGGGGTCATGATGCTGGAGGTGGGGTTGCCTCATTCAGGGAGCTTCTGTCTGCTGCAGCCCAGGTGGCATGGCGGGCTGGGGTTGGGGGGTCAGAGAAAAGGAAGGAAGGCCATCCCTGCTCTTTCACTTACCCCTCATTTGAACTTTCCAGAGCCTTTCCCATGGTCTCTCGTTGGCCGGGTGGGGAGTGTGTGTGCATGTGAGAGTGTCCCCACACGGGGCGTGTTGGTGTGAGCTGTTTACAGTAGGCTGTCTCCTCCATTTCTGTGTGGGAGCCCTGCGGGGAGGCCTGGCACTCTGGGGGGAGGTGGGAGTGGAGGAAGGAGGTGGCCGAGGGTCCCTCCCACGCTTTCGTCCCCCTCGGCGGCCTGTCTGGACCACCCCCATCTCCTTGTGTGGAGAACAAGGGCTTCCAGCACCACAGCTGGGGCGTGTTGGGGGCTGTGCACCTGTATGGGGGCAGGGGGTGACCCTGTGGGGCTGTGTGAGAACACAGGTCTCAGGCATTGGGAGGAAATCTGCGGACTCGGGTCTGCACGGAAATGGACGTATAAGAAGGCTGTGTGTTACGTGTGCGCGGCAGGCCCTTGCTGGTGTGCATGGCCGTGATGAGCTCTGTGGGTGTCGCACTGGTCCGCCGAGTGTGGTGGAGGAGGGGAAATAGCTCGTGATTGTCATGGCAAGTGTGCTTGCCACCATTCCTGGTCCTGGATGCCTGGTCTCACTGCCCATGGGCCTGGCTGATACCTGGTCCTCCGGCCTCATGCATCTTATGCAGGCAGACAAAGTACCAGGTCCCTGTGGGGACTGAGCCTTGAGTTACTGATGGGAGGGGGGCCATGTCTACCCCAGCTCCACAGTTCGCCTCGTGACCCCCCCTAACCAGTGTCACCTCCCATAGGATCCAGGTGAATGATCTCCTGGTGGAAGTGGATGGAACAAGTCTGGTGGGAGTGACCCAGAGCTTTGCAGCCTCCGTGCTCCGGAACACCAAGGGCCGTGTGCGGTGAGGCCCGGGAGGGTGGGGGCGGTGGGCAGTGGGAGAAGACAGGAGGCTCAGCCCTCATCTGGCCACTTTGCCCAGCTGCCCACGCCTAGTGAAGACTCTGGGTGGCCCAACTTACAGAGGAGCTTTCACCATCTCCCTGCCAGAAGGAACTGCTGTGTGCCTATCCCCTGCCCTGTCTGCCTTCGCATCTCTAGCCCCTGACTGCTGCTAGCCACCAGCACTCAGGCTTCAAGGCCCGTTGTCCACCATGCCTCCACACTGGCCTCTTGGGCTTATTCTCCTTTCTCCCTGCCTGTCCTGACTCATTCATTGAAGATCCAAGACGTGCAGGGAGAACGCCATCCAAATTGCAGTTCATCCCTCCCTCCTCTCTAGCCTGGTGATTCCTGTGAAGACTCTCCTCCCTGGGTCTGTCAATTAAAGGGGTTGGGTTAGAAGCTCCCTACGTTCCTCTCTGGCATAACATTCAAGGACCACTCCCTGCCCCCTCCAAGAGGGGCAATGCCCCCAGAAAAGGGTGGTAGAGAAACAGGATGTGGGTGGCCACGGAGAGGAGGGGCTGGTGCCTGGAAGTTCCACTATTTCCTCTCCATCCTAATCTCTAGTTGCCATCATCCCGCCCCTTCCTGAAGCTCAGGGCCTTGGAGTGCACACAAGACACCCGTCTACAGCCCCAGGGTCAGCTTCGCCAATCCCCTGCCTCGTTTTCTCCCATGTGGTGGGGGAAGAGCTCCTACGCTGGCGCCTCCCGAACTCCTGTCCCCTGTGGCCTAGCCTGAAGTTTGGCTGACGTCTCCCCTCCCCACAAACTGGCCAGAAGGGCTAGTGGGCCTCTGCTTCTCCTGGGAAGGAAACCCAATAAGGGCCCCCTGCTACCCCATTCATTATTAACACTCTGCAGTCTCTGGACTCAGTTCTTTCATTTCACCTCCCTGGGAGGACCTGGATGCGGAGAGGGGAATACCAGCGGGGAGGATGGTGGCATTTTCCGGCCAAGGACAGAGACAAAGGGAACGATGCTGGTGCCTCCGCAGATTTATGATTGGCCGGGAGCGGCCGGGTGAGCAGAGTGAGGTGGCCCAGCTAATTCAGCAGACCCTGGAACAGGAGCGATGGCAGCGGGAGATGATGGAGCAGAGATACGCCCAGTACGGGGAGGATGACGAGGAGGTAGGGACTCCGCCTGGCTGGCAGCGTCATCGCCCCCTGGTGGCTTGATGGAGTATTATAGCCGTCCTCTGCCTCTGCCACTTTCCAGGCCTTGTGAAGAACCCCAGAGCAACGCTCCTATCCTGGGGGAGCCCCCAGTCTGAGGGAGGCGATGCAGACCTTTCCCTTAAAGAACCTCTAGTCTGATGGAAGAGTCACACCCTCTGTCTTCAGAAAGCCTTCCTGGTCCTACAAGAAAAACGTAGTTCCCTCTAAGAGCCCCCACTCTGAGGGGACCTAGTCTGAGGAAGGAGACAGTTCCAGACCTCAGGGGACCTGCTGTGTGAGGGGGAAAGCAGAGGCTGTTTCTTCAGGGCCCTCAGTCTCACAGGGGAATTACCCCTGTCTTCTGGGGACTCTCCAGGCTGTTGGGGGTAGACACAAACCATGCCCCTGGGTGACCCCCAGTCTGCTGAGGGCAGCGTGAACCACACCCCTGGGTGGCCCCCAGTCTGACATGGGCAGACTGCTGCTGGCCTAGGCCCCAGTCCTCAGGGCTGAGGGAGGTTGTGGTGGGCAGGGTGCACAGCCGCCTGTCTCCCTTCGCAGACAGGAGAATACGCCACTGACGAGGATGAGGAGCTGAGCCCCACGTTTCCAGGTGGCGAGATGGCCATCGAGGTGTTCGAGCTGGCAGAGAACGAGGATGCCTTGTCCCCTGTGGACATGGAGCCTGAGAAGCTGGTGCACAAGTTCAAGGAGGTGGGCAGAGGGGTCCCTGGGCTGGTGGAAGGCAAGGGCAGGCTGGTATCCAGCCCCGCAGTACTGCCTGCCCCAGCCCGAGCTGAGTGCCTGTGCCCCTGCCCCCACAGCTCCAGATCAAGCATGCCGTGACCGAGGCGGAGATCCAGCAGCTGAAAAGAAAGGTAAGAGCGGCGGGGAGTGGGGGTGGGGCGCTGGGGGAACGACCCCTCCACCCTCACACTGCACACGCTGGCCCTTGCCCTCCACCCACAGGTGCGTGCAGAACCAGCCGCTCTGAGGTGAGGGAGGGTAGCGTTAAGAGCACAAGCTCTGGACCCATCTCTCCACCACTCACTTGCTGCTCTGGGTCTCATTCTCCTCACCTGTAAAACGGGTTGATAACAGTGCCAACACCGTAGGATCACTGTGAGGATAAAATAGAATAATACGCGTAAAGTCCTTAGTACAGTGTCTGACACATAGTAGGTGCTCAATAAAAAGTTGTGCTGTTAGCCGTCAGCATTCTAACAGCTGAACGTGGATGTCTTCACGTTCACGCAGTCCCACACGTGTCCTCTACACACAAGCCCAGCGGTAAACGTAAACCATCCAGGGGTCCAGGCACGTGGTACCCACAGACTCACTCACCCAGACACCTAGAGACACCCACTCTGCTCAGACATAACACGGGGACAACGGACCCATGCTTCACATGGCAATACCTCTGTGTCCGTCTGCTGTGTCCGTCCGCTGTGAGACACAAGAAGAGTGTCACAGGACGTGCGCATTCTCACAGAGATGCTGATGCTACCAGTTGGTGCACACACGTGACATCTACAAACACACATATGTGCTATGTACAGACACCCACATGAGCACACTGGGTGCCCACACCCTCACAGGCATAGATACACAGACTTCTGATACACAGTCTGTACTGGGTCCCTGCTGGGCCTGGACATTAGGAGTCCCAGTTCCCCTGGGGCTTCCAGTGTGGCAGGGAGAGGCAGGGGCACATAGGGACTGTGCAGACATGGTACACACATGTGCACTCCCACATGTGGGCTTAGACCAGCACACCTGGAGAGAGGAGAGCGTGAAACAGCCCCAGGGGGAGGGCAGGGTTTAGATGACTGAGGCAGGGGAAGGGCATTCCTGGCAGGGAGACCAGCGTGAGCTTGGAGGCTGGCTTTGGAAGGAGGCCCACAGGCTGTGGCAGCCGTTCCTGTGGGGGAGAAGTGGGAGACAGCTGGACCGCCAGGGTGGGCTACGCTTGCAGTGTCCTGACACCCTGCTAAGGGCTCCAGCCTTGATTCTTTGGCCGTATGGGGCCACGAGGGGGAAGGTCACTGCCGACAAAGTGGGAGGCGTGGGGGTGAGCAGGACTTGGAGGCCGGCGAACCAGTTAGAAACCCGGGTGATGTCCCAGCAGGGATGGGCAGGGCTGCCCAGGGCACAGGCAGAGGGAATGGATAGGAAGGGCGGGTTTGAGTTGCATTTTTTAGGGTGAGGTGACAGGCCTTGTTCCTGGGTAGATGCGGAGCATGAAAGGGAGGAGCTGCTGGGCGCCTTCTAAGTGCTCAGCGCCATCTAGGACCTGTGATGGGCGAAAGCAGATTTGATCCTTGCCCTTGTGCGGCTTAGAGTCTCTGCACCGACACTGGTATCACAGAAGCTGACCCGGGCTCTAGAGGAGAGGACAGGGCCGCTGAGCTAGAGCCAGCAGAGCCTGATGCAGCCGGGCTGTGTGTGGGCTGTGCTGTCAGAGGGGAATCACGGGAGACTTCTAGGGAAGTGATGCACTAAGGAGAGGGCCTAAGGGTGAGCTAGTGGGAAATGACGAGGCGGTGGGAGGGTAGGTGTGGGCATTCCAGGCACAGGGAACGGGGAGGCAAAGGCCCTGCAGCAAGAGGGAATGTGGCAGGTCTGAGGATGTGCACGAAGGCCTGTGTGGCTGGGACACAGAGGGCAAGGGGTGTTTGCAGCCAACGAGGTTTGAGGGGCAGGCAGTGGGGCTTGAAGCTGAGCCCTGGGGTGGCAGTGAGATGACGGCACCTTTGGATGGAGGTGGGCTAGTCAGAAAAGGAGGAATAGGTTTGTGTGGGTGGGGGCAGGGTGCCTCTGAGGAGCTGGGAGTAAATCTGGGCTGGAGGTGCGGGGCTCAGTACACAGAGGTGGTGAAGGAGGTGAGTAGAGAGAGAACAGAGTCCCCAGGACTGGGCTGTGGGCGCTGGGAGGTCTGCACTGGGGTGGCCAGGGAGCTGGGAGAGGAGCCAGGACTGTTGAGGAAGCCACAGAAGCCAGGGCTGCAGAGAGGGGATAGAGGGCAATGGTGACCCTCACCTGCCCTGCTCCTTTACCTCCACCATCTCACTGCAGCCTCTGTGAGCTTGGCAAGGAAGGAATCACTCCTGCTTTACAGATGGGAGGACTAAGGCTTAAGACAGAAGTGGCCTTACCCCAAGGCCCCGAGCTAATCAGCGATGATCCTGGGCCTCCGGCCTTCTAGGAGTGTGGCACGTGTCAGGGCCCCTGGCTGGGAAGGCTGAGGTTGTGGTCCCACCTCGTCCCTCTCCAGCATTCGGTTCTCAGGCCCAGCCAAGGAGAGTCAGTAGCTGGGGGGCAGTGGGCTCCGTATCTGCGGGAATCATCCAGCGACTCTGGCCCCCGCCAACCCAGGGGTGTTTCTTCCTCTCAGCTGCAGAGCCTGGAGCAGGAGAAGGGGAGGTGGCGGCTGGAGAAGGCCCAGCTGGAGCAGAGTGTGGAGGAGAACAAGGAGCGCATGGAAAAACTGGAGGGCTACTGGGGCGAGGCCCAGAGCTTGTGCCAGGCCGTGGACGAGCACCTGCGGGAGACCCAGGCCCAGTACCAGGCGCTGGAGCGCAAGTACAGCAAGGCCAAGCGCCTCATCAAGGACTACCAGCAGAAGTACGTGGCTGGGGCTGGGCTTCCTGGGCCTAGGGGGGCTGAGAGGCCTGTGGTGGCCTTCCCTCCCCACCCCAGCCAAGTCGGGAGGCAAGGAGCACAGAAGTTGGAGGGCCCTGTGGTGGGGATGCCCGGGTTTGTAATGACTGGGCCCCAGAGGCTTTGGGAGGAGCTGGGACCTCCCGCCCTGAGGACAAGGAGCCGGCAAAAGCGGCCCAGGTGGAGCCGAGGATGGGGCCGAGGACCCTGAGACGCTCTGGATGGAAGCTAGACCAGACCCCCTTACCCACTGTCTGTCTCCCACTGGTACCCAGGGAGATTGAGTTCCTGAAAAAGGAGACGGCACAGCGCCGGGTTCTAGAGGAGTCAGAGCTGGCGAGGAAGGAAGAGATGGACAAGCTCCTGGACAAGGTAGGCCCAGGGGTGCCCTAGGGGCAGGCAGGTCAGCCCCCCTCTGGCACCCACCCTGTGGATCCTGCAGGGAGAGAGAGGAGTCATGCTGCTGGCTGGGAGCTCAGGGTCATGTCTCCTTCAGGGGGGCCCGAAGGGCAGGGACCATGCCCAGCGCCCAGGCCTGACTCCCTCTCCCCTTTGTTTTTCAGATCTCGGAACTGGAAGGAAACCTGCAAACACTGAGGAATTCCAATTCTACTTAACAGGAATCATTCCTTGACCGGACAATAATTAATCCCCTCCCATTGTCCTCCTCCCTCCCCTGTCCTCAATACTTCACCCCGCCCCCTACCAGCCTGGGGACAGGTGCCCCGACTCCCCCACCCCTCCACCCCACCTCCCCCAGCTTCAGGGACCAGAGGGCCCATATTACAGGCCCCCTTAAGGTGGCCCCGGGCAGACAGGTGGCTGGAAGGATGGCCTCCTTCTAGCCTTTGGGGCTGAGGCACAGAGGCCATGGGATGCCACGGGCTGGCCTGGGTGGTGGATGGACACGAGGACCTGCAGACCAAACTGCCAGACGTTACAACCTCCAGCCTTTGTCTCTGGACTGGAAAGGGGCCGGGGGCTCTCCCAGCATCTCACCACCTGGAGGCTGCTCCCTGCTCACGGGGCTCCTAGGCGGCCCCTGGGCCTCTTGACTTGAGTCTACCTTCCTGTCCCTTCCCCGCTCCCCCGTCATCGTGCTGTTCTGTTGCATCCTGACCCTCCTGCTGGGAGGGGTTGCCTCTACACCTCTCCTCCCATCCCTGTCTGCCCTCCCAGGATGGGTAGCGTCTACCCAGAGCCTGGAGGCTGGGCCTGGCCCTGCACTGATTTCTCACGTATCCTGCGTGAAAAGGGGAGAGTCCGGGACACCTGATGTCCAGCTCCCTCTTTGCTCCGGGCAGCAGCCCTCAGTCTCTCCTTGTGCCTCCCCTCCCCCAGGTGCCAAATAGCCATAACCTCTTCCTGGAACTGTTCTGCGGCCTCTTTGGGGACCAGGTTTCCTGGCCAAGCTTGGGAATGAGCGGGAGGACAGGAGGTCAGCTTAGGGGGCCTGGTTTTAGGCAAGGGGAACATTTGTCACTGGAGAGCCAGGCCCTGTCCTGCCCTACGCAGGGCCACACCTGGAAGCCTTGTACCAACATGGCAGAGTTTCAGCCTCACCCCACCCACACCCACAGTTTTCCAATGTTTTGACTGGAGGGCAAAATTTTACTACTTTTCATCTTTTTGGAGACCAGGGCTGCCCTGCTGGCAGCCTGCTTTCTAAGTGAAATCGACTCCGTTTCCCCACTTTAACCCCAAATTGGGGCTTGGACCAAGGGAGGTGAGACCCTCACCCCAGGTCCCCTCCCCTTTCAGATGACATCTCTCATTCTGCCTCTTCCTCATGCCCCTGCCTCAGCCTGGGTTTTTGTTCTTTTTTTAAAAAACGACGCTTGTTCCATCCATTTTGGCTTTTCCTCGTCCCCTGTAAATAGACCATGCCATCGATCAGTATTTCTCAGCACCCACTTCCTGCCCCCAGACGTGCGCCTACCCCCGAAGGAGCTGGCTGTCTCAGTGCCTGGGCCCGTGCACTTCACCTCCTCGGCCTCAGCAGATGGAGGGGGCGGGGCTGGGTGGGCGGGGCCGTGGGGGGGTGCTTCTGGTTTCTCCGGCCGGGGCCACCTCTGTCCCGCCTTCCACAGGACTGCGTCTCTGTATATAATATATATATGTATGTATTGTTCCCGGTTTTGTACGGACCATGCCCTCTGTCAGGTCGTCCCCATAAAAGCAGCCCCCAGAGCCTTGCTGCCTGGTTTCTTGATTCGCAGGAGGGGGTGGGGGGCAGAGATGCCAGTCTGAGCCCAGTGGTCTCCCGCTAGTGCTACCTCTGACCCTGAGGATCTTTATACTGAGAACGCTTGTTCCCGCAAACTCCATCTGCCACCATCCCCCCACCGCCCCCCATCCCTTCCGGGCAGGGCTGGCGTTTCTAGAGCTTTCCTTAGGCTCATCGCTTTCCTCTTTTTCAAGGTCTCTGATGGAATTCAAAGGATGGGTTAGATATAGTAAGGTGAACCCTGAGTCCCTCCCCTGAGAAGTGTAACCTGATGGGGATACCCAGCCCCTAGTTTTCTGGAGGTGCAGCTGGGGGTGGGAGATGATATGTCAGAGCAATTTTGTCGCCTGGGTTCTAGAGATTCCCTCTGGCAGTAGCCAGAGAGGCCTTAAGTAGTCCTAGACCTCTGCTCTGTGCCAGCAGGTTTGGTTGCTAACTCGCCAGTTCTAATACCAACGGGTCTGGGAGTCCAGATGCCAGGGTTCCAGGGACAAACTTCAGTGAAATCCCAGACAGAGATGAGAGCAGGGGGCAGTGGGGCCTCTCCTTGCTCTGGGAGCTGTGTGCTATGTGTGAGAAAAAAGTACAAGACACTTGTGTTCAGTGGCCCGGCCACCAAGAGGATTCTCACAGTCCCCTTTGCCCTAAAGAATGGAAGTCCCAACATTAGGGCCCTTCAAAGTCACTTTGGTGGGTCCCTGACAAACCCGAGACGAGTGGCCTCTACCAGAACTCCCAGTGGCAGTCGGCTCCTGGGGTGGCCACTCCCTTCTGGATGGCTCTGTCACACAAGTCTCCTTCATGTCAAGCCAAATTCTGGCTTCCCATAGCTTCATTCCAAAAATCCTAGTTCTACACCTCAGGGCCATATATAACCAGTCCAATTCTGCCACCCACCTAAGATCACCTGGGAACCTGGAGATGGTGGCCATGCCTCTAGGCGTTTTCTCTTACAAGTGGATCTTCCTTGGAACACTGCTGGGAAGACAAATCCAGGTGGCTGAATCCCAGGATCAGAAACCACCAAACCACAAGGTCACAGGTCATATCTCCAGAGTTACAGGTGACTTGGGCCCTGCTCAGGCAACCTGGCCAAGAAGACCCAAGGAGGACTTCCCTGGTGGCAGAGTGGTTGAGAATCCGACTGCCAATGCAGGGGACCCGGGTTCGAGCCCTGGTCCGGGAAGATCCCACGTGTTGCGAAGCAACTAAGCCCATGCGCCACAACTACTGAGCCTGTGCCCTAGAGCCCATGAGCCACAACTGCTGAGACCGCGTGTTACGACTACTGACGCCTGCGCACCTGGAGCCTGTGCTCCGCAACAAGAGAAGTCACTGTGATGAGAAACCCACGCACTGCAACGAAGAGTAGCCCCCACTCGCCACAACTAGAGAAAGCCCGCACGCAGCAACGAAGACCCAACGCGGCCAAAAATAAATAAATTCATTAAAATAAAAAAAAGGTCCCAAGGAGTGAAGTGGCTGGATCTTCCTGGGTGGCGAGGCAGACACGGGGGTTGTGATGAGGGCTTCTGTTGATCTGACCAGAGCAGAGCATCCAGGGTGGGGTCCTGCCCCCGTCTGTCCTGTGTATTAGGTGAGGGGCTTGCACCCCGTATGTTCCAAAAGGTGGAATCCCTTTGGAAAGTAGCCCAAGTCAAAGCCTGAGTGTGGTGCGTGGCTGGGGACGGTGTGTGTGGCTTTGCGAGTTCCTCAGGCCTGAGAGGTGACTCACCTGTGAGCTATGTCAAGTAGCCATGGGCAAGCCTGTGTGAGGCGTTACCCCAGCCCTGCCCTGCCCCCTCCCCAGTTCTTAGGAGCTTGCGTAGGTTTGCCACAGCCCCAACATTCGCCATAAGGGAGGGAAATCAGATGAGGGGAGTTTCCCAGCTCCCAGAAATTTAGGGGGTCCTCCTGAGTCTTATGGTCTATAGGCACCCTCCCATAGAATGTGCCCCCAACATTGACATTACATACCTATCATCTCCCCACTCCCTACGGGGGCTATATAGTCAATCCCTCACTCCAGCCTACCACCCAGATTTCACCAAATGCCCACAAACTGTGTTTCCCAGACACAGCCCCGATAACACCTCCAGAGTCACCACTCCCTCCCCAGATCTCCACAGTCCAGCCAGCAACCCATGGCTGCCAGCAGATTCTAAAGACACCCAGAGATGCCACAACTCCCACGATCTCATTGGATCTTCAGCCCCTAAAGGTTATGAATTCTGTCCTTACCCATGGTCCTAAGACCATCCGGGCTCAACATGCCACCTCCCAGAGCCCCTCAGAGACCTGGGACTGCAGAGACTTTGGCCATCGGGGAACTCTATCCCTACAGACTGCACACTGCTCCCCTGGGCTCTGGACCCCCTTGCCCAACCTCACCACTTGCTCTTGAACAGACAAAGGGGGTAACAGAAACACCTACCTCATGGGTTTATCGTGAGGGTGACATAAATCATCTGAGAAAAGTGCCTAGCACAGTGTCTGGCATCCCCTGCACCATCTCGGGACCGTAGCTAGCTGTTGATTATCGTATTCTCTCCCCTGGCTGGCCTGCCACCACCTCCAGCTCACCAGGTCCAAGTCTGACCTCATCCCCCCACGCCCCCTCCACCTACGGGGCCTCCAGCCAAGGCCTGCAGTCATCTAGACCCCTCCTTCTCCTTCTGTGGCCAGCCAGTCCCCAAATCCTGTCAGTTTCTTCAATTCTACATCCTTAATCTTCCTCATCACGATCTTTGATCTTCGTGCCCACTGCCGTCACCTCTCAACAGCCTCATGAGCGGTGCCCCAGCCTTCAGGCAGCCTTCTCCAAAGGAGCCGAGGGGTTCTTCCTAAAATGCAGATCAGAGCCCCTCACTCCTCTGTTACTTTTTCCCCTGTGGCTGGTAGGATAAAGTGCAAGCCCCCCCCCATCCTTCATCTTCCTCTCCTTTCCTCCCCACCCCCACAAGTCCCCCTAGCACTTCTACCCTGGCCTGGCCTGCAGAAGTAGCCAACAGGTCACCTCCTCCGGGAATCCTCCTGGATCACTTCCACACACAGCCCCCCGCCCCGGTCCTCACCCGCCCCCGGGCGAGGCCTGGCTCCCTCTGGTGTGCTCTCCCCGCGCTGAAGTGTCCTCTGTGAACCAAGGCTCACAGCACCCGCTCTCTTGAGGGCCTCCCCACTCGTCTGTCCCCCTGACAACGCTGCGAGAGCCACGACGGCCCGGACCGGGTCGGCTCTGCTCTCCACGGTCCCCTCGGGCCTCGGCGCATCCGACTGCTCTGTGGGCTTCTGTTGAATGGATGAATCAGGAGCCCTCACAGGCCTTGCAAAGGAGGCAGAAGCCCCGTAGGTCCTAAGGTGGGGCCGCATCTCCGTCCGCTCACACCCGCCCCGACTCCCGCGGGCCGAGAAGTAGCGGTAACTAGAATCCCCTCGCCCGGCTCCGCCAGCCGGGGCCGCCTCCTCCCTCCCCCGTGCTCCCGCTGCCTCCGCCCCTCCCTCCCTCCCTCCCTCCCGTTCTTTGTCTCCCGGGCGCCCGGCCTCCCCGCCACGCGCCCCCTCATCGCCCCTTCCCTGGGGACCCCCCGCGGATCCCCGTTGACACGACGCTAAGAGTATCCGCCTGCCAGGCGGGGGACCCCGCGTCCAGCCGGGCGGGGCGGGGAGACGGTTTCTCTCTCTCTCTCTCCCTCCCTCTCTCTTCTCTTCTCTCGTCTCCTCTCCTCTCGTCTCCTCTCGTCTCCTCTCCTCTCTCTCTCTCACACACACACACACTCACACACACACACTCGCACACACACGCACACACACGCACGGAGCATCCTCCCGTCAGGTCTCCTGGTCCAGCCCCTCCCGCCGTGCCTCCTGCTTCCTGCAAACCTTCTCCTTCTCTCTCCGAACTCCCCCACCCCCACCCCCACATTCCCTCCGGCTCCAAGACCCCCCTCGCTGACCCCTACCCCTACTCCCGGGATGGAGCGGATGGAGCCAGCCCGGAGCCCCCCGAGGCCGGGGTGACTGTCCCCCGCCCCTCTCCCGCCTGGCCCCAGCCCCAAACACCATGGGCCTGAGGGGATTCTGAGGCGCCGGACGCTGAAGATGACAGATGCTGGAGGTGAGGTATTGGGACCCCAAGAGCCCCAAGTTGGACGGGGAAGCGGAGCTGGGGGGGTCTCCGGCTTGCGGTGGGAACCCGAGTGGGGTTGGATAGGGCGAAGAGACAAGGACCTTTCTTCCCCTGTCCCTAGGGCGGCCCGCACAGAGCTAGGGTTCTGGGCCGTTAGGAGATGGGGTGGAGATAGGATTTGTGTCCCTAATCCTCTCCCTTTGCCCGAGGTCCGGAGAGATTAATTTTTTTAAAAAACTGGTGTTGGGGGAGGGGGGAGAGCTTAACCCCTTCTTGCCTGGTGCGGAGTTGGACTAATGGATCGGACAGAACTAGCCACTTGGCTCTGATTGGGCAATAGGGGCCCCGAGAGTGCAGAAGGTGCCCTGTCCTCCACCCCCACCCCATCTCCAGCGGTGCTTGCTGGATGCCCCCAGCTTGGGCCTTATGGGAGGGGGTCGCCCCTTTCTCTAGCTCCACACTGCCTCCCCCTGCCCCAGCCTCCTCTCCCAACCATCCCTCCCCAGTTGCACTTCTTTCTCGGGCTCCTTCTCCTCTTCCAGGGCCCCTTTCCTCTTTCCTTCCCCACTGAGGGCCGCCTCTCTCCTGGCAGCCGATTCTGCCCTTCTGCACCCCTCCCCTGGGCCTCACTCAGGGCTGCTGGAGCCCTGTCTCTACTGCTTCTTCCCCTGGCCCCGCTGCCGCCGCTGCTCTCAGGCTCATCTCCTTCTTGCTCTTTCTTCCTCTGCAGCTCTGTAGACTGACTCTCCACCAACCTGTCTCTGTCCTGCTCCCCATTTCCTCTCCAGGGCTTGTGTACCCTTTCTTTGTCTTTCTCCTTCCCCTGGGTCCCAGGAAACTTAGAGTTCACCTGCCTCCCTTTCTCATAGGGAAGGGTCAAAAGTTATTGGTGTTCTTCTCCGGGAATTGGGAAGTTTGGGGAGGAAGGAGTGGCCTGGTAGAGTCAGAGCCCAGACTGCATCCAGAGAACAGGTTCATTTCTACCTTGTAGTGGTTACCTGGTTTGAATGTGCATGTATGAGTGTGGCGTGTGTGTGTGTGTGTGTGTGTGTGTGTGTGTGTGTGTGTAGGAGTGTAATGTTGTAGGAGTGTAAATGGGGGGGATGTCTAATTTACCAAGGTTCAGTGTTGGAAGGGGGGGTGGGAAGGGCCTGGTGACATTCTTATGTCATGCTTCCCAGAGTTCCCCAAGGGACAGCGTAGGAAGGGTCCCCCATACACCCCCCAGGGAGTTAGTTGAAGAAAGCGGTTTGTGCTGAATCAGAATTCATTCGGCACTGATGTGAGCTGGAGGCCCCAGCCCACCCCAGAGCATACCTGAAAGAGGATGGCATCCACAAGAGGGTCTCCACCCTAAACTGGGACCTTGAATAAAGAGCACATGGGCTCTCCATTCTCAGGTGGTCTAAGAGAGGAAGCACCCTCAGGGAACCTCCATTCTGATGGGAGAGGCAGTTCTTATCTTCAGAGATTCCCTCTTCTGATGGGGAATACTGCCCCTTCTCCTCAGGAGCTCCCATCTGATGTGGCAGAGATATGACCCAGTTAGGGAATCAACGAAGTATGAAAAATTACTCATTTCCTAGTAGTGGGGAAGAGTGGATTTAGAAATTATATAGACAAATGAGAGGAGTGAGGGCTATCTGGGACAGCTTTCTGGAGGAGGTGGCAGCTAGGTCCTGGTCAGATGAGCTTTGTGATTGAAGGAGGGAATTTAGTTCATTCTTAGGGGCAGCCTCTCTTCCCATCTACCCCTTCAGGACAGGAAGAGAGGTTCTAGAACTTCTCTGTTACTAGCACCCAGGGTTGAAGAATGGCAGGAGGGTTCCTGGAGGGCCCACATCCCTGGCTCCTTCTCATACCTCATTTCCTGCTTGCAGCCCCAAGCACCCGCAGAGCCTGGGGTGGAGGTAGCTTTGAAGCGTATCCGGTCCTAGCGGTTATGGACCAGCTCCCTTACCTCTACCCCTGTCCCTTCTCCCAGCAGTGTTCTTTCCTCATGAGCAGGTTCCCAAACTGCAGATCACCACCCAGGATAGAGCTGAGGGGCAGGAGACTGTGGTCAAGGTCGAGTTCTGCCTCTTAGCTCCTGCATCTCAGTTTTCCCATCTGTAAAGTGGGGACACTAAGAGTCCCGAGCCTGGACAGTTCACAGTGCGATGAATCTATGTAATAACAGAAGAGGAGAATCGGAAAAGACCAAGCAGGCATGAGGTAGCTTTCCCACACCCGTCAAATGGGTGGTCTAATGCAGTGCTCTGCCCTTCTCATGGGGACCTGAGTGTTAGAAGTAATTGGAGATTACGTCCCAGGCATGCAGCATGCCCCTGACCCTGAGCTTCCTCCTTCTCCCCTCATCTGATATTCCCCTGCTTCTCTGACACCCAGGCTTTGGTTTAGGGATGCTGCAATCCTACATCTGCTAGGAAGCCTGCCCAAATTGTTCCGGCTACATATATCCTGCTTTCCCACCTGCCCTCCCTTTCTTACTTCCCACAAACAAAACCAAACCCCTGTCCATCCATATGTCTTCCCAGAACATTATCTGATGCATCATAGAGATTTTGCTCTACACTGTTCTGCTATGGGTACTCTTTATACCCTTCTGCATCTGTGAGTCTGTCTTGAACTGTGAGAACTGTGACTTTGTCAAGAACAGTGGCCCTGTTGATGATGCCAGCTTCCTGAACAGCTCATGTTCAGGAAGACAGGTGGTGAGTGCACCAGTGATGAGAGTGGGGGGAGGCAGGACTGGGTGATGGATGGGAAGATGGATGGGTGGATGGTATAAATTGACGGATGTAAAAATGGGTGGATGGTTGGACGGGGCGGATGGTGGATGGATGGGTGGCTGGAAAGATAGATGTTTGGACTATCTATCTTGATGGATGGGTGAATGAGTGGACGGTGAATAGGCAAGTAGATGCATGGATAAGTAGGGACGTAAGTAGGTGGGTGGATGGAAGAACCTGGGTTCTCATTTTGATCTTGCCATTAACTTACTATGCGATCTTAGATCAGTCATTCTCCTGTCTGTTTCTTTATTTGTAAAATGAGAGGATTGGATTTAATAGTCTCCAAGATTTCTCCCAGATTTGATATTGGACAGCTTATGATGATTAAAAGCTTTTAGGGAATGCTAATGACGGAAGGGCCCAAGACAGTGACGGGGAGAGAAGTTCAGTGACCCGTGTGCAGGCACTCAGCAAATCAGCTTGGACCCGGGCTGCAGGACAGCCTGTGTCTATACCCTGGACTCGCTTCTACCTCCTGCCTGCCCCAACCATCTGGGCTGTGGTTCAGATGATTTCTCTTTCAGGGGCCAGAGAAAGAGTTGTAAGGAGAGGTGAGGGCCGGAAGGCTAGGAGCAGGTAGCCGTTGGCAGCTCCCTTGCCTGCACCAACCTGAACCTCTTATCCATGGTCTTCTTCTCCTCTTTCTCCTCTTGTCCTCCCAGCTCTCTTGAGTCATGGCTTCTTCAAAGCTCCGAGAACCTGCGGATGAGGTTTTCGGTAAGTTCTGTTTGGCTCTATCTCTAGCCAAGGCTATCGGGCCTTGGGGGAGAGGAGTCCTGGTAACTTCAGTGTGTGTGTGTGTGTGTGTGTGTGTGTGTGTGTATTTTGGCCTTACAGCCTGATTTTTTGTCACCATTATCTGAGTAGATATCCAATTACAACACGATGATAATAAGGGTCCCCATTTATTAAGTGCTTGTCTCATGCCAGGTACTAGGCTAGCACCCCCATTTCACATGCACTGTATCATTTAACCCTCACAACAAGGCTAAGGAGTGTGCCCACTTGTCCTATGCCTAGGACACGGAGCACAGAAGTGACTTGCTTTAAAGATCACACTGCAAGTTAGTGGCAGAGCTGGGACTAAAACTCCAGACTGCCTAACTCCCTGCTGGCAGCCACTGTGCCGTATGTACACCAGTATTCCCCAGCGCAGGTGACACAGGTTACCTCCGAGCTGCATAAATAAGGGACCTCATCTGCATGGATGTGCAGGGAAATCAAAAATGCATAACACACACTCAGCATCTACACCCTCGGGGCACCCCCAGACCGACCCCCCTGTGTTCTCACTGGGGTGCATGGACACCCCCCCACTCCATCATTTACCCCCTGCAGCCTTTCTATTGTGTGGATTAGAGAAAGACCACTGACGGGGCACAGTTCCCAGCATGCACTGGGGTGGAAAGGCTGTTTACCAGCTGGGTTGGGTGGAGGACGCGGTGGAGGCAGAAAGCTCGCGGTGGAGGCAGAAAGTTCGCGGTGGAGGCAGAAAGCTCGCGTATGCAGCCCTCAGGACTCTCAGCTGGGAGGGGCTCCTAGCTGTGGAATGCCACAGGGCCTCCAGTTTCTCCACCCCTGCCTCTCATCTCTGCCTTCCTTGCCCTCTCCTCCTCCCACTTCCCCGCTCACCTCTCTCTCCCCTGTGGCTGCCACAGGCCCCGGCAATGCCAACGCCGCCCGCCGGAACTGCTGCCTCCTGGCTCCTGGGGAACTGCTTCCCGGCCTGGCCTCCCTGGGGCCTGTGCATGGAGGCTTTGCCTCGGGGACGCCCCCAGCCTCGAACTGTCTCTGGGCCTCAGACTCTGAGTCTCTCCATCCCCACGCAGGCCCAGCCTGACCCCTGGCCTGGCAGAGGCGAGCTCCCCGTTCCTTGGGCTTTTTGGCCTCCGCTCCCCCACCCCCGACCCTTCCTGTTTTCCTTCTCCCTGACCTGCTGAGGTAGCTGCCTGCCTGGCAGCCTTCCTGAAGAGAAAGGCGATGAAATATTCATGACTTCCCACTGCCCAGGGCCGGGCTAACTCCCAGGGAGAGAGGGAGAGGGAGAGCAAGATGGTGGGAGGGATGGACAAGGTGATGAGGGCCTGGTAGAGTAAGGGACCAGAGGAGAGGCTGGCCCCACCTTGCCTCAAAAAGCCCCAAGCCCCTTAGGAGTTCCTTTGCTCCCTAGACCCTCCACGGTAAGATGACCATGGTTTTGATGTGGCCCAGATTCAGGTGCAGAGAGCCCTTCTCCACGGCCCAGGGCGGCTGGGCACCAGCTGCGCGCTGGACGGGTCGAGGAGGCTCATGAGCTCCCTTCCAGGAGCCCTGCCTACTGTCCTTAACTCCCTCTGCACCCTGGGCCAAACTTTCCTCTCCAAGGAAAGTAAGGGCCTGTAAGGTGAGGGGTTGGACTCACAAGTCACTCCCATCTCTGCCTCAGAGGACGTAGAGAGGGCTTGGTGGTTACACACGGAGCCCTGGAGCCGGAGCCCGAAGGCCTATGACCCTGGCCTGCTCTTCACCAGCCCTAACCCTCGGGCAAATGAAGGCTGCCCTGGGGGTTCTTGGAGTCGCTTCCTCCTTGGGTTGTGGGGAGGTTTAAAGGAGCTAGTAACTGTAAAACGCTCAGAACACTCATATACACATACACTCTCTCACACACACACTATTCTATGCCTGTGTTAGTGCAATGAACAAAAGAGAGAAACGTCTGCCTTCACGGAGCTGACGTTTTAATGGGTGGAGAGACAATAAACTAAATTAGTAAAATATATGGTATGCCAGAGGATGACAAATGATATAGGAAAAAATTTAGCAGTGGGGGTTTGGGGGGTATTCTAAATTGGGTGGTCTCTCAGTGAGAGAAAGCATTTAAGCAGAGACTTGAAGGAGGTGAGAGAGAGAACTGTGCAGAAATCTGTGGCAAGAGCCTTGCAGGAAAGGGAAGAGGAAGTGCAAAGGCCCTGAGGTGCAGGATAGCTGGTGTAAGGAAGAGCCAGGAGGCCAGGGTGGCTGGAGCAGAGGGAAGAAGAGGGAGAGAGTCGCTGAGCTGCCTGAGTCTGGAGGCCGTGGTAAGAACTCGGCTTCTTACTCTGTGAGAGATGGAAGTCACTGGAGGGTTCTGAGCGGAGGGAGGCGTGACCTGGGCTGACATGTTTTATCAGGATCACTCTGGCTGCCGGGTTGAAATTAGGCCGTAAATGGGAAAGGGAGGAGGAGGGAAGACCAGCCGGGATGATCTGTAATAATGGAGGCAAGAGGTAGTAGTGACCTAGACCAGGAATGCTGTGTGTTCTCCCTCTCCTTTCCTCTCCCCTCCTCCTTCTCCCCACATGTATACATGTATGTAAGTGCATGTGTATAGACACATATACACAATATTTTACTGTGGGAAGTCAAAAGTAGAGAGACTAGCACAATGTACCCCATCATACGCTTACGTACTCATCTCAACCTCAACCATCATCAACTCATGGATAGTCTTGTTTCATCTACATCCCCTTCCACTCTCCACTCCTAGTCTCCTGGATTATTTTGAACCTAACCCAAAACATCATGTCATTTCACCATAAATATTTCAGCATGTCTAGATATATTTCCAAAGTAGAGCTAACAGGAATTGTGGACGGATCAGTTTGCAGGGTGAGAGGGAGAGGGAGGAATCACGGGTGACTCCAGGGGTTTGGCCTGAGCAGCTGCAAGGATGGAGACGCCATTCACTGAGCTGGGCAGACCGGGCAGCTTAGGGGGTAGGGAGGTCAGGTGTCCAATTGTGACATATACGTTGAAGATGCCCATTGGACATCCAAGTGGAGGTGTCAAGTAGGCAGCTGGACACATGAATTACCAACTGGGTCTGAGAGGAGTGACTGGGTGGACAGTGGGGCCTTTCAGTGAGCCAGGGACAGAGAACCAGTTTGAGGCAAGGTGGTGGGTTCGTTTGATGGGCTGAGTTTGAGGTCCTTGGGTGATTCTGACATGGTAAGTTCCCTGGCAGGTGCTGAGGTGACCAGACTTGGAATTCAGGGGAGGGGTCAGAGTTGGAAATAGGTATAGGTAGTAGTTCAGCCACTGGGGTGGCTTAGGGGGTGTCTGCAGACAAGGGAAAGAGGAGCAGGCAAGGCAGGGCCTTGAGTGATGGGATGGGGTCCCTGAGATCATGAGGGGTGGAGTGGTGAAGAAAGGTCTTAACCCATGCTGAGGTCTGGGAAGAACCTGTTCTGCCTGGAGAAGCTCAGGGTCACTGCAGAGTGAAGGTTGCATTCTCTGGTGGAGCAAACGGAAAGTGAAACTTGGAGCAGGAGGGTCTATGCATAATCTGTTGGGTTTGCCTACTCTTCCGCCATGTCCTCATCCAGGACCTAGCCCTGGGCCACGGACCCCAGGACGGGAGAGACAGCCTTCAGGGGTCTGTAGGCTTTCCTCTCTGCCACCACCGCTGGCTTTTGGGGGTCCCTCTGCTCCAGTTACCTGTGAGCCCTCTAGATGCTCAGCAGTGCTGTCTCTGAGCATGACCTTGAGTGTGGCACAGCAAGCCAGTGTCCCCAGGAGGGCCAATCTCTGGAGCTAGACTAGCCAGGCTCAAATCCCAGCCCACTGCTAGCTGCTGGCCTCAGTCAAGAGACTTAACCTCTCTGATCCTCAGTTTGCTCAGCTGTGAAATGTCCCTAGCAGCTGTGCCTAGCCTGCGGGTTGTTCTAGGTAGACAAGGTGTTGTATGTATGTCCTGGCGTGTAGTGGGCGCTTCCTCAGTGGTAGCAGTTACAACCATGCTCTCTCCGGCCTCATCCTCCAGTCCTTCCCTCCACAAACCTGCCCTCCCATTGCCCTGGAGGTGCCCGCCCCCAGCTTCCCTTCCTCCCAGGACTGCATATACCAGTTTTGCCACCCTCCTCTCTTGTAAACTCCCATCCAGACCTTAAGACCCAGCTTTGGTGTTTCCTCCTCCAACCCATCCAAACAGAGCCATCCTGTCCTCTGCCCGTGAGAGGTTCCATCACACACTGTATGTATGAGCTGATATGTCCAGCTCCCTGCGAGACTGTGAAAGACCCAGCTCTCCATCTCATAGGACTATCAGTGCCCTGCACTTGGAGACATTTGTTGAATGCCTGGGTGTGAGTACAGGTGGCCACTTGAGGTGGGCCTCCGGGATTGCTGTCCTCATGTGTCTGGTCTCTGCCCCTCTTCCCTGGTTTGCAGACCTGGACTTGGCTGTGCCAGAGACCGTCAGACTGGACAGCAGTTTACACAAGGCCCGAGCCCAGCTACTGGCCAAGGGCCGGAGACACAGGCCCTCCCGCTCGAGGCTTCGGGACAGTGCCAGCTCTGCAGAGGATGGTGAAGGCTCCGATGGGCCCGGAGGCAAGGTTGGGGCAATCCACCCAATCGCACATACCCCAACCCACCCTTCTTGCTCCTGGATAGTCCCTCCAAACCACTCTTCCAGGGAAACCACACCCCTAGACTTCTGACATAATAAGGCTAACAAATATTAGCTGCAGTTCAATTCCGGCTCATCTCATCCTTTCAAGGAAGGTATTATCCCCATCTTCCAGACAACGAAATTGAGGCTCTGAGAGGTTCACTAACAAAGTCACACAGTTAGTAAGTGAAGGAGGCGGGATCCAGCCCCAGCCCATGTGACCGGAAGTCCCGTTTCCCACCTCTCACTGCCCAGCCACCTCTCGGCCCAAGGCACGAGGAAACCCTCCCTCCAAGTCCCGGAAGGACCTAGGAGCCCGCGCTCCCCTCCGGGAAGAGGGGAGGAGGGTTGGCGGTGAGCGGCTGCCCCTTCCCCAGGTGACCGATGGCTGCGGGAGCCCCCTGCACCGGCTGCGCTCACCTCTGCACTCGGGCCCGGGGTCCCCAGCCGGGAGCTCCTTCTGCCTGGAGCCCCCGGGGTTGCGGCGCAGCCTGGACGAGGACGAGCCGCCGCCCTCGCCGCTCGCACGCTACCGACCCCTGCACAACGCCGCCTCGCACGAGGGCCTGGCCGCCGCCTCCTGCTCGCCGCCGCGCTCCGCGCCCTCGTCTGACAGCTCGCCCAGCTTCGTGCGCCGCCATCCCCGCGCCGAGCCGCACAGCGAAGGTGAGCGGCGGCCGGCGCGGCGCCCCCTGCTGGCAAGAGGTCCCTTGGGCGCCGAAGTGCGTGGCGGGATCCGAGGGGCAGGGTGGCTGGGGAAGGTGGGGAATAAAGACCACGGTTCTTTCACTCATTTCCCGAGCGCCTTAATATGTGCCAGGCACTGCTGGGCACTGACACAGAAGAGCAAGCAGATGCAGTTCTCGTCCTCACGGGGCTTATAGGTTCGAGCAGAAACAATCAAATCATCCATTGATTAAACGTATAGTTACAAGGTGTATTAAGTGCTATGTGAGAAAACAGTGCGCGGGGTGGGAGAGCATATATCAGCGTGAAAGCATCCTGGGAGCAGTTGGGAGCATCCTGGAAGGCTTCTCTGAGGAAGTGACATGTGAGCCAAGATTAGAAGGTTGGCTACAAGTTGGACAAGATAAAATTAACAGTAAACAGCAGTGGTCCCTACGTTTTCAGCGTGGTTTATGGTTTGTCTAAGGCTTTCATCAACATCTTATTAGGTCTCATGAAACAGGCAGTGTCATTATCCTCGTATTTGAGATGCAGGAAGCTCAGAAGGTAGTAACTTGTCCTAGGTCACACAGCTAGTGAAGGGCACCAGAGCCAGGTTACCTGATTCTAAGTCGAGAGAATTCCTACCACCTCACTGGCAGCTGGAAGAGGCAGACAAGCCACCACCCAGGCTATTTTCTTCCTTCTCTTCCACAAAAGATGACAGCCGGGATGCCAGCCCACCTGAGCCCGCCAGCCCTACCATCGGCCTGGATAAGAAGACTCGCCGCAAGTTCCTGGACCTGGGGTGAGTGGAAGAGGGGCCAAGAACAAAGGCTTGGGGATGGGGGTAGCACAGTGGGCAGCACTGTCCCACTCCCCCTCGCCCTCCCCACAGGGTCACCTTACGCCGAGCCTCCACTAGCAAGAGCCGGAAGGAGAAGGGCAGCAACCGTCTGTCCATGGGCAGCAGGTAAGAGGTACCCACAGCCCCTCAGCCGCAGCTTTTGCCCCCAGCTCCCTGGGGGCCCCAGCCCTTGCCTTGGTGCCCACACCCATGCAGGGCGCTCTCTCCACAGGGAGTCGGTGGAGGGGTCCGGCAGGTCAGGGGGCTCCCCGTTCCTGCCCTTTTCCTGGTTCACAGACAGTGGCAAGGGCTCGGCGTGTGCTGGCAGCACCACCTCCCCGGCCTGCTCCCCTAAACACGAGCGCTTCAGCCCTAAGAAGTCAGCTTCTCAGGTGAGTCTGTGGCCCTCTGGCTCCCATACTGGCCCCCAGACTCAGGTGACATGAAGACATACTTCCCCCTGGCTTGGGCTGGGATCCAGGCATTCCTGGAGTCCATCTGTCTGTCCATGGAGCCATTCCGTGATCCATTAATTCATCCAGTTTCTGAGTTCAGGCATTCGCTCATTCACTTGTTTATATGCTGAGTGGCTCCTTCATTGATTCGTTCATTGCTGCCTCCAGGATCCCCTAGTACACACCCGGCCTGAGTGCTCCTCTATCCCTGCTAACTCTCCTGCCTGGCTCAGTTCTGGCCCCATGTCCTGTCTTAGGAGCTGGGCTACGTGTGTGGTGTGGTGATGCTTGGGGGAAGCAGAGATGAACAGGACCCCAACCTAGCTAGTGCTCAGAAAGTGCACTAGCTGTGGGAGAAGTGAGACCGAGTAGCAGAAGCAAGAACGGGCAACTGTTTACGTTCCCCGGGACTCCGCGGTCTACAAAGCTCTGAGCGCATGTTTTTGCTTTACTCTCACAAAGGCTCAGTGAAGTGGGGGAGGCAGACACACTCACCCCCATTGTACAGATGAGCAAATGCAAGCCCAGACTGAAGGCATGTGCCTACAGACTCAGTTGGATTTAGGTGCCAGGCGCTATGACTCCCAGCCCTGTGCTTGTTCTGTGATTCTGTTCCTTATGTGCAGCCTGGTCAGAGATCAGAAAACTGGAAATTCAGGGGAGAAGGGATCCCTCCCTTTCTTCCTTCCCTTGTGCTGGGCCCTGGTGAACAGACACAGCCCAGGCCCTCACAGAGCTCACAGTCCAGTGAGGACAAAGACATCTAACCAGGTTTTTACGAGCCAGGGTGCTAGAGGCCATGCTGGGGAGGCACAAGGCAGAGACGTCCGACCCAGTGCGAGGGAATCCCAGTCCGCTGTCTAGAAAGCGACACCAGTCTGACCTCCTCCATTCCTGCTAACTACTCCGCCTGGCTCAGTTCTAGCCCCACGTCCTCCCAGAGGCCTCAGATGCGATGTCTCGCACGGGTTGCCGCGCCCTGCGTGGCCGCCTAGCTCCTGGCTCACTGCGAGGGCCCTGAGCAACTCCTGGTGCCCAGCCCTGGGCTTCAGCTTCCTCTGGATGGGGCTGGAGGGTCGGGGGTGACTGCCTTGCGCTTGGAGGTGAGCTCTCTCCTCAGCAGCGTGCCCCCCTCCTGTCTAGGAATCCACTCTGAGTGATGACTCCACACCCCCCAGCAGCAGCCCCAAGATTCCAAGTGGTCCCCGGCAGGCGGCCAAGTGTTCCTACCCCTACCACACACTGTCCCAGTCTTCGGATGAGGTAAGCAGGCCCTGACGTCTGACGCAGCCAGGTGTGCGGGCCACGGGCCACGCCTTCCCCCCTCACGCTCCTTGGTCTCCGCCCCAGTTTCTGGATGAACCTCTCCCCACCATCTACCACTGGACCAGTCAGCAGGTGGGCCAGTGGCTGCACAGCCTCAACCTGGAGCAGTACGCTGCTGAGTTTGCTGCGAGGCAGGTGGATGGGCCGCAGCTACTGCAGCTGGATGGAAGCAAACTGAAGGTGGGTCAGAGTACGAGGACCACGACCCAGCCAGAGCCTGAGGCAACCTTCAAGAATTAGGATCCCCTCATCCTGACCTTTCCACTCCCGTTAAGACCACTGCCCTGGCCTCTGACCTCTAGGCAAGATCCCCGGCCTGATCGCCGCTCTCTAGTCTGGGTTCCCAGTCTGACTCCAGCCCAATTCCTCAGTTTGACCTTCAAGCTCCAGCCCAAGTCTCCAGGTTGACCTCTGACCTTGAGGACTAGCCTATCCTCTGACTCTTCACTCTAATCAGTCTCCCGCGGTCATCTCACCTGATTCTTGGAGTCTTAGTCTCCAAGACTAAGAATCTTGGAGGCTGGTGGTTGTGGGAGGGAACGAGTCGGGGCGGGGGGGTGGGGGGCGGTGGCAGGGGGCTTCTGGCCTGTTGTGCACCCGCTGCTGAGCTGCTTGGGGAAGCGGTGGTGCAAAGAGTCCCCCAGGAAGTCTCTGGGATGGAGAGGGGACTCAGCTACTGACTAGCTGTGTGACCTTGGACATTTTGCTCCCCGTCTCTGGGCCTCAGGGGATCAGGCAGGGTCATGCCAAGGCTGAAATCCTGAGTGGAGGAATATGGGAGCCAACCCTCTACCCTCATCTCTCCCAGTCACTCCCATTCCAAATTCTTGCCCTGAGGGTTCTGATCCATCAGCAAGTCTGGGAGGCGGAGGCTGAGGGCTGGCAAGAGCTCCGGATAGAATACACCTGGGGCACAGAGAACCCGGGGCTTGGGTTGGCCAGGCCTGGGTGGCTCCGGGGCTCTTCCCCTCACCCTTGGATTCCTCCCCCAGAGCCTGGGGCTCAGCAACTCACATGACCGGGCGCTAGTGAAGCGGAAGTTGAAGGAGCTGGCAGCGGCCGCTGAGAAGGAGCGCAAGGCCCAGGAGAAGGCTGCGCGGCAGCGTGAGAAGCTCCGGCGCAGGGAGCAGACGGCCAAGAGGAGCTAGGGACACGGGCGGGCAGCTGCTGGGCTCTGAGGGCACAGGCCGCCCGGGGAAGTGGGGCCTGGCCCCATGCTCTCAGGAGGAACAGCCCTCTCACCCTGTCTTCTATCTGGACCCAGATTCCTCAGAAAGGGAGACCCCAGGGGGAGGACCCAGTAATAAACCCCATTTCAAGGACTCGTCTGGCACAGGGTTCCTGGGGGAAGTGGCAGATTATGGGCAGAGAAGCCAGGGCTGAAGCAAGTCTGGGAGCCCAGAAGTGCCTGAGTCATTCCGACCCTCTGCCCTCAGGCCGTGGTGGTCCTGGGACCAGCAGTGAGTTAGGCGGCCTGCTTACCTACCAGAAGCCCTGGGCTCAGGTGGGCCGGGCATCTCTGCAGGAGCAGGTAGATAGAGCAGCTCCTTGCCAGCTCTCCCAGGTGACTGGGTCAGGAGAGCCCGTTCTGCTCCGCAGGGAGGCTGGTGGGCCTGCAGCACGTTGCATGCAAGGTGGGCTCCCAGTCTGCACTCCTCAACAGGAGGGCAGAGAAAGCAGCATGACTACCCCACATCATCTCTGCGAGGACTTCAGAAGGAAGGGAGGAGGCAAAGCTCCTCCTTTTCCCTGTCCCTGTCCTGTGGGTCTCTGTTGAGATAATGCCCTTGCAGGTCTGCCCCTCCTGAGGCCCAAAGCCTGGTCTTTGACCCACTCTCCAAGCTGGGCCCACTTCTGCTGCTCCCTCAGGGGCCACCTGGGCCCTCCCTGAGGACAGAGCAAACTTGGGAGCTGGTGGCCACGGAAGACACCCCCTACCAATGCCTAGATGGTCCTGAACTGGCGAATCCTCATCCCAGCCAGAGAGGCAGAATCTGGGAGGTCCCCCGGAGGCTGCTAAACTGGAGAGGTCCATCAGCCGTCCCCCATCTGCCCTGGTCCCTAGCGAGGCCTCAGTGGGTTCCAGAACTGGCAGACAGCGCGGGCTCCGGTTCCTGGGCCACAGGGAGGGGTGGGGCCGGCTCCCTGGGTGGGGGCGGAGTCCACCCCAGCAGCCCAGAGCAAGCCATCTGTCCTTGTAGGGAGGGAGCGTGCGGCTACGGTGCTGGCCAGCGGCGAGCCCAGCTTCTGGAGCGCTGGCCGGAGTTAACAATGAGGCCAGCGGCCTCTGATTAGAGACCTCCCTCCTCCTCCCATCCGTCTGGAGCGGTGGACAGGACCCGATGCATGCCTGCTCCCCTCGTTCCAGCCCAGGCGCTGTGGCCTGAGGGCTACCCCTATTCCTGGGTCTCAGTCCTTTCCTCCTCTCTGCTATCTGTGCCGGGAGAGGAGCTTCAGAGAGGGGACTGAGATATGGGGGCATCAGTACCATCTGGGCCCAGAGGAGGGGCCAGTGGGGAAGGTGAAAAGTTCCCAGGTCCTTGAAGCCATCAGGAGTTATCTGGGTGCCCACCTGCATGTGAAGGGGGAGGCGGTACTCAGTTTATTTCAATAAACACTTACGACGTGCCAGTGACCTTTCTGTCTGCCCCAGCTGGGGGGTTGGGCTGGGCCCCGAATGTGGGAGGCCACAGTCCCGTCCCTGGGTGCCGCACCGTCAAGTGCTCTGAATGGACAGCTGTGGCCGCTGTTACACTCGGCACGCACTGAACCATGTCCTGAGCCGGGATCAGGTGTCCCGAGCGCGTCATGTGTTGGTCACAGGGGCTGCAGTCTGTATGCGTTTATACGTGAGGATCTCCCTCCCCCAGGAAAGCAGCAGGGCTGCAGTCTCATTTGATCTCCTCTTTACTGTGGATGTCACTGTCACCATCACAGCCACTGGGAGGAGCACACAACTTTAACCCCCTGTGTGCTAAGGGAAAGGGCTATAAAACTAGCTATGTACACACAACGTTCTAGGGAGAAAGCCACCCCAAGCACACGCGGGCACAGTGGGAACTGGGGTCTGGAGCTCGGTGGGGGACCGTGTGTGGCAGGCAGGTGGACGCATGTGAGGACATGCAGGGGAAGGGCTCGGGCGGCGGCAGAAACATCGCTGGGGCCACCTGCAGGCTTCAAGCAGCTTGGCTGGACGGCCAAGCTCTGGGTCCTCCCAGGCTCCTCGGCTTTAGGGGTGAGCCCCAGGTGAGAAACCCCTCCCCCCTAACTTTGACCTTAAACTCAGTGGAGGAAGAGACTGTAGGACCAGGTCCCCAACCAAGGGTCCCCTCCCACTATGCCAGATGTGGCGGGTACCTGGCCCCTTCCTAACACTGACACCAGACCAGGGCCAGGGTACCGGCACGGGCCAAGGGAATAAGGCAAGCAGGGGTGTCCACTTGGAAGGCCAGGGCTGTGGAAGGCAGTGAGGGGGACCTAGGACCCCCAGCAGAGAAGTGGCAGCTCTGGGCTCAGAGAGAAAGAATGCCATGGACATGTATCTCTGGGACACCCTATCAGGGTGGAGGCATCCCCCAATCCTCAGGCATTGCCCACAGAGACTGGACCCAGGGAGATCCCCTAGGAGTCTCCACAGGGACAGAGATTGGCACTTAGGGGCCACCACAGACCGGTCACCGCAGTGATTTCCACAGAGACAAGAAGCTGGTCATCAGGGAGAGCCTCCCCCAACCTGGGGTGGGGACAGGGAGGGTCACCATGGTGGCCGGATGCAGAGACAGCAGTCCATCCTCCTGGGCGCAGATGAGTGGGGCGGCCTCTAGCTGACACGGTACGTGGACGTGTTCTTGGGCTCTGTGCTGGGCACACACCAATCGCCGGCCTCCTGGATGGTCTGGTAGTGGCGCCAGGCTGACTTGTTGTAGACGGGCAGGCGTTCCACCGAGTCCGTGGACAGGGCCTGGACGGCATCAGGGTCAGCCTCTCCTGCTTCCCTGCGCCTTGCCCCCTCCTCGGCACTCCAGCCTTGCCCCGGTACACTCTGGTGGCCACTGACTGTGGCCCACATGTTAGCCCAGCCAAGTGCCAAACACGGGCTGAGATGACTAACCCGGAAAGACCCATGAGAGGGTCTGTCCCTTCCGTGGCTCGCTCCTGCCCATTCAAGAAGGCTGTTCACTTAAAGGTCAGGGAGGGATAGGAAGGAGGCCAGGCTCTGTGACCCTGAACAAGGTCACCAGCTCTGGGCCTCAGTCTCCCCCTGAGCTGAATCAGGAGTTATCTGTGGTCCCCCCTTTCCTTTTTTTTTTTTTTTTTTCTTGCAGTACACGGGCCTCTCACTGTTGTGGCCTCTCCTGTTGCGGAGCACAGGCTCCAGACGTGCAGGCTCAGCGGCCATGGCTCACGGGCCCAGCCGCTCCGCGGCATGTGGGATCTTCCCGGACCGGGGCATGAACCCGTGTCCCCTGCATCGGCAGGCGGACTCTCAACCACTGTGCCACCAGGGAAGCGCCCCCCCACCCTGTTTCCTTCTGAGTCTAGCAAGTCAAGGGTTCCCAGAACAGGGTCTTACTCATGCAAACCACAGACTCCCTGAAACTGCCTGCCAACTTAGGAGTGCCTGGTGGCTGGGAACTATAGCTTCGCTCTGATTCTCAGTTTGGAATCAGGAAAAGGTTGGAGGGATGGAAAAGAAACCTAATAACAGGCCCGACCTATCAGCAAACTCCCCCAGCCAGACTCTGCAGGCAGGGGCACTCACCTTGAGATAGATGACAGCGTCGGTCCCAAAGCCCTCCATGGAGAAGAGCTGCAGGTCCCCCTGGAAGTACTTGGCATACAGGCGGGAAATAGGGAGCCCATACCCGAAGCCAGCCTGCAAGGGGGTGAGAAGGGAGCGTGAGGAGACACTGGCCCTGGGCTTCCTGGAACTGCAGGGACCCGATGTGCTGAGTGAGGAGGGCCAAGCTGGGGTCGTGCACGGGGACTCCCAGAACTGGGGTGGGGAGGGGACATGAGAAAGGGACAGCTCTGAGGCAAGGTGGGGACCGTGGGATAAAGGAAATCGGTCTGGCAGAGGGAGGAAGGCTGCGGAGCATGGGGCGGGTGGGGAGCAGTAAGCAGGGCAGGGAGAGGGGCTCGGGACTGGTAGCCAGGGGTCTGGGCAGGTCACGGGGCACCTCTCTGTCTCAATTTCCCACACCCAGCTCTGCCTACTCTGCTGGGAACGGACAGGGAGGTGTTGGTAAGCTGAACAACTCCAAGAGAGAGGTAGTTACTTGTGGAGAGAGAGAGGGGAAGGGAGAGTTGAGCAACAGTGACAGACAGAAGACACCCACAGATAGGTAGGTAGGTACAGGCTGGGAGAGACAGGAAGAGCAGGGAGGCCCAGACTCAGACTCACACACAGCCACACAAGGACGGAGGGACCATGGGAGGTAGGGAAGCGAGAGATGGGCAAGAGTGACAATTTGATAAGAGACCCGAAGGCCAACAGGCATCCTTCAGGAGGCCAGTGGGGGGAGCCAGAGAGAAGCCGTCTCACCAGTGGGGTGCCCCCGGTGCCGGGCTGAGGCGTGGGGGCCGTGGAGTACATGTAGCTGAAGAGGCGCTCAATCTTCCTCAAGGGAACACCCCCACCTCGGTCACTCATCTGGGGGGCGTGGGGCACGTCAGGGTCTCCAGACCTCCGTTCTCTCCACACCCCACCCGACCTTCTCAGATCTTCCTCACCCCCAGGGGCTTCCCTCAGCCCATGTCCTGGCAGGAGGGAAGTCTCCACACCACTGCTCTCTGGTCCCCAAAGTCAAGGGTCACATACTTTGATGGAAAGATCTTCCTCGCCCAAGGCCACCATGACCTTGAGAGGTGGGAGAGTGAGGCTGGATTCATGGCTTTCCACAGTCGCTCGCATGGCATTCTGTGGTGGAAAAGGGGTAAGACACAGTGAGAGCAACCTAGACCCCACCACTCCCACCCCCCACAAAGGACCATCCCCCAGCCTCCTCACCTTGAAGAGTTCAAAAAGCATGTGGTAGAGGTGGGAGGGGACACAGACCATGTGAATTGGCTGTTTGGAGTTGGATGCTGCCAGGGAAGTCCAAACCACAGATCAGGAAATTGTCAGGAGGTCAGCATTCAGCATTCATTCACCAGCATCCAGCACCCAGCAC
Source organism: Pseudorca crassidens (assembly GCF_039906515.1). Taxonomy (NCBI): domain Eukaryota; kingdom Metazoa; phylum Chordata; class Mammalia; order Artiodactyla; family Delphinidae; genus Pseudorca; species Pseudorca crassidens. The sequence goes on from NC_090314.1 coordinate 40,326,864, forward strand.
TCAACCACCAACCACTGTCCCTCCATCGTCCATCCATCTGCTCATTCGTTCATCCGTCTAGCCATTCATTCAGTGTCCATTCATCCATCTCTCTCTCTGTATAATATCCATCCATTGTACAGTGTCTGTCTGTCCGTCCAGCCATCCATTATCCATCCATTCATAGTCATATCCATTCAATATCTATTCGTTCCTCTATCTACCCATTCAATGTCCACCCAACCATCCAATTGTCCCTCGATCTATGTATCTGTTCAAACATCTCTTTCCCATCTATCCATTCATTCAAAGTACAGATCCATCCTTCCATTCATCCACTGTTTATCTACCCATCTATCCATCATTCATCCACCCAAATAATATCTGTCTATCCTAAATGTAGCCTACTAGCGTTCACCTTGATACCAGAATCCCCTGTAGAGCCTTTTCACCCAGAGGAGAGGGGAGGGGGCTGCCCAGGTGATTTTGACACCAGCATCCTACTTCCCAAGAATCACTCTATCCTGGAGAGTTTTCTTGGTTTTATAGACTGAGTGTCTCCTCCTGGTGCCTGGCACAGAGCTTTGCATGTAGCAGCAGCTCAGTAAATGTGAGTGGATCAATGAATGAAGGAAACTCGGGCCCTGTGCTGAGCAGTGGAGACATAAAGTTGCATAAAATTCAATCCTACCCTCTCAGAAATTCAAGTCTAGACAGAGAAACGCACAACTGACTTTCACATTAGGTGTTGTGCCCAGAGCTGTGTGCTAGGCCCTGGGCTTGACCCCAGGGATCCTGAAGTAAAGCGGCCTGTCTCTGCCCTTTGGTTTCTGCCAAGTGATTCAAACAGAGCAATTTAGAGGCACACCTGGGGCAGGCGGTGCCTAACTCTTCCTGGGAAGTCCGGGAAGGCTTTTCAGAGGAGGAGGACTTGATCCAGGTCTTAAGGAAAGACTAGGATGTGGGCAGTGCGACTTCCAGGCACAGAGGCGTGAACACCTCAGGTTTCTGGCCCACAGGCCAGGGTGGCTGAGGAGCAGGTGGGTGGAGGGGAGGGTAGAGGCCCTGATCCTCCTCACCCCTGCACCTCCAAGGTATTTATCCAGTTCACCCCCTTCTTTTCCTCTCTGCTGCCTTCCCTTCCCCTTGCCTGAATCTGCAGTGACCTCCTAACTGGTCTTCCTGTGTCCTCTCCTGCCTCCTCCAACCTCTAAATATCTTTTTTTTTTCTTTAATATTTATTTGGTTGCACTGGGTCTTCGTTTTGGCAGGTGGGCTCCTTAGTTGCGGCTCACAGGCTCCTTAGTTGCGACATGCATGTGGGATCTAGTTCCCTGACCAGGGATCGAACCTGGGCCCCCTGCATTGGGAGCACGGAGTCTTAACCATTGTGCCGCCAGGGAAGCCCCCTTTAAGTATCTTTAGAACGTTACTCAGATCCTGTCATCACCGGGCTTCAAACCTCCGGTGGCTTTCTGCTGTTCTCAAAATCCCAGCTCCTGTCTGTGGTCCACTGGCCCTGCATGCCTAGCCTCTCTCCCACCCATCACCCCTTTAATCTCCTAACCCCACCACACTGTTCCTTCTGGTCCTTGACTACCCCATCCAAAGTAGGACCCTTGTAGCCATCCTCTTGTATCCGTTATTCCCTTTCTCCTTTTAGTAATAGATGCCTCCCTCCCCTGAAGTTTTGACTAGCACGTGACTACCCAGCTAGAGACTAAATTCCCAGCCTCCCTTGCAGCTGGGAGACGTAGGAAAGTGCTGTGTTCAGCTCTTAGGCCCTGCCTTCTACATCCTCTTTCCCCTTCTCCAGGCTGGAACTGAGACATGAGGGTGGGTAGCCAGCTTTCACCATTCTACCCCAGGGGCTGGGGAGACGGAAACCTCTCTCTCAAATTAAACCAGTTTTTGCATTTTGGGAAGACAGCCAAACTCATATCCCACCTAATACACTGCTCCTATCCATCACTGTCACGTTACCCCATTGTGTTTCCTTCCTGTCACTTATCATGACCTGAAGTTATCTTGTTTGTTATTTGTTCATTGGTTAAAGGTCCCATTCCCCAACCTCCCCAGTACCGAGAATGTAAGCTCCGTGGGAACGGGGACCTTGACTGTTGTGTTTACTGCTTAATAAATATTTACCAGATAAATTAATAATAATAATACAATAATAGCTCTGCTTCTCCCTCATCCAGGTAACAGTTCATTTCCTGAGTCCCACCTCACTTTCCTCTCCCATGTGCCCAGCGCTTAGACAGACAGACAGGCAGACACACAGCCTCACTCCCTCACCATTGATCTCCTGGATCTCCAGGTCAGGTGAGGCCATGTAATACTTGTCACACAGGAGCTTGGCCATGTCGTAGGCATCTGAGAGAAGAGAGGGGTCATCAGGGAATGGGGTGACCTCTCCCCAGCAGGCAGTCCTCTTGGCACCAACACTGAACCCATGGGGACGTGGCCCCCACCCACTGGGGAATGGGTCACCGTCTGGCCAGGTAAGATTGGGGGATCACTGTGGGCTGTGGGGCTCCTCTGTGGGCCAGGCACGGTGGCCCCACGGTGGGCCAGGCACGGTGGGGACAGCTCACCTTTCACCACCTCAGAGACGCTGCAGTTGGGGTCGATGCTGCCGATGTGTTTGGGGTGGGCTGGGTTGGTGCTGCCGTCAAAGATCAAGGCTGCGGGCGGGGAGGGCGGGCGTGGTTAGCGGGGCCACACAACCCCAGCGCTCCCTCCCCCCCCCGTTCTCCAGTGCTCCACCTCTACTTCTGACACTTCTGACCCTGATGCCACACCCCCCCACCCTCTCCGCCCTGACCCCTGACCCCTCCAGCCCTGGCCCAGGCCAGTCTTGGACCTTTGTAGGCCTGACGCAAGTCTTCTCAGAAGTTTCCTCCCCATACATTGTACGTTATATTTAGTCTTCTCTTTTGCTAGACATTTAAAAATAATTTTTACCTTCTTGTGTAATTAATGACTGGCTACGATTTCTCAACAATCATAGTTAATACTCCTGGAGTAAGAAACACCAGACAACCACCTGTGTCCTAACGTAAAGAGACTTTTACGAACGCCGCGCAAAGAGGCGACGCGGTTTTGCCTTCTGTAAACATGCGAACAGCGACTGGCCCCGCGCCCGCTCACTGTGCTGGTTGATCAGCATGCGGATGGAGATGCGGCTGAGGTAGAAGCGGTCCAGGAAGTACTGGATGTTCTGGTTGGAGACGGGGTCGTCGCCGTAGGCGTCCTTGTACTCCAGCACGCCCTGCGCCATGGTGGGCACCACGTCATTGTGGCGGTTCCGGATGGTGACCAGGGCGTCGGTGAACCTGCGATGGGGGTACACGTTGGCCCTCACCCTGCCCCAGCCCTGGGACACCCTCAGAAGCACCCCGCTTCTCTCCATGGTGCCTTCACCCACTCGACTCTCCCCAGCCCACTCCTCCGGAAGCCCACCCCAAATCTCCCACCGCCTGCCTGACGGCCTGGGAGCTCCACAGGGGCGGGGCCTGGGTCCCCCCATCAGACTCAGGGCACACCAAGGATCGGGGGCTGTCTGCTCCCTCAGACTGGACACCCCTGAGGGTGGGGGCATTTCCTTCATCCCGCTGGCATTTCTGCCCCCGGGGCCGTGGCCCACACCTGCCCTCCCGCCCCCAGCCGAGGCCTCACTCACTGGCTCAAGGTCCGATGGTCCTCAGGGTCCTTGTCCAGGAACTCCATGATGTCCAGGAGACTCTGGACATACCTGTGTGCGGGAGGGGGCGGGGGACGCCTCAGCCCCAGGCCGGGCCCCGGCACACCTGACTCTGCTGACCCTGCTTCTGTCCTGCGCCTCCAGTGGGCGCCGCCCAGAGCTGGGCCGCGTGGGTTCTCTCACTCTGCTCCCTCCGTACGTGAGTCTCCCCAACGACACCGCGAGTTATGCAAGAAAGTCTCTAATTTGTTGGTACCTAGAGCGCCTCTGCTTGACATCCTAGAATACCAGTCCTCAAAGGGGGTTTGGTGACCACCCCACCCACAGGTCTCCCGGATTAGGAGACTGAGGCCCAGACCGGAGAGGGGCCTTGCCCGAGACCAGCAGTGAGGGCAGGCTGGGGCGAGGCACTTAGCTCCCCAGGGCCCGTCGTGGAAGCAGATCTTAGTGTTTGTCCCGCAGGGTTGTTTCTGCATCCCACGGGCACGGGGGCAGAGTGGCCAGCCCAGAGCTCTCCCAGAGCAGGGGTTCAGGGAGGCCCAGAGCTCTCCCAGAGCAGGGGTTCCGGGAGGAAGATGACAGCCTTATACTCCCGACTCCAGGCACCAGGAGCTGTGCAGGCTCCTAGGGAACTGGATTGTAAATGGTGGGTGGGAAGGACTCGGGGTGGGGTGGGCATGCCCAGCTCTGACACTGGGTAGGGCTGGGGCCCACGGAGAGCCTGAAGCGACCCGGGCTGCCCAGATGGTGCCAACCTGGAGCCACTGTCCCCCCCGCCCCTACTGCGAGGCAGGATGCCACTGCTTCCCTGCTAACGCCTCAGCCCGCGACAGCCCATTCTCCTGGGGAAGGCGGAGAGCTGAGCCTCTCTCCGGCAGAAACACTTCCAGCCGGCAGGAAGGAGGGGCCACCGAGAGCTCTGACCAGGGCGGGGGGGGGGGGGGGGAGGGCCCCCGGGGCCTAACAGTGTCTCTAGAAGAGGCCCCCACCACAGTCGGAAGCATTCCCAGGTACACAGTGCTTTGACCCTGACAGGTAAGAACGGCAGTAATTAGCCCCATTTCACAGTCTCCTCAACTGAGGCCTGAAGCAGCTCCACAGCTGGGAGGTAGTATAGTGAAGACCGGCCTCCAGCGCACCTGCCACTGTACAGTGCTGGCTGCTCGAAGTGCTCAGCCCGTGGGGCCTGCGGTTCCCTCTGCCTGGAGTGCCCTGCCCCCTCCACCCACTAGCTGCTACTCTCCCCTCTGCTGCTTAAACCAGTAGAGAAGAGGGTAAAAGGGCTAGCTTTGAAGCTGGCTCTGCCGAGTTCCTGGCTGGGTTTTTCCACTTTGAGCTGCGTGGCTCTGGGTAAGTCATGGAACCTCTCTGGGCCTGAGTTTCCTCATCAGAAAAGGAAGGGTTTTGGACCTACTGCTGTCACTGCTTTCTGGTGAGAATTAAATGTGATAATTAACACGGTGCCCAGCAAACAGTGAGCACTCTCTAAACGTTTGCTCTTGTTTCGAACAGTGGTTCAGACACTGTCAACAGCTGAGTGCACCCTCTGGGTCCCCAGGCGGCACACGACACACTTCTCTTGGTTGTACTGGGCAAAGACTCGGAATCACACCATGTCTGAATCTGTCACGCTCTGGACGGCCACTGATGGCAGGAATGGGGCCGTGCTCGCCCTGCTGCGCCTGCCTGCCCTCCCCACCCAGGGCCCGGCACGACGCCTGGCAAGAGGTGGCGTAGTCACTGGTAGGCGGAGCCGACAGCAGAGGAGATCAGCTCCCCCTCAGTACCCCCGCAGCCCCAGCAGACAGAGCGGCCCTCCTTCGGCCTCACCGCAGGCTCCCTGGAGAATAAGAACAGACGACACTTACCCAGTGACTGTTAGAGCTCAGAGTCTACACAGGGTCTCTCATCTCCCGGCAGCCTTCATGAGCATGTGGTATTTCCCCCCTTTTGCAGACAAGGAAACCAGCTCAGAGAGGGCAGGTAATATGCCCCAGGCCACACAGTAAGCATTCGCGCTGGGATTCCAACCCAGGTCTGTCTGATGCCAAGTCTACACCACACGGTCAAGTGCTCACTGTCTACACCGGTCCCAACAGCGATGCTGATGGTGAAGGCGGCCCAGCATCTACTGGCGCCGGCCTTGTGCCAGGGCTCTGCTCTGTGTTCCCCTACTTCGACCTCCACAGTGACCCTGTGTGTTGGGGGGGTGCTACCGCTAGACCCATTTTACAGATGAGGAAGTTAACATGCAGAGCTGGGATCCTCTCTCACAGGCCTGTGTTATCCCTCATTCCTTGACCACACCCAGAAGAAAGCGTCAGGCTCATGGGATTCTTAGAGGGAGAGGGGATTTGGGAGGAGAACCTGCGAGTATGCAATGGTGGCGACAGGCAGAGAGAGGAGAGCGAGGAGACCAGCTGAGGGGTGGGGGCCCTGGAACCCCTTCCCAAGACCCTGGGGTAAGCAGAGAGAGCTAGGGGCCCCTGACCAGCTTGGCCAGGAGCGGGGGCGAGGGTAGGGTGAGCGCTCTCGCTGCGGGCCCCGCCCCTCTGGGGCTGCCTAATGAACCATAGGGCGCTGTCACGTGGCCAGTGAAGTAGAACAAAGGGCACCAGGATGGACTGGCAACGAGCAGCGCCTGCGGGCAGGGCTCTGGGGAGAGCGGCAGCCTCGGGCCTCCGTCTCCTGACTGTGAAGCAGGGTTTAGAATCCCTGCCTGCCCCCCTCGCAGGGCCATTCCTTCAGGGCAGTGGTCCTGAGTGTACTCTTGGAAGGAAGAGGAGAGGATGACAAAGATTCTCCCAGGGGAACCTTGACTCTGGCCTGAAGCCCCCCAAGGGCCTGGCAGACCAGACCTCAGCCCTGGGCCAGATCTTGGTCCTAAACAGGGAAAGACGCTGGGGAAGGAGTGACGCTGGCTCCTGGGCTGCCCACCCCCGAGGGCCAGAGAAAGAGCTGGGCTTGGACACTGGTCTGGACCAGTGGTGCAATGACAGATGCGCAGCCTGCCCCGGGCCTGGCAGAGCAGGCAGTGGGGCCAATGTGACGCCCTAGGGAAGGCCTGGCCTGCCGACCCCAACAGTAAACAAGGCCGCCCAGGACTTCCTGGGTGAGATCTAGAGCTTCCTTCCCCTCCCCTCCACCGAGGTAATGTGGAAGCCCCAAACCCTGCCTCTGGGGCTTTCCAGCCATTCCAGAGCCCTGGATTTAGGAGCTGGGAGTGGAAAACGGAGAGAGGAGGGAGCGAGACAGCGTGTGTGTGTGTGAGTGTGTGGGTGCGCGTGTGTGAGCGTGTGTGTGTGCGCGCGCGCGTCTGTGTGAGCGTGGGTGTGTGTGTGAGCGTGTGTGTGTGCGCGCGCGCGTGTGAGAGCGTGGGTGTGAGCATGTGTGTGCGTGTGCGCTTGTGTGTGTGGGTGCGCGTGTGTGAGCGTGTGTGTGTGCGCGCGTGTGTGAGCGTGTGAGCGTGGGTGTCGGAATGAGTGCCCGGCAGCTGGGGAGGAGGCGTGTGCAGCCTTGCGTGGGGGCAGAGGAGTGGTAAGCATGTGTGAGTCTGGGCGCCTGCGGGTGTGTGTGCACCACGTACTAGTGTCCACAGCCGCTGGGGACCAGGGGTGTGAACAAGGCAAAGGCCCTGCGAGGAGGGGAGGGGGGCAGACGTGTCCTCCATCTATCTGGAAGCTGTTTGTGGAGGGGTGATGGGCACGGCCCTGAGCCAGGCCGACCTGGGTCCCATTGCTGGCGGTGCCACTCAGGTTCCCGTGTGTGAAGTGGGCTTCGTAGCAGCAGGCGCGGATTAGAGGAGACGATGCTGGTGCCCGGTCTCCATTCTGATTACCTAAGTGGTGGCTGAGGGATTCAATGGCAGGGTTTGGCCCTGGGCGCCCGGAACCTGTGAGGTGGTCATTCTTTTCAAGGGCAAGGACTGGGTTTGGGGTCTACATACTTGCTGACGCAAGAGAAGTTCATAGAAGGTGCTGGTGATACCCCCTGCCACCCCCTTCCCTGCAGCCCTGCCAAGGCTCTACTGGTGACAGGAGGGACTCGCTGTCGTTTGATTCTACTCTGCAGTCATCACTCAACCCTCCCTTTTCTCAAAGTACATCCCCACCGACTCCACGCCCTTCCTCAGGCTGTCTTTCTCTCCTGAGAGGAGGCAAGGTTACCCCTCTGTGCCCCCACAATACTAGCCATCAAACCCTCTCTGTAAAGAAAATCTACTTTCCCACTGACTTGCTCTGCGAGCTTAGAAATCTCTGACTCCTGGTCACTGTCCCAGAACGCGGTTCTCTCCTTTCCCTTCAGGAACGCAGCCTCCAGATCACAGAGCCTGGGCTGGGATCCTGGCTCTGCCAGTTATTACCTGAATGAGCTCAGACAAGTTTCTTACTCTCTCTGAACCTCAGTTTCCTCGTCTACAAAATGGGGATAAGAACAAGGCCTACTTCATCAGGCTGTTGTGAAGTTAAATGAGTTAATACGTGGACACGCTTAGAACGGCTCCAGGCATGTCTGCTTCTGTCATCGTCATCATTATTATTACTACGCTGTGAAGAGAACCTCTGCCACAGCACATCGTCTTTGTCCCGGAGGTGCTGTTGCCAGAAGCTCGCAGACATCACTCACGCTTAGAGAGTTCCGTGTACTTTCACATCCAGCAGTGGCATCTGACCCTTAGCAACAGAACGGATCCCCATTTTACAGATGAGGAAGCCGAGGCTCAGAGGGGCCACGTGGTTGACCAAACATTAAGTGTCTAGCAAGCAGCAAAGCCAAGCCTCAGAGTCAGGCATGCCGGCGCCACCACCCAGGGCTTTCCTCTACCTTCCAGTCACTTCCAAAACAGGTTCCCACAACACCAAGTCTGTCCGGTTGAAATAATACATCAGGTTTGTTTAGAGCCAGGAATTCTCCACTTGCCCACAGTGATTCCTGCCTGGAACCTTTCCCCAGCTGAATAGAAACTCCATTAGCTGTTGCCACAGATTAACTATTACCTCTGCTCCTCCAGAGAGCAGGTGCTCAGGGCTTGTCCATTTCCAAAGGGGAGGTTTTGCTCCTCACTCATCAGACTCTGAGGCTAGCGGGCCTCTTGCCAGGCTCTCTGATAGGTCGTCCCCCTCCTCTCCTGCAAACTCTACCCACCTCCACCGCCTCCATCATCCAAGCTGGCAAGGGGGTTCCCCCAGATAGGGAGGTCTGCCCTCTCTCACAGGCAGCCGCCTCAGAGAGTCCTTCCTTCCCTCAGACCACAGTCTCTCTTGCAGCAGCTGATGCCCATTCTCCGGGAACAGTCTCAGCAGGCCGTCTCTTCAGTGTGACAGCACACTCTAGCAATACCTTGGCCTGCTCCCCTCTAAGTGAGTCATGCACTGGGAAGTCTTCCCTTTTGTCTAACTTCACTCCCTCCTGCTGCTGCTGGACATTACTTCCCAGCTCTGAGGGAAGAAAAACGTCAGGCCAAGCCCCCCGACATGTGTAACCGCGTTTCAGGAAGGGACTCTGGGGGCCTCGGGGGCATCGCGGGCAGTTCAGCAGCTCCCTGCCCTCCCTCCCCACATCCCCTGACTCTTCTAGGAACACGGTGTCCAGGGAGGGGCCTGGAGTCAGGGACCAGCTGGAGAGGCAGCCAGGTGACTCAGCCGGAGGAGGGCTGGGGAGAACAGATGGTACCTTCCGTCCCTCCCCATGCCTTCCACACTGCCCGATGGCAGGAAATGCCAGTTGGCTCAGAGGTCTTGGACCTCTAAGGGACAGGGCCCAGCGAGGGGTGACCTTGTTGGGCCACGTGCAAATCAGGCTCTGCCCTCTGTCCCCCCGTCCACCTTCACCGCTTGCAGTAACAGCACTGTATCCACAAAGTGAGCGCTCAGATGCCCCAGCCGGGCCCTCTCCGGCCTCTGCACCTTTGCACAAGCAGTTCCTTTGGCCTGGAATGCCCTTCCCTCCCTTCTAGGTCAGGGTTCAGTTAGGCACCCTGTAAGGCCAAGTGACACGTCACCTCCTCTCTGCGTCCATTTCAACTGCCCCACAACTTTCTGATTCAACTGAAATTCACTGTGCACACATCATGTACCTGGTCCTTCCTTACCTTCTCCTCATTTAATTAGAGTAAGTCACGCATATGCATATTCATGCATAGAAAAAAGCTGGAAGGGCACCAATAAAGGGCACTTACAAAACCTTAACAGTGTGTGGTTAAGGGGTGGAGGGTAGTGGTTGGCATTCCCTTTTATCTACTTTTCTGTGTTCTCCAGGTGTCAACGTGAACATGTCATACTTCCGCAACGAGGGGCAAAAACCCAATCAATGTTATTTTAAAATAACACTTCGCTTTTAATTTAAATAGAGCTAACTTTTCAGCGGCTTCCTGCTCCTGCCACTGTGTAGCTCTTAGCTTGCCCTCTTCTACTCCCCCCGTGCGATCACAGGCTCCCTGAGGGCCGCTGCTGCCTGTTTAACCTAACACGGCACTGGGCTCGAAGTAGGTGCGGATGCCGCGAATCCGAAAGGAAACCACAGTCACACCACACCTGCCACCGCCAGAAGCAAGGGCAAGATTTCTGCACACACGCCACTGAAGATCAGCCATGATGACGCATTTACACACCCAGTTACACAGCAAATTCTTGCTCCTTCTCCATGTGACTGGCCTCTGGCTAATGGCATTCAGGTACTTATCCCTGGACAGAGTTTCTGAGTAAACTTTACTGAGGATTTCTCTCTGCTACTGCTGCTCTGTGCAATAAACCTTTGGTCTTTGCCCATCCAAAGCTCTCTGGAGTTGGTACTGAGCCATCCTTGCATCTATTCCAGTGTTTTCCAACATCCAAAACACGCTGACGTGTTTGGATTATATAATTTGAAGGTTAGCTTCTTCCGGTGTCTGCTTCCCACAAAGTTGCCTCAGGTAAATACTACCCAACAGGTGCCAGATTTTCAGGACCAGGGCTGGTGGCAAATGCCGACATTAGCCTGATTTGGGTTTGGGGCTGTGAAAATGATGGTTTCCTAGGTGGATCCTGTGTTTCCAGAGAACGGAGGGTGGTGAGTATAGGGCTGTGTCCCCTAGACATGGAGGCCACGAGCTTGATCTGAGTCCCTGCTCTGGCCTAACATTCCCACTTGACCGCAGGAACCCCCCTACCTCTCCGAGTCCCTGTGCCTCTCCTCTTTCCCCGCCTCCCTCAAGGTTCCTGGGAGCAGGGGGCATCTGACAATGGGGTGGGAGGTGCGGGGACCTATTCAGGGGTCTCACCAGCTCTGTACCAGCTGCACCGAGGGTGTGCTCAGCACCCGGTCGGGAAGCAGGTTGATTTCTTTCATGATGTTGGCCAGGCGCACGGGCAACTCCTGCCTGAGGAAGGTGAATGAGGTTTTCTCACAGGCATTGCTGGACCCTGGTGGGAGAGGGAAGGGTGAGCTCACAGAGTTACAAAGCACTGGAGCCAGAGGACATCTTGGGGGTGGGGGCGGGGTCAGGTCACTACATCCTTTATTTCCTTGAGGGTTCAGAAGAGAAGAGATGGAGGCATGGGACAAGGAGTCTTTCCTGACCCCCCCCCTGCACTGACCACCACACCACCCAGCCTAACCCTTAGAGAGGTTGCATCCTCTCCTCACCCCCAGCTGAACCCTGCTTGCCTTCAACCACAGGGAAAAGGGCCACCCTGGGCCCACAGGGAGCTGCCTCCAGCCCCAGTTATTCACTTCTCTTTCTTTCCCTCCTAGTAGATACTCACTTCGGGGGGGTTGATCCAGGTGGGCAGAAGGGCCTGGGAAATCCATCCCTACCTTGGGATGAGCTCCCTCTGGCTGAGGGGAGCTATGCTCGGACCACCGCAGCTGCAGGGTCCCAGTGTCATCTCTGGCCCAGCTGGTCTTTATGCCCACTGTAGAGCTGCCCTATGTTAATGCCCGCCCACCTGTGAGGTAGACAGGGCCTGAGAACCGGGGCCCAAATACTTTGATCCTTGGTCTGGCTTGAAAATGAAGAGGGAGTAGAGGACTGAATGAGGCCATGGCCTAGAGTCAGGAAACCTGGGTTCTAAGTCCAGGTTCCGCTTTTAACTGTCATCCAGTGCATGTCACCATCCTTCTGAAGGTCTGTTTCCCTCACTGAACTCCAAGTGGGGGACCAAACTCTACTGTGAGCCCCTCCCTCCTGTGACAGTTCTGTTAACTGGGGTCCAGTCTGGACTGGACAGATGCTGGGGGCTGGGAGTGGGCTCAGGAGGCTTTCCTACATGGGCGGAGCTCAAACAGGGAGGGGGGTAGGCGGACAAGTCTTGGGGAACAGATGCCCTGTATCATGGCTGCCACCTCCCCGCCCCGTCCCACCAGTGACACAGCTGTAACCTAAGCCACGCTCTGTCTCCTCAACTCTTGAGAGACCCGGGCAACCCCCCCTGATCTCCAGCTGGCACCATGTGTGAACAGACAGGGTCCACACAATGCCTGTTTCAGTCCCGACGTTGGCACAGCCTTGCCACCCCCAGAACACTGATGGTAGGCGACCCTGGCCCAGGATCCCAGGGGGGCAGCCAAGGATGGGTAGGTACAAGCTACCTGGCTCCATCTCATGGTGCCCCGGACCCCTGCCCAGCTGGGGTAAGGCGGCCAGGCCACAGCAGATGTGATCTGCAAGTGTCCTTGCCCTCTAGGACAGCTGGGAGCCAGCTCCTTCAGTGCGCGGAGGTGGACCGGCCAGGGCCTCACTCCTGTTGACTCATCTGAGAGAGCCCCCTCCCCCAAACGACCCCTCCGCGCCCACCCCCGCGCAGGTCTCCTTCCAGATGGCTGCGCCTCCCAGTGCTGCCTTGTTACCCCCACCAGCATCCCCCTCATCTCCTCTCTGACCTTCACTTTTAGAGTCGACAGGACAACCCCCAGTAACCCTTTAGTGCCTGGTTACACCCTCCTGCTCCAACGTCACCGCCTCACTGCCCCTTCCTCTCCAAGACCCCTCACAAAGCCCGGGAAGACATCTTGGACCCTTCCTTCTCAGTGCCCCCCCCCCCTTCCTGCTAACAGTTCAGTCTCTTCAGTAACGGTGCCCTTAACCCTTTCAAGCCCGGCGGCCGGCCCCTTCCTCCCCGTTAACCCTTTCCTGTCTGGACCCCTGCAAGCAAACCTTCCCTGTCACTCGGCCTCCCTTACCCTCCTCGTTAATCCTTCATGGCCAGGACTCCTTCACTCCACCTCCACCCCCCGCGGGCCCTCGCTGCCAGCCGCCTCCCGCCCACTTGTACCGAAGTCCAGAAACTGCTTCATGGAGAGCGGGGACGGGGAGAACTTGCTGAAGTGCTCGATGTACTTGGGCGCCCCTGCCAGGGACGCATTCTTCAGCAGCGCGCGGACCCAGCGCATGGCGGCGGCGGCGGCCGCGCCTCGGGCTCGGGCTCCGGTCCCCGCCCGGGTAGCGCTGGCGCTCCGTTCGGCCCAGGTGGGCCCAGCGCCGCAGCAGCCGCCTACACCCCACCCTGGCCCTGACGGGTCTCCGAATCCCGGCCAATCGGCTCGTCGCGGCGCCCCGACGTTGCCAATGACGGCTCACAAACAACTCCGGGAGAGCCAGTAGCCTCTCGCCCCGGCACGTGGCTGCCCCTGGGCCCACCCCCTTAACACGTTGTTTACCCGGAGCGGCCTGGTGTTTTCGAGAGGCCTCGCCGAGAGCCCGCCTCCCGGGCGTCACCACGCGCTTTCCTCCTCTGCGCCTAGCCCGGGTTAACCCCTCCCTCCCCAGAGGCCCGTTATTCCCTTTCCTCTTACACTCCTTCCTTTCCCCGCTCCCTCCCTGAATCTCCTTCACTTGCCTTCCCTGAGATTGTCCGGGTAGCTTTCAACGCATTCCTTTCCTCCCAAAGGGGTCTGATTCACCTGTCCTGAATTCCACGCACCTGCTTTCCCTCAGGGGGTCTGGTGGGTTTCCAGTCCTGATGAGTGACTCAGACTGTGAATGTTTGCTAACTTCGGGTTCGGGGTGCAAGCCCACGCGAATCCCTCATATAGATATGCAATCCACCCACTTCCACAAATATCTAAGCGCTCAGGAAAAGGCGGCATTTTGCTTTTCCAGTTAAAAAACACCCAACCCCCTAACTAACGCCTAGCGGCGGCTACAATAAACTTTTCAAAACACTTCTATTTTATTACTCCCTACTCATTTGACCTGAGAAAGCAACCTTTTCTGCCCTGGGCTTCTTTAGAGAAAGGTCCTTTGCGGTGATTTGTGCTGGAGGCCGAGAGCACAGCCTTGCCCAGCAGCAGCCCGGCTCTCTCGTGGGAACATAGCGCGCCCTCTTGTGGTCGAACGCCGTAAGTCCTGTTCCCTCCACCCCTCCCGTTTTCCCCTTTGAGGTGTTTTTCACCCTTCAGTCCTTGTCTGGCACTCACCAAGAGCCTAACAGGTGCTAGGCTTATATGCTGGGAACGGGAAACATAGACAGGATTGGGACATGGTCTTTTCCCTTGATTATTTCAGTTCTCAGTTTGAGAGAGAGCTGCATAAGTAAATAATAGTTATAACAGAATGCAATTACAGCCAATGCAGAGCTACGTGCAAGGCGTCACGATGGAAGGGATCTCTTAGCTGAATGAATAATAACCTATGTGCCAAGAACTGTTTGCATGCATCATCTCATTTAATTCTCCAGACAGCTCTACTGTGCTACTCTTATCCCATTTTATAGATGAGGAAAGAGGTTCAGGGATCATTTTCAACTGCAAATCTGAAGGTGTTACTTCTCTTGCTCACAGCCTTTTGATGGCGCTCCAATTCTTACTGGAGCCTTTCTAGCTCTCACATGATCTGATTTGGCCTAACCCTCCAGCCTCATCTCTCCACATTCCCTGCTCAACTCCTAGCCATACTTATCTACTGCCTTGGACCAGGCTCCAATCTCCCCACTGTTGCTAATGCTGTCTCTTACCCATGGACCATTCTTTCTTCTCACTTTCACCTACCCTTCTTCAGGCCCCTGACCCCCCAGGCTGGGTTATGGGCTCCCTCCAAAAGTTCCTTAGGCCTCCTGATCTAGCACTATTTTAGCTCTTATCACACCAAGTGGTAATCATCTGCTGACTCATCCGTCTCCCCAACTAGACTTTAAGCTCCACGAGGGCAGGGCTGTCTTGGTCTTATTCACCACTGTCTCCAGCACCAGGCCCAGCACCCAGCACATTGAACGGAAAAGAAGGAGAAAAAAGAAGTTGGGGTCACTGGGAAGACAGGCCACAGAGGTATCAGGGAGGACCACTGAACATCCCTCAGGCTAGCCATTAGGTCATTGACAACGTTGGTGAGTGCAGTCTTCAAGTTGCCCAGAAGAGTGTATGAAATACTATATGTGAAAAGCCAAGCCCTATGCCTGGCACACAGTAAATAATTAATAAATAGCAGCTATTACTATTATTATCAAAACTAAAGTAACAAGGAAAAGGCCATGACCTCTGAGGCTACATGTAAGCGACAGAAAGATTTCCCATGATCGTCCCCCTTAGAGCTGGACTTCCGTAATGAGGCTCTGAGCTTGGATTAAATTCCTCCTGCAGAGATGGCTGAAGGGTGGTAATGGGAGTGGTGTGGTGTATCAGTCCAGCTAGGTTAGGTGATGGGAGGTAACAAAACCCCCCAAATTCCCAAACTTCCCACTAAATGTACAACGTGGGTTGGTGGGGGGCTGTCAAGGCCTGACAAAGCTTTATCTCAACACAGGCTTCCACAGCAGCAGAGTTAGGAGAAGCAGAACTGGGAGAGGCACCCCCAGCAATGAACTGTCTCAGCCCAGAATTGATCCCCTTCCCTCTGGCTGACAACTCATCGGCCGGAATGGCCTCACGTGGCCTCATCCAACCAGGAGGGCCCAGGAAACGCAATCCAGCCCTGTGACCAGAGAAGAGCATTACCTTATGGATTCTTTTAGTGATATAAAAGCCAAGACCCTCTTCTGAAACTGTTCGGAGGTGCTGCAGCTCCAAGGAGCTCAAGAAGCTTGGCATTAGAAAGGGTCCTTTTCTATAAAGCGGACATTGCTGCATCTCTGCCAGTATGTTTCTTTCATGAAAGGGTAGCTGCACCAGTCCTGGAAAATGACTACTTATTCTCACAACCGTGTGTGTGAGACAGACAGTGTGTTCGTATCCAAACAGGTGCTCACAGGAGGTGGGGGGCTGGGCCCGTGAAGCTGGCCAGAGGGATGTGGAGATCCCACTTCTTTCTTCAGCAGGAAGTGGTTGCAGAGGACTGGACCGAACTGCACGGAACTCTGCTCAACCTGAGCTGGGCTTTGACAGCCTACACGTGTATTATTCCTGGCCAGTGAATGACCCAGATTCTGGAAAACAAACTGAGGTCTCCAGTTACTGGTTGAGAGCTCTGGGTAGGGGCTGGGGTTTTCCTGGAGGAATTGGACATTTCACTGTCAATCAGTGACAAATCCCAGCACAGAAAGTGAGGGGGTGGGCTCTGGTAGAGAGTGGGGAGGGCAGACAGCTGGCACAGGAAGGCAGACACGTCAGGAGGAGCCCGAGACAGCGGCTGGGTCTGAGGGCTCTGAGTAGCTGAATTGAAGATCTGCCTCTAGGCTTCTCTGGGTGGTAATTTCCGGCCTTCTTTCTTGCCAAAGGTCACCGCCTTAGGGACAATTAACAGAAGGACCTGTGCCACGATTTAGGACAACCTTAGCGCAGAGGAGGCAGCGGAGAGCTTGACCCGCCGTGGACTGTGGCTGTGGACTCAGGACAGCAGCACGTCTGGAGCAGCTGCCGCTGACTAAGACTCCAGGTTCTCCCGCCCAGAGGCTAGGACGTGGATACTATGACCTTTCAGTTTTTCCGGGCTTGGGTCACTGGTCCACCTTTTGCTCGACTCATCACGGGGCCTAGGGCTGGCTGTGGGGGAACTGAGGCAGTAAAGCAGGTTCTTGTCTGAATTTAGCCACCAGACGAGGGCTCTCGGCTCTCCTCCTGTGCACCCAGCCTCACTGCACCATTCCCCGGGCCTACCTGCTTCTACAGCACAGTGGCTTCCTGCTTCTTCCAGACCCTGCCCTCTACCACCTCTTCCCCAGGCCTGGCGCACTCACCACCAAGAAGCCATTTTGGGTTCCATCCAGTCTACTCGGGTCTTTTTCATTCATCTCATGTTCTGGATCTCAGTTATGTGACCATGACCATCCCTTAGACTGGGACACCCCTGAGAACAGGAGCAGGTGTCTCCGCCATAGAGCTTCACCCTCCCAACCTCTATGAGCCCTGCACCTGGCTTTGTCCACCTGGGGGTCGGCTAGGTAGCATGATCCGTCAGACCGAATGGCATTGGTGAGGCGTGGGGGTGGACGGAGGCAGAAGCAGTGTGTACAAACTGGGAGCTCTTTACTGGCTGCCGTGAGAAGCCTATATACAAAGAAGGCACGAGGAGGGGGAGGGAGCTCCCCTGCTACAGTACCATGGAAGTGGGCAGGGGTTGGGGAGGGGGCCTGCCAATGGGGAGGGGGCCTGCCAATTGGCAGGGGTCAGGAGAGGCTTTCTGGAACCAGCCTCAACTTCTGGAATGGGCCACAGGGGAGAAGGCAGAGCTAACCTGGCTCTGAAAGCCAAGGACAGCCAAGACCTTCACTTCTAGGTCTCCAGCCCACGGTCAGGGGGGGCAGAGGGGGTTCTGGCTGATGTGGCATCGTGGGGCTCCCTCCCTGTTCTACATTCAAGTGTCGCTCCCTCTGTGATCTTGTGGGGGTCCCTCCAGGCCAGGATGGTAATGTGGCTGAAAGGTGGTATCTGCTCTGTATCCTTCCAACATCTCCCTGGCCCAGGACCAGTCCCCTCTTCTGTTGAGGATTCCATTGTGCTCCCAGGGCAGTCCCAGCACAGTGTGTCCTGGCTGCCTAGCACTGTGTCCATCTTTTTTCTTAAGGCTGAATTTCCTGCTAGTGCATGGAACGGCCATGGCTGAGGACAGAGGTTTCGCAACGATTCATGAAAGAAAGCCATCCTGGGGACCTTCCTTCTAGTTCCTTCTGCTCTTGGGTCTGAGCATGCCGGGTCCTGTGAACACCCCCTTGGACAACCTTAGGCGGGCTCCGACTCTCTGGCATGGGTATCGGGAGCTGCACCGGGGGCCTGTCAGTAGTTTTCATCTTGAGGACAGAGTCAGTCCAGTGACTGTGGCGCACGATGGGTCCAGTGTGACAGAGGAGGTGTCACCACATTGGGGGCCTCTTCCTCCTGGCTCTGGTGGAGGCCCTTTGGCGTGGTTACGGCACAGGTAGAGGCTGGGACACGCATGTCCATGCACCATCTGGGGCGCACAAGCACAGTCCACAAGCAGTAGGACCCATATGTGCTCATATGTGTCCAGGGCACAGGGCTGCAGTGCTCAGCAATGCAGGTTCCACGGCCCCAGCCCTCCTTCGGGGAGAAGGCCATGGCTGGAGGGCACGTGCATACACTTGAACAGGTGTGTGTGCCCGAGCCTGCTGGTGCCAGCCAAAGGCAGTAGCCCCTGTGGACCGTCAGGGCATAACTTATGATAAATAGAAGAAGGGGACACTAGGGGAGCAGGGGTGGGATCAGGGAGGATGTCAGTAGTATCGGTCGCGAGTCTGCCAGCTGGTCACCCAGTGCTTCTTGGTGGGCAGGGTGCTCCCTGGAGGTGGGTAGCGCTCCTCCTCCCGGATCCGCACCCCGTGGTACTTGGGCATGATCCGGTAATAGCGGGTCCGCTTAAAGAAGTCACACTGGAGAAGGGGAGAAGAGAAAGGCCCTTAGCATCCAGCTTTTGCGCCAGTGGGAAGATGTGCCCAGCCCCTTCCTTCCCCACCCGGAGGTCCTCAAAGCCAGGACCGCTACCCAAACACAATGCCATCTCCCTGCGCTGAGATGGGGAGGACAAGGTTCCCCATCCCGGGCCCCAGAGGAAGGAGGAGTTGAGGAAGGCAGAGAGGAGAGGGAGAGGCAGATGGAGACAGAGGGGCAGTCGCTGAGACTGCTGACGGAATGGCTGGGAGGGGTGGTGATCTACCCTGACCACAGTGTCGGGAGGGGTCAGTCTGTCACCCCAGGGGACTCCCAAGAGGAAGAGGGCTGGTTCCCAGAAGAAGGACTCTACTAGTGCCCTCGTTCTCTAGAGGTGGGGATGGGGGTGTGGAATCACTCTGAAGTTTGTCTTGTGGCCTACAAAGATGGGGCCTGGCCTTGGCCTTGACCCTTTCCCGATCCCCAGAAAGCAGAGGGCGCACAGGGAGGGTTTTATGGTTCCCTCTGGGGGTCCCAAGTCCTTGAGGGGCTCAGTGGGGAGGCTGGTGAGAGCAGACACCCCGAGCTCTCCCAGGGTGCGGAGAAGGAGGCCGACAGAGTGGCCTGTTCTTTGTGGTGGTGCTGGGGACAGAGTGACGTGCAGAGAGGGCCCATAAAGGAAGAGGAGCAGACAGAACAGAGTCAGAGGCCCCAGCCAGCTGGGGGCTTGGGGGAAGGGGCCCGGAGGCCGCGTTACCCAGTGGACCAGGGGTGGGGGGCTGCCCCCCTCAGTAGTCGTCCGTCAGCCTCTCTGTCTCTGATGGCTGGCTCTTCATCTCCGCCTTCTGCCTCTTAGCTTCATACAGGGCCCGAGTGCGGGCTCGCTTGAAGAAGCCGCACTGCGGAGGGGAGGAGGTGGGGAGGGGCCATCAGGGGGGGGTTGGGGGGTCCTTGCCAGCAGCACTCATGAACGGGGGCCCGGATGCCTGGGTCCCAGCCCCAGCTTGGTGATGTAGCAGGAGCCAGAGCTCCTGGTTCCCCTTTCTGGCTTGCAGGTCCCCCCATTAACCCAGGCAGGAGCATCCTGGGTGAGATGAGGATGGGGCAGGGGGTGCGACTGGGAGCTGCGAAGAGGTAGGGGGGACTTGGGGGACGGGGGGTGAGACGGAAGTGAGGACTGAGATGAAGGGAGAGTTGGGGAGGGTCTGCTGGCAGGAGGTCCCAGAGCGGGCGTCGCAGTGGCGGGCTGGGTGTCCTCACCTTCCACAGCAACAGAATGATGAGCCCGAGCAGCAGCAGCCCGGCGCTCACAGCCACGAGCACGAGCCACAGCTCGATCTCGGCCGGCAGCTCCTCCACCAGCTCGGAGTCGATGTCCACGGAGAACTGGAGGGGTGAGAAGGGGCTCAGCCTGTATCCACGCCCTCAGCCCCAGAGCTCATCCCTCCTGCTCCAGCTGGACCCAGGACCCTGCTTTTTTTTTAGTTGCACATATTTATTTTTAAATTTTTATTTATGTATTTATTTTAAACATCTTTATTGGACTATAATTGCTTTATAACAAAGTGAATCAGGTATACATGTACATATATCCCCATATCTCTTCCCTCTTGCGTCTCCCTCCCTCCCATCCTCCCTATCCCACCCCTCTAGGTGGTCACAAAGCACCGAGCTGATCTCCCTGTGCTATGCGGCTGCTTCCCACTAGCTATCTGTTTTACATTTGGTAGTGTACATATGTCCATGCCACTCTCTCACTTCGTCCCAGCTTACCCTTCCCCCTCCCAGCGTCCTCAAGTCCATTCCCTAGTACATCTGCGCAGGACCCTGCTTTTTGATCTACTGCCAGTAGGGGGAACTCAGGGACTGGAAAAGCCCCTGCCCGCCCACTGACAGCCACAGATTCCTCCATCCTCCCCTTTCTCCACAGGAGCAGCCTCAGATCTGGGAGGCAGCCTGTAGTCTGGGTTTGTGACCCACACATCTGGGCTTGGGTACCAGCTCCATCCTTCACAAGCTGTGGAACCTTGGACAAGTAATTTCACCTCTCTGAATCTCCATTTCATGCTCTCTGATAAGGGGATCATAATGCCTACCTCATAATCCAGTAGAGACCCAAAAGTAAAACCAAAAGCATGGGTTCTGGGGCCAGACTACCTGGGTTCAAGCCCTAGCTGTGTTATTCACTAGTTGTGTGACCTTGGGCAAGTCACTTAACCTCTCTGTTGTTCATCTATAAAATGGGGATTATGCTAGTAATACCTACATCATCACAGGTTGCTGGAGAGGATTAAATGTGTTTAATATGAGGAAACTGCTTTGAGCAATAGCTGGTACACAGCAACACTCCATAAATATTTACAAAAAAACAAAGAGTGCATAGCATACAGTACAACTTTTTCTTCCTCTACAATGAAGATATATATATATAATATATATGTTTTATAATATGAAGTTATTTCATATATTTTAAATATACATTTATATATGGAAAAATATTTTTTCTGATGCTACATTATTATTTCTTAAAAAGTTATTTAGGGGTCTTCCCTGGTGGCGCAGTGGTTGAGAGTCCGCCTGCCTATATAGGGTACACGGGTTCGTGCCCCGGTCCGGGAAGATTCCACATGCCGCGGAACGGCTGGGCCCGTGAGCCATGGCCGCTGAGCCTGCGCGTCTGGAGCCTGTGCTCCACAGCGGGAGAGGCCACAACAGTGAGAGGCCTGCGTACCACAAAAACAAAAAACAAACAAAAAACAACAACAACAAAAAGTTATTTTGATTATTTTTTTTAAAAATGACATGAAGAAAATTAAAGGTTCCCAGTAATTTTACTCCATAGCAAAAGCTATCTTCAACATTTTGTTGAATCTCTTTCTATATATATATATATATATATATATATATATATATATATATATATATATATATATTTTTTTTTTTTTGCCATGCTGTGCAACATGTGGGATCTTAGTTCCCCGACCAGGGATTGAACCTGCGCCCCCTGCATTGGAAGCGTGGAGTCTTAACCACTGGACCGCCAGGGAAGTCCTCTTTCCATATTTTTAAATGTATGTGTTAAACATATATATATTTTCTTCCACATAAATGGGATCTGTGTGTACTCTATGCACTCTTCTGCGACCTTTTTCATTATCTTTCGATGTCAATTAATAAAGATCAACCTAATCTCTTCTGATGACTGCATAGTCATTGTAGGAAATGTACCATAATTTATTGAACCAATCTCCTACTGAAAGACATTTAGATTGTTTCCAATCTTATGCCATTATAAACAATGCTATAAAAATATCCCCATATATTTATGTTTGCAAACTTGTCCTATTAGCTCCTTAAGATATATTATCATGTGCAGGATCAAAGGAAATGTGCAATTAAAATTTAATAGATATTGATAAATTCATCTCCAAAAAGAATCCATCAATTTATATTCCAATCAATAGCATTTCCTTCTACCTCATCAGCACCGGACAGCATTATTCTTTTTAATATTTTCTAATATGATAGGAAAAAAATCTTATTGCTATTATTTTTATTTCTTTACTATTGAATTGAACCTTGGTATTTCACTCTATGTACACTGCCTGTTTATCTCTATGCCACCCTTTATCTTTATGTATTAAAAATATGTTGGGCTTCCGTGGTGGCGCAGTGGTTGGGAGTCCGCCTGCTGATGCAGGGGACATGGGTTCGTGCCCCGGTCCGGGAAGATCCCACATGCCACGGAGCGGCTGGGCCCATGAGCCATGGCCGCTGAGCCTGCGCGTCTGGAGCCTGTGCTCCACAACAGGAGAGGCCACAACAGTGAGAGGCCCGCGTACCGCAAAAACAAAAAAAACAAAAAAAAACATATACATATATATATATATATATATATATATATATTTGCCTTTTTAGTTTCCTTACTCTCTTTTGCTGTACACAGATTTAAAATTTCATAGTCTCTTATAACTGATTCATTTTGCTGTACACCTGAAACTAATACAACATTGTAAATCAACTATACTCCAATAAAAATTTAAAAAATAAAATAAAATTTCATATAGTCTAATTTGTCAAATTTTTCCTTTGTGACTTCTGGGTTTAATAAAATAACTCCCTTTTTCCATAATTAAAGATTATTAAATTATTTCCTGAATTTTCTTCTGGTATAATAGATTTTATTTCCGATATTTAAATATTTAATCTAACTCAAACGTGTTTTTGTTTATGGTGTGGGGCAGGGGTTTGCCTTTACTTTCCAAATGTGTTCTCCCAATACTACTTGTTTACCTTTTTCTCCTGATTAAAAATGCCATCTGTATAATAAAGTCAATTTCTATCCTGTTCCATTGATCTTTCTGGCCCTTCCTATACTACCTTAATTCATTTTAGGAAATGTATCATAATGTATTTAACCAAAACTTCAGTCACCTCCTATACCTCTCCCCTTCATATCTCCACTTATATCCCTTTCATAACAAATTATTAGGGATTTTGTCATATTTATTCTTCCATATGTAACTCAGAATCAAGTTTGGGAACTTTCTTTTCAAGTTTCCACGGAGATGGCACATCTTCACAGAGATGTCGTGCAGATCAAATGAGCTCACGCAGAGGTTCTCAACCCTGGCTGCACGGTAGAATCACTGGGGGGCACTTTTTAACATACCAACACTGGGGTCCCACCTCCACAGACTCAGATTTCATTGATCAGGGGTGTAGTCCAGACACCAGAAGTCCTCCAGAGGAGTCCAACGTGCTGCCGAGATTGAGACCACATAGCTAAAGCGTGCGAACATGCTCTGGAGAGATGCCCTGTTCTCCCATGCCCTGGCCAGGCACTGCTGTCTCCTAGCACGGTCACTCACCCGCACCGTCTTGTTCTCCATGTTGATGGTGGGGACGCTGGTTCGGAGGAACAGGGTGGCCCAGCTGGCTACCCTGACTCGGTCAAAGTCTTTGTAATCCTGGAGGGGGGAAGGATGGGTCAAAAGAAGCAGCTGAAGCCCCTCTGAGCCTCTCTCCTGACCCTCCCTCAGGGTCAACAACAACCCCCAGGACACCATCCCCCCATCCTTAAGCAGCACCCAAAAGGACCTGACACCAGGCCTCTCCTCCACACACGAACACACGTCATTCATTCATCCGTGCGTCAGGTCCTGTGCTGGATGCTGGGGACAGCAGAGACAATGAAGGTCACCGTCTAGGTCCGGCCTGTGGGCTAAATCTGGCCCATGACCTGCTTTTGTAAATAAAGTATTTCTGGCACATAGACACGCCCATTCATCTATGTATTGTCTGCGGCAGCTTCGTGCTCCTGTGCAGAATTGAGTAGTTGCAACAGAGAGCACGTGGCCCACAGAGCTGAAAAGACGTTTAATCTAGTCATTTACAGAAAAAGTTTGGTCTAGGTGGCACAAGATGGCTGGCACTGCAACCCAGAGCAGAGCATGGTGAGTGGCACGCGTGGTTTCTGAGAAAGTTCTGTGCGTGTCCAGAGGGGAGAGGTCATTTTCAGCTGGAAAAGTCAGAAAAGACCTCGCTGGTGGTCTCTTGAGGGAGACTGTGAAGCCTGAACAGAAGTTTACATGCAGAGATAACAGAGGCGAGCTGGCATCCCGGGGGAAGGAACAGCACGGACTAAAGCAGGGAGGTGGGAAAGCGATGGACACGTGACAGAATAATGAACATGTGAGAGACGGTCATCTTGGCTAGAGACAAACTTATGTCATATCCCCCACGCAGATGCACAGACTAACACTGACACAGCACACAGCAACAGGTGCACAGCCCAGCAGGTATCAATCTCCAGGCAGTCACTGACACACACTCGGGCACACACATGCACCCTGGCCTCATCCTCTTCCTGTTGCTCTCCCTGCCCGGAGGGGTGGCAGTGGAGACCTCCAGACCCCAGCACTGACCTCGATGAAGGTGCTGTTCCACACTCGTGCCTGCACTGTCACGTTGGTGATGACGGGGGCATCAGGAATCCGGCACTCCAGCCACACACAGCGGGTGTGGTCACTGCCACAGCTCTGAGGTGGGCAGGGAACACAGAACACGAGACAGTCTGGGTCTCTAGATTCTTCAGGCTTCGCCCCTGGCTTTGTCCCACCCATGGCTGACCTGAAGGGGCCTGCCCTAATCCCTTCACTCATGCACACTGCACTTACGTGTTTAAGGCACATTCTTTGGGCCAGGCATATATAGATGCCAGCGACAGGGGGCACGGGAAATCTGATCCTTGTTCGTGTAAATGGGGCCCAATCCCAAACGCCACCTTTCCAATGCCTTCCCACGCTGAGGCTTTGTTCCTGCCGGCTCCCTTTACTTGGAAGGCCACTTCTCCCTCTCCACCCAGCTAGACCTCAACTTGCTGCCCAGGCCTGCTCCCCTCTCCCTTCTGACAGAGGGCGCCCTGCACCCTGTCTTCACCTTGCCTCTCCCCATTCCCAGACCTAATGATCAAAGCTTTGAGCATCTATATCACTCCCAACAGGTTGGGGCTCCTGGGAACAGAATCAGTATTGCTTCCTTCAGTCCACTGTACTGGCTGCTCCCCAACACAAGGCAAGGGCAGCGGGGTCCCTCTGAGGGCAGAAGATGAGTCCCCCCCCCGACTGGAGGCTCCTGAAGGCAGGGGCCACATCACCTCATCAGACTGGGTTCTCCTGGGGCGTAGCACCTGTCTCCCTTGCTTCGTGTGCCCCCAGGTGCCCACCCACCCTGTGATGGGCGGGCTCAATCCCCTCCAACCTTGCCCCGTCACTCACCAGCTGGATCTCAGACTTGGCTTTTTTGGCAGCAGCCAGAGTGACCGGCAGGGGGCCCTGGCCTCCCCCGGGGTCCAGCTGTCGCCGCCTGCGTTGTGGAGATGGCGGCCTGTCCCCAGGAACCTGAGGGGGAAGAGGTGATTTGCTGGAGGGAGGATCAAAGGTGAGGAGAGGAGGAAAGGGCAGGTGGAGGGGCAGGCCCCAGAGATGCAGGAGGGGAGGGAGAGGAAGACGCCAGCCTTTCTGCCCTGCAGCTTGCAAAGGCAATGAGATGCAAGTGAACGCTTCCCCTGGTGTCCTTACAGAGAGAGTGAGGTTGAGAGGGTTGACGAGGTCTCCAGGTGGCCGGCAGTGCCAGGACCCATTGCCGTGGACCGTGATCTCCGTGGGGTATAGCAACCACTTGCCATTGCTGACTTCATACGGCCACTCCAGCCCCAGGATCAGGGCACCAAGGGCTGCCAGCCCTTCCCCCACTGGGCCCACCTGCGGGTACAAGGGGTGTCATGGCTACTGTCTCCTGGAAAACCACCCCCATCTCACCAACCCCCACCCTCACACCCTCAGACCCTGGACCCAGAGGTCCCCTTACCTGGAACTCATACTTGAGGGGGCTTCCCACATCCTCCACAGTTTTCATGCCAGACTCACCCATCACTGTCCCCCCAAAGAAGCTTTGTAGCCGGTGACTCACCCTAGGGGTAAGAAAGATGCTGGAGTCACAGGGGATGGGAGGGGCCCTTGCGGGGGCGGGGGCACCAAGGTTAACTACAATTCCTCTGATATCAGGCAGACCTGAGATAAACCCCAGCTCTAGCATTTACTAGCTGTATGGCCTCAAACAAGTTATTTATCCTCTCTGAGCCTCAGTTTCTTCATCTGTAAAGTGGGGTTAATCTGTTAAGCAGGGTCACTATATAATGGGGCTGTTGTGAGAAGACAATGAGATGATGTATATAAAATCCTTAGCATTGTATATACATGCCACATCTTCTTTATCCATTCATCTGTTGATGGACACTTAGGTTGCTTCCCCTAGAGTCTGTCATACAGAGGGAAGTAAGTCAGAAAGAGAAAAACAACTACTGTATGCTAACACATATATATGGAATTTAAAATTTAAAAAAATGGTCATGAAGAACCTAGGGGCAAGACTGGAATAAAGACACAGAACTACTAGAGAATGGACCTGAGGACACGAGGAGGGGGAAGGGTAAGCTGGGACAAAGTGAGAGAGTGGCATGGACATATATACACTACCAAACGTAAAATAGATAGCTAGTGGGAAGCAGCCGCATAGCACAGGGAGATCAGCTCTGTGCTTTGTGTCCACCTAGAGGGGTGGGATAGGGAGGGTGGGAGGGAGGGAGACGCAAGAGGGAAAAGATATGGAGATATATGTATATGTATAGCTGATTCACTTTGTTATAAAGCCTAAACTAACACACCATTGTAAAGCAATTATACTCCAATAAAAATGTTTAAAAAAAAAAATCCTTAGCACAACAAGCTCTCATGAAATGGCAGGGCCACACCAACACCTTAGCCCCAGAGTTTCTGATTCCTCCACTGCTACCTGCTTTGCAAGGAGAATAATAATAATAGTAACAATAATGATAGTGATGTTGTTATGTCTTGGCCTAAGGATACCAAGCCAGGAGAGGTGTCTCAGAGGAGCTTGAGAGACACCTTAGGGAGGGGAGACCCTAGCTCAGGCCCAGCAGGCTGGGGTTGGGGGGAGTGGTACCCACATGCTGAGCGAGGCCTGGAGTGTGTAGTCCACCAGCAGAGTCAGGGTTATGGGCCACAGGTCATCCTGGTGACTTGACCTGGGGAAAGAATGGGGAGGGGAGGGGAGGAATGTGTCAGCTAAGGCTGGGGTGGGGGGGCCCAGGACATCTCAACCCCGACATAGCCTGGCTTCTCGAGGTCACTCACGTGGAGAGCTGCAGCTGTGCCTGGAGTTCCCTTGTGTGCAGGGTCACCCCAATGACCTCGAAGGCAATGAGCAGCTCCATCTGCCATGAGGGTGAGGGAGGCAGAGAGGGGCGTTTGGGGCCAGGCAGGGGTGATGCCATGGGGAAGCGAGGGGCTGAATGCTACGCTAAGGAGTTGGTTCTCTGGCCTCCTCCTCCCATTCAGGGTGCAGTCTCCCACTGCCACCTGTCTCCACTTTTCCACCTTCCTAGCCCCTTCTGTTTCCCTTTTCCCATTCTCTTCTGTTAGTAATATCTCTGCTACTTTTGAGCCACATGACCTTGAGCAATCACTGAAACTATGTAAGCCCATGTTTCCTTTCTGTAAATCAGCATCTACCTCCTCAGAAGGTTGTGAGAATTATATCATATAAAAGAAGCACAGCCTTGGGGTCAGGGCCTGGCACATAGTAGGTGCTCAGCAAAATCGGTTTCCTCACCTCCACCTGCTCTAGCTTTGCGCATAGCTCCCTAGTGGCCCCATTTTTCTGTCTCTGGGTCTCTCCCCACCCCCTACTGTATCCCCCCCTCCTCCACTCTGGCTCTTTGCTTCAAGGAAGCCTGGGAAGCAGGCAGGCAGAGTGAAGATAAGGAACTCATCAGAGGAGTAGCCTGGGACCCACAGGGTTGGGAGGGTGTGGTCGGCGCTCACCCTCTGGTTCCGTTTGAAGGGGTTCCCCAGCTCGCAAACAATGGTCATGGTCTCGTTGGCTTGGCAAGCTCCAGGCTGAAGAAAGAAGACAAATCAGGTCTGGGTGGTCAGACTAGGGCTTGTCCCGCCCCTCTCCTGTGGTACAGGGCCTGAAGCCCTAGAGGCCTGAGAACCCATGTGTTCCCCTAGCAGCAGAGACGCTGCAGGCACCTGAGGAAGCCCAGCCTAGAGTAGTTGGGGGGGGGGGGCGGGGAACACATGGCAAATGACAACACATGTACATGACATGTATGAAGGATGCATATACGTGGTGAAGCCGTGATTGGGCTCCGAGGGGGCGGAAGGCACTCACGGGGCGCACTGAGGACAGCAGCAGGGCGGGAGGCACCGCCAAGGTGAGCAGCGCCTCGTGGGCGTCTTCCCCAGCCCGCTCCCGGCTTGGTGTGTTGGTCAAGTTGATGCTCAGCAGCAGTTTTCGGAAGTCTCTACTGTATGGGAGCCTGAGAGGGGAGGAGCCCCGGGCTGAGCCCAAAGCCCCGCCCCCGGGCCCGCCCCAGACCTGTTAGGCCCCGCCCCCCAGAAGAAAGCCCCTTTTCTGGCCAGGGAAGGCCAGTCTGAACAGCTCCCACCCCGCTAATTAAGGTCCCTCCTCTCCGATTCGCCTCTCTCTGAGACGCCTCCCCTCAGATCTTACCAGTTCTCTCCCCTCTTCCAGACCAATAGGGCCCCGCCCCTCAATTCCCCAAAGCCAGTGAAGTTCGCCCCACCCTTGGCCAATCCCCGCGGTCCAGAGCGCACCTGCTCAGCCGCTGCCCCAGCTCAGACACGAAGGCCGCCTGCATCTGCAAGTTGCTGTCGCACTTGTTGTCCGGCCCGCACTCCTTCTGGAACTGGACCTGGGGGTGGTCGGAGGCGTGGAGGGCCCACCACTCACAGCGCCCTCTGGCCCCACAGCTCTCCGGGTCCCTGTCCTTCGGCCCCACCCACCTCCGTGTGGTTCTCCAGAGCCTGCGCCTGGTTGAGGACCGGGTAGGCGTCCAGGGACCGAAGCCCCAGTCGGGGGCGCTCAGGCATCCGCAAAGGTAAAGAGTAGTTCATGGAGATGATGATGGGTCGGAGTTTGTCACGGACGTTGTCCTGGGAAAGGAAGGCGCGCTGAACCCAGCTCTGCACTGCCCTCCAAACCAAGTTGAATCCTCACACCATCCTAAACCCCTAGGGAGGAGCTGAAGGCCCCCACCCCGCCTCAACCCTGAAAACCCCCTGTAAGGCTGAACCCCCTCCCGTCTGATCACCAAATTGACCCCACTGGTACCACCTTGACCCACAAGTGAGAAGGTGGGGCTCCTCCTCTCCAGGGAACCCTCTGGGGGGAGGGTTGAGCTTCCCTTCATCCCTGGGGTTCCCAGGTTGAGTTCTTCCTTCTCACCCTGATGTCCCAGAGAGAGCCTGAGCCTGCCCCTACTAACGGATGCCTTTTCCCCAGAGGTGAGCTGAGGCAAGAATTTCACACCCCTCACTGTGGCCCCCATCCGTACTCCAAGGGTCTCCTCTCTCCTCTACCATGGGCTGGGTGCTGTGCACTGTACCCTCTACTTACCTATGGTCTTCCAGGCCGACCTGCCACCTCTGTCTCTGGGGAGACCTCATTCCCTCACCCTTGACCTTGGGGACTCTGGCTACCTCTTCCTGGGGCCATGGAGCCCACGTGCCACCCCTCGCCCCTCCCTCACCATCAGGAGCAGCTCCAGCGTCTGGCAGCGCATCTCGGGCATGGAGAAGAAGCCATGGAAGATAGCTGACTGACTGCGTGCAAAGCGGAGCCGGGGCGGGCGGCGGTCCCGGTCGGCCTCCAAAGTGTAGGCCAGGGCTGCGGTGCACAGTGTGGTCAGCAAGTGACCAGGTGAGCATGCCCTCCCCCTCACCCTGCAGCCCAGCACTCACTGATGTTCCGTCTGTAGTTGGGGTCCCCGGCACTCTGGTTGTAAGCAAAGCACAGCTCTACCTGCACACTGTTGAGGGTGGGGGACATGGAGGAGGGTCTGGTCACAGTGGGACCCAGATATCCAGGCCCTGGCTTTCACCCCCTTTCCTGGGCAAGGCGGAACAGGGCCCTTCAGGGAAAAGGCAGGGACAGAACTGGGGAGTCCACAGGGTTGGGCTGGGGTGTCCCTGGCCCCTTCCCTCCCCACTCTCATCAGAGCCATAGAAAACAGGGTTAGAGGGCACCAATGGGGAAACGGAGGCCCTGAGAGCAGGAGTTGCCTGAAGTCATTAGTCAGTTGTTGGCCCAGCCCAGTCTTGGGCAGGATCCCCAGTCCAGATCTCCCTCCCCACCCCACCCCCCACTCCCCTGCTCTGTCTCCCCCTGCCTTGTGATCCAGTACCCTCATTCACACACAGACCTTGGGGTCATCACCATCATTACTGTAACCATCTTAGCAACTAACATTTTTTGAGCACTCAGGGTTTAGAGAGAGCCATGCTAAGGGCTATTTGTATATTATCTCATTTGATTATCACAGCAGCCCTGTGAATCGGTTATTAACTTTGTTTTATAGGCAAGGAATCTGAGATTCAGAGAGATTAATTTGCTCAAGGTGGTTCTCTCTCCTTCCCCGCATCCCATCACCTAACTGTCTTTCTCTTCCCTCCCCTTCCCGGATCTCACCCCCCAGAGCCCATCCCCACCACTGCAATGGCCATAGCTGGAATTTGAACCAGGCAGTCAGAGCTCCCACTCTCAACCACCGTGCCCTATTGCCCCCACCCCCAATTCACCCATTACCTCCTGCAAGGAATTTTGCTTTTTAATGAGGTTGGGTAGGGAGGGCCATGCTTACCCAAGAATCAGCCCTTTAATGGTGGGATATCAGGAGTTGCCAGGGGAGGGTTTTGGGAGAGCCTTCCCATACATCAGGAGGAATGGGTGGGCAGAGTGGGGCCTGAGGGTCTCACCAGGAGCTGGCTGTGCAGAGTGCAGGGTCCAGTACAGATGGCCTGGCCACCAAGGTTCTGTGGAGGATGTTGATGACAGGCCGGGCCCTGCATGGAAAACCCACAGACATCAATGCCTCTGGCCTGTCCCAGGCCAGGCTGGGGTCGGGGCTCAGGTTTGCACGGACATGATGCTGAAGGTGGACCGAGCTGGGGCTCCATGCAGACAGGGATGGAGGAGAGAAAGGCCCCCATCCACTGTCGCCCTGGCTCACCGCAGCAGCACGATGTGGTCTGACAGGCTCCCCACCAGCAGGTCTGGGTAGAGGTTCTCATCCACATCCATCTGCCCACTCAGGGAGTAGCCGAAGGTGGCCAAGCCAGGCAGTCCCAGCTTCTCTCCGTCTATTACCTGGAGGCAGAGGGAAGTGGTGAGGACAGGCTCTGGGGTAGGCTCCAGGGAGTGGGGCTCAGGGGGAATAGGGAGGGGTGGATGAGGGAAAGGAGGAAGGGCCCCTCCGTCCCTGTCCATCCATACCTGCTGGGGCTGTCTGAGGAGCCCCCTGGAGCTGCCGTGGTAGATGTACACTTTGCCCAAGCCCTCGAAAGGGGCTCCCACGGCAACGTCTGGAGAAGAGATACAGTACAGGGTCACCCCGTGTACTATGGGCCCCACAGTTCCCCAACCCTGTGCTCCAGGCCACAGAGCCCAGCATGGCATTGACCTCCCTGTCAAGACAGTGCTCAGAGCATCAGGGAACAGAGCTCTGTGGCTCAGGATTAAAACTGGGACCACTGGGCACCCAATTGCCTCTTTTATGTGAGGGAAATTAGGCCCAGAAGAGGGAAGTGACTTACCCAAAGTCACACAGCAAGTTAATGTGTCCAGCAGGCCTAAACCCCAGATTTCTGACCACTGGCTGATTGTTTGTTTTCCCTCATTGCAGTGCCTTCCTTCTCCCCACCAACCGCCCCTCCAGACACCTGGTCCTTCTAATGACATTTACCAGCAGGGCCACAAAAGCAGGTGTTATCCGTTGGTGACTTTGCCAGGTAGTTATCAAGCACTCATGTCATCCAGTCCTCACAAGAGTACTGGCAGTAGGTACTACTTTGTTTTGTTTTTTCTCTTGGCAGTAGGTACTACCGTCCCCACTTCATAGATGAGAAAAAAGGCTCAGGAAACCCAAAGTCACACAGCTAAGGAGTAGAGGAGAGGCTCTAAGCCCACGTCTGTCTCTGTGTGGGGGCTGGGATTTTAATCACAACACTCTAGTGAGCTTTACTTGTTAAAATGGCCAGGCTTTTAAATTCTAACCATTATTTGCACAAATAAATCCAAAACGTTTTGTCTTCTTAAACTTTCTAGTTTTCTGCTTTTGATCTGATAAGGTCTAGGTAACCAGAAAGCCAAGCTTGTTAGAAAAGGAAAAGGAAGTAGGTCCTGAGTGACAACTGGGCAACTCTTGTATCAGTAAGTGCTTGGGCTTCATTAACTAGACTTTCTAGCACCTGTTTTGTCTCTTTAGCGGCGCCTCTGCCTTCCTTTTGGTTCTCAGGTATGTTCTGGGAAGTTGAGGTTGTCAGAGAAATGATTTACAGATACGCCAGGTGCTCCCGTGGCAACCAGGCTCGACCCCTTGATTTGTCCCTCTCCTTGATACACCAGGTCTGATTGGTCCCCAAGTCCTGCAGAGCACTAATGGCATCCCCTATATCTGGGACGTCTACCTTGTCCCAGCGCTTAACGTCCCACACCTGATATACTATATTCTTGATCTTAACACCCCCAGCCTTGCTCCCCGCATCCATCCATCTCACATCTCCCTCCAGAATCATCTTGCAAGGTACCAAGCTATCATATCAAATCCCTGCCCCCAGATCTTTTTGGACACCGCTCTGCCATAACCCGAATATAAAGCCCTAGTTTTTCTGCCTGGCTTTCAAAGCGTCCACCCCACCCCTACACTACCTCTCCAGCCTCATCTCTGATGCGAACAACCCACACCTACTAGATTTGAGCACATCAGGCAAGTGGACCACACTCACGTTGTGCCCCTTCTCTTCCCTCCACTGTGCACACTCAGCCCAGCCTTTGATGCCCAGTGGTACGTCCACTCCTCCAGGAGGTCTACCAAGCTCGCCTCTGTGGGGGCTCCCTTTGCACGCTGTCTCTCCAGCACTGCTGTGAGCTCCCCAGACCTGGGCCCCAGCCTGTCTTCTCTTCGGACCCTGTCAAGCCTGGTATGCAGCTGGCTCTCAGTCAGTGGATGCTGGGGCAGGAGTGCTGGCTCATACCCTGGAATCCATCCTGGTTGATGTCACCGATGCTTGCCACGGAGAAGCCAAAGGCAGAGCGACTGGGGCCGTGAAGAAGGAGGGAGGGGTGGGCCGGGAAGGAGGTGCCTGCCTGGTTCATGAAGACATAAATAGCACCCCCTACCTCCTCTTTCCGCTCAAAGTAATAGGGGGCACCCACCAGGAGGTCCTGCCACCTGCACAGGAGAGAAGAAGGTGGAGATGGGACATGCAGCGTAACTCTTATTTAGCAGACACAACTGTGCCAGGCAGGGCACGTGACTCTACAAATGGCGCCTCTGGCCATAGGTCGTGGGAAGGACAAGGAAGCGTCACTGTGACCCGTCTAATAGAAAACACACGTTGTGGAGAAGCCATGTAGACACAGGTCACACCCAAACAGCCCACATCCACTAGAGCCATACAGATGACAGGCACAGACGAGGAGATGCAAGTCTCATGAAACTGACATGCAAATACCCAGAATCCCATAAAGTCTGATTGCAGATCAACATGCAAAATTGACTAGCCAATCCCTGCAAACAGCATGCAAAGAAATGCACAACTGCAAACCTCCATTTCTCTGCCCTGCTTTGGGCAAGCCCGCCCCCCTCACCATAATCCCAGCCCCAGAGAAACGTCCCTGGATTCTCACCCATCATTGTTCAGGTCTGCCAGGGCAATGGCGCTGCCAAAATAGGCGCCCACCTGCCTGCCCTCCAGCACCTGCCTCCTCCGCAGGTCTCCACCGACCTCCTGGCTCAGCAAAAAGACAGCGCCCACATGTTGGTGCCGAGGGGCACCCGTCACAATGGTGGTGCTCGTAGGGTGCAGGACGGCACTGCCCACCTGCATCGTGTAGCCTGGGAAGCGGGGAAGGTGGTCAATCAAGGCTCCAGTAAGTTTTGTCCCCTTCTACTCTGGACCCACCTCCCAATATCCCCCCATTATCTTCTGTTCCTCTATTCTAAGTTGGGCAAGAAGGTGGACCTTGGATGCCCAGCCCCCAGTCCTGCCTGCACACTGGACCGTGAGCTCCATGAGGGTCATGACTCTGCATCTTGGGGGCATATAGGTGGTGCTCAATAACTGCGTGCTCGCTGAATTAAATGCCACTAGTCGCACTGCACCCTGGCCTCACTCTTCCACCAGACACTGAAGGTGAGAGGGCCACTGAGCCCCTTTCCTCCTCTCCACCCAAAGGGCCACGACCACAGGACTCACCAATGTAGAGGTTGCCTTGGTCCGCTGGGTCCTTGTAACTATATTCGGATAAATCCCAGTCCTTCCGCTGAATCATGTAGCTGTTTCCTTCACAAGGATTTGAGGGGGGGAGTATAAGTCACGACTCCTTTCCTCCACTATGTCCAGGCCCCCCACCTCCAGATAAGGATAATAATAACCCCTTTTATTTGTGAGTACTTCGCCATTTGCAAATCACTTCCTCTTTATTTTAACAATTCTGTGAGGTAGAACGATGACCCCCATTTTGCAGATGAGAAAAGTGAGGCTCAGGGATGGAGAGCTAGTTGTCCAGCTGGAATCCAGCCATCCAGGCACCCAGATACTAGATGACATTTCCCTCACCCTAGACACCGAGGCCAGACTTCACACCATTATCTCCTCGTAATCCTGCCCCAGACTCGGGCTGCCTACCCCTACCCTGCTCCCCAGGGCTGCTGCTGGAGAGTACCTGTGGCCCTGCCAAGAGTCTACAGGAGCAAGGGGTGGGAGGTAAGACTAGCAGAGCGAGCAGAGGCCTCGGCCTCGGGCAAGCCCAGAGCGGTGACTACGCCCTGCGCTACCTGTGGGTCAAGAGGACGAAATAAATAAATCATTGGGATGTAACATGGAGCATAAGAAATATAGTCAATAATAACGTAATCACTTTGTATGGGGACAGATTGTTTCTTCACTTATAGGGGTGATCATCTTATAATGTATTTAAATGCTGAACCACTATGTTGTACACCTGAAACTAACAAAATATTGTATGTCGACTATACTGCGATGAAAAAAAGCAAAACAAGATTCTGGGCTCCCTCTGCCTGTTGATTCTGCAATAGTAGGTGCAGTAAGGGAAAAGCGGCCACTGTTGCTACAGCCTATGTGGTGGAGAGAGGCAGGCGGAGGGGGTGTGAGCCGTCAGACTCCGGAGAGGCAGTAGGTGGTGTGGCAGACACAAGCATGACTTTGGGTACAAGGAAATCTCTGCGGCCCTCCCAAAGGACTGCCCTGTATGTACGGGCATGAAAAGATGCCCGCAGTTTATCGATGCGTGAGAAGGAAGTAGCAGAACAGTATGTTTAATGTGATTGTGTGTGTGTGTGTGTGCGTGTGTGTTAAGATGCCTATACATTCTAAAATAAGTCTGGAAGGAGCCACAAGACACTTAGCAGCATACACTGGGAAATGGGACAAGGAAGACGGGGGAGAAGAAGGGCACTTTTCCTCTTTACTTTACTGTACCATTTAGTAGTTGTACCAGGAACGTGCTTTATTTTTTAAGTTTTTAAATGGTTAACCTGGAGCCAGATAGGCCTGCATCCAATACAGGTTTCAGAACTTACTGTTGATTTACTTCACCTCCCTGAGGCTCAGTTTTCTGTAAAATGAGTATAATAATACTCGTATTTTAAGATTAATTCAGAGAATAGGTGTAAAGCCTCTGGTACCTAGTAAGCACTTTAAAATAGCAGAGGTCGAGGTAGCTGCTGGTGTTGGCAAACGAATGCTCTCCTCTGCCCTCTCGTGTGGAGGCTCTGGCAGGCTGCCCTCGGGCCTAACGGGGTGGTGGCCTCTGCCCCCTTCCCTCCCCCCACGGTCCCCACCTTTCCAGTTGTAGGCACCAGGAGCGCCAAAGTACACAGTGTTTTGGGTGAAGCCGCCGCTGGCGCCCAGCTGACACATGCCGGTCTCCAGGTAGTCGGTGTTGCTGTTGCACATCTCGTTGTGGTAGGTCTGCCAGTCGTCACTGGGGTCCAGCTCCAGGTCGTTGCCCCTCACATAGCACTTGCCCACCATGCGCCGCTGGTCCTCCGACCCCGACCACAACACCTGGGTGTAGCGGTGGGCACAGACCTGGGGACCCCAGCCCCCCCCAACGCACACAGCTGAGCCCGCGGCATGGACTCAGGAGCAGTGTCTCCACAGCCCTGTGCGCCTCTGGCTTTGCAGGAGGGGAGTGGAAAGAGGTCTCCCAGCTTTTCTTTCTTCCCACAGTGGTGCTTGGACCTGCATTGCCTTTCCAGAATTCAAAAACCTGCTCTGAAGGCTGAGAACACTTCTGGAAGGCCAGAAGGTACTGGAGTTGAGAGTGGCTGAGGGATCTTGGCAAAACGAAAAGGGAAAAGGATGAGAGAATGTGGGGTTCAGGCCCTTGGGTCTAAAAGGAGCTAGACACAGGGCTTCCCTGGTGGCGCAGTGGTTGAGAATCTGCCTGCCAATGCGGGGGACACGGGTT
Organism: Pseudorca crassidens; assembly: GCF_039906515.1. Taxonomy (NCBI): domain Eukaryota; kingdom Metazoa; phylum Chordata; class Mammalia; order Artiodactyla; family Delphinidae; genus Pseudorca; species Pseudorca crassidens. Next base: position 40,363,387 of record NC_090314.1, read on the forward strand.
CGAGCCCTGGTCTGGGAAGATCCCACATGCCGCGGAGCAACTGGGCCCGTGAGCCACAACTACTGAGCCTGCGCGTCTGGAGCCTGTGCTCCGCAACGAGAGGCCGCGACAGTGAGAGGCCCGCACACCGCGATGAAGAGTGGCCCCCGCTCGCCGCAACTAGAGAAAGCCCACGCACAGAAACGATGACCCAACACAGCCATAAATAAATAAGTAAAAAATAAATAAATAAAATTTAAAAAAATAATAATAATAAAAAATAAATAAATAAAAGGAGCTAGACACAGAGCAGGTTAGGAATTTGCGTCTCTGCTGTCCCCTGATGGCCTCGCCCTCTTAATGAAAGGTCAGTATTAGAATAACAACAACCACAGCAGCAGCGGCTGACACTTACTGAGTGCTGACCGTATGCCAGACACAAGTCTGAGCTCTTCACATATTCATTCTTTTAAGCCTCCTACCAGCCCTATGGAGTAGGGATAATTATCTTCCCCATTTTAGATAAGGAAACTGAGGCACAGAGAACTGAGAAACCTGCTTAAGATCTCACATCTAGAGAGAGGCAGGGGATGTTCAAACGAAGGCTGTCGGGGCTCCGGGGTCTGAGCTCCTAAGTGTCAGGCTGTGCTGCCTCTCTTGAAGCTTCTCCCTGCACATGGGAGGTGCTCAATCAATCAGAATAGGGTATTTGCAAAAACAGCCAGGGGCCAGGGGAAACCCAGAACCAGGCCTAGTTCTTGTTTGCTCGCCATCTGTGTCCCCGTCCAGCTGTGAGCCAAACCCATGCTCGTACTGGCCTGAGCCTGTCCCGGGTAACTACAAGGTTTGTAGTGCGGGCTCAGTGCAGGGCACACAGGACGTGCTCACCAAAAACGGACTGAATGAATGGATGGGTGAGCAGAAAACTGCTGAAGGACCCAGGATCTAGAACTGACTTAAGTGGAAACCTGGACCCACACCATCCTTAACAAAAGACTAGAAAGGGTGTTTCAGTGAACTGGTCAAACCCAGAGCTTATGACAGTGTTCAAAGGTGACAGAAATCACAACGTGATCCAAAGGTGACGGCTATGGGGGTGACGGTTGACTGGAAAGGAGTGGGCTTTCTGGAATGATGTAAATATGCTATTTCTTTAGTGGGTGTTGGTTACACAGTTGTATAAACGCAGTTCAGTCGTCAAAACGCAACTGAAACAAAATTTGTACATTCACTGTATGCAAATGTTACATGAATTTAAAGATGAAAAATAAATTGTCTATCTGGGACTCAGAAATTGAGGAGGCGACAGCTGACAGCAGGGAGGGGGCCCCAAAGCCCAGCCGGGTGAGCTGGGGCAGCAGGGCTGTGCCTCTTCCACCAGCCGGCCTCCCCGGAAGGAGCGCGCCCAGGCCGCACTGCCTGAGGCCCTCCCTGCCCTTTCCATCTCACAGTTCCCTCAGCTCATTCCTACGGAGGGTGAACACCCCCCCCCCCCGTGGGGGCGGGCAGTGGGTGCTTCAGAAAGGACCCAGGCTGGCCCTTGGAGAGCGCCAGACACCCTCCCTACCCCCAGCCCCTGCTACAAGTGCAGGATGAAGGGACACACATGCCGTGGAGACGTACAGCCACAGAAATGGACATTTGCAAGGCACCAGCTCATGCACAACGGACCCTTCTCCTGCCCTCTGCCTCCCTCCGAAGCTCCTGGGAGACGAAGGAGAGGGTTGGAGGGGGACACCGACGGCGAGCGCCCACTTACCAGGACTCTGCCCGCAGGGCCCTGGCTGGCCACAGTCACCCCGAGCCACATGTCCTCAATAATGTGATGGTCAGGGTCACCTGTGGGCATGGGAGGGGTCATGAGCCAGGGCACCTCACCCCACCCTCCCAGCATCAAGAGCACCCAGGGGGCAGGGGTTGGTCTCTCCCGGACCTTCCACTCCAGCAGGGCAGCCCTCCTTCCCCGCCTTCTCCAGCCCATCATAGTCCGAGCTCCACAAATCCCATCTGGTCCCACTCTAGGACTCCCTCTTCCCAGCCGGACAAGAAGGGACTGGAAGCTACCCGGGTGAGCCTTCTGTCTCTTCCAGTCATCCTCTCTGTGCCACGCCCTCCACCAGGCTCCTGTCCCCCTGCTCACTTTTCTCTGCAATGTCCATCCGTTCACAGTCGTTCTTGTGGGCAGTGAGTGGGCACAGGTACACAGCACCGGTCTGGTTGGTATAGCCATCAGGCACAGCAAGGTCCCGGGGGGCGCCAGCCAGGAGCCTGGGGGCAAGAAGGTAGGTAGACCCGGGCCCGTAGTCCCCAAAGCCCGCTTCAAACAACTCACTGCTGAATGTGTGTGGGCCGGGCATCCGCTCTGTGCCAGGCTCTGCCGTCGGGAGATGAATGGCTCCCCGCCCCTGCCCTCGAGGAGTGCCCAGGGTAGGGGAAGCCAGGCGAGGAGACAGACACCTGTGGTCAGTGCCTCATGAGAGGAAAGCAGGGAGCAAACCAGCCCAGACTCTGCGTGGGGGGCAATCAGGGAGGCCCACAGAAGAGGGGACCCTGGCCTGAGTCTGATGACCAGGGCTTACCAGGTGAAGAAGGGGAGGAGGGGCTCTGTAGGCCAAGGTCTGGCCTGTGCAAGAGCCGGGAAGCATGAGCAAGAGAGTGACTCAGGGACCTGCAAGGCCCTCGGTACAGCTGGAGGCCAGAAACACGGGGAGGGACAAGAGGCAGGGTGGGAAGGGCAGCCACGGAGGGATTTCAAGCAAGGGAGCGACATGGCCAGATCTCGGTTTTGGAAGAACTGTTTTGGCATCTGAGTGACATAATCAGATCTGGGTTTGGGAAGGAATGCTTGGCCTCTGAGATGAAGCCAGAGGGGAAGAGAGCAAGGCTGGGGGAGTCCTGGTCCTACCTCTTTGAGCCACATCTGAGGACTTAGATCCGGGGGCGGGCGCTGAAGAATGTGGGCAGGAAAGGACAACTGACCCTAAACCGGAGCTGGGTGAGCTGAGGTCAGCAGGGCCCTTATGTGACCTGGGCGATGTCTACTGTCCCCCCCCACCCCTGTTGAGACAGACATATGAGGTACAGGGGTGGTGGCAGGGGAGCTGGGTACCTGACACTTTGGACAGTGTGGCCCCGGGGCAGAGTTCTTGCTGCTGGGCATGAGAATAGGGATGCGTGAGGACTAAAAATCACCTTGTCCCCAGCCTGCCTGGAACCCCTCTTTAGGGACACCAACTGCAAGTCTCTGCAAGGTTCTTAGGGCTCTAGCAGCCCTTCCCATACCAGAGAGGTGACTAGAGGAGAGGAAGGCGGTGATCAGCTTTGAAATATCATCTCAAAAGACAGTTCTTGGACCACCAGAATCAAAAATCCCTGCGATATTTGTTAAAAAGGCAGATTCCTCAGCCCATCACAGACAACCTGGATTGAATCTGGGGGTGGAGCCCTGGAACCTGCTTATTTAACATGCACCCCAAATATTCACACCACAGTTTGAGAACCCAGCTCTACCACCCCCTTGCTCTCCCAGCATCATCTGTCTGCAGCCTCTGGACGTTCTGCCAAGACCACCTCGTCAGTCCTGCTGGACCCAGCCTCCTGGGTGGCAGGCACCTCCTAGGTAGGTACCCCTCCATCCGGCCCCAGCAGTGCTGTCACCTGAGGCGCCCAGCTCAGAACCTGGGCGCCAGGCCCCCTGCCAGAGTCTGCGCGTGCAGAGCAACAGCCCTGCCTGCAGCTCCTGCCTGGGACCTGAGAGTGAGGGCTGCCGGGAGCGGGCAGGGCAGGGCCCGGGCATGCCAGGGCCTGGGTGCCTCGGCCCACTGGGTGTCAGGAATGCGCTGCCTGGGGGTGCCGGGAAGGGGACTCTGCCTGCACCTCACCTCTCAGCTCAGACCTCACCCTGGGGAAGGGTTCCTGGGGGCAGGGGTAGAGCTTCTCTAAGCAGAGCAGGGCTGGGAGCTCCGGCAGGAAGGCTGGCAGGGGGCCAGTGTGGCAGCCAGGCCCTGTTAGTCACCCTCTGTCTGGGCTGGGTGGGGTGCCTAGCGAGTCCACTGCCTGACCACCCATGGGCATCCGCCCCCAGCCTGACAGGTGCGAGAGGGGAGCTGCTGCCTGTGGGAAAGGAATATCTCAGCCTTGGAGCTGAAGGGCCTGGTTCTAGGTCTGTTCTGCCTCAAGGGACAATTTCTTTTCCCTCTCTGAGCTGTGAGTGCCTCATCTGTAAAATGGGACAGCAGCTGTCCCACCACCCTCCAGGGTTGTTGGGGGAAAAAGTGGGTTCATTCTTTGAAAGGGCCTCCCGACTATGAAGCCAAGGCCAACGTGAGCACTGTCGTTCTGCTTTCTTGTGGTACCAGGACTGGCCCTAGCACACCCCCAGGCCTTGCTCCGGGGACCCAGGAATTTCTGCCCCACTGGGTTAGGGGACCTGAAGCACAGGCACAGAGCAGACTAGTTCAGGTGTTCAGATGGGGCAGAGGATCCACGGCCTAAGGCAGTCAGTCAGGTTGGGGTGGGGCACTGGCAGCTAGTCATTCGACGGTGGGAGCCCAGATTTGGCTGGAGGTGGCAGCTGGGGGTTGGCTACAATGACCTTGAAGGGGTGGGTCCAGGCCTCAGTGGGCAAGGGGTCCCTGGAGAGCCCAGGTTGCATTCCAGGGCGAGCCATGCAAGGGAAGTGTTGCCGTGCCTACAGCTCTCTGGGCCCAAGTTGTCAGGGTGGGAGGTGGCTGAGGAACAGGGTGGCCACGCCCTCCCAGCTCCCTCATCTTAGAGGGAGTGGCCTGAGGGTCCCCGCCTCTTTGCCTCCTGTGGTACAGAGCAGGCAGAGCTGGGCATGAATAGCAATTGGATTGACATAAATCCCCTTACCACCTATACCCTCTCCACTCTCACCCCGCACCAGCCTTGTGCCCATTGATGGGCGGTGGGGCAGGGTCCTAATCCCAGCACCCCCCCGCATCCCAGGCCCCTCCCTCCTCAGAGATTCCACAGAGAGCACCTCCCACCTCCCTGGAGTATTTTTAGCTCCTACTTGGCCTGCTTAGAGGCCCTTTAAGGCCCTCTGGCTCCCAGCCCAGGATCCAATGGGTCTACGGCCAGAGGACTGGGAGTAGATGGGGGAAGGAGGGTGCACAGAGGGCCGGGTCCAGCTTCCTCCAGCCACAGTCAGGTGTGGGAAAATCCAGAGGGTGGGAAAGCTCTTACTGGTATGCAAATGAATGTAAGTTACTATGCAAATGAGCACATTGCTCCTGCTGTTGGATCTGGTCCAGATCAAAGAGTCGAGAAGCTGATCCCTCTGAAACCACCACTGAGGTCACCCTCCCAGCAGCAGCCAGAAGTGGGATGCTACGTGGGAGACTGTGCCCAGCTCTGGGAGCAAGGAGGAAAGGAGACGGGACTGCCTCCTTCCTGGAGTCAGGCTGGGCTGGGTGGGAGCAGGTGACTTTCCAGGAGGTAGGGAGATGAATAAAATGACCTCGCAAGGGCTTTCAAACAGCTGCCTCTTCACCCTATCCTTAGGCTCCGGCCAGACAGCCCCTCCTGGCCTTTGTGGAGGCCCCTGAGCCCCAAGTTCTGGAGAAGCACTTTCTCACTCCTGCCCCATCACTCTTCCTGGGGCAGCTCAAAGCTAATGAACAGCCAGGTAGAAAGCAGTGGAATCAGAGGAGGCAGGGGAATGGGGCCCAGGGGTGTCAGGGCACCAGGCTGGCTCACCCCAGAGAAGAAGGCCCCCTGAGGGATACTGGGGTGGGGTGATGCTCAGAGAAACGGCCTGTAGAATTCAACTTCCCAGACTCCTCACCTCAGGAAGGCACTGGGGTAGCCCCAGTGGAAAGACTTCAGTTAACAATGAGGGTCCAGCGGGCCCCCATGCCTTACTCCTTAGGCCAGGAAGCCAGTTGGGGAGGGGGCCCACTCCAGCTCTGAGCCCTGGGGTGGGTTGGGGGCAGCTCTCAGATGCCTGGATCCCAGCTCTGTGCCAATCCCCCTGACTGAGTTAGCCATGTCCCCAGAGGCTTCTCCTGCGGTCGCTGAAACTGCAGTCCTCTCAATCCCCGCCTTACTTCTCCCTACGCTGCCCCCCAGCTCCCTTTCCCCTCTGGTGACGCAGCCCTAGAATCAGAGCAACAAGCCGGAGAAAGAGAGAGAATGAGAGAGGACAGGAGAAAGAGGCCTTGCTCAAGCCTCCAACAATAAAGAACAAGGCTGTGTTTCTCATTTCTTCTCCCTTTCCCTGGCTCCTTAGTATTTTTCCACATTGATCCCTTAGGGCATTCTTCATGTCATTTAACCTCAATCTCCCTTGCTGTTACCGCCATCCTCTTCCTTCTTTGTTTAGTTCTGACCAAGCCCCTTTCACTTCATTTCTACAAGATCAGGCTTCCCTTACCTCCTGCCCAGTTTTAAGCTCTCTGGCTTGGCCTGGTCATTGGAGACAGCCAGAGAAAAAGGACACTACGCATCCCCGCCTTCTGCTTGCAGCCACAGCGGCTATGCCCATTTCCTCTGGCACGAGCCTTGGAGGCTGCCAGGTGCCTACCCTGCCCAGGGAAACATGTTTTAGGAGAGCAAGTAAGCCTAGTTCCTGCCTACCTCAGGTATGACCTCATCTTCCAGGAGCTGCAGCCACCCCCGCCCCAGGCATCCCAGACACCCTCATTTCCAGGCAAGAGCCCCAGAGGTATGTCCCATAGCCCACAAGGTCAGGCCGGACCAGGACACCTGGATTCCCAGGAGGGAATGACAGAACAGGTGCTGGGGGAAGGGGGGGAGGTCAGTGACCATCTCCCCGAGGAATAGTCCCTCTGCTCACCCAGGGGTCCTCACGTATCTCACCAAGAAGCCCAGAGAACCTTGGCTCCCTGTCCTGCTCCTGACCCCTCACTCCAGAGGCTGCGAAATTGGGACTGGGGTTGCAGTAAGCCTCCGATGTTGTGGGCATGGAACCTCAGTCTAGAGATGAAGGTGATGGGGAACAAAGACACACCTGGGTTTTTAACCATTCCTGGAATAAGGCCATCTTTGAGAACATAACGAAAGCTATGCTCTCCCCTCCTCCAGGCCCCAGAACAAGGCACACACACTCAAGATTTTGCACACACTTTCCAGGATCCCTGCATCTCCTGAAAACCTTCAGTGAACTTCAGGCTAAGACTTCGCTCAGGATCATGAACCCTCCCCCTTTTCCAAAGGGACTTTGAAGCTAACAAAACCGCCACTTGACTTGCTGGATGCCCTGGGCTGTGCACTCAGGCAGCTGTTTACATCTGGCTATACAGCTGGCTGTAGCTCAGCCCAGCTGGCCCAGCTGATTCTCCCAAAGGGTCACGGGGCAGAATTCAGTGAGATGAGGAGATGACCCAAGATGCAGAACCACCCCTGGAAAAGTCTGAGGATACCCAAGTGAGTCCCCCAGAACGCTATCTAGACTACCTGCCTCTCCGAGATTCATTAGTTTTAGAAACTTCCGGGCTCCTGGCAGGCCTAATGCCATCTCTAGCTGCCCAGGAAGAAAAGTGGGACCCCTCTGCTCAGCCCTCTTGGGTGAGGTCCTTGGTTAGTGAGGGCGCATCCAGGTCCCAGCTTCAGCACAAGAGCCCTCAGCTGCCCCTGGGCGAAGAAGGCATATGCAGAGCAGTTTACACAAATTATCTCATTAAAAGCCCACCATCACCCCATGAAGAAGGCATGTGGCTCCCCTCCCCCTGACGTGTAAGATAATTAAGACTCAGGTATTAGTGACAGATTCAAGACAGGAAACTGGCAATGGGACTCGGGAGCCTCTTCTTTCTCCACAGTGCCAAGTTGCCAACAGAGGCAGGAAGGAGTACATAGATCCAGACCCAACCTCTCCTTGGGGAAAACTGGCCCAGAGAAGAGAAATATCCTGCTTAAGGTCACACAGCGAAAAAAAAAGGGGGTGTGTGTGTGATTACAGAATCTATGATTTACTCCAGCTTTGCATTATTTACCCTTGCTTTTCTGATATTCTCTTTACACTCCATTGCCTCATATCATGCAGATTCAGCACTGAAAATCGGAAAATCTTTTTCTGGGCTGGGGCAGAAAGAGCACCAACATAGAAACGTGTGCTGATGATCACTTAGGGTCTCCAAAAGATGGAAGAGTGGCTAAGGCCAGACCGCAGCTGCTGGGGCCAGGCTGGGAAGGGTGTGGTGGCCCTAGCCTCTGCAGAAGCTAGATGGAATTGAGGCCAAGTAGGTAGGTGGCCTGGGCAGGGGCTGGACCAGGAGGGCAGGGAACAAGGCTGGGGCAGTCTGAACTTTGGACATTGCAACTTCCTCAAGTTTCTGCAGGTTCCAGCCAGAGTTGAGAAAGGCTTCAACACACCCTTTATCCGACCATGTCCTCTTGCTCAGCAGGGTTTGACATCTCGGGAGGTCAACCAGAAGGGCTACTGCCCAAAGAGGGCCTGCCTGTCCCGTCCTAACAACCTTCCCTCCCGTGGCAGCCTCACCTTCCCCAGCGGCCTCTTCCCCTAACTGCCAACCTCAGCACGCTGAGCCCATGCAGAGAAACTTCTCAAACTTGGACATGCCCCACTGGGCATGACTAAGGGGGGCGGGGGTGGCAACACAAGCAGCTGGATGCGCTCCTTCCCCTCTCTCCCCTCTGCCTAGCTCTTTCTCCTCCTTGCAGCTGTTGGGGAAGGAGAACAGAAGAAAGAGAAAAACACTATTTCCCTCCTGAGACCAAAACAAACACACTCAGGGTTGAAGATTCAACATGAATCCATGGAATGCGAGGAGGACGTCTGGTGGGAGGGCATCACTGCTGGGGGTGGGGGCAGGTTGCAGAAGACCAAGCAGGAGTTGGGACAGCAGCTCCTCTCACTTCTACTTCTGCATCCTCAAGGGGTCAGAAGGAGCGCCTGGACAGCTCCAAACGCCCAGACTCGCCCATCACTTCACTTTCCAACCGCCAAGCATTTGAGAAGGCCCTTCAGTGTGGTTCTGCAGAGGGTGTGGCTGGCGGGGCCGCAGACTATGTGCGAGGTGGGGGCGGGCTTAAATGCATGTCCCCGTAGGTTCTTCCCAGGAAAAGGGAAAGGTGTTTATCTTGCAGTTTTCCCCAGTTCCCAGCCCTGGAGAGAAGAGGCATTCGGTATACTAAGCACCCAGTTCACTGAATGGGAGGGGGGTCAGGAAACGGGGACCCCACTTCTACTCTCAAGAGAGGTTTAAAGGCCTGAGGGGCTGAGTCTAGACAGGTTCTGGCCGGGTCAGCACTTGCCAATAATTACTGCCCCCATCCCACACCCAATCCCTTTACTTCCCGCCAAGCCTCGGCAGCAGAAGGGCTGCCTAGGTCCCCGCTCCCTTAATCGTCTATCCCCAGAGCTGGAGGCCTGCGAGCCTGGAAGCCAGCTGGCCCAGGGCTTGGACTCCACTCGGGATCCGCACCCTGTTCACACACTCTCCCATCCCACCCCGGCCAGTTTCACTTACAGGTAACGCTGCTGCCGCTCCGTCTGCCGATGGAGGGCGACCGAGTAGCCGAAGAGGCTGCCCGGGTTCCCGGCCTCCTTCACCACCAGGAATCGGGTGTCCAGGTTGAAGGCGGAGGCGACGCGGTCGCTGGCGGCCACCATCAAGGCGAGCGCGCAGAACATCGGGCGTAGGACGCGGGCGGCGCGGCTGGGGCCGGGGCCCATGGCTGCGGACGGGAGCCGGGGCCCGGGCGAGAGCGCGTGAGGGCGTGGAGCTGGGAGTGAGGACCTGTTCACCTGATCCCCCGCGCCACCGGAGAACACTCTGGCGTCCGCTTAATTGAGCCCCGAAGCGCTGATCAATTTCTGGCCCCCAGCCCTGGCCAGTTTCACGTCCGCTCACGGTCTGAGCTCTCAGATTCCCCTCTGAGGTCCGCGGGTCTGTTCTCCCGCCTGCACTGTCCCGGGTCACCGCCCCCCTGCCCCGGGCACCCTGCCCCCCAACTCGTGCCGGCCGCGCCCACTTGGCCGCACTGTCGCCTCCGATCCGGGCTCGGCAGCGGATCTGGGCAGGCAGACCTGTCGACAGCAAGGAGGACGGGAAGGAGGGGTCCCACCGCGCGCGCCCCGCCTCTCCACGCCCAGCCCCGCACCTCCCCACCTTGCGCGCCCAGCCGGGGCTAGGCTTTCCTTCCGGGGAAAGAGAAAAGGTCCCGGCTCGGCCGCCTCCTCTTAAAGGGGCAGCACCGCCCCTCCCTCTCTATCCTCCCTAACCCGGCTCCGCCCTCTCCCCCAAACACCTGTCCAGAGCCCCCGAAGGCTTGGATTACCCCTCCCCGCCCCTTGTTTCTCCCGAGAAGCGTCGCCTCCCGAGCAAGATGGATTGGACGGGCGGGGCCGGGGGGTGGGATTTGTCCCGCTGCTTTGCTGCGGAGGCTACAGCCGCTGGAAAGGCCGTTCCGGACGCGGCCACCTCTGTGGGTCCGGCTGGAGAGCCCCGGCGTTGGCGCATCTGGGAGCCGACATCCGCAAGCCACTGGCTGGAATGCCCTCGCCTCCGCCGCGCTGTGAGCCCCTGAGAGAAGGTTAGCGGTCTCTGGGCGTTCTTCCTCGTACGCAGCTCTTCACCGTCCTTGTCAAGATTTCTTTCTTTTGCCCACTCGCTCCCACCCACCCTGATCCGAGCTGGGAATGGTCGCTCAACAAAATCAGACAGATATTTAGCATTGGTAATAACCAAGCATCGCTAACTGTAATTAGCAACAAGACAGCGTTTTCCCCAAAGGGCTGCTCCTTCTGATATCTATTTTGTATCATGGATGTCTGGTAGATGTGGAAAGAAGTCCCTTCTCTTTAGAGTGTTTGCGTGGCCAGGGAGCTGGGCCCAGACTGGACCCATTTCTCATCCACCCTTGCCTTCAGGGCCCAGCCCAGCAGAATTCCAAAGGCCCCCTCCAACCACGCAGGCTCCAACCGAGCGTTTGGAGACGGCGGGGGACTCCAGCCCCCACTGGTGTGTAGTGGGTGGCGCCAAGGTGGAGGAGTTAGGTGGGCGAGGCCCAAAGGCCTGGTTATCCGCAGAAGAATCGAACTGAAAGGGAACTTAAAGAGATCACTCTGTATTTTCTTGAGTCTGACTAAGATTTCCCTTATTGCAGCACAAAGACCCATTTTTCCCCTGACCATTCTTTTTTCTAGGCTAAAGGAGCTTTCTTATTTTGGTCCAGGAGTTCAGTTCTCAGCTCTTACTTCCTTGAAATTCATTTTAGAGCCCCTATCTCTGAGAGTTTATGATAATAAGAAAACCACCATATAGTAGTGCTTGTGCAGCAGAAACTATGCGTTACAATTTTTTTTTTTTTTTTTTTGCGGTACGCGGGCCTCTCACTGTTGCGGCCTCTCCCGTTGCAGAGCACAGGCTCCAGACGCACAGGCTCAGCGGCCATGGCTCACGGGCCCAGCCGCCCCGTGGCATGTGGGATCTTCCCGGACCGGGGCACGAACCCGTGTCCCCTGCATCGGCAGGCAGACTCTCAACCACTGCGCCACCAGGGAAGCCCACAAATATTATTAAATTAAATTCTCACGGCAATCTTTGAGGTGTTATCTCTTTTAAGATGAGAAAACTGGGGCTCAGGGAGGTTAAGCAACTTGAAGGCTATGCAACTCGGATTTTAATCCTGTGTTATCTGAGCCGCCCTTCTTGACCACTTATGCTAATAATTAACATTTGTACCATACTCAGGGCAGATCTAGGTTTTGTGGGGCCTTGAAGCTTGTACAATTTGGAGCCCTCTTTAAGGAAAAAGATAAAGAATTAGGAGTACAAAATCAGATTCAAAGAATTAGGAGTACAGAATTAGATTCAGAGCCTGGGAAGGGACTCGAGATGAACTTGTGCTTATGAATCCTTTCACCTGCAGACTCTCATATTCTCCTGGCCTCATTTGACTCCTCATTTGACTTAAGGAGGAACATGGATGTCCAAGGTCACGCAGCTCATGGGAGGTAGAGCTAGGACTGGAGGCCACTGGCCACAGCTGTGTCTTTAAGAGACAAACTCCAGATGTTGGTCAGAAAGCCAGACATGCCTAAACAAAAGCAGCTGTGATAGCAGCGTTCTCTGCGGTGTTTGGGGAGAGGACACTCATCCCTGTCTGCCCTTGGAGCAGCATTTGTTCCCAAGCTTTGACTCTCAGAGCTGCCCAGCCTCTCTCCATGGTCTGCTTTGCGGCCCAGAGTCTCCAGGGGTTAGGACATGTGGGGCCAAGGAACAGGAAGCTGACCTGGATGGAAGTTGAACAGTTACCTCGCTCTCCTTCCAGCTGGCTGCCGGGTCCTCCACCTCATTCTTAGAGAAGGAGGAAGCAGACAGGGCCAGGAGCCCAGGGGCCAGGGTGGACACTCAGTGTGGACAGGGGCCCCACCTGAAACAGCTTTGAGAGTCCTGTGATGACAGATGGGCTCCATGCCAGGTGTTATCTCTTCGGCCATCCCAAACAGGAATGACCAGCATGTCCGATCCCAGGGCTGGGAGCAGGAAAGGGATGAGGGATGGTTTTTCCACTCTGGGGGAGTGTCCAGAGGGAATGTGGGAGTGGGAGCATGGGTGCCTGGTAGGGGGAGGGCCCAAGCTAAGGAATGCGGGGGAGTGTCAGACAGATCTGGGGGAGATGGAATGGGAATGGAGGGATGAAGGGACTGGAGGGGTCTCTGGGCTGGAGAGATGCAGAAAGAGAAATCCCCAGTTCATGCCAAAGGTCCAGAATCCTCTGATGTAAGTGACATTATCATCCACAGCCTCATCTCATCCCTCAGTTGACCGATGCCAACCCTTCCCAGTAGAGAAGGGACCCACCTAGAAATGTAAACAAGGAGAATAACATGTGTAATGAGGAGTCTGAGCCCAGTTTTTTTTTTTTTTTTTTTGCGTTATGTGGGCCTCTCACTGTCGTGGCCTCTCTCGTTGCGGAGCACAGGCTCCAGACGTGCTGTCTCAGCGGCCATGGCTTATGGGCCCAGCCACTCCGCGGCATGTGGGATCTTCCCGGACCGGGGCACGAACCCGCGTTCCCTGCATCGGCAGGCGGACTCTCAACCACTGCGCCACCAGGGAAGCCCTGAGCCCAGTTTTTGATGTTTGACTGCTGACACCTTTTAAGCCGTCCCCTCTCCCTCTTCCCCTTGTGCCTCCCACCTGGACAAGCTCATAGCTTGGTAATAAAAAAAAAAAGAAAGCCTGGGTGCTGTGCTGCCTCCTTTGGCGTCCATGGGAGATTCGAACCGTGCAAGCCACTTTCCTCACAAATGCTCACCTGGCCTCACTCCCTCACCACAGTAAAAACCCAGGCCAATCTCCTTTCCTCGCTCTCTCAAGCCATTTTGGACCTGTTTGAGAAGCCAGCCCTGCTCCTGCAGAGACCTCAGTTATGTAAATAATAAACCTTTTCATTCCCTCTTAGTGTGCGTGTGGCATCATCAGTCTTGACATTGAACCAAATCTTGGATGGGGTCCATCTGCCTCTGTGGGCAAACATGACAACATACAAACTGTGGGTTCTGCTGTAGAGTCAGGGAGGCTTCCTGGAGGAGGAGTATCTGGACAAGTGAGAAGGAAAGGATTATTAGCAAGAGGGAGCCTCAAGAGAAGAACGCAGAAGAGTTGGGGCCTAACTTGAGATGCAGTTTTCCCAGTTGTAACATGACAACGTCATATTCTGTAAAGGTACCTTCCATTTATTCAGTGCCTGCTGTGTTCATACCAGCCTCCTCTGCTGCTCCCCCCACCCACACACAACACTTCCCCCCCTCCCCATCTCCCTCTCCCAGAGCCCCAGAGCACACCACTTGCTCACTCACTTCTCATAGGAAGATCAGTGCAGAGATGGAGAGATATGGATGGAGTGGAACTGTGGTTCCACGAGGGCTGGATGCAGGCTGTCTTCTGCCCTCTCACCTTGCGCAAGTTCCTTTCCTCCTCCAGGCCTCAGTTTCCCCATCTATGAAACGAAAGGCTGGAAGGAATCCCTTATTATTCCTCACCTGGCATCACTTGTGTCCCAAGGCTCCTAATATTCCTTGAACTAAATGGACCAAATCTCAGCTATGGAACTGAGACTGGGGTCTCCATCTCTGACATGAGCTGAAAATGCAAATTACTGGGGAGGGAGCGAGGAGCAGTGAAGCATGAATGGGTTTATCAGATTTCCTTTCTCCTGTGCCCCAGATGTGGGGGTGGAAAGACATCCAGGCCAGGCAACTCCTCTGGCTCAGAATCTGTCAGTTTCAAGCATTCCTTGACAACCTGCTATGTACTGGCACAGAGCTGAGAACCCTCAGGGGTTCAAAGATGAAGGAGGGCTTCTTCAGGAGGGCAGGGTTTCATCCCCGCCTCACGTTCTGAAAGCTCTCAAATTTAAACATTGCATTATGTTTCAGGGCTGGTGATTATGGAACAATGGGGGTGTTAGAAAGAACATTTTGGCTACAGCGTGACGCTGGCATTGCCAAGACGAACGGGGCTGGGGAGCAGGAAGGGGCTGCTGTAATCATTTAGGCAATGGGTGAAGTGGGCTGAGCAGGGGCAGGGGCAGAGGGAGGGAGGGAGAGAGTGAGAAGGACCCAGGGCGCTGATTTGACTCGGACTTCAGGTACATGTGTGGTGGGGTACGCAGCGGGTGGGGGAGGGAAAGAGCAGAGGGGTTCCAGGGATAAATGGGCAGTGACCCCCACAGGGGCCTGGCGAGCAGGCTGCAGACATCAGGAAACTTCCCTGCTGGCCAACCCCTTTGTCTTTCTAGTTCCTTCAACCCTCTCCATGGTCCCCTTGCTGCCCGCCACGGCCTGGCCTTGCTGCACAAGCCCTGCCCTCCTGGCTGGGAGATTAGGACTCTATAGCATTCTCTACCTCATGCCAAGGTGGCCTCTTCAAGTTTGGGAGGCCACGGGGACCCACTTGGTAGCCCCAGCTGAGCTGAGTCACCAGCCCCCTAGGGCCTTGCCATTTCTTGGGGAGATGCCTTCTTATTGGCAGGGTTCTTATTGGCCAGGTGGGAAATCTGGACAGGTGGGGGGCTTCATCTGCCTCCTCCACACACTCCTACTAACTTCCTAGAGCTACTGCTAAGGGTGGAGGGCCATGTGTGGTTGTCTATGTTGATTGGAACATGTATCTGTGCACATGGTCCCTTGCACATTCACACCTGTTTGCCTATGTGACTATGTGTCTCTGAATGTTTTATGAACATTTGAATTCAGAAGGGAAGCTTACGTTTATTGAGCACCTACTGTGTGTCCCGCCCTTTATGTATGTTATCTTCTAATAACCTTATGAGGTGGAGATGTCTCCCACTTTACAGCTGAAAATACTGAGATGCCCAAGGTGCAAGAGGTGTGAATATCTCCTCCAGGCACCCTGCTTCCCCCATCCCCCAGTCATCTTGGCTGCCTTCTGTTCTTCCAGGACACACACAGCTTAGAAGTCACATCCTTGAGATCATCACCTGTCTGCTCTCCCTGGAGTAGGGATTCTGCCCTTGGGTTATCTTGGTCCCTTCTACCTCCCCAACCTGCTTTCAGCCCCCTCATCTCACTGAAACCTTATCCACTTGGGAACCAGCCTCCTCTGGGGGGCACGCCCGGTAGTCGTCTTTGGTCCTTTGCCCCTGACCTCTCTGGGGTGGCAGCAGTGACCCTGTTGACTGCCCTCTGCACCTTCTCTTGGCCTTCCTCCCGCACTATCTCTGCCCAGCACCCTCACCCCCTTGCGAGATTCCTCAGCCCACCCTGGGCTGCTGTTCGTGCTCATCCCTCTGCCTCCCCAGATCACCCTTTGTGTATTACCATCCTCCCCCATGCAGACAACCCCCACCCAAGCACCTCCAGGCTCCAGCCTTGATGTTCAACCCTTGCCAGTCACCTCCAGCTGGCCACCCACAGGCTTCCCAGATTCTGAGCGTCCAGAACGGGCTCAGCACCTCCCCATTGTCCCCACGGCCTGCTCCCCTGTAACAGCCTCTGTCGCAGCGCCTTGCCCCTGGCAGGATTCCACAGACACGCCAGGGCTGGTCCGTGCCACTTGCTGATACCTCTGCCTCCCTACACCCCCTCGTTCACTTGGGAAATATCCACTTGTTCTTTGAATTCTTTCATGAATTTTCACTTCCTTCCCTCACCCCTGCCCCCTGCACCCCTGTGTACACACACACACACACACACACACACATACACACACACACACACACACAGATGTAATCACTCGTGCATCTTCCAGACCTTGCACTGACTTGTAGGCTGGGCTCATGGTATGATTAGAGACTGATAGGGCCGTGACCTTGGACAAGTCCCTTCACCTCTTAGTCTCAGTTTCCTCACTATAAATTGGACACAGATACCAGACTCACAGGTTTGTTGAAAAACAGCAGAACTGGGACCCAGAAGTCGCTCACTAAGTACTCGCTGTACTCACTGTCCATTACATCTGTATTTCCAGCACCCATGACAGTCCCTCACACACAGTAGGTCTTCAACCACTGCACGTCTGGCTGAATTCAGTTGGCCCCATACTGTTTATGGCCCTAAAAAAGTGAACCTGGTAGAGGTGAGTGAGAGGCCAGCTCTGTCTCATAAATACCCTCTCGCTCTCCTCCCCTCCCCTCCCCCACCGCAGGATCCTGTTGGGACAAACGTCTTGGCTCAGTGGGTTGAAAAGGAAAGTCAGAATTCTGAGGCATGAATTGCTGTGCCCACTGACTCACTTCCTCCTCCCCGCCCGCTCCGGACGGGCCAGGGCCCTGAGTAACGCAGGTTGTAGCCTCCTCCCAGCTCTCGCCCCTCATCCCAGCACCGCCCCGTCCCCAACCAGCCCCTCACTTGGGACCTCACCCCTGAGCGGCCAGCGGCAAGAAGGGCAGTGGGGCGAGTTGCCGCTGATTTGAAATCTGCTTGCAAGTTTCAGTGAGCTAAAGAGTAGATTACAAGGCAGACGGAGCGGGGAGGTGCAAGACTGCTCTAGGGACCCAGAGTCTGATGTGCAAGGCAGGGCACCCTTCTGGACTCTGATCTGGGAGACAGCAGACGTTCCTCCTCCTCATGGCCCTCTCCTTTCCTGCCAGGATCACAGAAATTCTCACCACTGGGCAACCTTTTTGTGGCTTAGGGCCTGTTTCCTGAAGGCTGCTATTAAAAGGCGGGGAGCCCTACCTGGCAGGGATGGGGCAGGATGTTACAGCATCACACACAGAAACCAGGGCCCTGGGGTATAAAATGACTCAGGCAGCCATGAAGGTGGGAGTGGTGGTGGCAGGGAGGAAATGGTGCTGGGGGAAGAGCTGGGACAAAGAATGATTTAGTGGGGAGTGGGCGGGGCAGGCAGGGGTTCCAGACAGGCCCCGGCACTGCCCTGTTCGCTTAACTGTTACCATGATGAGGGCAATGACGGAGATTTCAGTTTCCTGTAAAACAATCCCCCAGGGGCTTGGCCTTTTCTCTCTGGGGGATCGTCCTGGGCATCAGGGACTCATCTGAGGTAAAGAGTCAGATGGGGCTTGGAGGATGTGAAGGCCACTCCCGAAGTGGCTGAACTGCTCTGGACCACGCCCCCGACAGGTATAGCTCTGCGATGGGTGAGAGCACAGTCCACCACGGCTGCTGAGAAGGGAACTTACGAGTGGAGTGTGGAGAGGTGGGGGGCACTGAGATGCAGCAGGTAGGACACTGGGCAGTAATCACAAGTACAGCTGGCTGTAAGGGACACACTCGGGAAAGCACTAGAGCCTGGAGTTTGGGCTTCAGCTTGCTGGCCTTGGAACTGGAGGGAAGTGATGGGTTCATGCCTTGGAGTAAGCTGACAGCCTTTGTGGATTCAAAAGCTTCCTCTGGTTGGGAGTCAGGGAGACCCATCTGGGGGCTGATGTGGAGAGAGAAGTGAGAAGGGGTGAGGGGCTGCCTTACTGTAGAGATGTAGGTGGACTGTCGAGATATTTGGACGAGGAGTGTGGGCAGGAGTTGGTGGCTATGGGATGCAGGGCACACGGGAGAAGTCAGCAGTAAGGACAGCCAGCGAGTCGGGGACCTCTAGGGCCTCCTACGTGGAGGTGCAGGCCTGGCTGGCAATCTGCCCGAGGCCCCAGGGCAGGGCTAGAGATAGACATGGAGGCCAGAGGCCAGGAGGGACCCCAAGGTTTGTACCCCAAACCCAGGCCTTTCCCCAAGAGCACCAGCCTGAGCTCTGCTGTTGATCAGGCCAGTGGTCAGCCAGGCCCACCACAAACTCACTGAAGACAACCCCTGCGGTCCCAACCCCCGCAGGCCTCTCACCACCTGCACCCTGGGCTCCGGCCCCTCAGCTCTGCCCTTCCTTCCTTTTGACCCCCTGTTGTTCTAGCTCTCTTGGTGACCCCATTTGTAACCCCGGAAGCCCCACCTCATTCATTCCATGCCCACCCTCCTCTCTGCACCCACAGACACCATGAGAAGACCTCAGAGTACTGCACACCCACCCTCGCCGCCAGTGGGCAAACATGGTCTGGGGCCTGGCCTCACCTTAGGGAACAGGGCCCCCACCCCAATGCCATTAGCCTCTAACCCACCTCTGGTCGGCTCTGAGCCTAAGTTTATTTACAAAGAGGTGATGATCATGCCCACCTCTAGGGACTGTTGGGAGGCTGAGATCATACCCAGAGGGCACCTGGCATCGGGCTACCCACCATATCTTTCCCTTCTCTCCCCTTAGACAATTGTCACCTGGCCCCAGGAGGCCCTCCTCCTCTCCTCTGATCTGACTCCACTTAAAACACTACCTTGGCTGCCTTGCAGAACCAAACCTGAAGCCCAGGTCCTCAGCCGGGGGCTTGAGGTCCTCCATGACCGTCCTGTTCACCTTCTGCCCTTGCCCTCTGCACTCCCGTCCTCCCCACACAGCCCCAACTGCCAGGCAGATCTTCATCCCCCAAATGCCTGCTCGCCCCCTTCTTTTTTTTTTTTTTTTTTTGCGGTATGCAGGCCTCTCACTGTTGTGGCCCCTCCCGTTGCAGAGCACAGGCTCCGGACGCACAGGCTCAGCGGCCATGGCTCACGGGCCCAGCTGCTCCGCGGCATGTGGGATCTTCCCGGACCGGGGCACGAACCTGTGTCCCCTGCATCGGTAGGCGGACTCTCAACCACTGCGCCACCAGGGAAGCCCTCGCCCACTTCTTGAGGCCTTCGCCTGCAAGCAGTGCTCCTACTTCTTCCTGCCCATGAACAGCTCCTCTTCCTTCAAGGCCAGCTGAAACCCATCATCTTCCCAGGCTCCCTGGATCTCAGTGGATGTTTTCTGCTCCAGCATAACCCTGTTTCTCCCTCTAATAGAGCATTTGTCACATTTGGCCAGATGTCACTTATTCACTTGAGCAAAGTTGCTTAAGTTCTTTGTGCCTCAGTTTCTATGTCTGTAAAATTGAGTTTAAAATTGCACCCTAAGCATGGAGTCATTGTGGAGAGTAAAAGAATTTGCACAATGTCTATCACATAGTAATAGCTCAATAAAAGTTATTTTTCATTGCAATGGGTGTGGGGGTGGCAGTGGCTATCTCTCCCCCCTATAGCTCAATACTCCAGGAAAAGTAAGCTCAGACCCCCCTCTCTCTCCACCCTGCCAATAGCTCCTACCACAGTGCTCTGCTTGGAGTCGAGGTCAATGATGTACATTGAATTGAACTGGCCCATTGAAAAACTCATGAAGCTCCCTGTGGGTCCCCTTCAGCCCCATTCCCTATGAGACATGGATACGTCTATGTGAGAGAAATGGACACCTGAGAGCTCATGGAGATATCAGCACCTGGAGAGCCCCATCATAGCACCTCCATCACGCAGGAGCCCAATTGGCCTTCCCCAGGGCTCAGACTGGGACCCCAACACAGGGATGGGGAGACAGGGGAAAGAGGGCATCCTGGAAGACTTCCTGGAGGAGGAAAGTGGGAAGAGCTAGGCTGAGAAAAGAGATAACATTTTGTATTAGAAGTCTCATTGTGCCAGGCGCCTTATGTATATTATGTCTTTTATTCTTCATGACAAACCTGTGAGGTCAGTCCCATTGTCCCCTTTTCCAGAAGAGGAAACAAAGACTTAGACTGGCAAAGTGACAGGCCCCAGGTCATGCAGCTGGTGGAGGGAGCAAGATTCTCATCCAGGTCTGTTGGGCTTTGAGGGACTGCCTATCCGAGAGATGGCTGAAATTGAGGATGGTGGGAGAATTCCAGTCCCAGGCTAGCTGCCCACTCAGCCAGGGAGGTTATGGGTGGGGCGGAAACAACCACCGGAAGTCAGGGACACGCAGCAAACAAGGGTGCCAGGAAAAGAACTGGAGCTGGGGCCCTTCCTCCCGGCCAGCTCTGTGCCCCTGACTGCCTGCCATCTCCCATTCTCAGCGCTTCCTCCAAGGGAACAGGGAAAGCTGGGTCGGAGCCCAGGGAATGGCCCTTGAAACCCTGGAGGAACCCTGCCAGGCCTAAGCCCCATTTTCCCCGGGGAGAGAGACAGGGCAGGGTCCCAGGGGTCTTGTTCTGTTTGTCGCAGATGGGGCTCAGACTGGGGCCTGGCACAGGCAAGGAACTCAATAAACGCATGTTGAATGGAGACACAGCAGGCATGGCATCAAAGCTACCAGCAGGAGGTAGAGACCTCGTCCTGACATGGTTTCTGCCCCACCTTGTGACCCTGGGTGAGTCACAGAGCCTGTTATCCTGGAGTGTACCCCACATTCCAGGAAGCTTGAGGCCCTTCCAGCTCTGACAATGCAGTTCTATTCATTCTTTTACTCATTTGCTAACTTGGTATTTCAGCAAACTACATAGTAGAGTTCAGTAAATATATTTTGGTACCAATGAAGTAGTGGGCAGAGTGGGGGTGATAAACGAAGGCTGATTGGAGGGCAGTGATTAGTTGGAGCAGGGCCTCTGGAGGCAGACGGTCTGGGTTTAAATTCTCCCTCCATCACTTGCTAACTGTGCAACCTTGGGCAGTTTACTTACCCATGTTGAACTTCGATTCCCTCACCTATAAAATGAGGATAATAGGCGTATATACGTCATAGGGTTAGTGTAAGCATTAAATGAGATAATACTACAAATAAAGCGCTTAGGAAAGTGGTACATAGCAAGTGCTCAATAAATGTTAGCTATTATTATCCCTTAGAGGATGAGTGAATTTCAGGAGGAAAAGGTGGATGGTGTGTGTGAATGCGATAGTGGTTGGATGCAGTGTTAGAACAGTATATACTAAGGCCTGGAGGCAGAAAAACCCAGTGCAAGTCTAAGGAACAGCAAGAGGCCAGTTGGGGGCAGATGGTGAGAGGCCTTGGCTA
Source organism: Pseudorca crassidens (assembly GCF_039906515.1). Classification (NCBI taxonomy): domain Eukaryota; kingdom Metazoa; phylum Chordata; class Mammalia; order Artiodactyla; family Delphinidae; genus Pseudorca; species Pseudorca crassidens. The sequence goes on from NC_090314.1 coordinate 40,384,665, forward strand.
GGCTAAGAAACTTGGACCTGATCATATAGGTTGGCAATTCCCAATTGGTGTTCCCTGAAGCACCAGGGTTCCATGAGATGCTACTGGAGGTTTTGTAAATATACAAGGTGGACTGCAGGGGAGGACTGGGATATTCACATGCAGAAGGATGAAGTTGAATCACTACGTCAGATCATATGGAAAAATTAACTCGAAATGGATCAAAGACCTAAATATAAGAGGTAAACCTGTACAACTCTTAGAAGAAAGCATAGGGGTTAGTCTTTGTGGTCTTGTATTTGCCAATGGACTCTTAGTTATAACACCAAAAGCACAAACAACAAAAGAAAAAATAGATAAACTGAATGCTGTGGGCTGGATGTTTGTGTCCCCACCCCCCACACACCCATATTCATATGTTGAAATCCTAATTCCCAAGGCAATGATTTTAGGAGGTGGGACCTCTGGGAGGTTATAAGGTCATGAGGGCAAAGCCCTCGTGACTGGGATTAGTATCCTTATAAAAGAGGCCCACAGAGCTCCCTAGCTCCTTTCGTCACGTGAGGCTAGAACAAGAAGTCTGCAGCCCAGAAGAGGGCCCTCACCTGACCATGCTGACACCCTGATCTTGGACTTCCAGCCTCTAGAACTGTGAGACATAAATTTCTGTTGTTTAGAAGCTACCTAGTCTGAGGTATTTCATTATAGCAGCCAGAATGGATTGAGACACTGAACTTAATCAGTTGTGCTTCAAAGGACACCTTTAAGGACTTGCCTGGTGGTCCAGTGGTTAAGAATCTGTGCTTCCACGGCAGGGGGCATGGGTGAGATCCTGCATGCTATGTGGCACGGCCTAAATAAATAAATAATAAAAATAAATAAAAAGACACCTTTAAGAAAGCAAAAAGATAACCCATAGAATGAAATAAAATATTGATCCATCATATATCTGATAAGGGATTTGTATCTGGAATATATAAATAGCATTTACAATTCAATAATAAAAAGACAAGTAACCCAGTTTAAAAATGGGCAAAGGATCTGAATAGACATTTCTCCAAAGAAGACATACAAATGGTCAACAAGCACATGAGAAATGCTCAACACCTCTAATAATTAGGGAAATGCAAATCAAACCACAGTGAGATACCACTTCACACCCACAAGGATGGCTAGAACCAAAAAGTCAGATAAGTGTTGGCAAAGATGTGGAGAAATTGGAGCCCTAATACGCTGCTGGTGGGAATGTAAAATGATGCAATGGCTTCAAAATAGCCTGGAATTTCCTCAAATAGTTAAACATAGAGTTACCATTTGACCCAGCAATTCCACTCCCAAGTATATACCCCAAGAGAAATGAAAACACACGTTCCCACAGAAACTTGTACATGAATGTTCATAGCAGCATTATTCAAAATAGCTCCGAAGTAAAAACAACACAAATGTCCATCAACTGATGAATCAAAATGTAGCTTATCCACACTATGGACAATTATTTGGCCATGAAAATGAATGAAGTACTGATACACATTACAATATGGGCGAACCATGAAAACATTTTGCTGAGTGAAAGAAGACAGTCACAAAAGGCTGCATCTAGTATGATTCCATTTCTATGAAATGGCCAGAACAGGCAAATATAGAGATAGAAGGTAGATTAGTAGCTGTCCAGAGACGAGAGGGAGGGATAAGGGGGGCAGGTTGGGGTATGGGGTTTCTTTTGAGGGTGATGAAAATGTTCCCAAATTGATACTAGTGATGTCTGCACATCTCTGTGACGATACTAAAAACCATTCAATTGCATGCTTTAAATGAGTCAGTTGTATGATTTGTGAGTTCTATCTCAATAAAGCTGTGAAAAAGAAAATACAAGGTGAGGAGAGTGTGAATTTATCATCAAATTCGTTTGGGAAATGCTGAGTTAAGGAGGGGAATGTTTGCCTTGGGACTTCCTTGGGCCAACATGTGTTGGCAAACTCCTGGCATGGGTGAGAGGACGTAGCATTTCCCCAAATTGTGACCATAATTTGACCATGGAACCATCTTCAAAGGAACCTCTCCTGACCTCTCCCCAAACACTTTTCACAGGACACAGTTTGGCAAGTCCAGCTGTAAGCAGTGGGGAGCCATTAAAGGTTTAAGCAGGGAAGAGCCTGGCTAGAACCTCACTTAGCAAAGGACAGGCTGCTACGGGGAGAATGGATGCAGGCAGGACAGCCTCGTGGCTTCGTGCCAGCAAGGTGGTTGAAAAGCATTTGAATAGACATTTCGCCAAAGAAGATACACAAATGGCCAATAAGCGCTTTAAAAAAAGATGCTCAAAAAAAAAAAAGGATGCTCAACATCGTTAGTCATCTGGGAAATGCAAATCAAAACCACAAGGAGAGGGCTTCCCTGGTGGTGCAGTGGTTGAGAGTCCGCCTGCCGATGCAGAGGACACAGGTTCGTGCCCCGGTCCGGGAAGATCCCACATGCCGCGGAGCGGCTGGGCCCGTGAGCCATGGCCGCTGGGCCTGCGCGTCCGGAGCCTGTGCTCCGCAGCAGGAGAGGCCACAGCAGTGAGAGGCCCGCGTACCGCAAAAAAAAAAAAAAAACCACAAGGAGATACCACTTCACACCCATTAGGTATGCAGGCAGAGGTGGTAGGGGTCTAAATGCCACCTTTGGGTGGGACCACCCTGCTCCCTCTCTCCTTAGCTCCTGGAATGGGTGCTTCCCCACTCCCTGGGCTCCCTAACCCAAGCCCTAGGAATTCCCAGACCTCCCTGACCCAGACAGGAACCCCAAGTATCCTGGTACTTCCGGAGAGGATGCTGGGGCTCTAATCTATCTCAGCAGTGTTTACATCCTTCTTCCTGGAAGTGGGATGGGCACCAGGCTGGCAAGGCTGGAGGACTATGGAGGAAGACCCCAGATCTGGGGTCCCATGAGAACCCGGTGGGGAGGGCAACAGTGGCTGGGAGCAGGTCGGCCTGCTCAGGGCAGGCAGGTTGGGGCAGGGGTTTGTCCAGTCCCAAAGTATATTATTTCCTACACAGCCTTCCTTCCCCCAGGCAATGAGAAGCACACCCGGAACTCAGGGCTGAGGGAACGTGGAGAACTTGGTCTTTGAGTCTTAAAAGTCTTAGTAATAATGGTTAACATTTATTGACTACTTACTGCATACTCTATCCCATGCATATTGCATGACAAGACAGTGGGCCAGGGGAGTATCATGAAGTGAGGGCAGACCCACAGAGCAAAATTGGAAGAGCACACACGAGCACCTTCTTGCCTGCCCCGACTCCAGCTCTCCTGCTCCGTAGCCTGTCCCAAGGCTCTAGGAGTGCGGGCGGGGAGCATCCTGAGACTACCTCAGCCATCCCCCTGCAGCCGGCGGCCGCCGGTTCCCTCCAATTCCCAGCTGCCTGGCATGGGAGCTGTCCAGAGACTTCCTTCAAAAGACATCCTTGTTGTCTTGATCTGAGGCCACGGGAGAGGGGGAGTTGAAGGCTGCTGTTCCCCTCCAGGCTCCCGGTAGGGCAGGAAAGGGGACTCCCAAGGAGTTTTGGGTCGCCCACCCAGGGCTGAGCCCTTCCAGACAGGGTGACAGCGGGCAGACAACTCTCCAGGAGGGGGCAGAGTGGAGCGGGATGAGGACCATGGTTAACTTTCCAAAGGCCAGACCAGTTCATTTCAGTCCCAATACCAAGTAAAGGGGCCCCTGAAGGACGGAGGCTAGATTTTAGGAAGAACATCCATCAGCAAGGCTGATGAAGACGGGCACCAAGCCTTCTGTGGCTATATGAGTCGGCTGTGTGGGGAGGGGCGGGCACCATTCACTCCCCAAATATTTACCGACTGTGTTCCTGGCGCTGGGCCCAGAGCCAAGGAACTTGGGTCAGGCCCTGGCTGCATCCATTACTCTTGTCTCACTCAGGCAAGCAGGCCCTGGACACGGGGAGGGGAAGCCGGAGGAGGCAGGAGCCTGGCTCACCCTCTGAGGGGGATGGGAGATGCAGAGAGCAGTAGCCAGCCTACTGATCCTCCCACAGCCCACCAGCCCAGCAGGAATCTGGTTGCATCCCAGAGGCTCCGGGCCTGCTCTCAGGGGAGAGGTCGGAGAGCTGGGGGCAGGGAGGGGGCCCTCCCTGGCTCCCGGGATGACGGTGGGAAGAGTCTCTCTTGTCACACTGGCTTGGGTTATTCAGCCCCCTAGGAGGGGGGCTCCCCCAGGGCCAGGCTGGGTCAGACAAGCTGCTGCCTGCCTTACATCCTGGGCGGGAGGCCGTCCCTGAAGGCAGAGCTGACAGGAAAAAACAATCAAGGAGCTTGACAGGGCTGGGGGTGCCATCCCAGGCCTGTCGGCCTCACAAGCGGCCCCCACCCAGGGCACACCGCCCCATCATGCGTGGCAGCCTCAGACACACCCTCAGAACTGCCCTGGGGCGCCAGAGGCAGGGGCCGGCCCCAGAAAATTACGATACTCTTCCTGGGCAGTGTACAGGGGCCAGACCTGTGTAGCTCCCTCCCTCTGGGCCAGGAAACTGGGCAGCCCTGCTCCACTCCCAGGGCCTCTGCCCGACAGCCTTCTCGAGCCTTCTCCCTTGTCCCCTCCTCTGCCCCCATCACCCACCTCTGCCTTCTAGTCCTGTCTTCCTCTGCCTCTCTGTTCCCTCTCTCCTCATCCCTCATCTCTGCACGGACAGGCTGGGACAAGAATCCAGGTGCCACCCACCCAAGAGAGGTCTGGTGGAAGGAGGAGCCGGGCCAGGAGAAGTGGCTGTGCATCCCCATAGCGTGTTGAGGACCCAGACGCCCAGCTTTCTCGGTCCCGTCCGGCCCCACCCGTGCCCTGGGAGGTCTGAGGCAGCAACACAGGAGCAAACAACACCTCTTTCCCCCTTGGCATGTTTAAGTAGCTAAACTTGAACTTCAGCCAAGCCTCTCCCAGCCAGGCAAACACCTGCTCCCCTTTCCTGAAGGCCACCCTTTCCCTGATAACACCCCTGGGGACAGAGGGGGAAGCAGCACCGCCTGCCTCCTGGGGAGCCCCATTCAGCTCTGGCCAGCGGGGGGAGGGGCCGTGGGCCTGAGAGGCTCCAGACCCTGTGGGTCCAAGGGCTCCAGGGAAGGATGGGCCCTCTGCCCAGTCACGGCCTCTCCTCCCCAGACCTGGGCTTCCCTGGCTGGGACTAGTTATGGGGATGGGCTGGTCCCCAGCCAGGGCAGCAAGGGCAGGTCTGCCCTAGAATCAGGGTTTGGTGGGCATGTGGCTGTCATAGGAGATCTGAGCACCCCCTCTTCTCCCCTAAATTCTGGAAGGTCCTCCTGCCTCTCCGGGGCCCCCTCCCTCAGGAAGTCTTCCAGGTGGCGTGGACCCGTCTCTGGTTGACCCAGAAAGTGCTGGTGGGCACCTGCCCTGTGCGGAGCGCACCTCGGCAGCCTGGGGGAGACCCAGAGGAGCCCTTGGCCCTGCTCTTCAGAGGTCACTCAGTGCTCAGTGGGGAGACAGGCAGAGCAGGCCCTCCACTCAGGTGGGGGGCTGGTGTGCCTGTGTTTGGGAGCGCGGGTTGGGGATGAGGATGGGGACAGCCTCTTTAATGAGGGCATCTGGGAAGGCTTGCTGGAGGAGGTGACATTTAGAGACGGGCCTCCATGAGGAGGGTCCTATCTCTCTTGGGGGCTGTGTCCACCACTGCTGCCCCCACACGCCCACACCGACCTGGAGCCTCCTTAACCGCCAGGAGCAAAGCACGTTCCTTGCCCTCCTGCCACCTCACCCAGGGCCGGCCTCTCCTGCACTCCCATGACTTCCCAGCTGTGTCTGGGCTGGAGCCTCTCAGAGCCTCATCAGTGCGAAAGAAATGGTCTAGCACTGCCTCCTGCAGTCTTCCTGCTGATCGACTGGGGTCCTGTGAGTGACAGGTCTGAGAGAAGAGAGGTCCTGCACCTCTGCGCCAACAAACTAGACCTACTGCAGGTGACTGGGGTTTCTAAATTGTGAGAGGCAAAGGAGATACTGTGGTAAGCGTCCTCCCACTTGCCCTGGGGGGAGCTGAAGCCCCCCCCCCCCCGCCTTCAGTCTCAGCTCCTCAGGGCTGCTGACTCTTCCCTTGGGGCCTTGAACCCCTGTTTCTTTGAGTGTCAGAGTCCTTCCACCCAAGGATAGGCCTGGACAGGGCAGGGGTGGGGGTGGGTTGGGAAGGGGGGCTCCTTCAAGCTCCCAGATGTCGGCAAGGTGAATCTCCATGGCCTCCTCCAGCCATCTTGGCCTTTGGTCACTGACATGCTCCAGCTGTGTAACATCTGGCTGAAAGGTCTGACTTTCTACAGCCTGCACCAGTGCAGGAAAGGGCTTGGGGAAGTTAGCTGAGTGCAATGGGCCCTAAACCACATCCAAGCTCCCCTGCCTGGTTCACATGAAACCCAAGGATCAGTCACCCAGGGAACTCGAGTGCTCCAGATTTCTAGGCTCACCCTTCCCCTTCTCACAATAAAAATCATACTGGGGGCTTACCTGGTGGCGCAGTGGTTGAGATTCCGCCTGCCGATGCAGGGGACACGGGTTCGTGCCCCGGTCCGGGAAGATCCCACATGCCGTGGAGCGGCTGGGCCCGTGAGCCATGGCCGCTGAGCCTGCGCGTCCGGAGCCTGTGCTCTGCAACGGGAGAGGCCACGGCAGTGAGAGGCCCGCGTACCGCAAAAGAAAAAAAAAAAGAAAAAAAAGAATCATACTGGAAGAGCATGAGCCCCCCCACCCCGAGGGTCTGGCTTTTGCTGAATTGTCTTCTCTGCCTCTCACCTGTGGGCTGTTGGCCCTGCACTTTGTCAGCCCAGGTGTGGAATGCACCCCCTCCTTCCTTAATTCCTCCTTGAATACTAGTCACCCAAGGCAGTGAAGGTGGAGGATCATTCCTGCGGGGTGGGGGTGCTGGAGGAGGGAGGGGACTGATGAATATCAGATACCACTGGTCTTCAAGCCCCACGGCTGCCCTCTACTCTCACGGCCAGCCGCCATATTTTCATCTCACCCTGGTCACCCACCATCTTGTTGGTTCTCAGCCTCTCTCTGTCTCTCTGTCTCCCCCCACCCTCCCGCCCCGCCCACATCTCTCTTCAAAAACTCTCCCCTGAAACCCCGAGTGCTCCAGGCTGTTAGCTGGGGCCATGCTGCTCTTCCTTTCATGTCCAGAGAGAGCCCAGCAAGTTATTTCCCAAGCATAGCCTCCTCTCAGGGGAATTCTGCTGTCAGCTTTTATAACAGCAACTGTGGTTTTGTTTTCTTCCCACTCCACATAGAGGGGGGGAACAAAGCAGGAGTAAGAACCTAGGACTTTAACTGCCGGTCTAAGAGCTGTGTGACCCTGAGCAAGTTCACAGGTCTCTCTGGGCCACCATTTAATTTTGTTGTAATGTGAATGTTTGATTGAAGTGTAACATACAGACAGAAAAGTGCATGGGTTTTCACAAAATGAACACAATATGTGGGACTTCCCTGGTGGTCCAGTGGTTAAGACTCTGCACTCCTAACGTAGGGGGCCCGGGTTCGATCCCTGGTACGGGAACTAGATCCCACATGCATGCCGCAGCTGAGTCCGCATGACACAACTAAAGACCCCACATGCCACAACAAAGATGCCGCGTGCTGCAACTAAGACCTGGTGCGGCCAAATAAACAAATAAATAAATAAAAGATCCCACACGGCATACGGCACGGCCAACATCAACAAAAAATCAAACTTCTAAAACAAAAAATGAACACAATATGTAAGCAGAATGCAGCTCAAAAAAGCAGATTAATTCCAGCATCCCCCAAAGCCCCTCTCGCCTCCCCCTAATCTCTGCTTTCCCTAAAGGTAATCACCACCCTGACTTCTACCACCACAGAGTAGTTTTGCCTGGTTTTGAACTTTCTATCAACAGCATCGTACAATATGTGTTCTTCTGTGTCTGGCTTTTTGTTGTTGTTGTTCGGCGTTAAGCTGTTAAGCTTGTGAGATCCTCCATGTCGTTTCTTGTAGTTGTAGTTTGTTCCTTTGAGTTGCTGTATAATACACCATCATGTGAACATATCACCCTTTATCCGTCTATCCTACTGCTGATGGACATCCAGCTTTTAAAATTTGTGGCTGCTGACCATAGTGCCATGGTGAACACTCTTGCCCCTGTCTTTTGGGGCATAATGTATGCCTTTCTGTTGGATACATGCCCAGATGGGAAATTGTTAGGCCATAGGGGTTGGATAAGTTCAGCTTTAGTTGATGCTGCCATAAAGGTTTCCAAAGTGGCTGTGCCAACTTACTCCCACCGGCTGGGTACAAGAGTGCTATGTGCTTCACATCCTGCCAACACTTAATAGTGTCGGTCTTTTCCCTTTTAGCTCCTTATGGTGTCTGCGTCTCCCTGGTGACTGAGGACATTGAGCATCTTCCCAGATGCTTACAGGCCATTTGCAAAGCCTTATTTGTGAAGTGCCTATTCAAGCCTCTTGATTTTCTGATTGGGTTGTCCATCTTACTCCCATTGATCTGCAAGACAAGCCCTGGACACAAGCCCTTTGCATTGCAAATATCTTCTCCAACTCTGTAGTTTGCCTTTTCACTTTCTTCATGGTGACTTGTGATAAATAGAAGTTCTTAATTTTAGTGGAGAATAATTTATCAAGTTGTTTTCCATTATGGTTAGTACTTTGTGTGTCCTGTTTAAGAAATCTTTGCCCACCCCAAAGGCATGAAGATATTCTATGCTTTCTTCTAGTTTCCTTACCTTTTATATTTAGAACTAAACTTATCCTGAATTTATTTTTGGTGTGGTGTGAAATAGGGATCAAGATATCTTTTCTCCAGATAATAACTAGACTTATTGTGGTGATCATTTTGCAATGTATACAAATGTAGAATCATTATGTTGTACACCTGAAACTAATATAATGTTGTATGTCCATTATACTTCAATTTTTAAAAGATACTTTTTTTCCAAATGAATATCCAATTGACCCAGCACCATTTTGAAAAGACCATTCTTTCCCCAGTATAGCATAGCAGTATCATCTGTGTCAAAAATCAAGTGGTGGGGCTTCCCTGGTGGCGCAGTGGTTGAGAGTCCGCCTGCCAATGCAGGGGACACGGGTTCGTGCCCCGGTCCAGGAAGATCCTACATGCCACCGAGTGGCTGGGCCTGTGAGCCATGGTCGCTGAGCCTGCGTGTCCGGAGCCTGTGCTCCGCAAGGGGAGAGGCCACAACAGTGAGAGGCCCGTGTACCGCAAAAAAAAAAAAAAAAAAAAAAAATCATGTGGCCATATTTGTGTGGATCTCTTTTGGGGCTCTGTATTTTGTTCTATCTGGTCTATTCTTGCACTAATACCACGCTGTCTTAATATCTGGTGCTGGAGTTCTTTTGCTTTGCTCTTCTTCAAGAGTGTCTTGGTGTTTCTTGGTCTTTTGCATTTCTGTATACATTTTATTTTTTTTATAGGAGTAAATTTAGAATCAACTGGCCAAGTTACACACACAAACTTACACACATACACGTTCTCACTAGGAGTTTGATTGGGACTGCATTGAATCTATAGATTGATTTGTGGAGGATGAACACCTTTACAATATCTAGTCTTCCAATCCATGAACATGGTATACCCCTCTGTTAATTTAGGTATTTTAAAGTATTTCTCAGTAATGTTTTGTGGTTTTCTGTGTATTGACTATTCTTGCACTATTTTGGTTAGGTTTATTTCTAGGTAGGTATTTGCTAATCTTAAGGTGTATAAATGGTGTTTTTAAAAAAATTCCTTTCCCTAATTGTACATTGATAGTATATTGAAGAACATTTGATTTCTTATACTGATCTTGTATCCAGTGACCTTGTTAAATTCACTTATTTAGTCTAATATTTTGTATATTTTATGGATTTTGTCTGTGTATCATATGTCATCTAAATATTAGTAGTTTTCCCAATGTTCATAGCAGCATTATGTACAATTACCAAAGTATGGAAGCAACCTAAATGTCCATCAACAGATGAATGGATAAAGAAGGTGTGATACACACAAACACACACATATACACACAATGGAATACTCAGTCATAAAAAAGAATGAAATTCTGTTATTTGCAGCAAAGGTTGGACTTGGAGGGCATTATGCTAAATGAAATAAGTCAGACAGAGAAAGACAAATACTGTATGATATCACTTATATGTGGAATCTAAAAACTACAACAAACTAGTGAATACAACAAAGAAGAAACAGACCCACAGATATAGAGAAAAAACTAGTGGTTACCAGTGGGGAGAGGGAAGGAGAGAGGGGCAATATAAGGGTAGGGAGAAAAAGGGTTATTATGGGATTACATGAATTATGTGTGTGAAACTTTTGAAAATTGTAAAGCACTATAGAATTTAAAGAATCTTTCATTCAATAAAAAAAAAAAATAAGATAAATGATTCAACACCCCTCCCCACCCCAAAATACTGGTAGTTTTATTTCTTCCTTTACAGTTCTTATAACTTTTATTTTTTGCCTCATTGCCCTGTCTGGGACTTCCAAGTGTAGTGCCAGTCAGAAGTGGTGATAGTGAAATCCTTGTCTCATTCCTGATCTCATAGAAAAGTTTACAGTAATTCACCATGAAGCTTGATGTTGGCTCTGTGTGCGTGTGCGTGTGCGTGTGCGTGTGTGTGTGTGTGTTTGGAGATACTCTTCATGGTACTTTTTTTTTTTTTTTTTTGCTGTACACGGGCCTCTCACTGTTGTGGCCTCTCCCACTGCGGAGGACGCGCAGGCTCAGCGGCCATGGCTCACGGGCCCAGCCGCTCCGTGGCATGTGGGATCTTCCCGGACCGGGGCATGAACCCGTGTCCCCTGCATAAGCAGGCGGACTCTCAACCACTGCGCCACCAGGGAAGCCCCATGGTACTTCTTTTTTGGACACATTTTTCTGATAAGAGAAGGAGGACCTGGGGTGGGGAACACTTGGGGGAGGAGCACCCCTGGGAATGGCCTGCTCCTCACTCAAAAACCAAAACGGAGCTGTCTCCAAAGGGGGAGCACCTCCCTGATAACTCCCCTTCACGTCCTCCACCAAGCTTCAGTCTAGGCTAAGGGGTCACTAGGTGTTCCCCTTAGGCTCAGAAACATGAGACCACCAGTCCATTCCTGTCATTCCTCAGGGAAACTGAGGCTCAGAACAGGGTGGTGACAAGCTTCAGGTCAGTAAGTTAGTGGCAGGAGCCAGAATTAGAACTCGGGGTTCCTGGATCCCAGCCCCCCTTCAGCCACTGCTCTCTGGCCAGGAGTTGGGAGGTGGCCAGAGGGCAGAGGGAGGTGTATGTGTTTTAGGTAAAGGACAATTTTGTTCGAATATCCACAGATGCTGTGTAAAGAAGGTGGGTAGGCAGCCCCTCCTCTGGCAAGAGAGGGAGGGGGGCTGGGGCTGGTAGAGGTGGGAGGTGGGTGGAGAAGCTGACCCTCACTTCTGGTCCTGCATAGTTTGGAAGGGGGCTTTGGGGGAACTCTCAGAAGAGACTAGAAAAGGATGAGGAACTAGACATGGGGTCCAAGATTCGAGGGCCTGGGAGGCACATGGAGGGGCCCTGGGCCCTGGGCTGGGGGTGGTGGTGGCGGTGGCGGGGAGAAACTGGAGCAAACAGAGACACAGGATGTTGAAGTCAAGCAGCATTCGCCTCTTCTGTCCTCCCCTCCTTCCCTGCCCACGGGGAATGTTAGGAATGTGATGAACCGATAAGATCGGGACTCCCACTCTACCTGGCGCTGAGTACTGGGGCTGGGGTGCTTTGCCACCCCCACCTACAGAGGGGATTTTCTTGAGAGTCGGGAAGTTTCCAATAGATATAATTCTAATGGAGGAGCTGCACGGAAGGTGTGAGGGAGGGGTGCTCCTCATGTAGGGCAACGGGCCACATGCCAGGGCCATGGGCATGGCCAGATGCTTTCTAGCTGAGCTGAACCATGTGTCAGAAGGCAGGGGGCTGGGTTGAGCGAGGGGGTTCCCAGTTGCCAGGGAAGCTGGAGCAGGAAGAGAGGGGAGTGGGAAGCAAGGCCAAACAGTGGCTGGCACTCTTCCAGAGGACAGGGCTCCGTGGTTGCTGGCCAAGGAAGCCATCTGGGGGCCCTGTCCAAAAAGTGACCCCAGGGGTGCTACCACACCCCTGCTGGGTCCGGAGTTCCGGTGTGTAAGGAGCAGACTGGGGCTCCTGCGGTCCTCATTGAGGTTGGTCCAGGGGGTCCTCCGATTCAATTCAAGGCAGTTACTTGGACCCATGGACACTCTCAGGCGTGTTCTTTTTTTTTTTTTTTCTTTTTGCGGTACGCGGGCCTCTCACTGTTGTGGCCTCTCCCACTGCGGAGCACAGGCTCTGGACGCGCAGGCTCAGCGACCATGGCTCACGGGCCCAGCCGCCCCGCGGCATGTGGGATCCTCCCGGACCGGGGCACGAACCCGTGTCCCCTGCATCGGCAGGCGGACTCTCAACCACTGAGCCACCAGGGACAAGCCTCAATGCTTCCAGCACACAGGAGACCAGTGCTCTGGAGGTAAACACTGGCCCTGGTTACCCAGAGCAGGGGTGGGGTAGGAGCCAGGTTTCAGGAAGGCAGAGGCGCACAGTGACCCCAGGGCACGCAGGACCTGGGTCTGCCCCAGGGGCCCACTTTCTGCTCTCTGGATGCACGTTTCTGAGGAAAGCTGCCAGAACAGAGCCGTGCATGGGAGGACGAGGGGAGGGGAGGGGCTGCTGGTTGGAGGTTGGGCCTGGTTGGAGGCGGAACAGAGATAGAGAAAACCGCAGCCCCCCGGGGACCTCTGTGCGGCTACACCTGAGACCCGCTGTGAGCGACCCGACACAGGGATGGGAGGCCATCCAAACCTCGCTCAGGGCCCACTGCCCGTTGGTTCTTGCTGCAGAACAGAGGCAAGGGGCACCATCCCACGTGGCTGCAGTAGGAAGCGACCGAGGCAGCAGGCCTGAGCCACAGACACCTAGCTGCCCTTACTGACCCTCGTCTGCGCATGGGACGGGCTGCTGAGTAGAGAGGAGCTGTGCGAGATGCCTAGAACAGAGCCCTTGTCTCGGCCACTTTTGTTTCCTCCTTACACCTAGCACAATGCCTGCTGGCACATATGAGGAGTCCAAAGTGCTTGGGGAATAAAAACCACGAATGAATAAATGATGGATGAATAAACAAGTGCGGTAACCCATCTGAGTTCCCAGCACCCGGAGTCCTCATCCGTTAGAAGTGGACAGACCTGCCACCTGGTGGTGATTGCGCTAACTGCAGCACGCGGTCAGGGCCCAGCATCGCCCGTCTCCAAACCGCAGAAGCCTGGACTGCAACCGTTCAGACTCATCCAAGGGCCACTTGACCCTTCTCCTGCCTCCAGACCACACCCCCTTCTTTTCTGGCACACTTAGGCAGTTTTCTCTTATTTTTAAAAATCTCCAAGGAAAGAGATTTCTCCTTGGAAAATCCTACCTATGATCTGACCTCTTATCCTCAAGACAGAGGAAGACCGAGAGGACGAGAGGGCACCTGTCCCCTCATCCAGACAGGATGGTCAGCCTGAGGAGGGGCCAGGCCCTGGACTGGCAGGAATTCTGTCTGTCTGCCGGTTTCTCCTTCGACTTCTAAATATATTAAGTTGGCTGGTTTGTACCAGGATGGGTTGTTGGCTCCTGCCTCTCTCCATTTGTATGAGAAAACTTGGCCTCTTCCTCCTCAGAGGAAAGAAGGCAGATTCCAGGCTGCTCTGCAGGGTCTGGGCAGCTCCAGTGGGCACCCGGGGCCCAGAGACACACTGCCATTCATCTCACAAGGCAGATAACTGGGGGGACCCCCCAGGGCCTGTGATGAACTCGGTGGCCCTAACATGGGGAAATGCCCAGCCTGGGGATGCCAGACGTTGCTGTGTGACGGTGGGCAGGTCACCTGCCCTTTCTGGGCCTCAGCGACCCCACCTGTATAATTGGGGGTGCCTCTGCCTGACGTCTATGGCGTGTCTCCCCTCCTTCCACTGGCCCAGTTTCCATAGCTGTCTCCATCCTCTCCATTCCTCGTCTTGCTCTTCACCCCCAGGGCCAGCTGCAGAACAAATGGTGACTTCTCAGATGTCCCTGTAAGGAAACATCCCAGTGTGGTGAAATCATTGGTTGCCCACCCCTGACAACCACTCTTCCCTTCCTCCTTGGTCACAGACCCCACTTTTACTGGGGACAGCAGGATCTCTGGAGGGGAAGCCCAGGAATAAGCACAAACATTTCCCCGAGCAGTGGGTGCCCAACTGCAACCACGCCGCTCCCCCTCCCCCATTCCATCCCTGCAGCTGAGCTCCTTTGCCCACAAAACCACACCAAAGGGACTTGATGGTGCCCTGGGGAGAACACCAGTGTCCCTCCCAGGGTGCTGTCTTCCAGCGCTCCTCAAACTGTCAGCCCCTGGGTGCCAGAGTGGCGCTCAGCTCCGATGCATGGGCCCCACAGCAGCTGTGCTGGGGCTCAGAGGCTCAAAGTCTCTCACATAAATGCTCCTGCCACCTGCCTAATCAGGAGCTCAGCCTAGGCTGTGGGGCTGGGCAAGGACGGATGCCTTGGCTAACATCTTCTCTCCACTCCCCCAGCCTATCATAAAACAAACCCCCCCATGCTTTTTCTATACCTGTCCCTCCCCGGTTTTCTGGAGAGGCAACTAACCCTCTGCAAACGCTCATCTTCCTGGAGACCAATGCTGCTGACTGGCACGCCATGCCTCTGCCAGGGCGGGGACCAGGAAGGCCAAGCCTTTAGGGGAAAGACCTCAGGGAACCCAGCTAAAGGTTAAGAGAGGCAGGGGCTGACAAAAGAGTGGAATACGGCAGGTAAACTGCTTTGCAAAGGAAAGTGCTTCTGATCAGCTGAGGAAATGCTATTCATGGTAAATATCTGCCTGTCATTCCTTTGTCCAAAGGGGTAGTCATTGTGTCAAGGTGGGAATGATGGGGAGTCCCAGTGTCTGGGCAGGAGGAGCCCCAGGGAAAGAAGGCTGCATCCTGAGTCACAGGTAGCTTCCAGCCTGAAGGAGGTGACAAGACACAGAGAGTGGAATGGGTTGGGAGGGTGAGAGCGGAAGGTGGGGGAAGGTCCTCGGGAGCTGGACTGAGAAGGGATGCTGGTCAGAACAGCAAGTAGGCATGGGTCTCACTGGGCACGAAAGTGAGGTGGAAGCTGTCCCCAGGCACTGGGAGCGCTCATCCCTGTATTTCAGGGGCGGGCAAACTATGATCCATGGGCTAAACCCAGCCGGCTGCCTGATTTTGCAAACACATGTTATTTATTATTGTCCGCGGCTGCTTCCTTGTTGTAACAGAAACCATAGGACCTGCAAAGACTGAAATATTTCCTATCTGGCCTTTTACAGAGTTTGCCAACCTCTGCCGTCCCTGGTCCGCCGATCTTCCACGTAACAATTGATGAGCGCCTACTACGTGCCAACCCTGTGATAAACTCTGACTGCAGTGCCAGCAATAAGGGGTATCATCCTGCCCTCTCGGCACTCACAGTCTAGAGGGAGAGACTGGTAAGTAGAGAGACTGACTGTCTAACCAAGAGGTTTTACCACAGGAAGCCAAATTGCTGTCGAATACAACAGCGGGCACACAGTAGGGAAGAGAAAAGCACAGAGAACCTAGGAAGCCAGAGGCAAGGCTCTCAGCTAGGGGACCAGGCTGTATCATAAAAGGCTTCTTGGAGGCGAGCTTGGTCTCCAAGGACAAGAGGGGGTTAGCACCTGAAGAAGGAGGAAAGACACCGAGAGGGGCACGTGTTCCCAGCTGGCCCCTAGGGAATGCAAGGATCGTGGCAGGGCTGGAGCCTGCAGGGTTGAAGTGCTGCTGGTGTGGGCTTGAAGGTGAAGGTGATGCACCGGAGGGCTTTGAGCTGGAGTATGGTTACAGAGGAGGGGCAGGCTGAGGGAGACCTGGTGCAGGACACCTGGGGAGGGATGCTGAGGCCTGGATATGGTGGGGGGCAGGGCAGTGAGATGGGGATGTCGGGAAAATTGACAGGTATTTGGGAGGCAGGACTGATCCTACACTCGGGGAAGGACTGATTGTGGCAGATGGGAGCGTAGTGCATGGAGTGACATGGTGCCGTTGCTGAGAAGAGGAGCAGTGAAGGAGAATGTTTAGGATGAAGACGGCAAGTTCAATTTCCAACGGATGGAGTTTGAGCTGCCTTTGGGACAACGAAGTCAGGGGGAAGGTCTGTGCTGGAGCTAGAGATTGAACGCCATAGGAGTGGAAGAGATTGTGCGAGGCACGTGTGATGTGAGAGCTGAGAACAGAGGCAAGAGCAGGATCCCAGGGACATTACTGAGCATATACGATGTGCCTGGCTGAGTGCAAGGCGCTGGGGACAGAGCGGGAATCAGACGTAGTCCCTGACCTTGAGAAACTCACTGTCAAATCGGTAAGAGAGACACATCGATAGATCATCTCAATATAATACGGTAAGTGATAAAATGGATGCGTGCTTGTTTGGCTCCAGGGAGCTGGACAAAAACGATTCAGTGGAAAGCACTTTGGCTCGCAGCTGACCGGGTAACGGACAGCTGAGGATGCTTTTGCCTGCGCGTCATCTATCCCCCCTTCTGGTAAGAGCCCCCCAGTTTCCCTTTAGGGAAGCACTTCTCCACTCCCGTAACCAGTGTTTGAGGGAGCTGGCTCCCTCCAGCCTCCCTCCCACTGGGGTGAGCACATCCAGGCTTGGCAACTCCCTTTGAACACCACCAGGCAAGTGGTCCAGGGCATCTGCTGAAGCCCAGTCCCAGTACTTTCCTGGTTAGGACTGCTGGGTGAGGATAATGTAAGCACAGGCTGCAGGAGGAACCAGAGAAAGCAGACAGAGAAAGAGAGTGGACCTGGCAGCATCATCTGAGCTCTGTGAAATGAATTCTACCCGGGCCCTGGCTTTCAGAAGGCAGGGAATCACCTCATGTGTGGGTGACCAATTTTTTAAAGTCAACCTGGGACACAGTCATACCAGACAAAATGTATAAGGGCATAATAAAATCATATATAGTATATACATGTTTTATGACTTAAACATTAATATATGAAAATAGTTATTTATTTGAAATTATATGTTATTCTCTGTTATTTACTTTTCTGGTCCATAAATGCTGTTATATAAACAAAACAACAATAGGACTAGTTAAAAGAGATTAGTACTAATTGATAGTGAGACCAATTAAACAAATAATATGTGCGAGAAAAATATAACAATATTTTTATAACATCTCTTTTGTTCTCATATAATTTTATAAATTTATTTTAACTCTTGAAAACTTTTCATTGGATATTAAAATTCTGTGGGCTATATTACTGTGTATTCTTTTTTTTTAAATTTATTTATTTTTGTTTGAGTTGGGTTTTTTTTTATACAGCAGGTTCTTATTAGTTATCTATTTTATATATATTAGTGTATACATGTCAATCCCAATCTCCCAGTTCATCCTACCCCCACGCCCACCCCCGCCACTTTCCCCCATTGGTGTCCATACGTTAGTTCTCTGCATCTGGGTCTCAATTTCTGCCCTGCAAACCAGTTCATCTGTACCATTTTTCTAGGTTCCACATATATACGCTAATATACAATATTTCTTTTTCTCTTTCTGACCTACTTCACTCTGTATGATAGTCTCTGGATCCATCCACATCTATACAAATGACCCAATTTCGTTCCTTTTTATGGCTGAGTAATATTCCATTGTATATATGTACCACATCTTCTTTATCCATTTATCTGTCAATGGGCATTTAGGTTGCTTCCATGTCCTGGCTATTGTAAATAGCACTGCAATGAACACTGGGGTGCATGTGTCTTTTTGCATTATGGTTTTCTCTGGGTATATACCCAGTAGTGGGATTGCTGGGTCATATGGTAATTCTAATTTTAGTTTTTTAAGGAACCTCCATACTGTTCTCCATAGTGGCTGTACCAATTTACATTCCCACCAACAGTGCAAGAGGGTTCCCTTTTCTCCACACCCTCTCCAGCATTTGTTGTTTGTAGATTTTCTGATGATGCCCATTCTAACTGGTGTGAAGTGATACCTCATTGTAGTTTTGATTTGCATTTCGCTAATAATTAGTGATGTTGAGCAGCTTTTCATGTGCTTCTTGGCCATCCGTATGTCTTCTTTGGAGAAATGTCTATTTAGGTCTTCTGCCTATTTTTGGATTGTTTGTTTCTTTAATATTGAGCTGCATGAGCTGTTTATGTATTTTGGAGATTAATCCTTTGTCCATTGATTCATTTGCAAATATTTTGTCCCATTCTGAGTGTTGTCTTTTCATCTTGTTTGTAGTTTCCTTTGCTGTGCAAAAACTTTTGTTTCATTAGGTCCCATTTGTTTATTTTTGTTTTTATTTCCATTACTCCAGGAGGTGAGTCAAAAAAGATCTTGCTGTGATTTATGTCAAAGAGTGTTCTTCCTATGTTTTCCTCTAAGAGTTTTATAGTGTCTGGTCTTACTTTTAGGTCTCTAATCCATTTTGAGTTTATTTTTGTTTATGGTGTTAGGGAGTGTTCTAATTTCATTCTTTTACATGTAGCAGTCCAGTTCTCCCAGCACCACTTATTGAAGAGACTGTCTTTTCTCCATTGTAAATCCTTGCCTCCTTTGTCATAGATTAGTTGACCATAGGTACGTGGGTTTATCTCTGGGCTTTCTGTCCTGTTCCATTGATCTATATTTCTGTTTTTGTGCCAGTACCATACTGTCTTGATTACTGTAGCTTTGTAGTATAGTCTAATGTCTGGGAGCCTGATTCCTCCAGCTCTGTTTTTTTCCCTCAAGACAGCTTTGGCTATTTGGGATCTTTTCTGTCTCCATAAAAATTTTAAGATTTTTTGTTCTAGTTCTGTAAAAAATGCCATTGGTAATTTGATAGAGATTGCATTGAATCTGTAGATTACTTTGGGTAGTATAGTCATTTTCACAATATTGATTCTTCCAATCCAAGAACATGGTATATCTCTCCATCTGTTGGTATCATCTTTAATTTCTTTCATCAGTGTCTTATAGTTTTCTGCATACAGGTCTTTTGTCTCCCTAGGTAGGTTTATTCCTAGGTATTTTATTCTTTTTGTTGCAGTGGTAAATGGGAGTGTTTCCTTAATTTCTCTTTCAGATTTTTCATCATTAGTGTATAGGAATGCAAGAGATTTCTGTGCATTAATTTTGTATCCTGCAACTTTACCAAATTCATTGATTAGCTCTAGTAGTTTTCTAGTGGCATCTTTAGGATTCTCTATGTATAGTATCATGTCATCTGCAAACAGTGACAGTTTTACTTCTTCTTTTCCAATTTGTATTCCTTTTATTTCTTTTTCTTCTCTGACTGCCGTGGCTAGGACTTCCAAAAGTATGTTGAATAATAACGGTGAGAGTGGGCATCCTTGTCTTGTTCCTGATCTTAGAGGAAATGCTTTCAGTTTTTCACCATTGAGAATGATGTTTGCTGTGGGTTTGTCCCATATGGCCTTTATTATGTTGAGGTAGTTCCCTCTATGCCCACTTTCTGGAGAGTTTTTATCATAAATGGGTGTTGAATTTTGTAAAAAGCTTTTTCTGCATCTATTGAGATGATCATATGGTTTTTCTTCTTCAACTTGTTAATATGGTGTATCACACTGATTGATTTGTGTATATTGAAGCATCCTTGCATCCCTGGGATAAGTCCCACTTGATCATGGTGTATGATCCTTTTAATGTGTTGTTGGATTCTGTTTGCTAGTATTTTGTTGAGGATTTTAGCATCTATATTCATCAGTGATATTGCTCTGTAATTTTCTTTTTTTGTAGTATCCTTGTCTGGTTTTGGTATCAGGGTGATGGTGGCCTCATAGAATGAGTTTGGGAGTGTTCTTTCCTCTGCATTTTTTTGGAAGAGTTTGAGAAGGATGGGTGTTAGCTCTTCTCTAAATGGTTGATAGAATTCACCTGTGAAGCCATCTGGTCCTGGACTTTTGTTTGTTGGAAGCTTTTTAATCACAGTTTCAATTTCATTACTTGTGATTGGTCTGTTCATATTTTCTTTTTCTTCTTGGTGCAGTCTTGGAAGGTTATACCTTTCTAAGAATTTGTCCATTTCTTCCACGTTGTCCATTTTATTGGCATAGAGTTGCTTGTAGCAGTCTCTTAGGATGCTTTGTATTTCTGCGGTGTCTGTTGTAACTTCTCCTTTTTCATTTCTAATTTTAATGATTTGAGTCCTCTCCCTCTTTGTCCTGAGTCTGGCTAATGGTTTATCAATTTGGTTTATCTTCTCAAAGAACCAGCTTTTAGTTTTATTGATCTTTGCTATTGTTTTCTTTGTTTCTATTTTATTTATTTCTGCTCTGATCTTTATGATTTCTTTCCTTCTACTAACTTTGGGTTTTGTTTGTTCTTCTTTCTCTAGTTCTTTTAGGTGTAAGATTAGATTGTTTATTTGAGATGTTTGTTGTTTCTTGAGGTAGGATTGTATTGCTATAAACTTCTCCCTTAAAACTGCTTTTGCTGCATCCCATAGGTTTTGGATCGTCGTGTTTTCATTGTCATTTGTCTAGGTATTTTTTTATTTCCTCTTTGATTTCTTCAGTGATCTCTTGGTTATTTAGTAACATATTGTTTAGCCTCCATGTGTTTGTGTTTTTTACGTTTTCTTCTTTGTAATTGATTTCTAATCTCATAGCGTTGTGGTCAGAAAAGAAGCTTGATATGATTTCAGTTTTCTTAAATTTACTGAGGCTTGATTTGTGACCCAAGATGTGATCATTCCTGCAGAATGTTCCATGTGCACTTGAGAAGAAAGTGTAATCTGCTGTTTTTGGATGGAATGTCTTATAAATATCAATTAAATCTCTCTGTTCTATTGTGTCATTTAAAGCTTGTGTTTCCTTATTAATTTTCTGTCTGTATGATCTGTCCATTGGTGTAAGTGAGGTGTTAAAGTCTCCCACTATTATTGTGTTACTGTTGATTTCCTCTTTTATAGCTGTTAGCAGTTGCCTTATATATTGAGGTGCTCCTATGTTGGGTGCATATATATTTATAATTGTTATATATTCTTCTTGGATTGATCCCTTGATCATTATGTAGTGTCCTTCCTTGTCTCTTGTAACATTCTTTATTTTAAAGTCTATTTTATCTGATATGAGAATTGCTACTCCAGCTTTCTTTTTATTTCCATTTGCATGGAATATCTTTTTTCATCCCCTCATTTTCAGTCTGTATGTGTCCCTAGGTCTGAAGTGGGTCTCTTGTAGACAGTATATATATGGGTCTTGTTTTTGTATCTATTCAGTGAGCCTGTGTCTTTTGGTTGGAGCATTTAATCCATTCACATTTAAGGTAATTATTGATATGTATGTTCCTATTACCATTTTCTTAATTGTTTTGGGTTTGTTTTTATAGGTCCTTTTCTTCTCTTGTGTTTCCCATTTAGAGAAGTTCCTTTAGCGTTTGATGTAGAGCTGGTTTGGTGGTGCTGAATTCTCTTAGCCTTTGTTTGTCTGTAAAGCTTTTGATCTCTCCATAGAATCTGAATGAGATCCTTGCTGGGTAGAGTACTCTTAGTTGTAGGTTCTTCCCTTTTATCACTTTAAATATGTCATGCCACTCCCTTCTGGCTTGTAGAGTTTCTGCTGAGAAATCAGCTGTTAACCTTATGGGAGTTCCCTTGTATGTTATTTGTCATTTTTCCCTTGTTGCATTCAATAATTTTTCCTTGTCTTTAATTTTTACCAATTTGATTACTATGTGTCTTGGCATGTTTCTCCTTGGGTTTATCCTTTATGGGACTCTCTATGCTTCCCAGACTTGGGTGGCTATTTCCTTTCCCATGTTAGGGAAGTTTTCGACTATAATCTCTTCAAATATTTTCTCGGGTCCTTTCTCTCTCTCTTCTCCTTCTGGGACCCCTGTAATGAGAATGTTGTTGTGTTTAATGTTGTCCCAGAGGTCTCTTATGCTGTCTTCACTTCTTTTAATTCTTTTTTCTTTATTCTGTTCCGCAGTAGTGAATTCCACCATTCTGTCTTCCACGTCACTTATCCGTTCTTCTGCCTCAGTTATTCTGCTATTGATTTCTTCTAGTGTATTTTTCATTTCAGTTATAGTGTTGTTCATCTCTGTTTGTTTGTTCTTTAATTCTTCTAAATCTTTGTTAAACATTTCTTGCATCTTCTCGATCTTTGCCTCCATTCTTTTTCCAAGGTCCTGGATCATCTTCACTATCATTATTCTGAATTATTTTTCTGGAAAGTTGCCTATCTCCACTTCATTTAGTTGTTTTTCTGGGGTTTTATCTTGTTCCTTCATCTGGTACATAGCCCTCTGCCTTTTCATCTTGTCTTTCTGTGAATGTGGTTTTTATTCCACAGCCTGCAGGATTGTAGTCTTTTTGCTTCTGCTGTCTGCCCTCTGGTGGATGAGGCTATCTAAGAGGCTTGTACAAGTCTGCGTTGGGTTTTCCTTGCTGCGTGCAGGCTTTCTCTAGTTGCGGTGAGTGGGGGCTGCTCTTCATTGCAGTGCTCTACTCATTGGGTGGCTTCTCTTGTTGTGGAGCAAGGGCTCTAGGTGCGCGGGCTTCAGTAGTTGTGGCACGCAGGTTTAGTTGCTCCGCAGCATGTAGGATCTTCCTGGACCAGGGGTTGAACCCATGCCCCTGCGTTGGCAGGTGGATTCTTAACCACTGCACCACCAGGGATGTTCCTATTACTGTGTATTCTTTTGTTTTTTGTGGGTTTTTTTGCGGTACACGGGCCTCTCACTGTGTGGCCTCTCCCGTTGCGGAGCACAGGCTCCAGATGCGCAGGCCCAGTGGCCATGGCTCACGGGCCCAGCCGCTCCGCGGCATGTGGGATCTTCCCGGACCGGGGCACGAACCTGTGTCCCCTGCATCGGCAGGCGGACTGTCAACCACTGCGCCACCAGGGAAGCCCTGTGTATTCTTAAGATACATAAATGTGAGGCTTTTAAAAAGGAGAACAGAAATATAATAGGACAAATTAAACAGATATTACCCATATTTAATTTAAAAAAGAGGAATGACATGTTTCTTCCTGTCCCATGGCATGGTAAGGTAATTTGACTCTTTCTCTTTTCTCTTCCAGTAACTGAACTGCGTGAGGTCTTTATTTAGGATGGCCTTCTCTTCTTTTATGTAATAGTGCAATTCCAGACAGGCAACTGTAAAATCCACTTGGACCTACAGCTTTGCTCTTATCAATCCTACATTATACTGATTCCTTGGTGTCAGTCCAGTACGACGACGTGAAACTAAAAATCCTCTCAACATAAACATTGGAGAGCGGAATACTTAGGATTTTACTTACTGACAACAGCAGGTTTTTAGACTTGTAGAAATCAGTTTATAGCTCTTGAGAAATGTCCTACTTTTATCTACAGACTTTTGGTCGACCAGCTTTTATCAATCCAGTCTTTTGCATCTATGAGTTCATCATACAGACTCTCCGTATCCAAAACGTCCATCATTTTTAAGGACTCAGATGTCACCAGAAGTTTAACTTCTTTCTCAGGGAAAACAAAGCACAGAGGTAATTTGAAGTTGTGAAATCAAAGGTGAAATGATGCGATGGTTAATTTTATGTGTCAGCTGGATCGTGTCCTTGGGGTGCCCAGATATTTGGTTAAACATTATTCTGGTTGTGTCTGTCAAGCTGTTTCCGAATGAGATTAGCCTTTGAATTAGTAGACTGAGTACATTGCCTCTATAGATTCCTCTCTCCAACGTGGGGGGCCTCATCCGGTCCTTCGAGAGCCTGAGTATCAGACTGAGACTGGAACTTACACCATTGGTTCTCCTGGGTCTCAGGTCTTGGGATGCAGACTGGAACCATACCTCATCTCCCTTGGGTCTTCAGCTTGCTGACTACAGATACAGAAGTCTTCTCAACTACCATAACCACCTGAGCCAATTCCTTATCATGAATAAGTATATATCTATATATAGATAGATAGATATAGATAGATATGGATGCCCATATCTATCTATCTACCTATCATCTATCTATCTATCTACCTATCTATCTAGTCTGTCTATATATCTATCTAATGTTCTATTGGTTCTGTTTCTCTGGAGAACCCAGACTAATACAGTTTTCAAATAAGTTAAAGTTTTAGTAGAGAAATTAAGAAATTCTTGAAGCAGTCTTATTTCCAAAGTATGAGCGTTTTTTTTCTGTATATGAGTTTTTGTCACAATGTACACATGACATTGAACAACTCAGATGCCGTTGGTTCATCCTTTTCTAGGCTCCTCATGGCCTCTCCAAAGATCATCATGCAGTTCTGGAGAAACAGCATAAACATCTGTTTTACTGTAATCCCTTTCTCTATGCTCATCTTTTTTTTTTTTTTTTTTTTTTTTTTTTTTTTTTTTTGCGGTACGTGGGCCTCTCACTGTTGTGGCCTCTCCCTTTGCGGAGCACAGGCTCCGGACGCGCAGGCTCAGTGGCCATGGCGCACGGGCCTAGCTGCTCTGTGGCATGTAGGATCTTCCCGGACCGGGGCACGAACCTGTGTCCCCTGCATCGGCAGGCGGACTCTCAACCACTGCGCCACCAGGGAAACCCCATGCTCATCTTTAATGTACTTCCAAATTAGAGACATTCTTTTTATCTTACCCTTTAAAAATACGATTTTACAGCAGGTCAACATTCTAATATCTCTGCCATGGACAGCAATTGAGCTGTTTTGTAGGCACATGCCTGAGGAAGCGATCTCATTAACCGCTTCTGCACATTTTGAGAAAACTGAAAAGTGACTGAAAAAAATTCATTATGAAAACCTCAATATCACAGAAAAGTAAATCACACTCCTTTCAACAGCAATGTGCACAGGAGGTGCGGTCCATTTAGCAGGTAAGATCTTTTCTATTTTTTGGTAAGAAGTTTCCAGACTGAATGGAATTTGCCAAAGTTTACATTTGCCCTGTCTGCTGAATATCCAAGATAGATGAGCAAGATTACTTTGTATGTGGATAAGATATCAACAACCTTTCGTTTTGTGCTTTCTGTGGATTTTTAAAAACCTTCATAGAAATCAAGATGACCATTTGAAACTCTGTTTTTCAAATCAAGGTACCTAAGAGCTGGGGTGGAACATCTTTTTGTTGCCATGATTCAGACTTGAAATACATGGCATGACTGTTGGTGAGATCTGAAAAAATCAGCTCTCTACTGTTGGAGGTCATGACGTAGGTTATCGAAAAATCCCCTTTTGCTCTCCCAGGGGACATTTTAGTTGCACCGTCTGAATCAGGTAATGTAACTTCACTCAGTTTCACAGTGCTGTCAAGGAAACTATATGATGATACTTGCTCATTCGTGTAGGATGCCTGAGCCACTATTTGTGAGTGAGGATTGTGTCTTTTGGGAGATGAAAAACTTTTGATTGATTTATAATTACTTGCCTGATTCATCCCAAATTTGTTGAGATTCCATATATATGAGTCTCTGTGTTTGCTTCACGGCCCCTTCTTCAAGCCCAAATTCTATTCTGCATATTGTGCAGTTCTCTGTTTTGATTATTTACCTCCCCATTCCAGTTCTATATGTCTTTCTGTCATTAAAACAACACAGTCATTCAGAGAAAGACAAATATTATACGATATCACTTATATGTGGAATCGAAAAAATAGTACAAATGAATAAAACAGAAACAGACTCACAGACATAGAAAACAAACTTATGGAATTAATATTGTTAAAATGGCCATACTACCCAAAGCAACCTAGAGATTTAATGCGATCCCTATCAAATTACCTATGACCTTTTTCACAGAACTAGAACAAATAATCCTAAAATTCGTATGGAACCACAAAAGGCCCAGAATTGCCAAAACAACCCTGAAAAAAAAAGAACTAAGCAAGAGGCATAACCATCCCAGACTTTAGACAATACTACAAAGCTTCAGTAATCAAAAGAGCATGGTGTTGGCACAAAAACAGACATATGGATCAATGAAGCAGAATAGAGAATGCAGAAATAAACCCACATGCCTATGCTCAATTAATCTTCAACAAAGGAAACAAGAATATACAATGGGAAAAAGACAGTCACTTCAGCAAGTGGTGCTGAGACAGTTGGACAGCCGCATGTATATCAATGAAGTTAGAACACACACTCTCACCATACACAGAAATAAACTCAAAATTGCTTAAAGACTTAGACATAAGACATGACACCATAATAGTCTTAGAAGAGAGCATAAGCAAAACATTCTCTGACAAATTGTACCAATGTTTTCTTAGGTCAGTATCCCAAGGCAATAGAAATAAAATGAAAATAAACAAATGGGGCCTAATCAAACTCATAAGCTTTTGCACAGCAAAGGAAACCATAAACCAAATGAAAAGACAACCTACAGAATGGGAGAAAATATTTGCAAATGATGCGACTGACAAGGGTTAATTTCCCAAATATACAAACAGCTCATACAACTCGACAACAAAAAAACAAACAACCCAATCAAAAAATGGGCAGAAGACCTAAAGAGACATTTCTCCAAAGAAGAAATACAGGTGGCCAATAGGCACATGAAAAGTTGCTCAACATAACTAATTATTAGAGAAATGCAAATCAAAACTACAATGAGGTACCACCTCATGCCGGTCAGAACGGCCATCATTAAAAAGTCTACAAATAACTAATGCTAGAGAGGGTGTGGAGAAATGGGAACCCTCCTTCACTGTTGGTGGGAATGTAAGTTGGTGGAAAACAGTATGGAGGTTCCTCAGGAAACTAAAAATAGGATTACCATATGATCCAGCAATCCCACTCCTGGGCATATATCCAAACAAAACTATAATTCAAAAAGACACATGCGGACTTCGCTGGTGGCGCAGTGGTTGAGAGTCTGCCTGCCAATGCAGGGGACACGGGTTCGTGCCCCGGTCCAGGAAGATCCCACATGCCGCGGAGCGGCTGGTCCCGTGAGTCATGGCCGCTGAGCCTGTGTGTCGTACCGCAAAAAAAAAAAAAAAAAAAAAAAGACACATGCACCCTTATGTTCATAGCAGCACTATTCACAATAACCAAGACATGGAAACAGCCTAAATGTCCATTGACAGATGAATGGATAAAGAAGATGTGGTACATATATACAATGGAATATTACTCAGCTATAAAAAAGAATGAAATAATGCCATTTGCAGCAACATGGATGCAGCTAGAGATTATCATACTAAGTGAAGTAAGTCAGAAAGAGAAAAGACAAATACCTTATGATATCACTTCTATGTGGAATCTAAAATATGACACAAATGAACCTATCTGTGAAACAGAAACAGAATCAGGGACAGAGAGCAGACAGATAGTTGCCAAGGGGGAGCGGGTAGGAGAGGGTTGAATTGGTAGTTTGGGATTAGCAGATGCAAACTGGCGTATATAGAAGGGATAAAAAACAAGGTCCTACTGTATAGCACAGGGAACTCTATTCAATATCTTGTGATAACCTATAATGAAAAAGAATTTTTTAAAAAAGAATATAGATATATGCACATATATATGTATAACCGAATCACTTTGCTGTACACCTGAAACTAATACAATATTGTAAATTAAGTAGACTTCAAAATAAATAATTAAAAAAACCCCACAGTCCTTTAGCCTTTTTCACCTGGTGGTGTCATTGGTATTGTAATTATTCTCATCTTCATTATCTGAACTCTTAAAATACATGGTCACAGTATTCACATTGTTAAAAATGAGACTATCACCATCTCAATCCACAGGCCAGGTCAAAGGTAGACTGCTAAAGTCTCTTAAGTTACTCACTTCAGTGCCGTCACTCAGAGTGATGCAATGATGATGACCCATTAGAGTGAACCATAAATCACAGTTGACAACACAACATTAGCTGAATTTATGTCTACTTTTTTTTGGTTAGATTTACTCCTATGTATTTCTTTTTTTAGCATTTGTAAATGGTATTGTATTTTTACTTTCAGTTTTCATTCCTATTATATAGAAGTATGATTGATTTTTATATATTCATCTTATATCCTGTGACCTTGCTGAACTCACTAGTTCTAGGAGGGTTTTTTTTTTTTTAATATATTCCTTGGATTTTCTTTGTAACACATCATGTCACCTGCAAATAGGAACAGATTTGTTTCTTCCTTTCTGATCTGTATGTATTTATTTAATTGAAGTATAGTTGATTTATAATAGTGAGTTTCAGGTGCACAGCAAAGTGATTCAGATACATATATATATATATATATATATATACACACACACACACACACATATATATTTCAGATTCTTTTCTTTTTTAAAAAAAATTTATTTTTAAAATTATTTTTATTTTTTTGGCTGCTTTGGGTGTTCGTTGCTGTGTGCAGGCTTTCTCTAGTTGCGGTGAGTGGGGGCTACTCTCTTCATTGTGGTGCACAGGCTTCTCATTGCAGTGGCTTCTCTTGTCGTGGAGCACAGGCTCTAGGCACGTGGGCTTCAGTAGTTGCAGCGCAGGCTCAGTAGTTGTGGCACGTGGGCCCCAGAGCACAGGGGCTTCGGTAGTTGTGGTGCGCAGGCTCAGTAGTTGTGGCTCGTGGGCTCCAGAGCGCAGGCTTGGTAGTTGTGGCGCACGGGCTTAGTTGCCCTGTAGCATGTGGGATCTTCCTGGACCAGGGATTGAACCTGCATACCCTGCATTGGCAGGAGGATTCTTAACCACTGCACCACCTGGGAAGTCCCTCATATTATTTTCCATTATAGATTATTACAAGATATTGAATATAGTTCCCCATATTATACAATAAATCTTTGTTGCTTATCTATTTTTTATATAGTAGTGTGTATCTATTAATCCCATACTCCTAATTTATCCCTCCCGCCCCTCCCTTTCCCCTTTGGTAACCATAAGCTTATTTTCTATGCCTGTGAGTCTCTTTCTGTTTTGTAAATAGATTCATTTGCACTATTTTTTAGATTCCACATATAAATGATGTCATATAATATTTGTCTTCCTCTGTCTGATTTACTTCACTTAGTATGATAATCTCTAGGCCCATCCATGTTGCTGCAAATGGCAATATTTCATTCTTTTTATGGCTGAGTAATATTCCATTATATTTACTTTCTTTATCCATTCATCTTCTTTATCCATTCATCTGTTGATGGACTCTTAGATTGCTTCCATGTCTTGCCTATTGTAAATAGTGCTGCTATGAGCATTGGAGAGCATGTATCTTTTAGAATTAGAGTTTTTGTCTTTTCTGGATATATGCCCAGGGATGGGGTTGCTGGACCATATGGTAGCTCTAGTTTTAGTTTTTTAAGGAACCTCCATACTGTTTTCCATAGTGGTTGCAGGAAGGTACATTCCCACCAACAATGTAGGAGAGTTCCCTTTTCTCCACACCCTCTCCAGCATTTATAAGTTGTAGACTTTTTGATGATAGCCACTCTGACCAGTGTGAGGTGATATCTCATTTTGGTTTTGATTTGCATCAAATCAAATCAAGTGAGGTTGAGCATCTATTCATGTGCCTGTTGGCCATTTGTGTGTTTTCTTTGGAGAAATGTCTACTTAGGTATTGTGGCCATTTTTTTAGTGCGTTTTTTTTTTAATATATATATTGAGCTCTATGAGCTGTTTGCACAGTTTGGAAATTAACCCCTTGTCTGTTGCATTGTTTGCAAATATTTTCTCCCATTCCGTAGGTTGTCTTTTCATTTTGTTTATGGTTTCCTTTGCTGTGCAAAAGCTTTTAAGTTTGATTAGGTCCTATTTGTTTATCTTTACCTTTATTTCTTTTACCTTAGGGAGCAGAGGCTGATCTAAGAAATACTGCTATGGTTTATGCCACAGAATATTTTGCCTATGTTCTCTTCTAAAAGTTTTATGGCATCATGTCTTATATTTAGGTCTTTAAACCATTTTGAGTTTATTTTTGTATATGGTGTGAGGGAGTGTTCTAATTTCATTGGTTTACATGAGGCTGTCCAGCTTTCCCAACACCACTTGCTGAAGAGACTGTCTTTTCTCCTTTGTATATTCTTGCCTCCTTTGTTGAAAATAATTGACCGCAGGTGTATGCGTTTTACTTCTGGGTTCTTTATTCTGTTCCATTGATTTATATGTCTGTTTTTGTGCCAGTACCATGCTGTTTTGATTACTGTAGCCTTGTAGTACTGTCTGAAGTCTGGGAGGGTCATGCCTCCAGCTTTTTTCTTTTTCCTCAAAATTGCTTTGGCAGTTCTGGGTCTTTTTTGGTTCCATATAAATTTTTAGGATTGTTGTTCTGGTTCTGTGAAAAATGTCATGGATAATTTGATAGGGATTGCATTGAATCTGTAGCTTGCTTTGGATAGTATGGCCATTTTGACAATATTAATTCTTCCAATCCAAGAGCATGGGATATCCTTCCATTTCTTTGAATCATCTTCAGTCTCTTTTATCAATGTTTTATAATTCTCAGCATATAGATCTTTCACCTCCTTGATTAGGTTTATTCTTAGTTTTTTGGGGTTTTTTTTTTTTGACACTTTTTCTTTTGGCTGCACCATGTGGCTTGTAGGATCTTAGTTCCCTGACAAGCGTGGAGTCCTAACCACCAGGGAATTTCCTTTGACACAATTTTAAATGAATTTTTTTTTTTTTACTTTCTCTTTCTGATATTTCATTGTTAGTGTAAGGAAATGCAACCGATTTCTGTATACTAATATTGTATCCTGCAGCCTTGCTGAATTCATTTACTAGTTCTACAAGTTTTTGTGTGGAGTCTTTAGGGTTTTCTATATAGAGTATCATGTCAACTGCATATAATGACAATTTTACCTCTTCCCTTCCAATTTGGAACCTTCATTTATTTTTCTTGTCTGTTGTTGCCAGGACTTCCAATACCATGTTGAATAGAGGTGGTGAGAGTGAGCATCCTTGTCTTGTTCTAGAGTTTAGTGGGAAGGCTTTCAACTTTTCACCATTGAGTATTATGTTGACTGTGGGTTTGTCATAAATGGCTTTTATTACGTTGAGAGATAATCCCTCTACACACACTTTGGTGAGAGGTTTTTTTTTTTATCATGAATGGATGTTGAATGTTATCAAATGCTTTTTCTGCATCTGTTGAGATGATCTTGTGGGTTTTGTCTTTTCTTTTGTTATTGTGGTATATCACATTGATTGATTTGCATATGTTGAACCATCTTTGTGACCACAGAATGAATCCAACTTGATCATGGTGTATGATCCTTTTAATATATTGTTGGATTCTGATCTGTATTTATTTTTAATTCCTTTTCTTGCCTTACTGAGGTGGCTAAAACTTCCAGCATTATGTTGAATAGCAGTGACAGAGTGCACATCCTTACTTTGTTCTTTATCTTAGGGATAAGGCATTCAGTCTTTCATCATTAAATATGATGTTAGCTACAGATTTTTTTTTTTGTAGATGTTCTTTAGCAAGTTTAGGAAATTCCTTTATTCCTAGTTTGCTTAGAATTTTCATCATGAATGGGTGTTGAATTTTGTCAAATGCTTTTTTCTGCTTTAATTGATAGGATCATGTGATTTTTCTTCTTTAACCTGTAAATATGGTAGATTGCATTGACTGATTTTTAAATATTGGATTATCTTTACTTCCCTGGAATAAGTCCCATCTGGACATGGTGTATAATTCTTTTATGTAATGCTGAATTCTATTTGCTAATATTTTGATAAAGATTTTTGTATCCATATTCAATACGGATTCACTTAAAAACTATCCTTTTTTTAAACATCTTTATTGGAGTATGATTGCTTTACAATGTTTTGTTAGTTTCTGCTGTATAACAAAGTGAATCAGTTATAGGCATACATATATCCCCATATCCCTTCCCTCTCGTGTCTCCCTCCTACCTTCCCTATCCCACCCCTCCAGGTGGTCACAAAGCACCAAACTGATCTCCCTGTGCCATGCAGCTGCTTCCCACTAGCCATCCATTTTACCTTTGGTAGTGTATATATATCAATGCTACTCTCTCACTTCGTCCTAGCTTACCCTTCCCCCTCCCCAGGTCTTCAAGTCCATTCTCCACATCTGCGTCTCTATTCCTGTCCTGCCCTAGGTTCTTCAGAACCATTTTTTTTTTTTAGATTCCATATATATGTGGTAGCATACGGTATTTGTTTTTCTCTTTCTGACTTACTTCACTCTGTATGACAGACTCTAGTTCCCTCCACCTCACTACAAACAACTCAATTTCGTTTCTTTTAATGGTTGAGTAATATTCCATTGTATATATGTGCCACATCTTCTTTATCCATTCATCTGTTGATGGACACTTAGGTTGCTTCCATGTCCTGGTTATTGTAAATAGAGCTGCAGTGAACATTGTGGCACATGACTCTTTTTGAATTATGGTTTTCTCAGGGTATATGGGTATTGCTGGGTCATATGGTAGTTCTATTTTTAAAAACTATTCTTTTTTTAATCTTAAGGTTTATCCTTTCACTGTTTATAAGCAAATATACCCCCCCTTTTTTTTAGGTAACTGGTAACATACTATACACATTTCTCTCCATCTTTATTTTTTTACTTTATTTTTTACTTAACAATATATCTTGGAGAGAGTAAGCTTCAAAAACAAATCAGGGATGACATCAAGGCAAATGGTACAGTTGGATGCTCCAAAAATCAGCCCTTCCACTGAAGCAACCAGTGACAATTGACAGAATTGACTTTTTTGGAACTCTGAAATCTAGTAGATACTTACAGCTCTCAGAGGAGTGTGTAAAAAAGAAAGGAGATGCTAAATGTTGGCATTTAAGATCGAGTCACTGGGACTTCCCTGAAGGTCCAGTGGTTAATACTCCATGCTCACGATGCAGGGGGCACAGGTTTGACCCATGGTCGGGGAACTAAGATCCCAAATGCCACACCATGTGGCCAATAAATAAATAAAGTTAGTATTAAAAACATAGTTTAAAAAAAGCGATCAAGTCACTGACTGATCACTGAGATATTAGAACAGAAACTTCAGTGACCACACACGATAAGGCACATAGTCTTTGCAAAAAATAGTTTGGAAAAGTTACTAAACAAATGGATGACTATATCCCTCAACAAGCAACAACAGCAAACTCGGGAGGAGAAAAGAATCTGATTTCCAGAGTTACCACATTATAAAATTCAAAATGTCTACTGTTAAACAACTACAAAAAAATTACACAGCATACAAAGAAACAGAAAATATGGCCCATTCACAGGAAAAGAAATTGACAGAAACCATCCCTAAGGAAGCAGACATTGGACTTACTAGATAAAGACTTTAAATCAACTGTTTTAAAAATACACCCAAAGAGCTAAAGAAAAGCATGGATAAAGAACTAAAGAAAACCAAGAGAATGGTGTACGAACAAATAGAGAATATCAATAAAGAGATAGAAATTATAAAATGGAACCAAAATTCAAACAAAAAAACAAAATGCAAACAAAATTCTATATTGTTATGCACCTAGAGAATATCATACTAAGTGAAGTAAGTCAGACAGAGAAAGACAAATATTATATGATATCACTTATATGTGGAATCTAAAAAATAGTGCAAATGAATCCATTTACAAAACAGAAACAGACTCACAGACATAGAAAACAAACTTATGGTTACCAAAGGGGAAAGGGAGGGGGAAGGGATAAATTAGGAGTATGGAATTAGCAGATACAAACTGCTATACAAAAAGTAGGTAAGCAACTAGGATTTACTGTATAGCACAGGGAACTATATTCGATATCTTGTAATAACCTATAGTGGAAAATAATCTGGAAAAAAAAATATATCTGAATCACTTTGCTCTACACCTGAAACTAACATGATATTTTAAATCAACACTACTTAATTAAAGAAAAAACTCTATGTTGTTGTTTTTCCTTTCCACACTTGAAAAAAGATTTCACCCCACTCTGATTTTGCTCGCACGGTTTCTGAGAAGTGTGGTGTAACTCTTATATTTGTACCCTCCCTCCCCAGCTTCATTCGAGATTTTCTCCCCACTGCCCTCTCCCCCACAGTTTGAATAGACTCCAATCTCTGGCTCTCTGACCACAAAAGCGTCCCCTCTGTGATCTCCTTGCTGCCTCCCTCTGACCTTGTGGGGACCCCAGCCTGGACTCTCCTCCACTTTCCACCAATCACTCTACCCTCCACTTCTTTCCTTGCCCAACTTAAGAGTCCCCTGGAAACCACTTGAGCAACCCTCGCTAAGGTCCGCTCCTCCCTTGCCTGCTAAGCAACCTCTACCTGGTCAACTCAACAATCTGCCCACAGCTGGTGCTGAGCCCAGCTGGAGGGCAACCCACCACCTGGGACCCCCACCATGCTTCCTGGGGTCACTGCAACCCCATGACCTCTCACAAGCAAGAGGGCTCTAGGTGCCCTGGGTATTCTTCCATTTCCCCTGGCCAGTCCTCTCCCTGGTTCCCATGGCAGCAGCTACAGTTGGGACCTACCTTTCTCCACTGTCCTTAAACCTCTGGGACCAGCCACCATCTCCCCTCTCCTCAGCTACTAACTTCACACCTACTTTGCATACACACCTATACAGGAACCCCCAAATGTCTTGAACAGCTCTGTTTCCTCTGAAATGTTTCAAGCATCCAGAAAAGTACAGAGAACGGAGTAGCTACCACAGAGGTGAAAAGTCAGATTGCCTGGGCTCAAACTGTGAATCCAGCATTTACTTAGCTTCTCTGTGCCTCAGTTTCCCCCTCTGTCAACTCTGTGCCTCAGTTTCCCCCTCACAGGGCGGTGGGCAGAGTGAACGAACTCATATGCGTAGAACGTTCAGTGAAAGCTAGCTCTTATTGGGTCATCTTTCCTCTTGACTCAATTGAAGAGAGAACTTGCTGTAAGGCTAACCCCTTGGGTGGGCTTCCAGATCCTTTCCCAAGTCCCCTCTGCTGGCTGCTGTCATTGACTTCTAAACAGACTTCCTCCCATTTAAAGCACACAGACACCCCTCCCCATGTGCCAAATGCCCTCCAGCAACCACCCTCTCCATTCCTCTTCCTTTCAGAGTCAAACTTCACTTGTTCTCTGCACACCCTCCCTGCCACTTACCCTTCAGCCGGCCATAAACTTCCCTTCCCCTGAACCCACTCTTCCTTGAAATCACCAAATGCCTCCTTGAGATGTCATCCCGTGGGCACATCTCAGTCCCCATCTGGCCATTCACAGCAGGATTTGACTTTGCTGACCACTCCGTCCTCCTTGAAACACTCTCCCAGCCCCCCACAAACTCAGGGCCACCTCCCTCTGCATTGCCTCACACTCTCTGGTCACTCTCTCACAGGTGCTGCCCTGAGAGACCCTCGACCCTCTGTTCTCTCTCCACCCCCCCGTCCTGGACCATCAGACCCATGCCATCGAACTTCACTTACCACAAGTTGTCCCAAGCCCCCAATTTACATCTCCAATCCCAGCTTCTTTACTGATTGTTCAGATCCACGTAGCCAACTGCCTGCTGGACAGCTCCTCCTAGATGTCTGAGAAACACTCAGGTTCAGCAGGATCAAAATGGAGCTGATGGGGCTTCCCTGGCGGCGCAGCGGTTGGGAGTCCGCCTGCCGATGCGGGGGACGCGGGTTCGCGCCCCGGTCCGGGAAGATCCCACGTGCCGCGGAGCGGCTGGGCCCGTGAGCCACGGCCGCTGAGCCTGCGCGTCCGGAGCCTGTGCTCCGCAGCGGGAGAGGCCACAACAGCGAGAGGCCCGCGCACCGCAAAAAAAAAAAAAAAAAAAAAAATGGAGCTGATGGGGCTTCCCTGGCGGCGCAGCGGTTGGGAGTCCGCCTGCCGATGCGGGGGACGCGGGTTCGCGCCCCGGTCCGGGAAGATCGCACTTGCCGCGGAGCGGCTGCGCCCGTGAGCCATGGCCGCTGAGCCTGCGCGTCCGGAGCCTGTGCTCCGCAGCGGGAGAGGCCACAACAGCGAGAGGCCCGCGCACCGCAAAAAAAAAAAAAAAAAAAAAAAAAAAAAAATGGAGCTGATGGCACAAGCACTTTGGAGAACTACTCGGCAGAATCTTCTAAAGGAGAATGCACGCCCACGCCGCGGCTCACAATCCCACTCCTCGTGTCCAACAACAGTGTATACATATGTGCACCAAAGCACATGTACAAGAACGCTCACAGGAGCACTGCTCACGAGGACGCCAAACTGGAAACTATTCAAATGCCCATCAACAGTAGAGCAGATAAACAAATGTTGGCACGTTCCTATGCTAGAATACCCGCCCACAGTACTGAAAATGAATGATTTATCCAGCAATATGGATAAATCTCACAAACATTATGTTGAGCAAAAGAAGCCAGACATGAAGGAGTACACACTGTACACTTCCAATTATATGCTAAGCTGAGCTGTGGTGCTGGGCGTTAAGACCCTGGGGAGCAATAGCTGAAGGGAACAAGAGGGGGCATCTGAGTGCCATGCAGGTGATGATTCCCGACCTGGTCCTCGCCCTGGGTGCTAGTTACACGGCCGTGTTTGCTTTGTGCAAATCACTGATTGTGGTTTGTGCACTTTTCTGCATAAATTTTATACTCCAATGAGAAGTTGAAAAAAACAGGACACATCCTCCTCCCCATAAGCACCCCCTCTCCCTGGTGTTCTTTCTCTCGGAGAATGGTCCCAACTTTCCACACAGTTGCCCAAGTCAGAAGTTGAATGTTATTCCCTGCTGTTCCCCGCTCCTTGTCATATACAGCCAAGCACTATCACTCTACCTTCTAACCATGTCTCAAATTCACCCACTTCTCTTCACCTCTACTGCCTCTTCCTTAACCCAGACCCAGCTCCCCCCTCTCCCCTGCTTCTGCAGCAGCCTCCCAGCCTCCAATTTTGTCCTTCTGAGTCAACCCCACACAGCTGCCAGAGGGACTCTTCTGGAATGAAAATCCGATCTCCCCTGGTTAAAAATTTTCAGTGATTTCCTAAAGCCTCCAGATGAAGCCCACCCTCCTGCTCTGGAGTCCCAGGGGCTCTGTGTTCTGGGGCTCTGACTCCACTCCAGCCCCAGCGCTATGCCCCAGGAAGTCTCACTAGCCTTTGCACAGGCTTTTCCCTTGGCTGGAACCCTCTTCATCCCCTCATCCCTGCTTTTCCTGGCCGAGGCCCACACGTCCTTCAAGCCTCAGCTCAGATATCCTCCCACCTCCACAACGGGTTTGGGCCCCCTTGGGCTGTCACAGCAGCGTGTGCTGCCCCCATCCCAGCACATAGTGAAACTGGCTGCATGTGTATCCACTTCCCCCACTAAACCCTGGGCTCCGTGGAGGAGGCCATTGTGTGTGCCTTGTTCACTACTCCATCCCCAGAACCTAGTATGGTAGAAGCTCAGGAAGGATTTGTTGGCTGGATGAAGGACCCCAGAAAGAAGAAAAACATCCCGGCTGCAAAGTGCTGAAGGCCTGGGGTGGATCTCCAAGGGGGTTGGTGAAAAGGTAGGGGGAATTTCCCCCTTAAGAGACAAGAGCTCTAGAATTAAACATCTTAGAACATCAGAGCTTGAAGGGACCTCAGAGGCCATCTAATAATCCACTTTTTTTTTTTTTTTTTTTTGCGGTACTTAGGCCTCTCACTGTTGTGGCCTCTCCCGCCGCGGAGCACAGGCTCCGGACGCGCAGGCTCAGCGGCCATGGCTCACGGGCCCAGCCGCTCCGCGGCACGCGGGATCCTCCCGGACCGGGGCACGAACCCACGCCCCCTGCATCGGCAGGCGGACTCTCAACGACTGCGCCACCAGGGAAGCCCCTAATACTCCACTTTTTGATTTATTCATGAGAAACCTAAAGGAAGGAGCCACTGGCTGGACAAGAACGGGCGGGAGGAGGGAGAGGCGGCAGCTGCAGAGTAAGGCAAGGTGATGATGAAAGTGAACATTTAGTGTTGACAGGGCTCCTACGATAAGTAAAGATAACATTCCTTCTGGGGATGTTGGTGGGGTCCCACAGGTGGCCCGCTTCCCAGGTCTCCCCAGTAGAGCTGGACTCGCCTCCTCACAGTGACCACTAGATGGCGCCAGCTCACCAGGCAATGAAGAGAGCAAGGGCTGGCCGGCTCACCCTCTGCTTCCGTCCTCCTTCCTAAGTTCCTCCCCTCAGACCTGGCACTCTGTGAGACCAGCTGTTGTGGCCGTGCCCAGGTGGCATAATACTTAGGCTTCAGGGAACAGCCTGCTTCAACAAGGTACCTGTTTTCATGCCAGAGAGAGGGTGGGCAATGGACTCTGACCTGGGCATTGGCCAGCACTGCCCCTTCTCCCTCCCACCAGCCTCCCAGAGGCACCTGACTGACTGCCCCTCCATCACCCCTCCACCAGGGGCAGGACTCTGGCCAGGCTGACACCTGCTCATCTTGTTGGCTCGGGCGAGGTGCAGTGGGTGGCACTGGTCCCACTGTATCCTCTGGCAACCTCGTCACCCTGAGCTGGCAGGTGCCAGCCCAGTGGCTGGTGGCTTCAGTCCTGCTGGTCTGACAGGCCCCTTTGGGGCCATATGGCCCCATCTGGGAAGCTGCTTCTGCGCTAGAGTGGGACAGCTTGACGCCGGTGACTGCTCCATGCCGCCCCTTTTCCTAACCCCACAAGCATACCCAGCCAAGATGATTCAGCCCCTCTCCAGTATTAGGGGGTCTCAGTTATTCATTCAACAAACATCTACTGAGCACTGAGGTTGTGTGTGCCAGGACCTGCCCTATGTAACTGGAAGGTAGTAGTGAACTGGACAGATGCAGTCCCTCGTGTCCTGGAGCACAGAAGGCAATGGGGCACCAGATACTAACCTCACATTACCAATTGTTTAATTGCTCGCTTAAGTCCCTAATGCTGCAGTTTTAATCCACTTCTAGAACTCTTGGACTTTCAGAGCAGAATGCAGCATAGAAATTATCCTAACATAACCCACCATCACCACCACCCTTTCATGATTCCAGGATTCCGGACTCCCAGCCCAGTGCTCTTTCACTTTACTCAGGAGCGGCAGTGAGGAGGGAAGGGAGTGAGGCCTTTGTGAGAACCGCGTGAGGAAGATCGACTCTCTGCTTTCTCTGAATTACCTGGCCCTTCTCTGTCTCAGTTGATGGATGGATGAATGAATGAGCCCCCGCGAAGGGGCTTATCCGACGCTTTGGAGAGCTGGGAGGTCCAAAGCAGGCCCTGCCCGCCTCCCCCGGTCTCATCCTGGGAGGGGGAGCCGGCCTGCCCAGTGCCCTTCCTGCCCCCAGCGCCGCGGGCTCTCTAGGCGCCCTCTTGGCAACAGAACAGAGGGCATCCAGAGCGGGTGGTAACTCGTCCCGCCACGGGCTCGGAGCGGCGGGCGATAGGCGCTGGGGGGACGCGGAGATAGACAGATAGCTCTCCTCTAGCCCGCCCCCCGCCCCCACCTTTCCCACGCCTCCCCGGAGCCACCTGGACCTGGCGGGCACTCCTGCCCCTCGGCCCGCGGACTGTGGCCCTCTGTCTCAGCCAACGGCAGCTATCAAAGCCCTTAGAACCCTGGCAGCCCGCCCTGGCGGTCTGACTTTGGCAAGGGGCACAGAGCCCCCTGCACGCTTCTCTACCGGACAGAGTCTATGAAGGAGACCCTTCCTCGGGGCTGGGCGAGACTTGGGGAGGCCGCAGAGGCCAGGACTGACCAGAAGGTGGAGCGCTGGCACTGCGTGTCCCTGGGACGCGTCAGCCGTCCAGGCAGGGAAAGGGGACAGGAGAAGAATTGACGGGGAGCCCTGCGTGAACGTTATACGCAGCAAGGAAATATTTGGAGGAGCTCCCCCTCCCCCCACCAAGAAAGGCGGAGAAGCAGAATTGAGAGTGGAATGGATACATGCGCTCAAGCGTTGGGAACCCTTTGGGTGCCCTAGAGGCCTGGCCTTGTGGGCTAGACAGAACTGGGGGGTGGGGGTCCCCGGGGAGCAGAGCCTCTTCTTCAGAGCTTTCTTGTGGGGACGGGGTTCAGCGGAGCATCATGGTTCCCAACTGCCGGAGACCGGGAAGGGGCTGAGTTCTATGTACATAGGTTTACAACTACACTTTCACACACAGACACCCCATCCCATGGTCCTCCACTCACACTGCTTACAGCCCCCCCATATACACTGGTACACTTTCTCACACTCACACTCCTGCACTCACGTACATTCTCTGCATGTAAATGAACTCTGTACCTACTGCGGAACACTTGAAATCCTCCCGTCACACACCTCAAGTACACGCATCCCCTACCCCTGACCTCTAAAAAGGCCCACACTCCCCCGGCGCTGTCCCCAATACACAGAATCTGCCCCCAAACTTACCGAAGCACACAGATATCCAGCCTGTGTCCCGCCCATCCTCATGGGGACCCCAGGTTCCCAGTTCCCTCCAGCAAGCCTAGGCCATCTCTGAAAGTTTTGGAGATAATTTAACATCGCCACACACAGGCTGTGCACCTCCACCCTCTCTATAAGCCCCGCACCCACACACCTGCCTACCAGGCCCTCTCCAATAGGACCCTCCCTGGACCCAGTGATGACTTTCATAGGCCCAGGGCACTTTTGCCTGCTGGGCCCCTTCCTCCATTAAGAATATATATATTTTGAATTACACTTTATGACTGCATTGCTGTAAAGACAATAAATATATGAATATACACTCAACCATTTTCTTCAACCTAAAATGTTCTCCTTTCGTCTGATTTTAAAAGAAATTAGAACATTATCAGGAGCCCTGGGGGCTTCTACTTCGGGCGTGTTTATCTGCCTGTCATTTCCCCACACACACACACCTTGGACCACCTCCCTCCACAAACACCCAATAGGCAACTTCCCCTCCTTCTCTGTCGCACCTGAGCCCACCTTCCACCCACAGCCAGAGAGACAGACAGACTGAAGGATCCTGGGGACTCTACAGATAGACACCCTCCTCCCACTCTTTCCTTCAGAGACACTGGGGGTTTATCTGGGCTGAGGGAGGGACCCACAGGAGGAGGAACAGAGGGGTCTGTGTGAGTGTGTGTGTGTGTGTGTGTGTGTGTGTGTGTGTGTGTGTTGGGTAACAACAAAGAATGAGAGAGAGAGAGAGAGCGAGAGAGAGGAACGAAAGAGCTCAAGAGCATGTTTTGCCTGGAAGGCAAGACTTGCAGCCAATCAGAGCGCTGGGGCCTCCCTCTGCGACTCCACTATTGAGTCTATAACCGGCTGGCCGGGCGGAGCTGGTAGCATTTGACTGTGGCTTGGGACGCTACGAGAGGCGCGCCGCGACCGCCGGAAGCCCGGCGATGGTCTAAGCGCCCCTCGGCCGACCCTCCCCAGAGACGCTGCCGGGCCCTCCCCTTGCCCTCCGGACACGCACCCCCGCCTCGTCTCCTCCGCCTCCCCCGCGCTCCTGCCGGTTCCGGCGCTCCGGCCGAGGCCAGCCCGGGGGGTGGCGCGGCGCCCGCCAGGATGAGTGGCTCCTTCGATCGCAAGCTCAGCAGCATCCTCACCGATATCTCCAGCTCGCTCAGCTGCCATGCGGGTTCCAAGGACTCGCCCACCCTGCCGGAGTCTTCCGTCACTGACCTGGGCTACTACAGCGCTCCCCAGCACGACTACTACTCGGGCCAGCCCTATGGCCAGACCGTGAACCCCTACACCTACCACCACCAGTTCAACCTCAACGGGCTTGCAGGCACGGGCGCGTATTCGCCCAAGTCCGAGTATACCTACGGAACCTCCTACCGGCAATACGGAGCCTACCGGGAACAGCCACTGCCCGCGCAGGACCCAGGTGAGGACCACAGGGTCGCGGGAGAGTGGGGGACACGGGGAGGTTCCCGAGCGAGCGAGAGAAAGGCGAGGAATTGGAGCGGAAATCTAGGGAGGCGCCCCGGGTAAGCAATGTACCTGTCCGAAGTTAGAGAAGGTGGGCTAGATGACCCCCAGAGGGGACAGACGACCTTCCAGTCCCGAGACTGCGCGCCTTCGGGGCGTGGTGCGTGTGCGGCGCCGTGGTCCTGGGTGAGGATCCGAGTGAGCGAGGCGAGGACGCAGGGGCTGTGGATGTCAGAGAACCTCCTGCTCCAGGTGCTCTCCGGGCACTTCAGCAGGCGGTCCTCCATCGGGCTGTAGAGGGCTGGCGGGTAGGCAGCGGGCGCTGGAAGCTCTGCGACCCCGCTTTGCATCTGGGCTGGGGGAGAGGGAGAAAGGTGAGGGGGACACGGAGAGAGACCCCTCAGAATTACCGGAACAGGGAAGGAAGCAGCAGCGGAGAGTGGAGAAACTGAAAAAGAGAAAAGTGGAGTCAGCGTAAAAGTGGAGAGACAAAGTGAGAGAAAGGACACAAGAAAGGAACAGAGGAAAGGGCGAAGGAAGGAAAGAAGAAGGGAGTCTGATGTGTCTGCAACTTTTCTGAAAATCTAAAACTATTCTAAAATAAAAAGTTTAAAGAACAATAAAGGAAGGGAGGACGGAAGGGAAGGAGGGAGAGAAGCGACCGACAGCGTGGTGCGGGCGACAGGGCGGCGGGCAGACGGTGGCGGGAGCTGCGGAGAGCGAGGCGGCGGCCGTGCGCGTCCGGTGGTAGCTTGGCGCCGGGACCGCGCTCTGGGGGCGCGGAGCTGGGAGCGGGGGAGCGCCGCGTCGCGGGCGGCCGCCGGCCCGGCACTGTGGCCGCAGCTCCCACCCGGGGCGCCGGCGGCGGAGCGAGCAGCCGGGAAGTCCCGGGGTGAGTAGGTGGGCCGGAGGGTGGGGTGTCCCGCGGGGCCCATGAGGGCCCCGGGGTCGCAGGCCGAGGCTGAGCCGCCCACTGACCCGTGCGTTGCCCTCAGTGTCCGTGAAGGAGGAACCGGAAGCCGAGGTGCGCATGGTGAACGGGAAGCCCAAGAAGGTCCGAAAGCCGCGCACGATCTACTCCAGCTACCAGCTGGCCGCCCTGCAGCGCCGCTTCCAGAAGGCCCAGTACCTGGCGCTGCCCGAGCGCGCCGAGCTGGCCGCGCAGCTGGGCCTCACGCAGACGCAGGTCAGTGGTGGGCGGTCGAGGGCCGCGAGGACTCGGTGGGGCCCCGCGGGACCCCGGGACTCCCCAGGCGCTGCTGAGCCTAGATGGCCTCTTAAGTCCCCCGCAGGGCCTTCAAACCCTTGCTTGTGGGCGGAGGGGCCCCCGGATCTCAGTCTCTGTTAGAAGGTTGTGCATTAGCACGTGTGCAGGCGTGCAGATTGGTGAACCGGTGCCACTGAGTCTCTCACAAGGAGAGATGTCCTCCCTGTACCCCAGAACTGACAGCTCCCACAGGCCCCCAACAGTGTGGGTCACTCACAGGGTTGGTTACTGATAGGAGTCTCCACCGTGTCTCCCCCCAGGCTGGGCATGTGTGTGTAAGAGGTGTACATATACGTGTATTCATGTATACATTTGCACACAGGCGAATGGATCTGTGTACATGTGGGAAAGCACACTTAAGGAGTGAGGCCTTTCACGGGTCACTGTGCTTATAGATGGCAAGGCAGATGTACTTGACTGGGCACAGGGGTGAGTGCATGTACAGAAGTGTGTGCTTGCATCAAAAGACTGCATTCCTGCTCGGCACCCAGTGCTCCACCCCTTTGTGTGTGCCCGGAGCCAGGAACAGAGATTCCCCACAAAGGCGGGCAGGAACTCAGAGGTGGGACTCCCCCACCCCCAGTCTGTCCCTAAAGCCCCCAGCAGCCTGTCACTGCTCAGGGGAGGAGTGGCGGACGCCTGGCTCCCTACAGGTGTTGACAGACGGGCCTGGGTTGCGGCTGCATGGGGCCTGGTCCTCCGGGAAGGGAATCTGGGTCACCCGGTGAGGAGCTGATTCATTGTTTGTACCAGTCATGGGGTGGAGAGCAGCAGGGGGAGGGGGAGAAACCCCAAGGGAAATCTGGGGAATCATGGCTCACCTGCTCCCGAGTCCCCAGGTCACCCCCATTAGCCAGCCCTGGAGGGCTCCTGAGTGTGTGAACGTGGGTGCTCACCTCTGCAGGGTGTTTATCTGGCTGTATCTGTGCGTGTGTGTATCTTTATAGCCTGGTGTCTCGTGTGTGAAGCTGTGAGTGCGTACGTTGCCGCGCGTGGAGATGCTTATGTGTCTCTGTGTATCTGTGCACCTCTGCTTCTGGGTTTCCAATGTGAACAGAATACCACAAACCGCCCATCTCCCACCTGGGCTGCCTTTTCTTCAGTGCTTTACTACGTCAGTAGGATGGCTGGCTGTTCTGAGTTCTTCATTTGTCTTAACTTATTTGAGCATCATCATAACCCTAGGACATAGGTAATAGTGCTGTCATCAGCCCCATTTTGTAGATGAGGAAAGCAAGAACCAGAGAGGTTAAGTAACTTCCCCAAGGTCACACGCTTTGGACCTAGGCAGTCAGTAGTTCCTGGCCGAAGTTCTGTCCCCGACAGAAAAAAGATGCTGGCCTGGGGGTTCGGGTGCCTGGGTTTTGCCTGGATCTCGTGTGACGGTGGGTGCTGGCCTTGCCCTCTCTAGGCTGGGTTCCCCGATGGGTTTTCACTCAGCGTTCTGCGAGGCTAACTAGCTCCCCCTT
Organism: Pseudorca crassidens; assembly: GCF_039906515.1. Lineage (NCBI taxonomy): Eukaryota > Metazoa > Chordata > Mammalia > Artiodactyla > Delphinidae > Pseudorca > Pseudorca crassidens. Next base: position 40,429,189 of record NC_090314.1, read on the forward strand.
TCTTCTCTGGGGCAGGTGAAAATCTGGTTCCAGAACCGCCGCTCCAAATTCAAGAAGCTGTACAAGAACGGGGAGGCGCCCCTGGAGCACAGCCCCAATAACAGTGATTCCATGGCCTGCAACTCACCACCGTCACCTGCCCTCTGGGACACCTCTTCCCACTCGACTCCAGCCCCCGCCCGCAGCCAGCTGCCCCCGCCGCTCCCGTACAGTGCTTCCCCCAGCTACCTGGACGACCCCACCAACTCCTGGTACCATGCACAGAACCTGAGTGGACCCCACTTACAGCAGCCGCCGCCTCAACCAGCCGCCCTGCACCATGCCTCCCCCGGGCCCCCGCCCAACCATGGGGCTGTGTACTGAGCACCCACCTGGCCTGAACCTCTCACGAAGGAACCCCAGGACCAAGCAGAAGGCGCCTCCGTCCTAGCCGACACTCAGGAATCATCGAGGAGCACAGGGGAAAGGACACCCCTTCTCCCCCTTCCCTTGCCCCTTCCTCCAGGGACCCAAGAGCTTCCAGATGAAATTTGCATGGACCAAGGATGCCCCCTGAATTTCCCTTCCCCTGCCTAGACACTGGGGTGCCCCTCCAGATGTTTGGGAACTTCACTGCAGCTGGGACAGCTGTTTCCCTTCTGCTCCAAGAGCCTGGATTGGCTTTAAATGGCTCATCATCTTCCAGATTCTAAAACTTAGTACCGAGTCCCTAGACTGGATTCCTTGGGCACTGGGGACACCGTGGAGCGTCTTCAGGTCAGGCCTGGGCTGGGGCACCAGGCACTGTGGATTCTGGGACCTGCCAGGCCTAAGTCCCTGCCATGGGGACCTGGGCTGCCCCTTAACTGAGCATTCCCTCTGCCAAAAAGACATTGAACCTTGAGACTGGGACTCAGGGTGGGGACCTCAACGAGCCCCGCCCTGAACTTTTAGCCCTCATTTAGGGTTTGAGGGTTAAACCAAAGAAAAGCCCCCAAGTAAGGGAAGCTTTTAATATTTGTGGCTTTAGAGAGAACTCAAGGAGCACCTCCCCTCCCCCGCTTTGGTTGGAGAGGAGGGGTGGGTCCCAGGCATCCTTCCCGAGGACCCATTTCTTCTTCCATGTACAGGACTTTGCACAACTTTGGTTTCAAAAGCTGTTGAAAAACAGGAAGACAAAGGGCATTGTTAACAGATAGGACCAATCTCCCCTGCGTGGGTGCCTCTGCTCGCCCGCACCCCACCTATTCCTCTCCTCCAGTAAGTTGGCAGTTTTGGCGCCAAACCCTAAATCTCCAAGGCAAGACAAACCCCAAAACACCCCCTTTCCGGTGGCCTTGGAAACGGATAATTCCCACCAAGACGGAGAATGTCGGGTGAGGTGCACGGGGCACATGGGAAGGGTTATAACTCGGTGCCTTTAGGGGTGAGGGGGTGGCTGTCTGAAGGGTCAGTGGCACTGCCCCTTCCTGGCCCAGACGCCCCCCAGAGCTAACTTTCCTCCACCCCTGATGTGGTCGAACATCGAAGAAAAGGAGATGTAGGAGACTGTAGCTATATATATATATATATATAGTATGTATTTTTTTTTAAAGCAACAGAGAGAAGCAGCCTCCTCCCTACTGTGGTTTCCTATTTATGTGGCCCTTTCCTCCTGGATGTACCTGCCTGTGCGTCGCGAGCTGAGAGAAACAGATGTGGGCTCCGGCTGGATTTGGGTTTGTGGGAGGCGCAGGCGAGAGGAGAGACGTGGTGGATCTCGAAGAGTCCCACCCCAGGGGTAGAGGAACGAAGCCAAGTCCCACCCCCTCCCAGCCTTCTCATTTCTGCTTTCTTATTGGACCCATCTTTATATATAACATTAATAAAAAAGAAGAAAATAACCACTGAGCTCTTTGAACTGGAGGCGAGAGGCAGGCAGCTCTCGGCGGAGGGCCGGGAGTTGGGGAAGGTGTCTGGTGGGGAGAGCCCTCTGAGCCTCCAGGGTCTCCTGGGGGAGTCAGAGCCCTGGGGACCTAGTGCCGGGGCTCTGGGCTCGAGGACTGGGCTGGGCCTGGCGCCGGGTAGTAGGTACTTCTGACCCCATGGCTGCCCCCACGGTCTGGGGAGTGGAGGCTCCCAGCCCTGGGCCCGCCTGACTCCACGCTGCTTGTGGCTTGGCGTCCCCTGCCAGCCAGCAGCCCTCCGCCACTGCCACCGGGTCATCTCAGGGCTGCTCTGTGATCTTGGGCTCACACGCAGACACGCTTGCACACGCGTGTAAACCGCCTGCCTCCATGCCCTGGCCCCTCACCCTCCTGTCTATCCCTTTCAGCTGGGGGTGAGGGTGAGGCCTCAGGCAGGGGGAACGCCACTGGTCCCACAGCTGGCAGGGACCCCAGGCCACTGGGATCCAGGCTGGACCATGGAAACAGACAAGGGGTCTCCACGTTGACCTTCCCTGGGAGTGCTCGGGCCCTGACTCAGAGCCCTCTTGCTGCTGCAGCTGCCGGCCTGGGCCAGCAGTGCCGCCACCCTCCTCTTCCAGCTGCCAGACTCTGAGGACGGAGAGCTGGAGGTGGCAGGAGGAACGGAGGGGTGTGTGTGTGAACAAACGTCTTGGCACAGATGGGAGACAGCGTGAATGCACGCACACGTTTGTGAAGCCCCCTTTCTCGCTTATACACACACGTACCAAGAAATGCATCTCTCTACCATCGCACATACACGGACTCCCACCTCAGGCAAACGTGTTGCCCTCTGAGGCCAGTACACAGACCCAAACGCACACCTGAGACATGGTAGCATCTCACAAATATACAAATCGTACACTCCAAGGGGTACCCAGGTGCACACACACCTCGCTCAAGTCACCCGAGCATCACGGGCACACACACAGGTATAGGCAGCTCCCTGTGCTGGAAAAAGTCTAGGACGGAGTCAGCAACACCACCCAGCAGCCCAGGTGACCCAGCTTCGCCCGGAACCTCTCTGTCAGAATCTCAGTTTCCTCATCTGTCAAATGGGAACAACAAGCCCGACCCTTTTGGCCTCTGTGGCTATGGTGAGGCACAAAGCAGAATAAGGCTGAGAAGGCAGAAGACAGAAGGGCCTTGTGGAACAGCAGGGCTCCAGAACGTGGGGGCCCTCCAGCCCTCGCCTCACCCTCTGCCTCTCAGAAAATACGCCTCGCCTCGCCTCCCACCACGCCCGAGGGTGGTGGAAGGGAGGAGGGCCTCCAGCCCACGGACGCCAGCCAGGCTGGCAAGGGTTAAGTGGCAGCTGCCAGGCGGGGCTGAGCTGAGCAGTTTGGGTTGAGGGCTGCGTGCAGGCAGGAGCAGCGAGGCGGCAGCCGGGCAGACTTACTGGAGACACTGCATTTTATTAGGACTGGGCTGCCAGCAAAGGGAGGGAGAGGGAAAAAAAAGGGCAGAAAGAGAGGAAGGAAGGAGGGAGGCTGGGCGGGCAGGCTGGCGGGCGGGCTGCTGCGGGATGAAAGGATGTTGTAAGCTCCCTAATTCCTCCCTGCTCATCCCTGCTCTGTCAGGCTGGATTAACTGCCCGGGTGACCTCCCTCAGGGTCAGCCCCGCCCCTCACCTCCCCTTCCTCCTCTCCTCACCTCCAGGCCAGGCAGGTGGCCCTCTTCACAGCCCTGGTGGGTAGGAGAGCCACGAGGACAGGGACTTGGGTGGGGGACCTGGCAGAGTGCCTAGGTGGGGCAGCCGAGCCCATCTTCTGCCAGGTGCTTCTTGACTACACCCGTTGCCTCGTGACAACCTTCAGGGAAGAAGAGGGGGGCGAGGGAACCCTAGTCTGCCCTGAGGATCACTGTTCTCCAAACCTTAATAAGGGCTGGATTTGCTAAACTCCTACTCTACGCCAGGCACTTTGCATGTTATCCTCGCAACAGCCAGGGAGGGGGGTGGTATAGTGTTCAATTTTCAGATGGGGAAGCTGAGGCTCAGAGAGGTCCAATCTCTGTCAAGTTCACATACCTAATACATGGCAATGCTGGGATTTGAACCCTGGTCTGTCTGGAGAATGCGTGCTCTTCATGGGCTTTTCTGCAGCTCAGGTTACTAAGACGCCAGGGCAGAGTGTCAGAGAGCTGGGCAGCTGTGCCCACCCCAACCCTCCAGGCCTCCTCCCTGAGTTCTTCCCTGGGAGAAGTGGAGGCGGGAGGGGCTGGGCTTCTTCCCCAGGGCTGATGCTTGGAAAAGCTTAACGCTGTAGTCAGGAATGTGCACGCTGGAGTCAGCTGACCTGGAGTCAATCCTGCCTCCACTGCTTTCCTGACTGTGTGATCTTGGGCAAGTCACTTAACCTTTCTAAGGGAGGCACAGACCTGGGCTATGAGCTCCATGGCCAGAAGCGGGGCCCACCCTGGACAGGCCCCCAGCTGGGCAAACCTGACGCAGTCAGAGGGACTGGATGGGTTGTCAGAGGAAAGGGCAGGGGCAGGTGGTGGTGGGTGGGAAGGAAACGTAGAAAGCCTTCACCGGGGAGGTGGGATTTGAATTATGCCTTGAAAGAAGGATGGCAGCATGACAGGCAGAGATGGGGGTCTGCGAACATACTCCCTGGAGACCCCACCTGCAGAATAACTCCTCTCCTAGGACTCACGGGGTGCAGAGGAAGGTTTGTGGGGGAGCCTGAGAGCAGGAACCTCGAGGGCCCTCACGGGTTGGCTAGAGCTGATGCTGAAGGGAGGGGAGGCATGGACCCAGCGGGTCCTTAAAACCTTCCCCGGATGCAAGGCTCAGAGTCTGGTACTTCCCAGCCCCTCAGACGTGCTGGGAGCCACCCTGACTCTGAGAGCCTGGAGAAAGGAAACTCCTGCCCCTCTACTGGAAGGAGACGGCCCCTGCCCTTCTCACTTGTGGAAGTGGACGAGAAGGATGGTCTCTACCCCTGTCCTTGAGGCCCCTCCCTTTAAGGGGTCCCAGGCACTAGTGGATCTTAGAGACCTCGCCCCAAATCAGCCTCTGCACACCACCCGCCTGAGCAACACACCATCACTACCACTCACTCCCCGGGCCAGCAGAGCCCCCAACCTCCGCAGGGAAGGGATTCTGGGCAGCTGAGGCCAACCGGACACTTGATGTGCAGCCTCCCAGCCTAGGGGAGAGCTTTGGTTCGCCAAGTCAGGCTGAGTAGCATCAACTAAGCCCAGCGGGGATGGAAGAGGAGGGCAGGGGGATAACAGGAGGGGGAGGGGAAGGGAGAGCCTTCAGCCAGCACCCTGGCCTCGGTTTTTCCAGCTTTAATTGCAGCGTTAATCACCTTAACAAGCTGTTTACCAACCACCCAGCAGCCTGAGGCTGGGAGGCTTAGAAGCCAAAAAGTGCTTGGAGATGAGTTTCCTTGGCCCCAGGGAAGGGGGGTGGGAGGACGATGTTTATGGGGGCCCTGGTGGGGCTTGGGCCAGAGGGAACAGGTTGGGGGGATGGCAGAGAAGGCTGGAGCCAGGGAGTCAGGAAGGCCAGCCTCCAGCTCTTTTCAGGGGCCCAGTCCCCAGCCCCAGAAGTCAGTTCCTCAGGGAAGCCTTCTTGGACCTCCAGCCCGGGCCACCAGCCCCTGGCTTTCTCCTTTGTCGCTCAGCCGTGCTGGTCACTGCTAGCCGAGTGGTTCTTCCCAGGCCCCCAGTCCTAGCTCTGTGGAGGCAGAGCCTGTGTCTCACCTTTACTGTCTCGTCCCCCGCTTATAGCACTGGGCATGGACCACGTGGAGAATTTTTGTTCACCCTGGGGAGGGTTGCTGGGCTGCAGAGCAAGGGGCCTGGGGAAGTCTTTTATACCAAGGTCCCTGGGGGCAGAGCTGGGCAGGGTTTGAACTGGGACATCAAGCATGAGGGCAGGGGCTTTGGTGTGTCCACCCCATGCGCGTAGCGCTGACTGGAGAGCAAGATACTCAGTGGACATCAACTGCCCAGATGAGTAAGTGAAAAGAGCTCTTGGGACCCCTCACACAATCCCTCCCGCTCCCATCAGATGAGGGAGTGTGCGGCTGAGGGGGGAATGATAACTGCTGTTGGGGGTCAACCAAGACAAGGAGAGGAGCACCTGGCACCCCATCACCAATCTCTGCTTCTGAGCAACTGAAGGAACTAACGGTGACTGCACCCTCACGAGGCATCATCTCTTCCGGAAGTGGCCGCAGAGCGACTGTGTTACTTGCCCAAGGTCACACAGCAAAGGAGGGGCAGTGAATTTAGGAGACCTCCTGGCAGGGAAGAGAGTGTGGAATTGGCCTGTTGAGCACCGAGGTGGGTTGTCTGAGAGAATGAGTGACTTAGGGACCCAGGGCAGCTGGGATAGACACCCTGGTAGGAGGCAAAGCTGGGGAGGGGACTGAGACGGGGCGGGGCCTCAAGGCCCCAATTCCTGGGTTGTCTCCTGGAGCGAATGGGGGCAGGACTGGCAATGTCTGCTGAGTAGGCAAGGACCAGAGACTCCGCACCTTGGAGGATTAGGTGGGGCGGGGGAGGGGGTATACTCTGGGCAGTTCATCTTGCACCTGGTAAATGGCAGTGGCAGAAGCAGCAGCAGCAGTGTGTCCTTCCCTGCGCACTGAGGGCGTCTGGCCACATCACGCAACGCGTGTGGCATTGTCCCATGCCCACCCCTGGGGCCAGTCAGGCCTGCCCTGAGCTCAGGAATCACCAGTGGAGGAGGGGGGCATGACATGCCCTCAGCTAAGGGAGGGTCAGGGGGAAAGCTGAGGAAAGCAGGAGGCCAGAGGAAGCAGGAGGCTGGCTGGTAAGGAAGGGAAGTCTCCCAAGTGCAGTCTCAGATCCTCCCAAGATCTGAGCAGTGAAGATGCTAACGGAGCACACACCGTGCACCAAGCCCCAAGCCAGGTGCTCTTACAGGCACCGTCTCAACTGCCTGGCAAGGGCAGTGCCATTATTATCCCACTTCCCAGGTGAGTTAACTGCGGTTCAAGAGGTTCAGTGGTTTCCCCTACAGTCCTCCAGTCTAGCCTGAATCCCTGGCCTGCAGGCCTCTCACCGCCCCATGGCCTCTAAGACTGAAATGGAGAGGAAGCAGAGACGGGGCCAGGCTCAGCTTTCCCTCCTGTTCCCAGATCTGCCCTGTGCCCTTGGAGACACCAGGGTGTCATAAAGTAGGACACACGTGTGCAAACACCCAGGCACACGTATGAATACTTCTGAGCTCTAACCCTGACTTTGACGCTCATTCGCTGTGTGTCCTCAGGTAAGTCATTTGCCCTCTCTGAGGCTCACTTTCCTCATCTATAAAAGGGAGCTAATCATATGTATCTTTCAGGATTTCTGAGGAAATTAAATAACACATATAAAGGGCTTAACACAAAGCTTGGCCCAGTGATGGAGCTCAATAAACTATACTGTCAGTTCTAAATGAAACCAGCTTTTATGCAGTTAGGACACTCCTCAGTTGACCTTGCGAGTTCTAGGTGCCCTCAATGGGCCCAAAGTTGACCCTTCCTCCTAAGGAGGGGGAGTCTCATATAGAATTCCTCCCTCTACTGCGAAAGTCCTTTCTCGATTCCAGCCTAAGTCTGCCACACGCTTCAGATGTAATGGAAGGACAGCCACCCAGGACAGACCCATGTGCACCAGCAGAAGGGAAGAGGGCAGGGTTTAACACAGGGGCACCTTGTTTTATTGCACTTCACAGATATTGCCGTCTTTTTTTTAACAAATTGAAGGTCGTGGCAACCCCGAGTTGAGCAAGTTTATCAGCACTATTTTTCCAAAAACATTATTTTTAAATTAAGGTACGTTTTTTTTTTAGACATAATGCTATTGCACACTTAATAGACTACAGTATAGTGTGAACAACTATAGTGCAGTGTAAACCTAACTCTTCTATGCACAGGGAAACCAAAAAAGTTGTGTGACTCGCTTCATTGCAACATTCATTTTGATTGTGGTGGACTAGAACTGAACCCGCGATATCTCCGAGGTACGCCTGTATCTTTCAGTTACTAGTCAGCTAAAGAGCTGCTTCTCCACATCTACATATTTGCAGTGGTTCGTTCATTTGTGTTTCCATTGTAACAGGAATATTTCCCCTCATTTATTGTAAGACTAGTGAACAGCATCCTATATCTATCTTGTATCCAGCCACTATACCGAAATTTTCTTACTTCTGGAAGATCTTTCCCCCCTAAGGCGTCTTGAGTTTTCTAGGTATACAGTCAAATATCATTAAAAAGAAATCTTTTGTTTTTTCTCTGCTTTTGCTTTTTCTCTGATTTTTTTGTCTAGCAGGAGGGCTTCTGGGGTTATAGCAGAGGTAATCGTTCATGAATGAAGAAGTCGGGAACTTCACTTCCCTCTGCATTAACTCTGGTACGGGATGATCTCACCTCTTCAGGCACCTTCTCACCTGGGCTGCTCAGAGGGCTGTCCTGGAAGCACAGTCAGAAGTCCTCACCCTTCAGCCAGTGTCCTGCACAACTTCCTCCCCTCTTCACAAAACAGCTTCTGTCCAGCCCACCCCTCTCGCTGTGGGGTGTTTGGGGAAGACAGTCAGACTAGGGTTCTGCTCACAGGTGGAGACCAACAGAGGAACAGGGATATCTGCACAAGACATCTCAGGGACAGAGAAGGTTTTTCTCGCTTGGCAGTCAGAGATAATACTAACAGCTAATCCTTGCTGAATCCTGACTGTGTTATAGTGCCTTTTGTTGTTTTAACTCATTTAGTTCTCACCACCCTAAGAAGCACATGCTATTAATTATTATCTTCATTTCCCACATGAGGAAGGTGAGGTACAGAGAGGTTAGGAAACGTCCCCAACTTAAATAATGTTATAAACCGATGTTACCTCAATTAGAACAAAGAAAAAGGGGAGGGGGAAGGAACTTGACCGTGGTCATAGAGTTGGATTTGAACTAAGGCCTCTGGCTTTCATTTTTTTCTTGTGTGCGTGTTCCTGGGGATGGCTATACTCTTCACCGTTGTGTGGTAAGTTGGTGGGACAGAGGAGGATTTAGGCAGATGGGGGAACTGGGGCAAAGGAATAGGTCACCATGTCCCTTGGCATACCTGGTGATCCGCTGGCATACCTGGTGTATTTCACAGTGCACCAAGAGTGCACTCTCCCTGTCTCCATGACCTTCTTCCTTTTTTTTTTTTTAAATAAATTTATTTATTTTTGTCTGCGTTGGGTCTTTGTCACTGCACGCGGGCTTTTGCTAGTTGCCGTGAGCAGGGGCTATCTTCGTTGCAGTGTGTGTGCTTCTCATTGCGGTGTCTTGTCTGTGTTGCAGAGCATGGGCTCTAGGCACACGGGCTTCAGTAGTTGTGGCGCATAGGCTTAGTTGCTCTGCAGCACGTGGGATCTTCCTGGACCAGGGCTCGAACCTGTGTCCCTCGCATTGGCAGGCAGATTCTTTTTTTTTTTTGCGGTACGCGGGCCTCTCACTGTTGTGGCCTCTCCCGTTGCAGAGCACAGGCTCCGGACGCGCAGGCTCAGCGGCCATGGCTCACAGGCCCAGCCGCTCCGCGGCATGTGGAACTGGGGCACGAACCCATGTGCCCTGCATCAGCAGGCGGACTCTCAACCGCTGTGCCACCAGGGAAGCCCCGGCAGGCAGATTCTTAACCACTGTGCCACCAGGGAAGCCCCTCCATGACCTTCTGAGATATCATTCTGATCATTATCCCCACTGCACAGTGAGGAAATAAAGATCCTGAAAGGTAAAGGGACTTGCCCAAGGCCTCTCAGCTGTGCGTCTGCATTCCAGAGACTCCATGAAGTTTCTCGGGACGAGGAGACACATTTTACTTTCCAAGGGGCTGGGGGAATAATTCTTATTGTTTGGATGGGGCTGCCAAGGGGCTGGGAGTGGGAGGGAGTTGAAGCCAGGGATGGTCCCAGGGCAGATTCAGGCTTTGGAGAAGGAGGTAAGAGGACCTGAGGACGTCACCAGGGGTGGAAGAAGCCTGCATTGGTGGATCCAGCTGATCCCCCTGGGCTTGGGGAATGTGACAGGAGCCCAGCAGAGGCATGTCAGCAGCCTCCCACAGTCTGGCTTCCCCCAGAATCTGTTGGAGCAAAGAATTCCCGGTGGCTCCAGGGCTGGGAGGAGGAGTTTGCAGCAGGCCCCAGCTTGCAGGGGCAGAAAAAGCAGCTCCTGGGGCCAGCCTGAGAGGAGTGGTCTGGCGGTTCTGTGGCAGGCATGGTGGGAAGTGGGAGGGATGGGACCTGGGCAAGGATCCCAGGCCCCCACTCACACTTAGTCCTCTGCCCGCCCCACGCACTGAGGCCCTCCACCCCAAAGAGAGTGGGAGCATCAGGCTTGGGGAAGGGGTGGTCAGGCAGAGAAAGGAACCACCGAGGGGAGAGCCCCCCAGTTGGAGAGGGGAGGCCAGTGCCCTGCTCCCTGGCAACCTCCAGTCTGAGGAAGAAGCACTAGTCCTGATGGGTCAGGCAGACAGGACAGAAAAGGTGACCGCGGGCATAGGCTTCCAGGCCAAGGGGACTCCTGAGCAGAGAGGGGAAGGAACGATGCCCTCCAGGGAGCCTCACGACTGGAGTGGGATCGTCTAGATGCCATGCTCCTGGCCTCATGATGTGGCCTGTATGTTATGCATCAGCTTGACGTGCGGAGAGGGAGAGAATGGGGGCTACAAGCCAGAGTGGAAGTCCTCGGGCTGGCCAAAGGACCCGACCCAAAATTCAACTGAACTCTGAAAGGGCATGGTTCTGATGAAGCTTGGAGGAATATATTCCACATACATTCCACAGAAAGTAGAACCGTCCCCTGGAAAGGAAGTGACCTCTCCATCTTGGGGCCAGAGACGCTGAAGGCCTGGCGCTGCGCAGAGTTGCATTAGAAACCTTGGTGTTTGGAGGAAGCTTGAAGGCAACTCCTTTCCCTTCCTGGGCTGGCAGGCACGTCTCCCAGGATGCCACTGGGGCTGAGTACCTTAGAGACATCAAACTGTGGGGACTGAAAAGAGCTGCAGAAGACATCCATTCTGGTGGGAGAAGCAAAGCCCTGTACTCCGGGAGCCTCCAGTCTGATGGGAGAGAGAGGCTGTGCTTTACAATGGAAAGTGGTGGTGGATACACATCAACCCCTTACACACACACACACACAGGATTTAGGAAGTGAAATTATCTAAGCTTCAGAGGGGGTGTGTAACTTGCCCGAGGTTACACAGTAAGTAGGAACCAAAGCAGTGCTTTCCTCACCACCCTGTGACCCCTGAGATCCCTCCTCCTTGAGTTGCTGGCAGGGCAGGGGCGCAGAGGGTTCAGTGGAGCCCTCCGAGAGGACAGCCTCTGGGTTTCTGTGCCAGGGCTGGAATCTATGGCTACGTCTGGGAGCCCCAGGATGTGCCAGGAAGGGCTGGGACGGGAGCTCTTGCTGGAGCTCAGGAAAGGAAACAGGCAGGGCTTCAGGGAACAAAGAAAATAAAGTTCTAATCAAATTATCAGGTTCTTGGCCATTCAGTCTCTCTCCCCAACTGCTTACCAGGGAAATATTCTCAGAAAATAGGAGATGGACAGCCAGGAAAAGGAGGTGGGAACGAGAAGGAAGCGGGAGAAGCTCACACACAGGGAAGCCAGTCTGTGCGTTTCTGGGGATGTTTCAGTCTATTTTCGCATGTGTTTAAGTCCCTGGGCATTTCCTCTTGGTTCATCCCTTTGTGCTGTGCTTCACTCTGTGAATACATAACCTGGGAGTGTACCTCTCTGTATATGTCCATGGACAGCCATGGAAGGTTTCCTGTACACATGCTCACGTGTGTCTCACATGCAGCTCTGCCCACTCCACGTATGCTGGTGTGTGTGTGCGTGCACTTTGTTCTATGGCAATGTGTGTGCCCTTACGACGTCCCTGTGCCTGGGTCCTTGCATCTGCCCGTCTCTGTGCATTTGTCCGGGGCCTTTGTACTTTGAGGTTTGGGGTAGAAGAAACTTTAATTCCCCCCCTTTTAACCAATCCGAGCTGGCCAGGAAAGGGGGAAGGGGAGGCATGAGGAGGCAGCCACTTTTCTCTCTAACTTTTTTCATCTTGGAAGGGGAGAGACAGCCATCGCCCAGGGACTCGCTGATAGGATTTCTCCCTGGCTGTCCCAGGTCCAACAGCAATGCTACTCAGAGAAGGGGTGGGAGAAAGGGCTGGAGAAGGGGGAATAGAGCTGAAGGGCCCCTCCTCTTCACTCCTCCTTGGCATGGGAGAAGCCAGGAAACGGATGGGAGAGAAGGGAAGATATGAAAGAGAAATACTTTAGGGTCAGTGAATTTTTCTTTTCCACCCTTATTGTTAAAACATTACTCATCTCTTGGAACAGGGGATCCCAGGTGAAGGGGGACCTTCAACCCTTGAAAACCAGGTACTTTGGGAACAGGGTTCAGAGGAGTTTTTGCAGAGGTCTGAAGCCCATCCCCACACACTGGTCCCAGCCTCCTACCTTCCACACCAGTCCCCTCTAGGCACCATGCCCACCTCCACCTCCTCCCAGGCCCAATGAGCCCTGGCAAAGAAAGAGTCATCCCAGGTGCATTAGGGGTGGGACACACCTGCAACACCTTCCTTCTCTGAAGGAAGAGGCTTCAGTGGTCCCAAAGACAGAAAGCTGGGAGGAGATCTGCCACCACTACAATGGCAAGAGTTGAGGTTAGATGCCAGACAGAACTAGAAAGCTATTATCAGATCAGGGGAGGAGAGAGAGTGGGTGTATCATTACCTCCTTGGAAGCAAGAAGTCAGTGTATGTCTTCTCTGGCCCTTCCCCGCTCTACCCACATCCTTTATAAGTTCTGGGGAAGTCCTTGATCTCTAAGGCCTCATCTACACAGGCCTCAGCTACCCGGATAGCATTCCATTGACTCTGGATACAGTCCCAGAGGCAAGTTCAGGCATCCAAACTCAAGTGAGGCTTGGAGCTGAGTAATCAGCTGCTAGGGCTATGCAGACATTTTGTCCGGGGAACAGCCAGCTCCGCACCCCACCTTGCAGGGCAGATGTGTGGTGGGGGAGGGGCGGTCTGTCTGTCTTCCCAGCCCCCTCCCACCACTGCAAGCTCCCTCTTCCCACCTGCAAGTAATTTGGCCAATGGGAGGGCAGTTCAGATGGCAGTGTGGAATCCCTCTAGATCTGTGTGTGCTTGGTGGGGAGGGGGCCGACTCCTTCCCCCCAGACCCAGTGTGCCCTTCTCCTCTTCACAGCAGCAAATTACTTGTAATTATCTCGCATCGAGAGCCTTCAGGAGCTGCTCCCAAAATTGCTTTAATTGAATTAATTGAATCTCATTTTGTTAGGGGAGAGATGGGGGACATGTCTTAAAATAGCACGTGGGGAGAGGGCAGGACAGCTCCCAGTCAGCTTTCCTGTGGCTGAGACCCGCGCAGGTGAGAGAGTGGGCTCCAGGCTCAGCTGCTTCTAGATCCCGGCACTTTTGCATTTAGGTCCTCGCCTGTGTCCTGCTCTCAAAGGTGATGACCCGGGATGTGTGGCGTTCTCTAGTCTCCAGCCCCTTTTCTCCTCCTTGCCCTGAGGAGGCAGGTGGGCTGGAGGCAGGAGGTGAATGGAGGCCGTGGCAGTATGAATTCAGCATCGCTGTGACCTCTCCTCTTCGATAATCATACAGCAGCTATGAACACCACTTATTAAGTGCTTACTAAGCTCCAGGTACCATGTCAAGCATGTTACAAGCACCATCTCATTTCATCATCACAACCGCACTGGGAAGCAGGTCCTATTAGTGTTCCCATCTTAGGGGGGAGAGAAAGGAGGCGGAGAGAGAGGTTAAGCAACTTTCCAAAAGTCACACAGCAGAGCAGGACTCTTTGGAGGCCAAAACCCCAGTTCTAAACCATTCAGTAGTGTCCCCCCTGCCTTACTGACCCAATTTTCCCAGAGGGGTGTCCTCACAGGAAGAAACCACAGCCTCCCTTTCTGCAGCTCCAGTGGTTTGTAGGAAGGGAATGGGGTACCTCTTCCACTGGGGTTCATTTCCATCAGCAGTCAGGAGCCCAGGGAAACTGGACCAGCTCCCAAGTGGACAAGGGTTCCTGTTTCCACTGAAAAGGGAGGATGGATGGGTGTAGGGAAGAGGGGGCACCGTCAGCTCAGCTGGCCGCTGGCTGGAAGAGTAATTACACTCCTGCTACTTAAGTTTACAATCTGGGCTGTTGTTTTAACGATGCGACTCTTGTCGGGCTGTCCAATTAATCTCGCCTTTGGAGGTTTTCCGAGATGGAGCGGTAGATCTTATCTCAGGTCTGTGGAAAGAAGAGTGTGCAACCTGCCGTGGGAGGGAACAGCTGCCTTGAGGACCTGTGGCCTTCAGAGAAGACCCAGAGGGGGAATCTGGGGCTGGGGCTACCGAGAGAGCCGGTGGAGATGGGGTGGGTGGTGAGGGGCAGGAGAAGGCATCGGTGGGGATGAAGAGGAAGGCGTTTCTCTTCCTGGCATCCTCATTCCTCACTGCTCCTAGAGCTTGTCTTTGACCCACCCTGTGCCATTTGCCACCCCCAGGAGACCCCTCCATGTATATTTTGGGGAATGGGGGTGGCCTAGGAGGGGCTGATTGCAGCCCTTTTGAGGTGGGGGGCTCCCACTGACTCTCATAACCCCTCTCCCCTACATAAGACTCCAATTTGGGCTTCTCTGTGGCCAGCCTGGGTTGGTAGAAGTGCCCGGGTGGGCTTTCCAGTTTGCTTGGGGACAGGTTTAGGTAGTAAGAGGGAAGCTTGACTTGGGAGCTTCTAGTCTGGAACTGGAGGCCCCTCTCCCAAGGCCTCGGGCCAGGCTGGGCTGGATTCCCCGAATTATTTGCAGCCCCTGTCCTCAATCCCCCTGCTGCTGGGTGCCAGGTGCGCGCATGCGTGCGTGTGTGTGTGTTGACTATGCCCTCACTGCCCTCTGCACTTCCCTTAGCCTGCCACTTCACACAACTGGCTCGTCATTGTCTGGCCTCTGTTAGCCCACAGGGTCTGCCTAGGTCACCTTGATATCCCCAGGATCTAACACAGAGCAGCGGCTCTACAAATGTTCGTTGGATGGAGAAGTCCAGTTCCTTCTGGGGTTCTCCTTCTCCTCTCCTTCCTGCTCCCCCTTCCACTAGGTGAATTGGGGCCTTTCC
This sequence comes from Pseudorca crassidens, assembly GCF_039906515.1. Classification (NCBI taxonomy): domain Eukaryota; kingdom Metazoa; phylum Chordata; class Mammalia; order Artiodactyla; family Delphinidae; genus Pseudorca; species Pseudorca crassidens. The sequence continues at coordinate 40,444,241 of NC_090314.1, forward strand.
ACCCCAAGGAGCTCACTTCTCCCAGGGGAGGACTGGACTGGGTCAGTAGGTGTGGCCTCCCCCAAGGTGAGCAGGGGCTCTCCCTGGGCTGAAGGTGGGCACAGGGGGCTGTGAGGCGCCTGGCTCCCTCCAGAACTGGGCCAGGAGAGAATTTGCTGTGAGGATCACTCAGACTTTGATCATTCCCTGTATTAGCATCTTCTGGTTTCACACTGGAGTGTCTGAAAATATGGATATTACTAGAACATTCCAGAGCTAGAACCGGATAGCCAGTTAGTGGTAGAGGAGGATCCAGTGCCTCTGGTTCAGTGCTGGAAGGGTCAGATGGGAGAGAAGAGAAAGCTGAGCAGAAGTCATGAGACGAACATACGTCACAGCCAAGGCCCAGGTTTCTGTACAGACTTTACTCTCTGGATGCTTATATATGGGGGCTGGTAAGAGCCTGGGGGCTGCTAGTCAGACTGGTTAGAAATACGAGCAGTTCTATTCGACAGAGACAGCTGTGAGGAGCTAAACTGCTGGGCTCACCCCACCTATTTGGGGGCATCTCTACCTACACTTGTCCCCATTCTCCCCAAAGCGTTACCCTGCTGGCTTCCAGAGAGTGTGTGCATGTGGGTTTGTTTAGGTATTAGGAATAGGAATCAGACTCTTAATAATAAATACTCATTGAACTGGATGGGTAATTGGGTCCATTATCTACTCATAGTGGGTAGACATGGGGAAAAGGGGCTTTTTTAGGAAAAGGGTAAAAATTACCCATAGGTGGACAAAACTCTACTCCATCCCATCTACATCATAGGATGGTGAGTAGGTGTATCAGTTATGGGGGGAAAATCAGGAAAAATCAGTGGGTGGGTCTCGATGGTGGTCAGCTTGGAGACTCTGGGTGTCCACTTCACTCCTGCTTTTACGCACCCGTGGGTTGGGCAGGGTCCAAGGCACACAAAGAGAAAAAACACTCAGTGTTTGTTGCTGGTTGAACCCCAGGCTGTGGCGGGACTGCAGTCCTTTCAAGGAGGAGTGGCAAGACTAGGGGTCCTGGGAAGTCTGAACTCCAGCCAATGAGTCTCTCTCCAGAGCCTCTGACCAGCTGGAGGGAAGGTGTCCAGTCCTTGGTGGTGGTGGGGGGCAATGGCCAAGGCTGTCTGGGTTATGAGGCAAGGAGGAAAGGACGCCACCCCATCCTTTTTCTCCTCTACCTCCTCCTCCTCCTGAGAAAACCCATCTGGGTCTGGCTTCCTCCTGGCCCAGGAGGGGTGCAGGTGGGCTGGGTCCTGCCTGGGCGCTAGAGGAGGGCTGGGAGCCTGACCTGCACTTCCCCAGATTCACATCATCTGAGGTGGAGCCAGGACATCAGGGGAGTGATGCTGATACCAGGCTCCAAAGTTGTTGCCATAGCCACTGGTGGGCAGGGCCCCTGCCTTGGGTAGATCCCAGGGGGATGGAAGGGGTGGGGAACAGGGAGACAGGGAGGGGGACCTCCCAGGGAAGTCCCCTTCCTGTCCCCCAGAGTTCTGCTTCAGGAGCTTCTTGTACTTGGAACGTTTGTTCTGAAACCAGATCTTTACCTATGGGGAGAAAAGGGGAAAGAATGGAAGGTCAGGAGGAGTGTGCCTGTGGAAGGGAGTGACGAAGGGAAAGGGACCCAGCGGGAGGGAGCCGTCCTGGGAGAAGAGCAGAAGTTGGGAACATTCGCTCCAGCCCTCCATAAGCCCCTGAAGGCCCTGAGTTCCTGCATCTGAGTTAGAATACAGTTCTCCCAGTCTGGGTACCCTCCTCTACCCCCTGAATCACCGCCCTACCTCCCCCGCACCCCCGCACACACCTTTTAACACATTCCCCCAATTTACTGGGGGCCAGCTAGAACTGTGAAAACAGGGCTTGGGGACTCATCAGTCGTTCACACCTGAGGGTGAGTTCCCAGAGAACACACTCGGGGAGGGTTAGCATGCAGGAAGGATGGGACTGGCCCCACCTGTGTCTGGGTGAGGCCAAGCTGCGCGGCCAGCTGGGCCCTCTCGGGCAGAGCCAGGTACTGCGTGTGCTGGAAACGCTGGTTCAGGTGCTGCAGCTGCAGACTCGAATAGATGGTCCTCGGCTTCCGGAGCTTCTTGGTCGAGGCCTGCGGGCGCCGCTCCGAGGGCTCCGGGGACAGCGGCGGCTTCTCCGGGTCTGGGGGGCGGCCCGAGACGATGTGTGCACGCATAGAGGGGCTGACGCGCCGTCTCACGGCTCATCTGCATCTCGTTTGCATTCCGGCCACGGGTTAGCAAAAACTCGGGCTTGGGGCTCGGCCCTTCTCTACCTTCCGCTCCACCCTCCTTTCAAACCCCACACGTCCACTGTGTGCCACGTGGGACTAGCCGCAGTTCTTGCCCTCAGGGAGCTCCCACTCTTAACGCTCCTGTGACCCTAAGGGGGACAGCGTCACTGGCCGGAGCGAGGGTCGGGGCGGCGCCCAGCGGCGGGATGACAGAGTTCAGCCGCGTGCGGTGACGCCAGCTTGGGGCGGGGCGGGGAAGAAGGGCTGGGTCGAGGGCTGGGCTGAGGCCAGGAGAGCACGGGGGAAGGGCGTTCCGGACGGGAGGGGGGAACTCAAAAGCATTGTTCGGAGACCCGAGACAGTGTCTGCGTGGCAGCCTCCCCGCTGCCGGAAGAGGGGTGGTCAGAGGGGCCCGGCAGAGTGGGCCTTGAACGCCAGGATGAGCACCCTTCCCAGCTTCAGAGTATGGAAAGTGCCCCAGGGTTTGCCATCACCTCCCCTATTGTAAGGGCCTCCCTCTCCGGAGGCACAGCCTCCAGAAAAGTGACCATCTCTTCCATCCGCCAAGGCTGGCTGGCTAGAGTAGTGGCTTTCGGGGGCCCTAGAAGCCCGGTGGTGCAAGGCAGCCCCCTCCTCCGCCCGGCCGCACCCACGGAGGGGTTCCCGGCCAGCACGGAAGGTGACCGGGGTTCGGAGAGAGCGCAGCGCCGGCAGCGCAGGCCCTCTGGGTCGCTGCTGGATCGCGCTTGCGGTGCCGCCGCGGGAGATCTGGTCACCTCCTGCCTCCCGGCCCAGCCTCTCGAGGAATCTCGGTCTGGGAACAGCTCGGCCCCGGGATGGGGGTGGGCGAGGGGTTCCCCTCTTCCGATCCGGGAGGCCCCAACTACGCCACTCTACGGGGACATTGGGACCATTCGTGTAGAGAGCAGGGTTGGGGAGGACGGAGCGGCCGAAATGCCCGCGGGCTTAGGGTTCGTTGCATTCCTCGCAGGGCTGCCGGCCGACCTCAGTCGACAGAGCGCTGCGCCCGGGTGCCCAGACGCAGCGGGGGTCCGACCGCCTCCCCCACCCCCTTCCTCCGGTCGGGCTCACCCCGCACTTCAGGTTCCACGCCCTCGACCGGCCGCGGTGACCCTGTGCCTTCACCTCCCCCGCATCCCTCGCCCTTGGCCTCAGGCGCTGCGGGCTTCTCAGATCCACCCCCCTCGACCCCCGCCTCAGCCAATTCCCAGAAAACCCGTTGGGTTTCCGCTCCCGCCCGCGCCTGTCGGGCCTCGCCTGCTTAGACCCGGCTGCTCACCGCCCCGGCGACCACTCGTGCCTCTCCGGCTGCGTGAAACAATTCGGACCGTGAGGCAGAGCTAGCGGGGAGCCTACCCCAGCTGCTAAGCTCTCAAAGCCCTCCGCGCCCTAACTCTGCCAGCAGACACCCCCCCCACCCTTCCCAGTTCCTTTCCCGACAGCTGCTTTCTCCACAGCAGTTGCAGAAGTCACGACTGGATCTGCCCAGGTCTTGATTCAGGAGCCCAAGGGCCTCCCTTGAACCATAGCGGCACCTGCCTGCTCATCGGGGTGGTGGCACGCAGCTCACTTGGAGCCAAACCTCTCCCTGAGGCTGGGGTGGACAAGAGTGGCGGCAAAAGGAAGACCCCCCAAGCCCTCTCTCACACCCCAATCATTTAATCTAGAGTGAGCCCGACGCCCCAGTTTCAGTAGGTAAATGCTATAATCTAATCTCAGGACACGTGTGGTTTTCGTTGGATCCGGGGAAACTTTGTAAAGGAAAGGAACCCTCCACTCTCTCGTCCTTAAACCAAGAAAAGGGAAGGCAAGAGTGTAGAAGACAGGATTGAAAATACCAACCCCAATTCCAAGAATTCTCTTAAGGACAAAGTTATCTTATTCCCACCCCACTAAACAGACACACACGCACACACAAATGTACCACATCAGCATATACTGAAGAGAAGAGGCCAAGGGATTCGTTTTTTAGAAACTAGATCATTTGTAGAAACACCCCCCGCCAACTGCTCCTCTTCCGACCACAGACCCAGAAGCGGGAAAGAGGCAGCCCCAGTTCTAGCACAGAAGGCAGTTAACTTTGGGGGGCTTTGAGGAAGTTCCCTAAAATCCTCTTTTCTGGCTTCATGCAGTGAAAGCCAATTTGCAAGGGCCAAGCCTGGAAAACAGTCTGTGTCCTTGACCCGTGCACACCCTTTCTCTGGGCCTCAGTTTGCCCATCTCTACATTCAGAAGCTCCTGAATCTCTAGGGTCGCTTCTGGCTCTGATGTTTAGGAGCTCATGTGTCTCAGCAGAGCAACGAGGGAAGGGAGGGAGACATCTTGGTCCTGGCTGAGTCCCTAAGTCACCCAGTGCATGTGCATCCTTAGAGGAAACTGTGCCAAGGACAATGGTGGGGGTAATTAGGTGGGGACAGGGAGTGCAGGGGAACTGAGCTCTAAACCCAAGCCACTACAGATGGATGTATGTACTGTGTTGCATGGGTACAGCCTGTGCAAGGCCCAGGACCAGGAAGACAGGCCAGCTCCCTGGCTTCTTTGAGGCCTTCCAGTGAGCACTTTCTTAGGAGCTCAAAGGTGCTCCAGGCAATGTAACTGGGGCCTGACCTACCCCAAAGGCAAGGGGTGGAGATAACAGGAATGGCCAGTTCCTTTGGCTGGAAGGCTGAGATCTACTAGGAGAGGCTGCCTGACCCACCTGTGGCTACATTCTTAGAACAATGGGTAGTAGGATTTAGCCCCGGATTCTACCAGGTCAGCTTTTGGTCTCGGTCTGGCACATTCGGGTGCCAGCTGGGGAGAGGGGGAGGGGCCCCGAATAAACCCCCACTTCTACTGCCCTCCAGCTGGGACCTGATTTCTACTTATCAGGCTGTGGCTTGAGCACTGCTTTCTGAGACAAGAACGCGGAGAGGGGTGACATGGAGGAGAGAAGGAGTGCATGATGGAGAGAATCCTAGGGAAGGGGCTAGGCACCTACACCCACATCTGGATTGTTTCAGTTTTCCGTTATAAGTAGGTACACAACCCCGCTGCTCCAAGGGGGTGGGGTAGGGAGCCCTGCCACCCGCCTTCACATAACTGCAAATCGAAACCAGGTCGGTCTTGAAAGGAGACCTAGATCAACTCGCCCCCGCCCCTCCCCCCTGTCTCCCGCCCCATCCCTTCGCCCTCCCCCCAACCCCAGATCCCGTGGAATCTGAGTAAGGTCTGAATCCCGCCAGCTGCGCCCAACCAGGCGAGGGCGAAGTTCAGGGGCTCACTGGAGCAGGACCCCGGAGGTGGGAAGAGCCGCTGCGGCCGGCCGTACTTACCTGGCTCCCACTCTTGATGAGACTGCTGAGACGGCGCCGTGGGTAGCTGGCAGGGCAGGTAGGAGTCTCCGGGGGTCGCCGGCCCAGTGTAGGGATAGGGCAGGACGTGGCCATACGGCCCAGAATAGGGCAAATCGGAGGCGGCTGCGGTTGCGGGGGACAGGCCAAGCTGGTAGGCAGCCACTACCGATGGGACGGGGGCGATGTCCGGGAAGACGGCTTTGGAGGCGTCCGGGCCAGGGAGCGGGCAGGGCAAAGAGGTCATTGCGGCCGGGGCCGGGGCCGAAGGGCCTAGGCCATGGCCCCGCACGGAGTCCGCTCCCTCCGCCAACTCTCTCTTTTCGGAGCCTCGGGCGTTGGAGCCCCCAATCAGCCTCCCCCACACTTATCCCGGGGAAAGTGTCTCTCTGCGCCTCATCCAGCGGAGAGCGCGCGCCTGGGAAAGGGGTTCCGGGGGGTGCCCCCCATGGCTTTTCCCCTCCCCCCTAAATCCATGCCCCCCCGCCCCCCCCCCCGCTCGCTCTTGGCTTCGGTTCCCGGGACCCGACGGGGTCCCCGCCCACTTAAACGCCGCGGATTGGCTACCACGCGCGGTGACCTCATGGAGGGCTGCAGCCGGGGCCCGCCCCTCCGGGGCAGCCCTGGGTAGGGAAATTCAGAACCGGGAGATGGGAGGAGAGCGGTGCGCACGGCCCAGGCCCAGCCATCTCGGGATCAGCTCCGAGAGGGATGCCGGGGTTGCAAGGCGATTGGGGCAGTCCGATCATAACCGCAGAAACGCAAGGAAGTTGACAGGGCCGCGAAGCCTTGGCGGAGGCGCTGCGGCTGCGGGGGCGCAAGGAACCTGCGGGCGCGCTCTCCGACTCTGGGGGATCTGCGCGGCGGTTGTGATCCCGCCGCCACGGACCTGCAGAGGAGTCGAGAGCAGCCAGCCAGCCCCGCAGCTTATTCAGCGCGTCGGAATGCGTCGCTGCCGAGCGCCGGCAGTTTGTTGGTAAACAGACGCCGGGTCGGAGGCGGTACCGCCCGGCGCCCAGCCGGCCTGCACGCGCGCGGCGCGCACACCCCCGCAGGGCGCCCTTGGCCTGGCACGCCGCGACCGCCGCGATTGAGCCTCACCGCCCCTGTCGCTTCCGCTTCCGGCAGGGGCCAGGGTTTGGTTGCGACACCGCAGCTCCGCAGGCCCCCGAGGCCGAAGGAGGGGTCCGCCGTCTGAGCTTCTGCCAGTGCGGCGCCACGCCTTTCCTGGCGCCGCTTGAGGCTGAAGCCTCGCACGAAGCCGGACAAAATCCGAAAGCGGGAGGCAAGTCCAGTTTGATGGCTCCTCGGAGGGCGTAGGAAATACGGCCAGCCGGGCTCCGTGGCCAAACCTTCCCATCTGTGTACAGGGCTTTCCTCTAAGATCTTGGTGGGTGGGTGTCTCTGTGGCCACAGATACACAACTACACAGAGACGCCATTCAAATACAACATACACTAGCGTTTACCAGCACACAGGTGTCTACAACGATGTTCACGTTAGCATCCCTCCATGAACAGAGGTTCATGTGTGGATCTGCAGATGCAGAGCACAGACTGTGATGTGTACACACCTACGCACCCAAAGATGAATAGCAACACCCCTGAATAAAAGCACTGTGGTTGTCTTACACAGACCCGCAACAGACCCAAACTGTTGGTGCGCACTCTAAAATACAGAAAACCCAACCATATAAACATGTATGTACTTGTATGCATCTAAGGAGACACCAGTCCACACACATTTAGGCTGTTCCATGTTAGCGGACAGTTACCCCGCCCAGAAACCTGTCAGTCCTCACAGATTCCCCAACAGACTCATATACAAACCCTCTGTCACTTGAATGTGCAGATAATTCATGTTTGTACACACATGTGCTCTCGTTATCAGGGTGCAGCGTGAAGGCAGCAGTCTTAGAATTGGGGAGTAGGAGAGGACAACAGAGAAAGAGGGAAGCTTAGAAGAGTAAGAGAAGGCACTGGGGGGTGGGGGTAGCCACGAGAGACAGAGATTTGAAAGGGTGTGCAGTCAAGTGTCCTGAGGGAAGGAAGAGCAAGTCGGCATCAAATTGGATGCCCTGCTGGAAGGTATAGAGATGAATTTTTCCAAGAAACCACTCCCCTGGCACCTGACTCTGAGTTCTCTCGCCTGAAGTCTTGGGGCTTCAGGAGAAGGAACTCTGTGAGGGAGCCCCCTCCCTGGATATCTGGAACCCACTTCCCTCTCATCCAACAGGGTGTGCAGGGTTTGCATGGTTGAGAAATGCTATTTCCACGTGGGATCACCTTTCCCCCTTTGTTTCCCAACTCTAGCCATGCCACCACCACCTCCTTAGAGCTGGGGCTAAGAACTTACAGAGATATCCCCTTCCAAATCTTCCTTCCTGCCACCACCATTTTCCTCTGGAGAGAGGCGGCCACACAACGGTACCGTGATGGGTTTCAAGGACTGCATTTCAGCATGCGCCAAAAGAAGAGAACACTCTTTGAGGTGGGGTGGGCTGTCAGGGAAGCTTTCACAAAAGAGGTGCTTTTGAGGTGGAACTTAAAGTTTGGGTTGCAGGACTTTTCCTCCCAGGGCCATGTACACAGAGTCCTTTCCATGCTAGACCTAGCAAGAAAGGACAGGGTCAGCTTTTCCAGAGGCCCCTAAAGCAGTGACTTTGGGCATCCTCCAAAGCCAGGCAACCCATAGTGAGAGCATCGCCTAAGCTCAGGGGGCGTGGCTGAACTCATGCAGGATCTTCACCTCCACGTACCAGTAGGAAACATCCTGCAGCCCTCTAGAATTTATGAAGCACACTCACAACATACAAGCCTTGTGTATCTTCACCAAAAACCCGTGAAGTGAGTACTGTTATTATCCCCAGTTTACAGATGAGGAAATCTCTGCTTCCATCACCACCTCCCTCTTCAGGGCTCCCTCTTCCCACATGCTGGAGGGTGTGGGGCTGCGACACCTCTTTGGGAAACATCGTGGTCTCCTCAGATGCAGAATCCCCAGGGAGTGGTCCCCTCCAACAGGTGCCACATCTCACCAACTTTGGAGACTGGAGGGGCAGTGGGGAAAGGTGGAAGGGATAGGCACGGGGGCTAGGAAGGGCTGTAAATCTGAGTTTGATCAGAAGGAAGGGAGGGCGAGACTGAGAGGCCTGAGGCCTGCGTTCCCATCCCAGCTCAGCCACGAGCTGGCTGGCTGTGATAGCCTGGGTCAGCCATTTACAGTCTCTCAGACTTATTTTATCCAATAAAATGAGGGAGCTGCGCTCAAGACCTCCAAGCCATTGTCATTTGCTTTAGAATGAATTGCAAAACCCAAAATCCCAAAACGTAATAAAACCAAGATGAAGGAGAAGGGGGAGTTGGAGGAGGGGAGGAAGGAAGGCAGGCAAAACATAGGAACTGTCTCCTGTCACTACCAATACCTCAACCCACTGCTTGTCACAAAAGCCAGAAGTGGCTCTCCCAGCTCTTTCTCACGCGGGTCTTCTCCCTTAGCGAAAAGGGGCCAGCTTGGAGAGCCCCAGCACCGAAGTGAGGGGCTGGGCGTCGACAGTGGGGCGGGGTCCCGAGTGGGGGACACGGCGCCGCTGAGGTCTGGGGAGTCAGCCGTGAGTGGACGCGAAAGATCCGTGCGGTGCACGGTGGTTTGCAGGCTCTTCGCAGCCGCCCGGCAAACGCAATCCCACCCGATTCGGTATTGATTCTTGGCTCAGAGTAAGCGCCCAAGGCGGTGGGACGTATGCCTCACTTGCAGTTCCCCCGAATTCGGACTCTGTCCTGAAGACGGGAGCTCCATCCGAACGAGTGCCCCTTCCCGACACCCCAAACACCTGGTGGGTTCAGGGCTCACAGCACACTCCCTGGACTCGGTACCGGACGGACCGCGCGCTTCTGAGCAAAGTGGGGGGCGTTTGCGAGGGGAGCCGGGCGTCGGGTCTGCAACCTGGTGCAGGCTCTCCACGCAGCACCTGTGGTGGATCTGCCCTGGGGAGTTGTTTCCATCGCGACCCCGGTCCAAGGCCCTTGGCGGCCGTTGCGGGATTATCAGCTCCCTTTCTCCTTCATCCCACTCACTGACCCCCGAAGGAAATTTTAGTTTAGTTTCGTCTGTTCTCCGTGGAATTTAAGTACGATTTGTCGGGGCTCTCGTAGTAACTCGGTTTGGGGAAACTTTGTGAATAATTCGGTTTGGCGGGGATGGGGGGGATGAGAAATCCTCCCTCCGCTGGGCGGGGAGCGAGGTGGGTAAGGACCCCCCCTCTGTGAGGCCCGCGAGGCCGCGGAAGGGGCAGTCTGTAGAGGCTCGCGAGCCCCGCCACACACACACTCGGATCTGACTCTTCCTGAGATGTGGATGAATTATTGTCTCTTTTCTTCTTCGTGATGGAGCAGTGAATGAGCGCTGGCGCGGGCGGGACGGCATGCTGGCTCCTGAGGTCACTGCCCGCCCCGCCGCGCTCCGGGTGCGCTCACCTCCACGCTCCCGAGAGCTGTCTCTGGGATTGTCGTCCCCGCCTCATTTTCCAGATCACCTGGGAGAAGCTCCCAGGAAGGGGGAGGGGGAGGCCTTGGGGTCAGCGCCACCTCGAGGTCCGGGCATCGCTGAGCAGGCGGGCTCCGCACGAGGGTCTCCGGCTGGCTCGGTCTTCAGCCACTCTCCCCACGTCTTTGCTTTATTTCCAAATTTCACACCCGCTCCGGGAAACGTCTTCAGCTGGGGTTTGACTGAGACGTTTAAAGTACACACATATATGAAGTCACCAAACACATAAAAAACAAAACAAGACAAAACCATTAACCACTCTTGGACCAAATAACTCCCTCCCCCCCACAAAAAAAGAAAACGGTTAACAACAACAACAAAAAAATGGGGAGGTTTTGAAGATGCGTTAGAGGCGCTGCCCTCAGCGATGAAGGAGCCATGCTCCTGGCTTTGGCCCCGGCCCCGCGCGGGAGCGGGAAACGGCCGGCTGGGGAGCGCGGGAGTTCTGGGCGGGTGTCCCAGACCCGGTCTCGTCTGGCGGACAGACGGCGGGACGGCGCGCCGGATGCCCGCGGGGAGCGCGGAGAGCTGGCGGGAGGCCCCAAGGCCAGCCCGGCTGCAACGAATTCGCGCGCCCGGAAAGAAGGCATCTCGGCCGGTTTCTCCAGACCTTTCCAGACCCCTGTACAGAAACTAGGGCGTTCCGCCAGTCTCCGTCGCCCGACCCCGGAGGGAAGCCGCTGGTAGGACGTGGCTGGAGGGGGAACGAGCCTCTAGAGAGCACCGACGAAGAGGGTGCGTGCACGGGCGCACACCGACACACACTGCCATAACCCAACAGCCGCAGCGCTCACCCCGCAGGCCACCACGCGACACCAGCAACACACACACAACCACATCGCGCCCACCACACAGGCACACGCATGTTACTCAGTCCCATCCCTCTGGACCCCCTGGATCGGGCGGAAGGTCTAAGCAGTTGGGTTATTGGTTTCACTTTCTGACTCCGGGACTAGACCCTTTTCAGGTCCGGAGTGTTTTTCTTTCATAAGAAAAGGGTAGGTCCTGTCCCCGCGTCTCATCTGGGCTGCCGAGTCAGGGAGAAGCGGGACAGCCTTACCTCTGCTGGGCCCGGCCTGGGAGAATGAGGGGGATATTGCCTTGGGGGGTGGAGCGGGACCGTCACACAGTCGCCGCAGTCGCACCCGCACCCCCAAAGTGAGAGAAATAATCACAAGTACCAAAAATACCCCCCAAAACCAAACTCCGCAGCCTGGGTACCACCACACTAGGCTCCAGGTGTCAGGCCTGGTGTGGGGGGAGGGTGGACGAGGTGGGAGGGTGAGAAGCAGCTCAGTCCCTGCCCCACTCTTCCCGGCTCTTCCAAACCCTGCCGCACCCGCCACAGCTAAGGGGAGCAGGGGCACGAAGCCGAGAGGAGGAGCCCGGCCCACTCCCATCTGTTCAAGGATAGGGAGGGGGCTCGCGCAGCTACTTCCGCCCACAACTACCCTCGTCGTCAATCACCCTCCTTAATTCCCGTTGGAAAAGGATCACACACTAGAGGCTCATCAGCTGCTGCCTGGAAAAGGCTGGAGGACACAGAAGTGGGCAGAGAGGGGGAAGCGTTTGTTCTTGCGGGACGGGGTGGGGGCTGCACTGGTCGTGGCCTCCAAGGGGAGCTGAACTGAGCTGAGTTATCCTTTCCATCTTCTGGGACCAGTTTGCCCCTCCCCTCCCCTCCCCTCCCTCCCCCTCCCCTCCCCTCCCTCCCCTCCCCTCCCCTCCCCTCCCTCCCCTCCCCTCCTCTCCCTCCCCTCCCCTCCCCTCCCCTCCCTCCCCTCCTCTCCCCTCCCCCCTCCCCTCCTCTCCCCTCCCCTCCCTCCCCTCCTCCCTCCCCTCCTCTCCCCTCCCTACCCTCCCCTCCCTCCCCTCCCCTCCCCTGAAGACTCCTCTCAGCTTGTGAGCTGACCAGCACCTGTCCTGGCCCCACCTTGTCTGAAGGGTGGCTCCCAAACTCTGGGGGAGACAAGCCCTCCCCAGCCCAGGTTCTGGCTGGAAAGTGCCCCAGAACTAGCGGGGACGCGGAAGCTCAGCCCCACTCCCCAACTAGCGGCCAACCCAATAGGGCACCACTACCTTTGTTGCTTTCCACAGGAAAGGGGTGGGGGAAGGCCAAGTAGTGGTTCTCTGACTGTGGGAGACACAGGGGGATCCAGATGGAGGCACTGTTCCTGAAAATGCATCTAAGGAACCTTCCGGAGCCTTTGGGGGATAAGGCGAGCTTGGGTTATCTGAAGCCCTTTGTCTTCGGTAACACAATAATGATGATAATAACAGTGAACACTTAAGTGTGTTCTTATTCCAGGCACTATGCTGAGCCCTTACATGTATCATTTTATTTATCACACAGATTCTGTGAGGTAAGTGTCTGTATTATCCCCACTTTACAGAGGAGGAAATCGAGGCACAAAATGGTTGAGTAACTTGTCCAAGCTAGAATTGTAACCCAGGTCAGCTTGTCCTCTTAACTACCATGGAGTTGTCTTACCTGAAGAAGCGCCACTCAGCAAGGGCAAGAAGAAGGGCCGAGGAGGGAGAGGGGAGCCCAGGAGATGAATGCCCTCTGTGGAATGGTGGTAGGAGAAGTAATCATGTCAATAATGGCGGAGAGTTCTTGTGGGCTTGTACACTACGCTTTAACATGCCTTTCCTCATTGAAATCTTCAGACAACCCTGCAAGGGAGTCCTATTACTATCCCTCATTTTACAGAAGACGACATTGAGGCACAGAAAAGATATGTGTAGGGTCTACACCACTTGGTTGGAAGGCAAGGAAGAGATTCCACACCGTGGAGAGCCTCCAACGCCGCCAACCAAGAGCTTACGATGGGCCTGTGGACAGAGGGGAGGACCGAGATGGGAGCCGAGGGGCTTCCCAGGAGCAGCTTGGGTATGAAGTAGGCTGGGAAGGGAAGAGTCAGGTGGCAGAGAGCCCAGTTAGGAGGCTGTTGCAAATGGGTCGTGTGTGAAGTGAGGAGGGTGGACCCAGAGGCTTGGTGGCAGAGGCGAAGGAAAGGAGGGGACATGTGAGAAGGGTTGCTCTAAGACAAACTCTGCTGGGGCTGGTGACTACTGTACGGGAAGAGGGTAGGAGCAAGCAGGACTGTGAATTTCCAGGCCTGGGCAACCAGAGGAGCCTGGGGAAGAAGCCATGTGTTTAGTTCAGAGATTCAGGCATTTGATGGGTGGATGGACCGTGGACTGACATTCTAGGTTTGGGTGCTCCAGTGGGCAGCCAGCCATTCTGGTTTCCCTCTGTGCCTCTGCACAGGTGTATTTCCCCAGGGCCCTGCCAGGGTGCATGGGTGAAACTTGCATATATGCAGATGTATGCAAATGAGAGTGACCCAGCCTGGACCCAGAACCAAGAGCCAGGGGAGGAGGAGGGCTGCCCTAGCCCTGACTCACCCTCTGACATGCTGCCTGGAATGCCACCTCCCCAGCTGAGCTTCCTGCAACTTGGGGAACTTGCTCCAGGAATCATCCTAAGCTCAGGCCCAGAAGATCACAAGCCCAGAAGACTGGGGGTGCTGAGGTTGGGGACTGTCTAAATCAGAGTAAGGCTTTATTCTGAGCCCTCTTTGCCAAATGGCGGCAGGAGGGGAGAAGACAGGAAAAATACCTGGGTAATATGACCTTTATAAGCATAAACGCACATGGCAGTCCCTAAAGCATTTTCACGTCTATAATTTCCTTGGGGCCTCGTAGTAACTTGTGAAGTAGGTCGTTTATTAGGCCCATTTTACAGATGAAGACACTGAGGCCCATGTCGTGAAGTGCCTTGCCGGGGAAAACCTGGCTAATGTGTACAGAGCTGGATTTCCAGTCCAGGCCTCTGACTCCGTGCTCTTTGTACTGCTCAAGGTTTGGTGCTGTGTTGAGGGAAGGGGAAACTAATTCTGGAGTCTGAGGCTTCTTTGGGGACCTGCTGACCCTCAAGTACCCAGATAACCTCTAAATCCTCTCAGTCCTCAAGAAGTTCTCGTTGAAGAACTAAGTCCTTGTTAGTAAGCTTTCATCTTTAGACCTTAGGTCATACCCTTCCTGTCTGGCTGGACCACGTACCCCACTTCCAGCTCCTGCAATTCAGTACACTCTTTTTTTTTTTTGCGGTACGCGGGCCTCTCACTCTTGTGGCCTCTCCCGTTACGGAGCACAGGCTCCAGACGTGCAGGCTCAGCAGCCATGGCTCACAGGCCCAGCCGCTCTGCGGCATGTGGGATCTTCCCGGACCGGGGCACGAACCCGTGTCCCCTGCATCGGCAGGCGGACTCTCAACCACTGCGCCACCAGGGAAGCCCCAGTACACTCTTTTTAAGCACTTACTAGGTACGGCTCTGGGAAGGGCCCTGTGGGAGGTCAGCCTAGATCCCATCCAACAGTGAATTTGGCAACTTCTGTGTATTAAAATGGTGATTAAAAATACAAAGAAGAGTGAATTAAAACACACATATGCACACAGAGTTAAGGAATACTTAAAACTAGGTACCCAGGTCCAGAAATAGGACTCTGCTCGCTCCCCAGGAACCCCACTGAGTGACCCTTCTGAATTATAAGCCTTTCCTCCACCTGGGTATTCCAGGTTTCGTGTTATTCACTTCCCTGCTTTTCCTTAGTTTCATTACCCATATCTGCTTACTTTCACCTGTTTATGAACTTGACATGAATGGAATCACACTATATATACGAGTCTTGCTTCTCTCAGTTGACAGTTCGTAGATTCTAAGACATCTTCCCGACTTCCCCATACTGTAACCACTCCTCTGGCAGCATTGCTCCTCTCGGATGCTCTCGGGTGGGTTTGCTGCATGAGGGCAGGGATGGGGTCTTTTGCCTCCGGGAACACAGTATCCAGCACAGGCCCAGGCACATAATAAATGCTCAGTACGTAGGCACTGAATGAATAAGTGAAGATGAGTGAAATGGTGTACCTCTGTTTACATTAATGAGAAATCCCAGGGGCAGGGATGACACAGGAAGCCATAGGGTGACATTCAGGACGTAGGCTCCTGCCAAAAGGCCCCTTGTCCCTCCCTACCCTCCCACACTGCTCCTCAGAGATGAGAGGCTGTAAATGGCAGCATCTCCCTAGATCCTGGCCCTTTCTATGGTGCAGCCAGGAAGGCGCAGCCGCTTGGGAGCCAGGCAAATCTGAATTCTAATCCTGCCTCCACACCTTACCTACCTGGGCAAATAAAACCTCCCTGTGGGGACTTCCCTGGCGGCGCAGTGGTTAAGAATCTGCCTGCCAATTCAGGGGACATGGGTTCGAGCCCTGGTCTGGGAAGATCCCACATGCCACGGAGCAACAAAGCCCATGCGCTACGACTACTGAGCCTGCGCTCTAGAGCCCCTGAGCCACAACTGCTGAGCCCGCGTGCTCCACAACAAGAGAAGCCACTGCAATGAGAAACCCGCGCACCACAATGAAGAGTAGCCCCCACTTGCCACAACTAGAGAAAGCCTGCATGTAGCAATGAAGACCCAATGCAGCCAAAAATAAATAAAATTTAAAAAAAATAAGAGTACTTGTAAAAAAAAAAAAAACTTCCCTGTGCCTCAGTTTCTTCACCTGTGAAATGGACATAGTAATAAGCCCACCCTCACAGTGTTTTGAAGATTCAGTAAATTACTCAGACCCATAGTAGGCGTTTCTCATATGTTAGCTCCCCTTCCTCTTTCTGTTGTTTCCTTTAGCTCACCCACTGGGATGCGCCTGTCCTTAATCTACCTGGAAGATACCAGAGCCAACCTGATTATAAAGCTTTTGTTCCCAGAGGACCCAGTGATGGCTGGAGGTGTCAATCCCAGGATAGAAAGCTCCTGCAGGGCAGAGACCCTGCCTTCCTCAGCTCCTGTCCTCATGGCATCTGGCACTGTGCCCTGCATACAAAAGGTGCTCAGGACAGCTTTCATTCTCCAGCTAATCCCGGAGCCACCCTCAGCTCCTCCTAAGTACAGGGACACGTGTGAGGGTCTGCCTCTCAGCGGCACATGGAATACTTTCCCACTGAGGATCTCAGCTACTCCTCCTCACCTGGTCAGGTGGGGCAAGTACTGCCATCCCCATTTCACGGACGAAGAAACGAATGCTTGGAGCAGCCCACAGCCATGCCCAGCATCGCACAACCAGTATGTGGAAGAGCTGGGATTGGAACCCCCGCCCTCTGACATTGAGGTTCTCTGGGGTTTTCCAAAGCAGAGATGACAGCAATCAAGACTTAGAGAGAATTAAGGCAACCAGCCCCATGGAAAGTAGGCAGCGGGACGTGAGAATTGTCTGCAAAAGCGTGAAAGGCTTCAGACTGATTTTTAAGGCCAGAATACCAAGAACCAACTGGAAGTTGGAGGAATGAATATTTAGGTTCAATAGAAGGAAGACATTTTAGGTAATTAGAGCATTCCAAAGGTGGCACACTCTCCCCCTTTGTCTTAGGCACCAACTCCTTCTGCCTTGTACGGAGCGATTCTTTCAGATCTCATTTCCTCTGTTGGAATAAGGCATTCTGGGGGACAGGCTCGCCTCCCTTTGAGTTTTGCCTCCTCCAACCTGTGTGCGTACAGTCCATCCTCAATAAGTATTTGGGAGTCCCCATGGTTGGAGGCATCAGTCAGAATCTGGGGGATGCTCTAAGGTGTGGCTGAGAGCCTGGGCTCTGGAGCAGAGGGCAGTAGGTTTGAATCCCAGTTCTGCTGCTTGGAGAGCTGGCTTAGAATTTCTGATACTCGTTTTTCTCAACTGTAAAATGGAATTAATAATACCAACCATTAAAACTGTAAGGATCAAATGACATCCTGTATATGACCAGCAGAGTGCAGAGCACGTGAAAAGCTAATAATGCGGCTTTTTGATGATGTGTATACTTGACTGGCTGCATCACAGGCTAGAGAAATGGGGCAGGTTCCCACCAATGTCCCTGCAATTTGACAGCATATGATTCTATTCTATGAGCATCAAAGGAGCTGAGTAGAAACCCGGAAGCAGATTGACTCAACGGAGGAAACTGGGTTCAAAATAAACAGAACCCCGATTCAGAGTCTCCAGGTACTTGAACTAGGACTTTTCCTACCTTGCCCTGCCTGCCGCCCTCTTAGGCAAGCCCCCAGGCCTGGGATTGGGACCCGGTCCTAGAGAACCTGGGCATCATTATCCCTGGGAAAGGTACCAAGAGTCCCCAGACAGCGCAGACCACACTGGAAGCCCAGCCTCAGGCAGGAACAGGGTCCCAAAGTTCTGATTTGGCGTCACCTGCCCTAACCTTGAGCCCTTCACTGGCCCAAGCCTCTAAACCAGTAGATGTGGCCACCCCCAGAGGGTGTCTATGGCTTCTGAATACTGGGCACCCCAGGCTAGGACAGGCCCTTGGCAGCCCCTGGAGTAGTTCTTGGCCTCCAGCACTGCTGCTTCTCAAAGTTTCATAGTCCTTAGAGCTGGAAGGCACCTTAGAAGTCCCCAGAGCCAGTGGGTCTGGAATTCTGGGATCAAGAAGGTCTGGACTGGACCTGGAAATCTGCATATCAATAAAATAACCCCTCCCCCACTGCCCACCAGGAGAAACTGATTTGGCCCAGCTCCCTTGCCTTTGTGTTACACATGGAGAGGCGGAGCCCGAGGAGGGATTTGACTGGTCCAAGATGACATGCCGGAACTGGAAGAAAGCCTGGTTCTCTGGACCCTAGTACAGGGTGTTCTCCACCCCAGCTGCCTGTCAAGGCTCACTCCCCCCGAGGTGGTGAGGGGATGCTGACACAGAAGTCTTTCCTGAGTCTCTCCCCCATGCCACCCTCAGAGGTTGTGTCAATTACACGAGAGCCATTCACCCTCCTGGAAACGGCCAGTGAGAAGAATGAGATTGAAGAGTCTTGGACTTGCTGGGGGCCTCCCCAAGGCCAAGGCATGGCAGCAAGTTGGTATCCGGGACTAGATCCATCGAGGGTCACACAGGCACACATTTGGAAATAGCCATTACACTGGTGGGAAATTTTGGTCTGATTTACAATAACCTTTCTCTTCACCAGCACCCAGCACAGCACCTGGGCCGAATGATTCCAGCTGGGCATGTGGAATTAATGGATGAGGTTTAAAGCTGATTGGACTCAATCATCTCCAAGGCTACATGCCCATCACCTCGGTGGCAATGGGTGTGGAGACTCAGCAAAGCCTGGAGAATGAACACAGTAGGTGCTCATAAAAAAGCATGGCCAGGGAGGTCGAGCCAAGCGGAGGGAGGGGGTTAAGCTGGCAGCCGTGAATCAGACACCCCCATTCCTACCACAGGGGCCAGCTCCCACCAGGTCTCAGCCGCAGAGGGTCCGTGAACACAGTGGGTCTCCGTGACGGAGCTGGCGATGTGGGGATGTGAGCACGTGACTAGTATGTAACTGAGACTGCATGTGTGTGACTCTCTGTGGCTTGGGTGTGGCTCTGCGCTTTGCGCGGGGGCTGTGTGGCTGTGCGCTGCAAGTGACCGTAGTGTGGCTGTGTGTTCGTGTGACTATCTGTGTAGAAATGGACATGGCCTGCGCTGTGTGGTGCGTGCCTCTCGGAGGCTAGTTCCAGAGCTCTGGGTGTTGGGTGTGTGCGCCTCTGGGAGGAGACAGCTGTCGTGGGTGTATGTGACGATTTGGGACTCTGTGATGTCTCGAGTGTGCCTTCCAGTCTGGCTCTGTGATGGTGCACGTCTATGCCGGGTGGGTTACATGCCTTCAACTGTGTGTCACTGTGTGTCCCTCGGGGACTCAGCTGTGTCACTGTGTGTGACTGGGACTGTGTGTGAGACAGCATGCCCCGCAAACCACATTTCTTGGGCGGCTTTGATGTGCTTGAGTTTCTAGGGGCCGTAAGGACGCCGGCCTCACTCTTGAGGACTTCAAAAGATGGCTGTCCTTTCTGCCCAGCTGGGGAACAACCCATTTCCCCCTCACCCTTACCCTCTCCTCCGCCTGGAGGAGGGCCCTGTTTGTTTTCCTATTTTTACTGCCTAGGATGAGTTCATGGCCACAACTGACTCACCACTCTTTCCAAGAGACTTGGGGAAGGAAATAGGGGTTGCTTGCTTGGGGCCTCTGCCCACTAGCCCAGGGACTTTCAGAGCAGGGCCAAGGGGGACATCTGGGTCCATTGTGGCTGTGTGGGCACCTCGAGCCATTCACCATCCCCAAACCTGGAAGGTCAAGGAGTGTTCTTTCTAGGTCATTGTCCAGAACCCAGTCTCCTACCGCAACTGAGAGGCCTCTCTCCTTATCTAAAAGTTCTCCCCTCCCTTTGACAAGGTTAACTGAAAAGTAAGCTGGAGCTTTGGAGGGGCCTTTGACATCTCCCCTGGATCCGTGTCACTGCAGGTAATCCACGCCTGGTCCAGTTCAAGCAGCAGCTAGGGTGCCTGGGCTCAGCAACACTGTTTGGGCGCCCCCTATGGGCAGAGGCTGCCCAGGCTGAAGATGGCCGAGCTAGAGGCCTGCACAATTTGATGGGAGAGACACAGTTGCTGTCCGGAAGCTCTCAGTCTTATGGGGGAGTCAGAACCCTCCAATACACAGGCTCTAAGACAAAGGACAAAGACGATTCGAGCTCTTACTCCCTAGGCTGGGAGGAGAGTGATGTTCTGAGTCTGACGTAGAATCAGAGACGGCTTCTGGGAGGGGCTACGGGGACGTGGTGCAGGTTGGGAGGGAGAGCGAGTCCTGGAGGCTGGACAACTGGGAGGACTGGGGTGGAACAAATGCAGGAGGTGAGGTGGCATAATCCTCATGTGAGATGATGAGGGGGACTTGGGCTGGAACCTGTCCACGTGGCAGGGGAACTCTGTGGATAGGAAGTCCCCTCTGGTATCTACCTGGTGTCCCTCCTGCTGCAGCCTGCATATAGCACCCGAGGCTGGTTGCCCAGGAAGGAGCTCAGAGGCTGGACCTCACCCCCTTCCCCTGCTCTAGCCTGGGGAGCCAACACTCCAACCGTACTCCCGGCCAGCTTGCCCAGCCTTCAGGCTCTCCTGCCCCCACATGCCCCTGCCAGGCTCTTACCAGCCATGGCTGAAGCCATGAGAGCTTCCCTCCATCCCTGCCCTCCTGGCCCTCTGCCTTGGAGGCTCCTTCTAGCTCCTGTGACTGGCTCACTCAACAGAACCTATCCCTCCACTCTTCTGACCCTGGCCTGAAACTGTCCCCTTTAGGGGTGTTTGGGCCACCCTCCTAGAGGAATTGAGAAGAGCGTCAGACTAAGGAGTCAGGGGGCCGGGCTTTAGGGGACTCACTGGGCAAGGCATTTAACCTCAGTTTCTCCACCTGCAAAATGGGGCTAATGGCGCCTGCCCTGCTGGGTTCCCAGGGTGGGTGGGGAAGGCGCCAGTGAGCTCATGGGTGTGAAGGCCCTGGTGAGCTGTAAATAGTCCAGTGCTTGTGGGAGGAAGGGAGGGAGGGAAGCTGTGTTATTCCAGCTGGGCCTGGCTGCCCGCATGGAGGGCTTGGTCAGTGGGGGCCTGGGGACTGTGAGGGTCTCTTGCCAAGTACTGGAAACCAGGGAATTCAAGCCCAGCACCCCAATGAGAGCTGGGGGTAAGTAAGGCTCCGCAAAGGCCACATCTGGGACAAGTGCTGGGGTGACAGCAGCAGGGACTGTGATATGAGAGCTTTGGGCAAGTCACTTGGACCAGTGACTCTGGAGAAACTGCTTTTGGGAAGATGGGTGAGAAACCTGAGGTCACCGGTGATGTCACTCTCAGCCTCCCTGACATCCCTGCCTCTGCGGGGAGGGGATGGAGACGCCATCTTCTCTGCCCCTCCGTCCTTAAGCTCTGGGGACAGGAGGCTGAGTATGTTAGCTAGCAGGGATGCAGGAGATTAGCTGTGGCTTTTTCTGATAAGGAAAATTCTCGAGCTGCAGCCAGCTTTTCTAGTACCTTTCTCTAGTCTATCAGAGAGATGTTTCAGACCCTCCTCTTCCAAAGGCAAACCAGGGCCTTCCCCCAGGTACCCTTGTCCCCTCCAACCCATCTGCCCGCTCTGTCCTTCTCCAGACTCACCTGGGCCTTCCCCCTCTGAACCTTTGAGCAGGCTACCCTCCCCCTTGGGAATGTCCTCCTCCAGAAAACACCCTTCTCAGCCTCAGATCAAGTCCTACCCTTGTCAATTTCTAGCCAGGTGACCCTGGTCGAGTCACCAAACCAAGTTGAACCTCAGTCTTGCCACCTGTAAAATGGGGCTAATACTATCTCCCAGGGTGGTGAGAATGAAAAGGTAACACATAAAGCCCTGAGCCAAGTTCCTGTCCCTGGTGAGAAGCTCAGCACTTCCACCGTTCCCAGAATCCCTCCCAGCACCTCAGCTTGCTTTATACTGATTTGCCTTATTTATTGCAAATCAAAAGACAGATGTTTCCTGAGCACTTACTATATGTTTAGCACCATAGCGCGCTCGGTTGGGGAGGGATCCAGGAAGGGTTCTCTGCCCACCTGGAAACAGTTGCCAGCCTGAGTGGGCAGCTGACATCCAAAGACGTGGAGTGTCCAACCACTCCGACAGTGCAGCTATCACGAGGCCAAGGGAGTAGCAGGTGTGTGCAGGAGACAGAATGGTCAGGGCAGGAGTGGTTCCGGGGGCTTCCTGGAGAAGGAGGTCCCGCGGGACAAGTACAGTAGACAGAGGGCGCAGCAGAAAGGTGATCGTGGTGTACTCACTGGGGACACAGGAGTAAAGAGAGAGTGTGGGAAATCTTGGGAGTGAAGGCTGCATTAAGAAGGTCATGCCAGAAGCTGGAGACCCTTAAGCCAACTCTTAAGGTGGAGGAACTTAGATCAGACAGAGTAGGAAACAGGGAGCAACAGCAGGGGAGTTCTTGAGCAGGGGAGGAAGGTTAGACGGGAAGGAGTGGGCCTCCCGTTTATTAAGCATCAGCTGTCTTCCAGATTGTTGCTAGGTGCTTATTGTCTGTTTTCGTACTTAATCCCCAAGCAACCTGGTGAGATATACATTGTTATCCCCATTTTATAGACAGGGAAACTGAGACTTGGAGAAGTTAAGCAACTTCCTCAAGGTCATAAAATTAAGGAGAAAGTGAGACAACTGACGTCTGCCTAACTCTAGAGTCCATGTGCTTCCTAGCCAAACCCAGTTTCCCCCAAAGAGGATGGGGGTCAGAACTGGGCAGGGTCCTTCTTCCTCTCCCTGCCCCCACCAAGCCCCTGGTGGAGTTTGTCTCGGAGACTGGGAGCGTTTGGGGCCAGTGTAGGTGAAGCTGCCTTGGTAGATTGATTTTCCAGCTGCTTATAGGGTGCAGAGGACATGGGACCACTGGTCTCTGGTCACCACATAAGGAGGAGGAGTCTGGAGGGCCAGGGGTGAGTGAGAGGCAGCGGTCAGAGGTGACTCTGGGTGTTTGGGCCTGCTTTCCTGGGAGAAGCGGGAGGCTGTTGACAGAACTGGGGAAGCCAGAGCGAGTTGCAGGAAGGATGAGGAGTCGGGTTTGCAACATGCTGAGCCTGATGCATTGGGTGAAGCAGAAACAGCCCCAGCTTTGGAGACCCAGGCTTAGAGCTCAGTGCAGAGGCCTGACCTTGAGGAATTGACAAGCACTGTTTTTTGTCCCCTCTAGACTGGGGATGCCCAGGGAGTAGGGACTGTGGGACCTCTTTCCTTGGTCTCCCCACTGGTCCTCAGAGTGGGGTCTGGGGGTCATTCTAGGGAGGCACCAAGTGGCAGCCCCACTTACATTGTCCCCTCCTCCCTCAGCCCTTGATGTGCCCTTTGAGGCCTGGGAGCCAAAGGACCAGCTCCCTCCGCTACACTCCTACCCGGCCCACTACCCTGGTCCTTGCTTGTACTGACCCCGCCAGCACTTGGGTTATCTCTATGTGTGTCTCTCTCTCCCCAGGTCACTCATTTCATTCAATAGATATCTCCTGAGTACCCACTCTGTCAGGCCTTGTGCTGGGCCTTAAGGACACAGCCATCCTCAGAAAGCTTACATTCCAGTGGGGGAGACAGACAATCACCAAGATATTAAAGAGAAATTCATTTCAGGTAGTAATCGTGCTGTGAGGAAGAAGAAAGCCGAGTTGTGGAGCTAGAGGAAACAGGGCTGCCAGGAGACACAGGGGCACTATCTTAAGTTAGATCATCTAGGAAGGCCTCTAGGAAGAGGTTTTTGTTTTAATACTTTTTTTTTAAAGTTTTCTTTTATTTATTTATTTATTCTTTGGCCGTGTTGGGTCTTTGTTGCTGCGCGCAGACTTTCTCTAGTTGCAGCACGCAGGGGCTATTCTTCATTGTGGTGCGCGGGCTTCTCATCGCGGTGGCTTCTCTTGTTGCGGAGCATGGGCTCTAGGCGCACGGGCTTCAGTAGTTGTGGCTCACGGGCTCAGTAGTTGTGGCTCAAGAGCTTAGTTGCTCCACGGCATGTGGGATCTTCCTGGAGCAGGGCTTGAACCCATGTCCCCTGCATTGGCAGGAGGATTCCTTTTTTTTTTTTTTTTTTTTTTTGCGGTACAAGGGCCTCTCACCGCTGTGGCCTCTCCCGTTGCGGAGCACAGGCTCCGGACGCACAGGCCCAGCGGCCATGGCTCACGGGCCCAGCCGCTCTGCAGCACGTGGGATCCTCCCGGACCGGGACACGAACCCGCACCCCCCGCATCGGCAGGCGGACTCCCAACCACTGCGCCACCAGGGAAGTCCCTAGGAAGAGGTCTTTTGAGCTCCGAATGACAAAAATAAAGAAAGGTGTAGGGAAGAGCATTCTAGTTGGAAGGAATGGCCAAGTACACCTGAGGCAGGTGTTTCTGTATGAGAAACAGCAAGAAGGCTGGTAACCCTGGAATGGAATGAATGAGGGGAAAGGGGAAGATGAAGCTCAGGAGGTGAGAAGGGTCCAGGTGGTGTAGGCCTTGTAGAATTTCCATATTATTTTGAACTAGATGAGAGGTCCTTGGAGGGTTTGAAGCAGGGAAAGGAGGTGCTCTGATCTGCGTTGATCAAGATCCCTTTGGATGAGCGGGTGAGTGCTGAGATCAGTCAGGGCCATTTCTCATCCTTCCCCTCTAGGATCTCGATGCCCCATAGCCCCCAGACACCTCTGCGTACCTGGACACGGCCCCAAGGAACATTCCAGAGGCGATGCTTTCATGTATTGCCTCATAATGAAAAAAGTTCTAGGACAGATTTTGGGAGACCCCAAGGGAGTGACTATCATAGAAGAACTGCCGCATTTGCCCTTTGGGGGTCCTTTTGTCCCCAGCCTGTATGAGGGTGCCTCTGGGTCAGGGGCTCCATGAGGAGGGGGGCTCCTGATCAGGGCCCACACTGATGCCCAGACAGAAATCTCAGGTCTGGACAAATTGAGTGAGGAGAGAAGGGAGGTGGGTGGTGGAACAAGTGGCCCAGCGAGTGGCCTTTGCCCTCTGCTCCCCCCTCAGATCCTGCTGGAATCCCTGGCTGCCCAACCAGGGGGGGATGGCCTCTGTCTGGGTGGGGCCTGTGGCATCTGGTGGCCTCCTGGGGATTAGCCCTGGGAATGGACGCCCAGCAGAATTGGGAAGGGACTGAGTCAGATCCGGAGAGCAGCGTGGGGTTGCCCGGCTGAGGTCACAGTCTGGTGGCTGGAGGTGGCTTCCAACCCAAGTCCTCCACCCCCAGCCGGTGCTTGTCCCAAGGGCCCTCCGACGTGCACCAGGCGCCTTCCTGACCTCAGTGTAGCACTCCTGGGACGCAGAAAGCTCAGAGCCAAGACCAGGCCGTTGCTGGGCTCCAATCTCCGTCCCACTGTGGGCCCAAATTGACAGAGGCATGACCCTGCCCTCAAGGAGTCCCCAGACACAGGAGAGCGGCATAGCCCTGCCCTCACAGAGCCCCCAGATTCAGGGGAGAGGCACGACCTTGCTGTCAAGAGCCCCCGGTCTGAGAGAAGACCGAAACCCACTTAAAGAACACAAAGATGGAGATCCAAAGGAAACTCCCCAACTGGATCAGAATGAGTGGAGGCAAGAAGACACACAGATGGCCAAGAAGCCCATGAAAAGCTTCTCAACATCACTAACTATTAGAGAAATGCAAATCAAAACTACAATGAGGTATCACCTCACACCAGTCAGAATGGGCATCATCAGAAAATCTACAAACAACAAATGCTGGAGAGGGTGTGGAGAAAAGGGAACCCTCTTGCACTGTTGGTGGGAATGTAAATTGATACAGCCACTGTGGAGAACAGTATGGAGGTTCCTTAAAAAACTAAAAATAGAATTACCATATGACCCAGCCATCCCACTACTGGGTATATACCCAGAGAAAACCATAATTCAAAAAGACACATGCACCCCAGTGTTCATTGCAGCGCTATTTACAATAGCCAGGACATGGAAGCAACCTACATGCCCATCGACAGATGAATGGATAAAGAAGATGTGGTACATATATACAATGGAATATTACTCAGCCATAAAAAGGAATGAAATTGGATCACTTGTAGAGATGTGGATGGACCTACAGACTGTCATACAGAAAGAGAAAAACAAATATTGTATATTAACGCATATATGTGGAATCTAAAAAATGGTACAGCTGAACCAGCAGAAATAGAGACACAGATGTAGAGAACAAACATATGGACACCAAGGGGGGAAAGCCGGGGGGGAGGGGATGAACTGGGAGACTGACATATATACACTGATATGTACAAAATAGATAACTAATAAGAAACTGCTGTATAAAAAAATTAATTAATTCAATTAAATTTTTAAAAAATTACTCAGTTGAAAAAAAAAAATGATGAGGTGAGTGAGGGTCGGGGAGAGAAGCACTGTGCACTCACAGCCTAGGCAGTTGCTGTCCTGACTTGAGGGCACGGGTCAGCTCACTCCTGGCTCCTTCACCCGAAGCTCAGTCCCTGATCCCCTCATACCCACAGTGCCCTGGACAGGGAGCTGGGCAAGGGTCAGGAGGCAGGGCAACAGACTGGCTGGGGAGGGGAGATTCCTGTCTCCTTCCGACTCCCTGAGGCCTTCCCGCCTGCAGCCTGGCCTGTGCACAGCCAGCACCCTCCTCCGTGGTTGTTGTACTTGGCTGTCTGCTATCTGGCCTGAGGGTGCCCCCCAGCCCCCCCGTACCTGCTCCCCCTCACCTTCCTGCTCAAGAACGGCAGCCAGAGGCCTGAGAGAGGAGGAAAGCCAGGGGCCAGAGCTGGGCTGGGGCATGGCTGAGTCCCCGAGCCCAAGAGGAGAATCAAGTGTCCCCTGGACAAAGCCTCACACTGGAAGGTTTCCTGCCTGAGACGGGCATCAGTGAGCCCCCAGCAGGTAAGACAGGACTTAGCCCCAGACTCAGAGACATAGAAGGTGGACTCTAGATTTAAGACCATGAAAATCAGAGGGTCCTCGGGAGAGATGTGGGTGAGCAGTGTTATAACAGTCCCAGCCATCTCCAAGTGTAACTGGCTGTGTTGGAAGGGAGTGAGCTACCCGTTAGGGAGGCATTCAAGTAGAGACTGCAGAAGTTAATCATCCTCTCCCTGAATACTCATAGACTACCTTCTGTAGATGGCTCAATCCAGGCAGTAAATGGGGAGGTGGGTGCTGAATCACATGGTAAAGTCCCTTCCAGCCAGGAGAGCCAAGGCAGTGTCAATCCGGGCAGGGTTCTCAGAGGACGCGGCAGACAAAAACTAAAGGGCTTCTAAGAGGGGCTGGGGAGTGGCCAGGCCTGAGGCCCTGGAGCCTGCTGAAGCCTGAGGGGAGCTGCTGCTAGACACCAGTCCCCGTCCCAGGAGGTATGCCGGCTTAGGTCCTGGGGGTACAGTGTGGGGAAGGGGAGCCAGACAGCTCCTTAGAAAGTGGCGGGCAGGTGAGCGGGGCTCCCCAGTGATAATTAAGGAACAAAGGTGCCGAGGAGCTGGGAGCCCGTGCGGGCCTCTGGAGCAGGCAGGCTAATGGGAGCCTGGAGGAGAGGTAATAACAAGCGGAGAACTGAGCAGACAGCCCGGCGTCACTACACCCACAAGCCACCCCCTCGCCCTCCTGCGCCAGAACAATAACTGAGCACCCAGCTGGGGGTGAAAACATATGGATAATACACAGGCAAGCTGTTCTGGGCAGGCGCTGCAATGAGGTGGCGGCCGGGGAAGTGCATCTCGGGGAGAGAGGGCCTGGGGGAAGCAGACAAGCCTGCCGGGGGGCCGGAGAGGTCAGGATGAGGGCAGGGATGGGGGCAGAGAACTTAGGCAGGTGGACATTGGCCTGGGGTGGGTGCCTGGGGAGAGATGCTTAAACTGATCACTGTCTCCCGCAACGATGCTCTGGTGACTCACCTCTTCAGATGCTGGAGGTGGCCAAGAGTGCCGGACTCAGAGACAGGAAGCCTGGGCCCTGGTTCTGCTTTGGACAGTATTGTAACCCTGGGCAAGGTTCTTAGATCCTGGGCTTCTGCACCTGTTGAAATGGAAACAAGAATATGTACCCCGCAGGGTGGTAGGACAGTTCAGTGGGCTGGTGTGCAGAAAAGCCCCTGGCTCATGGCGACCCTCTATACAGGTATCCCCAGACTAGATGGAAATCAGACTCTTACCTGGAGCCACACACCTGGTTAGTCCTCTACCTGAGCCTGCACACAAGCAAATGAGCAAAACTCACTCACAGAGCCTCACACAACAGTTGGACTTCCCCAGTCCTTCCGCCTGCATACGTGTATCCCTCCCCACGCCAGACACCCGTGTGTTATGCCTGTGACAGCAGAATCCCTGAACTCCCCTTTTCACACACTCTGACAGGGGCATGCAGCTCCCCAGCTGCACCCCCAAATAGAGGCCTGCAAACCACCCCAACCCCAAGCCATGCTGCAGGGCACGTTGCTGCTCACTGTACACAGCCCCCTCGATGGGTAGAGTGCTCAGCTAGTATGGACTCATGGCTGCCGAAGCGTGCGCACACACCCATACAGACTCCTGCACGTGCCTAAAACTTTGGAAACGAGGCCGAGATATTGTTGAGGTCAGCCCCTGATTCAAGAATAGAGACCATTCAACGCTCTCACAAGAGATGATTGTCTAGTCATTGGAGATTATTACCTGCACACATATTATATACGTGTCCTCACACGCACACTCCTCTGTTGGTGCATTTGGCTAGTACAGCAGTTGGTCTCCTCCCCTCCACATCCCTCCTTATTCCCATCTGGTCCAGCATAACGCTGTCTGATTCATCTTCCCAAAACTCAGCTTTCCCTGTGTCTCTCCATTGCTCCAGACACGCTACACGGTTCCCCACTGCCCTCTAAGATGAAGTCCAAGTGCTTCATCTTCCCTCTTGTTTTTCAGTGGCTTCCTCAGCTTCACTGGACACCTTAGAAGACACCAGTACTAGAATTCTTCGAAGAATTCAGTCTGTGAACCCCCTTTACAAGTTGTTGTCAAGCCTTCCTTTGTGGTTGCAGTGAGGAAAACTCACTACCTTCTGAGCTAGCCCATTTCATTCCATTACAGACAAGCTGTAGTTATTTGAGCTTAATGTAGTGAAGGCAACCCAGCCCAGGTCAGCTTCTGCTGCCTCCTGGAAGTTTTCTGTAGCCTCTTGCTCCGAGGTTCTCCCTTGTGCATCCCCTGCCTTCATGCTGGCTGTTGTTTCATGCCTTCTTTTCTTTGCGTCTTGGGCACAAGGTACTTGAAATCGCATAGATGCTCAGTAATTGGGCACCCGTTCGATAGCACGTGCCCACGTGCACACCCATGTTCAGCTGAACATGTGCCTACGTGTGTGCAGGCCTGTCCCCGTGCATTCTGGGTACGCACAGCACAAAGACTGCAAGTTCTGACACAGGTGGGCATCAGAGATCATTTCAGGAGGCTCCACTGGCCTGAGATTCAGACGCTCCAAATTCTCCACTTCTGTTCCCATCTCCCTCCAGGAGAGTGAGCATAGCTGAAGGAGGGATCAGAGGTCCCTTATCTACGCTCCTGGAGCCCCCAAACTGTCACAGCACCAATTAGTTTTGTGACGTAATTGCAGCCACGCTCCTACTCTCTGACTCCCTCCCTGCGTTATTTTTCTCCACAGCACACGTCCCCTTCTACAGGCTATATCACTTGCTTATTTCTTTCAACTACTTTCTGTCTCCCTTTTCTAGAACGTGAGCTCCTTAAGGGCAGGGATTTGGGACTGTTCTGTTCATTTCTGTATCCCCAGCCTAGAATAGACCCTGGCGCACGGGAATCATCATCTGTTGAATGAATGAAGGTAACAGGTTTCTTCTCCGTCACCAGCCCTGGACAGTCAGCTCCAGGGCGGCAGAGTCCATGCCTGGACCTGTGTGCTCAGTGTCCAGTGCAGTATCAGGTGCACACGACGAGCTCAAGTCCATGCCTGTTGGCCGAATGAACAGGGGTCATCAGCAGAGTTCCTGTCCGTTCACGGCACATCCAGAGACACCTGCCAGCGCAGCCATGGTGGGATGGGCGAGAGGACCAAGGCTAAGAGGAGGAAACCGGTTCCTTCTGTGGTGGGTCTGCATACACCCAGCTCCCGACAGCCTCGCTGGCTGACCAGCCTGCAGTCTTGGGATGTGGACAGATGGGGAGGGGTCATGGCAGGGTTCTCAGGGGTTCCAGGAGAAGCAGGAGGAGTCGATGGCCGTGGCTAGAGGGACTGGAGATAGGGTGGAACGGCTCGGCTTTGTGTCCTTCTCACGGGCTGTGGAGTCAGCCCCTTTGTCACTTTCCAATAGTGTGCTGTTGGGCCTCACTCAGCCTCTCTGACCTCGGTTCTTCCAGCTGAAAAATAATAATAGTACTTGCTTGTAAGCGGAGCCACTGGTACAGAGCAAGCACTGAAATGTTATCTGTTATTGTTCTGAGGATGCTGATGGCAAAGGATCATGATGATGAAAAAATTAAATAGGTAAAACAAGGGACCCAGCCTCTCACTTCCTAGTGCTGGGGGTTGTCTCAGACTCCTCTTCCGGCTGTTGGGTTAAAGGGATCAGGATCCCAGGGGTCTGAGCCTTAGGGGAGCTGGAGGCTAGATAGAGGCTCAGGGACCCAGAGAAGAGACGGCTGGGCCCCGGGAGGCAAGACCCAGGGAGGCCAGGCTCTCCAGTCCATGGGAGAAAGGGGAACTGAGGCGGAGCTGAGCCCTTACTGCTCTGCGTCACGCACCAGCAGGGGTGGGGCGGGGCACAGAGGATGGCAGCGTCAGGAGATCCTCCCACGGGGCCTGCTACCATGCTGGGGACATGGGACATGGGCTCCATCGGCTCTGGGCAGAGAACATCCTTGTCCTGGAGGTCCCAGGGATAGTGAGAGAGCCCCCTGGGCGAGGAGTTGGGAGACCCAATCTTCAGCCCAGACCCTGCCTCTCACTCACCATGGGACAAGTCACTCCCCCTCTCTGAGCCTCAGTTTCCTCCTCTGTCAAATGGGAGGATGGACTGGATGGTCTCTAATGCCTCCCTGTTGGACAGGCTGTGGTTCTCTAGGGAAAGTGAGGTGAAGCACATCAGCACGGTGCCTGGCACGTAGTAGGTGCTCAATAAATATTGGGGCTCCAACACGTTTGAAGCCGTCCTCTGAGGAGACTGAAGGCAGGGCTCCCCTCATACTCCACTTGCCCCCCCACCACCAACTTCTGCCAACAAGACAATCCTCCCCCAGGGAGCCAGAGACGATGATGAAGCTATCAGTCAGCCTCCTTGGCTGGCCCTGCCTCTTTCCAGCCTCCATCCTACCTCCCATTCTGGCTACCTCCCAGCTTCCTGCCTCCCCTTTCCCTCGCTCACCCCATAGCTACAGGGCAGCTGACAGGAGTCGGGGGGCGGCGATGGGGCTTCCTGCCAACCTCCTCACAGGCCTTGACTCTCTGGGTCCTACTCAGGCAGTTGAGACCTGGGCAAAGACCAAGTTCTCAGCTAGTTGTCCCTAGAACTTCTAGTTTTTCCAGGGTCCAAGTCCTATAGACTTCAGAGGTATCAAAGCCTCCATGGTCCCAGCACTGAATCAGAACTGAGCTCTGATCTCCGTTCCACCTTGGCCACTGCCTACTGCCGGAGCTCCGCCCCTCCCTGCCTGTGAGAAGGTCCTGCTCCATGGGGGAGGCAGCCTACAAGCCTCACCTCATGGTGGAAGAAGCGCCTTAATAGATGCTTCCAAACAGACTGGGGCATCCGCAAGGGCACCCATCTGCCTGCTGGGGCCAGGGGCGGGCACGTGTGGGCTAAGACTAAAAGTATGGGTGGGCAAGGGGAGGAGAGGTCATCTCAGGCACGGCGCAGGCACAGCGTGTTCTGGGAACCACCCCCCGACCAGGGCCGCGGGAAGACATCCAGCAGATGGGACTGGAAGAGTAGGCAGAGGCCAAGTTGCGGAGGCCTCTGTGGGCCAGGCCGAGGAGACCAGCAGGAAGTGGGCAGCGATGAAGCTGGCCACCCCAAGATGTGCAGGGCCCAGGACAAGGGTCCAAATGGAGGCCCACAAATCGAGATAGAAAACTGCTAAATGAAATATGTTCCTCTTGCCTTCCTTGACAATAAGCCTTCATAACAATACAAACTTTAAATGTGCATAAAGCCGCGGATTTTACACGGATGAATATTAATTGACTAAAATATTCTAATACAACAGTTAAAATTAAAAGGCAAAATACAAATTATAGCTAATGAACATCAAGACAGTAAATCAGAATTATTGATGTAAATCTAAATGTTTAAAATTTTGTAAACATAACTATGTATGAGGAGATATTTTTATAAAATATAATGCTTTGTAATTCCAGTTTTCAATGCCCATCGAATTGCCAATACAAAGATTCGCTGTCAGATTTCATGTACGGTGCATCTAGACTTACATTTATACAAATTGTTATATGAGTTATTTAGTAGAGTAAAATGTTTCTCACTTGCAATGTGCATCTATCTTGAATACTATGCTAATTTGTGTGTACTTCGGAACTCGAGGGGAAGCAGGAACACGGATCCTTGATACACCAGGAGATTTTATTATATAAGAATCCATTGAAAACAAAAGAAAGAATCCATTGCATTATTCTTGAATTTTTTTAAATAACCTATTACATGTATGCCTGCTGGGAGGAAGGATTTAACAAGTATATCCACTTATTTTTTATTTCACCCCAAAGCAATTGTACAGTGTTCATTGATGTCACTGGCAGAGGCACACTGGGATGGCAAACAGACACAGTTGCCTTTTATTCTTTTTTTTAATCACTTTTTTTTTTTTTTTTTTTTTGTGGTACACGGGCCTCCCACTGCCGTGGCCTCTCCCGCCGCGGAGCACCGGCTCCGGACGCGCAGGCCCAGCGGCCATGGCTCACGGGCCCAGCCACTCCGCGGCATGCGGGATCCTCCCGGACTGGGGCACAAACCCGCGTCCCCCGCACCGGCAGGCGGACTCTCAACCACTGCGCCACCAGGGAAGCCCCGACACAGTTGCTTTTTGTTTCACGAACTTAGAGCAAGTCCATCCCGGCATGATCAGTGTTAACCACAAGAGCAGATGTTTAAAGTTCTGGCTTATGCCCTGCAGCACTCAGTACCAGATCCTGCATGACCTAGGCATCCAAGGGTGCTTCAACAAATGTAGCGCCAGTGCTGTATTCACGTTTTGAGGGGCCTGGAGAAGGGGGCCCTCTTGATAGTTGTAAGGGCCATATTGCATTGAAGGGTGTTGAGCAGAGACGTGACATGGTTAGACCCTCACGATAGCAAGACCACCATGGAAGCTCTGGGGAATGGACTGGAGGGAAATGAGGAGTCTGGGGGACTTTTAGGGGGGACAGTTGAAGTAATTTCTGCGTGAGAAAAGATGGAATCCTGTACAGAGATGTGGGTGAGGGTATAGGATGGTGAAGAAAGGTTAAGAGAGATATTTAGGAAGCAAGAAGGTTTTTTCTGCTTTTCTCTACGATCTCTAGAACCTTCTTACCAAGGTGGAGTAGGGGGACACCGGACAAATAATCATACAGCTAAAGTAAGAGAAATTCAGAATCAAGGGCAAAAGGTGACCAAGATGGACCCAGTCCTGAGCCGTTTGATGTCCTCCAGCAGTTAGTTGGTGACGAACCGGAGGCCGAGGCTAGCCGATGGTCCCCATGGAGCGCAGTGCCTGTAAACGTGCAAAGAGGTGGGTCGGAGTTAGAGTTCAGGAAGCACTGCTCAGGATGGGCGCAAGGGGAAGAAAGGCTGGGGCCAGGGAGGAGCATCCCCAGGCAGGGCCTGCTTGGTTTGGGGCCGAGGGCGTGGAGGCATCAGGCTGGACAACATAACCTCATAGGGAAGCCTTCAAACTCCAGGCTCTCTGCCCTGATCCCAAGGGCTAAGACTCCGCCTGCGTCCTCCGCACTCCACCATGTCTACACCTGGCAGCCTTCGCAGAGGGTTATCTCCCCTCCCCCCACCCCACGTCTCCAGACGCCTGTCCCTCTGCCAATAGCCCCACTCCTGGCCTTTCATCTCATGCCACAGCAGCTGGCCACGATGCTGCAATCCCCCACCCCACCAGGCTGTCCAGCTCCACAGCTTCTCCCGGGCTTGGGGCCCACAGGGCCGGAGACCCAGGTCTCCCAGGGCTGTAGCTTCCTGCTGTAGACCCTGCCCAGTGTGGCCAAGGGGGCCTGCCCCTTCTCACCCTGTAAGCGTGAGCACATGCCTGAGGCACATCCTGACTGCCCTCTCCTCCCCCGGCAACCTCCCCTCCATCAGGCCTCCCCCCAAAAACTTCCTGTCTCCAGGGCCCTTGTCCTGCCCCATCCTCTCTGACTTGAAGGACCGGGAAGCCAGAGGAGGCCGTGAGACTGCGGGAAAAGGCTCGACAATGGGAAGAACAGATGTTGGAAGGATAACTGCCATTTTTTTCACCCAAATCTTCTTCTTTTCCTGAGACTGGTGGAGGCAGGCACAGCGCTGAGGCAGGGAGACGGGTGAACTGACCGGTGGCAGGTCAGGACGGTCAGCTCCTCAGGTGATTGGCTGCCACTGCAGGCATCGGCCCCCTTCCAGCCCCAGCCCCATCCGTTCCAGGACCTTGGGGGAAAGTACGGGGTGAGGACACCCAGCATAGGTGGGCTAGGATAAGTCCTCTGTGGTACTGGTGGGTAGCAGCCTGCCAGGAGGCTGGGAGGGAAGCAGGAGATGCCTTGATGGGGGCAGGTAGGCTGACATAATAGGTCCAAGTCTCTGGGTGAGACTGAAAAGCTTGGGATACGGCCTCCTCCTCTGGCTGGGGCGAGTTGAGGCCAAGGCACATCTTGGTCATCAGAAAAGAACAGAAGCTACATCTGGCAGAGGGAGAGCAGAGACTTTGTCCAGAATCCCCCCTCTCCCAGCCTTGAGCACCCTCTGGGCAGTCAGGTGGGCCTGGCCTGAGCTCTATGGGCCACGGTCATCCAGGAGCCAGGCCAGGATGTGTGGGTGCCTCCTGCACAGGCTGGGGGGGCCCTGAGGTCAAACACTGGGTCTTCTGTACCTTCCTACCTGGTCCCCCACAGTATTGGGGGCCACTGCCCACGGCCAATTACATCCAGGTGACTTTCCCGAAGCCTGCTTCGCCTCTTCCTTAACAGCCTCATTACCTGCTGTTTCCTGATTTCCAGGAGCTGGGCAGGGAGCAGCAGGGTGTGGGGAGCTCTGTCAACCCCCCGACTGTTGGCCAGTCGCGTTGATCGGACAGTGAGAGGAAGGCGCCCGCCTGCGGGCTAGGAGCTCCTCAAAGACGCCCAGAAGCAGCAAGGCTTGAGCAGAGCTTCCAGGGACAGGCAGGAATTGGAGAGAAGAGCATTCACTGCAGCAGGGGACAGGGGTAGGCAAGAACCACTGTCCTCACACCACTCAGAGGATGAGGGCGAGCAGTGTGCTGACCGCCAGAGCTAAGACCCACTGTCTGTTGAGAAGGGGCAGGAAGAAAGTGCTTGTGCCCAAAGCGGGCAGAAGAATTACCCTTGGAGGGAGGGGGTGAAGGGACACCATTATTTTACTGTTTATTTTCTAACACTGTTGCAAGTCATGCAAGAATGCACTCATCTATTACTCGTGGAATTAAAAAAATATAATAAACGGTGAAGTCTGAAAAAAGTGTTGGGTTTAGTTAACAGAAATGTACCAGTGTTTAATTCTTCACTGCGACAAAGTTACCCGAGTGACATAGGTTGTTAACAACAAGAGGAACGGGGTGTATGAGAACTTTTTGTTTTATCTTTGCAACTTTTCTATACATCTAAAATTATTCTCAAACAAACCAAAAAAAATAGGTGTTAAAAATATAATAAAGGGCTTCCCTGGTGGCGCAGTGGTTGAGAGTCCACCTGCCGATGCAGGGGATGCGGGTTCGTGGCCCGGTCCAGGAGGATCCCACATGCCGCGGAGCGGCTGGGCCCGTGAGCCATGGCCGCTGGGCCTGCGCGTCCGGAGCCTGTGCTCCGCAACGGGAGAGGCCACAGCAGTGAGAGGCCCGCGTACCGCAAAAAAATAAATAAATAAAGACCAAAAAGAAAAAAAAAAGCCTCGCTTAGACAAAGTGCTGTCACTAAGAAAGTCCATTTGTCACCCGGCCACACTGGTGGTCGACACTGGCATGACTGGAAGGCGGTGGGGCGGGGCGGGGCCGGTGGGGGGGAGGGGGCCGACTGCGGGAGAGGTCTGGGGTCGTTTCACAGAGCACAGCTGGTTGGGGAGGCTCTGAATGCTTGACCAGTGGGCGTCAGGAAGGTTTGTCTCGATGGGTCAAGGAACTTCTAGATTAATGGCAAGCCAGACAGATGGGTTATGGTGGCAAAATACAGAAGCTGTGGGAGCATGAAAAGAAACTCTTGGAAGGAGGTAACATCTCATGCCTAAAGGGTAAGTGGGAGATAGGGGGAGAGGGCAGGAGAGCTTTCTAAACAGAGCGCGTGTGGCTCCTGGCTGGGCTGTGCGGGGGAGGGGAATGGCAGCTCAGGGCCGCAGCCAGGATGTGGAGTCCAGTCTGGAGTCCAGACTCCTTACTCACTGTGTCCCTGGGCAAGTCACTTAAACTCTTGGGGCCTCAGTTCCCTCATCCATAATATGGAAATTATCATTCTATCTGCCCTGCCTGCCTCCCGGAGTCATCGTGTTGTAAGCATCACATGAGACACTCCTGTGGAGAGGCCTGGAGTGGAGCCGTCACTGCAGAAAAAGGAGCATTGAGTCCACAGTGAGTGGAAGGGTGGCCAGCAGCCCCTCTCCGCCAGCACTGAAGTCAGTCTAGCCACACTCAGCCCTGGATGCAGGCCTTGGAGGAGCTCCCCCCACCCCCGCAGGACCTTCCCCAAGAGTGGGTGTCCTCCCCATGCTTGCTGGGGACAGATGCCAGCCCTCCGCGGGGCCCTGCGCAGGAGATAGCCGGAGTCTCCCACGGTGGGCGGGGGCGGGCAGCGGGGGCCTGGGCAAGCGGGCCGCCGGGGCTGGGAGGACGCTGAGGTGGAGATGGAGGTATCTGTGAGGGCCCAAGCCCAGGGGGGAGAAAATTCTTGCTGGAGCTGTATAATTAAAATCCTATTAAGCGGCGCCTGGCAGTCTCCCATCAACCCCCACAGAGGCTCCACGCTGAACCCTCGGAGCAGCTGCGGCACCCTGCTCTCTGGGCACCGGCTGGGGCTGGCTCCGTGCGGGGAGAGCTGAGGGCCAGGTTACGGCTGGCCTTGGGCAGAGCCAGGGTGGGCCAGGATGGGCACAGGGGAGGGGGAGTGCGGTCAGGGCTCTGGGCCAGGCCTGCCTCTGGGCCCCTGCATCTCCGCCATCCTTGAGGACTCAGCGTCCCCCCTCCACCCCCTCAGCCCCTCCGCCTGGGACCAAGGGAACATCTTCCTGGCTCCCCATTCTCCCTCCTTCTCTTCATTCCTAGGCTCTCTGCTTTTCCCTGGGTAGCTCCTTGGATCTGTCCTCCCTCAGCTCCATCCTTCTCAGCTCAGGGTTCTCATCCCCCCGGCGCTCTCCCCTCCTAAGCTGATCGCCTGTCTGAGGCAACCTCCCTTTCTCCTATCCTCCTGTTCCAGGCTCCTTTTTTCCATGCAGTCTGCCGGGATTCCCGACCCAAGTTCTATCTACCCTTTTCTCTGTGCCCTAGCCCTTCAATATTCATTTTATCTACACTCTGCTGTCTTTCCCTGCCTCTATATCCTGAGTACATTGGTGTCTTACCTCCCCCATCAGACTGATTACTGTCTCTCCCATTCACTCTGGAGGGCTCCCTGCAAGCAGAATGCAAACCCTGTGAGTTTGATATGCTCAGGGATTGATTGTTCTCCCTTCAGGAGGGGCTCCAGCCAGAGAGCCATGGTGTCCGGTCAAAGCAACAGAGTCCTGGGCAAGAGGAGAGGGGCTCGGACCTCGGGGCTCCCCACCCATCCCTTCTGAGTGGCCTAGAGAAGAGGTCCTTAAGCAGGGCCAGTGAAATGGGGGTGGGGGTATGGGATGGGGAACCCGGCTGGGCCCGGCCTCCTCCCCTGAAGAATGCATCCCAGCACCTTTCCAGACCCACGCCTCTAGTTGCAGAGCCTGCCCTTAGCTTCCCCCCTTGGGCCACCAGTGGGAGTGAATGCTCTAAGCCCCTCAGAGGGGGTGGGGGCCTGAAGTAACCCGATCTCCCAGCCCTCCCCCAGGTGCCAGCCCTGGATGACCTTGAGAAGACGCAGGTGGCCTGGAATGCCAGCTGTTGGAGGTGGGCCCTGTGTGCCCCATGTTTCCTGGACTCCCTCCTGGATCACAAGGCTGGAGACGTTCTGAGTGGTCCCCTGCCACCACGCTAGGCCGCTCTCACCAGGCTTCCCCTGATTCTCCAAGACCTCTAGGGCAGAGGATTTCACTCCCTTCAGAACCCCCTTTGGATCCCAAAGGAATGGCAGGACCAGAGCATGCGGCCCTTTGACCTTCCCAGCTGAGTTCTGAGTCTTCCACAGGCAGGTCTCTGGCTCCTTTTGAACTCAGCTCCTCTTCCAGTCTGAGAGGAGGTAACACAGGAAAGGGAGAGCCCCCCACCCAGCCCCCTCCCTCCACGTCCTACCTCTAAACCTCTCAGCCTAGGAGTCAAAGGTTCAAGTCCGAGCCCTGCCACCAACCGGCTGTACGACCTTGGGCGGTCGTCACTCCCCCCGCCACCGACCCCAACCCCATTTCAGCCTCTTGATGAATCTAGGGATGTAGACATTGCCTCACGTCCCTCCCTGATTCTGCCTATCACTCCCCCGCCTCAGTCAGCCCCTCCCCATACGCTCCCCTCCTGCCTCCCCCTTCCCACAAGGTACCCACCCAGCTCCTCTTCTCAGCCCTTTCACTTCAACAAGCATTTATGGCGCACAGGCTATATCACAGGCCCTGTGCCAGGTGATGCGGTCACAGAGACAAGACATGGTCTCTGCCCATTGCACCCACCCCTTGTTCATGTCATTTAGGAGAAAGATGAAACCAGACACTGAAGCAAAGGCAGGTCAACAGAAAAACACAGACACTGTTAGATGCTCCATGAGGCTTTATGCAAACGAGCATGCAAATGAATGAAAGAAGGACGGGGTAGTGGGCGGGACCAAATGAGTGTCTGAGCATAGATTCTGATGCAATGTTCTAACTGGACGGGACATTGGAGATGATATGGTGAAAGGGAGGCCCAGGGAGGGGAAATGCCTCAACTGAAGGCCTGTGGCACACAGGTTGGCATCGGGACCAGGGCCAGAGCTCTGTGCACCAGCCCAAATGGAAGAAGCTGGGCCTTCAGAGGGGAAGTCTCTGAATT
This sequence comes from Pseudorca crassidens, assembly GCF_039906515.1. Classification (NCBI taxonomy): domain Eukaryota; kingdom Metazoa; phylum Chordata; class Mammalia; order Artiodactyla; family Delphinidae; genus Pseudorca; species Pseudorca crassidens. The sequence continues at coordinate 40,483,131 of NC_090314.1, forward strand.
CGCCCAAGTCTCTTCATGAGACTCAGCCTCTGACACATCTTCACCCAAGCCAGCCCATCAGTGCCGGAGAAGCTGGTCCCTGCCTTAAAGGTCTCATATTCTAGGAAGGGAGGTGGGCAGTAGCCCGCTGACAGTAATCTAAGGCACGTAAGCTCTGTCCCAGGGAAAGCTTGAGCTTCTGCTGATGAGGGCCGAGGAGGGAGAGGGGAGGGGACACAGAGGTTGGAAGCAGGCCCACTGTGGACCCCACCCTTGATTTACCCGCAGCAGGTCTGTTTAACTGTTGTCTCCCGAGTTGTCCTTCTATGCAGGTTTGGACAAGGTGGAATCCCTTACCCCTGTCAAAGCCACTGTCCAGGTCCAAGCCCTTCATTTGAAAACAGAGGAGACTGAGCTCAGTAAAGGGCTGTGACACACCCACTGAGACTCACAGAGCCAGGTGCCCTGACCTCTCTCCTCTCCAAGTCACATTCTCTGGCCCTCGCCACTGACAAGGAGTCACCAGGCCAAAAGGACCCTGAGGAGACACGTCTTGTGCTGGGAAGGTCTGTTAGGAAGACAGGGTGGGGACAGATGGGAGGAGTGGGGAGCCAGGCTCTTCGATTCTGGCTCCTTCTGCTTTCTGACTCTGCCCCTCCCCACAGTTTCCCCACGAGACCTCAGCTGAGACCCTCACAGCTGCAGGGGCGAAGGCTCAGCCCGGGGCAGCCGCACGCCTGGTCCAAAGCTGTGGTGACGTCACCTCTAGTTTTGCTGGACGTGGTACTTCCCACGATGACAGACAAAGTCCACGGGCCTTTCATTCCGTGGTGAGGACAGTGTGGAGGGGGGAGCCTGTGGAGTAGCTACCAAAGGCAGCCCCCTTCCCACCCCACAGAAGGATCCGGGGTACCGGACAGGGCCGAATGCCAGCTCCTGTGATAGTTAGGCCCTTCTCTCATAGTGCTCTCATCCACAACAGCACAAAGTTCTTCCTGAAGTCTGCCCTCCATCTCTCTTGCTGCAATTTAAACCCCTGTGCATTCCTGGAGTCATCAGCACTGAAAAACTCAGCTAGTGAGTAGCTAAGTATTTATCTTCTGCCATAGGCCCAGCATGCCGTCTGTCCACAGGAGCCATGCAAGGAATTTACCATAAATCCCAGCGCTTGAGAAGCTTACAGCTTTGTGAGCAACACGCTCCCCCCACACAGCCTCCACACTTCCATCCACGCCCCACTCCCGGCCTTCGCTTTTCCGTCAGGAGCCCTGATTTCCTGAACGGCATTCTCCAGTCTCTGCTCTTCCCTCTGTGCTGTGTGATCCCAGTTGGACAAATCACTCTGCTCTCTGGACCTCAGTCTCCCCGTCTATAAAAAGGAGGGCCTTTTCCCCCTTTTGTTGGGGGTGTCTCAAAGATGTCACAGCCCACTCAGCCCCAGTTGGCCGAGTCAAATGGGGTCCAGGAGCTGGCTGTGCTCCCAGACCACAGAGGGAGCCTCTGCCTTCCCCAGGAGGGCTGAGATGCAGGCTTTCTCTCTCATCCCTGAGGGCAGGACCATCCTCGCTGACAGCATCAGCTCGGTGCCCTCTGAAGTCCTGCCAGTGTCAGCACTCTGCCCCTCCGCACCCCACCTCATCCCACCCAGCCTCACCCAGCCAGCTCCACTCAGGCTGACAGCATCACCGGCCTCTTCCCATAGCGGGGGCTTCCGGCAAGCTGATGAGCAGGAAGGGGGGTCCCTCTACTCCCTAAGTCCTATTACCTGAAGTACCACCGCCCTGACTCTATACTAATTGGGGGGCTCACTTGCATTTTGCCTTTGTGAGATTTCAGAGAGGCTTCCTGCCCACCCCATCCCAGGGGCTCCACAGCTGTCTGCTCAAACCCACAGCTGGCTTCAGGGGAAGGAGAGCAGGGCTGGGGGAAAGGCAGGAAGTGGGAGCTAGAATGGGCACTGGGCCACCGGCTTCTCCAAGGAAGGGGAGTCTTGGCAAGGTCCCCAGACCTTGTGCCAGTCTTGACACAAGGGCCAGGGTGGGGATGGAGGGGGTGACGTCCTCCACCTCCCCAGTCTCAGTTTCCTCATCTGTAAACTGGGGCTAATGACACTTAACAAGCGAGGGGGGTGGGGGCATATAATTGGCCCCTGCTGTCTCTGGGCTTTGAAGTGGGGTGGAGGAGGGAGGCTGTTGGCCTGGTGCAGGCAGGACAGTGTTGGAGGCCTGAGTGCACTGGCCTGCAGAGGGGGAAGGTACGAATCCCAGGGACCCTCTCCCGTCTGAAGGAACTCAAAAAGCTGAGATCATACACCTAAGGGAGGCCCTGGAGGGCATGGGGTAGACAAGCAAATCCAAGGCCTGGGGGCACAGAGAGGCCCCAGTGTGAAAAAGAATGCCCCAGTCACCTAAGAAAGGTGCCCCATCACCCCCTAACAGGTAGGAGAGGGGGCCTGGGATCCAGACCAGGAGCTCTCAAGCTGTGCTTCTTTTATTTCATGAACCACAGTGGCCCAGCACATACCCAGACATACAAGGCATGTGTCCACAGGGAAAGGCAACAGCCCTGGGCACATGGGCTCATGAGAAACCCACGAGGAGGTGGGAGAGGGTAGGGATGGTGGGAGGGAAGGAGGCTATGGGGACTGAGCCCAGGGAGGTGAAAACAGGAGGGAGGGAGCCACCGCCTCCCACGCCCTCGGCCTTTCCGCTCGCCCCATGACGTCAGGGCTGAGTCACTGGGAGAGGCCGCTGTCCAGCAGGGGTGGGAGGGCCCTGGAGACCAAGTCTGGACACTATCCCAGGCCAGGCAATGCGTGGGGCACCTTTGACCCGGCTGGCGCACACCAAGGATGCAGGCTAGAGCCTACCATCCGCAGTCCAGCCACCCACGCCTGGTGGGCAGAGCCTTGGCTGGGCCTGGGAGGCCCCAAAGGGCCATCTGGGAGGATCAAGAAGTCATCTCTGGCATCCCCCTGCCTCTGGACAGGTCAACAACGGAAACATCCAAGATTCACCAAAATATATTGGGAAGGCCTTCTTGATATCAAACCATGAGTCTTCTTGCTACAAGCTACACCCATTGGGCCTTCAGCAGGGGTAAAGTCCAGGCGGTCACTGCTCTTCCTGGGACTCCTCTCTGCCCCACCACGCTTTCTCCCTCTAGCTCCTTTTATGTTTCCAATAGGTGGTGCGTGGAGACAGCTGGACATAGCCCATGGATGGAGCACATGTGCAAAGCCTCAGACGCCGGGACTAACCACCCAATGATTTGTTTGGTGGAGTCTCAGAGCCATAAAATTCAAGGGTTCATTTGGTCTCCTGAATAGAAAGAAGACTAGTTCATTCGTTCCACAAATATTTACTGATACCTACTAGGTACCGAGCACTGTTCTAGGCATGGCGATACGGCAGGGATTCGGGGGCTGCTTCTAGAAGAGGCCTCAGAGGGAGAGGAGGATTTAGGCTGTCCAGGGAAACTCTGGGTAGAGTCTCCACCCACCATAAATCCTGGAGGCCCATAAATCCCAGAGGCTCCCTCAGCCAGGGCCACCACTTTCCCACTGGCCTTCTGTGGTCCTGTCTGAGCCTGGGACTCGCCGGCTGGAACATCTGGAAGAACTGATGTAGTGTTTCACCCACTCATCTCCACCCACCGAGTGTGTGTTGGGGAGGGTGGCAGGTGAGATTTATGGGATGCTGGCTGTGCAGCTTGGTCAACCTCCTTGAAATGCAGGGTTTTTCTGTTTCCTGGGTTGACAGTCCCCAGATAGCCACGGTGAGAGGAAGCTTCCTCCGGTACTCAGGAGCCCACCCAGAAGCTGAGACCTGGGGACCACCCCCCACCACTCCTGCCAGTGCTTACCTCCATCCACTCAGGAGCTTGCCCTCTCGGCCTGCTGTCACTCAGCTCTGTCACTGTTGGTCTCCTCTGTACGTAGCTCAGTGACCTCCTGGGTTCCTGTGGCCTGTAGGGGGAAAACATCCTGGAAAGGATGTTATTGGCTCAACTGAATTAAGTAATCAAAATTGGAACATGGATATATGGATGGTAGATTAGATAAAATATTGAATTGATGCAAAATTATAAAATTGATAGTTATACTGTGGTTAAGGAAGAGAATATCCCTATTCTTAGGAAATACATGCTGAACTATTTAGGGGTAAAGGGCCATGATATGTGTAACTTACCCTCAAATTGTTCAGGGAAAAATATATACAGAGAGAGAGAGAGAGAGAGAATAAATGGGATTAAATATTAAATATTAACAATAGGTTAATCTGAGTGAAATGTATAAGGGTGTGCTCTTTGTACTTTTTTTTTTTTTTTTTTTTTGGCCGCACCGCATGGCTTGTGGGACCTTAGTTCCCTGACCAGGGATCGAACCTGGGCCCACAGCAGTGAAAGTGCCAAGTCTAAACCACTGGGCCACCTGGGAATTCTCTGCACTATTTTCATCTGTGAAATTTTTTCTAAGTTTGAAATTATTTCCAGGGACTTCCCTGGTGGTGCAGTGGTTGAGAATCCACCTTCCAAAGCAAGGGACACAGGTTCCATCCCTGGTTGGGGAACTAAGAGCCCACATGCCTCAGGGCAACTAAGCCCGTGCGCTGCAACTAGAGAGCCTGCGTGCCACAACAACTGAGCCCACACACTCTGGAGCCCGCGCACCACAACTACAGAGAAGCCCACAGGCCACAACGAAGATCCCACGTGCCGCAACTAAGACCTGACGCAGCCAAAGAAATAAATAATAATTTTTTTTTGAAAAAAGAAAGAAATGATTTCCAGTGACAGAGCTCAAGAGAACAGCTCTAGCTCTCCCTTATCCCTGCACTCCTCCCATATAGACCTGGGGTGGGGGCTCCCCATGTTTCATTCACTCATTCCTAGAAGAGGACCCGGCGCATAGAGACACTCAGAAGTCAATATGGCTGATACGCTAGATGCGCTCCTGTCTTTCTGTCTTTGCATTTGTCCCAACATCTCCATTCATTTATTCACTTATGAGTAAACACTCTGCATCACTCAGCACACAGCCTCTTGCTTTCCCTAGACATATGTGGGAGACAGGAGGACCCACTTACAGAGCCCACTTTGGTGGGTCTTTGTGGTTCTGAGTGAGTCTCAGGCCTGTATCTCGATGCCCCCACCGGACGTTGACCTCCTTGGGGCTGTCACCATCCTCAGGCCTCTCTGGGGGATGGGGGATGGGAGGTACTGGGTGCAGTTTTTAGAGGCTGGGCCCTGCCCACGGGGCTTTGGCGACTCCTTCCTCCCTGCCTCCGTCCACCTGCTGCCCTTCTCCCCTCCTCCCTTGGAGGGCATATGTGCTCCCAAACCCAAGGCAATGGCTGTGGCCCTGAGGGTCCAGCCTCCTCTTTCCCACTTTCCGACCCCTTCTAGTCATGCATGGGCCTGGCCACCGCACCCACCACCCTTGGGCTCCTGAGGTGAGATCACCAGGGCTCCGCCCCCGCCCCCCCCTCCGCTGCGCACACACCCCACAGCAGCAGCGACTCCCAGCACCATCTCACCATCTCTCCTCTGGAACATCAAAGGCCCAGGCAGCAGTGTCCCGCTCCTCCCGGCCCCGGGGGGTAATAAGAGCCCATGTATGTAAGTGCTGTGCCTTTCAAATAAATAAATACTGGAACACGCTGGGTCTCCTGTACTGCTGCCCGGCGCCCTGAGCTGGGACCTAGGCACAGGGCCAGCCCCTGACGAGGTCTCGGGGACCACCTGGAGCCCGAGGTATGTGTGAAGAGTTTCACGCAGGCTGAGGCCCGGCTGATCCTCAGTAGCATCAAAAAGACTGCATTGGAGGGGCCAGGGAAGCGGTGTAGGGAGGGAAGGTCCGTCAGCGGGCGCCCTCCATCTCTCACAACCCCACCTGTTCTACCTAATGCACAAGCCACTCTTCCTTCAACATCTTTGACTCCAAAGCCAGCCTGCCTCTTCCAACAAGTCCAGATTGCATCCTTCAACGGGGGGGAAGAAGGAAACACAGGTGGTGATAAGCGTCATTGGAAGGGAACCCTTGACAGGCCAGGACCCTGCCGATTCCTACAGCAGAGGGCCGTGGGTGGGCTGCATCGAGCATCTGAGGCCAGGAAGAGGAGGAGAGGGAGAACGAAGTAGCCTATATCGTGCTAAAGGCTAAAAGGAGAGGGAGCCCCTGCACCTCAGGCCAGGGAAGCAGCTGTCCATCCCCGGTGGCCAGGGGACATGCCGGCAGGAAGGCACGCATGTCAGCTGTGTGACTCTGGGTCGGTCACTTAGCATCTCTGAGTCTCAGTTTTATCGCCTGTAAAACAGCCTCTCGCACAGGGGAGCAGAAAGGGGGACACCTAGATGAGGGGTGGGGGAGTCCCTGTGTGTCTTCAACTCCCCCACAGGGCCTGGCACAGAATAGGCCAAAAACATGTCTGAATAATTGAATTTTTACAAAATGAATGAACACATTCCAGACTTGATTTCTTCAACTACTTAAAGTTTTTGGCCATGTTCTCATCTTTTTGGCTCAGGACCCCTTGGGGAACCTGATGTAAGCAATGAACCCTCACCCCAGACAACAGTATATGCACATTTGAATATAATTTCCAGGATTCACACCCCAGGCTCTGGCTTCAGTGGTGGGGGGGGTGCATCCTGACTCCTCCACTGTTAACAGTGACTTGCAAAGCATGTAGGACCTTTATGCAAGTGTTATTGTTCCCTTTTACAAATAAGGAAACTGAGGCCCAGGGACATAAAGAGACTTGCAGGGATCAACAGCGAGGATGTGCTGGAGCCAGGATTTGTTCAGCATCTCTGACTCCAAAGGGCTTCAAGGTCTGGGCTTTTTCCAGGTTTTGTTCCCTGGAAATTAAGTTTCTGTCTCTGGCTTTTGAACCCCAACACAAGACAGCACAACACCTTTCTGGAGGGGGTGGCGAGTGGGTGGCCCACGGGCTGGGGCAGACAGAGGCCGGCTGACAAGTAAAGAGGGCAAATTAGAACATGAGGCTCAGAGAGAACATTCTATTGAGCTCTGACACCACACATGGGACAGGTGGCAGAGGGCAGAGGTGGGCTGCAGGGGTGGGGCAGTTTGGGAAGGGAGAGGAGCACAGGGAAGCTCTGAGAACAGAGCTGGATGCCCTCTCTGGGAGAGCTCCCCAGGGTAAGGTGGGCACAGGTTAGATACCCTGGAGCGGGTCGGAGAAGGCTGGTGGAGGGAGGCTGTAAATACCAGCAACTAGTCACACAACGACCATGTGCCTATGAGGTGCTCCCTACGTGCCCAACACTGTGCTAAGCAATTTAAGTACTTTGTCTTGCTTAGTCCTCCCAAGTCTCTGAAGTAGGAAAGAATTATCACTGGCCCCACTTTACAGATAAATAAGCCACTTGCCCAAAGTAAGTGGTAGCACAGAGTAGGTGTGCAATAAATATTTGTCAAATCAATGGATGAATGGTGGATAGATGGATGGACAGATGGATAAATGGGTGGGTGGTTGGATGGATAGATGGATGGATAGGTGGGTGGATGGATGAATGGATGGATGGACAGATGAACAGATGATTAGGTGGGTGGATGGATGGATGAGTAAACCTGTCTGTCTGATCTGGTCTGTCTGACCCCCAGATTTATCTCTTAACTTCTCCCTAATCCTGGGAGGCAGTAAGGAAGAGGGGATTGCTAGAGCCTTTCAGGGGCCCCAAAGGAGAGGCACCCTGGCTGCTTTCCTTACCCTATCTCACTCTGAATAAAATCCAGAGTCATTGCCACAAGGCCCTGTGTGATCCGATTCCAGCATCATCTCTTACCATCCTCCCCTCCCCTCACTCCGCTCCAGCCTCAGTGGGCTCCTTGCTATTCTCTGAACACGCCAAGCTCTCCTCATCTCAGGGCTTTTGCACTTAATGTTCCCCCTGCCTCAGATATCTTCCCCAGCTGTCCACTTGGCTCTCTGCTCAGGTGTCACCTCCTCAGAGAGGCCTGCTGAGCTCCACATGTAAACTGTCATCTGGTCACTCCCTATTCCCTTATCCATTTTAATTTTTCTCCTAAACAGGAGAGTTCTCCTAACCAACTACCATCTGATCTACATGCTTGTGTCTGTCTCCCTCACCCCCAGTCAGGAATATGAACTCTGTGAAAACGGGGGCTTTGTTCTGTTTACACCTGTACCCGCAACACCTAAAATGGTACCTCGTACAGTCAACATCAAGAAATATTTGCTGAGTAAATGAACGACTGGCTCTGATCAGTCCTGACAAGAAGGGCAGGACCTGCTCGTGGTCACTGCTGGGCTTAAACATGTGCTAAATCTATGTGAGAAATTGTCCCTCCACCAAAAAGCCCTCCTGAATTTATACCTTTTTCAGCAAAAAAACAAAACCCCCAGTGTTGAGCTCTCCTTGCTGCATCCGATGGGACATAGCGCCTCCCTCCTGCCCCCTGGCTTCCCACCCTGCTCGCCCCTCCCTGCGATCATTCCAGGTGAGAGGAAGGGGGAAGAGGGCCGGGCTCTGGGGTGCCCGCCCAGCCAGCCTACAGCACTCGAGCCCCAGCCAGGCGGCAGGAGGCGGTGCCCTGGGCTTAAGGCATGAATGGAGCGGGAGGCGGATGAAAGACAGCCAGCGCTCCTGGCGTAACGTACAAAGGGGACCAGAGCAGGTGTGAGGGAGGCCTGGGGCCGGCTAAGAGGAGAAACTGGATCTGGATCTGGAGATCAGTTTCACTCGCAGCACTGCAGGCTTCCATTAGCTTTCTGTGGCTGTCACTCATGCTTTGGGGACAAAGCTACAGCTGGAGGTTAAGGAGAGGAAAAAGTCTGGGGGTGGGGGTTCCTTTCTCCCCGGGGGGCAGTTGCTTCTCCACTTCCCAGGAGGCAGCTGCATGAGGCCAGTGGGAGCTTAGGGAAGATGGGCCAAAACATTGGCATTTTATAGATGGGATCAATGAAGCCTCCAGGTGCAGTGACTCACCCAGGTCACACAGCTATTTGCAGAGCTGGGACCTGAATCCAGGAGACCCCACTGTGGGGTCAGCTCTTAGGAACTGATTTTTATATACAACCTGTTCTGTCTCCTGGGGGCCTATCGTGTGATTGCGGCTGGGAAGTCTCCACAGGGTAGCTAAGTTTGGGCTGGGTCTGGAAGGCACATGAAGGGGGCAGGCCTAGGGCAAGGACCAGACAGGGTGGCTCCCTAGACGGGAGTGCCACAGGCAGATGAGTTGGGCAGGCAGGGCTGGGCTTCCCTGAGCAGAGGCCCAGCTCCAAAGAGCACCATGAGGTAGAGGGACACCTTGCTCCTGCAGAACTGCCCAGAGCCATCCTGATCTCACCCCTGCAACAGCTGCACTGCCTCAGGCTATGGAGGGGGCTCTGAAGGGGGCAGGGAAAGGTCTGTGGTCTGGGTGGGGGCAGGGTGGGAGGGGGAGGAGGAGGACAAAGCCAGCCTGTGTGGCACCTGGGACATTCCCAGTCTCTGTCCTGTCCCTCCTTGATTCTGCTAGGACCAGGTGGGAACAATGCCCCCATTGACGTCCATACCCCCAGGGATAACATCTCTGTGTCCCCTGGGACAGGAGCCAAGCAGGTGAGCCTGGTGGGGGCTGGGAGCCTGCTCTACAGCAAGAGAGGCAGGACCTGAGGGATGGAGCAAGGGTTCCAGAGGGCAGGGGTCTCCCTTGGAGACCACAGCACAGGGATGGTGGTGGCCACAGCAGGAGGGACTGGGGTCAGACTTCTGGGTGGGGCAGGGTACTCACTTCCCAGTCTGGATGGAGCCCTTCTCTGCTCTGAGAGGGAACACAGGAGTACCAAGGACCCAGCCCCTGATCACAGGAGCTGATGGTGTGGGAAAAAGGACCCAAGACATGAGGACGAACCCTCTCCTTTAGGAGACAAGCAACAGAAGAAGTGGGTGGAGGACAAGAGTGACCCTGACCTTGGTTTCATCCAGAAAGTAACAAGTCAACCTTGAAATGTCTTTCCATGCCAGAAACAGAAATGGCTCATTACCTAGTTGGGGCATCTACTGGATTTCCAATCAATAAGACCTCAAACAAAATAAGAAGCTGCATTTGCTATCATTTTAAGAAGAAATTCAGCTGGAGAGGGTGTGGAGAAAAGGGAGCCCTCCTACACGGTTGGTGGGAATGTAAATTGGTTCAGCCACTATGGAAAACAGGATGGAGGTTCCTTGAAAAACTAAAAATAGAGTTACCATATGATCCATCAATCCCACTCCTGGGCATATACCTGGAAAAGACGAAAACTCTAATTTGAAAAGATACATGCATCCCATGGGCTTGGCTTCCCTGGTGGCGCAGTGGTTGGGAGTCCGCCTGCCAATGCAGGGGACACGGGTTCGAGCCCTGGTCTGGCAAGATCCCACATGCCGCGGAGGAACTAAGCCCGTGCACCACAACTACTGAGCCTGTGCTCTAGAGCCTGTGAGCCACAACTACTGAGCCCAAGTGCCACAACTATTGAAGCCTGTGCGCCTACAGCCTGTGTTCTGCAACAAGAGAAGCCATCCAATGAGAAGCCCACGCACTGCAATGAAGAGTAGCCCCTGCTCACCGCAACTCCAGAAAAGCCCGCATGCAGCAACAAAGACCCAACGCAGCCAAAAATAAAAATAAATAAATTTATTTAAAAAAAAGATACATGGATCCCAATATTCATAGAAGCACTACTTAAAACAGCCAAGACATGAAAGCAACCTAAGTGTCCATCAACAGATGAATGGATAAGGAAGATGTCACACACACACACACACACACACACACACACACACACACACACAACGGAATATTACTTGGCCATAAAAAGAATGAAATATTGCCATTTGCAGCGGGACCTAGAGATTATTATACTAATTGAAGTAAATCAGACAGAGAAAGACAAATATCATATGATATCACTTATATGTGGAATCTAAAAAAATGATACAGGGACTTCCCTGGTGGTGCAGTGGATAAGACTCCGCACTTCCAATGCAGAGGGCCCGAGTTCGATCCCTGTCAGGGAACTAGATCCCACGGGCATGCCGCAACTAAGAGTTTGCATGCCGCAACTAAGGAGTCTGCCTGCCGCAACTAAGACCCGGCTCAACCAAATAAATAAATATTTTTTAAAATGATACAAATGAATCTATATATAAAATAGAAATAGATTCACAGACATAGAAAACAAACGTGTGGTTACCAAAGGGGAAAGAGGTGGGAGGGATAAATCCAGAGTATGGGTTAACAGATACACACCACTTTATCTGAAACAGACAAACAACAAGGATTTACTGTATAGCAGAGGGAACTGTATTCCATATCTTATAATAACCTAACATGGAAAAGAATCAGAAAAAACGTATCTATATCTCTCTATATATATCAATATATAACTGAATCACTTTGCTGTATACCTGAAACTAACACAATATTGTAAATCAACTACATTCAATTAAAAAAAGAGGAAGAAGAAATTCAAGACGGTAGACTCATCCCTTTATGGAGCAACCATCGGAGCTGGGCTGTCCTGGGCTGGGTCAAAGGACTCCTGCTGAGCCACAGGGAGAAATGGGCAGCCCGGGGCCAGCCCAGCAGCCCTCTCTGGCTGGGCGACCCAGCAGGAGGGTCACCTTCTCTGGGCTCAGTAACTTAGCTCTGAAGCGGGGCCAGAAGACACAGTGGCCTGACCTCAGTGGGTTGGTTCACATCTGCCTCCCTCACAGGAGTATGTGACGCTGCAGCCAGGAGCCCCAGCCTGGAACAGTGCCTGGCACGTGCTAGCCTTAGAGTTCAGGAACTGTCTGCTGAATTAATTTTGAACAGGGTGTGGGTGGAAGTTTTTTTAAATTAGAGGTTATATCAACATGATTACCAATCCAACAACATGAGGAAGACTCAGGTCCTGCCCTCGAGAAGCCTACTGTGCAGTGAGCACAAAGATGATGAGAAGGCGGTTCAGGGAAGAGCGGACCTTCCCAGGTGAGGGCCCCAGGGACGGCATTAAGGATGGGGAGGCACTGAGATACCCCCGAAGGATGGGAAGTGTTCTGACAAGCAGGGATGGGAAGATGGGAGGTCCTCAAAGCAGAAGGGTAAGGAGTCATTCACTCACTGACTCATTCAGACTGTTGGTTGACTTTTGTTGAGCCCCTACTGGGCACTGGGGATACAAACATGAAAAGGTGTGGCCCTGCCCTCAGGAAACCATCACAGCAATTCGACCACTGCCTCGGTAGGGGCGCCGGCCAGAGTCTTCATCAAGGAGGCAGTTTCTCAGCCTAGACTAACAGTGAGTTGACTAAGAGTGAGTTTGGGGGCTTCCCTGGTGGTGCAGTGGTTAAGAATCCGCCTGCTAATGCAGGGGACACGGGTTCGAGCCTTGGTCCGGGAAGATCCCACATGCGGCGGAGCAACTAAGCCCGTGCGCCACAACTACTGAGCCTGCGCTCTAGAGCACGCGAGCCACAACTACTAATGCCACGTGCTACAACTACTGAAGCCCACGCGCCTAGAGCCCGTGCTCTGCAACAAGAGAAGCCACTGCAATGAGAAGCCCGTGCCCCACGACGAAGAGTAGCCCCCGCTCGCCGCAACTAGAGAAAGCCCGCATACAGCAACGAAGACCCAATGCAGCCAAAAATAAATAAATAAAATAAATTTATTAAAAAAAAAAAAAAGAGTGAGTTCATGAGCAAGGTGCGACGAGCATACGCCATGTGTAAAAGTGGGAGAGCCTGGGGCCCACTGGCAGAGGGTTGTTTTTCTGTAGGCAATGGGGAACTATAGAAGGCTTTGGAGCAAGGGAAGTCTACATTTTCAGCAAGGTCCTTTGGAAATAGCCCCAGCTGCTGCAAAGAGGCAGGGCTAGAGGTAGGGAGACAAGGGAGGGCAGGGACATAAAAGTCTACCTCGGCTATGGTGCGGCCAGGCTGAGCAAGGAGGAGGGGTGAGTTGGAGGTGGCAGGGAAGGAGAATGGAAAAATGGATGACGCAACTGGCTTGAGGGAAAAAGCCATGAGCTCCAGGCCCTCAGAGGGCAGAACTGAGGTGGAGTACCTCCCAGCATTCCAAGCAAGAAGGACATCTTGAAGGAGAGTTAAGAGAGCCCCCATCCTGTGCAAGACTCCTTCCTGCAATAACTGCTCAAAGAACTTCAGTGAAGGGAAGCTCCCTCCCTGCCATTAGCCTGTCCTATGGTAGAACAGCTCCAGCAGCTGTGGAAAGGGTTTCTGTGGGTCCTGTTTAAAAGTGGGTCAATGGGGCTTCCCTGGTGGCGCAGTGGTTGGGAGTCCGCCTGCCGATGCAGGGGACACGGGTTCGTGCCCCGGTCCGGGAAGATCCCACATGCTGCGGAGTGGCTGGGCCCGTGAGCCATGGCCGCTGAGCCTGCGCGTCCGGAGCCTGTGCTCTGCAGCGGGAGAGGCCGCAACAGTGAGAGGCCCGCGTGCCACCAAAAAAAAAAAAAAAAAAAAAAAGTGGGTCAATGGATGGGTGGATGGATGCAGAAGAACACGCACACATTGAGGCAGGGGTTAAAAGAGCAGGTCTCCGTTACCCTCTGTGCCCACCCTTGCAGCTCCAGCCCTGATCTTTCCTACCCTCTCCTGCAGGAAGCCTGCCCTTAACTTCCCCGTCCTTGCAGCTTTCCCCTCCATCTCCCCTGTTTCCCCAGCTCAGACTACTTGGGTTAGATGTCACTCTAGGTCTGTAGCCTGGGAGCTGCAGGGGCAGGGATAGAGCTGGGGTTCCTGTCCCCTGCGGCAACACTGCACATCCCCTGGTGTCCACAGGGAACCCGTCTCCAGGGGACCTCAGGACAGGAATGGTGTCAGGGAATTGGTCCTCTGGTCCCCACCGCAGGCACGTTGCAGGCAGCCCTGAGCACCCACCTCACGGGCTTCCTCCCCTTGTCTTCAGTCTCAAAGCCCCTCTTCTGGGGGGTGGGGCACCTGCTTTAAGCAGGTCCCAGCTGGGACCTCAGGTAGAGGCGTCTGCCCTCACACTTTACCAAGCTGTAAAAGGGGCTAATGACCCCCTGCACTGGCCCCCAGCTGACAGGAGGGGCAGAGGAATGCTGGCCGGGGCTCTGCATGTTCTACATGAAAGGGCACAGAAACCTGTGAGGAATTTTTATCCTCCTGGGGAGGGGGGTGGGAAGGGAGGAATGTCACCTGGAAACCATCCACCCTTTCCTCCCCTCTCAGGAATCCTCGGCCTTGAAAAATTAGGAAATGTAGACACCCCTCCCTAAAAATCAACCATGTCCTTTTTATAGACTTCCACATATTTCATGGCCCCTCTTTTAAAACAGTCCTCTCTTGATTCCCCAGCTAATAATAATAGCAATAGCACTTACTGTGTGCCAGGCACTGTTCCAAACTCTGCAAACTCTCCCCAACTCAATCCTCTCATTAGCCCTATGAGCCCGGTATTTGGATCTCCTCAGCACTGAGGCACAGAGAAGTTAAGTAATCTGCCCAAGGTCCCACAGCAAGCAAGTAGCAGGATGTGAGCCCGCACCCTTATCCACTTTCCACATGACACCATGAGTCATTTCCCTCTGACCCTGGAGGGAGCTGAAACCCCAGCTGATGACAAGGGTGAGCAGAGAGGAAACTGGATTCACAACCTATCTGATTCCCCCTGCAGCCCCACACCCTGGGCTGGGAGAGATGGCCTCATTTCTTAGAGGCAGAGCCCCAGGCCCCTCCTTCTCGGGCAGTTGAGAGGAGGCCAAAGGGCAGGCAAGAGAGGCTCTGCCCTTCCATCCACCTGGACCCCAATGAGGGGAGACGAGAGTCACACACCAGCAATTTTAGCACCGAAGGGAGTGGTAGAGAGCCTAAGGGAGAGGATTCTGGATATCAATCTCACCTCCACTGCTTATAGCTGTGTGATCTTGATACATCGCTTCACCTTCCTGAGGCTTAGTTTCCTCACCTGTAAACTGGAGAAAGTAACAGGACCTATCTCATCCGGCTCTTACGAGGATTCAACATGTCGTCTGCTAAAATGCTTAGCCCAGTGCCTAAAACGCAGGAGGCCCTCAGTCAAGGTCAGCCAGGACGACCGCCAGCCAGCCAAAAAGCTGTGCGGTATTCATGAGAAGTGGGAAGCGGCCTGTACTGGGGGTGCCCTCTGCCCTGCCTCCCGGGGGGGACCAGTCAGCACTGCAGTTCCTTCGTGGGCAAACCCACGGGCCAGGGAGGGAGTGGGAGTTGGAGGGGGTGGAAAATGCGCCAGCTGGGCACAGACCCCTGGCGCCTTGAAGCCAGAAGAGAGCCGGGCCGACTGACACGCAGGCTTTCACCTCAGTGGCGCTTCGGGCAAGTGTCTGCACCTGCCGGTGTGTCTCCCTCCGCCAGGTGAGGGTATTCCCACTTGCCCGGAGGCTGGCACTGGGTGTTGGTTTTTTCTCCTCTATCCAGCCTCCTCGGCCGCCTGCGAAGGCAGCACTGTCTCCTTAGTGGGGAGGGAAGAGGTCTGTAGGCTCCACACCTTTGGGGGAACAAGGACAGGTGCTCCTAGGAGAAGAGCAAGTGTTTAACTCCAGCTCTCTGCTGTTAATCAGCCCTGGGGGAGATCAGCAAAGGCCCTTCCCCTAGGGGTTCAGCCTGCGAGTGGCTGAAAGTGGCCTCCAGCCTGGAGAAGAGGGCTAAGTAGCTGGGAGAGGGGGCGAGAAACAGGAGGCTTTCTCAGAGGGCCATGGGGCACAGCCTTATCTGCCCCTTGGGGTCTGAGTCCATGGGCTGGCAGAGGAAGGGAATGCAGCCAGACCAGACTCCTTTCCTCTGTCCTGCCCCTCTGGGTCCCTCCAATCCTCTATTCTCAAACAAGATCATCTCCCTCCAAGTGCCCACCCTGCTGTCTGGAATGGCCACGCCTCCTAAACATCTCTTCTCCTCCTCCCCCTCTTCTGCCTTCTCTTACCCATCCTCCTCCTCCAGGAAGCTTTCCAGGACCCAGAAGAGGACAGAAGACTGTTGTTTTCACAGCTCCCGGCTAAGATCCACCCCTCCCACCTGCTGCTGCCCCATCAAAGATGCTGAGTCATGATTTGATGTTGGACTCAGTGATGTCGGACTTGGTGATTGGCTGAATTATGGACCCTGTGAAAGCAGGGTTTAGAGTCACAAAAGCTGCAGTGAAGCAGGTAAATGAGCAGGCTCTGAAGTCGGACAGACCTGGGCTGGGCTGCCTGTCCCAAGGCTCTCGGGGATGAACAAACTTACCCCCTCTGTGCCTCAGTTCCCTCACTGTGGAGCAGTAAATGCGACCATGCATGAAAAGTTTTGTAACAGCGCCTGGCGCTATTATTATGAAGGCAGTTATTCCAATGCCAATATCTCGGGACCACATCAGCTCAGGATTTTAGAATCTTAGGCTCATAGGACCACAGGGTGTTAGCTCAGGAGCCTTGGAGGTCATGTGAGGCAACTCACCTTCTCACCTTCTGGGTCTCCTCCCCCGGCCTACCCTTTCTAAAAGCATCAGACATGAGTTCCCGAGATCACCGACTCCTCTGTGATGGTCATTGCCATGGCGCCTACCCATGGGTACTTTAATGACAGGGATGACCCAGGTGGATGAGTAAGCCTCTTCCTGTCCCACTCTATCTCCCAAAAGTTTCATCCCTGGCCCCAAGGAAGTATTTGACCAAGGAGAGTCGCCCTCAACTCCATGCTGAGCCTGTGAGCTGGGGCCCAGGGCCTGTAGAGGCCTCAGCCCCAGGACCCTCTCCCTCCTGCTCCAAGCTCTGCTCTCTAGGACCCTAGGGCTGAGCAGAGTAGGATAAAACAGGATACTGCCTCTTTTAGGCCTGGCCCATGATGGGGGCTGGAGGCCAAGACCTGTGGGTGTCTGGCTTTCCCCTTCCCAATCCCTGCCCAACCTGGTGGGCTTCCTACAAGAAGTGAGCTTGGGAAAAGCTTGTTAATGGTCTGAGGGTCATGCAGCATATGCAGAAGCCAGTCTGGGCTCTAAGGAGGTGGGGGCATGGCAATGGGCAGCCTGCAGCGGGAGGGCTGGGGAGGGAAGGGGGCAGGAGAGACACCCTCAGAGGGCTGCTGGTGGAGCCCTCAGCCTGGACGAGGATGGAGTCCTGTTGGTATCCGGCTGCTAATGCAGAATGTGGTGTCCAGGAAGCCTCCAGTCCCTGCCCCCCGGGAGAGGTTGTGTCTAGTGGGTCCCAGACCTGGGGGTCAAGGATGTTCCTTGAGCCTGGCCAGCTCTCGGGACAGGGGTGGCCCAGCCCTAACCACTTGGGTCACTCTGGGCAGTCACCACCCCTTGCTGGGCTCCCTCGTTCTTTTCCTATGGCATTCCTGCCCTGTGACCCACTGGCACGAGCATGGGACATGCCAGGGGGGTGAGTGAGGTGCCCTGGGTGGGTGGGTTCAGCAGCTGCTCGGGCCAGGGGAGGAGGTAAGAGGGGACAGGCAGAGCTGGCCAGCTGCCCACCCCCACCCACCCCCTGTCTGTGCCCAAAGCCCACTTGTAGCTCTCATCCCACTTGGCAGATCAGAGCCCTCTCTGTGTAGGCCTTTGAGGGGCTCTGGGCTCTGGAGGAGGTGTTGGGGCCCCAAGGGGGTGTCAGAGAGGACTGGGAAGAAACTCTACCTGACAGCCCTGCTCCTCTGGGGAAACACCTGGCGCAGCCCCTCTGCCCTCCCTCCCTGCTTGGCCTCACCCTCTTCTTTCCTTCCTTTCCAGGGCGGCTCCTCCACTTCCTCTTCGGGCACCCTTACAGATTCCTCTTCCCTCTGGCCAGGCTCAGCTCTCCATCTTGCCCCCAAGTGTGTACATGTCAGGTGCCCATAACAGGTACCTGGAACTGTGGGCTTTGCCCTATCCCTGGCTGCCCACTAAGGACCTCTAGAAAGTAAAACAGAAACATGCAGCTCTGCCAGATGTGGAGCAAACGGGTATGTCCCTGGGCATCAGGCCTGGCAAACAACCTTCCGCTGCTGCTGCTGGAAGCAAAGGAAACAAGCCAAGCTCCTTGCACCTGGTGCCCAGAGCCCTCAGGAAAAAGAATAGGAAGGGGCCAAGGGCAACACACTCCCTAGGGGCAATAGGCATTCCCTCCCAAACATCGGGGGCTGCACCAGGCTCTGCCACCAACCTGCCTCCTAGGAGACATGCCACCCACCAAATGGGCAAACAGCCGCTTGCCCCAAGCCACTTCTCCGGCTGCAGCCCGCGGGCAGGACATGTTCATCTTACAGACACCCTCCTCCTTCCTGGCTCCTGCCTCTCCATCCCGTGACCTTCCCCCGCAGGAGGCAGAGACACCCTCTCCTTTTTCCAGTATTGCTCCCTTCACTCCTTCCTAGCCCTGATGGCTCCACATCCCCCTCCTCCGAGAAGTCCACCGGGGTTTCTCCCCTGCTCCACGCTGTTGGCTGCTTAACTCCTCCCCCATCCCATCCCTAGCACGCTGGATTTCCAGCACAAGCACACCTGTGTACAAATGATCTCTCACAATGAAGAGTAGAGAGTTGGGGGTGTTATTCTTGGTATTTATTATTCCTCCGACAGTTTACAGTTTTCATAACACTTTCCCTTACATTGGCTCAAATCATCTTTAACATTACTAAGAGAGGTAGGCAGAAAGCGTAAAATATCTGTATTTTTGTAGAGGACACTGGGGCCCAGAGAAAGGAGGAAATTTGATCAAGGTCACCGGAGCCTAGTAGAGGACTCAACCCAGATCTCCTGACCCTCTGTGACTCCGGGACACCCAGACTGTCGGTGCTTGTTAGTCTGGGAGGGCCTCCTGGAGGAAGTGTACGCGTGCCAGCCAGAGGAGGGGAGGCAGAGACCCAGGTGTAGAAGGGGCGCGGGCCGCGGCCTGCTGGGCGGCGTGGGAACAGGCCGGCCGGAGAGCGGGGAGGGAGCGCCGCGCTCACCGCAAGGCTCCGCCCCTCGGCGGGCGCAGACAAAGGGGTCGCTGTGCCCGGCTGCCCCCTCCCCTTGCTCGGCGCCCCGCGCCCGCCCCCTCTCCCCAAAGCTGCTTTCAATTTAAACGCCTCCAACCAGCGGGCGCTGCCTCGGGGGGCGCGACCGCAGCGCCGAGCGCCCCTGTAATTTCCGCGGGGAGCTGACCGGCTCAAACACGGCCCCGCGGTGCCCCGACCGCAGGCCCAGAGACCGGAGACGGCGCCCAGACGGCCTTGCCCGGGTCGTGGGAGCGCCGCTGGGGCGGCCTCCTCCGCGCACCGAGCCCGGCCCCGCCGCCTCCTCCAGGCAGCCCAACGCCACCAGGGAGCCTGCGTGCCCTCCCCAACCACTGCTGCCTCGCGGTCCCTCGCACCTCTAAAAGCCCAGCTCCCTTTTGGGGAAGGAGGGACTCAGTAGGCGACCCGGTCAGGAGTGTCCATTCTGTTTGTATGTTGTGTCTCCCCTTATCAGACTAGAGGCTCCCTGAGGGCAGGGATTGGTTCTCTTCAGACTAGAGGCTTGTGAGGGGAGGTATTGGGTCAGGGCTTCCCCCATCAGACTGGGGAGATCTCAGATGGCAGGGGTTGGGCTCTCCCTAAAAGACAGAGAGCCAGTGAAAGAAAGTTTGTAAAGCATGGAAGCCTGGTGCTCTGACCTATAGTAAATGTTTGTGTTTTAATTGTTAGCTAATACGACTACTGGTTACATAATAGTTTCCCCAAAGCTGGGGTCACAGGAAGCCGTCATGTCCCGCCTTTCTTCTCTATCCCCCAGTCCACAAGTGCCTACACCAGAACAGTCAGGAAAGAGAGGACACTTTTCACATGCTGCCCCCTCTCCAGGGGCCTTCCTGGAGGGTGAGTCTGAGTGACCTGAGCTGTAGTTCCTACTTGCCT
The DNA here is from genome assembly GCF_039906515.1 of Pseudorca crassidens. Lineage (NCBI taxonomy): Eukaryota > Metazoa > Chordata > Mammalia > Artiodactyla > Delphinidae > Pseudorca > Pseudorca crassidens. The sequence goes on from NC_090314.1 coordinate 40,502,955, forward strand.
GGTGAGGAAGTGGGAGGGAGTGTCCTGCCCCCAGGTTAGAGAGGAGGGGACCCCAGCCTCTTGGCCTCCAGAGAAGGCCCTAGCATGGATTGTCTCAAAAGGAGTGAGTGGGTGAGGGCCATGGACATGGCAAGTCTATCTGCAGATCCTCAGCTTAGCACAGATCAGGCAGAAAGGGCAGCTGGACACGGGGAAGAACTTTCTGAGTCCTGGCAGGGAGCTCTGGGGACTCCTCCAGGTTGGGCCCTGTGTTGGGATGGTGGACATGCCTGCCGAAGCTCCCTTCTGGCCTGAAGGGCTTCTTCTCTTTCCTGCTCCCCTCTGCCTAGAAGCTCTGCCCACCAGCCTCCATTGCAGGAAATCTGGAGGGGGCATTTTGAGTTAATACATATGGGTGAGTTGTCTAGAATGCCTGATGTCCCTGGATCTTTGCTACTCTCAGTAGATGGGGCTCCATTGGAATTTTCAGATCATGGTGTGTGTGTGTGTGTGTGTGTGTGTGTGTGTGCGTGTGCGTGTGTGTGTGTGTGTGTGTGTGTGTGTTGAGCTGTGGGGAGGGAACACAGCTGGGGGCCCTGCTTGTCCTGAGTGCTCTGCTCCACCTTGTCCCCTCCCCCATGCCCCAAACACCCCTCTCTTTCCAGCCTGGCTTTTGTGGTGAAGCTAATCAGAAGTAATTATGGGGGAAGGAGGGATCCTTAGAGGGACCCCACAGAGACCACCTCATCCGCCCAGGACCAGCCGTGGTGGCCCTGGCCCCCAGGGCCTAGGCCCAGCTCAGCTCCTCCTGGGGAGGGGGAAGCCACCAACGCCAGCCCTGCCCACTGCTCCCACCTCTGCCTGCTGACCCAAGCCCTGCAGCCGCAGGTAAGCTCACACACCCGAGTTTGCCTCAGTTGACCCCCAGCTGTTCCATCCGCATTCATTCATCCCACATTTATCGGGCACCTTCTCTGAGCCAGGGCCTGTGCTGGGCACTGAAAGGGACTGGTCCCTGCCCTGGGACGTGGGTCAGTGTAGTCACTGCAGAGGGGAAGGCAGAGGGCCCCCTCCGGGATCACAGGCCACTTCAGGGAGGCCCTCCCTGGCCACCATCTTGCCGCTACTGCGGGGACTGGGGGGACAGAGCCCACCAGCTCCAGGAGCCTGTGAGGACTTCCTGATTTCTGCACTCCTAACCCGGCAGGCCGCCCAATCCCGCCTCCCGCCCGTTGTTGACGGGTGTCAGGCCAACCCTGCTCTGTCTCCCTGTCCCGGCCCTCTGCCCTCTGGCAGCCTCCTCCATCCACTTCTGTTCTCCCTGCTTCTTTGCTCAGGGGTCCCTCAGCAGTGCAGAGACCCTCACTGCACAGTCACCTCCCTGGGGTTCAAGGCCCCACGCGGGAGAGCCTTAGAGACAGCTCTCCTCTCTTTCATGCACAAGGAAACTGAGGCCAGGACGGGTGGCGGGGAGAGTGCAGGCAGTCAGGGCAGCAGAACTAAACCCTGGTCTTCTGACTCCCGGTCCAGTGCTCCTTCTGGGGAGTCCTCCCTGACCTGCACCTGAGGGCAGTTCGGGTCTGTCCTTCCTCAGTCCCCTTACTGTGCCCAGGAGAACCAAGGAGCAAACAGGGGTCTCCACCATCTTGCCTCCTGCCCTGCCCCAGCAGCCTGGGCCCAGAGACTGGGTGGTGGGGTGGGAAGGACCAGAGTGGGTCTCAGTTGAGGGTCTCTCATTTGCTCCTGCCTCTTGACGTCCCGACTAAAACCGGCCTTCTGTGCCCAAGAGACTTCCAAGCAGAAGTGGAGGTCAGTGCCCCCCGCCCAGCCCCAGAGGTGCCAAGGTGGTAATTAGGCTTGGGGGTGGGTCCTGGAAGGATGGGGGTGGGGCGGCCATTATCCCTGGGAGCTGAGCCTGGCAGAGGAGCTGTGTGGTCCAGGCAAATGGGTGGTTTGTAGGTGGTCTGGGGAATGAATGAGTGAGTGTTTGGGAGGGAAGCTGGTGGGGAGGGAGCAGAGAGGGGGGCGGAGCAGAGGGGGGTGCAGGCGGATTGGAGAGCAAAGCTGGGTAGACTCTCCCTGGACTCCCTGGTCTGGGCCCCTGCCCATGTTCTCAGCATCACCAAGGAGAGGCCCATGAGGCACCTGGGGGTTCTCAGGGATGCTTGCCCTAGGCCTGCAGCAGTGGGACACCTGGGCCACCACACAGGGCAGGGCGGGAGTGGGGGCACCAAGCTGTCTGCTGAGGTCATGTCTCTGGGCAGCCACCATCTCTCCACCTGCTCCCTCAGCTTCAGGAGGGGTGAGGTGAGGAGGTGGGCAGAGGTTGTTCAGTGCAGGGTCCCTGACATGCTGTGGGGTGCTGGCCTGCGGCCCGTCTGTCCCCACTCCCAGCCCAGGTCTGATCTCTCTCTGTAGGGAAAAATTCCTTCTTGGGCAGAGAAGCGTCCTCTGATTGAATCCCTGCCCCTGTCTCAACCTCACAGGAACTGAGGGTCCAAGAGAAGGCCTCTTTCTCTGACCCTCAGGGTCTCCCATCCACTGCTTCTCCGCGCAGGGGCTGCACAAGGTGACCCTCAGGGTCTCCCACCCACTGCTTCTCCGCGCAGGGGCCGCACAAGGTAAATTCCATCAGTGACTTCATGGCTCTGAGCTTTGGTTTCCCTACCTGTAAAATGACAGTAACACAGCATTTAACTATGGGGATTAAATAAGCCAGCCCAGGGTCCATGTTCCTAAAATGGCAGTTGTGGCAATGACTAATGCCCCACAAGATGCCCCTTGTGTCTGGAGGCTAATTCTCCTCCCAGAATGGCTACCTGGAACCCAGGACCTGGCTGTGATTCCTGGCATAGGGACCAGGACTGTGACAGGCAGGCCGTGAGATGAGCAGGTCACTGGGGAGGGGTGGGATTACTGGACTGTCCGGTGGCATCTGCCTGAGCCTGGGGCACATTCCTCCTCCCCTGCTCTCCCCACCTGCCAGCTGCCACCTGTGCTGCCAGCGCCATGGCTCACCTGGCCTCTGCAGCTGCTCTGAGGGAAGGAATGGACTGTGGGAGTATCCCAATCTGTACAGCCGGCTGGGGCACCTTAGCAGCTGGCCCTCACGGAGGGGCTGAGCATCTCTATCCCGGTTTCATCAGCACCCTGGGAGTACCCTCACAACAGGGGCTGGATCTCCACTCTCAGACTGGGGTCTCCCTGAGGCAGGGCTTGGGCCCTCACCATCAGACCAAAGGATTCCCGAAGTGGGAGCTTTCCCAGAGAACCTGGCCCAAGGGGACTGGGCTGGGATTTGATGGGTCAGCCTGGAACCTCCATGGGTCCAACAGTCTTACCCCACTCCTTGTTCACATCCAAACTTTTCCACTGATGGGAAGGTCTGCAGGGAAGCTGGAGAGAACTAGAAAGCCTGGGAGATTGTCTGCTGCCCTGTCGTCTGGAATGGCTGAGGTAGGGGGAAGGGCAGTTTCATTTGGAGAGGCAGCCTCTAGGGTCATTCCCAAATCAGCCTCCCTCCTCCTCCCTTCCCTCATCAAAGCCAGGCAGGCTAACCCCTTCTCTGCCTCTGTGCCCCCAAAGAGCTAGACAGGGAAGGGACTGCTTGGCGTTTAGTGGTGGGGGTGAGACCAAGGGGAAGAAGGCACCTTTATCCCCCAGACCTGCAGTCAGGCTGACACAGCAGCCTGCAGGGGGTGCTACTGGGTGGCTGGGACCTTGGGGGGGGGATGGTAAAGCCCAGATTTGGAGCTGATGATACCCATAGCTCCTAATGTCAGCACCCACTCTCCCAGCGGGAAAAAGAGCCCCTTCCCCACCACTCCACACTCAATCCAAACATGGATCATCTAGGGTTAGGGGATGAAGGGGAGGGGGAGCTGGGCTAAATGGAATGCTGTTTCCTAGGAACTGGGAGGATTCTGAGGCACGTTGGGAAGTATGGGTTGGGAGTCGTTTAGACAGAGAGAGGACGGAGCTTTGGAGAGAGGGGACATCTAGGAGCCCATAATGCCCACCCCCTCCCTTCCATGCCAAGCCCCACTTAAGTCCTCTCAGAGAATGTCTCCTGTGTTCAGGTCTACCTCCATATGCGTTCAATGCAGAAGCCTCCACACCCTCACTTAAAAAATAAACACACTTTCATTAAAGGCCTACCGTGGGGCTTCCCTGGTGGTGCAGTGGTTGAGAGTCCGCCTGCCAATGCAGGGGACACGAGTTCGTGCCCCAGTCCAGGAAGATCCCACATGCCGCGGAGCGGCTGGGCCCGTGAGCCATGGCCGCTGAGCCTGCGCGTCCGGAGCCTGTGCTCCGCAACGGGAGAGGCCACAACAGTGAGAGGCCCGTGTACCGCAAAAAAAAAAAAATGGCCTACCGTGTTCCAGACCTACAGTGTGCTGAAGGGTGGTGTTCTAAGCATGAATGAGCAACACCCCCCTCCCTCACTTGCTCACAGTCTAGGGGCTGCAACACACAAGACAGATTCCAGTTCAAGACAGAACGAAATACAAGCTAGGCAGAGACGCCAAGAAATCTGGGTGTGCAGACAGGGAAATTCGTCCTGACAAAAGATCAAAGATAACCTCCCCAAACATCCAAGGGTAACGCAAAAAGTAACTTGCATCCAATACCCTGACGTGCCTCTTCTGCGTAGAAGCCTTCTCTGAGTCCCCAGCCTAAATCTGTCCCACACCCATGATACGTTCTCCTTGAGTTCCTAAAGACACCCTGAACTTATCACAGTTTGTAAGGATATATTTATTTATGGGATTATGTGATGAATCTTTCTCCCCCACAGCGCCGTAAGTGCCAGGAACAAGCTTGTCTGTGAGCTAAAGTGGTGGGCTGTGAAAGAATGCGGCAGGACTAGGGTGAGACAAGCCACTGGTTATGGCTGGAGTTGAAGGGGGTGAAGTATATAGTGGTGGCCCAGGCTGGCAAGGGAAGTTGGCACCAGATCAGGGCAGGCTGTAAATGCCAGGCAACGTTGGGACTTTATCCTGCTGGCAGTGGGGAGCCGTCAAAGTTTCTGAGCATGAGAGTGGCATGTTCCAACCTGTGTTCTGAGATCCCAGGATCTCTAGTACGATGCGGAGGAGGGATTGGGGGGGTTGGGGTGTGCCCCCCTGGAGCCAGGGGGACCAGCCCTTGCTGCAGTAGTCTCAGGGACTGGTTTAAAAAGGCCTCAGTTGGGCTTCCCTGGTGGTGCAGTGGTTGAGAATCTGCCTGCTAATGCAGGGGACACAGGTTCGAGCCCTGATCTGGGACAATCGCACATGCCGCGGAGCAACTGGGCCCGTGAGCCACAATTACTGAGCCTGCGCGTCTGGAGCCTGTGCTCTGCAACAAGAGAGGCCGCGATAGTGAGAGGCCCGCGCGCCGTGATGGAGAGTGGCCCCCGCTTGCCGCAACTAGAGAAAGCCCTCGCACAGAAACGAAGACCCAACACAGCCAAAAATAAATAAAATTTAAAAAAATAAATAAGAAGACCCCAAGATCACTATTAAAAAAAAAGGCCTCAGTTGAATCCGGAGCAATCAAAGTGGGAAGAAAAGTGGGCACCTTCGAACTACTAATGCTACTGAAAGGATGGGGCTTGGTGACCAGTTGGATGGTGAACGGAGTGGACATTAAGGATGACTTGCAAATTCTAGTCATACTGCCTTGGAAAAGGTGATGCCTTCACGCTGGATAAGACATACCCAAGGTACCAGTTTTTGAGGGAGATGAGCTATATTTGGACACATAGTCCCTCCTGAGGTCTACTCTCCAATTCTCCTACTATAGCCGAAGCCGATGTTCTCTTACCCCCGCCCCGTGCAAGCTTCAGGGTGGCATAGCTTCCCCCAGGGTGATGATGCTCAGGGACACCACGGGGAGTGGGGGGTGGGGTGGGAAGGTGGGGGTTGGAGCTGGGCGCCAGGCCTCCTCACTTCTTGCCCCCACTTGGCACTGCCTCCTGACTGGACCTCTACTTCCTGCCCCTCTTGGAGCTCCCACCCCTCCTAGGTGGGGAGGAAGCTCCCCAGGGAGGCTGGATAAGATGGGGAAGAGATCTGAACTCTGAGGCAGGTTTAGCTCCTAGAGGTTTGCCCTCCTCACCCCTGCCCACCAGATACCCCTGTGCACACCTGGACTCTTGGAACTCTTAGCACAAGAGAAAGGGGGTGGGTGTCTGAGAAACACATAGGGTTGTGGGAGGCATTGGGTCCAGCCACATGTGGAGTATAGAGAGGGAGTGCAGCCCCAGGACATGGGCCCTGAGCGATAAACACGAAGTCGAATGAGCAGCTCTCTATGGAGGGCTCAGGACACAGCCCCCAGACCCTGGAAGTGGGAGCCCAGACCTCAGGGCATCACAGAATACCCCACAGTGAGCCCTGGACACAGAGCAAATGCCTAGTTGGCAAGGCCCCCAATGAACAGAGACGCATCTGCATCACGCAGCAGATGCAGACAGAAGGAAGAGAAAGCTGTCGGAGCCGAAAGGGATCTCACACCTTACCTAGATCTCAGGGCTTTCCAAGCCGCATTCCCTGGAATCCTCCCTAGGTGTTCTCATGAGATGGATGGGACGGAAAGGAGACCTCACCCCCTACTCCAACCGGAAACTCTCCACTTTGATGATTTATATACTAGGCATCTTCCTGAGACTCTGCTTGGGGGAGAAATGTAGATTGCTACTAAAACAGATACAAATAACCCCACATTTTGAATTACCGGCCTTGTAATCTGCACACTGGAGAAACTCAGAGCCCACTTTCCCTTAGTCTAACAGCTGAGCTGAGCCTCTCAGCTCTTCCGATGTATGCACTGCATGAATATATGAATTCCTGGACTCTCCGTCCAGTGCTCAAGAGCTACAGCGACTTTCCAGGAGAGGGCACAGCAGCCTGGGAGGTTGGCCCGCCCCGCATAGAGTTCTTGTGGGGGAAGGGGAAGAGGCATCATCTGTTATTGGGAGACCTGTCTCTTAGGTGTGTCAGCCCTAGAACCAGAGAGGCCTGAGGCCAGCGGGGTTGGCGGGGTTGGCGGGGTGGGGGAGGAGCGGGGGACCCCCCCTCCAGCGTCCGGATGCCCACTCATTAGCCGGCGCGCCCAGCCTCCGCTCCAGCCTCCCGCCCCTCTGCCCCTCGTGGTTGGCGACCACCCGGCAGCTGGCGGCAGGGAGGGGGTGCGGCCAAGAAAGGGTTAATCTGCAGAGCCTTTCATCAGCAGCTTGGCGGGCTCCCAAGGCCCACAGGCTGGGTACCTGGGCGCCTACCTCCGTCGGTGGGGCGGAGACGTGACCACAGGGCAGCCCTGCCGTCTGCATTCCTCCCGCGTGAGTGCCTGAGTGACAGCCGCCGCCGCGCCTGAGCCCCTCGCCGGTCCGCCCCACCCGCCCGCTGCGCGGGGCAGAGGTGGGCGCCGGCCCCCGGGGAGGGGAGGGCCTTGCCCCCCTCACCCCCCACACCCCTCCACACACAGCCCCCCACACCCACACCCGCGCCTCCTCTTTTCTCTCCTCTCCTCTTGCTGTGACCCGTGCTCTGGGGGGAGTCCCAGGCCGGGAGGGAGACCAGGAAAACCCTGCTGGGGACACAGGGGAGAAGCAGTTTAGCCTCTGCCATGAGGTCAGGATCCAGGGATGGGGAGATGACCTGGGCTTCCTGGAGGAGCGGTCAGGACAGGACAGGACAGGCACAGCCAGACCTAGGCTGGGGTCCCTTGGAATTCTGCCTCTGTTCCCTTTGTCCTCCGCATGCCCCAGCTCTCCACGTAAGTTTCAACCCTCCCGTTACACAGAGGCGGCACAGGCCACAGCCTCAGTTCCTCTTCCCTGAGCTCAGGGCTCTTGCCTTCGATCTCCCCTGAGGCCTGTTGGTGGAAACAGGAAGTTGCCTTTGGCTTGAAGCAAACTCAAAAAGGGTGTAAACAGGCAAGCACCCCATCTTTCAGGCTTCCCCCAGGTGGAGACCAAGTATCAGGGCCGTTAGGAGCATCTTCGCTCTGACCAAGTGGTGGAAATGCACTCCCTCCACCACTAGCCCTGGGGGTTCTCCACAAAGGCCAATGGAATTAGACAGAGGCTTCAGAGAGGTGCCTCGTCTTAGGGAAGAGCCTGTCCCCAAAGTGGAGCTCAGCCCCAGGCCCAGCACCACTCCATTCCACCAGACTAGTGTACAAGGCACCGCTCCTGGGAGAGGAACTCCCCACAGGGGACAGCTTGTCCACCCAAGCCCTCTGGGAAAGAGGCACTTGGGGCTGCCCAGAAAAAGGAACTGGGTAGCCTAGCCGTAAAGTACACAGCTCCCCAAATGCCTCAGTTGCCCCAGAGTCATCAGACCCAGGAAACCAGCAGAGATCCTGAGAATTTTCCACCTCCCCCTTCAAATTGGCACTCCAAGCACAATTTGAAGTGCAAGCTCAGCTCTTGCTTCCAGCCTCTCTCTGTTTGAGCTCCAAGGGCCCTGCGCTTGTGAGCAGAGGAGAGGGAGGGAGGGGCTCAGGGGGGAAGAGGCATGTGGAGGAGAGGTGGGTCAGGGCAGGAGCAGGTGGGGACCAGCCCCAGGGCAGCCCTACTTCAGGACCACAGAAGCACCGCTCTGCCCACTGGTCTCCCTCCCCTCTCCAGGCCGCTCGGCCATCTCCTTTACATCTTGGCTTCTTCCGGTTCTGTCTCCGGGATGCCAGTTGCTGGTGTGAGAGCAGGTAGAAGTTTGGTCCGATATCTAGATTTTCAGAAGTCTTCTCTGCCTTTGGAATTCTGCCAGGGTGACCTCCTCTCGCTCTCTGTCCTCAGTTAATTATGTCATTAATGTCTGGGGAGTGGGGTTGAGGCCACTTTCAGGGGAGGAGCAACTGACTCCCCGACCTGGGGCAGAGGGCTTATTCCTGACCTGAACGGGAGATGGGGTGAGGGGGCAGATATCCAGGAGACCTTGCTTCGCTCTCCCCAAACTCAGCCCTGGGGCCAATGACTCCATCTCAGTTCTCCCATCTCTGAAATGGGATCGTAACTCCAGAAACCACACACAGGGGGCGTTCTGAAGGTTCCTCTGTTAATTAGAGATGGGTGTTGGGTGGTCGGTACCCTGGGAGAGCAGGCCAGCTTGGCTGCTGTGATCACACCCCAAGCCTGTGGTCCTCAGCGTGAATGAGCTGAATGACTAAGCAATGCACCGCCTGCCCCAGTACCCCCACCCCCGCAAGTCAGGGTATCCTTCCAACACCCCAGGCACTACCTTGAAAAGAAGGCCGAGGAACCCACAGATAACAATAAGGCATCAGGCAAAGTCAGGTAAGGACGAAATAAAATCAAATGAGAGATCAGGCAGCAGGTCTCAGAAGGACTGGTTTCTTCTCCATCTCTCTGCCTGGTCTCTGGGGCTTGTGCTAAGGTAGGGTGATCAGCTGGGGCCCAGTCTGCCCAGGACTATTCTGGCTTTAGCACTGAAAGGCCACATCCCTGGAGACCTCTTAGTCTGGGGAAACTGGGACAGTTGGTCACCCTTTCTCAGGGGGATTTGGAGGCTGGAGACATCACGGATGTCTGATTCCCTTCACTCCTCCTGATTTTCTTTAGGTATCCATGTAGCAATGAAAAAATGCAGGAGGCCCGAGAAGCTTCCACTGCTAGCCTCCCAAACTATATGACATCACGATGGAAAGCAGTCCTCCCCCACGCTGCCGGCTAGGACCCATTTCCCCAGTCATCTTTCTTCCAGGAGAATTCTCATCCGAGGACTGAGGTCCTGGGCCCCTGCCCCCCTTCGCCCACTCCAGGCAACAACAGAGCTCTGGTGCTTCTCCTGGCAACCAGGGAGAACCTTTGAGGAGACAAGCCCCAGGTTGCCATCTGGTGGTAATTCCCCAGGGAAGAGATTTGCCCAGGTGACCTCTAGGTCAGCCTCCTTTAAATAGCCCCAAATTGCCTTTGACACAGGCAACCTGGGGTCACTGCTGGGGGAGGAAGACCCAAGACTTTGAAGGCCATACCCCCCAATGGTACTACCTCAAAGCCACTTCTACGGGCGAGCCTTCCAGCTGCACGACAGCCATCCACAGGCATTCCTGAGGGGTAGCTGCAGCAGCCGTCTCTGCGACGACGGGCAGGGAAGGGGTGAAGGAGGTGGGGGCAGGCCCTCCCTTATACACGCCCAGCTGTTTTCTTTTAGGAAACACCAGACCCCTGCCTCTCGCACCACACACACACACACACACACACACACACACACACACACACACACACAATCTCTGTTGATCTCAAAGCATAACCATCACTGCACAAGATGAGAAACCAAGGTCCAAGGGAGACCTGGTGGAAAGCTTAGAGAATGCTGCTCCCCAGGCCCCACCCAGCTGTTCATCTACACGCACACACACAGAGCAGAGATACAGGGCATACAGGTGCCTGGGCCCTGTTTGGAGCATGGCATCCCCCATGGAAGCAGGTTAAGGGGTGGTGGGCAAGCAGCCTAGCCTGGGCCTCTCACTCAGAGCCAGGCCCCCCAGGCTGGCCAGGGAGCTGTCAAATCCCCCACTACAGAGACAAATGGAGCCGTCAGAGAAAATAGCTTCTAATGGGGAGCAGGAGCCAGGCTGGGCTGGGGGCGGGGGGAGGACTCTGCTGGCCAGATGTGAATTCTTCACTAATCACACCAAATTGGCCCAATTTGTTCACTGACACGTGGGGGGACCGGCCTCATCTTTCTCCCACCGAGCGGGCTCCCTCCCTCCCGCAGGGAAGTGCTTTTGCTGTAGGGCTGGGGCTGGCCAGCTGACAGCAGGCTGCGGGGGAAGGGGATGAGTCCAGATTTACACACACCCTTCCCTGTGGGAGCCCAGAAGTTGGCTTGGGCCTGCATCCCCTCCATCTCTGCCAGCCCACTAGGCCCTAGGTGCTGAGGGCCACAGAGTTTAGGGACCCTGGGGAAGGGGGTGAGGAAGAGAAGGGGGCTGAGGCATCTGCTCCCTTGGAAATGGGTACCATAGGCAGGAGTTAGGGAGTTAGAGATACTCTTGGGAAGAGTGGGGAGGGGTCTTGGGAAAGGCTAGGGGGTCACTTCAGGCAAGATGAAGTCACTTTTTGGAGGCAGTGGAGTTTACCAGGTCCCATCAGGGCCACAGACTCTGAGGCTACGGTGGTGGGCGTGGTGGGGGCAAAGGAGGGTCCTTCCCCCTCTCTCCAACTCTGAGGAAAACTGACCCCTTAAATGCTTCTACAAAAATCATGTACTGAAGGTAGGAGTAGCAGGAAGGCTGCCAGTGAGACTCTGAGAAGAACTTTCTCACCTTCCGCTTCACGTGCGCCTCTCTTTCTCCAATGCAGATCAAAAGGCAATAATGAGATGGGCATCTACTGGGGTTTGGGGGTTCCAGGAGGTAGGATAGGGGTGATGATGGGGGCTCAGCCAGGGCAGGAGCATAAATGGAGGCCCCAGCCTCTGAAATCTCTCTCTTCTCTGCCCTGGACCAGGAAAAGGAGACACGCACGTGGGTCTGGGTGCCCTAGCCCGCCATCTGAGGTCCACCCTCCCCCTGCCCCCTGACCACACCGCCCACCCAAACAGCCACCCTGGGGTCTCGGAGTTTCAGCGGGCCTGGCCTAGGGAAGATGGAGTGAAGGGGAAAGTCTGTGTAGGCCCGGACAGCAGGCTCAGGGCTGCTCGGGCAGAGGGTTCTGAGGTTCTGTGGTCTAGAAGGAATTGTGCCAAGTCTCCCCCTTAATTTCATGGAGTCCTTACTCTTGGGGAGGGGGATCTGGCTGGAAGAGGGCCAGAACAGGGCTAGTAACCTTGGGGCCTAAGGCAGGGGCCCCCCCCATGCCCAGCCCAAGAGTAATACTGCTGCCAGCACTTACTTCCTGCCTGAGGGCTGGGGAGAAGGTAAAGGGCATCCAGGTGCCCCAGCCCAGCTAGCTCTGGGGAAGAGGACACCTCCCGTCCCCAGGCCCCCTTCCTTCCTCTTGCTCCAGCCCACCTCTGGGCTAAGCCATTGCTCTCTCTGGGGATGGCCCTTAAGAACTTTCCCGGGGGCTTCCCTGGTGGCGCAGTGGTTGAGAGTCCACCTGCCGATGCAGGGGACACGGGTTCGTGCCCCGGTCCGGGAAGATCCCACATACCGCGGAGCGGTGAGCCATGGGCCCGTGAGCCATGGCCGCCGAGCCTGCACGTCCGGAGCCTGTGCTCCGCAACGGGAGAGGCCACAACAGTGAGAGGCCCACGTACCACAAAAAAAAAAAAAAGAACTTTCCCGGGTCACCTTTCACCCCAAATCCCAACCTTCCCAAGGCCCAATCCTGTTGCAATCCGTGCTACTCCCTTAGGGGGAATTCCACCCGGGAAACCAGGGAGGGTGAGGCCAGCCCTGAGGGGGAGAGGTCACCTGGTGTGATAACCTGTGGGACCAGGTGTGGCCTGTTCCAGGAGGGAGGAGCAGGACAGGGTTGGAGCCAGGGCCTCAGGAGATGGACAAAGATGACGGAGGCAGGCAAACCCTGTAGGCGAAGTCAGGGGGCATCCTGGGGAGAAAGGGCAGAGGGAAGAAGGAGCAAAGGGCTGAACAGAGTCCACCCTGCTCCAATAGCAACTTAATTTTGTTTTTCAATAATTCCTACTCCTCCCTACCTTACCTGCCTCCCTAGATGTCCCTGACTAAGCAGAGTGCCCCCTCCTGGCAGGGTTATGGACCTGCCTTCCAGAGAGCACAGCCCAAACAGGCAAGGAGGAATGCAGGAAAGTCCCTTTGTTTCTCTTAGAAACACCCTCTACCTTCTGTTTTCTCACACAGCTCCTAGTTGATTTGTGGGCTTATCTCCCCTAAGAATAAGACCTCTTCCTCCCACCCAAAGAGTCACACTGACCCAAGTGTGAATTCTAGTTCTGCTACTTACTTGTTCTGTGAACATGACCTATTATTACATAACTTTGAGCTGTTATGTAACCTCTCAGAGCCTCAGGTTTCTCATCTGTGAAGTGGGAAACCTACCACAGAGGATGCTGTGAGGACTCTCTGAGGTCATGGAAGCCTTTGGCCTAGCGGCACACAGCACACAGCCGCTGGGTCAGTATCCTTGAATGGATGGATGGATGGATGGACGGACTTGAAGAGCTGTTTATGTCTTTTCCCTGATTTCCTTACAGATTCTTGGGCACCATCTGGATTTCCAACTTAACCCCTCCAGGTCTCAGTGTCCTCAGCAGTAAAAAGGGTGATAATGAGACTCCCTGCCTGGTGGGGTTATTGTGAGGCTTGGATGAACGCGTCCAGGTGAAGATCTTCCAGGAGCGCCTAGTACTTAGTAAGAGTCCAGTCATTGTTGATGTTGGTCCACTAAAGGCCACCTTGTCTCTCCCCCAGCACAGAGCAGGGCCTTCCCTCCAGCCCACACCATGCTATCTTCAAACAGCTAAGATGCCCCAGGACACTTCCTCTTCCTTTTTTTTTTGGTATGGGGGCCTCTCACTGTTGTGGCCTCTCCCATTGCGAAGCACAGGCTCTAGACGCGCAGGCCCAGCGGCCATGGCTCACGGGCCCAGCCGCTCTGCGGCATGTGGGATCCTCCCTTACCGGGGCACGAACCCGTGTCCCCCGCATCGGCAGGCGGACTCTCAACCACTGCGCCACCAGGGAAGCCCTCTCTTCCCTTTATCTTATTGCCCACCCCTCCCCAGGCCCAGTCCTCCCCACTTGGAGATCAGAAAATCCTTTCCTCAGTACACTTCTTCTCTCAGAAATACTCTCCCCAAGACTGTAGAAACTCCAGACAAGTTCCACTTCCTCAGAGCCCTCCCGGGCCCACCCAGGACCCAGTTTGGGCCACCTGCCCTCCCCTCCTTCCCTGTCTCCAGGACTGATCCTTCCCGTGTCCCTGCCATGCTCTCAACCAGGGACCTCCCTCTCCACCCTCCTCCCTGTTGCCCCTCCACCTGGCGGCTGGGCCTCCCTCTCCTGGGTGGCGGGTGGCGGTTGTGTGCAGACTGAGTCTGCAGCAGGTCTTGGGAGGAGCATGGGGTGCCAAGACCAGCCCGGGCCGGCGGCTCAGGCCTCCTCTTGCTGAAACCTGCCACCTCCCAGCCCCTGTGGACACACGCTCATCCCCTTTCGCGGCCACCAGGAAGCGAGCTCCAAACACCTTTACCTAGAAACCAACACTCCCTACCTACCAGATCCTGTCCTGGGACAGCTCTGCCAGCTTGTCACCTCGGGTGGGGCCTGTGGTCTTTGCCTGGGCTCTGGCCCTCTCTAGACAGTCTTTCCCCACTGTGACTGACCTGCACCCCTTCTAAAGTGGGCCCTAGCCCAAATGGCAGAGAGGAAATATGGTGGTTATTGGCAAACAGTACTTCTCAAAGTTCCCCATGGGGGACCTGTAAGAGCAGGATCCACAGGTGGGCGGGAAGGCCATTCAGAGCAACTCACTCATAAATACGTTCATTTCAGGCCTCTGGTTTACTTTTAATAGACGTGTACATAGGTATTGCACACTTTACTCCATGTTATGTCCAAGTTTGCTTTAATATAAAAAGCATGCTCTTGGGAATTCTCTGCTGGTCCAATGGTTAGGACTCCACACTCTCACTGCTGGATTCAACCCCTGGTTGGGGAACTCAGATCCCATAAGCCGCGCGGCCAAAAATAAAAAATAGATAAAAAATAAAAAGCGTGCTCTAAAATAGATAGTTGAATTATTTTCTCTCCAAAAATCTTTAGGTCAAATAGACATATCAGAAAGATGTGCAATGTCTGGGGTATCGCCTGGCACAGCCTGTGTGGCGTGGGGCACATCAGTTTCTCGATGTGAGAAGCTAGGGCTGAGGGAACAGGGAGAAGGTCATCTGGATGGAGCGCGTGAACAGGCAGTCAGGGAATTTTGTGGGAAATTCTGGTACCTGTTCCTTGGGGCTGGCCAGAACATCGTTTCTTCCCTTCCCTTGCTAATCTGACCTTATCTGAGGCCAAGTTCTCCAGCCCTAAGTCCCAAACATGCCCCATTTATCTCAGATCTTTCTGCAGTGGGGTTTCTCTCAAGGCTCACCATCCCCAATTCCAGCCGAGCCAAACCTTTGCTCTGATCCAGAGAAGAGCCCTTGGCAGTTCCAATTCTGGGAAGCAGCAAAACACAGCCTTCCACCCCAGAGCACACCCCGACACCATCCCACACAGCAGCGTTCTTCATCTTCCATCGCTCCACGCCTCAGTTTCCTCATCTCCTCATCTGCAAATCGGCAGGGTTGAATTTTGGTCTCTGAAGATCTTCCTACAGCAAGAATCTTAACCTCCTTATAGAAACTGTAGGCTTCACTAGAAAATCAGTCTCTTTACTTCAAAACTAATATTCTTCCATTTATTCCACAAACACTTATTGAGCAACTACTATATACCCAGCTCCATGCAATGTACCAGGGCTGCAGGTAAAGCATGGTTCCTGCCCACACAACACTCAAATGTGGGGATTAGCGTGATGTTGGAAGACTGCCTTTCTTCATCACTTAACAAATCTTAAAGTACCAGAGGCTCTGGAGGCCTGGGGAGGTGCCCAGCCCTGCTCCTGCCCCTGTACTGAGTGAAGACCCCACGCAGGACACAGGAGAGCACTGTGAGTCATCACTCAGGCTTCAGTGGTTCATATCCAGTCTCCACACTCACTACTGAACCTCTCAATCCTCCGTTTCCCCATGTAACATGGACTTAATAATAGTACTTCCCCATAGACTCCTCTCCTGCTGTGCCCCTCACATCATCCAACCTCCTGCCACCTGTGCTCCCCTGAGCACTCTCTGCTCCCACACACTGGCCTTCTTGCTGTGCCACGTGCAAGCAAACACCCACCTCAGGGCCCTTAAACTTGCTGTTCCTCTTGCCTCCACTGCTGGGCCCTCAATATTCAAATGGCTGGCTCCCTCTGGGAGGCCCAGCCCACCACTCTCTGTCCCCTCATGCTGCTCCAGGTTTCTTCAGAGCACTTACCCAACATTATATGTCTGTTTTCCCACTTGTTTATTTTCTCTCTCCCTCACTAGAATGTAAGCTCCAAGAGGGCAGAGGGTTTTTTTTAATAATAATTTTTAAAATTATTTATTTGGCTGCACCAGGTCTTAGTTGTGGCACTCGGGATCTTTAGTTGCGGCATGAGAACTCTTAGTTGTGGCATGCGGGATCTAGTTCCCTGACCAGGGATTGAACCGGGGCCCCCTGCATTGGGAGTGTGGAGTCTTAACCACTGGACCACAAAGGAAAGTCCTGAGGGCAGGGTTTTTAATCTGACCTTTTTTTAAATTCACTGTATCCTCAGCTCCAGTATCTGGAATAATGCCTGGCAGATAGTAGTTGCTCAATAAATGTTTCCTTGAATGAATCTTGACTAAATGAATAGGGGAGTAAACAAGGCAAAGCCTGTAAAGTGCTGCGCAGTCTCTGGCACAGGGTGAGCCACAATAAATGGAAACTGTTAATATTAAACACACGCCAACCAGCCTGTCTGAAAGAGACTGAAATTTCATGAGGAGAAAAACAAAAGTCAGCCAAAATTATGCATACTACTTCATGCAATAAACACGTCTGTTGCCATTTCTGTCATCCATCCTGATTAGAAGATGGTTCACTCCACGTGCTCCAAAATCAGTCTGCTCAGCAGTCGCTAATTCTTCACTTTCTTTAAGCACCTGTCATCCAGCTCTGAGGGAGCAATTTGGAAGAAATCAGTGAGATGTCACTTCTATGGCCACCTGGGCCTGGGGTGGGGAGAGTGACTGCCCCCAGTGCTGCTAAGTGATCATAAGAACTGAGACAGCAATGACCACGAACAATGCAGCCATTTCTCTTCCCGGCAGGGGCCCTGAATAAAGAGAGGGCCATGGACGAAGCACCATGAGGGGACTCCCGCCTCTCATTGGGAGTCCCCCGCCCCCAACCTGCAGTCCTGTCAACCTAGGGCCTGGGAAGAAGGATGCTACACCCTCTCCCTACCTTCCCAACTGCTGAGAAGCCCCCAACCCCACATGAGGCCTTTCCTTGTCTCAGCCAGTGAGGACAGGAGATACGCCTGCTTCCAACGTCTGGTATGACCTGTGAGGCAAACGGGTCCCCCGCGGTCCTCACCCCCTCTTCCAATGGGCCCGTTGTGGACTCAAGCTGGAAGGTGACAATCCCTGACCAGTTTGAAGAGACAGGTCCTTGCCCTTCGCTCCACCATAAGATCATCAAACACTCACTGGGTCAGGCTCCTCTACCACCATAACGCGGCAGGCGGGGTTAATCGTCCTATTTACTGCTGGGCAAACGGCCTCAGGCAGGTCAAGCGGCTTGGTTTGTCCAAGGCAAGAACGAAACCTGGGCCTCTGTGACTCAGGCTGAGCGTGCCGCCCTTCCATCACCGCCACGGTGGCTGAAGCCTGGGCGCCAGGATAGGAGGTGTGGCCCTCTGGGCAGGCTTCTCGGAGGAGGAGGAGAAGAGGCTCAGGGCCGGGAAGGGGGCGGCCAGGGGCAGAGAGGCAGGAGGCCGGGGTCCGATTCGGCCTGGGCTGCGGGATGCCGGGATTTGAGGGCGGGGCAGGGTGAACCCAGCCCAGGAGGGGCCCCGAGCCAGCCCCTCGACCCGCCCGGCCCACAGCGCGTCCCCAGCCACCCCCAAACTGGCGGGACTGGAGGAGGACGTGGCAGCCCCCGGGGGCCTAGACGTAGGGGTGAGCTCCCTCCTGCAGCGCTCCTCAGAGGCTCCCCGGGACGAGGTGGGAGGTGCGGTCCAGCCTCGGGCCGGGTCTAAGGCATACGTGCGCCCGCAGTAGAAATCAGGCAATGGAGCCAAAACCAAGGGGTCCGCCTGCGCCCGGCGCCCCGGACTGCCGGGGTGGGGCGGTGTCGACGAGAGGTGGGAGGTGGGGGGCGAGGCCGGGTTGGAGGCCCGCAGGGCTGGGGCCCGGCTGCCTAATGGTTTTCGGAGGAGGCTCCTGGAGGATTAGAGGTCTGCTCTGAGCAGGGCGGGGCGGCGGGGAAAGGACGCGCCGGAGCCGCTGGGCCGCGGCGGGGCAGGGAGCCGGGTTTCGGAGTGGGATAGGCCAGGGCCCTGCATGTGCAGAGTCGGGCCAGGAGTTGGGGTGGCTTTTCGTGCTAACCCAGTGCCCGGTGGCTGCTGGCTCTAGGCACTGAGAAGGGATGAAGACCCAAATGAAGGTGCTGGGGGGAGGGGGTATCACGGGACTTGCCTTAAAGTTGCGATTGCCCGATACTTTACATAAGACACAGATGCCAACTGCAGAGCAATGCATGGGGCAGAGGCTGGGGGACTAAAATACCCCAATGTCCTGCTGGAGAGGACTTTTCCATGGGTTGAGTGGGTGAGCGGTTGGGGCGTGGGGGGGGATGTCTCCTCCCCAAGCCCCCATCGCCGCTAGCAGAATCCCCTCCCCCTCACTGAGCTTTCCCCCACTTTAAGCCTTCTCCCTTCATTAGCCCCCCTCCCCCTTACCAGTCTCCTCCCTCAGCCTCAGCCTCCCCTCACACGGCCCCTCTGCCTCGGCCCCTGCCAGTCCCTGCAGAGACCCAAACAAGGAGGCTGACACCTCCTCCAGCCAGGCCCAGGCCTGCCGGTTTCCCCCTCCCTCTCTGGAGCTGGCCCCAGGCAAGAGGAGCTTTCTCCTGAGAGGACCCCAATTCTTTCCAGGGAGTTGACCCAGAAGAGGGGCTGGGCCTTGAGTGCAGGCTGGATGACTTCAAAGGGCGGTGGGTGGGGTTGGCGCCTGGTCACAGGTGCCACTCAGGGTGGGCCAACCTGCCCAACCAGGTCAGGGCTTGCACCGCACCCCGCCCTCTGCCCAGAACATCACGACACAGACCTGACAGCAGCTCCACCCATCAGAGACTTCCCCAGGGCCTCCGGAGAAAGACCTGAGACACAGGATCCAGGATTCAAGGCACAGAGGGCCTGGCAGGTCATCCCAGCCGTCCTCCTCCCACCCCAGTGCCCTGAGCCTCCACACACCCATTCACCCATGTGCACACCCACAGAGCTCTCTGGCCACATAGGGACACAGACTGGATCCAGGGCCTCAAGAGGCTACACCTAGCTTTGTCTAAAAGTTCTTCCTGCTGTCTACCCTTGGCCTGGAATTCTTAGGAAATGAGCAGAGGGTAAGCCAGTCCCCAGTCTGGCACCAGCTCCTTTGGACTGTGGAGCCCTTGGACCTGAGAGGGGAGGCCTAGTCCCCCTTCTCTGCATGGAGGTCTCTGCCCCCCTAACCAGACCATATGTCAGATGAACATCTGCACGTTCCTGCACGCAGCACCAGGTGCTCAGGACCATGCTAGGTGCGAGGGCTTAAAAGAAGACTAAGGTTTTTTTCCTTCCCGTAGGAAGCTGATAGCCTCAGTTTGCTGATGTGTAAAATGGGAATAATAATAGTACTTACCACATAAGATTGTTGTGAGAATTAAATGAAATACCATGTAAAGTTCTCGACACAGAGCCTGGCATATAGTAGGTGCTCAATAAATGGCAGGTGTCATTGATATGAGTATTAATAGTATTCAGGGAGCTCACACATGGCGAACCACATATGCCACGGACCAGACTGGACCTTTGCAAACTGAGTGGGTCCTGGTCTTGTGCGAATCAGTGTTTGCCCCTGCACCTGCCGCTCCACCTGCAGCTCGCCCCAGAGTAACCCCCAGGACTCAGACTGACCCAGCCATTTACTAGAAGGGACTCCAAGCCCCCAGGCAGAGGCAGGAATGGTCGGTGGGGGCACATGGCTACATATGGTGAAGACTCACAGGGGGAGAGAGGGGCACCGGAGAAAGAGTGTCAGCCAGTCGAGTTCCAGAAAGGCCTCACTCCCAGGAGCAATGGGAATAGCCGAGGGAAGTGGCTCTGTTTATCCTGGACCAGAGACAGGATGGGGACAAAGGGGGCTAGGAGAGGAGGATGCTGGGGGAATGCAATAGGGGGTTGGGATGGTGAGATGAGAGCAGCAAACAGGGCAGTGGGGAGGGCACCTCACTCGGGCTCTTTCCAGACCCTATGCTGGCCAGGATAGGCTGGGTACCAATGAGCCATGTCAGCTCATGTCACGTGCGGGGAGCCTGGCTTCTCAGCCGGTCCATGCCTCTGCAAGATGTATTCATCTCCGTGTGCATTTAATTCAGCAGTTTGGCAGGCAGGTGGGCATTACTTACTGGGCACTGACTGCCAGGCCCTGAGCATAGGCAGTGACCGAGTTAGTCAGGGCCCCTGAGGCTGGGGCACCTATAATCTGGAAGGAGCAGTGACCCCTCAGTCTGAGAAGCCCTCCTAGAGACAGGGAGGGTAAGGAGGCAGGGGCACTGGCTGGAGAAGGTAGTGTGGGAGGGCAGAGCAGGCCAATCTGAGGACCTCCTCCAACCAGGGGGAAGGAGAGGAGGGGTGGCCTCCCCAAGTGCAACGGGATCCGAAAGGCCGGAGCCTTGGGTAGAGTAGGGGAGGGGAGTGGTGGGGGGAGGGATGCTGCTGGCACCCATTCCTGGCCTGAGTGGGAGGCGATGTCTCTGGATCTGCCAGCCCTGGACTCAGGCTACATCCGACCTCGACCTCGCTCAGCTAGGCAGCAAGAGCCGGATGGGCCACATTCCACAGAGGCCCAGGTTGCCATCCTACTGGGCTTGGATGTGCCCCCAGGGGCAGGCTGGTCTCAGGGCTGGAAAAACTGGTCTTCCTGCCCCCCCAATACACACCAGCCTGGAGTTTGAGGATTCAGGAGAGGGTGTCACGGGAACTGGAGGTTCCCTACATTCCACACTTATGGGCCTGGGAGGGGAGCTGGGGAGGAGAGAAGGCAGGGGAAGCACATAAGAGGAAGCAAGACAGGAGCTTCTCCGGCCAGTGCGGAGCGTGGCTTGACTGGTGGTGGGAGCATCTTTAATAAACTCCGAAGCCAGATGAGATTAGGGTCAGATCCCTTTCCCTCTCCTAGAAGTAGGAGGTGTCCTACTTCTAGGCAGGAAAGCTTGAAGATAGACATCAAAAAGAACTTTCCCCCTGGATGAATTAGATGGCAGTGAGGGAGGAGTGAAGTATTCTCTAAGGAAAAAAGGAGAGAATGGCTTTCAGCCTGGGATGAACCCAGGAAGTGCAGCCTTAGTATGTGCTGACTGGCCCTTCACCAGCTCCTCCTTCCCTACCATGGGTGTGTGTGTGTGTGTGTGTGTGTGTGTGTGTGTGTGTGGAGGGGGTGCTCTCCTACTATCCTCTTGGACCCCTGCTGCTTCCCAGGACCCTAGGCCATGTTAGACCTAAGAAAACCTCCAGCCCCTAGTGCTACCTCTATAGGAATATCCTTTGCAGCAAGAGAGATTTAGTGTAGAAACAAAGAAGGAAACTGGTGACCGAAGCTAAGTCCCAAAATTGGCCCAGGGGACATGTCAAGCCCAGCTCTCTTCTCAGAACATTCTCACTCGGTTACCTGGGTCCTTCCCCCGTCTCTGGACTGCGAGGGCCCCCCGCCCCATTCCTTCCCCGGGCCTGCTGTGGTGCTGGTGCAGAGTCGTCCCAGTAAGTGTGAGGTGGGCTCTAGGGCAGCAGTCCCCAACTTTTTTGGCACCAGGGACCGGTTTCGTGGGAGACAATTTTTCCACAGACCGGGGTGGTGGGGTGGGAGGAGAATGGTTTCGGCATGATTCAAGAGCATTACATTTATTGTGCACTTTATTTTTATTATTATTACATTGTGAGATATAATGAAATAATTATACGACTCACCATAATGCTGACAGGAGGTGGAGCTCAGGTGGTGATGGGAGAGATGGGAAGCAGCTGCAAATACAGATGCAGCTTCACTCACTAGCCCGCCACTCACCTCCTGCTGTGCGGCCTGGTTACCAACAGGCTGAGGACCGGTGGTTGGGGACCCCTGCTCTAAAGGACCATGGCTAAGCCCCCGAAGTTTCCATAGATCCACAAAACTTCTTCCCTAGAAATAAAACCCAGCCCTTCTTGGAGCGAAAAAGACCAAATTTCTGCTCAAGGTCATTTCCTAGCATTCAGGGAGACAGGCACTGAGCTTTTGTTTCTCAAAATGTAGACCACAGATCACCCACCTGCCTCAGAATCAGGGGAGCACTTGTTCGAAATGTTCCCACAGTCTCCCCATTGAAATTCACTGAATCCAACATTTTATACTGCTTTCCCTATCAAAGTCCCCACCCCAAGCCCATCAGTGATTCTGAGAAGTTTAAGAATTTCGGCAAAGGACCAGCCCAATGAGCAGGTGCTAGAAGGTGGGGCTTGGGAGTCTCAGACTTGCAGGGCAGAAGCCTTCAAGCCTTCTGTAGCCCCAGGGAGAACAGTGTGACTGGAGGGGAAACTTCCCCCTGACAAGTGACCTGAGTAACAAAGACATTTCCCCAATGTCTCTATCCTTTCACTTGACATTCACTTAATACTCTTTGTTGCGAGCCCACTAAGTGCCACGTGCCGTGGCTGGTCATTTTATTATTTTTTAAAATTTTTTTAAATTTAATTTATTTTTGGCTGCGTCGGTCTTCCTTGCTGTGCGCGGGCTTTCTCTAGTTGCGGCAAGCGGGGGCTACTCTTCGTTGCAGTGCATGGGCTTCTCATTGTGGTGGCTTCTCTTGTTGTGGAGCACGGGCTCTAGGCACAAAGGCTTCAGTAGTTGTGGCACATGGGCTCAGTAGTTGTGGCACATGGGCTTAGTTGCTCCGTGGCATGTGGGATCTTCCTGGACCAGGGATCAAACCCGTGTCCCTTGCATTGGCAGGCGGATTCTTAACCACTGTACGTGGCTGGTCATTTTAGAAGAGGTCCTGCTCACCTGCCCTAGGGGCAAAGGAGGGGTGAGGGCTGGAGGATGTACACGATGACCTCTTAATGTCCCCTGGAGACCCAGCGGCATCCCTGCCTGGCCTTCCCTCCCCGGCTCTCAGGATGGGCCAGGTTTCTCTCTGCTTCCTCACAGCGCCGCCCAGTCCAGATGAGAGTGAAATTTCCTGAAGGTGCCAGACCTCATGGAGGGGAAGGAGCCTCTAGCCTTGTAGTCTGATATCCCACTGAGAGGTTCCTGAGGAAGCACTACTAAAGTGGAACTCACTGATGGCTTCATCATTCATTCACGCATTCGTTTATGCACCAGGCCCTCCTCTGTTCAAGACTGGGGCTCAAACGTGGATAAGACGTGCTCTGTACCATCAAGAGATGCTCGCGTGAAATAGACACTTATGATCCAGGGTGTTCAGACATCCGACCATTCACGCACTCGTGCACCGCACGTGCACCAAGGGTCCTTGTCCTGAACCTCTCCAATCACCAGCATTGTTGCCTGCAGTAGAAGGGTGAAAAGAGCAAGGGCTTTGCAGTCAGAAGGTCTGCAGTTCAAATCCAGCCTTCTAGCTCCCGGTGAAAACCACCCAGGGCTTTGTCCCTTGCACCTGGGACTTCCCCTGGCTTGTTAGCGTGCCAGGAACAGTGTCAATTAGGGGTAAGTGAGCTAACAGCTCAACAGTGGGTGAGTTTCTAATCATTCATTTCTCCTGTTGCAGCTTCTCCAGTCAAAGCACTTATCACATTGTATGGGTTTGGTCTCCTGGACACACACGCAGTACATACATGAGACTGTGGATCTCAGCACCTGGGTGTGCAGTAAGGGTTTGCTGTGTGAATAAGTGCTCAGCGCAAAGATTAAGAGTGAAATCCGTAACAGCCTCCGGAAGGGGTTGGGTGTTGCCCTGAAGGCTCTGCCTTTGATTAGGTCTATTGGCTGGTTTTTGGCTGAGAACCCACAGCCTTGTGGATCAGGTTAACACATGAAGGGTTAATGCTGACTCCTCTGGCCTGCTGAGTCCCAAGAACCCAGGTATTCTGAGTTGCCAGGTGAGTGTGGAGACAGACATGCACATACAGGACGACTCCGGTCTTCCAGCTGGACCAAAGGGGCGGGGCGGGGGCCAGTGCCGGAAGCAGCTAAGGAGAGGGGGACACCTGGGTCTGCTCCCCCCACCACCTCCCCACTATGGAAGCGACAGTCCCCACATCTCCCAAGAGAACCTTCTGTAGTATCTGGGAAGTGCTTTGACATTTGTAGCCTTGGAAGGACTTCTGTGCACTTCCCAGACATTAAGACCCAGGAGGCGGAAAGGTGCCTTCTGGGCCCACAACCCCCAGCCCTCAGTGAATATGCCACTGCTGACTGTCCAGACCTTCCTTGGTCTTTCTCCTCTTTTCTGCAAGAAGCTTCCAACAAGGAGAGGACAGGAATGCTCCCTTGCTTCCCAGTGCGCTCACACCACTGTATCGGGAGAGCAGAGCCTTCCCTAGACCACCCAGCCAGCTGAATGAATGGTGCCCTGAAAAGGAAGACCCTGCCCAGGAGATGTGAGGAGGGAACGGCTCAATCCACCCCCTGGGATTTGGGTCAGACTTGAGGAAGGTCTTCCTGAATGGGCAGACCCTGCCCCCAGGATCAGATCACCAAGGGGGAGACGGGATGCCTTCCTCTAGGGATGGTGACGCACGTGCAGTTGTTCTGCGGAAGCGCGCTCTCACCACCACGAAGGGAGAAGCCTCCTTGTTCAGCGTTACCTGTGATGAGACTGCCCGGATGCCTCCTGGTAAGCAAGGTTCACCAAGTTAGATTTCATCCACACGGTGGGCGCTCTGCAGCCTTGAACATGAGATCGCTCTGTGAATGCGGATGGGAACAATGGAAACACAAATCAAGGAACTGTTTGTTTTATTACTATTTGTTAGTAAAGTCCTGTTTGTGTTGAAAAAAAGTTTTTGGAATGCTTACAAAGGTCTGGTAGGAAGCACACCAGCGTTAACCACAGTTGCCTGACGGGGTGGGTAGGAGTATGGAGTGCTTTGTATTCTATAGACTTCCATACTGTTTACAGAAATTCCGTACTCCAAGCACGTAGAAGTAGGACCACAGCAAAGGCTGGGCTGGAAACCCACCCAAGGGCTCCGTCCGCTAGGCACGCCCTCCCCTCTCTCTCCTCTCTGCGGCACTAAGAGACCGGAGCAAACCTGAGGACCTGCTTCCCACACACAGGCACTGGAGGCTACCCCAGTTCTGCAGGCTCATTTTTGACTTCCCAAGGCTTTGTCAGAATTCCTCACCCTTCCGTGGGACCCAGAGCGAGCCACATGGCCTCCCTGTGCCTCAGTTTTCCCGTGTGTAAAATGGGAGTCGGCGGTACTAATAACTAGGATCAAAGAGATGATGTTTATGAAAATATTAATGTTAGCAGCTGCTTCTCTTTTCCGAATGAAGGCGGCCCCTTTTGCGGGGGCAGGAGGAGGGTTGGGGTGAAGGTGAGTACCTGCCAGGTCCTTCAGGGGAGGGCCAACCACAGCTGTTGGGCAGCACCCAGAGGTCTGCGTGGGAACTGCGTGCCTCCCGCCTGCTGGCTCGCTCCACAGACAGGAGGCCGGGGGAGCTGATGCGAGTCCAGCTGTCCAGCCCCACCCGCAGTGGGCAGCTCTCAGGTCCTCTGCAGGCCTCTGAGGGTAGGGCGGGCAGAGGAGGTACAGAGTGAGAAGAACATGGGTCATCCTCCTGCAGAGGAAGCTCTGCTGCTCAGAAGGGCATCTGGATTTGGGCTGCCGTAGCGGGGACCCCAGGGCAGGATGGGAAGGAGGTGCTGGGAGGGAGCCAGGTGCACTTGAGAGGTGGAGCGGAGGAGGGCAGGCGCCAAGGGCAAGGGTGGACAGCAGTGTCCAGGGAGGAGGCAGGCTGAGGGCTGGAGACAGGGTGTCTGTTCAAGGGGAGAATGCGACCATGTTGGCCGGCCCCCTGCCTCAGAACCCCTCCCGAAAGGGATGAGCTGTTGCTGGCAGCGGCAGTGTCTCCTGCGAAACTCCACCTGAAGCTGAGTTCCCAGCTGCCACCCTCCCCCATTCCCGCCCCCCAAGGTCGGCTTCCCTGGATCCTAGCCCTTCTTGGGAAGTTCCTTCTGGAGCGTGACCTCAGATGTCCCCCTCCCTCCTGCCTGGGCTGGGGGGAGGGAAACCACTGCTTTAGTCACGCCAGATAATCACCTCTGGTCACTCACTGTCTGGCCTCTTCCTCCAAGTAACTCCCAAGTATCTCTTAGACATTATCTCACCATGCAGGCCTGGAGTGGGGGGGGCAGTGGGTAGGGAGGGGAAGAGGAGGGGAGGCAGCATTTAAGGAGAAACTGAGGGCAGAAAGGACCCCCATGCCCCCTTGCCTGCTTCCCCACGTAGCCTGGGAAGGTGACACCGTGTCGTACTCTGAGGAGGGGTGGTGGGCAGACAGCAGAAAGAACCTCCAGGAGGGCTGTGAAAATGAGCACTTGAAAGGGGCCTTTGGAGAGTCACTGGAGCCCAGTGGGTGTCAGACTCTCTGAAAAGAGCTTTACAGGAATGTCATCCCTTCTCCCACTCTCATCCTTATCCTCCTTTTACAGATGGGGAAACTGAGGCAACCACTTGCCCAAGACCACTCAGTAACCAAGGGGGGATGCGAGGATTCCAGCCCAGGGGCTCTGACTCCAGAGGCAGCCTCCGGTGAAGCAGTCCGGAGACAGGAGCACGCGTGGGGCGACCTCCGGTGACTGCTCTCGAGGGACCAGTAGAATGACCTTTAGGTGTCCATTAGGGTGAGAGTACACCTCTCGTAATCACTGCTGAAGGTGCCAGGCCTCAGCTCACCACACTGTTGGCCTTTCTCTCCCCAGTGTTTTCATAGAACCTGATTTTTATGCCTGGGAGAGGAAAATGAGCCAGGAGAGGACGAGGGGTATTTCTTTCCCTGTGTTCAAAGGCCTGACCCTCAGGTCTTTTTTGGTGCTAACCCTTGTGCCTCTTTCCCTCTGTTGTCCACTGGCTGCCTGCCTTTCTAAATTGCTCAGTGCCACGCCAGCAGGGCGGCCCTCCGAGACCTGGAGCAGGGGGTTAATTCCCTAATTCTGCCCCATTGCAGACTTGGATCGGCCAGGTTTATTATCATGCACCCCCATGACCTGGGAGGTTCTTCCCGGAGTCTGACCCAAAGCCTTTTCTAACAGCATGGCGGAGGACCTACACGGGGTGAGAAAGGCAACCACAGCTCCTGCCTTCGATTGGAGGTGGGAGGAGCTGTCGTAGGCTTTCTCGGACACAGGATGTCGGGGGGGACCCCAGAGGTCATATAGCCACACGGGCCCATCTCAGCCAAGATGAGAAGGCAGGTGCCACGTGCCCAGCTAGGCCTGGACCTGCCACTAGGCCTGGACCTGCCGGCCCCTCGGCTGTGTCCCTCGTTAGAACAGCAAATGGAGCTAGGCCTGGACCTGCCGGCCCCTCAGCTGTGTCCCTCATTAGAACAGCAAATGGAAGGTAGTGAAGGACTGACTTATCTGATGGGAGTCCACTCAGGCCCCCTCCCCCGGAAAAGCCTCATTACCAGGGCCCCACCTGGGCTCTGCCTGCCTGTTTACTCTGTCCTAAGAACAACACACTCTGCAGCACTTCAAGGCTGCTGGGAGGGAGGGAGGGAGGGAAAGAGCAGGAGCGGGTGGGCAGGCAGAGGACAGAGAGGGCCAAGGCAAGGGCAGGGCTCAGGGCCTGAGTGGCAGGTGAGCACCCTCTGGAAGCAGGAATGGATCACTGAGGCAGCACTGCTTCTGCCCTCAGGGAGCCCCCAGTTTACGGGAGAGATAGGCCCTGCCTTGGGAGCCCCTGGTCTGATGGAAGAGGCAGCTCCTCTCTCAGACACACGCGCACACACACACACACCCCCCAGGACATGTAGACTTGAATGTGGAAACTGACTCTCCTGCACACCACGGCTGCAGACCTCCGGCCGCAAATTCAGGAAAGCAGCCCAACTGGCCCCTCGCCGACTCTGTCATCCCAACTTGGACCCACAGTAGGATCAAAGAGATGTGACCTGGCTGCCTAGATTCTCACCCAGGTCTGACCAACACGGCTATTCCCATCCCCTCAGAATCCCCCCCTGAGCCCCTCTACCCACCCTGGTCTGGTGGGAAGTCTTCCTGCTGCAACGCCAGCTTTCTATCCTGAAATCCTGCCTCTGGGCAGAGCTTCTGGAAGGTAGAGGGCCTTCTCCCCTCCACCACCCCACAACGATCAGGATGTGCTCCCATGGGTCACACCTGGGAGGATGAGATGGGTGCTGGCAGGCGCCATCTCCTGCTTCGCAGGAGGGCCTCCAAGAGAAGTCCTCGCACCCTGGCACCTTCAGGGGTTTCTCTTCCCACCTGCCTTCTCCGCTGCCCCCAGCTTCATTAAGGAAGGTAGTTAACCTCAAACAACAAGCAAATTAAGGTCCTCAAGCCAATCAAACAGCCCAGAGGGTAAATTGAAGGTAAGCGGCCCAGGCCTCGGAGTTATCCTGTTCGCGTTCCCAGCTCCCGGGCTCCCTTTTCTCCCATAAAAGGCAAAAGTTTGAAATGAGGGGCTCAGTTAGGACAAAGCATGGAATCTCTGGGATCTGGAGTAGCTACTTCTGGGAAAGAAAGGTCCCTAGCACAGATGGCCCACCTGCTTCCGTGCCTCGTTGGGAACAGCGACTTCCCACGGATGAGCCGGGTCACAGCGAGCATGGGATCCAAACAGCGCTGACGTCTCATGGCAGAGGTGCGCTGACAAAGCCATGGTGACAAAGAGGCCAATAAAGATGCAGAGATGGTGCCCCCAGGAAGAGAGTATGGGCTACAACTGGGACTGAATTGAACCACGTAAAATATACTTGCACCCAGACAGCATGGAAGGTTCATCTGGGACAGTGTCCTATTGGCGGTATGGAAGATCATTTTATACTAATGGTTCATAGTTTTCTCTATTTCTTTTTTTTTTTTTTCGGCCGAGCTGGCAGCTTGCGGGATTTTAGTTCCCCAAGCAGGGATTGAACCTGAGGCCACAGCACTGAAAGCGCTGAGTCCTAACCACTGGACCTTTAGTTCTCTATTTTAATGTGTGTGAGAAAATCTAACTGGTAGGCTTCCCTGGTGGCGCGGTGGTTAAGAATCCGCCTGCCGATGCAGGGGACACAGGTTTGAGCCCTGGTCCAGGAAGATGCCACGTGCCACAGAGCCACTAAGCCCGTGCACCACAACTACTGAGGCTGCACTCTAGAGCCTGCGAGCCACAACTACTGAGCCCGTGTGCCACAACTACTGAAGCCTGGGTGCCTAGAGCTGGTGCTCCGCAGCAAGAGAAGCCACCGCAGTGAGAAGCCCATGCACCGCAACGAAGAATAGCCCCCGCTCACTGCAACTAGAGAAAGCCTGCACGCAGCAACGAAGACCCAACACAGCCTAAAATAAATATACTTTTTAAAAGTGAATGTTTAAAAAAAGAAGAGAAAAGAAAATCTAACTGGTGCACCAAGCCACGACTTCACAGCTGTCGTTGCTCAGAAGTGTTTATTTACTCAATCTATCTAACAAACATTTACATAAACCTTTCCATGAGCCAGGCACTCCTCCAGCGGCTTTACAAACACTAACTCATTTAATCCTCATGATAACCCCATGAGATAAGTACTATTGTTATCCTCATTTCACAGGTAAGGAAACAAACGCACAGAGAGATCAAGGGACTTGCCCAAATCACACAGCTAGGAAGGAAGTGGTGGAGAAGCTAAGTTTAGAAAGTGGGTTGATATCACATCAGTCAACTTCAATGTCCTCACTGCTGAAATCAGGCCAGTGGCATTCCCTCAGCCGAAGTGTGGGAAGCACTGAATTCAAGGGACATGATTGGAATTTTATGTCCAATTACTTATCTGTTTAATTGTTTGTGAAGGTTAATTTAAAAGTAAAAGAATTTTTATTCATATCTCCACCCATTTCCCCGTGCTTTCCTCTGCCCAGTCCCAGCTGATGAGAAAAGACCCTGGGCAAGTGATTCATTCTCGCTGGGTCTCAAGCCGGAGTTCACTCCTACATCTGCGCCCCCGCCCCGTCACAAACTCCATCCCCATTCCTGTCCCGACTTCCTCACGGCCCAAGGAACTGGATCCTGGCATTAGGTCACCAGCAGAAGCCATAGAATTCACATCCTTAGCTCTACTTATGAATTCGAATAATTACTGAATGTCTACTACGGGTCCGGCACTATACTCAGAGCTAGAAAAAGAACACATGGGAAGGAGGGAGAGGGAGGGAGGGAAGAAGAGAAGGACCGAGCTGCTCTTCTACTGATTCCCACTGAGGACAACCCCCTTTTCCTGCAGCTGAGGTCCTGTCCAGACCCCCTCACCCCACTGCCCCCTGACCACCATTAAGAATGGCCAGGTGCCCCTCAGGGACACCTCTGTAGCTGGGGTCACCCAGGAGACCAGCCCCTTGCCCACAGCCCCATTCCTGGCTCCAGCTGGGGGTGGGTGGGGCGTGCTCCAGAGTGATGAGAGGGTACCAGCCAGGGAGCCACGAAGCTCGGGGGAGAATGCCCCAGCCTCTGGAGGAGTGAGTAGGGATTAGGGGACACACTAGGGTGGTGCGGGAGCCTCTGTGGACACTTTCATCTCTACATCTGGGCGGTGGCAGTGTCTCCACCAATCTGTTCACCAAGCCTCCTCTGCCTGCAGGCCTGTCCTCAGCCTCCCACCCCAGGGTAGGTTTCAATCACGTCCCCCGCCCAACGTTCACTTGCCCCCATTTCCCCCCCCCACCCCCCCATCCCCGCCCCCCGCCTCTCCCTCTCCTACCCTTCCCTCCTTCTCAGCCCAGCTACCCATGTCCTCCTGCTGGAAGCCAGCCCCAACTCCCCCTCACCCAACACCTGAAGACCCTCCACAGCCTGGACAAGGAGGCAGCCCCTTCGTGCCTCTTCCGCACCCTGGCAGCCATGCCCATTCACTAGGAAGGCTATTTCAGACTTTTCCATTTTGCCCCCTTTTCCCCATCTGAGTCAAGTATACATACCTTCTGCCCACCAGGCACCTAGCGGCCATAGCAAAGGTGGGCAGAGCACATGGGGGCCTGTGCCCATGGCAGGTCACGGGCTCAGGTCCTTGCTCAGGACAGCATTTCTCATTCCTCAGAGAGGATGGTGGGTGTGGGACAGGGCAAGGGGGTGAGAAAGGGAGAAGGAAGGGGTCCGGCTGGGAGCCACCAGCACTAGTGCAAACACATGGTGCGTAATGGGCAGCGTGCCCCGCTCTCTGCCCAAAGCACCTTAGGCTCATGGACTCCATCCTCCTAACAAGCCTATGAGGTTGACACTATTACCATTTCCTTTTTACTAATTAAAACCCAGGCACAGAGAGGTTCACTAACTTGCCTAAAGTCACACAGCTAGGTTTCAGGGCAGGATTTGGACCCAGGCAGTCTGGGTCTCTGCTTTTATGGCGTAACTTTCCTGTTTAAAAGCCCTTCACCTACAAAATCAAGCTGAGGCTTCTCGTCGAAGTAGTCAAAGCCCCTTCCAAGCTCCAAGCTCCCTCTGCAGCATTTCTTCCACCTACACCCTCCGTGGAGCTTGACAGACCGAATCCCACCTCTGCCGGCAACCTAGCTGTGTGACCTTGGGTGAGTCACGCGACCTTCTTGGGCCTCAGGTCCTCATCCCTAAAATGGGAGCTAATGATACGTCTCCTCCGGCAGAGTTAATGAGATCACCTGGGTAAAGTACCTACTAGGTGTCAGGCACCGGTAGCAGCTCAGTACAGAGCAGGAAGGGAGAAGGAGGAAGGAGAGCTCTGAGGTGGTGAGTTGAGGTGGCTGGGGTGCTGGGTGGGCCTGAAGAGGAGGGGTCTCTTGCCAGGGTCGGGGGGAAGGAGGCTGTCACCCGGATAAAAATGTGCTCTGCAGTGGCCTGGCCAGTCACCAGCAGGGGCCACACTGGCGCTCGGCCCCCAGGGTAAGATGGCGCCTGATCCCGTCTCCCACTCACCCGTGGAGAGGCAGCCCACCCAGTCTGGGGCCAGACCCGGACCTCGTGCCTCCCACCAGCCCCAGCAAGCCCCAGAGCCAGGATGCAGCCCACAAGATGCTGGCCGGGGCCACCAGGCCCTGTCCCTGGAGGAGAGAGGGCAGCGACCATGCAGAACTTCCTCAGAAGGGGTCCTGAGTCCGGAGACTGCCGCGGCCCCAGCCCTGAGGGGCTGACGGCTGTGCTGGAATGGGAAGGGGTCTGCGCTCGGCCGAGGTGAGCCCATCCACTCTTCCCTGGCCCTGTCCCCCTGGTCGAAACCAGACACACAGGCTACCCACGAGGGACCCAAGGCCTTCCTGGCTCCGAGGACCAAACCGAATTATTTCCCGAATGCGATAAATAATAAGAGAGTGGGGAAGAGGGGGCCTGAGATCCCAGAACCTGGCACGCTTCCTGAACGAGAAGGGCTCTCCTCCTCCACTTCCTTACCCGCAGGTGGGGGCACGGCCCCACTCCTGCCTGAGTCTCAGGATTGCCAGGGGCTCAAAATGAGGTCGGGTGTGTGAATGTGCAAACTGTGACGTGACCACAAACTGAAGTCGTTCCTACTTGAGATGTGTTGCGTCAATCAACTGCAAATAGAGCTATTGGAGCCACTGCTATACAAGCTGGTTTGGGTCAGATGCGCTTTGAACACCTGGCAAAGGGGCAGCCCGCGCTCAGCCCTACGGAACCTTGCTCTTCTACTAAGAAGGGAACGGGCTGATCTACCATCAGGATTTAATTCTAGATCTGCCTATCCTTGGTCACACACGCCTCCTCTTCCTGGAGCCAGTCAGAGGGGGGCACACATTCCCTGCTTCCAGAGCTTCTCAGCTGATTGGCGAAGACCAGCCTCAGGTCTCAGGACCCGCTCCCACCATCTGGAGACAAGGCCCAGGGCATAGAGCAGGGCACAGGGAGGCAAAGCAGGTCCACATGGGGGTTGGGACGGTTCGGTGGGGGGCGGGGAGTGGCCTGGAGTCTGCTTTCCACCCTCCCACTCACCTCTGGAGTTCTCTGAGCAGGCTACCTGAGAATGGGTGGGTGCCAGACACCCCCAGGGGCTCCTGTCCTCCTGAGCTCCCCGACAGGACCCCCACAGGGATGACCCAGGGGCCCTTTCCACTGGCATTCAGCCCCTTGCCTCCCTGGCTGGAGCCTCTGGACAGTGTCAGGGACGACGTGCCTGTCCCAAGGTTTCCTGGGTCTGGGAGGGAGGGAGAGAGTGGGGCCAGGGGAGTGAGTGGCTGTTGAGAAGGTAGGGAACCCAGGCTGGCCGCGCCACCCCCTGCTGAGGACACTGCTTCCTCTCCCAGGAGGGGCATGAAGGGGACCCTTTACAGCCCTCTGGGCTTCCAGGAGGGGGTGTCCCCAAAATATTAGTGGGAGACTGAGGCAGAAAGAGAAACGAACTAAGCAGGGCTCCAGGGTCCTGGAGAGGCCTCGATGCTCAAAATAAATGCCAGAGGCCTTGACCGTCCAGAGTTTCAGGTGAAGACTCGGCCGTCCCTGCATCCCAGGTGCCTTCAGGAAGCTGCCCAGGGCCTCCCAGCTCAATTCTGCCTGTCCCCCCATCCCTTCCCGCTCTGATGTCCTCCCTCTACCCACCCTTCCCTCCTCCCTCCCTCCCTCCCTTCCTTCCTTCCTTCCTCCCTTCCTTCTTCCCTTCCTCCCTTCCTTCCTTCCTTCCTTCCTCCCTCCCTCCCTTCCTTCCTTCCTCCCTCCCTCCCTTCCTCCCTTCCTCCCTTCCTCCCTCCCTTCCTCCCTTCCTCCCTTCCTTCCTTCCTTCCTCCCTCCCTCCCTCCCTTTCTCCCTCCCTTCCTCCCTCCCTCCCTTCCTCCCTCCCTCCCTCCTTTCTTTCCTTTCATTTATTCAAAGAATTGCGCAGCTGTCTTCAGCCCTCGGTAAGTACTGTGGATCTTGTGGTTCTGGCCAGCTGGGAATTGTGTCCTTATTTTACTGTGTGGACCCAGCTCTCTGGGTATCCAGTGTGTCGCATCACTCCCATCAAACTGAGGGGTTCCCCGGGCCACGGCTGCTCCTCCGCCTTCAGATTGGGGCTCCACAGAACCAGTGCTGCAACGTCTCCCTCATCCAGCCACCCTGGGGATCCATGCCCCCCTGCAGCGGAGGTGTGCTAGGACAAGTCCATCTGGGGAGAGCACACCCACCCCAGCCCAAATCTCCGGTTTCTAAAGGCAAAGAAGACCCCCCCACACTCCTCCACGCTTCTCCCCTGCCAAGGGCCTCAGACCGGGGCCCTGCCAAGCTGGCAGCTGGGGGAGAGGCTGAGACCCAGGCAGCAGGAGAGGCTTCACAGGTGAGGGGCTGAGGCCCGGAGAGGCAGGGGCTGGTGAGGCTCAGGCGGAGGCTGCCAGGGCAGAGGCTGGAGCCAGCGCCCGGGCCTGGGAGCCGCCTCCCTGACCAATGGGACCCAGACACTGGCGCTGGATGATCACTTGTCATCGCACCCCCACCCTGGGCCTCAGGACGGTGAGGGGAGAAAGAGGCCAGGACGCACTTCTCCAGTCCTCCTCTGACCCAGGCCTCAGAGGCAGGGCCGCCACGTCCTGCGTCCCGACCCCGGCTCTGAGGACCCCTTCCTGCCGGCAAAGGGAGAAAAAAGTGTCCCCAGGGTGCCTCTGGAATAGGGGAGTGGTCCTGACACTTGATCCCCAAAGGGTGGCTGAGCAGGGAAGGGAGAAGGAAGCAGACAGGGAGGGAGGACGGAGGAGGGAGGGAGGAGGTGATGCTGCTGACGCTAAAGATGAGGAGAAAGCCTGGGCGTCACGCCGCTCACACAGCAGCACACGCGTGCGCACACACGTGCACGCGGACCCACACCTGTCTGTTCCCCCCGCTCTTGCTCTCGTTTATATATAAACCTGTGTACATAGATCCTCCCGCATCAGAGACCCAAGTCAATTCACACACACACACACACACACACACACACACACACGTCTCGCATACTGAGGACTCACGCCCGACACAACCCTCTCACTCATTCACATTTGAAATGACCTCATAGGATTGCAGGCACTCACGAACCACAGCCTCTCACACCCTTATCTGTGGAGTCACGAACCCTCGCTCCCAGGCACACAGCGTGTGCAGGCACACGCACAGTCACTCGTGCTCGTGTGCACACTCTCACACATGCACCCGGAATCACACACTCCCTCACAGCCGTGCACACACACACAGTCACGCATGCTTGGGCTGCCAATTCAGAGGGGGTGTCCCCCCAGCCTCTCGAGACCCTGATCACCTGAGCACCCCCAGGCATGGCCTCTCCTGGGTCCTGTCCAGAAATGCCCCAAATCGGGGTCCCTGCTGAAGCCCCTTGACTCATGAGTTCACAGCCACCTGGTGGGCACCCATCTTTGCCCAGAACCTAGAACTGGCCAGAACTACCCAGGCCTGAGGGACGTGAGGCCCCAGCCAGGGCCACTGTCCGGAACCTGGACTCCCACAGGGCCCCGAGCCCCCAGTCCAGCCGGCTTGCCTCCCCCTGAGGAGGGGTCCTGGATCGGGCACGTGGCATCCCTGTGCCTCAGTGTCCTCATCTGTAGAAAGATGGGGTCACCTCATTCCACGCCCGTCAGGGGTCACGAGGCTTCCACATGACCAGGAAAGGGCACTGTCAGCTGGAAAACAGGGAGTCCAACCTAGGGGTTAGTCACGTCTTTCTTAGTACCACCCCTCCTCATGGCATCCTTGAGAAACAGGCCTAGAGAGGCCCTGGGGCTAGTCCAGAACTGCAGCGTCAAGGGAGGGCTCTGTCAGCCCTGGGGGGTCTATCCACACCAAGACCACCCACTGCCCAAGCCTTGCCCCTCGAGGCCCGTCTCTCCAAGAGGACCTGGGTCTGTGGCACAACAGTGAGAGGAGTGTGAGCCTCTTCTCTGATGGGGATGAAGCCCTTACACCTGATGGGCAGATGCTGCTAGAGGTACCTGGGCCCCGGCAGGGGTCGAGGTGCAGCCCAAGCCCCAGTGCCTTGGAGGGGAGGGGATCTGTAGGGTTCTTAATCCCCTCTTTCCCATATTAGGCCGTGGAGAGGCTCCTAGCAAGCCCCGCCCTCTCCCGGGAAAGAGAATGGACAGGGCACTGCCTGCCATAGGGCGGCAAAGGGAGCCCGCTGGGCGGGAGGTCAGCCTGGCCAGGAAAACCAGATGTGGGAAGGGCCTGAAAGAAGTCCAGGGAGGGGCAGGAGCCACGGGGGCTGTGCTGGGAGCTGAGGGCACGAACCAGGGAGGAGGCGGACAGCCTGGAGCTGGCCCAGCTCACAGCCCAGCGGGCTTGCACTGGGGCAGTCTCCACCAGGGAGGGGGTGGGGCCCGAGCCCCATGTTCTGGGTGGGAGGGGCACGGATAAGGACGACGTTCAGTGTGGCGAGGGGCTGCAGATCCCATGAGAAATAAGGGGGAAGGAAAAGGAGAGGGACGGAGACAGAGCTTGGTAGAGATGGAGAGAAGGTATGGCAATAAAGACGGAGAAGTCAAGTCTCCAGTCGGAGTGAGAGCACACAGGAGGAGACAGAGGAGGGGAGGCCGCGGGGCAGAGAGCGTGCGTCCATGGGAACTGCAGCCTGGGGCCCAGACTAGAGCTGGTCCCTGATCTAGACAGAGGATCAGAGACACAGAGAGCCAGAGAACCAGGAAGAGAGGGAAAGAGAGAGATGGAGAAAGAGAGAGAAAGTAGAGAGATAGAGGCAAGACAGAGCGCCTGAGCCAGATCAACAGCAGGGAAGGGAGCGAGGGTGAGAGGCAGCGTGAGTCAGGCTCTAATTACGGGCGGGCGGGCAGAAGCAGAGGGCAGCCTGTTTGAAGTCTGTGGTGAGAAGCATCAAAGGGAGAGAAGGGGGAGGCCAGCAGGCGAGGGGAGACACAGGAGGGGCCACCCTCTGCCACGGCCCACCTGGACCTCCCAGGCTCCACCCTTCCCTGCCCCAGCCGCCAGCTCCCCTCCACCCAGCTTCTCGGGACTGGCCAGAGGTCTGGCCACCTGGTCACCGGCCTGGGGCTCAGGCTGCCACGAATCCCTGCTGCCTTCTCAGCATCGCCAGGGGCAGGGCAGGCTTCTGGCCTCAGGGACTGCCTGGCTTGGGGAGGGGCAGGCTTCCCTTCTAGTTCCTGCAGCTACCCCCTTTCCTGTCTCCCCAGAAATATGTCCTGGCATCTCCCAGCCCCCACTTTTGGGATCCTGAGGTGGGCTCCGAACTGCTCCAGCTTCCGCATCCCAGCACCGGTCCCCATGATGGGTCTTTCCTTGGATCCGGAGAGTTCCAGCTCTCAAGACTCCCAACTCCCACCCAGGCCATTGTGGCCTCTTTTGGCTGCAAGAGGATGTCCCAAGATGAATTCTTCTGGCCACCCCTTGT
This sequence comes from Pseudorca crassidens, assembly GCF_039906515.1. Classification (NCBI taxonomy): domain Eukaryota; kingdom Metazoa; phylum Chordata; class Mammalia; order Artiodactyla; family Delphinidae; genus Pseudorca; species Pseudorca crassidens. The sequence goes on from NC_090314.1 coordinate 40,540,181, forward strand.
CTCAGGTCAGCAAATCAGCTGCGCTGGGACCACCATAGGTCACCTCCTGCAATGAATGTATTTTTCTGCCCTTCCTCTTCTGCCCTTTTCAGAGTTCTACAGCCCTCTAGGCCAGAAAGTCCTGCTGGTAGTCTCACCCAAATCCTTCATGCTGCCTCTTATTTCGAATAGAGGCCAGCAGGTCTCTGTACAAGAGCCCTAGAAACACTTAAAGGTCCTTGGCTATAGCCCATCTCCTTGGTCTCGAGCCTTCTCATTCTCTGGGGGCCTCACCTACATCCCTCTGGTGTGTCCTTCCAACTGCTGCTCCTTGAACCCGTTCTAACCAGCTGGACCAGACTGCAGGGAGGGGGTGAGGGCTCAGACATGAGAAATGGCATGTGGCAGAGAAGTCAGGTCGACCTGAATAGGAATCCTGATTTGATGACCTCCTTGACGGGTAATACCAGGCACATTCTTTAATCATGCTGGGCCTCAGTTTTCTCATCTGTAAAATGGGAGAAATACTCCCTGCCTTGAAAGGATACTGTGAGAATTAAACATGATGACATATGTAAAGTGCCTGGCGTCCAGAAGGTTCTCAATGCGTGAGGCTCCTATAATTGTCATGGAAGCCAGGCCATCCAGAGTCCCCAAGGGAAGATTTTCCCCAAGAGGAGGGCAACAGAGAATCCTCTTGAATCCAAGAATAGGCCTGATACCTGGGAAGGGACAGAGAAATGCTTCCACAGCCCACCCCCCCATCCCCCGCCAAGCACACCCCCTCCTGGCATTTAACCTCCATGTGTCTTGTTACAGCTTCCGTTTGCCTCCTCTCATTCGGGAAAGCAGGTCAGTGTCCACCTTCTGTTGTCAGGGCAGCACTGCCGCTATCAAGTTCATGTTAGCATCCCACCACCTGGCAGATGCCAGGCTAATCTCTGTGGTCCTGGGCTCCTCCAGTGCTGACTAAGCTTCAGAGAAACCTGAAGGAAGAGCCCTAGACCCTCAGGAAGTCCAGCCACTGTCCCTGACCCTAGAGAAGGAGTGAGCCCACCAGAGAGCTACAGGAGAATCACAGCACACTGACTGCACTCTGTAAGTGTCTGAGAGGAGATGCCGTCCTGCCCAGCATGGGAGGGAGAAAGATGATGGCAGGCTGTGAGGAAAGCAGGAACTGGACTCCCAGGATGAGCCGTACCTATGCGTATGACTGACACGTTATATGCAAAGTTCAGACCCTCAGACTTCATAGGGGAGAGCCAAAATCCACCCCTGAGTGTGATATAAATCAGGTTGCAACCAACCAGCATCTTCTAGATTTTTCCATAACATGGTTTCTCTCCATCAGTTCAGATGAATTGAGGGCTGACCAAAACCAAGATACTTGTGAAAAATTCATTCCCTGTGTATAGCCTGTCTTTCAAAGGCTCCTCCAGGCTCCCAAATCTCTACCACAAATCCACTCACACACCTATCTACCCACTTTCCCATCTCTACCCTTCCATCCATCCATCTATCCATCTGTCCATCCATCCATCTGTTTATCCATCCTTCCATGCATCCATCCACCTACTCTTCCATCCATCTATCCGTCCAACATCCTCCACACACCTAATAATCCATCCGTTCAACCATTCACTCATCTATCCATTTATCTAAATACCCACCCACCCATCCATCCTAACACCACCCGCTCACCCATCCACACATTCCACCTGCTCACTTATCCGTCCATCCATTCACCCGCCAGCCGACACGGGCATCCCCCACCCAACTCACCTGTGCACTCACCCTCTTCTATATATTCATCCACCCACTCAGCACTATATTTCCATCTTCATATGTTTACCATCTCTTATACGGAAGGCACAGAGCCAGACCCCTAACCTCCACGCCCTTTCCCAGTCATTGGGAAAAGCCCAGCTTCCTTCTTGGCATGCTTGGCGGCTTCCCTTCAATGGAAGGAATGGGGTTGGTGCCTCGTTGCCTCCACTGAAGACCAAATAAAAGGAGACAGGAGGGGACTAAACCTCAGAATGATATTTTGGTAGAGCATCCATAAATACCTGCAAAAGCACAGGACGGGTGCAAGGACTGCCCGTACCGTGGGGCCCTGATTGCTTCAGGATGGGGTGTGACTCGAGGCGGGGCCAGGTCCTCTCACCCAGCTCCCACTGGCCTATCTCCATTCCATAGTTTCCTGAAACAGCAGACTCTTCGAGGGTGGCAGGGACAGGGTACTGAGGAGGCAGAGGCCCAGCCATGGGGATTAGGAGGGGTCCAAAGGGTCTCCCTTGACACTTACAGAGCAAGACCCTGGGCTCCGTCCTGGCTCTGCGGCTCACCAGTTGTGTGATTTTGAGTAAATCCTTTAACTTCTCAGAGCCTTGATCTAGACACCTCTGAAATAGGAAACATGGTAATACCTGCCCCACCTGTTGAGAAAATCCACGGGAGTAAACGTGAAAGAACTTTGAAAATCACTTCTGGTTTTGCACAATACAAGGAAAAGGCTAGACTTAAAGCCTCAGCGTCAGGAGGCACGACTAAAGGACTAGTCGCTCTCCCGACGGAGAAGCCACAGAAACACGAGACCCACTGTCATTCCCAAGTCTCCTGCATGGAGCTCCTTTGACCCCACACCGAAACGGACACTTCGCCAGCTAGGGTGGGCCGAGCCCTCACCAGACGGGCGCCCACTGCCTTCTCTCTCTTGCTTTCAGTGCTCACTGGCCGGATCACGCCTTCCCCCAGGAATGCGAGGGGAAGGAATGGGAGGTCGGAGCTGCAGTCAACTGTGGGGGAGGGGTGCAAGGGCCAGGAATGAGAGGTTCAAAGACAGAGGGGTGCCGACACACATGTAGGCCTGCCGAGCGCGTGCTGAGTGACAAAGAAGGAGAAACCCAGGGGAGACGTGGCCCCGCCAGCAGTGTGTGTACCTCAGGACCCATTTCTCACGGGGGCACCCAGGTGTGGGGGCAGGGGACACACACACACACACACACACCCTCCGGGGCTGGAGAGGCTGCGGTGAGGGCACTGCCCCTGGGCTCAGAGGCGTCGGTGCCAGCCGGGTGGGCTGGCATGAGGTGGGGAGAGGGCGGCGCGGGCAGCTAATCCCCCCAGCGTCTCCCAGACGCCCACAGAGACCAGGGTGAGCTCTTTGTCTGAATGAAGAGACGACAGAGGGGCGGCGGGCAGGCGGGCAGGCTCCTCTCTCTCTCCCCTGCCTCACGCCCGGGGGCAGGTAGAAGCCTGCCGTCTGTGGGGATGGTCGGAGGGAGTGGGGGTGAGAGGATTAGGAGAGAGACAGGCGCTTACGACTTGTAGGGTTCCCTCCCTCCAGCCCAGAGGGCCTGTGGCTTTGGGGTAGGGGTCCCCAGGAGGGCAGAGGGGCATGACCCTCAGTGGGAGCAGGACTCATTTGCAGTGGGAAGCTGGTGGGTGACTGACTGGTAGCCCCGCTGCACATTCACATACCCAGTCACACCCAGAATAACAATACACACACACACACACAGACACACACACACACACACACACACACACAGAGCCTGAGTCCTAAACCCTGCATCCACACATGCGTTTACTCCCAGACTCACACACGGAGACCCACATCCAGGGGGATAATTACACAGCCCCACAGGATCAGAGCTGGACAGTTTAAAACAGCCCTAGTCCCTCATCTACCACCATACTCCTAGGCTGCCCCACAGAAACGTCATGACGGGGTCACATGCCGCCCTAGTCACCTGCAGTGGAGCAATGCCATAGCCACCGGTGGGTCATCTCACACCCGTGTGCCACCAGAGCCCAGCCGTGCAGTCACCCACACCACACGGGTCCCAGCCCACCGGCCCCAGCACACAGTGAGAGCCCACCACCCCGAAACCCGCGGCAATGGGGCAAACACCACCGCACGCCCAGCACCACTCGGCACCAGGAGGCTGCCTCTCTGTGCACCTCTCTTTCCCTCCTGCACAGTATCCCTGCCCCCTCCTCATCTTCTCTAAACACTGACGCTCAAACATGTCAGTCTCCTTAGAGAGAATGGAAAGGCCACCACCTTCCTGTCCCTGGAACTCTGCCCCCGGAACTCTGCCCCCTGCCCACCTCCCTGATTAAGAACAGGCCCCCAGACTCCCAAGCCCAGCTAAGCCCCGTGCCACAGACACGCTAGGCCTCGGCTGGGCCTGGGCTCACCGGGGCAGGCAGCAGGTCTTCTCCCAGGCCTGCCCTCCAATGCCCGTAGGAGCCTTCAAACCTACAGACACATCCTGAGCGTGGCATTCAGAACTGAGTGGTCCTGACTGGCGTTGACACTCCCCCGACCCCAGCCCTAAAGATGGGCATGGCCACATTTGCCCTTTCTCCCCCCTGACCCCACTCCCTGCCCGAAGCCCGTCTGCCCTGCAGCCCAGGAGCCCAGCGTTGGCAAGCTGAGTCTGGCTGTGGCCAGTGCCTCCAACGATGAAAGACCTCTGGCTCCTCCAGAAACCAGGGCTAAATATACCCCTTGCCAGCTTTCTTGTGCCTAACTGGAACCAGCTGGGCAAGACCCACCCTTCCGCCTGCAGGACAGGCCATCGGCCATCAGACCAGGGACAGGCAGATCGAGAGGCTGCTGCCCGGAGCTGCGCCGGATAGAGTGTTGGGATCCAAGGAGTGGAGCCTGGAAGGAGATGAAGAAGAAAGCCCTGTCTCTCGGCACCCCGCCCCCAAACCACCATCGGAAAAGATCAGGATGCTCCCTGAGCCTGGCACACGAAAAATGGGTTCCTTCCAAGCCTTAGTTTTTCTATTTGTAAAATAGGGATAAAATAGCACGGACCTCGTAGTGTCGTTGTACACAGTAAATGAATTAATACAGGTAAGGTGCTGGGTCGGTACCTGGCACAGTAAGTACTTAATAAATGGTTATAAACACTCTGGGCACCCCTCTGGGGCGACACTGTCCTGAAGGTGCTCTGGCCGCACCTTCTTGGACACACACAGATGCAGGCCCAGGGCTAACTGCCTCAAATCAGCAGCGCTACAGGGAGGGGGCAGAGGGATGGGCCCAGGGGGGCAGATCAGTGAGGGGCCCAGGGAGGGGTCAGACGAGCCAAGGACACGCCCCCACCGGGCCCTGCCCCAGGCCTGGCCACGTCCCCGTTCCCCTCCCCCTGCCAGGACTCCGCCCCGGGCTGTGGTCTGTGCTGTGGCTGCAGCTCCCACGCTGAGGCCCAGTTTAGCGGCTCCAGCCCTCGGCCCCAGGACAGCCCACTCTCCGGCCCAGTCCAGAGGCCTGAAATAGGAAGGAAGAGGGGGCTAAAAATAGCCCTAATTACAGAGGGGCCCAAGGGGGTGGGGGGCGGCGGCTCCTCTCTGGCTCCTGGGCACTGCCACAGCCGGCCCAGGATCCTGCTCCGGCCCTGGGGAAGGGACCCCACCCTGGGCCTCCTGTCCCAGCCCACAGCAGGCCTCCCAGTGGGACGGGGGGTGAGGGGTGGGGTGGGGGGTATGGGCCAGTCGGGGAGTTTAGCCCCAGTTAGGGCCAGCGTGGGCCCTTCCCCTGCCTCCAGGGCTGTGACAGACCACCCGCTCTGCTCCCCATACATGAGGATCACTCAGCAGCTGCCATTGCCCTCACTCAGCCTACCTTTCCCTAGTCCTGGCCCCTGCCTCTTCCAGGAAGCCCCCCTTGAATACCTTCACCTGGCTCTGGCTCTATACCGGTAGGGGCTCCCAGAAAGCTACACCTCTGTGTTCCCCTTTCAATAGGCTTCTGGGGCAGGGCTGTGTTTCCCACTATCCTGGGGGCTCCCCAGAAGGCAGAGAGGGGCTGCCTCTTCTACATTTCAGCCTTATTAGAAAAGACAGAGCATGAATATACGTAGAGAGACCAAAAGGAAAAGGAGAGCCTGGTTAGTGTGAAGATGCCTCAACTCTGAGAAGACCCAGAGGCTAAGATAATAGCAGGCGCTTCCCTGGGTAAGGATCATTCTGTGTCAGGTTTGAAAGAAACAAACCAAGAGACACCAAAGGGACAGTCACGGGCCTTAGCATGGGAGAAAGTGCCCAAGGGCCTCACCTGCTCTGGGGACCCTCGCACCATCCATTTCCACCCACTCCTGCCAGCCCAAGAACCCCAAGTTTTGGGAACCTGCAAAGCTGGGGTTCAAGTTCCCTCCCACTACACGTCTGATGTCCCACCCTGGGCGACTGACTTCATTCCTTTGGGTTTCACTCTTCATGTGCACAGTGCACACTGCGCAGGACCTCACGGGTTTGAGGTAGGAATGCTGTGATGTGTGCGAGCACCCTTCGCGAGGTAGATGTTACCCTGAGGCATTAGAGCTTCTCCAGCTCCGGGCCCCCACCCTGGCCCTGCCCATATTTTGCTGCATCTGTTTTCCTCCATGTTTAAAGTCCCAGGAAGGCTCTGGGTAGGGTGTGGGTGTTGTGAAGGGTTAAGGGTGTTTAATCGCCCTGGGCTGGGGGGAGGGGGGAGCGGTACGCTCATCTAGGATGGGACACGTGGTGCACTGGTGCCATCTGGTGGCTACAAATAGCAATGCTAGTTACTGGGTTGAGAGAAGAGAGGGAGGAGGGACGGGAGGGCAGAAAAGTGGGTGTAAAAGGAAAGGGGGGAGACAGAGACAGGCAACAGCGAGAGAGAGTAGAGGAGGGACTGAGATGGAAGGAGAGAAGATGGGGCCAGGGGCCCACAGCAAGAGGGGGAATGCCAAGGACCGTGCCTCTCAGATGTTGCCGCGGGCTCCGGCAGCCCAGAATGGCAGCCCAAGAAGATTTGCAGTCTCTCAGAGGCTCCCAGGGGCCACAGGGCCCCAGCTCCACCCCCAGCACCTGAGTCTGATCCATGAGACCTGAAAGTCAGGAGGCTGAGAAACAGCAGGTCAAACGAGTTGTTACTCCACAGGGACCCCCAGTTCTAAGGCCCAGCCTCGTGAGCCTTCAGCTGTTGGCCCCCAGACACCAGGGATGGGGTGAAAGGTCCCTTGCTCCGTGGCCAACTTGGTCCCTGGAAAAGGTTGGGCACAGCTCCCCCAAGGACGCATGTGTAAGCAAACACGCTTCTGTACATGTGGCCCACATGCAAGAGCCCAGCACACATCCTCCAGGCCCCGTGGACACCCATGACACGCACCTGTGTTATGCAGATGGCTTGGCCCTGGTGGGGTGCTTGTGGGCCCCCACCTCACCCTCTTCCTTGCTTCCTCTCAGGGGTGGGAGGCAGAGGGCAAACTTGTTTACCACTTCTGCTCCGGGCAGTGGTGATGAGCTCAGACTGGCCCAATGCCCTCCAAGCGCAGGGCCAGGCCTGAGTCATGGGGGTCAGATGACTGTGGAGGCTAAACGGGTCCGATCCTGCAGCCCCCAGGAGCTGCTGGAAGCCCCACCCTACCCCCGACGGTGGGCTGCCCTTCCAAAGCAATCAGGCACCCCCAGGCAAACAGGATGGGTGGATACTGAGGTTCAGGCCCCAACCGGCCCCTCCGCTGACCAGAGGACAACAGGGCAGATGGCCCCTTCCATCTCTGCCCAGCCAGGCCCAATCCTCTGAGCACCCATCCAGGAACAGTGCCTGCCCTCTGGGGCATCCTGGTTCAGGCCAACGCCCTCCCAGAAGGCCAAGCACTCCCAAACACATCTCAGAAATAAATGGAATGTTGCAAAAATGGTCGTGCTGGAGAATATGTTACTTCTTCCTGGACCTCAGTCTGCTCCACTGTGAAATGAGAGGAGAGGGATCAATGTCGTCCAGGGGCATTTCCCAACGGACCTCAGCCTTGGCCTGCAGTACCTGTTCCTGGGCCTCCAGCTAATGACAGACCTCTGTCCCCCAACAGACCTGCAGGCCTTGGGATTATCTGCCAATAGGAGCGACCCACAGCCTGACCCCCCTGGACAGCAGAGTAACCAAGGTCAGCTCCAGGCACTCAGCACTCACCTTCATGATGTATTTTTGTCTTGTAAAATCCGTTCTAGTACTGTGGGATATTTGAGTTCCATTGAAAATAAATTCCTAATGGTTTTAAATACCTCCCTATTGTTTGGAGTTCCACCAAAACTACAATTTCCATGGAATCCCTCCCAAAGGTCCCAGCTCACAGGAGGTGCGCTCCACTATTGACCCAGAACATTTCCCCAGGGGCGCACGTGGCCTTGCTCTGCTGCCTGGGTTTGGATGTGTTTGGCCTCATCTCCCCAAGGACCACTGGTGTCCTTGGTCAAGACTGGAGCCCTTCACTCTCGGCACCCCTCACCTTCCAGCTCCCCACCCTACACCACACAGGTGTGGCACAGACTTGGACACACAGGCAGGTTCCATCCAGTTCATGTCTCTCGACTCACTGGGTAGCCCTAGAAAGGCCAGTGCCCCACTGTGGGCATCGCTGTCCCCATCTGTACAAAGAACGAATTGGAAAAGATGACCCCAGAGGCCTCTCTGAACCCTGAACTCTAGGGTTTATAACTCACCAATAAAGGCCTCTGTTTTTATTGCAAACTGAATGAGACCTGGGAAAAGAATAAGTTTGAGGGTTCCCTCCCCCTGCCCCCCAGCCCCAAGTTGGCACTGACTCTTTCCCATTGCTCCTTTGGCACTGCCCACTTCCTCCCGGTGACCCTCTGTCTTCACTGATCTCCACACTCCACCCACTGCCACCCTGCCCCTGGCGGCCTCCTGCTTCAAGCCCTGACAGTGCCCCGGCCCTCCCCCATCCGCTCCTCTGATCTCCAACCCTGACAGCCCCTAGCCCCAGCTTGGCATGGTATCTTTCAGTCTGCTGTCTGCCAAGCCTGGGCATCGCCCGCTCTCCATGCCTGGGCACCAGGACTTGGCTTTTGCCTCCCCAAACCTTCAGGCCTCAACACTATCCTCGCCCCCCCACCCCCTGGGCACCAGAGACTTGCTGGCTCCTGCCAAAGTCAGCATGGTCATCCCCCTGCCTCGGGGCCAACCTACGCCTCCAGCAGCACTGCCTGGCCTGGCCACTGTCACCCCTTTGGGTCCTCAGACAAATCTCTCCCAGAGTGATGACTCCACTTACTCTTGGGTAAGAGACGAGGACAGCTTCACTGTATCGTCAGCAGCAACATCAAAGGCTCCTCGCGTGTCCCGGAGGCGGCAGGGCTGAGACCACAGTGGGAAGTACCCAGGTGGCCCACTGGCTGTTGATGGGCTTCAGGGCCCTCTTGGCAGGGCTCTTAACAGGAAAACCAAAAGCAGACCCTGAGCCTATGGGCCCAAAACACTGGTGGGAGCTCGCCTACCTCAGGCCAGGCCAGGCTCTGCCCCCAGCTCTTTCACTGCAGGACTTGCTCTGTATTTCATACTGTTGACCCTTCCCTCTTTCTTATAACCCCTCTCCCCATATTTTTCTATTTCTCTTCTAATCTTCCTTTTTCAAAATGTGTTAATTATATCAGGAACATAAAAACATATACATAATACTACAGCAAACCTGAACGCTCATTACCTAGTTTTTTTGTTTGTTTGGCCGCGTGGCTTGTGGGATCTTACTTCCCCGACCAGGGATTAAACCCGGCCCTCGGCAGTGAGAGCGCAGAGTCCTAACCACTGGACGGCCAGGGAATTCCCTCACTACCTAGTTTAAGAGAGGAATCATTACAGAGAAAATTGAAGCCACCTGTGTTCTCTCCCCAACCTCCTCCCCATGTATATTTTCACTACATGTGTATATATCCATTTATAATATGGATATATGTTTTTCATGTTTTTCAATTCTACATAGATGGACTCATACTCTAGGAATCCTGCTGCAACTTGCTTTTATTAGCTCAACATTCTATGACTTTTATCCACGTTGATAGACACACTCTAATTCATTCGTTTTCACTGCTGTGTAGTATTCCACTGCCACAATGGACTTATCCATTTTCCTGTTAACGGACATTTATATTATTTCTCATCTTGTTTTAGATTGTAAAGGTATATTCTTATCGTAAAATATTCAAATCATATAGGGTACTGAATAGATGACGGACACCTCCCTTTGCTTACTTGTCCATCTCAAAAGTTAGCACCACAACCACCTATGTGTATTCTGCCAGTCCTTCTTCTAGGCGTTAACATACACATGTTTGAGGTGAGGAGGATTTGGGAACCCATGAAGGAAAAAAACAGAATCCCACATAACATCTTTGTTCTAAAACCTTCAGTGACTCACCAGTGTCTGCCGGATAAAAGCCACACTCCCTAGCCTGGCATTCAAGGCCTCATCTCTTTGTTCTCCAGTCCCCAGGCAGCCTGTACAGAGTCTCACTGAACTCAGCAATCCTCTGAGAGCCCAGGTGTTCCAGACCATGGTCAGGGAGAGCAGGACAGGAGTCAATGCTGAGTCTCGTGCCCCGCCCCCACCAGCCAAGTTACCCCACCCGTGGGTACCACCTCCATCTCTGAGTGGCCGGCTCTGGCGTCCTCCCTGACTTGAGAAACAAACTATTCTTCAGACAGTGGGGTCTGGAGGCACAAAGGACAGTGCATTATAACTATATTTTCAATTAGTCGTGCACTTTTCTGCCACACTCGCTAACCAAGATCCAGGAAGAAAAGGCTGATTGGAATCATGAGCTTCACCTCTCCCACTAATGGGGTCAGACTCTGGCGGCCTTTATTGCACAGAAGCTCTGGGAGACACAGGCACACAGGCGAGACTTCACCGCCATACATGAGGCAAGGGCCGGGCAGAACCCACATCCCCTTAACAAGGGGGGGGGGGCTCCACAGGCCTCCCTCAGCACCCAGGCCTGAAGCTTCTGAACCCTAACTTTAAGGTTGGGTTCACTGAACCTTGTCTGAGAGACCTGGCTGCAGGGAGCTCCTAGTCTGATGGGAGAGACCCAGTTCCTGTCCTTAGGAAACTCTTCACCTGATAACAAAATATCAGGGAATGCCAAAAATGACTTTTCTTAATCTGGCTTTCCTGTAAAATAGGGATGAGTGTTATTGTTTAATTATATTATTAATAGCAATAATAATTGCTACCATTTACTAAGACCTACAATGTGCCTGATGCCGCATGAAGTTCTTTTATGCATTATCTCATTTAAATGTCTCAACAACCTTTTTAAGAAAGTATATTATTATCCCTAGCTCATGGTGAAAATCAGAAAGGTTAGGTGCCTGAGGTCACACACTGGTAAGTGGTGGGGTCAGAATTCGAACCCAGAGTCTTATCCTTAGACACTACACTTTGCTTCTACTCTTGACTTAAATCCTTCTTATGGACAAACAAGCCCCCACCATGCACGTTTGTCTTTCCTTATAGAATCTAACTGCGAAAAGGAGGTAGGTAGGTGGGGGCCAGGGCCCTGGGAAGAAAGGTGATGGAGAAGGAAGGGAGATGGCGTGAGAACCTCCTAGGGCCATAGGCCTGGGCCAAGATGCACCTTTGGTGGGGGGAAAGGGGCCTGATGAAAAGGGCAAGGGCAGGGACTGTTTGGAATCACCCTCAGGACCCTGAGAATTTCTGAAACTGGGCTACCTATATCTTCAGGCCCTCCCAGAGATACTTGGGATATTATTAAGAGGCTAGAAGTGCTGAAAGCAAGGCAGTCTTGGGCCAAATTGTCTGCCATACCTACACAACCTGTGGGCACAGAGGATTATGGCTCTGTTTGCTCCATCTGCAATCCGTGTGTAGAGACCCACTTTTCCAACCCAAAGTGTTCTGTCTAGGACAAGTGTCTGAAGCGTACCCACACTGTAAATGTGGGTAAAGGGGGTCCAGGATTCTTCTTCTCTCCCCAGATACCCCCGTCACGGCACTTTCCACACTGCTAAAAGTGTTATAATGCTTGTCTGTTTCTTTCACCTGTGTTCTGGGGCAACTCCCGTGTTGTAAGGTCTCAGCAAATCCAGAATCAATGAATGAATGCATGAGTGTAACCTCAAAGATTCGCAGTAGAATTAAGTCATTGCGAGCGAAAGGGTCCTAGCACAGGGTGCAAAGACTATTGCCCCAGTTACACACTCCGAGCTCCTTTTACCCATCACCCTGCTCCCTCCGTTGGAAGGACCGCACTGCCCACCCGAAGGAGGCTCACCTCCTCTGGGGGCCCAGCCTCCCCTTTACCTCCCGTCCTCTATCCAAGGGGCAGGCCGTGAGACCGGACCCAGCTCTTGCCCCTCCCGGGTCAGCCAACTCCGAGCTCTAGGAAGGGGCGCGCAGAGGCGGGGAAGGGGGGGTAGATCGGGCTTCAGAAGGAGCCTCCACACGGGGGCGCTGGAAGGGCGCGGGGAAGACGGACGCAGGGTTCCTGCGGCGTCACCTGGGGCAGAGAAACCCAGAAGGCGAGCGCCCCCGGCTCCCCTTCCCGCCCCGGCCCGCTCCGCCCTTCCCCGGCTCGCGTTTGCGTTCTCAGTCGTGGGGAAAGACTGATCAGGCTCCCGACTCTGCTACTTCACAGCTGGACGCCTAGTCCGAGGCACCCAGCCTCCCCGAGCCGGCCGGTAAAGTGGGGCCAGTCATCCCACCTCCTTTGGACGCAGCCGGCGCTCAGGAAACGTCAGCTTCCCGCCCTCATCCCGCCCTCGGCTTGTGTTTCCCTCTTCCCCGCTCTCCTCCCTCCTGCACCCTTTCTCCTCTAGGCTCCGCAATCTTAGCCAAACCGCAGCCTTTAGCAATCGTGAGCGCCCACCCGGCGCCCGGGCAGCCTCGCCGCGGCCGCGACTCACCCTGCGGCCCGCCCGCCGCCCGCGCCCCAGCCCCGCGCGCCGTCCGCTCCCGCGGCCTTGTCACCGCTCGGCTGCGGCGTCCCGACCCCCCGCCGGGCCTCGAGGACCGGGCGAGGCAGGATCCGCCGGCCAGGGCAGAGCCCGGGTGGCCGAGGGCACAGGGCGGGGCGGCGGGCTCGGCAGCCTGGCCCGCGAGCGCCGGCCCGACCTCAGCCCAAGGGCAAAGCTGCAAATAGCCGCGGTTTCCAGCCCGTACCCGGCCTCCCTCCCGGCCTTCCGGGCCTTTGGGATTTTCTCTCCCTTCTTCCCGCCGCCCTCTCCTCTGCCCCGTGGCCCCGCCCCCTCCCCGCTGTGCACCCCACACACTTGTCCCGCGCAGCTGGGGCCAGGAGACCAGCGCTGAGGTCCAGGGTTCCAGAGGTCGAAAAATCACAAAACATAAGTTCGGATTAATTGAGCACATACTATGTGCCAGGCACTCTGCTGAGCTCTTTAAGGGTGGGCATTTATGAAACCTTTACCACCACCAGATAAGGGGTGGCTCCAACTTTCAGATGGAGAAACTGAGGCTCAGAGAGGGTCCTTGGCTCCTAAGGTCACCTGGTTTGAATCTGCAGAATGGGAAGGCATCACCCCTATCCAGAGGGCCATGCTGTTACTCTGCCTCCACCCACCTGCTGCTTGCCCTTGTGGGAAGGTGGGAAGCAGCTGACTGGGGACCCGGGATGCTAGTCCGCCACAAATTCTCAGTGTAACCTAGAGCAAGCACAACCTGCTGGCTTGTGAAACCCAGTGCCAGTTTCCACATCTGTAAAGTGAAGGGGCTGTTCATCCCTGTAAGGCAGAACTTGTTAACAACAGTGGAAAAACAAAGTGGATTGTGAGCTATTAAGTGCCCTGCCCTTGGGAAAGTTCAGCCAGAGGCTGTGTAGATTCAGACCCACAGACTAGAGTTGGCTGTGTCAAAAAGGGCTGAGCTGGGGAACCTGCATTTTAGCAAATGCAGGGATTCTGAAACCATCAGGTCGGGATTCACCAAAGAGATTCCTGGAAGGGGGTGGACGTGGTGTGTATGAAGCTGTCCTCCCCCAAACCTCCACACTTGTCCTTATTCATCTCTGCCTTCACTGGCCTGGACTCAAGAGTAATTGCACATTTCTTAAGGACCCACTGTGTGCCAAGCACACATATATCACAGCCCCGCTCTCAGAGCATTCGTGACATAATACGGCAGCCTAGCAGGGCTGTCCTCAGCCCAGCTGGCCCCTCTGGGAGAAATGGAACCAGGCACCTTCTTGCAGGGGGTGAAGCCTCTCGCCAGGCTGTGTGGCGCAGTGAGCAGAGTGAGGGCAGGTTTCCACCTTCACTCCCCCGTCGGCAGCCTCCTCTGTGCAGGACACAACCTGCACAGCCTCTGACCACAGCCTGTGCAGAGCTGCAAGAGATATGAGTAGGAGATATTGGGAAAGCCTAGGAAAGGAGCCAACTAATTCTTGCTGGAGTCCGAAAAGAGACAGAGAAACTCTACTGGGGGTGATCATTAAGGAGACCTTTAAGGATGAGTGGCAGTTCACCAGGTAGAAAAGGAAGTTTAGGCAGAGGCAACAGCTGAGGCCAAAGCAGAGAATCAGGGAAACTTGTCCTGTCTGGGAGCACGTGGTGAAGCTGTCTGGGGGCAGGAAATGGGCAGACTAGGAAGGGGGGTGGCGGCGCGGCCTTCTCCTGTCCCCACCTCTGTGCCAGCACAGAGCAAACTGAACACAGCTTATCTGCCAACCAGAGGTCTCCTTTCCTAGAGACTGTGAGATGCTGTAGGACAGGGACAGGGACAGTGTCTTATTCATCTTCTGTGGCCCAGTGCCTCACCCAGTGTCAATAATAGTAATAGGAATGATAGTTAATGGGTATTAAATATTTACCATCATGTACTGTGCTAAGTGCTCCACATGCATTATCCCATTTCATCCTCAACTTTGGAAATAAGTGCTATTAATAATCTCATTTTACTGATGAGGATTCCAAGGTTTAGAAAGGTTAAGTAACATGCCTAAGGTCACATAGCTATTTAGTGGGGGAGCTAGGAATGGAATTCAGGGCTCTCTGACCACAGGACCCTTGTTCTACACTAACAGATGGACAGATGGATGGATGGGAGACAGGGAGGAACTAAGTGGAGAAGCGCCCTGAACGCCATGCCAGGGAGCTTGAACTTTACGCCACGGGCAGTGGGGAGACACTGGAAGGCTGTAAGCAGGGAGAGATAGGTCAGGTTAGGGCTTTGAAAAGATCCCAGCAGTGGGAAGATATTTTAGAGCTGATGACACTTGAGCAGGAGGTCATTTTTCTGGCAAATCCCAATTCCTGCCTGTGAGGACCCTTATTTCTTTACGTATTGTCTTACCTCTTAGGGCAAGACGTGTGCAACCATGTTCACATGAGGACTACTGATGGCGGGGAATGCCGAGGAAGGGGTGCAGTGACTGGAAGGGGAGATTAGTGGTAGAATACTAAGTTCTGGGGAGAGGCCTCTCTTACAGGGTAAGGGAGAAGCCAGGCAGTTCCCCCTTCCCATTTCCAAGATGGCGCTGCCTGCTCGGGGCTTCCAGTCAGGAAGCCGGAAGCACCAGGCCCCACACACTGCTCCATTGTGCACCTGCCTCCCAAGGGGAATGCAGCCAGCGGTGAGGCGGTGTTGCAACAGAGATCAACTGCTGGGGGGCGGCAGTGGAGGAGACCTGGTCCCTTCTCTGGGCAGCTCGCGGTATCATTGGCTTTTCCAGCTGGTGGGGGCGGGGGGCAGTCACAGGAAATGGCCCCGGGGGTCAGATAAGCTGAAGGAAGAAGCCGAGTAGCTGGGAGGACAGAACAGGTGGAGTTTCCCCCACCTGCCGAGAGCAGCCAGAGAGAGAGGACGGAGCCTGCTAGTGGCGGTCTGTGGACTGAGAGGGGCTGCCCGAGGGTCCCAGGGCAGAGCTCACCATGCTGCTCTGCCTCACCCCGCCTCTCCTGACGGGGCTGTCTGCTTGCACTGTGGCAGGTGACAAGGAACTGCCACTTGACGCTGAAGCTGGGTCCTGGGGCACCGTGACCCTGGAGGTAGGTGCCTTTGGGGAGAAGCAGGGGATGATACATGGTGGAGGGGGCAGAAGATCCCCTTTATGGCTGCCAGGAGAGCAGGTTGTATACTGCAAGGTAGGGTGTCTGCCTCCCCTCCCTGAGCAGGTTCAAGGTCATGGCCCCTGGCCTGGCAGACCTCCAAAGAGTTGCATGCATATGGAAGCAACAGTGTGTGTGTGTGTGTGTGTGTGTGTGCGCGCGCGCGCGCGCGCGCGTGCATGCACTCACACTTCATTTAACAAACACTTATTTAACATATACTATGTTCCTGGCACTGTCCTAAATGCTTCATAAATATTAACCCCTGTAATCCTCATATCAGCCGGTGGGGAAGGTACCATTACTATCCCCATTTCACAGATAAGGAAACTGAGGCACAGAAAAGTCAAGCAGTTTGTCCAAGGTTATGCAGCTTCAAAAGCACAACTGTACAGGGACTTCCCTGGTGGCGCAGTGGTTAAGAATCTGCCTGCTAATGCAGGGGACACGGGTTCGAACCCTGGTCCGGGAAGATCCCACATGCCGTGGAGCCACTAAGCCCATGCGCCGCAACTACTGAGTCTGCGTTCTAGAGCCCATGAGCCACAACTCCTGAGCCTGTGTGCCACAACTACTGAAGCCCGCACGCCTAGATCCCGTGCTCCACAACAAGAGAAGCCACCGCAATGAGAAGCCCACGCACCACAACAAAGTATAGCCCCCGCTCACCGCAACTAGAGAAAGCCACACCCAGCAACAAAGACCCAATGCAGCCCAAAATAAATAAATTAATTAATTATTTTAAAAAAGGCACAACTGTGCACCTTGCCCAAGGTCTGATTCTGTGTATTTGTGCCTCAGAGGACATTGTCCAGCATTTCTTTTCAAGGGGGTCAACTTGGGGCGGGATCACTGTTTTGTCTCACATGCAGAAACTCTTATTTCCTGACAAGTACTGGTTTGACTGCCAGTCTCTCCTACTAAACTGACCTGAGTTCTGTCACTGGGAATAAATCTCAAAGTTAGAGACACAGCATCTGTGCCCCACCCTGTCTGGTCAGGGAGACAAAGATCCTGACCTTGGGGAGTTCCAATCAGACAGGGGAGCAAGGCCAGTGGATCAGAGACAAACAGGCCCGGTGCTCAGGGAAGGCCTCCAGGAGGGCAGATGGGACTGGCCGGGGCCTGGCTCCTCCAAGTCCTGGGATGGTGAACACACTGGGGCCACAGGACGAGCCATCGAATAACAGCCATTCCTGGTGGGTTTCCTTCATGGCAGGTTTCCTTCCTGGTTTGTCTGAATGTGGAAGTGTGTGCCCTTGAGAAGACAGCAGGCTGGAGAGACCCAGGTTCAAGTCTCACCTTCTCCACTGACTCTGTGCGAACTGGGGAAGGTCACATCAGTTTCCTCACTTGTAAAATGGGGGCAGCGGGGAGAGGATGATCCCCAAGGTTTTTTTTTTCCAGCTTTGACATTTTCCAGCTTTGACATGGAAACTGGGAATGGAAGAGCAAGTCCCTGACCCAACCCCAGCTGCCAGCCTCCTGGCAGGTGGCTTGTGTTACTCTAGGGCTCTGTTCACCTGTCTCAGCCTTCCTGGAAAAGGAGACCCCATCCTCTTCCCTATTCCCAGACTATCAGAGAAAGGACCTTTCATTCAGCATCCTGTATCCCACACATGCTGAGCTCCTGTGTGTACCAGTCACTGTGCCAGGTACTGGGGATATAGAGATGTGAAGACGGTCTAATGAACGTCACACACTGTCATTCTCTCCACTAGCGAGCATCTCTCCCTCTCAGCAGAGCTAAGCAGGGCCTCCATCAGAGGCTGCAGTTAAGGCCAGAGAAGGAGAGGACTTCGGCCAAGGTCACAAAGGTTAACGGAGGAATGAGAACTTAAATCTATAGTCCTTGGTCCAGAACTTTCACCCCATCAGCTCAAGGATGAAAATGTCTTTGCCCAGGGGAGTGGCCTCCACCCCAGGCCACATGCCATTATCCTCACGGGAGGCCCAGGTTCTAGGGCAGGATAAATCCAGGACAATGGTGGTAGTGCCGGGGGAAGAGAGGAAAACAGGAGTTAGAGAGGGGGTTGGAGGGGAAGCAGTCTCATCTCGCCAACTGGGTGCCCACCCCAAGTTCATCAGCTGCCCCCTCCTTGTCTATATTGGAGATATTTCCCAAGATGGAGCAGAACCTGTGCTCTGGAGTCAGACTTCCTGAGTGGCTCTACTGGCTCTACCACTTCCTGTGTGACCTTGAACAAGTCACTTAACCTCCCAAAGTCTCAGTTTCCCTACCTGTAAAACAGGGATAAATCAGTTCCTACTTCATATGGTTGTTGTGAAAAGTAAATGAGATTATGACTGGAGTGTTTGAGCTTTAAGCCAGATGACATGGGTTTGAGTTCTGGCTTCATCTCACATCCTTGCTGGTAATTGCTCTGTGCTTCAGTGTTTCCATCTGTAAAATGGTGACAGTAATAGTACTTACTTCATGTGGTTTTGGTGAGGATTAAGTGAATTAATATATGCAAGTGCTTAGGAACATGGTAAAATGTTAGCTATTAATTATTATTATTATTTACAGTATTGTGTAAAATGTGCAGAAGAGCTCAGTGGCAGCACAGAGCCCGTGTTATTGAGATTGTTATTGCTCAGGCTGTCTCCTTGCCCCAACTCGAAGGAACTCTCTGCTTCTTCAGGAAGATGTTGTGCCCAGCATTCAGCTCCAGCTCTGGGAAGTGAAGAGGAGCAAAGCGAGCCAGTTTTTTGGACTGATGGGGAAGCAGGTGGGAGATGAGTGACAGAAGTGGGCGGGTGCCCAGCGAGGAGGGCTTCTGGGTGGGTTCTGTTACACCAAGCAGAGACCCTAGCTTACAGCAGCTCTTACTCCAGTCCAGTAGGAGGCGCTCATGTGATGAGATGGGATAGAGTGTCCGTGTCAATTACCATCCAAACCAGGATACTTCAGAGAGTGGTAATTATGCCAGGCAACAGGTGCAAACCAGGGCTGTCTCCAGCATCCGGGGAGTGCAGT
Source organism: Pseudorca crassidens (assembly GCF_039906515.1). Classification (NCBI taxonomy): domain Eukaryota; kingdom Metazoa; phylum Chordata; class Mammalia; order Artiodactyla; family Delphinidae; genus Pseudorca; species Pseudorca crassidens. Next base: position 40,559,005 of record NC_090314.1, read on the forward strand.
CACCCTAAGGGTGGGGACAAATGCATTGCATCCTGCTGGCGCCCTTCCTTCAATACAATGGATGACTGGAGAGAGGTGGTGGTGCTCAAGATCAGCCTGTAGATGTGAGTAAAGGCATGAGCTAAGCTTTCTAGTTGATTCTGTTTGGCTCAAATAAAATTATTAAAATGAACCTATGTTCCCTGAGGGCACGCTTGACGCGTGATTCATGTCCTGGGGGGACAAGGAGAAAACAGTCTGAACAGAGAGCCGTTTTATTTTTCTTATTGCCAATATTGTATATTTTTTAAAGTAGTGTTGGTGAGGATATGAAAGAACTGGTACTTTGGGCTTCCCTGGTGGCACAGTGGTTAAGAATCCACCTGCCAATGCAGGAGACACGGGTTCGAGCCCTGGCCCGGGAAGATCCCACATGCCACGGAGCGGCTAAGCCCATGCACCACAACTACTGAGCCTGTGCTCTAGAGCCCGTGTGCCACAACTACTGAAGCCCGCGCGCCTAGAACCCGTGCTCTGCAACAAGAGAAGCCACCGCAATGAGAAGCCTGCACACTGCAACGAAGAGTAGCCCCCGCTCGCCGCAAGTACAGAAAGCCTGCGCACAGCAACAAAGACCCAACGCAGCCAAAAATAAATAAATAAATAAGTTTATATTAAAAAAATATATATATATATATATAGGGCACATCCATACCCTTTATGGCCATTAAAATGGATGAGGCAGATCTGTGGAAAGATAAAGATCTCCAAGATACTGGTTAAGTGGAAAAAGCAAGTTATATAACAATATGTAAGATAGGAGTTTACCTGTTTAAAAGAAACACTACATACTTACACAGATATATATATGAAAACATAGGGAGAGTTCCAGAAGGATAAATATCAAACTGTCTACAGTGTTTACGCCTAGGATAGGAAGTGGAGGTGAGGGAGAGAGTTAAGAGGGACTTTTACGACACTATCCTCTACATTACCATTTTATAGTGGGCATTTATTCAGAGACTGCTTTTTTATTCTTTTCTTTTTTTGTTGGGGGGGCATGCCACATGGCATGGGATCGACCAGGGATCGAACCCGTGCCCGCTGCAGTGGAAGCACAAAGAGTCTTAACTACTGGACCACCAGGGAAGTCCCCAGAGACTGCTTTTGTAATTTAAAAAATGCGTATAAAAATAGAGAAAACCTTCCCAGTACCTCCACCAAAAAAAAAAAGAGGAAATCAACTTGTGAGCAAACACTTTTGGCCTCAGTTTCCTCCTCTACAAAATGAGTTTTGGACTGGGCCGTTTCAGAGCTCTCTTCCAAATCCAGCAACCCATGAGGAAGCAGGGGAAGGGATTATATGAGAAATATTTACTGAGGAATTCCCTGGCGGTCCAGTGGTTAGGACTCCGTGCTTCCACTGCAGGGGGCACAGGTTTGATCCCTGGTCAGGGAACTAAGATCCCGCGTGCTGCGTGGCACGGCCAAAAAAAAAAAAAAAAACAACACTGTGCTCACATGTGATTAAATCTCACAATATCCCCTTTACCACCAGCAGGGAAGCTAAAGCTCAGATAGGCTAAATACCTTCCCAAGGATGCCCAGCTGGTGCCAGAAGCAGTGACTCCAAAGTATGCGCACTTCCTACTACCCCACGCTGCCTCCTACCCAGAGTGTACCTTGTGCGGCCCAGCCACACCAGGACAACAGGGAGTGACTGGAGTTCCATTGAAGACCCACCAAAGGTGCGGGATCCCCAAGAGCCATGAGCCCTTTCACCTCACTGGGCCCCCAGGGAAGCGGTGCAGCCCTCATTCCTTCTCTCTCTTTCCCCCAGGAATACCTCCCATCCAGCCAGAGAGAAGAGTTGTCCAGTGTTGTCCAGACCTTCCCCCAGCATGCTCCCTGGGGAGAACCGAGTTGTCCAGGGGGGCGGGAGAGATGCTCTGGCCAGGGTGCACCAGGCTGGCACTGTGGAGGACCAGGGCAGCATGGTTTGGCCGCATGCTAGGCTCCCTGGTTGTTTCCTTAGAGAGGCGGTCTGTGCATACCTGGGGAGTAGCTGCAGGGATATGGAAAATACGGGGATGAACCTAGTTCTGCCAAAGGTCCAAAATTACCTTGGGTCTTACTAAGCCTGGAGTTGGAGAAACTAATCAATCCAGAAGGACCTTAAAAGTGAAAAGCTGTCCTTTTGGTGAAAAGGGAAAAACAATATCAAAAGAAAACAAACCAACCTTTACCCACCACCCTTCAGTGCTCTCAGGAGCAAACCTAACGCCCTAGACTCACCACATCCTCCCGGGCGCCCTCACTGACAGGACTCCTAGCTCCTCTCTTTCCCTGCCTGCTTGCCTGCCTTACCCAGAGCTTGTCTCCATAGCCTGGGCACGGTGCCCTCCTTGGCACACTGCCTTGTACTGTTCTGCTGGGTCACATGGCTGGTGTCCCCAGAGCAGGAACTACCCCACAGACAGGTAGAGGTCTGCCATCTCCTCTGTCCCCACAGTTTCTATTAGAGGTGCCCACGAGGTGTTTGTGGAAGGAAGGGGAGAAGGGAGGGAGAATGGAGGAGAAAGAGGAAGGAATCAGTGAATGCATCAGTGAATGAATGAACCTCTGCTCCTAGATTGATTGAGAAATGACTCCATTCATGAGGCCCCAGCTCTGGCCCTGTCTTTCTTGGTTCCCAAGACAGCCTTCCTCTACTGCACTCTCTCTTTTTCTTCTCTATCTCCTCTCTTCACCACCAGCGTATCAACGAGGACCAGTAGTCCAGGGCCACCTGGGCAGGGGAGGACCATCTACAGAAGGTAGATGAGAGCTTCTACTGGATTGCAAGGGCATAACGAGAAAGTGACCACTTTGCTGCCAGTCTCCACAGTGGGGGCCAGGCAGCTGGCCAGACAGAAAGGCTCCCCACAAGCTATTAGGCAGAGGACCCACGGAAGAGAGCAGTCGAGGTGCAGGGAGATCATGATCCCTTTGATGATCCAGGCCTGTAACAGCCGTAGCCCTGAAGCTGCACCCTCTCCACCCCCAACACACCCAGGCACACTCTGCTCCCCCCTCTCAGGGCCAGCTGAAGCTACAGAGTAGTGTGTGGTTTTTCAGACCCTGAACATCCCCCTTATTCCCTTACTAATCGTTGTTAGAAAGTCTTAAGGTATTTCCTATCTTCAATGATTATAAATAAAGGCAAATGGCCCTGGGAGGGGTAACACCCTAAGTAGTTATCAGCTAACGCCTTCTGGCAGGGGCCACAACCCCAAAGGGGTTCAAGGGGACGCTCAATAAATGAACAGGCATGAAAGTAGATAAGTGAATCGAGCTGGGGAAGGAGCCATAGCTCAAGCCAGTCAGCTCAAGAGGAAGGGCAGGGGGTGTCACAGCTGATCAAAGACGCCAAGCTCAAGTCTGCTTTCCTAAACCTGACCTCTCCCCCCAGAGCCGCAGACCTGTGGACTGCTCTCTAGCTTCCTGATACCTGCTCCTTCCAACATAGGCTCTTGGGAATAAAGATGGGAAAGTCCTCTATATTCCCCCAAGAGTTTTTCCTAAGTGTCTGAGCCTTTCCACTTGAAGGGCCATGGAAGTCAACCCAATGCCAATGTGGAAACGAATGTCCCTCCATGCAGAGTGTCGGCAGGAGCCTTAGAAATCATTTTTCAGGGATGGAAATAATTTGCCCAAAGTCACACACTGAACTGATAACAGAGCCAGGACTAAACACTGTGTGTCCCGCTCCCTAGGCCAGGGCACTTCCCGTGGCCCCAGGAGGGCCTTTGGAATTTTGAGTGGTGGATTACCACTCCCTTTCTTTAGAGGATTAGTGAGGGTTGGCTCGTCCATGCTCTGGAGGCGTTTATGGTTGAAAAATGGAAGCTGTGCCAGATGAACCTGTAATTTGCCTTAGATATCTGCAGCTGGAGAAACGCGAGTTAGGGACGTGGAGGGCCTTGGGTGGATGACTAGGGAAGGGCTCCGAGGGTGGAGGAGGCAGACCAGTCTCCCCTCACCGCTGGCCACGTGCAGCACTCTTCCCAGGCCCAGAGGATGAGGACCACTGGTCAGAGTGAGAGCCCCTGCCACGTGCTTCCCAGAGGACGAAAAACCCCTTTCTCCCTACCTGGACGTGACAGCCAACCAGCCAGCCTCCGTGTCTCCTGGGCTCATCGCCAGCATGTCCCTACCACCAGGCCCTCACTGAACTCACTGGGGCTCCTCCCAGGACTCTCGGTCTCAAGCAGCAGTCGTGCATAAGTGCACTGTTGTCACCACTGTGAGCTAGTGACCCTGCCCGCACCCCCCCTCACTGCACAGCAGGATGAGTCTCCCCCCCTCCTCTATCTCCCAGAACACAGCAGGGGCTCAATAAACCAATGAACAGTGGATGGCTTCTTCTCCGGTGCAGGGCAGAGGGCAGGGATGGCCTGGGCTCTGCACCCTGCCCAGTGGCCTGGCATGTCAGCAGTTGGGAGAGCTTTTTGCAGGGTTGTAAAGGGAAATACTAAACAGTTGTGCTCCCCACCCGAGGTGGGAAAACAGGCTTGGGACACAGGTAAAGGTGACAAGCCCCTGCCTGAAAGCAGACATCCCCTCCCTACTCACCATCATAACCTCAAGGGGCAGAAGTGGGTCCCAGGTCCTTCATCAATTCTTGTGTATGAGGCGGCCCGTCAACTGACTGCTCTGCTTTGGGGACACAGGCATCTAGTCATGCTCCCACCACTGGGAAGAGCTCTAGAGAAAGGAAACAGGTCCCACCTCAGGAAGCCGCCACCCCCCCCCCCCCCTTCTGACGGGGAGACCATCGTCCTGCCCCAGTGGCTCATAGGCAGGCGGGACACAAAGGACCCTAGGATGCTTAGAAAGAGCTAGAATGAAATCCTAGGGGCCAAACCTAGGTGAACAAAGGACTGAGCTGGGAGGCGTGTGGGCTTGGCGGTAAAGGGCGATTCATTAATTCACTGGGCTGCGTAACATTCAGCTTCTGTGTCCCTCTTTCCAAAAAGAAAATGGGTTAGGGGCTTGGGGGGGTGCCTGATTCTTTGGGGGTGGGGTCGTTAGGCTGTTTAAAAGGAGGGGAAGAAGGCATTGGTGGAGAGGCCAGGCCCTTCATCTGGGTACCAGGGAAGGTTTTAGTGACAGCAGAGGCCCTGAGAAGCCAGACGGTGTCTGCACAACCAGTTAAGTTTCTTCTGTTTGACCTGTAGTGAAACGGTCTCCATCTCAAGACTGACTGTTCATCATGAGGCATCTCTCTTCCTCATTCTCACACCTTACCCGTGTCCAGGGAGAAATGTGGGAGTAGGGGGCGGTGCAAGCCGCCTCCTGACTGCAGGCCTCCCAGGGTCCAGCACCCCCCTCCCAAAAAAAAGTCCAGCTCACACTCCAAAGGAAAATTAGCTCTTACTGGAAGGAGCGGCACACACATCCAGAGATGGGAGAAACTGTTGGTGGCCATCTCTGGAGGTGATCTACCGCACTTTTTTTGTGAGATAAGGGTATAGGTTCCTAAAAACTTTGGAACTGATTAAACATAAGGTGAGTGGTTTCCAGAAACAAATACCCAATTGAGAAAGACTGACTTCTTGGAATGGACATGACTTATCAAGGATAAAGGTGTTTGCATCTCACATAGAACATCTGGGAGGAGCAATGGAGCCAAAGCTGTGCAACAGCACAGGTTATTTTCTCCACCCTTGGGCACAAATAAACTCCCAAACCCCAGAATGGTAGCAGCGTGGCCTGCGTCTACACGTATTGCACCAGACGGAAGAGACAAACTGATATTCCAGCAAGGGGCACTTTTCACCGCTGGGCAGCCTTTTTTTTCTTCTTAGTGACATTCATTGGCATTTTGTTGAAGATACCACAAAGGATGTGGGCAATTAAACTGCCCCCATCAGCAGGAGACGGTCTGGAAGAGACTGTCACACAAATTTATAGCAGAAAGTGCTGGAGCAAACCCAGAGGAGGTCCAATTCTACAATTCCATGATATCAACGAATAGCAAAAAGTAGTTTCTAGAATTCCTAGCATACATCATATATATTTAGCAAAAGAGTTTTCACCTTATTCTCTGAACATGCAAAACCCCACTGTGTATATATGCGCACCTGTGAGGATCCTAACGTTGAGCCCGTGAGCCAGGCCTTCTCCCTGTCATCACTGTACCTCACTTAACGGGACCTGTCATCTTACACAAAGAACTAGTCATGGGCTGGGAGTGAAGGCAGGTAGGTGGGGTTCCTGCCTTTTCACTGGAGCTTTCTCAAACCAGGGTTTCTTATGTACTAACCCCAGCTCAGAAATGGACTTCAAAGGCTCAATTTCCTCAACTGTAGCCGAATGTGTGCATATCTGCATTTATGGACATTTTTTTAAAAAGACTCGATGCTTTGATTAGATTCTCAAAAGGTCAGAAGGAAAGTAAAAAGGGTAAGGATCACTGAGAGCTACACTGCTTGATCCTAGCACCTTTCATACAAACTACACTTCTTCAATGTTTGGCATATCAATTGCTCTTCAAAGGAGGAAAAGGCAGCCATGTTTATGACTAGTTACTAATACACATTCAAAAAGCTGCTTTTCATTGGTTTCATATTCCAGAAGGAATGTGTGCTGTAAGCAAGCTGTGGTATGTTTCTATACTGGCTTCCCATGAACTCCATTAGAGGCCATTCCTAACCCCAGCGAGGCAACCTGCCCAGAACTACAGGGTCAAACCAAAGCTGAGGACGTGTCAAAAGCATCATCTTCCCTACCGAGGGCACACCATATTCTTAAAAGTTACTTAATATGACTCACTGTTCCCCCTGTGAGAAATGGGAAAGCAGGCACAGAGGCATCAGATGACTCACAATAGCGTTGTCAGAAGCACGGGATTTGGAATCAGAGGAGCAAGGCTCTCATTCTGTTTCTATAACCCAGCAGCAAGACCTCTGAGCCTCACATTTTCTCATGTGGAAAAGGGCTACAATACTCACCTTACAGCGGTGGCGTTGTAAGGACTGAAGGAAACCATGTAAGTAAATGGGCAGACAGTGCTTGCTAAACAGTTTATTCCTAAATCGGAAGCAGAGCCAGAATGAAGCACATCTTTGTTTCCTGGTTTAGGTCTCTGGCCTCCAAATGCTGCCTATAGGAGCAACTAAAATCACTTCTTTCATCTTAAAGTTTTCACCAGTGTTGTCATCCTTCTGGCAGTGGAAGCCACTAGAAGCATGGGGGTCTACAGTTGAAGCAAGGAAATCTAACTAGAAGGGAGATGATAAATCATTAAGGAATCAAAAAAGCCAAGAAAGCAAATGATATAGGTTCTCAAGCTGGACAGACCAAAATATTTGTCTTTGACGCTTCCTGCGTCACCCTGTGCTCTAGGTTTCCTTCTGCAAAACCGGTGTGAATTTCCATTGCGCTAACAAGGCAGTGTGAAGGTACCCAGCACGGTGCTGAGCAGAGAGGAAGCAACCAGCTCGTGCTAGGGCTCTCTTCCTCCCTCCAGAAATAGCAAGTAGGTGCTTCCACGTAGAGAGTTTCAGGAGCTAGATCCAGGAATGACTCCAGACTTTTGCTCTTCTAATGAAGGAGCCTAAGCAGCTGAGCTTCTTTTGTGCAGGTAAAAAGGAGTCAGCGGGGACAGGCTGACTCAAAGTAGCCAAGGAAGTGAACTGTCTGTTCCCATACCTGCAAGGATTTAAACCAGAGAAATCTTCCTTTGATTTCTAGGTGAGGAAAAGGGGGTGGCAATCAGTGGAGGCTTGGGACCGCACTGTGCACAAAACTTCAAGTGCCTTGACCTCTCAGCATCCATTCTCGTGGTCCACATTAACTACCTAAATTTTTTCAAAATGTGAGAGAGAGAAGAATTTCCCTTTGATGTGGATACCTAGAACAGGGAGATCTGGGCACACATCTAAGATGTGTAAGAAGGGTCTTTTTATAAGCTTGAGCTTCTCTCCATCCCATCTCCCACCCCCAGTCAAGTGACACACTGGACTATAACCTTACCAAGGAGGACCCTTAGTTTGTCTGCCAGGAGAAGTTCTCACCATGCTGGCCACAGTGGGCAAAACCACCCCAGCAAATACAATTTCCACCCTCCTCCTCTCCACCATATAGCGAAGTGCCCGGCCACCCTTTTCCTGCTCTAGGTAAATGCTACAGGAAAATGCAGCTACTTTCAGAAATCATCTCAACCTGAGAGAGACAATGATTAGAGGTGGCACTGCTCACTACTGGCAAATAAGCCTGGAGACAAGAAGGGACCCACCTTTTCCCACCTCCCACAGCTATCGATTGTACCCCACATATCCTAACTTCCTGCTGGGTTTTCTGTCCTTGAACTTAATGAACTTAATGGAAGAATGGATAATACAGACTACTTATTGCTATGCATACCTATTACCTGGAACCAGAGTGTGGCAGGGAGTTTATCCCATCAACTAAACAAGCTCAGAGTAAGCACTCCCTCCACAGATACCCTGCATCACAGAGGAAGAAACCACCTTCCCCAGCCACAAACCACATCCCTCAACAGTCAGTTTACTGCTAGGAAAATAAATCCCAAGTGCATTACCTATTAGCGGCAGGTCAGTGGCACCATTTTCTACTCAAATGAGATCTCCTAGGTGAAACAGACTTGAGCAGAGAACATGCTTTATTGAGGAGTAGATATAGAACAGCACATTCTACCACATGTGGGGAAGGATTAGCTTCTGTAAAAGGCCTTTACCCCTTAAGAAAACCCCCAGTGAAGTTGCTTTTGGATAAATTTTAACAGTGACACTGAAACTGGCAGGGAGCTGCCACTGAACATGCTTAAAATTAGCTCCCCCCAACCCACAGTGAATATAAGTAGTGTACAAAGATGACAAGAGAAAGGCACAAATGACCAGAGTTGGGATTGTGGTGAGGGTTCCACATGAAGACAGCGGTGTTGCAGAGACCAAGTTGGAAAGGGTGACATGTCATACATCAAAAGCTGCCCCAAGATAGCAGGTTATAACGGGCTAGAGAGAAATTAGAGGGAGCATCTCTTCCTTCACTTAAACACCACCAAAAATAGGAGACCAGAGAATGGGGGGATGGTGGTAAATCCCAAAAAGGAAATGGAGGAGGAGTTCTTGGAAGGGCATAAGCACTTCAGTCTTATAGGGAGGGTGAGGCACTGTTGAAAAGGGAAGCAAACCTTGGCAGGGGTGGCCATTCTGCCTTGCTGAGTCATGGGCTGAGACACGGAAGTCATTTTCAATCACTTCTCCAAGGATGTTCAGACAAAAGCAGTGTAACTTATGTGGAAGTATAGGTATGCTGTATCAGACTGGTACTGGTGAAAAGGTTTCTGCAGTATAATTAACCAGTTAACATGCAGCATGAAAGGGAGAACTGGAAAGTATTTTGGCACCTGCAAACGTAAAGACGGGCAGGGAGTAAAGAGAAGAAAACATTTACCACTGGGCACTTTCTGGTGAGGCAAAAAGTAGTATTCCATTCCCTTCCACCAAGACGTTGCCCACTGCCCACAGGTGAACTCAAATCCAAATACAGAATCACCACTTCTCCATTCTTTTCTCCATCTCACTCAGATAATGTGCTGTAACCAAGACTAATCCCTGCGAGTCTTCAAAAGTATTTGGCTCGGGGCTTCCCTGGTGGCGCAGTGGTTGAGAGTCCGCCCGCCGATGCAGGGGACGCGGGTTCGTGCCCCGGTGCGGGAACATCCCACATGCCGCGGAACGGCTGGGCCCGTGAGCCATGGCCGCTGAGCCTGCATGTCTGGAGCCTGTGCTCCGCAACGGGAGAGGCCACAACAGTGAGAGGCCCGCGTACCGCAAAAAAAAAAAAAAAAAAAAAAAAGTATTTGGCTCTGGTCAGCCTGATACTGATCAAAAACAGGTCTTTCAGTTAAAATGGAGGAAAAAACTTAAAGTGAGATGAAATCCAAAGGGAAGGGACCCCTCCCAGCACACACACACACTCAGAAGTGTTACCTCTTCCCTGCCCCTCCAAGAACACAGGTAAGGAGTAACTGGGAATGTCCTGGTGGCAGTAACCGTAGTTGGTGGTCTGGTGACTGGGCGGCAAGAAGAAGCACTATTACAAAGTTTAGAAGACACGACACAACCTCATGGGGCCAGAGGAGAGAACCAGTGACTGGACAGGTACAGTACCAAAACAGAACACCTTGGGTCAGTGCTACGAGGGATCTGCACTCAAGTCTAATACAGATCCCATCCAGGCAACCTCACTGAGGCCGAAACAACAGTTCCTCAGAACCAGCGTCTGCAGTGTACACGAAGGTCGGAGCCAGGACAGTCCTGAGGGGGATGGCCTTCCCAAAGGATACTGTACTTGCCAATCACAAGAGCAACAGAAATGACAGACAGATCCCTAGGGTACGGATTCCTACTGCTGGGGTTCGCTGGCTCGGAGTAACCGGTCACTTTAAGTGCCCTTGGGAGGGGTCCATTTTAAACAGCTTGGATCCATGGTTTTATTGGAGTTGGATCTTTTGGCCTCTTTGGCTATCCACTCATCAATCAGGTCCTGAGGGAGAACAATGGGAAAAATTATTATATACATTCAACTAAAACATGTTTGTAAGTGGATTCCAAAATGATTATTAGCAAAGAAGAAATGGCCAAAGATTTAATAATATACTAAGGTGTGAGACAAGTATATAAAAAAAAAATTATCTTTTGATTTACCTAGTGCTCTCCTACCTAATCCATTTCTTCTTACTATGCTTTCGGTAAGACCTGAAAATCATTATTCATCTTCCATCAGTAAACGTTATAAGTCAACTTAAAAAAATTTTAAATTGGCATGAGTTGAGATGGCATTTGTTAAAGGAATTTAAAACCACTTCCACAGGCCCTGGAGTTTATGAAGATTCTCCTCCACAGATGGGCACTCTTCATCCGATCTAAGAAAATCATCAAAGGATAGAAGTGCGACTGTGCGACATAAAGCTGCTTAACTGGAGCTGCTTACACGTCTGTCATCAAATCTGAGACAGGAGCTTAAGATAAGCCTAACGATGAGACCAAGTAAAGGATGCGTAGAGCCAGACTCCTTTAAGGGAAGGTTACCTGTAAGGTGTGAAGGCCCCACTTTGCTCTGCTAGGCCTCAAGGGACATTAAGCAATGAGCAAGAGGCTGAGAGTAACTTTACCTGTCTCTTCAAAACTAGGTGTTTTCCTTTCCAATATTTGAGCATCTGAAGGGCTTGCAGAGTGCTGACAATGTCCACAGGATTCACAGCTGTCTCCTGGCTAATTTCTGAAACAGAAGAGCTACTGAGAACTTGGCCAAAACGTAGACACCACCCCCGCCCTGCCCCACCAAGGCCCCCTTTGCCTTGGAGGAAATCTAGACGCAGACTCCAAATGTTTGGAATCTTCACTACTTGACCCAAGCTGTTCAGAAGAAATTTACGAAGCATTCATTTGACCAGTTAAAATAACTACAGAAGAAGGATATTACAGCAGGAAACCACTTGGCCCCTATAGAAATCAAGGTCAAAGACAGACCAAACTAAATTCTCCCATCCTCACAAATATTCAGGGATGTTAGAAGTTCCTGTGTGTGTGCCAAAAGACTTGAAGTTTTTCTTCTTTCTTGACTTTTGTGGAGAATTAAAGTGTCAGCAACCTGAGATTTGAGATGCAATAACGAATGTCTGAATAAAATCTATCTATAAAACACATTTTCAGACTTCCCTGGTAGCGCAGTGGTTAGGAATCAGCCTGCCAAGGCAGGGGACACGGGTTCGAGCCCTGGTCCGGGAAGATCCCACATGCGGCGGAGCAACTAAGCCCGTGTGCCACAACTACTGAGCCTGCACTCTGGGGCCCGTGAGCCACAACTACTGAAGCCCGCGCTGTGCTCCGCAACGGGAGAAGCCACTGCAATTAGAGGCCGTGCACCACAACGAAGAGTAAGCCCCCGCTCACCTCAACTAGAGGGAGCCTGCATGCAGCAACGAAGACCCAACGCAGCCAAAAATAAGTAAATAAATAAAGTTCAAAACTCAAAAAAAAAAATTTTAAAAACAAAAAAACCCACCACATTTTCTCTGTAAGAAACCAAATCATATAACCAGTCCCAAGAAACCAAATCATATAACCAGTCCCAAGAAACCAAATCATATAACCAGTCCCAAGAAACCAAATCATATAACCAGTCCCAAGAAACCAAATCATATAACAAGTCCCAAGGGCCAAACACTCTGGAATCCTTAGGCACCTTTAGTGAGTGGTCCACATTAGTGGGCCTTCTGCTCTCATATTCAGATGAAACACAGAATGGGGTTATTTTCTTTGCAGGTTACAAAGCATGAACAGGGCCAAATAGAAAAGTCAGAATATTCAGTGGAACTAACATCTTGAGTAACAACCATTTTCTAAGAGTCAAAAACCAACCTTTGATAGAAATCTCTTTGCCTTGGAAATTATGCAGGTAACGAAGAAGCACTTCTTTCCAGTAACTGCGGTAGCTTATGAGCCCCAGATCTGAGAGTGGACGCTCTGGGGAGCCAACTTTTTCTTCCACTTTGGAAAGCAAATAACCTGCCAGGGAACAATACAGACACTGTATCTCACCCTAGTAAGAACAATGTACCAACATGGAAAAAGATTTAAGGAGCAGAGTCTGCTTTGCAATATCAATTATAAAATAGGTGTTACCTATTCAAAGATATACAATCCCCTCACACCCTTAGTGGATTATGCCATTTCCTGATTCATCTCTTACCAGATGGCTTAAAAAAAAAAAAAGGGGGGGGCTTCCCTGGTGGCGCAGTGGTTGAGAGTCCACCTGCCGATGCAGGGGACATGAGTTTGTGCCCCGGTCCGGGAAGATCCCACATGTCGTGGAGCGGTTGGGCCCGTGAGCCATGGCCGCTGAGCCTGCGCGTCCAGAGCCTGTGCTCCGCAACGGGAGAGGCCACAACAGTGAGAGGCCCGCGTACCGCAAAAAAAAAAAAAAAAAAAAAAAAGGATCACAAAGCTGTTTCTAAGAATTCTAATTTGACTAAAATATGTCATGTTACAGTGAATATCGAATAAAACACGGTTGAATCTCATTATTTACAGTAGTTATATTCTACAAAGTCACAGTGAACACTGAATTAGCGAATATTGAACCACTGCTCTTAGGGGAGATACAGGGTTAGGTTCCTGTGGGCTGCTGGTCACATTTTTGTCAACCAATCAATACATAACCTCGCTTTATGTGCTTCTGTTTAAAAACACCTATTTAATACATATCATTGATTCATTAACAGTGAACTAACAGCCAACAGCACAATAATGTATGCCTGAATAAAACCTATCTATAAAACGCACTTTCTCTGTAAGGCACATCACAGCCTTCCTAGACAGTACTTCAGCACTACGCTTAGAGACCATTTAAAACCAGTCCAGTAGTTGGGACTCCACGCTTTCACTGCCAAGGGCCCAGGTTCAATCCCTTGTCGGGGAACTAACATCCCACAAGCTGTGTGGCGCGGCCAAAAAAAAAAAAAAAAGAAAAGAAAATCAATAACAAAAAGCACAAAAATATGGGGACTTCCCTGGTGGTCCAGTGGTTAAGACTCCGCGCTCCCAATGCAGGGGGCCCAGGTTTGATTCCTGGTCAGGGAACTAGATCCCGCATGCATGCCGCAACTAAAGGTCCCGCACGCCACAACGAAGATCTCGCACGAGGCAATGAAGATCCTGCACAACTAAGACCTGGCGCAGCCACATAAATAAAAGATTTTTAAAAAGGCACAAAAATATGAATGACATGGCACTAATAGACCATGAAAAGGACGCTGGCTTAAACACAGAGAGCCGAAACAAGGCACCTTGTTTAACTTCATCTGGGAATGCATGGTGACTTTTTTTTTTTTTGCTGCCATGGGCATGTTGGTTGATTTGGGGCTTATTAATAAATTTTAATGAGTAGGCAAATTCCCAAATACAGAATCCATGATTAATAAGACGACTGCCTCTAGACAAAAGCTTACAAAACTAAAATTCCTAACACCCAAGAACAAATTTGAAGCCTTATGCATGTATGTGCTGTCGGTAAGTCTCAAACTGGGGTAATCCTAAAGAGCTTACTTTACTATCCTCTATATCTCCCACCATTAGGTACCAACTCAGGGTCCTGTATTCATTTGAGTGTTCAATGTGTATCAGGCCAACTGACAATGTTCAGGTTTCTTCCACTTACTCATTCACTTAATACCAGTGTAATTCCACTACATGCCAGGAACTGTATAGACAGATCACAGGACAAAAGGACAAACAACAATATTCACATGGTCCCTGCTTGTGGAACTTATGACTTTCCTGTTTCACTTACTGAAATCAATGAGCATCTTGCCATAGCCCTGTCTCATGTACTGAGGCATGGTAAGGATACAGGATACATTGTAGTTGAGGAATGAATTCTTTTCCTAAAATCAAGAGCAAACAGATGAGTGGGTCATGAGAATTTGGAACCAAAGGTATCAGCAGTCCCACAGATACAAAACAAGGTTGCTTGCAAAATATATGCTAACTAGTCCTGAGGAGTGGCTGTCAGGCTCACAGCTGGTACATCCACACCCTTTATTATGATCCCAGGGTTTCCCTAGCTCTAAGATTTCCAGTCTCATCTTAAGGGGGCTGACTCTGGGTTCCTTACAGGCACAGAGCAAGGCAAGAAGGTTTAGAACGCTGAGTCAGTCTAGAGCAGCCCTCTTTAAAAGCAGTATTTCAAAAGAGTGTTGCCTACTGGAGAAGGGAGGGAATCCAAACAGTAAGTCCCCATTCTGGAAGGGGGTCAAACACAATTAAATCACATACTGCATGATTCCATTTATGTGAAATGTCCAGAACAGGCAAACTGATAGAGACAGTGGGGCTGGGAGGGAATGAGTGGAAATGAGGAGTGACTACTTACGGGTATGGGGTTTCTTACTGGGGTAACAAAAACTGATTGTGGTGACTGCCAGGTGGTTGCACAACTCTGTGAACATGCTAAAAACCACTACACCATACACTTTAAATGAGTGAATTGTATGGTAGGGGAATTATATTTCAATAAAGTTGTTATATTAAAAAGTCATAAGCAAAATCTGGCCTTGAGTCTTTAAAGGCACAGTGGCGTTATCAACTGAAGGAGCCCAGCTAGAAAACCAGGCAAAAGGAACATATTCCTGGTTTTAAGCTAATACCACAGAGAAGAGCAAAGCCAGGAGAGCTGGTTGGCTTGACTACAAGATGTGGGCTTGTGGGTTAGTAGGCAGGGCCCTGGCCATTAATTAATGGGCAGCTTCAATCCACAAGTCCAGAAATGAATAAATCAGAAGCTTTTAATAAAGAATTGTACATTTTCATTAAATAATCTTTGATACGTGGATTTCTACCCCACCCCCGCCACCCTTTAAGAAAAGGGCTGTCATCATTGCCCAGGGAGCTGCCTCTTTCCATCAGTGATCTGCGTCACCATATGCCAACATCAATCACCCTGCTCTGGTCATCAGCTTCTTAATCTCCAGATCCTGCTGACCTTGGAAAAATATCCAATCAGATGACAACCAGTGTTGTCTGCTTCTGTCATAACATAGAACAGGAAGGGTTCCACATCATAATATAATGTCTTGTGGTCCAGAAAAAGCTTGGCCAACAGGCACAGGTTTTGGCAGTAGATCTGGAAGTAGAGAAACAACGTTTATGTGTGGGCCAGTGATTCTTATACTTATCAGATAAAGGCCTAAAATTTAAAGATCATACCATTATTGTTAATGAAGCAGAAATTGTGTATTTTGGCCAACAGAAGAGTTCTATCTTCTTTACAAGGTGAGATGGAGATAAAACAAATTTCTGAAACCTGTGAATGTACAACACTTTCACCCCTTTTTCTGATGTCAGCACTTTTTACCTTGTTTTTCTTGCCATCCACTTCAAACACAGAGATTGAACCTTTGCGATATATCTCATCTCCGGGTGGGTGTTTCCACACACACTTAGCCTGCAAGAGAATGGAATTCACATCAGAGAAACAAACCTTCCCAGTAAGAATGCTGCTCAAAAGGGAAAAGGAATCACAGGTCAAATTTAGTTAGCTGAGATGGACAGGTGGACAAACCTGAGAACATACAGCAAAACAGATTTTCTTTTTAGTGAAACGAATAAAGGTTTCTAAAGCCACTGCAATACATTTATGGTATTTTTATAGCAGTTTGGAACAGGTTTTCTGGATTATATTCTGGCACTGTTCCAACCCAGGAGATTAAAATCATCTACCACGTAAAAGCAAGATAAATTTAAAAAAATACCCCAGCTTATTATAAAATGCCTTGTGCCAACAGGAAATTCTTAAGCAGCTTATTTCCAGCAGCTGAGAGTTGCTAGGTAAAGGTACTCTCACCTTTACCAGAAACTTCTCATTACCACCTAAACCATTATGGTCTTCTTTTTTTCAGATTAGAAAACAGACCCAGTGATAAAAACCATACCCCCCTCTCCAAGTGTTCCGTTTGTTATACTGTAATGAAATAGGAGCATGTCCTTCTGTGGCTTAAAAAAAAAAAAAAAAAAAACAAGGAAGCCTGGTTGAGCAGCAGGAAGCAGGGGGAGCGGAGGAGGGAGGAAGACAGGACAACGGACACTGACTTGGCCACAAGGGGGCACAAGGTACTACTTTCCTCACCCTCAATTGCTAATAGATTTAATGCAGCCGGGAAGCCACCGCTGTAAATGGGTGAATTTTTAAAAGGTTTTATGTAAAATACTTTTAAAAATATCATTTAAAAGGCATATGTATATGGAATATTTTTTTATTAAATTTTATTGTGACTCTTTCGGTCAACTCAAGAATCATGCCCCAACTTGTCACATGTAAGGCCACATATGCAGTAACTGGTCTTGTTTCAAGAAAGCTCCACCTGTAGTTTGTTCCTATCTCCACCTCTCTATTCATGTTGGCTTTTCCCAACAATAAGCAAATGAACACCAATTATCTTCAGAAACAGAAGCCAAACTGTTGGCCAAATGGCCAAAGAAAGCCCATTTCTGTGATTGTGCCTAAAGCAATAGGGATCTTCAGACGTGTGAACTAAAATAGGTTTTTATTTCATGAAATTCACTTTTTGTAACTCATATAATACAGTAGAGAACCTCAAATATTCAGAATGTTTACTTGATCCTCAGATTTATCTAGGCCCTCTGTTTGCTCCCCCTACTACTATTTCTTGCCTTTTAGCTACTTCATTGGTTAGTGCCACTAAATAAACAGAAACAAAAAGAAAAAGGGCACAAATAGTAAGCAGTTCATATCAGTAAAAATACCAGTCTTTCACATAGCAAACCCTAAATGAGGTTATCTCCATGGTCTTCAATCATGGAGTCCAGTCCTCACTCATCACCCACCTGCCCTCCCTCCCCGTCCCCCCTCCCCACATCCTTCCCCACCCAGTCTAGTGGGAGCCTAGTGGGCTGGAGTCTAGAGGGCTTAATCAGCAGTGGCAGTTCTGGGCCACTACGTACTCCAGAGTTGGGAACACCAAAAAGCAGCTATCACCAAACTGGGGAGGAGAGTCTTATGACAGAAATCACAGGAAGTCTGGGTTATAGATTCTCAGCATGTGGAAATCCTGGGAAATAAAGACGGAAGGGGAAGGGAAAAGAGACACCCTAAAAGGCCTTAGAGCCACAATTACGTTGTGACTATGGAAATAAGAAAAAAGATAGGTTTCCCCACCTGACAGACTAATCTCCACCCCTGACCCTTCCCCATCCCTGCTCCATGGCAGAAATTCCCTTTAAGACAAGCCTTTTCATTCCATAACTAAGGAAAGAAAAATGGCTTAAAACTGCAAAATACCTAGTGAGCACATTAGTCAACAATAAAATCAGATTCAAGTGTTTATTCCTATTTTCACAGGAATAAGACCGTTCAGAAACCAGAAAACACTAAGCAACTCAAGGGAGGGGCTGACCTAAGGACCCATTCTGTTAATTTCATAATTTGTCTTTCTTAAGCAAGTGTTCATTTAACACACATTTATGGGGCATTAACTGCCCATGCTAGCTGCTGGGGATACAAAAGGTGAGTCACGTCCCATTTCTGTCTAATGAAGGTCTATCTAATGAAGTCCATTTATTTTCATCTAGTTGAGACATAGAAAAACTGTGGGCAGAGGTAATTCACATCCCAAGGGAGAAACAGACAAGAGCAGGCAGCAAGAAAAAAGACAGGGAGATGAGTATGACAGGATGTGGTTAAGGGCCACCCAGGCTTGCCACAGGCTGTATATCCCGACTCTGAAATGTGGCTTTCAATCTCCTGTGCCTTCGTCCCATTTCTGTGGACCACTTAGAGGTGCTTAGATAGATGTCTAAATCTAGAGATCCCACAGCTTATCACCACCATGGTCATGGACCCCCAAACAACTTACCATGTGTCGGCGGAGTATTGTTTGGCTCTTCATGTATTTTAAACAGAATTCACACATGTAAAGACGTCCCAGTCGTGCATATTCCTCAGGATAGGGAGAATGGTACCACGTATCAAGCTCATAGCGACCAAAAGCAATTGTTTTAATCATGTTGCTCCCCTCTGTGATTTGGCCTTGCAGCCTTAACTTCTCCTGTTGTAGACAAGAAATTAAGTCAAAGGAGGATTAGAATTGATCATTTCTGTTGTTGTTAAGCTGTGTGCACGCCACCATGCTAGGCTATGAGAAAAAAAAAATCAGATTTGGCTTCTATCTCACGAGAAACTTGCATTGAAGAGAACTACAGGAGCATAGATAACCAGAACTAGGAAGCTTACAGAAAATGTAACTATCTGCACAGCCCAGAGCACAGACCTCAATAGTGGCTTTTCTCTGCTCCCTGCCACACTCTGGGCCTCATCTCCTGAACAAGTCCTTGGTAAAATTTTATTTTTACCAGCCAGAACCAAACTGAATGATAAAAGGCAAATCTATCACAAATACTCCCTGCACCTTTACGAAGCATTCTAAAACTAAACAAAAGATCCTCTAGAATGTGCTTTACATATCTGCAGCTTTTATAAAGCTGCGAGGATCTTCATGGCATACAGCCATGGCAGCCATCCTCTCAGCTTAGGTCCTTTAAAAAATATTTTTGAAAGAGGGATGATGCTTTAATTCTGGAACCTAAAGCTAGAAAGTAGAAGATATTTTTGGATGCCTGTGCCCACTCAGCGGCTATGAGTTGGCTACAGAAATAATTTTGAATAACCAGGTAAAGAGTTGTGAAAAGCTGACCTAGGAAATGCTCTGTTCCAGGGTAGGAGAGAGGAAACCAACAGCAGCAACCCAGCCTAGCCAAGGGCAGCTATCAAACCCTGCCTCCCACAAAACTTTCAACAAGTCTATTCGAGAATTTTTAAATAAAGTATTCAATATAATTTTTTTAAAGAGGAAGATGAAATTCACTTTACAAGCTAAATTTCCTTGAAGACATTCAATTCATTAAATCCGAGGTAAACTCAAGCACAATTCTTGTTTTTGGCAGCACCGTGCATCATGCGGGATCTTAGTTCCCAGACCAGGGATCAAACCCATGCCCCCTCCAGTGGAAGCACAGAGTCTTAACCACTGGACCACCAGGCAAGATCCCTCATTCACAATTTTCTTAAAGCAAAACTGTTGAAAATTCTGCCTAGGGAATCAAAACTAAATGGTAACTATAAATAAAAATCAGAAGAGGAAAATCTTAATACATGAAACTAGGCTGTGTCAAAGAATAATTTTCAAATATCTGACAACAACTGTGTCCATTATTCCTCTTCACCGTTCTCTTTATTCTTTTATAGCTGTAATGAAGGGCTGAGGCAACCCTGCAAAGAGGAGTTCCTGTTTAGGTTAAGAGGACAACAGAGAGGGGTTATCTCCCAGTCTAGAGGTTCTTGGAATTGCAAATGACCCACCTGACACAAAGGGATACCTATTGTTTTACCCAGCTAACCACCACCACAAAACAGGTCCTTCCAGGAGTTGAGGTGGGGAGGAAAAACTTTAAGGGACGAGGGAAGGGAGGAGGGGTAATTAATTTTAAATATGAATGGGAAGGAAGAAAGTCTCAAATAAGGATGGCTGGGGGAAGGGGAAAGAGTCAACCAGCAAGGTATATTTAATCCCCATCAAATTGACTGCTAATCATTTTTCTTGGCAGTTCCAAGTGCCCCTCACAAGTGGTCCTCAGCTTGGAGGTTTTACTACTCACCAGATCCTCTGAAGCCCGGGCTTGTGCTCTTCGGAAAAGGTCCAAGTCATACTCGCTAGTCAGGTTTTCCAAAAGAGGTTCCCGAGTGTTCCCATAGGTCTGCCTGTGTTCCTAGGAAAATAACCAGAGCATGATACTCTCTGCTTCTAAGAACTTAATCTATTGCATTTCAATGGATGCCAACCAGAGGGCCAAGAACAACCATAAGCTATTTATTTAGTGCCTACTATTTGCTAGGCATTATACTAGGCACTAGGGATTGAGTACAAAATAAACTATTTATCAGACAGATTAATTCCAGAAGACACCCACTACCCACCCTAGTGAACCTGGAAAGGAAATGCTCTTATAATCTCTCCAAAAGTGAGTTTCATTCTTTGGAACTCTATGCTTCCATTTCTTTCTCTGAAAATGTGCGTGACAATACAAAGAAATAAAATACAACAAACCCAAAGGCACTACCAATTCCTAGAATCCTAAAATCTGGAAGGAACCTTGGTGGATACTCCCCATTTAAAAACAAAACCAAATAAAAACTAGAATCTCTAAGCTTTCGAGTCTAAGATTTTAGACTGAATAAAATCTGCAGGTAGGAAGGGGCAGTTGGACTAAGCAGTCTTTTGTAAACTCTTTCACTTGAACTGCTGCAGCACCCACCACTACACGATCCACCAAAGGTACCGTAATGCTCCTACTCTAGAACTCCAGCCCAAGTGCACTGGAAAAAAGGCTGGCCTGAGAAATGTGTTACTCAATATTAAGCAAGAACAAGGGACAGAACAGACATAGAAAATTAGAATCATAGAAATAATCCAGTTTTAAATAAGTAACAAATCTTACCATGGCAGTCACTACACAAATATCCTTTCACAAGAAAGAAATTCCACAGGGGAAACTTCGCTTTTAACCTTTGATTCTAGCCCTTCCCACTCCGTCCTAGACTCCACCTCCTACCCAGAGAACAGAAGATAATGGTTGTTAAGAGGAGCAGATGGCTCATCCCAGGAAGAACTCAGTAGATTTCGCTCATATATTATCATATGAAGAAACCACTCACCAGCATCTATTAAAATTTCTTCCGCTTAATCTGAAATTAAAATTTCTTCCGCTTAATCTGGGCCCATCTGATGGATATCTTTTTTAATTTGGGCTGTTATCTAATACTTGGGTTTTAAGTATAAGTTATTTCTTCTAGTTTCATGAATTTTTTTAAAAAACCTTTAAAAAATCCTATCCAGCATTTTTACCAGGAAGGTTCAGTCCAAATAACCTAGCCCAAACTAGTGGAAAGCAAATGTAAGGTAAATTTCAGGAGGTTTTACTTCAGACACTCTCTCTACCTGTATGATTCTGGGAAAATTACCTCTCTAAATCTCAGTTTCCCATCTATAAAACAGGTGAAATACCATCCATCTTTGTAACAAAGATTATGGGAGCAACATAACCACAGTGACTACCTAGCACATAAGCACTCAATAAATGGTATTATCGTTTTATTACACCTCTACCCAACTTGTAGATAAAAACACGGAACAAGACAGAGGGGAAGCATACAACTCCCCCCACAGCCCATCTCTAGAGCCTTCCCTCTCTCTACAAACCCAGCACAGTCTGGAGCAGGTGTTTACCTACAAACTCACCCCACAGCCTCCACACATCTCAAATTGGACCATCTCCATTTACTCGTAAGGGTATCATTTTTAAGACAGTGATGACTACCACACTGTCTTAAAAATGATACCCTTATGAGTAAATGGAGATGGTAGTAAATGGTAGTAAATTTGCTACAAAAGCAAATACATAGTTGGGCATATTTCTGTCTTAATGAAGCCATGCTAAGTATTCACAAACCATACTTTTAATAATCTATTCTAATGACTAAGTAAACAAAGAGTCCAACTCCATGAAAAAATAAAAATACACATCAGAAGAAGATGCCAAAACATTAACAGTGGTTTATATCTGGGAGGGTGATTTTTTAATAATTTTTCTTTTCTATAGTTGGTATTTTCAAAGTAAACGCTATGAAGATATTTATAATAAATCTTTACTTAAAAATTAATATTTTGTGCAAAAAAATTTTGGAAGAATTTTTAATAAAACGGGGAAATCAGCTTAAGATAGGTAAATGAAAACACAGAATTAAAAGCTGTACTTATAATAATATCCAAACTATGTAAATAAGGCATTGTAAAAAGCTAGAAAGTTTAATCTCAAAATGCTAGCTTATTTTTAGGTAGTAGGATTAGTGTTTATTTCTGAATACTTTCCTTAATTTTTCTGTATTTTTTATTACAAACGTGCACTACTTTTAAAACTAGAAAAATAAATTAAAACACTACAAAAAGACCTATTATACAATGTATCACCCAATTAATACCTTTTATCATGTAGGTATTTTATTCTTCCATTACAGGAAATGCACTACTGCTTAGCTTGAATACTCTTCCTTACACAGACATCTCCAACATCATGGTATTTGTTCGAGCGGGTAAATTTAACCCTTTAAACCTAAAGTGAGGATTACAAACTAAAGGATTCAATTTTTTTTCATCTAAATTCTAACAGTATTTTGTTTTTCGAGGACTCCCAGTTCCATTCTTATTGGGGAATTATATACAGTGAACTCTAACTGCCAGAGTCCTGTTACTTACAGAGCATACCAAATGGCAAATGTGAAAAGCAGAATCTTAGTAACCAAAAGGAATCAAATGTGATAGCAAGAGTTCATGGTAATTAAATATTTAACTTTTTCTCACCATATATTTCTCTTTCTGTTCTTTGCTCAGCCCAGAATTTCTTTTCTTCCTGAGTTCAGCAACCTTTTCCTTATATCGCAACTGCCTCTCTGTTGGTGTCTAAAAAGAAGGAGAAAATTGAGAAGTTAGCTAGAAAACTTATTATGTAATTAAGTTTCTAAATGAAAGTAACATACACCAAAGAAGGGGTGGGGGGGCGGGGGTGGGACGCCAGATGCATTACGGGCACCCTGTGAATAATGCGGTAATTTTAAAACTCTAAATGGGGTTCCCTCATCACCTAGAACACTACCCTGTCAGTTAATACGAGCTCAGGAAATGTATAATACTTTAATATTGATCCAAACAGAATATAAACTAAGGATGGAAGCAACGGGAATAAAAGATCATTTCAATTCAATAGGCATTTACTGAATGCTTACAGTTTTCCAAGTACTGATACGAAAATGAATAAAAATTTAAAAACTGATTTAGAACCCAAGATAGACAATGAAGACAAGTGTAGAGTGCTTTTACCTGCCAAGCACTGGGAACAGGTACTTTACATGCATAATTTAGCTGACTACACTGCCAGGTAGGTATTATTCAAGGAAATAAAGTTTAGGGAGGTTAGCTGACCTGCCCAAGACCACACAGCTAGAGTAACAGAATCGCCGTATTCAAATCCAGATCTGTTTGGCTCCAAAGTCAAACTTCTCCCTCATCACCGTGCCTCCTCTGCTATCCACTTATAATCTAACCACAGAAACAGACATCCATATGATGAGCTATGTGTATATAATATGTGCCAAAGGCTAAACTTACAATCTGAGAACATTGCAAATAGGAATACATGAGGAAGAAATTCATTATGGTAGAAGATTTGGGAAGAATTCCTACAACAGCTAAGAGTTGCACAAGGCCTTGAAGGAGAAACACAATCTATTCTCGGTATAAGTATAGAGTTCTAGGGAGAAAAACAGCAAGAGAAAGACCAAAGGCATTCAGGGGGAACAAGGAATTAAATGTAATCAATGGGCATGAATGTTCAGAGAGGCAGAAAGATTAGAGCGAAGCACCATCTTGGAATCCAACAGAAAAGAGAAGCAGAAGAAAACTGACATAAACAACAAGCGTCAAATGCTAAGGAAGTTACTGGTGACATTGGAAACATACCACCAGAGCAGAGGGGCCTGAAAGTAAATTATAATGGGTTAGAAAATGGATGCAAATAAGGAAATAGAGCAGCAAGTATAATCTTTCAAATAATCAAGATCACCTATTATTACTAATATTATTATTACCATTATTATTATTATTCTAGGTAGCACGATCCCTTCTTTTATGAGGGAGAAGTTTTTTTCTTGAAAATTCACTATTTGGAAAAAGTACGATTCTAAGTTTATGACCAAAGACCAGTTAGCCAGACACAGCATAGAAAACGAGGCATGGATATACCTAAAGACCATGACAGGGCAGAGGAGATCCAAGACTTGGCTCTCCAACTGTAAATGGCCAGAGCTTTAACAAGGCCCGTACCTGGTGCCTGGTTGCATGCCTGTTGTTGTCATCTTGCCTGTGGGACAGCATCCTTTCTTCTATCTGCTTATCCCGGCTCTGTGCTCTCACCTGCAACCATCAACAACGTCAATCAATCCACCTGCCTCTAAGACTATGTTTACTTAAAGTACAAGAATACAATAGTAATCCCTTGAAGTTACACTGTACTTTTACTTTCAAAGGGTCTTCACATTTAGTATCACAATCTCTATAAGAAATAGATAAGGCAAGCTTCACATTCTGTTTTCTCAGCCATTATCCGAGAATCAGAGAAGTGAAATAATTACAGCCAGGTGGTGGTAAAGCTAAGATTTTAAGTAAGTCTGATGACTCTGAGCCTCTGTACTCGTTCCATTGTGCAACAGTATGTGTGAGGAAGTGCAAGAACAGAGTAAAGAAGTACAAAGAAAAGGTTAGATACTTGGGATCAAGTCTATAGAGAAATTTAACTCTGTAGTTATGACCTTAGACAAATCACATTGGCTCTCCAAGTCTCAAATTCATCTTCTGGGCAGTGAGGACTCATATCCAACTCCCTATTCTACAACAACACTAAAACTCAGCACGGTCAAAACAGAGTGACTGACACTCTCCCACAAATCTGCTCCACCCCAAATCTTCCCTGTAGCAATAAATAGCAACACTTTCTAAACAACTGATCAGGTCAAAAACTTGAACGTCATGCTTGATTGTTCTCTTTCTCTCTCACCTCACAATGAATTCATCAGCAACTCTATCAGGCTGCCCCCCTCCAAAACATATCCTGAGTCCAACCAATTCTGACCATCTCCACTGACAATGATACTAAACCAAGCCACCATCTACTGCCTAAGCCTCAGACACAGCCTATCTACCCTGTGTCAACTCTTGCCCCCTCCAGTCCACTCTCCACATACCAGCAAGCTGTGATTTTTAAACAGTGTTTATGATATTACACCACGCCTCTGTTAAAGCCCTTCGAATGCCTCCCACGGCTGTCAGAACACAGGCATACTCCTTTTGCCAAGGCCTACAGGTCCTTCATGATATGGATCCTGCTTCTTCACTTCCCATCACGTTCCAGCCACACTGGCCTACTTTCCACCCTTCAAATGCAACCGTTTATCCCTGTCTCACGGCCTTTGTGTTTGCCCATACTTCTCCTCAGGACCTAGACACAACTAACTGCCTCTTTGCCGTCACCCATGGCTCAGATAAAATGTCTTTCTCCACAGCCCAAGCAAAAGCACTGCCAAACCCTGTCACTCCCAAAACAGTCACTCTGTTTAACCTTTTCATTTCTCACAGCATTACCACTACACGAAATTCTTAATTGCTTACTAATTTTATATGTTGATTTTGCCTTCCCCCATGAAAATGTAAACTCATTGAATTCAGTCTTTTGACTGAATATAAAATGGTAGTATCACTGATTGCAATCATTTACTGGAAAACTCAGAGTAATTCTGTACATGCAAGTACTTTAAAAACTCTGGGTTTTTAGTAAATGTGAGGAATTAGCCTCATCTTTCCATTTGGGATTCTAAATGTAATAAAAATATGTATCTTTCAGAAATTCTCCTGATCCGCACAAGCACATGGTCCAGTAGTAAAGATGGGTTATGCTGAGCCTGATTCCCCTTGTGAAAAAGAGCACAAAAGAGGAAAGTACAGGAAATGCGTTCCTTTTTTCAGAATTTTCTTCCCCACACTGAAAATTTTCTTTTTCTTTTCTTTTCTTTTTTTTTTTTTTTTGCGCGGTACGCGGGCCTCTCACTATTGTGGCCTCTCCCGTTGCGGAGCACAGGCTCCGGACGCGCAGGCTCAGCGGCCATGGCTCACGGGCCCAGCCGCTATGCGGCATGTGGAATCTTCCCGGACCGGGGCACGAACCTGTGTCCCCTGCATCGGCAGGTGGACCCTCAACCACGGCGCCACCAGGGAAGCCCTCTTTTTCTTTTTTAAAAATAAATTGCTTAAGGCAACATGTTCATACTGCTATTAGCCAACAATTTAAAAAGTTATACCTTAAGAAGACTTTTATGTAAAACCATCCATAGTATCAGATCGTTATATTTAAAGACAAGTGGTAACAGACAACTCTCAAAAACCAGAGTTCACAGTTATTTTCAGAGAAAGAAGCACCTAATGACTTGTCAGCTTCTGATGCAGATGTTGGAAGAGCTGTTCCTGTTTTGATCTGGTCTCACACTAATGGGAAGATAATGGGAAGACCTACCACTTCTACAGAGAACAGAAGAAACTGCCTGGCTTGTATTAGAGATCTGGGATGAAGGAAGATAAGAGTAAGTATCCACAACCTCAAAATCCACGTAAGCATTGAAAGTATACTACTTTGCTGAAAGACTAAACAACACAGAACGAAACTTTCCCTCCTGTGGTCTACTTGTAAATAAGAGAACATATTTCTGAATCAGGGAGAATTAATGTTAGCTGGGGAATCTCATTTTTCTCAGGAGGAAACTGGCCCAAACAGGAATAAACCTGTTATCCTGGCCTTCTTAGCAAAATAACAACTATAAAAATGACAATTAATACTTTGGTCTAACCAACTTGGGTAACCTGTCCAAATACTACCTGAGCAATGCATTTAATTAGTAACATTTTCAACTCCTGCTTGCCCATAATTAGTTTCTTGGTTCCTCCTTGGTAGCAACAACCCATGGAGAAACATACAAAATAGGATCTTAGGCTCTACTCCTAAATCCATTATTCCAAACCCCAAAGGTTATTTAGAACTATATTTTTCAAGAATGTAAGACAAGAATTAGCCAAGAGTAGGTGTGATTGAGAGTAACAAAAAGAAAAGTATTTCACAGAAACAGACAAAGAAAGAGGAAAAGAATTTTGAAAAACTTTTAAAAAGCAAAATGTCCTCATAGATTTATAAGAAGAGAAACTAATGCATAAATATTGAGATCACATATTTATGCAAATTATTCCTTAGTGGAAAAGGTCCCTAGCAATCTTTGAACATAATTTTCAACAGAAAATATCAAAGCACTTGGAGGATGATGTTCCAAATAGTCCATAGATAATCTCATTGTTAATTTCTCTCAAAACGCTCACTACGTAGAATAATTCATTGTCTGGTTTTTTTTCTTAACACAGTTGTTTTTTATAATGTTTCCTCCTCTAGAATGTAAGAACATGGACCTTGCCCATTTTGTTCACACTGTATCCCCATTGTTTAGCAAAGTATCTGGCAAATGGTAAGCACTCAATAAGTATATGTTGAATAAATGACAATACAGTTACCTTGCATTCATCAGCTGAGAGATTATGATAGAGAGGGCATCCTGATATAGAGAAATGTCTCTCGTGTTTTCCTGTAAGGTGTCCTGTTAAAGGAGGAAAAAACTTAATCTCAAGATGAAAGATTTAAGCTTGTAAAGTCATATTTTTCTCTACCTTTTTTTACAGTATCATTTTATCACATACATGTCTGATTACAGATTAAATCCATCAAAGGTAAGTGCTGTTAGGGTCATAACTTGCACCCACAATAATTTTTTTCTTCCACAGGTTGGATCTAGCAATCTTTGAACACACTTGCATATATTCAGTATAAATTATAGTTCCTTCTTTTCTGATAATTCTTTCTCAAATTCCAAAATGTCATTAAGCCCATAAACTTATTTAAAAGGCACAAAGTTGGGCTTCCCTGGTGGCACAGTGGTTAAGAATCCGCCTGCCAATGCTGAGGACGCGGGTTCGAGCCCTGATCCGGGAAGATCCCACATGCCGCAGAGCAACTGAGCCCATGTGCCACAACTACTGAGTGTGTGCTCTACAGCCCGCGAGCCACAACTACTGAAGCCTGCGCACCTAGAGCCTGTGCTCCGCAACAAGAGAAGCCACTGCAATGAGAAGCTCGCATACCACAAGGAAGAGTAGCCCCTGCTCACCGCAACTAGAGAAAGCCTGCGCACAGCAACGAAGACCCAGTGCAGCCAAAAATAAATAAACAAATTTAAATAAGTAAATAAAAATAAAAGGCACAAAGTTACAAGCAAGAATATTTTCTTTTGGTGGAATTTAACTTTCCTATGCTAAACTGATCAAGTCATATGTATAGTAAGTACTTTCCTTTCTGTTATGCAATGTTATACAATCTGAATTGAACTTTTTTTTTTTTTTTGGCTGTGTTGGGTCTTCGTTGCTGCGCGTGGGCTTTCTCTACTTGCGGTGAGCAGGAGCTACTCTTCATTGCGGTGCACGGGCTTCTCACTGCGGTGGCTTCTCTTACTGTGGAAAATGGGCTCTAGGCACGCGGGCTTCAGTAGTTGTGGCATGTGGGCTCAGTAGCTGTGGCTCTCAGGCTCTAGAGCGCAGGCTCAGTAGTTGTGGCACACAGGCTTAGATGCTCTGCAGCATGTGGGATACTCCTGGACCAGGGCTCGAACCTGTGTCCCCTGCATTGGCAGGTGGATTCTTAACCACTGTGCCATCAGGGAAGTCCTTTTTTTTAAAAAAATTTATTTATTTATTTTTGGCTGCATTGGGTCTTCATTGCTGCGCATAGGCTTTCTACAGTTGTGGCAAGTGAGGGCTACTCTTCGTTGCGGTGCACAGGCTTCTCACTGCAGGTGGCTTCTCTTGTTGTGGAGCACAGGCTCTAGGTGCACGGGCTTCAACAGTTGTGGCACACAGGCTCAGTAGTTGTGACTCGCGGGCTCTAGAGCGCAGGCTCAGTAGATGTGGTGCATGGGCTTAGCTGCTCCACGGCATGTAGGATATTCCTGGACCAGGGCTCGAACCTGTGTCCCCTGCATTGGCAGGCGGATTCTTAACCGCTTCGCCACCCCGGAAGCCCCTGAACTTCTTTCAAAAATCAAAAGAAACTTATGAAAAATGGAGAAGGAAGTGGCCTTTTCTATCGTATAAGGAAACATACCTTGATAACTTTGGACCAGATTAAATATATTCATTCTTTTGGAGGGGTGGCTGGTTTTGTTTAAAGATTTAGCCTTCTTCTATAATCAAACTTTTATATTATTCATTCATTCATTTATTTATAAAATACATAATCAAACTTTTAATCAGGAAGTTTGCACAAGGCCCTCTTAAGAAGGGAAGATGAAGATATTAGGAAAAACAATACAGAAAGCTCATTTTATCTAAAAGGGTATCTCTTCATTTTTCTATTTCTCATGTGGTTTGTGAAAATACACAGAGAATTGATTATTTCATTTTTATATGTCCCTTCAATCAAAAGGTTTATCAAACACCTAAGATTGAGAGGGATGGTGAGCCAAGGCTAATGAGATAAAAAGATAAGTGAGCTAAGCTAAATTGCAAATCTACAAAAACCTTTATCTTTCTTGGGGTAGGGGAGACATTTAAAAGGGATTTAAAAATTATACAAGATTTACAGAGTAAGCTTTAAAGGGTAAAAACAGGGAATTCCCTGGTGGCCCAGTGGTCGGGGCTCCGTGCTCTCACTGCCAAGGGCCTGGGTTTGATCCCTGGTCGGGGAACTAAGATCCCACAAGCCTTGCAGCGCAGCCAAAAAATAAATAAATAAAGAGTAAAAACAGTCCAAGTACTGGGGGAGAGGGGAATTAATATATGATACGCAGGCTGCCATGTCTCCAGGACTATATTATTTAAAACGTAATATTAGAGATCCACACATTTATCTTAGACACAAAATACTACCCTCACTGATCAAACACTATGTACAAAATGTAAAGTATCATCGCTATGGCAAGCTTTTTAGATACTATGCATCTGTAACTGCTGAATAAATTATTCAAGTTTGTTTTATTTTATAATATGTAAACTACAACCAATATGTCTATATTAAAAGTTTAAAAATGATAGCTGTTCTATTGACCTAGCAATTCCACTGCTATGAATTTATCCAGCAGATTTTCTAGAGACACCAAAATACATACATACAAGGCTATCAATTACAGTACTGTTCAAAATAGCTTTAAGAAAAAAAAAGTTAAAAAATGAGAAACAATATAAATGTCAATCAATACAGGACAATTTAAATAATTTCTGAACTTTCAATATAATGGAATTCTCTATATCCTTTAAACAGATGGACCTCTGAGTGCCAATAAATATCTAAGATGTCAAACCACTGTATATTTTCCTTTTTCTAAATAACAAAAAAAGAAATACATGTACATATACACGTGTGCTATATATGTATAGAAACTTATCAGCATTCATAAAAAACTACCAATAGTAGTATTATATCTAGGGCATGGTTCTGGGGATATGAGTGAAGGAGAACTTTTACTTAGCACTCAAGACCTCCTGTAGGGTTTTAATTTTTCAAAAGCACATCCTACTTTCATACCAAAATTACCAAGAAAAAAAAATTAACGACACTGTTTTGCCTAAGATGAAGAGTGGAACAGGATCCAGAATAATATTGGAAGCTCCGGTTCATACTTTTCAATCTTCGCCAGTATATTAAAACCAAAAGTCAAGTCAACTTTCCCGTGATGCAGCAGATTTATACTTACTCTCTGGTCTCTACCACATTAAGGGTGCTGAGTCCAGGACATAAATAACACAGAATTAGTCCCCCACTCTAACCTCATTCTGGTCTGTCTCCTCCTCCCCATTCTGGTCTATCTGCTTCAGGCATATTGGCCCCTAAAATATTCCTCAAAGGGACTTCCCTGGAGGTCCAGTGGTTAAGACTCTGTGCTCCCAGTGCAGAGGGCACGGGTTGATCCCTAGTCAGGGAACTAAGACCCTGCATGCTGCACGGCGCAGCACCCCCAACCCTCCCAAAAAAAATACTCCTCAAAGTGGTTAAGCATTCTCCTGCCCCAGACCCTGTGCACTTGCTGTTCCCTCTACCATAATGCTTATCCCCCAGATACTCAAATGGTTCACTCTCTCACTTATCTCAGGTTTCTGCTCAAATATCAGCATATCAGAGTGGCTTTCCCAACTCACACACGCTTGTATGTGCAGTATCCTACTCTTCAAAGCATACATCTCCAGTTGATGTATTACACATCTGTTTTGCCTTCCCCAGTTAGACTATAAGCTACATGAGGGTAGAGAATTTGACATGTTCACAACTCCACCCCCAGAATTTAAAACAGTCAATAAGTATTGAATGACTGATTACACATAGTACATAAAATAAAAGTAACAATCTAAGGATGCGTGGATACCAACAAGCAGAGCTGAGGAAAATTCCTTCTCCTGCTGTGTGGCAATGAGATCCTCTTACTGTCTGAAAGCATATTAGCTATCTCTTGTACTAGTGTTTATATACTGTCTATTCTTAGTTTTTCATTATTTATCTCAAGGAAATTGATTTAGGTCTGAAACAACTACCTTGAGTAACAACTGGTGTAGTGTTCAGGGGAACTTTTGCTTTACTTATGCATTTTGATGGCCTGAAATTACCTAAGAAACTGCTGCTAAGACCAGGAAAGGATCCAAATAAATAAAATACTAGGGAAAATGTACTGGTGGTCTGCAAAGCAGCAACTTACTCTGTTCTACTTTTTTTCTGAACCTGGTGGCCACATTCAATGGCTAAATTTTATTTATTTATTTATTTTTGGCTGTGTTGGGTCTTTGTTGTGGTGTGTGTGCTTCTCATTGCGGCAGCTTCTCTTGCTGTGGAGCACGGGCTGTAGGCATGCGAGCTTCAGTAGCTGTGGCACATGGGCTCTGCAGTTGTGGCTCGCAGGCTCTAGAGTGCAGGCTCAGTAGCTGTGGAGCACAGGCTTAGGTGCCCTGTGGCATGTAGGATCTTCCCAAACCAGGGCTCAAACCCGTGTCCCCTGAATTGGCAGGCGGATTCTTAACCACTGCGCCACCAGGGAAGTCCCCAAAGGCTAAATTTGTAGATAGAAAGAGAGGCCCCTTATCTTCCAATCAGCACCTTTCAACTCTAGACAAAAGCTTAGCCCAACATTTGCACCTAATCTCAGTTAAGGAGCACAAATAAGGTTTTTAAACCATTACTAGAATCCCTCAGTAAGGGGGAAAAATAAGTCATAAGAAAATAATGAAATATTCATCTATCTGTGAAGAAATGCTTATCTAGTTTATACTTACTAAAGCACACAAAGCCACAAGACCGAAAATTACAGAAGTCACAAAAGGCCAGGGTCTCATCTGTACTCCTTACCTTCAGAACCTCTTGACCAAAAAAATCTGTTTTTCTCATTTCCTTAATAGCTATGGCCATACAACCATTATTCATCACTAACTTACAGTCTATTAGTCCTCAGTAAGCTTGAACGAAGCACCGCACAATGAGATATTTAGAGATAACTGGTTTTCTGTTTTGTTTTTGCTGGAAAAATGAGAGAATTTTTCACTGGGAAAAGCTCTCAATAAACTGAATGGCCCATCACAGTTAATTTCCTTGTAACCAAATCTGTTACTATGGATAAGAGGCCAAGAAGCAGAGATGCTTTTTTTTTGGCTGCGTTGGGTCTTCATTGCTTCTCGCGGGCTTTCTCTAGATGCAGAGAGCAGGGGCTACTCTTCCTTGTGGTGTGTGGGCTTCTCATTGCAATGGCTTGTCTTGTTGCAGAGCATGGGCTCTATGCATGCAGGCTTTGGCAGTTGCGGCTTGCGGGCTCTAGAGTGTAGGCTCAGTAGTTGTGGCGCACGGGCTTAGGTGCTCCGTGGCACGTGGGATCTTACCGGACCAGGGCTGCAACCCATGTCCCCTGCAATGGCGGGAGGATTCTTAACCACTGCGCCACCAGGGAAGTCCCAAAGATGCTTTTATTCAAGCGGGCAATTCAGAGTTACTCTGAGGAGTGATCACTGAAGAGCCTAAGAAGCTAAGTCGCAATGGAACACTGAACATTTCTGGGTGATCCTAATTCCAGAGGGAGAGAGAACCACATATCACAGGGTGTCATGAGGCTTGGGCACACTTACCTAGGGAGTTACAGCCTGGTGTAGGACACTTCATATTGAAATTGTAGCTTTCATGGAAGCGGCGGCGCTTGGGGCGATGAGAGAGATCACTGCCTGAGTCCTTCAAGGACATGTCCTTGGCAATGCTCTCATCGTGAGAAACGTTGGGGCTGGAGATGTCTATATCAGACTCGGAAGAAGGGGCATTTCCAGTTGGCGTTCGAGGTGGAGACTCATCGTGATCAGCGGTGTTTTTAGTTTCTAAAGTAAAAGCAATTGGTAGAACTCATGAATGGGGTTTATTTTATTTAGAGGGTTATTATATTCAGAAGAGCTTATGGGCTTTCCAAGACCCTCTTTCTACGATTTAACCAGTAACTTTTAGCCACTTATCTGCCATAAAACTAAATAGAAAATGAAGAGAAACTAATAACATCATTCCTCTTTTGCAACTTTAAATCCTGACTAAAATTCCATTTGGAGTTTACCTAATGCATTTTACTTATCTGTGTTTCTCCCAAGCCCCAAATCATGGGTAATCAAAACTGGATGGGAATAAATCTTTAAAAAACATTACCACCCCACTCTCCTTCCAGGAGATACACAGGATGGAAGATAAACGAAAATGGTTCTTTCTGGATGACACTGAACAGACTTGGTGTGAGACTGTGAATGGACCTGACTAACTCTAAATTAGGGGTTGCAAACCAAATGTCTACCGGGGCTGAGCAAGGCCAAATCGAGAGCTGACTGTCCCTCTCAAGGGGACAACTACTACTCAGTTCCAGCCAATTATTACTGTGGTGAATGGCCACCTAATGTTCCCAGAGCTTTCCATTTTTTAAAAGAAACTAGTAACTCAGGTTTTTACATGAAATCTTTGTTTTTTCAAATACTGGCAACAAAACTTTTTTTAAAAAGTAAATACGGTTCCATCAAACCAGCTGACCAGACTTCCCTGGTGGTCTAATGGTTAAGACTCTGAGCTTCCACTGCAGGGGCCGCCGGTTCCATCCCTGGTTGGGGAAGTTACACATGCTGTGGGGTGTTGGCAGGCTAAAAGCCTAAAGCCTTTCATCTAAGGCCTCTGATTTGGGCTGCTGAATCACAACCTCAATACCTTACCATTCCCCATTACTGACGGGTCACTCCTCTTCAGAAATTCAGAGATAAATGGACTGACAAGCAGGCTGTAAGAAAATGTGCTTTAAGCCTTCTTCATCTGTGGGTAAGAGGTACCCAGTCCCTTTTGCCTACTGCAGGTCCAATCAAATATATTCCAGCTACTCTGGACCTCAAGAGTACTAGAGTACCAAACTTGACCTCAGCAAGACACAGAAAAGGAATCAGACACACCAGCATTCACCTAGCTGAATTCTGTATTGGGCATCTATCTATCAGCAGTGGCTCCAAGCCTCCCTTAAGAGGAAACTGACTAGACCCTCTCTGTAATGGGTCCAAATCATACCACACCCACTCACCTCTATCTGAAAAGTCAACCACTTGCTCAGTTTCTGAGCCAGATGAACGAGTCTGCCGAAGAGGGTATTTTTTCGGAGTCACTGGGGTAGGCTGCTGCTGACTACGGGTCACTCTCCTGGTAGAATAAGCAGGCTCCTCAGTGCCAAAAGACTGCAAATTTCGAACAGGACTGGAATCTGATCCCGATTTTTAAAAACAATAAAACAATTAAAGAAAAAAGAAGGAAATCTGTTTTATTTCCCAGTGGTATGACTTATTAGCACATAGGCCCTCCTCTTCATATTTCACAAAATCCAACAAATCCTCAAAATACCCATTTTATTGAACTAAATATAAGCAAAATAGATCAGGTATAGAGATGCAATACAGCAAGGAATTAATAGTTTAGGCTCTGGAATCAAGACTGAACGTGATTCAATTCCACTTCATCATACTAACTAGCTGTGGCATCTTGGGCAAGTTAATCTCTCCAAGCCTGTTTCCTGATCTATAAAAAATGGGGCAAAACTAGTAGCATATTCCTCATACATTTTGTGTGAGAATACGTGGAATAATTCATGTAAGGCACCTAACATGATCCCTAGGTAGTTAAATCTAGTGCTTTATAAATGTTAGCTACGTCCTCTCTTTCTTCCTTTATCTAACCCACCAGAAAACAGATGCTCTGCTACTAAAGGTGTATCAATATACGAATATTTCCTTTCCTTAAGGATCTCTTTTTTTTCTTCCTGATTACCCTATCTGATACCCTAAAGCAAAATAGTATTAGATTCGTAAAGGGCAAGGCAAGACTACAACTTTTAAA
The DNA here is from genome assembly GCF_039906515.1 of Pseudorca crassidens. Lineage (NCBI taxonomy): Eukaryota > Metazoa > Chordata > Mammalia > Artiodactyla > Delphinidae > Pseudorca > Pseudorca crassidens. The sequence goes on from NC_090314.1 coordinate 40,594,680, forward strand.
ATTCTTTTGGATAGAGAAGTCTATTCTGAAGCACCCAGTAGCCTTTTCTCATCTCTACTCTGATAACACTCAAAAAAGGAATAAAAGAAATTCAGAGCTAAAATTAAAGCATATTTTAATCAACAAAAAATCCTAACATGTATATCTTACAGATTCTGCAAAGAAGAAAACTGAAATTCTCCAACTCTTGTGTAAAAGTTAGCACACAGCTAGGTTTTCAGTTTGCATACCTCCAGGGGGCTCCATTCACAAGGTACTGATAGTCTACATTTGCTTTAGAGAGGGTCATCTTACATGGACCACACTGTGAACGGTGCCCCATGGAGTTGTGTGACTCAGTGGTCATAAAGTATAACTAGAAAGAGACCCGGAGCTCGTGTAATTCCTAGCTATTTTGAATATTTACAACTTTCAGGTGTCCAGGGCATGATCAATTATACTTTCTAAGAACACTTATGCCCATTCCTTTGCATATACTGTACTCTCTACCTATAATAACACTTTCCCATCTTTCAACTTGTAAATTCCTACTAGATCCCGTAAGATTTCCATATCTGGGCTTCCACGGTACTCTATGCAAACCTCTCTCAGAGCCGGTTCCACAATGCATTACCATACCAGTTTACATCCCGAACTAAACTGTGAGCTCCTTGAGGGCAGGAAGTATGATTTTTCTATCATGGTATTCCAGTACATAGCATAGTACCTGAATTATAGTAGCCATTTATCAATATTCCCATTATGCCAAAAGATAAAACTTAAAAGTTGAGAAATCAAGAGACAACATCTATACTTCAGCTCAAATATTACATTCAAAAATAAAGTAAGGAACAGTTGCTGAGAATGTTCCCACTTTCTTGCTTGAAAGAAGAGATGTTCTTCTCTCATTTTGCAACATGCTTATACAAAGCACTAACCAAATCAACACTGTTTAAGCGCTCTAAGTATATTATATTTTCCCTCTTAACTTATTATCGCCTGTTGATCATCAGCTTTTTGTATTCATTATAACTTTCTTTCTTCCCCAGGGAATCCCAGAGCAGAGCCAAGAGGGTTTAGGGGTACCCTCCAAATCTAAGCCCAGATAGCTAATTGCACTAGAGAACCTTCTGACACCAAGATTCTCTGTTCTTTACTACCAAAGCAAAATTCTGGGTATTTACAATTGATAGTTAGGTCAACTATTTATATTTATTACCTGTACCTGACTATATTACAGAATTAAACGTGGCTTTAAAAGTATTGGGTCTCCTATAATAACAAGTTCAAGAGACTATTTTAAGTCCCTAGGCCTAAACCATTCTAACGAAAGTGAAAAGATAGCATTCTCATTTTACTGATAGGGAAACAGTAATCTATAAAAAATTAAATGACTCAGGACATACATGTGTCACACACCTATTAAACCAGACATAGTTCCTTTGGGTCTACAAATTGGACAGTACCTCCAACAGAACCATTTTTAAAAACCTGATACTTCGCAGTCATTTACTCTGCATTTTACCAGATTCTGTCATCAACATCAAGACATGGGACCAGTTTCCACAGTAACTAGCACCATAATGTGATGTCCAGTCAGCTGTGAGGTGTGGTCAGGAAGAAGGAAGCCGCCTTTTACCTTGGGAACTCTGGCTTAGTCGGGCTGAGGAGCGGGTGACTCGGGCAGATCGCCGGGATGTGCCGTCACTCTCTGAACTGTCTGTGTGCTCGAGATCTGTAGAAAAATCGGAATCTTCGGTTCCATCTGAACTACTGCCTGCATTCCTCTGTAACACCATAGATCCAAACATTAGCACAGAAACATTTACTCTGTGGGTCTGAATTAACACTGGGAAAAAAACGAACTGTGATACTGAAAACACCAAGTTCAAACCTAAGAAAGGATTCCACAGACAACTTTCCTTTATTTAGAGCATTTAAATGAAACAACCTACAAATAATGCACCCTTATTAAATAAACACAGAAAGAGAATTCTTACTGTATTATCGTTAATTCTGAAACAAGTCCATCTGGAGGTCAGTACCACAAACTGGAAAGTATTCTACTCAAAACAGATCGGTTGACATAACCATGTACTTACAGAAAGTCCAGAGTAATGAGAAAAATGTTAGTACTAGACCCCATTGAAATTCAGAGTAGCTTTTGTACAAAGTCTCCATCAACAGCTATTACATTTTAAAAAACTACACACTAATTCAAAATGTCATGGTCCACAACTCTGATCCCAAAAGAACTTAAGGAGAAAAAGAGTAACATTCTTCTTTCTTATCTACTTTTGAAGTTTCTCCACATGAATGGCAGAAGTGCTTTAAGAAAGCGGGGAAGGGAGCGGCTTGCACATGAAGACTCATAGGTATGCAAAAACAAAAGGTTTTTAAAAATCATCTTTTAGGGCTTCCCTGGTGGCGCAGTGGTTGAGAGTCTGCCTGCCGATGCAAGGGACACAGGTTCGTGCCCCGGTCCGGGAAGATCCCACATGCCGCGAAGCGGCTGGGCCCGTGAGCCATGGCCGCTGAGGCTGCGCGTCTGGAGCCTGTGCTCCGCAACGGGAGAGGCCACAACAGTGAGAGGCCCGCGCACCGCAAAAAAAAAAAAAAAAAAAAAAATCATCTTTTAAATAATTATTTGTCAATTGTTAGCCTCCTGAGGCATGATTAACCATAAAGATAACTTTTATCAACTGAGCATTAACACTATACCTTTTACTAAACCAGAAAGAGAAATGTATTTGCTAAAAGAATAAAAAACAAAAAAACACCAAAGTTTCAAATTACAAGTCCCCAATTCTTTATTCAAAACCCTCAGGACCAGCTGTATTTAGAATTCATGACTTTTTAGAATTTTGGAAAGGGAATAATTTGCATATATGCTGCAAATAACACCATTTCTGCAGCAAAATATGTAAACAATCACACTAAATGAGACACACGAAAACTCAGGACAGTTTAGGACAGGTTTTGTCACCAAATAAGTTACTAGAAAATCTACATTTTCAAGAGCTCTTTGTATATGGGAATTGAAGAAAGGGGACTGTGGGCCTATTCCAAGGCACCAGTACTATTCCTGCATTTGGTAAGCCTTAACATAAATACCACCTGTCAATGTACGTCATTTTAGGAGACATTAAAAAGTGTAAATATTTGAAAGCCTCTGTGAAGAGAAACATTTCTTCAGAAGTGAACAATACCACCCAATTTTCCAAATATTTCAAGTCTAATCTGCCCAGATAATGAGTGGAGGCCCCAGAGAGGGTCACAGAAAATTGACAGGATAAAAGGGGGAATCTTAAAGGTCATCTAGTCCAATTACCCAGATATTTGAATCCCTGATCATCTCTGACCATCCCTTCCTGGCTTGACTGTACAACTCAGTTCTTCTCTCTGGCTTTCACCAATCTACTTCTCATCTTATTCCAGAACAGACTTAATTGCTCTCCCACTTCTCTGACATTAAGCTTTGTACATTACTGCCAAGTAGAGAATTTACTAGATCCTTCTACAGTTATTTATATGTCTGTTTTCCCCATCAGACTCTGATTTCCTTAAGCCAGGGTTCACGTCTAATTAATTTCTGAATCCCCAGCAACCAGCACGTAGCAAGTAGTCAATAAGCATTTGTTGAACTGAATTAGATTTGTTCTGTAGTCCTGGCTCTGCCATTGCCTAATTGAGTAGCTTGGGGAACTCCAATAAGCCTCTGTTTAGCTGAGAAAAGAAGGGATGGGAGTGTCCTTAGGTGATTTCATAAGTCCCATCTAATTCTACAAAGTTTCTGATTTTACGAACTGCATTTTCTAGGCGCTGTCCAACTAAGGAAACAATAATAATTACAGCGTAGGAGCAACAGGCCAGAGTGAGATCCCTTGGGAGTGGGCGCTGGTTCTCCACCACCCAGTCCTCTGCTTTGTTGTGTCCCCCGCGGGGAAAGGAAGGATGCTCCAAAACCCCGCCTCTCCTCCTATGAGCATCTCCAGACGGAAGAGAGGGGGATTCGTGCCACCCAATCGCGGCCCCGCTAAACCGCGCCCCCACAGGACAGACTGCCAAGCCCAGCCAATCAAGAGAAAAGGGATCGTTCTCTACCGCCAGTAGGAGAGCGGTGGGGCCGGGCCCAGACACCGCCCCCACACGCGGGGAGGTGACCGTTGAGCCCAAATGGGCGGTGTCACCAGCCAATCAATATGCTTCTAGACGTTTCAGCGACCAGTTAACGAGAAGAACGCCTCCGAGCCAGGCAAGCAGAGGGCGGGAATAGTTGCAAGCATAGGCCGAGGCCAGGGTCGGGCCCACATTTTTCTGTTGGGTATGGACAGAAGAGAGGGTTGCTGAGCTAGGTTCGGGGGAGCGGGAAGTTGGAATCCAACCACTGTGAGGCGTGGCCAACTGCGTCACGTTGCTCAAAAGACTGTCCTTAGAAACCCGCCATCCCTCCTGTCCCGTTCCTCTCACCTTCCTTCGCGGCATTGCCGGCGGCTGCGGCCCGACGGTTCCGATTCGGGCAGCGGCGGCAGCAGCAGTAGGAACGGTGGCTCCGGCGGGCTCCGTGGCGGCCTCTGTAGCAGTCCCAATCCTGCGTACGATCCCAAGTGCCTCTTGCTTCACAGCGTCTACAGCCTTCTGCGCAGGCGCCGCGGGCTGAGGCGCTTTTTCCTCTACTTCCGGCTGGGGTTCGCGTCACCTGACGTTGCGGGTCAGAGAGGATGCTGGGAGGTTCGCTCCTCCGGTGAGGCTACTGAGCGCCATTTTGGACTTGGTCAGGAAGTGACACCGATGGTGGAAACCGGGGTGAGCCGTGTTTAGTTAGGGGAATGGCACCCTTTGTAGGCGTGGGTAGCCATTCCTGTTTGGGGCAGAAGCCCGACAGTTGAAGTTAACGGTTCTCATCTTTACCTTGGGCAACATTTCCCTTCCCGGTCGTTTTCATTTCCGAAGTCGGAGAAGGAAAGCCCCAGAATCCATCAGGTTGCTGAGGTTTAACGCCTTCGTCGCCGAATTGGCTAAAGGACGTTTCCGTTTATGACATAAACTCAAAGTTGGGAAGGGGTATTTTGCAGAAGAAACTATATTTTAACAGCCATCCTGTGTCTCAAAGTGGTGAGAATGGGGGCTTGTGAAAGGAACGAAAGGGTAGCGTCTATCATCGGGAAGTTTCTTGTCTGGTAGAGGAGACATTGTCCTTGCCCTTAGCGAACAGCAAGTAAGTTAATCCGATCACTCGCGAAAGGAGACAGAACCATTCTCCAGAAGCTGTAGCTCCGAAGAATTACCAATTTAGTTCTGTGGTGAGCACATTCTGTATGGGTTTGAGAGCCTTGGGTGGCCCGCAGGGTGAGAGTGTGCGCCATAGCAGAGCCGGAGAAGCATTGAACCCGTTAGCCCAAGTGACCTCTCGAATGCAGATGCTGGAGCCAGGAGTTGGGGGAAGGGGGAAGAGGAAGGAATATTTTTAGTAAAGCTGGAGCTCAGAAAGGCGTTGATTTTTAAATAATAGTGAGAGCGCCTTGAAAGGAGAAGTTTTGGAAGATGTAAGGCTAGAAGAGTCATAAGAAAAGGCTGGGAAGTGGACAGCAGGCATTGAGGATTTAGCCTCGCTGGAAGAAAAGCCTTGAGAAGACCAAGGCTTGGCCCAGAGCTCATGGGTGGAATCCAGCCCAGCTCAATCATTAAGTTAGGATCCTGGACCCCAGTTTCACCTGAGGGTAGCTAAGATGGAGATTTCCCCCTGGAGCTGAGCTAAGGAACAAAGCTGCAGAAGGTAAACAACTGATTAATGTGCTGAACAGAGGACGCTGAAGAATTGAAGTTCCAGACCCTTGGTCAGTACTCTCCTTGGAGATATCCTGGGCTGGTGTTAACACAGGAAGCTTTTAGTATTTAGTGTTTAGCTTTTAATGTTTACTATAAATACCTTTGAATAATTTACTTAGGTTGAATTGTACATAAGAGCTTGTTTGGAAAGGGCTCATGTTTCTTCTTTTGTATCCCCTCAGGACTTAAGCATTTAATTTCACACTATTACTGTTATTTTGCACTTACTGGAGTGTTCCTGAGGTTACTCTTGGATGTTGTGGCTCCCCGACTATTGGTAAGGAGCTCTAATGTTAAGAGCATATCTCATTTTTTTTAATACCATCCTTAATATTACCCAGAGCTGGGCTTCCCTGGTGGCACAGTGGTTAAGAATCCACCTGCCAATTCAGGGGACACAGGTTCAGGCCCTGTTCTGGGAAGATCCCACATGCCGCTGAGCAACTAAGCCCATGTGCCACAACTACTGAGCCTGTGCTCTAGAGCCCGCAAGCCACAAGTACTGAGCCCACACGCCGTAACTACTGAAACCCGTGCGCCTAGAGCCTGTGCTCCACAGCAAGGGAAGACACCGCAGTGAGAAGCCTGCACACCGCAGCGAAGAGTAGCCGCGGCTTCCTGCAACTAGAGAAAAGCCTGCGCGCAGCAACGAAGACCCAACGCATCCAAAAATAATAAATAAATAAATAGTACCCAGACCACACTCTATGTACAGTAAATTCTTGCTAGTCAATCAGAATATGTTTACTGTTTCACAGTCTCTGAATGTATAGCACTCAAAGATGGTGAAGTATCCCTCCCTAGAAATTAGTGTTTTAGAATAAAATCCTGACTTAGCCATTCAAAATACAAACACCAGCATTACAGATGTTCAACATTAGTTAATCCCTTACACCGAATTTTCAAACACTGCAGGTAGCATTAAAAGAGTTTACAGTTTCCTTTAGACATGGTTCTTGTCCTGGGAAGGTGTACCCTCTGGCAGAAAGATGAAAAAACTAACACCAAGAAGGTAGAAATGTGATCGTAAGGTGTGTACTAGGTGTGTACACACTAAAGGTGTGTACTAAAGATGAAAGTCAAACAGCTAGGTGTGTGTGTGTATATATATATATACATATATATATATATATTTTTTTGGCTGCATTGGGTCTTCGTTGCGGTACGTGGGCTTCTCATTGCGGTGGCTTCTCGTTGCAGAGCACAGCCTCTAGGTGCATAGGCTTCAGTAGTTGCAGCACGTGGGCTCAGTAGTTCAGTAGTTGTGGCGCACGGGCTCAGTTGCTCCCTGGCATGTGGGATCTTCCTGGACCAGGGATCAAACCTGTGTCCCCTGCATTGGCAGGCCGATTCTTAACCACTGCGCCACCAGGGAAGTCCCTTTTTTTTTTTTAGCTAGGTATATTTAGAATGGGGAAGGGGAAATCCTAAAAGCTTTCTGCTCTCTTCCTTTCTTTTTTTGAACCAAACATAATCTTTACTTTGAGTTTTATTTTCATCATGATACAGTTATTGCTCAAAGCAGGAACTGATGTTCGTTTCAAAGCCTTTTACCAGTTGCCCCCTGCCCACACTCGTACGCCAGACTTCACATGGGTAGCTCCACTGCTCTTCCTGCTTTTATGCTTTCACACAGGCTTTTCTTCCTGCCTTGATGCATCTCACAACCTTCTTTAATATTTACTTTCTTCAGAAGGTCTTTCCTGATTTATTCTTCCTAAGGTATTAGGGCATAGTGATTTATGTTATTTTGCACTTACTGCTTTATGTGTACTTTTCCTTATACAGTTTGGTAGATGTTCTGTTTCCCTCTCTCCTTCCCTAAAAAGTAAGAGGAACATAACTCCTCTTTGTTTTACTCATCAGGTCTTCTAGCATCCAGTACAGGGTTTGATGTCAGATCTGGATTTGAATTTTAGCTCTGTCGCTTTCTGTCTGCATTGCTCTTGGACAAGTTATAAAATTTACCTGTGCCTGAGTTTTCTCATCTGTGAAGTGGAGATGAGAATAGCCACTTCACAGGGTTGTTATAAGGATTAAAGGAAATGACTGTTATAGAGAGCTTAGCACAGTTCCTGACAGAGTAAGTGCTCTTACTCTGGCAATAAATGGCTGTTGTTACTGATATTTATTATTCCAGTTACCCTAGTTATGGCAGTAACATCTTAATGTTTGTGAATATAGCTTTATATGGTCTCGATGTTTGATTACCCAGGCATTATATGTCAGGCATTGAGTCAAAGCAAGATGGATAAAACATCGTGTTTCCCCAGGCCAGTAAGCTTGTTGTTCCAAAACACTATAAGGGTATTAATGGAAAAATAGAAAGATGAGCAAGGTTCAGAAGTGCTACAGAGGAGGAAGTGGACGGTTTTATCAGGAGAGTTTAGGAAAGGATGCATAGAGGAGGTGAAACGAGTAGAACTTCATAGGACGAATAAGTTTGCCAGCGGACAAGGAGAGTAAGGGCTTCCTATGCAGAGGGAACAGCATGTGCAAAAAGCACAGAGGTGTGGAGCAGTCACACACGCAGGTGTGTGACTAAGGGCATGACTGGATTTGGAGTGGTTGACATAAGAAGAGGCATGAATGGTTTTAGGAACAAGTTCATGCAGAGCCTTGAATGCCCTGCTGAGGAGCCTGGGCTGGAGGTGAGGGGGAATCTCTGAAGGACTTTAATCAGAGGAGTCCCACGATTAGACTTGAACTTTAGAGATCTTTTTCTGAAAGCTGTGAGGGGGACTGATCAGAGTGGCAGGGAGACCAGTCAGAATGCTTCCATAGTAATACCCTTACCCAGAGCTGAGGAGGAACCAAACAGGGCAGGGGTAGCGGGGGTAATCTTTTGTGTATGTTCTTATGAAGTTTCTTTCTCATACCTGTATCTTGTCTCCTCAGTTACATTTGAAGCTCCCTAAAAGATCCTTCAATTTCCTTTCAAATGCTCCCCTTGCCAGTAAAATGGTGGGTACCATATTTCAAATACAAAGTGTAGTTGTCCATTGTTTGCTTCAAAGGCCTGGGAGTTCCTGGAGGTTGGGAGCCTTGCCTGGCTGGCCACATCGTCTCCAGCTTCTCCCTTGCTGGCATCTAAAAGGGCTCGGTAAATGGTGTGGCCTCTGCCAGGTGTTCGCTCAGTTAGGAAAGACTTGCACAGAACCAGCCACCCTCTCACCTCTAAGCCTTTTTTGACCAGGAGGGGTTAGGGATAGCAGTTTCCTCTGTGTGCAGATAACTGTCCTGTAAGGTGGGAGAGCATGCCTTGACCTTTTAAAGACAATGCTAGTGTAGCCAGGCCAATCTCGCAACTTCTGAGTAAAAGTATTGGCCTAGTCTCTGTCCCTCTGCAAGAATCTCAGAATTTGCTGATGTGACCATAATTCATATTAAAATCTTTTCACTCACAGCTGCCTTAAAAATAGAGTCAGCAGAAATAAATAAACAAATAAGTAAATACTTTTTTTTAATTGAAAAAAATAGAATCAGTGAGGTCATTAGTGGTCCCTCCTTTCTTACTCTTGCTGGAGATGGCCTGAAACTTCTCTTACCTTCTTGGTTAATTTGGTTCTTGGATCACCTTATCCACCACCCACCCCAGCCCTGCCCTGGGGGAAGGTATTGGACAGATCCCAGCAGGCTCGGTCACTGTTGCCCACCTCTGTAGCTGGGGTTATAAATAACGGCCAAAACTAAATAGTCAAATAACTGCATTTTGAAAATTGCTAAAAGTAAAAAAAAAAATCACTCTGATCCTGATTCAGTAGCAGTTCTTCTCCCACTCCTGCCCTTCATCTCCCCCTTTCTTCCACTTATCTACCTCCCTTTCCCCATCCAAGCTCCCTAGGGAAGCCAATCTGAGCACAAAGCCCTCATACAATGAAGACATCCTTTTCCTTATTTGACAGGGCCAGAGCCTCCAGGGCTGTAGTTATAGTTACACAATGTTGTTATGGCAGCAGAGGCCTCAGGGCAACATATGTTCCTGGGTGGTAATTGGGTTTGCTTTAACAGACTGTCTCTCCCTGGGTTCTCCATGCCCAAATTCACTTATCAAGAAAACCAGGGAATTGCTGTTATGGACGGGCCTTCTTTTTTTATTTTTAATTCTAGCAAAACCAAATTCTTTATTCCCCAGGATAGAATGTACTCTGTGATCATGGGTTGAGACTTTTTAGACTGCAGACATTTTCATTTATTCATTCAACTTATTGAACATCTGATAAGTGCTAGGCATTGGGTAGGAGCTGAGTGCACACTGTGAATAAACACACATGGTCTTTTCCTCCTCCAGCTGACGATTTAGGACAAGTGTGTATAGGAGGGGGCTGGGGGAGTATGACGTTCACCGGCACCAACCCCCTCCACCTTTTCAAAAGTTACTAACACAGTATAATAACACTAAATAAATGTCTGAAAAAATAAAAGACATCCTTAATCTCACTGGTGCCATAGAGCTATTTTTATTTTTTGCATATTGCCTTCCAATTTTTCTCCACATGTGTACATTTTATTACATGTACACGTTTTGTATAAATGCACTCATTGTTTACATGAAATTTCATATTTTTTACACATTCTCAATATTTCCCGTGTTTATCTGTAGTCCTCATAATTGTAATTGTAATTGCCGTGTGCCATTGCAATGTGGCTCTGTGACATAATGTGCCCTCACTCCCCTATTTGGGATTATTGAGTGTCTTTTAAGTCAAATAATGCTGCAGTGAGAGTCTGCATGCATCTGTAGCTCTCCTGTTTTTATTTCTGCCTCTTATACGTTGCTTTATTTCTTTCCCCAAAGACTTGCCCAAATTTAAAGTGTCACCATCATTGTGGGAGGATACCAATTTTAAGATGTTCCCAGAACTGAGTGTTACCACTTAATAAAATCTTGCAAGTTTAGTAAAAAAATGAAAACTGCACCTCAAATGTGCTTTTCGTTTTATTTCTAGTTAGGATAGACTTCAGTCTTCCATGTGTTTCTTTACTAGTCCTGTTTCCTCTTCCATGAAATCCTATGTATTACTCATTTCTCTACTGAGGTCTTGATGATTTTCTTTTAAGTTTGTGTGAAAGATGCTTTGTCTGAGCCACATTCAGCTATGGAATCAGTGTTACTAAGAAAGCAGAAGATTTGCTTCATAATGATTTCTCTAGTTGTTTCTCCTCACTCTTTCTCTCTGGCTTCCCTATTACCTCTAGTGGTAAACTCTTTGTCAATTATGCATGCTATTAAGAAGGAGAATGATATTATGAACAGAATGTGTAGATGACATGGATGAAAGCAGTGGGGAGGCAGGTTATGTCTTACCTCAGCAAGAACTGAGGGGCCGCTTTAAAAGCTGTAGTCACGGGGCTTCCCTGGTGGCGCAGTGGTTGAGAGTCCGCCTGCCGATGCAGGGGACACGGGTTCGTGCCCCGGTCCGGGAGGATCCCACATGCCGTGGGGCTGCTGGGCCCGTGAGCCGTTGGCCGCTGAGCCTGCGCGTCCGGAGCCTGTGCTCCACAACGGGAGAGGCCACAGCAGTGAGAGACCCGCGTACCGCAAAAAAAAAAAAAAAAAAAGCTGTAGTCACTCTTGCCCACTGTAGAAACTTTGAAGATGGTCGTGTTGACACTATTTTCCTGATGACCTAGGAGAAACTGAGTACTAGGAAAAAAATTCGCAAACCAGTCAACTTCAGGAGGATGAAAAATGACCCTGCCTTCTGCCGTTTGTAAACTGAGGGTCATTTCATTTGTTGGGAGATGCTTTCCCAGGAACTGGGGCCAGGAATGGTTCTCTCTGAGTCACTTACACATGCTCAGTCAATCTCCCTTGTGACTAATTGTACCCAAATGTGAATCAACTGCCAGGGTGAGGGATGCGAGCTACAACTAGGAAAATAATTTCTCTATTTAAGGTAAATCAGCACATAACATGGTCCAAACTCACAACCCTGCTCTTCTTAGTCTTGCTGTAACCAACTGCGATTACTGACCCAACCCAATCTCAGAAGTTAAGGATGATTTTCTTACTAGTCTGGAAATTACTTGAGGATGAGTGGGCATCTGGTCATTTTTTTTACCTGCCTAGCCTTGCCAGTAGATGTCACTACACCAGACCACATTCTCCAAAGATAGGCCTGGAAGGAAAGAGAGGGCTTCAGAAAGGCCAAGTCCAACCATCATGACCCTATTCTCCCATGGCTTCCATTAATAACTCCAAACTATCAGGAATATGTATATACATGGTTCCAGACAGTACTAAGGCCTGAACTCAGAAGGCCAAGACCTCAGGTTCTGGGCAGAGTCAGAGTTCTTATCCAGAGGCCTTCCCCAGATTGGGTGGGGCGCACAGCTGCTGTAGGAAGGGTGGCAGGGTGAGAAGACCATTTAAATGGGGGGGGTACACATGATAGACTTATCAAGGAACAAGAGCCATAGGCTTGGGGCTGTTCCAAATGTCACTGTGGGGCTGATACCTCAGGCAAAGCACTCCACCCACCCTCCACCCCTGCCCCTCTGTCCATACTGACAGTGTCCATCCCTTGACTGAGGGCTGCCAGGCTGGGGCCGGTTCATCAGCTTTGGGCCTCCCCAGGGCCAGCCAGACATAGCCACACCATGCCAGGAAACTGGGAAAGTTCCTAACAGTTCAGACTATCATTACTGTTCCCCTTCAAGACAAGTATAAGCAGCATTAATAATCTGGGGAAAAAAGCTCTTCTGTAAAGACTTTGGTTCCATGATCTTCTGTAGGATAAAGACTGAAATTCTTACCTGGCTGCAATGACTGCCTGATCTGCCCTTTGGTTAATTCTCCAGCCCGTCCCACACAACCTCATTCTCTGGGCTTTAACCTCATTGGCCTTCCTGCAGTTCTCAGGAGTCCCTGGTTCCTTCCACCTCAGGATCTTTGCACATACTCTTTACTCTGTCTGGAATGTTCTTTCCTCATTCTCTTCTTCACCTCTTTCCACTAATCCTTCAGCTCTAAGGTCAAATGTCATTTCCTCAGGAAACTATTTCCCGAAGCTTCCAGACTAGACCAAAGCCCTTATTTCTATACTGTTACAGCACCCGGCGTTTTTCTTCATAACATTTGTCTCAGTTTATAATTATATATCTATTTATGTGACTGTTTGGATTCTTTGCTTCTGTCCTCCCAACACATACCCAGACTAGGTTTCATGAGAGCAGTGTCCATTTTACTTACCATTGCATTCTCAGCACCCAGCACAGTACATAGTGCTTAAGAGGTACTCAGTAACTATTGGATGTATGAAAGAATGGCAATAATAATGATAAATGAAGGAAGTTAGACAACATAGCATTACTCTCGTACACACATTCATATAGCATTTGTATATGAAATATCGTGTCTAATTCTGGTCACCCAGCTCCTAAGAAGACATATCAGAGTCCAAAGAAAGTTATCTAAATTGGTCAAGGGGAAAATGGAGGTTACCATATGAGGCAAAATTTTAAAGATTGTGGAAAGATGGAAGCTGAGACTATGATCCGTGCATATGAAAATATAAAGGGGATAGATGCAGATTTATTTACCAAATCCGAAAAGTCAGTGCGAAGGAAAATCTTTCAAAAACTAGACTGTGGACTCCCCAGAGAAGAGACTGTGTGTTATTTATCTCTATATTCCCAGCACCTAGCACGATGCCTGGCACATAGTAGGAGCTCAAGAAATGTATGTTGAACTATTTTGTTGTTGAAGCTTAAAAGAGGTAGGCTTGGGTCTGGGGATAAAGTAGAATACGATTTTCACTTGGGAAATCCCAGAGGCAGAAAAGTATGAATAGGGTCAAGAAGGGTTCCTTTACATGTATGGACAATAGCTATACAATAGACTATTTCAGGGACATTAGGGCTATTCAAGGCCCATCGCTTGACCTTTTGAGATCATCCTTATGAAGGGCAATTACCATACACTCTCACAAAATGCATCTTCTCTCCACCAACAGGGACAAAACTCTAAACTATAAAAAGCATTGATCTCACCCTGCCTCTCACATTGTTATCTCCAGTGCCCTCCAGACTCTTGGGCACATGCCCTCTTGGTTCCCTGGGCATATTCTACTCAGGTTTTCACCAAAGAAGGGAAAATCCCAGAAGGTGGTGCCCTTCAATCAGAAGTAAAAATGGCTGCATCTCTCAGGGCAACCAGAGCCTGGGGCTGGTATTCCTGAGCCCACAGCAGGGAGGCCAATAGCCCTGGTTCCAAGAATCCCTGCAACCAGCCTCCCTGGCATTTAGCCTTCAATCCCTGGCACTTACCCGCCACCCCCCCCACACCCCGGCCCCTTAAGCAGGGACATTTCAAATAATTTTTCTTAGAGCCATGGAGGGTTCAAAAGAATTCTCGTACATTAAAAAAATAAATCCTCCAAAAACAGCTATTGAGCTGCTCATCCTCACTTATTTCTTCCCTCTCCCAGCAGTGTGTGGCTTAAAGTAAAGGTTGAGGATTTGGTTGTATGTTCATTTCCCAGCCAGCTCTGCTGGTCTCATCCTACCTGGTACCAGAGCGGTAAGGGCTGTATCATCTCTCAAAGATGGGCCCGAAGGCACAGGCATCAGGAAAATACTTAGACTCTTGTCAATGGTGTGCTGATGCATCATGGAAACTAGTCCCAGGGGCTTCCCCTGTCTGACATTCCCCCCCACCCCCTTCCAGCAGCCTATAAATCACTAAGGATTAAATACTGTCTGGAGGACCCTTCTCTCCCACCCTTATTCTGGGGCTCCCTGCCAGGCAGAAGGCTGCAAACTAAGCAGGGAGAAAAAAAGAATGGGCAGCAGGCAGGGGTGCCCATCATTTATCAACCAAATGCAGCGGTCAGTGGCTCTTTCCAGCAGCTCTCTGGCAGGCTGGGCAGGCAGTACAGCCAGTGTTTTGTGTCAAAATGGAGAGCACAGTCCGGCAAGAGTTCCCCTTATTTGGCTGTCCCACCCCGGACGTAGGGAGTCAAGGGGTGAGCCCCTTTCTTTTTTTTGGTTTTGGTGGGTTCAGAATTAAACCACACTTTTGGTCCTGGATAGAGTCTGACTTCCTTCCCACCCTTTTCTGCCAAGTCTTCCCTAGGGCCTCCTCTTGTAGCTCCTCTTTTGACCCCAAGAAGAGCTTTCTCACTTTACTTGGCACCTTACAGAAGTTTAAGAGTCCAAGTTCCAGAGCTCTGGCAGTCTTTCTTAAAGGGCAGCACCACTGTTCTACCTCCTTTGATCGTCTCTGGTTTCTCCTAAATGGAAATCCCCCAGCTTCCCCATCTCTCTCCTTCCCCAAGGTAGGAAGCTTGGAGAAAGGAAGTGCATTTAGTCCATGCTTTTTTCAAGGAGGAGTTCCAAAAAATGTTCAACTCCCTCACCAAGAACAGCTGGAACCTGCCAGACTCACCTCCATAATTTCTGAGCACTGCTTCTCTGCGCTATAAACAAAGTCAGAGTTCTAGAGAGTTTAGGGCTAGGGGAGGGGACAGGGAGGCAGGGAAGTGGGTTATAGGATCTGATCTGTATTCCTAACTCTGACCTTCAACTTCTGGATAAGGGTGGACCTCTAGGTCTGCATCCCTCTGACCTAGTCCATTGAACCCCCCAGTAGTGGTTATACACAGTCTTTGAAAGCAGATGAACCTGTCTTCTCTAGCTAGATAACCTCCAATACATTTCCTAACCTTTCTGAGCCTCAGTTTTCTCACCTGTGAATTGGGGATAGTTACACCAACTGGATAGGATATAATAACTAGGACTGAGGGTTAAATGATATTATGTATGCAAATTACTTAGCCTATAGGAAGCTCCCAGAAAGCAGAAGTATTCTTTTATGCTGTGTAGTTGGGGCATATGGTCTATAGCATCCTAATTATATGACCTTCTTTCCGGGGCCCTGATGTTAGTGTCTCCACAGGTGGCACAAGCTTCTTGGGCATTCTGAGGAATGCAGACCCACCACAGATTCAGAGATCCCAGGAAGAATTTTTGGGGAAGAATTCAAAATTGGGTGTATATGGCCAAAAAATTAACAGGGTTGAGATCTAGACCCTGACTTGACATTCTGGGCAAACACCCAGTAGGTCAGAGAATTGGATGGAGCTTCTGGGTGGGACTTCCAAGGAAGGTGCCAACTTGTATGATACTATCAGAGTGGCATGGAAGAAGTAAGACCAAGCTGCTTCCTACCCCAGCAGAATACATGCTACTTTGTAGATTACCAGGCCTTTGCCCAAGTTGAATAGAAGCAGGGGTCACAGAGGCCACTGGTGGAATGTACTGGAACATTCCAGGCCCTTCTGCTGCATAACAACACAACTCCTCGAGGCTCTGAGCCATCAGGGTCTTCCAGGAAGAATTGGATACAAGGTCCTCACCCTCCACCACGCATAGCAAGAAATCACCTGCTCTGAAAGGAGCATTATTCTAAGTGCCTCCAACTTACTAAGTGGGAGGAGTGTTAATCCAGCCCTTTGGGACTTTTTCACTAAATAGAGAGACTTGGCTGCCAAGGCCATTTTGTTGAGCCAGAACCTTCTTGTGGAATAGATGTGCTGGGTACAGGATATCCACAGGAAAAGCCAGGAATAGGCGCCTGATCAATCAGGGCTGAAGAGTTGGATGGGATGTAACCAGGCTTCATTTTTTTCAGTCAGAAACAGATTTACAATGAAGCTAATGAAACTTAAGAGTCAGATCCCCTCACTTACACAGAACCCTTCCAAGTCCTCCCTAATTCTATAATTATTTTACTATTTAACTTAAAGAGGAACCCCCAAATTATATAAGTATTAGACCTCACAGAACCTGGAGCCTTCCCTACTTTTAGTCTGCAGGGCTTTTATTTATTTTTTTTTATAGTGTTGCTTTATTTATTATTTATATATTTGGCTGCTCTGGGTCTTAGTTGTGGCACGTGGGATCTTTTAGTTGTGGCATGCGGGATCTAGTTCCCTGACCAGGGATCAAACCCGGGCCCCGAGCATTGGGCGCGTGGAGTCTTAACCACTGGACCACCAGGGAAGTTCCTGCAGGACTTTTAGCCTCAGTCTTCAGGAGTTATCAGAAACATTAGTTGGAAAAACAACCAACATTGCCTCAACATCGCCGGACGCAGTGGCTTGCACTAGTAGCTGACAAGAAATAACAGAGCAAATGGGTCCCTTTGCTCAGAACTGGGGAGAAAGGACAAACATATATAAAATGACTGAAGAGGAATTATGAAGCTACCCATAAGGTAGCACAAAATAATGGGCTAAAAACCGAATACTTAAGTCCTGGGGGCATCATTAGTGCCTCACAGGGTCAGCTGAGTAATGCCAGAAGGACCTGAGGTCTGATTGGAAGTTGAAGCTGGTGATGAAGATGGTGGAATTGCAGGGAGGGAGGGGGAATAACATATCCAAGTTTCAGAAGATAAAACTGAGGATGCATCTGTGGTGATATTTTACAGTTGTCTATTACAAAAGCCCTTTAGATAATATTCTTGGCTCTGAAAACAAATTCTGAGCCTATGCCCTAGGACTGAAGGAAATTAAACTAGAGACCAACTTTCACATCACTTGTCCCTTCTGTTATATTTATAATGTATTTGGACTGGATTTCATGGTACTTGATTCCTGATTTGGCGCACGGTGTGAGGGGTAGGGAAAAGGATTAGGTGTGGAATTAGATGAAGAATGTTTAGGGTATTGTAGCTTATTTGCTCCAGAGGTCATTGTATTTTTTTTTTTTTTAAGTACGTGGGCCTCTCACTGTTGTGGCCTCTCCCGTTGAGGAACACAGGCTCTGCACGCGCAGGCTCAGCGGCCATGGCTCACGGGCCCAGCCGCTCCACGGCATGTGGGATGTTCCCGGACCGGGGCACGAACCCGTGTCCCCTGCATCGGCAGGCGGACTCTCAACCACTGCACCACCAGGGAAGCCCGGGTCATTGTATTTTTGAGGCTGACCTGGAGAAGGTAAATGGGGACAATAGCATAGGAGAGAGGTCTAAAGGGGGTGAAACGAATAGGCCTTTTGGTTTATATACAGTCTCCTGAGAATGTATGCAACCAGCATCTCCTCTCCAGAGACTTTACTCTCTGAGGGGCCTGGGAGTGTGTAGGGGATGCAGACTCTTCCCACCGAGGTACTGCTCTAGAAACCAGATGGTCCCTCAAGGTACCCATAATCACATGACACAGCAGAACTAGTTTATTTTAATTCATTTTTTGTGAAGCACCATCTGCATGCTGGTCACAGTGCTAGGTGTAGTAATTAGCCTGAGGACAAAGACACGCCTGTTCTCCTCAGGAAACTTACATATTTTAGTGAGGAGGACACTTTTTAAAAATGAAGAATGCTAACCTGGGTATTTCATAGGTCAAAGAACCAAATCTTATGTCTTTCACAGTGAACTTTTATGGATATCATGGGGGTAGGTATATCTTTTTCATTAGATGTTCCCTTAAAAGATTAGCAGGGTCTGACATACATCATAAATCTCTCATCCATAAACATATCTAAATCCTTTTTTTTTAAACAGCTTGATTGAGGCATAAATTATATACCATAAAATTCACTTATTATACATGTATAATTCTATGATTTTTATTAAATTTATAGAGTTGTGCAACCATCACCACATTCCAGTTTTAGATCATTTCCATCACCCCAAAAAGTTCCATTGTGCCTGTTTGCAGGTCATCCCTGCTTCTGCTCCTAGCCCTAGGTTCCATTGTGCCCATTTGCAGGTCATCCCTGCTTCTGCTCCTAGCCCTAGGCAGCCACTGATCTGCTTTCTGTCTATAAAATTGCCTTTTCTGGATAGTTCATATAAATGGGATCATACGATATGTAGTCTTTTGCATCTGGCTTCTTTTACTTAGCATAATGTTTTTTAAGGTCCATCCACATTGTAGCATATATCAGTAGTTTATTCCTTTTTATTGCTGAATAGTATGCCATATAAATCTTTTGGAAGTTATTTATTTATGTTTTGAGGCAACACTGACCAGGATGCAGGAGCCCTGGTCTCCTGTCCTGCCTCTGATTTGCCAAGTGGCCTCTGGCAATTCATTCCCTTGTCTCGGCGCCCACTTCTCCATTTGTAAGATGAAGGGACTGGATCATATACAGTCTCTAATGTCTCTTCCAGTTCTTCCAAAAAGATCTACTTTGTATTTTTCATGGAGCGCCACTAGGTCCTGTATTCCAAAATTTTGATGTCTCTGATCCCACATTTACCCTTTACCTATTTTAAAACATCCAACAAATCCTTTATTGTTAAAGATGAGGAAGTTTCAGTTTTAAAAGGCTGCAGCTTAACAGGAAAATTTGATTCCCACCGAGAGGAAAAGAAGAGTTAAGGAGTGAACATCACCCAGTCTGAAAGAAGGAGAATGAACAAGTGAGATAACTAAGCAGAGGATAGAAAGTAGTGGGATGCAACAAGGGACAAAGTGTGTCAGAGTACCGAAGGTCAAAATCCAGGCCACGGTTACCTCGGGAGTAATGGGGCAGGGATGCAGGGAGAGGGAGGCCACCAGAGTGGGAGAGAGGTTGAGGGCTAGGCCCCCCTCCCTACTCTGTTCCCATAACCTCATTCGTTCCCTCAATACTCCTTCCCATTCCCTCTCAGGCTGCTCTGCTCCTTTAGCTCTGACCCCATTTCCTCAGGATCTCATTCCCTGAGGAACTGGGCCTGACATTTCAGACAGAGGCTGAGGGAAGGAGGTAGGTCAGAAAGAGACACTGTGTGTCTATGTCATTTTATTTTTCATTTTTATCATTTTGGAACCCAGAGGCCAAAGACGTAAGTACTCAGACATTTACCAGGAAGTTCAGAGATAGTCCCCCAGGTACCAAGGAATGTCAAGACTTCTCTAGTCCCTGCTGAACAAGTGCTACTGAGTATCAGATTCTGAAGGGTAAAAATGGTGATTTAGAATTTCCATTCTTGTTGGTTATTATGGCATAAATGCACAGGGTGAGGGTCAAGGTGCCCTGCAAGTAGGGCCGGACAGCGCCTTCGGAACTGGAAAGCTGCTCTTGGCTATGACAGCCCCAGCCTTCTCTTAATTCAGTAGCCAGCAGGATAAGGCCTCCCTGTGGATCCTCTGATCTTCCAGAATTCTCCACAGCCTTTCATCCTTGGTAGTCCCTCAGACTTCTGCAGCTTTGAAGACCCCAGGCCTTATAGGGACTGTTTGGGGAGGGGCTGTATCTCTGACTCACACTTGTAGGAAAAATAACTCCAATTCCTTGAGTCTTCATTTATTTGTGACACCTATGGACATCCCAAGATCAGGCTGGAATCAAGGGACTAAGCATTTGCTGTTGGAACCCTCTAAGGCAAGTAATTCTCCCATAGATGAAAAACAATTTATTGACATACTTGGTGTAGGTAATCCTCCACTTTTGATGTTTTTGAGTGCCTGCCTCTGACCTCCCTGAAAGCAGGACCCAGCTCATGTCTCAATCAGAACAGCATCTAGATCACTTCTGCTTACAGGCTTCAAGGCCTGCTGGGCTGTGAACTCCAGAATAGGAAGTATGTCTCTGAACATTATTGTCATTCCTTAGTGCCTAGCTCTATGTCTGGCACGTTGTGGTCATTTAAATAAATTTGTGACAAGTGAATTAATTAGTGACAATTATGTTGATAAAGATGATAGGGGGACAGTGACAAAGGTTTTCTTGCAAGCTAGAAGATGCTTTGTAAGGCAAGACATCTCCCCTTAGCAGCATGCAGCCTTCTCAAAGCCATGGCCTTTTTAATTGGAGGAAACAGACAGGGGTTAATCTTCAGATGAGGACTTTATCCTCCCATCATGCCCATGCCAGGAGAAGCTATCAGTGATAGAGAAGGGAATAAGAGACAGCTGGTTGGGCATGATACCTGGGTAAGGAGAGGACAGGGATCTCCTCTACATGCCTGCCTTTGCATTCCTCCGGCTAGGTCAACTTAGTGTCTTTTGCCAGCTTATCAAGAAGGACCACGACTCTCTGGATTCAGAAGATCCAATTCTTCAGCTGTGCCACCTCCATCAACTCTTCTTCCACTGTCCAGGCTCTCTACTCCTGGTACTTTGGCTTTAGAATAAAATTTAAACTCCATATCCTTGAGACTACCCACATTACCCTTCTCTCCAAGGGAAGAATGCCTCTATCCAATAATATGCCATTTTATCTTTTTTAAAAAATTAATTTATATTTGGCTGCATTGGGTCTTCGTTGCTGCACGTGGGCTTTTTCTATTTGCGGAGAGCAGGGGCTACTCTTTATTGCAGTGTGCGGGCTTTTCATTGCGGTGGCTTCTCTTGTGGAGCACGGGTTCTAGGCGCGTTGGTGTCAATAGTTGCAGCACACAGGCTCAGTAGTCGTGGGTCGTGGGCGCTAGAGCACAGGCTCAGTAGTTGTGGTGCATGGGCTTAGTTGCTCCGTGGCATGTGCGATCTTCCCAGACTGGGGCTTGAACCCATGTCCCGTGAGTTGGCAGGCGGACTGTTTTTTCTTTTTACTTATTTATTATTTATTTATTTATTTATTTTTGGCTGAGTTGGGTCTTTGTTGCTGCCTGCAGGCTTTCTCTAGTTGTGGTGAGTGGGGGCTACTCTTTGTTGCAGTCCGTGGGCTTCTCATTGTAGTGGATTCTCTTGTTGCGGAGCACGGGCTCTAGGCGTGTGGGCTTCAGTAGTTGTGGCTCAGGGGCTCAGTAGTTGTGGCACACAGGCTTAGTTGCTCTGCGGCACGTGGGTTCTTCCTGGACCAGGGCTCGAACCCATGTCCCCTGCATTGGCAGGCGGATTCTTAACCACTGCACCACCAGGGAAGCCCTGCAGGCGGATTCTTAATCACTGTGCCACCAGGGAAGTCCCGCCATTTTATCTTCAGAACAGCTCTGTGAGTTTGATGAAGCACAGTTGATTCTGCCATAGAGAAAGGAAGCCATTTGTCCAAAGTATTTCAAGATTCCTCACTCCAGGGCTTTTACCTCTAACACACGCTGTATGGCCCAACCAATAAAAATCACACATCATCTTCCAAGACTGCCTGAGAATTTACATGTTGGGTCCTAAAATGCACAAAGTTGTCAGGTAAGAACAGATTTCAAGAGACTAGCTGGCTCACACTTTGGCTCTCAGGCAGGTTGGTGGTCTAGAAGTTGAGTGTTTGTTGGGAAAACACTTGAATCTGAAGTCAAAAGACCTAGGATGTTAGTCCTGGGTCTGCCTTTTACTAAGTGGAAAATCTTGGGCAAGTCATCTAGCCTCTGTGACTTAGCCTTTTGTAAAATAAGGACAATAATATCTGCATTTTCTACATAATATCTGCATTTTCTACCTATTGTACATGTAATATTCTACCTATTTTTTTTGAATTTTATTTAATTTATTTTTTTATACAGCAGGTTCTTATTAGTCATCAATTTTATACACATCAGTGTATACATGTCAATCCCAATTGCCCAATTCATCACAGCACCACCCTCACACCCCCGCGGCTTTCCCCCCTTGGTGTCCATACGTTTGTTCTCTACATCTGTGTCTCAATTTCTGCCCTGCAAACCAGTTCATCTGTACCATTTTTCTAGGTTCCACATATATGCGTCAATATATGATATTTGTTTTTCTCTTTCTGACTTACTTCACTTTGTATGACAGTCTCTAGATCCATCCATGTCTCAACAAATGACCCAGTTTCATTCCTTTTTATGGCTGAGTAATATTCCATTGTATATATGTACCACATCTTCTTTATCCATTCGTCTGTCGATGGGCATTTAGGTTGCTTCCATGACCTGGCTATTGTAAATAGTGCTGCAATGAACATTGGGGTGCATATGTCTTTTTGAATTGTGGTTTTCTTTGGGTATATGCCCAGTAGTGGGATTGGTAGATCATATGGTAATTCTATTTTTAGTTTTCTAAGGACTCCATACTGTTCTCCATAGTGGCTGTATCAGTTTATATTCCCACCAACAGTGCAAGAGGGTTCCCTTTCTCCACACGCTCTCCAGCATTTGTTGCTTGTAGATTTTCTGATGAAGCCCATTCTAACTGGTGTGAGGTGATACCTCATTGTAGTTTTGATTTGCATTTCTCTAATAATTAGTGATGTTGAGCAGCTTTTCATGTGCTTCTTGGCCATCTGTATTCTTCTTTGGAGAAATGTCTATTTAGGTCTCCTTCCCATTTTTGGATTGGATTGTTTATTTTCTTAATATTGAGCTGCATGAGCTGTTTATATATTTTGGAGATTAATCCTGTGTCTGTTGATTCGTTTGCAAATATTTTCTCGCATTCTGAGGGTTGTCTTTTCGTCTTGTTTATGGTTTCCTTTGCTGTGCAAAAGCTTTGAAGTCTCATTAGGTCCCATTTGTTTATTTTTGTTTTTATATCCATTACTCTAGGAGGTGGATCAAAAAAGATCTTGCTGTGACTTATGTCATAGAGTGTTCTTCCTATGTTTTCCTCTAAGAGTTTTATAGTGTCTGGTCTTACATTTAGGTCTCTAATCCATTTTGAGTTTATTTTTGTGTATGGTGTTAGGGAGTGTTCTAATTTCATTCTTTTACATGTAGCTGTCCAGTTTTCCCAGCACCACTTATTGAAGAGACTGTCTTTTCTCCATTGTATATCCTTGCCTCCTTTGTTATAGATTAGTTGACCATGGGTGCGTGGGTTTACCTCTGGTCTTTCTATTCTGTTCCATTGATCTATGTTTCTGTTTTTGTGCCAGTACCATATTGTCTTGATTACTGTAGCTTTGTAGTATAGTCTGAAGTCAGGGAGTCTGATTCCTCCAGCTCCATTTTTTTCCCTCAAGACAGCTTTGGCTATTCAGGGTCTTTTGTGTCTCCATACAAATTTTAAGATTTTTTGTTCTAGTTCTGTAAAAAATGCCATTGTTAATTTGATAGGGATTGCATTGAATCTGTAGATTGCTTTGGGTAGTATAGTCATTTTCACAATATTGATTCTTCCAATCCAAGAACATGGTATATCTCTCCATCTGTTGGTATCATCTTTAATTTCTTTCATCAGTGTCTTATAGTTTTCTGCATACAGGTCTTTTGTCTCCCTAGGTAGGTTTATTCCTAGGTATTTTATTCTTTTTGTTGCAGTGGTAAATGGGAGTGTTTCCTTAATTTCTCTTTCAGATTTTTCATCATTAGTGTATAGGAATGCAAGAGATTTCTGTGCATTAATTTTGTATCCTGCAACTTTACCAAATTCATTGATTAGCTCTAGTAGTTTTCTAGTGGCATCTTTAGGATTCTCTATGTATAGTATCATGTCATCTGCAAACAGTGACAGTTTTACTTCTTCTTTTCCAATTTGTATTCCTTTTATTTCTTTTTCTTCTCTGACTGCCGTGGCTAGGACTTCCAAAAGTATGTTGAATAATAACGGTGAGAGTGGGCATCCTTGTCTTGTTCCTGATCTTAGAGGAAATGCTTTCAGTTTTTCACCATTGAGAATGATGTTTGCTGTGGGTTTGTTGTATATGGCCTTTATGATATTGAGGTAGTTTCCCTCTATGCCCACTTTCTGGAGAGTTTTTATCATAAATGAGTGTTGAATTTTGTCAAAAGCTTTTTTTGCATCTGTTGAGATGATCATATGGTTTTTCTTCTTCAATTTGTTAATATGGGTTATCACATTGATTGATTTGTGTATATTGAAGAATTCTTGAATCCCTGGGATAAATCCCACTTGATCAAGGTGTATGATCCTTTTAATGTGTTGTTGGATTCTGTTTGCTAGTATTTTGTTGAGGATTTTTGCATTTATATTCATCAGTGATATTGGTCTGTAATTTTCTTTTTTTGTAGTATCTTTGTCTGGTAATATTCTACCTATTACATGCCTATTGTGAAAATTAAATGAGATGATGTACGTGAAAGCTGTGAAGTACTAGACAAGAGTTAATTTTAACATCTCAGCCAAATTGCATCTTTGGAGACTCTTTATGTAAAATGTACATAGTAATCCTTCTATGTTCATAAGAAAGTTTTAAAAGAATAGAGATTAGTATTTCATCTCTGGAGTCAGGCTGCCTGAGTAACCTTGGGCAATAAGTAATCTTGCTTCAGTCTGAAGACTCAATGAAGAGGAGATACTACCCATCTCACAGGTATCATGATGAGAATCAAATGAGATAATGTATGCAGGATGCTTAATATATACCTGGCATGGAGAAAGGAACTCACTGAATGTTATCAGCTACTATTACTGATTTTATTAA
Organism: Pseudorca crassidens; assembly: GCF_039906515.1. Classification (NCBI taxonomy): domain Eukaryota; kingdom Metazoa; phylum Chordata; class Mammalia; order Artiodactyla; family Delphinidae; genus Pseudorca; species Pseudorca crassidens. The sequence goes on from NC_090314.1 coordinate 40,619,706, forward strand.
TGAAGATGTGAGGCAGGGTGGTGCAATAAGATCTGATAGAGATCTGTGCTAGGAATCAAAAAGATTTACCTTTTGGGGCCTTAGTTTCTCTATTGGCACCATAATAAGAATCCATGGTTTTCTTTTTCCAGATTGTCATGGGGATTTAAAAAAAAAAAAAGTATATGAAGACTTTGAACTAATTGGAATTGAGGAATGTTATAAATTGCAAGATATTTTTTAAAAACTGAGTTAAGTTTATAAAGACTGAATTTTCATCAGTTCATCAACTTTTGTTCATTCCTACCTGCCTTTGGTAAAGTTGTCCTCTTCATGGAAAAGGAGTACAGCATCTCCCTGTCAGTAAAAAAGATTTCAAATGTCAGACCTCAAAGTAAATTTTTCAAATCTGCAAGGATATACTCTTTGCAAAGAAAACCTTTCTTTAGGACGTTGCATTGCCTCAATTTGTTCTCTGTACATAGGCTGATTTTAATATTCATCCAGTTCATGAATTTCCACTTTGGGTATTTTCTGCTTTCAATATTTAATCCCAAGAATGACCTCTCCTTGCCTTGCAGCACGCTCCCAGATTACCTCCTTTTCTCTGATTAGTTAGTATGGCTTCAGGGAATACCTTCATTTTAACGTTAAGCCGGGCAAAAACAGAAATAGAAAGATAAATCTGTAGCAAGATCAAAAATAGATATCATGGCTAAATATAAACCTGGAGGGAATTATCTAATTATTTGGATGCTCCCTTATCACAGACAATCCAGGGTTGATTGCCTTTCACTTTTTCCATATAAGAGAACAAAATGGTTAATGAATACCACGAGTAACAATTTTTTCTTTTGAAGAGTAATAATTTTAAATAGTAACTTAAACCCTCTTTTCTTCCCCAAATCTCATCATGTATATTATAGTATATGATTTTCACAACTGCGTGCATTCTTTTTGGGGACCGTCCAGTCTCATTTTGACTTGTAGGTCAGAGAGCATTGAACTGGGAAGACCAGGACTTGCTTACGGAGTCACTGTGCAAATTTGGTCAACTTTCTCAGTCACTTTGTTCCTTCCACTCTGCTGAGCTAGAGTTGGAAGGGACGACTCTGCTCCTTTTCAGTCTCAATTTAATTTACAGGCTAGCAGCTGCTTTTTTTTAGGTTGGACCAACACCAAGTAAGGACTTGGAAATGTGAAGAAAGACAAATGTGGTGTCATTTGAGGCACAGTAGCCATTAAGTTCACGGATATAATGCAAATCGCATGCAAATGTTATGAAAACTTGGCATTAATTTGTAGAAACTTACTTTGGAGCTTGCAAGCAGCGTTGAGATCCTATGAGGATTCAAAACTAATGTTTTTAGGTTAAACCAAAAGTAAGGCTTTTTGAAGTTATTGGTTTCTCCATACTTGCCGGGACTCAACTGCTGAAAGTTTGACACTCCTCCCTGCCCCCCATAATGATTTCACTACGGCTTGATTCCATTTTACACCCGGTCCCGCCCCCGCTTAGCCTGACGTCACGTGATATCGTATTTGCATACTACCTGGGACTGGGTGTAACGCTCCCCTTTTCTGCGTCTTCTCATTGGCGGCGCCGGAAAACCAGCCCTCTTCCGGACGGACCAATCAGCGGACCCTCGGACGTGGGACAGCAGGCAGGGGTGGGGTGGAGGTGGGGTCTTAGGTTGGATCGCTAGGCATATCGACCAATCGTCCTCTGGTGTGGGAAGATCAAGCCGAGGATTGGTTGGGAGGAGGGGTCTGGGGATCCGTAGGCCAATGAGGGCTCTGGGCTGAGGGGGGCCGGTCTCCACCTCCTAGGGCAGATAAGCAGCAGCAGCGGGGGTTGGGGGGCTGTGTGGGGCTCACTGTGGGGCCGAGGCAGGCCGGCAGTCAGGCGGGCGGGCGATGGCGGGGGCCGCAGTGGGCGGCAGAGGCGGAGGTGCCTGGGGGCCGGGGCGCGGAGGGGCAGGGGGGCTCCGGCGGGGCTGCTCTCCCCCAGCCCCCGCCGGCTCCCCCCGAGCTGGGCTGCAGCCGCTCAGGGCCACCGTCCCCTTCCAGCTGCAGCAGCCGCACCAGCGCCGGGACGGGGGTGGCCGCGCAGGTGAGTCGGGCCTGGAGTGGGTGCGGGGGGGGTGAGGGGAGCCGTTGGGGGAGGGGGGGCGCGTGACTGGGGGGAGGGGTATGGGGAGAAGTGTGAGGGGGAAGTGGATGGGGCGAAGGAAGAGCAAGGGGGTCGTGCAAAGTCTGCGAGGACGGAAGGAGCAAAAGCAAGGAGTCGTGAACGCGGAGTGCACCCCCGGGACAGAGTGTGCAAGGAGTCGGGGCCGAGAGGTGAGGGAAGGAACCTGGCAGATGGAGGCTGGCTTTGGGGGCGTAACCGAAAAGTGGGCAGAGGTGTCGTGTGGGGGTGAGTGGAAGATGCAGGGGTGGCAGCGAGGTGTGAGGAAGGAGTGAGTTGCGCGTGATGGGGGCGCCCTGTGTAGGGTTTGAGCTGGAGCGAGGAGCCGGTGGGCGCTGGATGTCTGCACGGGAAGGGGGAGGGGCATGGAGGAGAGCCCCGTGGAGCTATGTGTTAGTTCTCCAACTTGAGTTTGGCACCAGCATCCCGTTCTGCAGCTCTAGAGTTCCTTTTCCCACCACTTCACGTGGGCTTCCCTTTCTGCCACCTCCTGGAGCTGATTTCTTCTGAGCCGTTGGAATAACTTAGTTTAACGGCTTTTACTACCGTACAAACGCTCCGCTCCTATTCCCTACATTCCTCTTGGTTGGCCCAGAAGTTGTATGTTCCCAGATCACTGACCTGCTTAATATGGCTTCCAACCATTGCGTGTGTGTGTGTGTGTGTGTGTGCGTGTGTGTGTGTGTGTGTGTGCGTGTGTGTGTGTGTGTGTGTGTGTGTGTGTGTGTGTGTAGAACCTGAGTAGTTTGCCCCCTGCCTTTCCCTCCTCCCCCCATCAAGGCTGTTTTGTCCTGGGCATGTCAGTCAACGTGGCAGTGGGGTGAGGGCTACATTCAAGTACATTGTGGCAAATACCCACACTTTCTGAACAGCACCAAAAAGATGTCTTGATAGCAGCTTAATAATGTGGTCGATATGGGGAAACTAGGGGAGCGCAAGCTTAATCTTGCTTTCACACTCAAAGTTGTAATGGATCCCCTGCAAATGCAGGCAGTTAGGAATGGGAAAAGGAACCTACTTGCATGAGGAGGTTGGCAAGAAGTTGAAAGTGAGACTTGCATTTGATTCACACCAAATGTGAAAAGATCACTGCACACTTCCAAAGCCTCAGGGTCTACCAAACGCACAAAAGTCATGGTCCCTGCCATCTGATGGTTAATGACATTCTCTAAAGCAGAGTTTCTTGAGCTTTTTGTGATTACTAAACTTAGTTTCAGCACACCCCCTCCTGAAAGTATAGCTGCTACGGTGCCTTCCTAGGTAGGAATGGGATTAAGAGGGTCTCTGAAGTAGAAAATCCAAGTCTGTCTGGACTTCATTGTAAATGATAGCATTGCATCTTGGAACGCAGAAACTTGGTCAAATCTGGTAGCAAGATGGTAACCAACTAGTAAAAGTATACCTAGAATCTGTAGAGCAGGGCAATGCCCAGATAAACTCATGCCTTTCATGAACTGCTGTAAAGCAAACCAGAAGACTACAAACCTGTTGGTTTTGTTTGTGCTTCCTTGGAGTCCAGGGAAGTTAGTAGAACAGCAGGCACCTGAACCTTAGTTGCTTTTAGTAGAAATCAACAGAAAGCCTGCCTGTGTCTTAGTTGGAAATCTATTAGCGATCGCATTTTAACAGCAGTTATTTTGTGTCTACTATAGAACTAATATTTAAAGGACAAACACTGGTGGGCACTGTGGAAAGAAGAGTGTAGCTTTGGATGACTGGGTTCTTCACATGGCCTGTTCCTTTTTTAGGGCCAGGGAACCCAAGATACTGGTAAAAACATAGGAAGCTAGAGCTCTGCACAATTTGTTGGGTGATTTAAGGCAGATTGGGTGATCTCTTGCTTATGGATTGGGCTGATGGATTGTTTCTCCACTAATTAGTATCCCAGAGACCCTAATAAGGCACTTACCTGGTCTGTAGTGGGATTATCTATAGTTCTCAGTGAGGCAGGAGAGAGGAAAGACAGGAGGAGGAAAGAGTGGCCTGAGCCTGTGGAGTTCTTTGTGGCCAGACATTAAGGAGATGTTCCTGGCCTTCGGTTTGGGAGCACATCAGGTCTTCTGAATGTTAACTTTTACCTTTATGTGTGTTCAGATTGTTTCCATTCCTCGGCCTTGAGAAGTGGCAGAAGTGGTTTCCTTTGGGCCCGTAGGATATATGTGATAGAAGTAAAAGCCTTGCAGTCATAAACCCTTAAGAGAATGGCTTTGCGTGCCAGTTACCTGGGTGTTGAATCCAGGTTCTACCTTTTACTAGCTGTGTGGCTTGGAGGAAGTTAAGTAACTTCTGTGCCTCAATATTCTCATCTGTAAAGTGTGAATAATAATATCTACATCATAAGAATCAAATGAGTCAGTAACTATAAAGTGCTTAGAACAGTGCCTGGCAAGTAGAAGGTACTCTGAAGTGTTTGCTGCTGCTTATATTGTTGTTATTCTCTCCACCCAGCCAAGGTGAGAGCACTGTTGGCCAGAGCCCATTGCCTTTTCAGGCTTCAAAGAGCAAACCCATATTGGTCTGAAACCAGTACTGCAGGTTTCAGAATTTCAGGGCCTCCCCTTGCACTTTTATTCGCTCATCTTTTAAAATGAGCTTTCTAAACAGGGCTGTGAAACCCAACTGTTTAAAAAAGCATGTGAGCTGAGACGGAGTTTTAGGAACAATTAAGTGTCGTCACTTTCTGTTTCCCATCTCAAAGTGACGTAGTGCTCAGGGCTGTGCAGTTATCTCTCCACCACACACCCTGTTGTGTTCTTGACTAGGTATATTAGATGTTGTTTTAAAAAAAAAGAGTTATGGTGTAAAGAGCAGGATTTACCTTCTGTGGCCATTTATCTGTAAGGGATGTCTTCATAAAGTGAGGAATGGCTTCATTTTTACAAGCCTGGGCGAGGGGTGTGGAAGGTAGAAGAGAGTGGAGAGAAAAATGAAGGTCAACTCTAAGATGCTAAGAGCTACTAGTGGGTAACAGAAATCCAGGATAAATTTCTTACTGCAATTTCCCCTTTAATTAAATTCTCGTTTATGTCTTTAGTCACTTGGAGGCTGCTGACTTTTATATTCTTCCAGGACCACTGATGATGGACAAAACGGGGCTAGGAGGTGAATTGTTCTGGGTTCCAGTCTTACCTATTCTGTTTAGTGTCTCCATATCCATGTCCAGAAGCTAATGTTCAATACAGCTTTGCAAGTTCTTCTCTAGTGGACCAGCCCCGCTGGCCAGCTGGGTGCTGGGGTGGTCCAGTGCCTCCTCTGCCCACCAGACTCTTCTTAAACCGGGGTTTGGCATTATGGCCTGCAGACCAAATCCAAGCCTCTGCCTGTTTTCGTAAATAAAGGTTTATTGGAACACATGGAGCCCTGCTCCTTCATTTAGGTATTGACTGTGGCTGCTTTTGCACACTGACAGAATTTGAGTAGTTGCGCACAATGACAGAGTTGAGTAGTTGTGATAGAGACGGAATAGCCCACAAAACCTAAAATATTTACTACATGACACTTTTCAGAAAAAAATTGGCCTACTCGTTGTCTTCAACGATGTTCCTGACCAATATTCCTATTAAAAAGATGAGTTTCAAATGTGTGTAGTATACACCTCTGCAGAAAATCCTAAGGGGGTAAAGAAAACTAAGAAGCCTGTATCCCCACTCATATTTTAGGGAAAAAGAAAGGGGGATCATCAGCTTCCAGTCAGTTCTCAATCTTTATAGAAGATCAGCACATGTGAATCCATGCTGCCCACCCCCACCCTTGTCAGGTGACATGTGTTCGGTAGATATAAACTAGTTTGGATTTACATAAAAGCTTAACTGTTAGGCAAATTTGCATCTCCTCCCCTCTTACCCTCCTTCCAAATCTAACAACCCACAACTGCAGTGAACATATTTCAAAATCAGTTGGAAATTACTTTAGGCTTATCTCCTGTTTTGGATTTTTCTCCTTACCTTTTATTTTTCTGAACAGATCATTGAGAGCTGGTGGTAGTCATGGCTGCCCTCAAATACTGACTTCCTCACAGGGACATAGGAAGGGTTTATTTCAAATGTCCATTAGGTTCTCCAGGATGGTTGTCTCAATGAATGTAAGGCAGCATTGTTATTAAATGCTATTGGTAATTATTAAACTCCTTTCCTTGCAGTGCTCTTGTAAACTTAGTCCTTAGGGGATGGGTGTTTAGAGAGGTATGGAACCACATAAAGGAGGTTGCTTATTAGAAGCTCTCATCAAACCATGGTCCTTGGTTTGAAACAGCCTGGAGATTAGAATAGAGTGTAACTTTTCTATGCCACGGAGCCATCTTGCTATAATGAAGCTTGGGCTGCAGTTAAAATCCTTTAAGAGCTACAATTGTGCTTTGAAAACCTGTGATTGAGGCAGCTTCTGTTTGGGAGGCATCAAACACCAGGCACTTCCCAGCCTGACACTGCTAGCTTGCTTTTGACAGCTTTGCTAGCACTAGGCACATGGTCAGCAAAATGCACTGCTGAAATATCTGACTCTTAAATGTTATCACCAATGATGGCATCTTGAAACTGGGGGCTAAGGTGCCTAACTACTTTATCTTTTTGGTACCCAAAGGAGAGTGCGTCCATGTGTTTTTCAGTATTTTGGACAGTAAGGGATTATACATACGGAAGCTCTCCACAGGTCACATAGAGCGAGGATTTTTTAAACCATTTGAGGTCAAATGGAGAAGGGCTGAGAACAACAGTGGGGTGTGGCTGTAAGAGGGCATTGTTCTCTCTGGTTCTAGATATAGATTGTCCTCTAGAAAATTTGAGGCGGGATTGATTGCAAAATTTTCATAGTTGTGGTGGCAATATGAGCATTGCCAAAGTGGTTGGTGGGCTTTAATAGCCAGAGAACACTTTACCTTCATTTTCTGCTAGTTTATAATGAATGATGTGATGGGCACCAAGGCCACACTATTCCTTGGCTCTTTTTTTTTTTTAATCTATTTATTTTATTTGTTTTAGTTTTGGCTGTGTTGGGTCTTCGTTGCTACGCACAGGCTTTTCTCTAGTTGTGGCGAGCTACTCTTCGTTGCAGTGCGTGGGCTTTTCATTGTGGTGGCTTCTCATTGTGGAGCATGGGCTCTAAGCATACGGGCTTCAGTAGTTGTGGCACACGGGCTCAGTAGTTGTGGCTCATGAACTCTAGAGCGCAGGCTCAGTAGTTGTGGCACACGGGCTTAGTTGCTCCGTGGCATGTGGATCTTCCCGGGCCAGGGCTCGAACCCGTGTCCCCTGCATTGGCAGGTGGATTCTTAACCACTGCGCCACCAGGGAATCTGAATGGAGCATCATCCTCTGGATTCTTACAGCTCTCACATAGAGCCTTGGTGCCAAAGGATTCAGACTTTAGGGTGTGACATATTCTGGGGGCAGGCCTGGTTTTTGAGTTCTTATTGACACTATCATATATATCAAATGCTATATGACAGTAGGTCAAATGCTTTACTAGACTTACCTGGGCTTACTCTTATTCCACAGGCAGCTTGGAGCCCTTTGAAAGGGCTGGAAGGGAAAACCTTGTGTTTCCTTCCCGTTTCAGAGTGAAGGTGGGTGACCACCAGCAAGTTAGTTTAGTGAGACTGGACTGTCTCTTCGTGAGTTAGTAAGTTTTATCCCCCTCTGAGATGGATAGAAGAGGGAGCAGGGAAGAGTGGAAGCAAAGCAAAGTTGAGTGGGGAATCTGGTCAACTTTCCACCTCTGCCTGAGTTGAGTCTTCACAGAGGGCTCCATTATTTGGTTTGCTGGTTTATGAATTAACCAAACATTAGCCAAATCTAGTCACATTGTTGGGTCCAAAACAAATTCTGATCTCAGAGAGAAAAGCGTTTTGGATTATATTTGAAGCTGTAAATTATCTGTTTCCAGTTCCTCTCCAGTTGTGTGGCGCTTGTGAAGGGGCTCTTGTTCTTGGGAACAGCTGTCTGGTGGGAAGCTCTGCACAGCTGGCTGCTCTCACCCAGGATTCAAGCTCATGGTCCTCAGTGAACCTCCTGGTTTTGAAAATTCTTCCTGGCACTTTGTTTTCTCCTCCACACTTTTCCTCAGGGTCGCTACAAAGCTGAATGCCCAGCTTGGAGTCATTTAAATGTTTATTCTTAGGCCCTGAGTACGCCTCAATCGAATTTTACTGTGTGGGAGCACCACAGCCAATCAAGGGTGGCTTCAACGAACTTAAAAGAATGCTATCAAAGTATTTCATAATAGAAAAACTTACAACTCCAGCCCCTGGGGAACCTGGAACTGAAGTCTGGACTGTGTGCAGACACTTAACCTGCCCTGCTCTTGAGCCCCAGACAGCTGACACCAGGGGTGGCGAGTGCCTTGGGCTCAGCTCTGCCTGCACATTCTAAAAGGGGGGAGGTTGGGGGAGGCCTGGGAAGACTCCTCCGGGGGCTTTGGTCGACCTGAAGCGGCAGGCTTCAGGGGTGGGGGAGTTTTCTCTCAGAGCCTGCCTGAGTGTGGCTTCTTAGAGTTGGGCAGTATTTGGCAGGCAGAGTGATAAGTTTGGGGTGCCTCTTCTCTGACCCTGTACTCCCTATCTTGCAAATGGTGGGTGGCTTTTCCGGGGGGAGCTTTGTTAATGAGCGTAGGTCTAGATTACCACCTGCTCTGCCGCTTGCATCCCTCATCATCTGATCCTAAATGAAAACATGCAGGAGAGCATGGAGGTCTAACCTCCTCAAGAGGCAAAGGTAGGATTAAACATACAACTCTAAAAGCAAATTACTAACATGTGCACCAGTGAATAAAAGATAAATTCAAGCTGGAGGAGGTATAGAGTGAAGGAATATTCAGTGTTAGTTAGGGTTAATTAGAGAATTACTGAGATGTCTCTAGTAGGCTTTTTTTTTTAATTGGCCAGTATATTATTCTCCCTACCATTAAATTAAATTTTTACTCTCTCCCTTCCCTATTGAAAGTGGCACTGGTGTGTCCTTGTTTAGTCAGCTGTGTACTTTAACTTTCTCAGATCTCTTTAGTCCCTTCTGCCCCATGCTGGAAATTGTGTGCCTGCCTTTTTAAAAGGTAGGCACCTCATGTTTCAAGTTCAAGTGCAATGGAACTCACCCTGCAGCTTGAACAGATTTGAGTGTTTTTGCAGAGGGAGGGCCAGGGCAGATGGGGATTGTTGTGCTCAATAAATGCTTGTTGGATGGAGTTGCTGGAAAGGCAGCAGGGGTGGGGAGAGTGAACCACACTTCCCCAGGCTCATTTGAAATGGTTTTTTCCACTTCTGGCCCCCACACTCTGTGCCCCCTTTATAATACCCCTCTTTAGCTACTTACAAGGCCCCCCCACCCTGCCCGAAGTGTTAGTGTTCTCTCTTCAAATCACTGGTCTCCCATTCATCCTGGTCATTGGGCTCGAAGCCCAGCTGGTGGCGAAGACGTGGCATTTCCATGGATGTCTTCGCTAGGCCTGTAGGTTCTGTTCGCCGCACACTTAAAGCCAGAGGGTGAGCTTGGGCCGTTAGTTACCAGGTTGATCCATGGAAACAGCCAATGTTTAGGATTTTGTTGTGATTTTGTAAAAGAGCCAGAAGACCTGGCTTTAGGCTTATATGTGGATATGGGTGAGAGGCCAAGGAGACAGATGAATGCGGGATGTTCTTTCACTCCAGGTAAATTTGCACCAAATTCCTAGTAGTGCTATAATGTATAGCAAAGGAAAGCAGGAAAACAAAATCTGAATTAGCAGCTTTTCTAGGCCAGGGTGCAGAATTGCCTATTGGCTTTAGGGTGGTTTTAGAGGTATGATCAGGCAGGAAGCCCCCCTTCCCAAGCCAGGCACCATCCTTTATATGAAGCACTGCTGATTCCTCTTCTCTTTTCCCCACCAAATGGGGGAAATGCTGGAAAGAGATGCTCACTGTCACTCCCCAAGCCCTGATACCTACACTGTCATCCATGGAGCCTGTGTTCCCCTGCCAACCACGGGCCTGGTGGCTTAGTCAAAATGGTTTTATAAACCTGCTCAGTTGTGGGTAACTTTGAACAGAATGAAAATGTGATTGCAAGGAAAGAAAGGCAGCTTCTCTTCCCTCCTCCCCCCTTCTCTCCCCAACCTGCCACACTGCCTTCCCTTTAAGAGTTTTCTGTGCTCTATGCGTGTTTGATCGCCCACACGGCTTTGAGAGCTGCGGCTGATAACACATGCGCTCCCTGCCCTACACCTGCAAGCTGGCTGAGAACCTGACGCCCAGCCCCTATTTGGGGATTGTCTTTGTAACTCATGCCCATCAGATATGACACACAAATTGGAGTTGAGGGTGGAGTGGATAGCATTTGGCATGACAGAGGGGATGCAACCAGAGAGCTTTCACAATATCATGTCGTCTGGATTTCGAAGTTGGGGAGAGGAGGCCCACGTGAGGCCATCCATGTGGTATGTGCACATCTTAATGCTGAAGGCAGCCCCTGGGCTCTTTCTCATTAGAACCGTAATCCTGGGGAGTTTTGTGTTCACAGGAGAAGTCTAAAGCAGCTGCTTCTGTGGAAAGGAAGAGTCTGTGGATCCCAACCCTGGAAGGCCCCAAAATTCATCTGCATTTTTCAGGGAAGCTGAGAGTGTGGATAGTGTTAGTTTTGACAACACGTTCTGCGTGTTTAGCTCTTTGTTGCTCGCAGTCGGTACCCTGGAACGTTTCTCATTCAACCTTGCCACAGTCCTGCAGGTGCAGGTGGCATTTGCTTGTTTTTGCAGATAAGGAAACTGAGGCCCCGAGAGGAAGTGACTTGCCCAAGACCATGTGACTAATAACGTCCTTTTGCTCCTGATCCAGGGCTCTTCCCACATATGTGTGCAGAGTCTGTAGGGAATTTCTCCTCAGGCTGGCATCCTCTGCTGCCTGCCCAGCACACACCCGGCCTATTTCCCTTCTGCTTATATACCTGTATTCCAGGAGCAAAACTTCATTTGTTTAACTGACCAGAAGAGAATTGGAGAGGAAAATGGGCTGCAGAGAAGTCTGTTTGTTCCTTTAGCACCCCATAAGTAACTATCCACTTGGTTCAGCTGATTGGAGGGTGATGGTTATTACATTATATGTGTGATGTGGTGACAGCTTTTGAGTGTTTCCAACTGGTTGTAGATATGCAATTTCCACGTGGAATGAGAAGCTAACCAGGGACAGCTAGGGCCCAGGAGGCAGGGTTTTCCTGCCTCGGTGGGGTCATGGTCATGGTTACTGAGCTTGGGGCCATGTCAGGGAGATACTCTTAAGATGGAGCTTACAGGAAAGGGTGTTTTTCTTCTGTGTGACTATGTGGAACCCCCCAAAAGCACTCAGGAGTAAATGTGGGTGATGCATTTCTGTGGTGGGGGGGCTAGGTGCAGGTGGCATTGTGTCATAGGTGACACTTTAGTCCTCCATGTAGGGGACGGCTGGTCCAGACCTCCCCCACCCCTGCCATACTCTGCCTGGGCGTGTCTCCCTCTCCTAGCTTTAGGTTAACTGGGAGTGGAGTCGTTGTGATACGTGATAGTGCCTTTATGAGACAAGTGTGTGCCCACTAAGGGGACCAGAAGGGACTTGAACTCAGGAGAAAGTTCCAACTAGGGACGTGGTGTCATGGAGAAGTGCCTGAGCTGCTTCATAGAGAGGGTTATGGGCAGCTTTTACCTCCTTATTTCTCTTACAAAACCAGATTTCGTGTAGAATTCTTGAATATTCTAATAACCATATGCTTATGTGGAACCTTCCTTTCCCAGTTATTTCCCAACTGCATGAGGTAAAGCCCCATTATAACAAATATTATAAAAATGATTCTACATAATAAAGCTATTTCCATGCTTCATCTAAATGCTTTTATTGTTGTTTTTTGTGGTTTTTCTCGTTCAGAGGAAAAGAGTGACCAACTACCTTATGTAACAAGTACTTTTCCTGGTCCCTGTCCGTGTACTCGTTCATCTCTAAATCAGAACACTCGAGGGCTTGCTGTTTGCATTGGAGGCAGGGAGCGGGCAGCAGGGCTGTGGACCATCACCAAGTAGCGCGGGCCCCTTACTTTCTTTTCGCCTCGAACCTCCCACCCTCCTGTCCCTCCTGATTGTTTACAGACAGACCACCACACAAACCCCAACCAAGGACAGTGTGTGTATGTATCTGGATGTGAGCGTCTGTGTGTGTGTCTTGAGTGTGAATGTGTGGGTGCTGGGTGTGAATGTAGGGGAGAGCATGTGTATGAGTGTGTATGTGAGGAAAAGTGCATGTGAAAGAAAGCAAATGATAAAGCAAACGGGTCAAATGTTTAAGAATAGGCAAATCTGGGTAGAGGGCATATGGGTGTTCTGGGTACTGGTCTTATTCTTACATCTATATGTTTGAAATTATTTCCAAATAAAAAGTTTAAAAAAATGAATATATGCTAGACTAATTTGACTGTACCAGGAGTTCTTTAAAGTTTCTTCTATCATCCTTATAACATCTCTTATTCTCCCCATTTAACAGAAAGAACAACCGAAGCCCAGAGAAGTTAAGTGACTCGTCTTGAGTTCATGTAGCACACTGAGGCGGAGGCAGGATTTGGGCCCAGGTATTGACTGTTATAGTAGGAGACTGCAGCTTGTCCCTGCTGCTCGAGCTGGACAAGGTTGGCATCAGGTTCTGAGAACCATTGGGCACCTGCGGCCATGTGTCTGAGCCCAGTCCATGCCCCACATTGACCCAGCAGCGGGGTTAGCAGGGTTGCAGCAGGCTGCTGATCCACACTGAGCATGTTCAGGATGTCCAAGTACCTTCTAGGGAAACCTGCTTCCTCATTCTGAGAAAAACTCTCACTCTGCTCTTCACTCAACTCTCTTCATTTTCTTAAAATACATGAAATCGGAAGACTCTCATGTGCCAGAGCCATAGAGTAATACTACTTCGCATTTTTATGGTAGAGATCCAAGGGGAAAAGGAGTTGAGTTTTGTCTAGAAAGCAATGTCAGGTTATGGGCCAGGCCAGACAGCTTTTTTGCCTGTGTACCAGTCCGTCTGTTGTGCCCACCGCCTTGTGAATGTACAGGAGCCTGCGGAGTTACAACTTCATACACAAAGGGAGGGCTTCACTCTTTGTCAATGAAAACTTTCCACTAACCGCAGGGCCCCAGAAGGGGTGGATCTGGTAATCATCGCTAAGCAGAGTTAGAGGTTCAGACACTACTGTTTGTTCCCAGCCCCTATTCTCTCCCTCCAAACCGCATGCTCTGCATCTATCTGTGCTCCTTGAAGGCACTAGAATTATTCCTGACATTTTTGCTTACTGACATTTCCCACCAGCTTCCAGAATTGGGGTAAGTGAATGAGTCTGACTCTACTTCTTAACATAGAAAAAACAGTTTTTGGAGAATCTTTACTATGTGTCCTTTATCTAAAATGCCTCCCTGCAGCCGCCCTAGAATGTGAGACTGTGGTTAAGTTAGCATCAAAGGATTTTTTCATGGATTCCAGCCAGTTCTGTGAAATAGACCCATGAGCATTTACTATATTATTACACCAGTTTATACAGTTAGATTGTTTGTCCTTAAGCAGTTATCAAGCTATATACGCTGTCTCCAGTATTCTCTTGGCTCTGTCCCACTCCAAAATCAGCGCCCGGTGGATGGCATCCGGAATCCGGACAGGTTGCAGGAGGATGAGAAAAGGCTGCCCCCAAGTCTTACTGGGTTGTCTGCAGTGTAGAGGTCTGTGTTAGAGCTGCCGTGCAGATGGCCAGAGCTGTCTGTTTGGAGGGGACTGGGACCACTGCGCTTTCCCTTCCAGTTCTTAGAGGCATGGATGGGGTGTCTTGGTAATTAACACACCAGACTGTTTCCCTGGATCATATTCTCCTCTTGCTTCAGGAGGATAAGCCTTTTCTTTACCTGACTTATAAAAGAAGGTGTCATTACTATTAAGCAGCTTTTGATTTAAGAGCAGATACAAAGCCCATTGTAAAAGGGGAAGATGGTGTAACTCACCATCCAGTGGTATGTGTTGCCATGTCCTCCTTTGTGCCTGGAAGCACATGTGGAGAGGTGACCTGACAAGCATCCTTCTGTTATGAAGTTATCATTGGTCTCAGGCAGACATTGAGGGTAGGAAAAATCTTCCCAAGGTCATACCTTTCAAGGCTCTTTCTAGAGGGACCATCTAATTTGTGTTTCAGACAAGGTTTACCCTGGAGGCCCTATATAGCCTTTGAGCCTCCCTTAGGAGATCTGAGCAACCAGCAAGACCAGGGCTTTAGAGCAGGGGCTGCCCTGGAATGTTGCCCAGCACACACTGGGGTTTTTCCACCAGGCTCAGCCTGGGAATTTGCCTGGGATTTGGGGTCAGGGTGGATCAGTTCCAGAATGCCAGGGGCCAGGTAGGGAATCACTAGGTGGGATGTAGTGGTCTCTCAGGTATTTCCTTTTTGAAACTGGGGACGCAGTAGAAGTTAAGAGATGGACATAACCAGAGAAGATTTTGCAAGTGGGACAAAATGATCCACGCAGATTTTCAAAGCTTTGAGGGTTGTGCAGAGTTAACCCTAATAAGATTTTAGACCCTGAAGGCAAGGCAAGTTCTGTGACTATACCTTCATGGCCCTGAGGGACATAACTGTGTAACTGCTCCTTTAAGCCCCCCTCCCCACCCCCCAGCCCAGAGCAAAATGAACCAGAGCAGAGGTCCTGACAGACCTACTGAGGTGTAGCAAGTGAGCAAACCTGCCCTCTGAGCTCTGATGTCTACTAGGCAGTTACCACGTGACCAGCCCTTCTGCCTGTGGCGAGCCACAGGTAAATTGAGCACTATTTATACTCTCCTGCTTGGGTGAGGAAGTTTGAGAGATGGTCTGGGAGCGCACAACACAGCTGTCTGATCAGCCTAGGTAAGGCATATCTCCTTTTGACTTGGTGCCTTTTTTTCCCCCTTAACTAATTTTGCCCCGGATAACAGCATGGGCTCTGGGGCTTTCAATTTAGCTGAATCGGTCAGTAGCCATCTCTTATTTACCCTTTAATAGTTGGAGAATTCTAGAACTAGAGGAGGCTCAAACTCTCTAGGTACAACCTTCTGCCTTCTGGTGGGTGAATATTGAGACCTCTGGGGGCATGTAATGATCTCTCCCTGGAGCTGTTCAGGGGCAGACTCTACAATCTCCCTCATTCATTCTGATGAGCAGGAAGTTCTTCCTTTTATCTAGCTGGAATCTCTCCTATTCTAATTAAGTCTCTTCTGCCCTTCCTTTTTACACTCATGCAGAAGAAGACATAAATTCTAATTCACTTCATCTTCCTCTTGGGATCTAGCTACCTTCGCTTTAGCTATTTTTACCCATCTTCCCTGGGATCTCACTGGTTTCTACGTTCCTGTAATGAATGAGCAAATGGATGCCCAGGGTAACTTGGTGGGGCATATCTGAGGTTATATCCAACTCCAACTGTGTTTCTGGATCATAGGAACTCTTTAATTCTGTGCACAATCTGGGTCTTTCTCCTGGGATGACATACCACTTTTTTTTTTTCTTTTAATATTTTTGGCTGCATTGGGTCTTAGTTGCCGCGTGCAGCCTTTCTCTAGTTGTGCCGAGTGGGGGCTACTCTTCATTGCAGTGCGCGGGCATCTCATTGCAAAGACTTATGTTGCTGCAGAGCCTGGGCTCTAGGCACGCAGGCTTCAGTAGTTGTGGCACGTGGGCTCAGTAGTTGTGGCTCACGGGCTCTAGAGCACAGGCTCAGTAGTTGTGGCGCACGGGCTTAGTTGCTCCGCGGCTTGTGGGATCTTTCTGGACCAGGGCTCGAACCCGTGACCCCTGCATTGGCAGGCAGATTCTTAACCACTGTGCCACCAGGGAAGCCCGACATGCCACTTCTTTTTTTTTTTTTTTTTTTTGCCACTTCTTAATTTAAAGTCTCCTTCCCTTAGTATCTTTATTCTACCTTGTACTGATTTACATCCTTCAATTCCTTGCCTCCTAGTAAGCCTCATTGACTGTTTCATTTCTTCTTGCCCACCTTCTCTTTCCCCAAATTAGAAGACCAGAACAGTGAACCAATTGAATTTGACTAAAACCTGCCAAGATTGAACTGCTAAACAGCTTAGATCCTTGCTAAGGAGTAAAGTTAATTCTGTCTTCCCAAATTCCAAATTAAGCCAGTTCTTTTTTTTTTCCCTCACAGCTTTATCTTGGAAAGTTTTAAACCTGCAGAAAAGTTGTAAGCCCAGTACACATCCATTTATCTTTCACCTTAGACTCATTGATAACTTTTGGCCACAATTGTCTAATCTCTCTTCCCTCCTTGTGTGTATTATGTATATGTGTGTCTCGACATACACATATGTGCATCCATAGGCACTTTTTCTCGTGAACTGTTTGAAAACAAGTTGTGAATATCTTGACACTTTGCCCGTTACTTCAAGGGCATCTCCTGAGAATAAGACCATTCTTCTACATAATGATAATATCATTATTACACATAAGGAAACTATAATTCCATATTATCTAATATCCAGTTCATTTTCAGATTTCCTCTTTGTGGCTTTTTGGTTTTTATTTTTGATCCAGGGTCCAGTCAAGGTTCTCATTTGGTTATGTCTTTAAAAAAATCTGTTTAAAATTCCCCTCCCATCCCTGTCTTTTTGTTTTCAGGTTTTTTGATTACTGACTTATTGAAAGTGTGGACAGCCTTCTAGCTGTCCCACATTCTGGAGTTTTGTGACTGTTCCCTTTCAATGGCACTTGACTTGTTCCTCCATCTCCTGTATTTCCTGCAAGTGGGAAGTTAAGTCTGGGGCCCAATTCGATTCAGGTAAAACATCTTGGGCATGAACATTTCGTGGGTGAAGCTGTGTACTTCATAATACATTGCTTCAGGAGGTACACAGTGTCAGAATGTCCATCACTAGTAATGCTAAGTTTGATCATTTGAGGTGGTGACAACCAGATTTCCCTTTGTAAAAGTACATTATTCTCTTATATGTGGTACATTATGTAAGTGTTCTGTTCCCCACAGTGTTTCTCCCAGTTGTTTTGGCATCCATTGCTGACTCCTCCTGACTGAGCTGTTACTTTGGGAGCTGCATAAAGCCAGTTCTAAACTAACACTGAAGGACATGAGTATTGATGTGAGTTCTAAAGAGGAGTAAAAAAATTTTCTTTGGGCTTTTAGAATCATTGGCGGGAAGGCAGCAAAATGAGGCCATCAAATTCTGTCAAACTCTAGGTATTCACACATATGTTGCTGTCTGGCAGTTTACGTGAGGTCAGGGAGAAGGCAGGCTGGATGAAGCTAAAAATAAGTCATGGTTTGTTCACAAAGCAGAAATTATTTTGACTATTTGAACATGATCTATAATTCTATTCTTATTTCCTTTTTTTCTTTCACTCGATTTCCACTGTCCTCTCTAGAAAAGGGATCCCTCCTTTTTAATTGTCTTCCTCCACTTGCCCTACATGCCCAGTGGGTAAAACAGTGTCCCCGAGACCCAGGTCTGATTGTGCTGGTTCCCAGTAGGGAAAATAATAGAACTCTTCCAGTCCGTGGGGAAGTTCCTGAACTAAGGCAGCCAGACAGTCATGACAGTTGAGTCTGACAATGAAACACAAGGGGGGAAATGCACTTTGATAAGTCTTCTGTGGGGGAAGAAAGGCCTGTGTCTCAAGTTGCTGTGTGGCGTTGGAGAAATCAGTTCACCTGTCTACACGAGGGTGTTCCTGGGCTCCCACCCAGAGAATCCCTGAGAGTGTGTGGGGCGCACACATTCAGAACAAAAATCAGAGTAGGGTTTCAATCACAGTTGTCCTCTCACAGGATTTATTGTAGATGAGCCTCCCCAATCTCTGGTTCTTCCTTCACCTCTTTTATCTTTAAAGAGCTAAGTGGACATCATGATTTCTCCTCTACTTGATAAGAATCAGATTGTCGTCTGAAGTGAAGATACTGAAGGGTTTATGCCTGTCCTCTGAGTTTGTAGCCACCCAGAAATTCATCCCTCCCAGGTAGCCAGGCGGTGAGGATTGCTGTTAGATGGAGAAGGCTAGGCTATGGCTACTTATGCTGTTCTTAACAAAGGCCAGATAGATCCCAAAGGAAAGCATGCTCCAATCAGTGACTGCTAGTATCTTGTCCTGTTTTAAGAATGTTGAAATCCTTCAGAACTCCTCTTCATAGAATTCAGATAAAAGGTGAAAAGTTCACACCACTTCCTTTCTTTCGAACTGCAGCTTCTTGAGAATTGAACAAACGTCTAAGTAACTGCTGTCTGCTCTTCATACGCGCGCACGCACACACACACGTACGCTTTGGGATCACCCTTTCCCTCCTTGCTGATAAGAAGAGTTAGGGTGTTCCTCATTTTTTCCCCATAGTGACCCCTCCAAATGGGTTTCTCCTGACCCTTCTCTCCAGCTGCCCATGGATGTGGTCTGCATCCTGGGGAGTCAGACACACAGCAAGAAAAGGTTTCACCTGAGCTACACACTTAAATATGGAGACAGTATTAAATACAGAGTTAATATTAAATATGGAGTTAGTATTAAATATGGAGTTAGTATTAAATATGGAGTTAGTATTAAATATGGAGTTAGTATTAAGGTCCTGGCTGAGAAGTTTTTCATGTGCATACAAATATCACTTTTTTTTCTCTTTAGGTAAGCCTTCTTGGTAAGGCAAATGTGCTGTTACTCCTTTTTTCTTCCTTCTTTTTAATCTCACTTCTTTAGTTTCTTCTCCCTGTTATGATTGAAATGAGCTATTGCTTGGGTTTGAAAGAAGTGTTTAAAGCCCCAGGTTTAATTTTCCCAGCTGGGATGGATGGGGTCTCCTTGGGCTTTCCAAGGAGGGCTTCTAACTCTTGTACAGTCATATTGAGGATTTCGGTTTGACCACAGCTTCCCTCCAAAACCCACATGTCCCTGAGTTAAGCAGTTAAGCGGCGCAGGACCGCAAGCAGCTCAGAAGACTGCCTGCACTGTTTAATCCCAGCACACATACTGAAATGGAAAAGTAATCCCTGTGAAGCTGTGAGGAGGAACTTCCCCTACTTACTGCAAATCTGGTATTGGGGAATATTTAGAAATTCTGCATCCCTGTTTTACTTTGCTCCCCTCCAGGTTATCATTCCCCCCGCCTCCCCCACCCCCAACAAAAGTGCTGCATCACAGCTAGGAGACGGGACAGGACAGGGCCTGCTCCCTCAGTGTCTAACCGTCTGCCCTGCCTCAGCCTCCTGGGTGGCCCTTTCCCTGCCTACTTCTCCTGAAGTGAAGATCAGTGGCTGAAAAAAGCATATTGTTAGAAAAACGTGTAATAAGATCTCATTTTATTAAAAATACATATGCACACATAGGTGCACAGGGAGAGATCAGGAAGGATGTGCAGAATGGTGATTTCTGAGTGGTGGCATGCATCGTTTTTATTTTTCAGTTTTTGCTAATCTGCATTTTTAAATTTTCCTTTAACTTCCTCCTGTCTATGTACAGCTTCTGTTATAATGAGAGTTATTTTAAAGAGGGAAGGCAAGAAGATTAGTGCTAATAATGGCTCAAAGCCCAGTGACATGAGAAAGTGACTGGTAACTTGTTTGCTGAGCCTGCCAGTTGCTGAGTTTTTGCCACTTGTGAAATCTCATTGGCTGTCTCTCTTCTTCCTTCTGTAGTCCTTCTTGGGTATTTTGCGGTCACTCAGCCTCAAGCTAATGGAGGATGGGTGGAGAGTAGCCTTGTCTGGTTTCCCAGGTTTCTCTCTACTGCATTGCCCCAAAGATAGTAAAGTAAGTGAAGTAGCCCCCCTAGATTCCCAGCCAGGACCCTCTGGTCAGCGGCTGGTCTCTCCTTGTAAGCTGCTAAGCCTCCACCCCACAGTCTATCTCTGGCCAAGTTGAGAAGGGCAGCCACAGATGCCTCACTTCCTGTGTCGTCTGCTGCCTTCCTCCTTTCCCTGACCCCTCCTAAGAGCTGTCGCCCTCCTCCTTCGGGTTCCCGCAGTGGGGGTTTGCTGGTGTGGTCAGGCCTGAGCTGATTTCCAGCCAGGAATATGAGGGAACAGCAGAGACCAAATGGTGGTCCTTCTGAAGAGTCAGTGGCTGGAGGAATCCCCCGGAGGTTGAGCTGGCAGCCTGGCCCTTGGGGCTCGTATCGGCCTGCCCCACTTCAGCTTGGTCAGCAGCTTCTTGTCCTGCTCCTCCTGTGTCTGCAGTGCCTATCACAGGGCTGGTTTGTGGTGGGCACCCAGAACCTGCTACTGAAGGAATCAGTCAGTCTACTGTGGTGTGCCAGGCCCCTCGTCAGCTGTTTGTGTGTTTCTGCCCTATTCACTGTCCCCCAAGGTGCAGCAGACACTTGACTGCTGGTCCACTCCACTCAGAGCCTGCTCTCCCCAAAGCCATACAAATGTAGCAGTTGGGAGACAGGGCCAAGTGGCTCCGGAAGATAGCACCTAAGGCTTCTTATCTCTGGTGTGTGCTGTTTTGTTTTGTGTTTTCCATTTGCCGTTGCCCAAGAACCAAAGCATCCTCCACTGCTCAGCTGTATGGTGAAATGGCCTGGCCCTGTGCCAGGGAGCTTCGCCAGGTGGTTGGGCTGTGGAGGCTGCTGCATGCGATGGGCCGATAATACCCCACAGTGCTGTAAACAGGACACCCCACCCTCCCGCAGCCACCCAGCCAGGGCCCCGCAACTTGCTGCTTTGTCTTGGCCTGTCATGATAGGAGCGTCTCTTCTCAGACAGGGCAGCCAATTGTCCTGTTTCCCAAATCTGAGAGGGGTACTTTCCAGAAATGAAACCAGTTCATCTTCCGACCACAAGCAACCGTTGTGACTTCTCAACACTTCTCCTTTAACCATAATCACACAATTGCAGGGCAGAACCCCATCCCCAGATCTTTCCGGTGGGTGCACCCATGAGGGAGGGATAAGCCCAGGAGCCCCTATTTCAACTGCACTCACTTGTGAGATTTCTTAGAGGATGTTCCCGACTGAGGGAGGTCTCGGTGCTGACAGCGCTGCTGATGCCCACGCCTCCCAGCGGCTCTCTTTCGCCTGCATCATTCACTCTGGGTGCTCTCCTGGCTGGGTTAGACCAACACTAGGAAAGGAAAGGGCTCTGACTGAAGCTGTGGGCCTTCCCAGGGGACAGTGGTGGCTGGAACTCACCCTGCATGTCTCCTCTTCCTTCCCCACCCACACCTTCAGTCCTAAAAGATTGTGGTGTGGGGAGGGGCTGACTGATTGGTAATTGGTAATTGGTTTGACATGATCTATCTAATGAAGACTTTAAAGCCTTTTTGCATCTCATCTTTCGTTGTTTACAGCGTCCCTGAGAGGTAACTGAGGCTGGGACTGTGCTCCTGCCTGCCCGATGGGAGAGCAGGCCTGGTGAGGGGGGAGGGCATGAGGTGTGGGCTGCAGTCACGCCACAGTGAGGGCAGAGCTGCAGTCAGAACCAGATCCCTCACACCTGAGCCCCTCCCAGATATTCGGGGGCCACACTGCTCCAGCCTGTGGCCCCTTCGAGAATGGCACAGAACATGTCAATGTCTGGCTTTGGCTTCAGTTTGTGTTGCGTTTGGAGGGAACCTTGGTTTCGCCCTTAATCAGTTCTGGTGCCCAAATTAGCAGGTCATCACCAAACCATTTGGGGTGGGGTTTTTTTAATAAGTGGTAGATTAGTTTTCCTGTCAAAATCTCATCTTTTTATTTTTTTTTATTTTTATTTTTTTTGCGTTACGCGGGCCTCTCACTGTTGTGGCCTCTCCCGTTGTGGAGCACAGGCTCCGGATGCGCAGGCTCAGCGGCCATGGCTCATGGGCCCAGCCGCTCCGCAGCACGTGGGATCTTCCCGGACCAGGGCACGAACCTGTGTCCCCTGCATCAGCAGGCGGACTCTCAACCACTGCGCCACCAGGGAAGCCCAAAATCTCATCTTTTTGAAGTGCCCCCTCCCTTAGTTTCTGGACGTGAAGGAAACATGCACTTTCATCACCTCAAAGGGTCTAAGAACGTGGGGGTTTGGGAGGGGAGCTGGGGCTTTGCTGAGCGCTTTGAGACAGAAGGGAATTCCGTCACCTTGCGGCTGGTCAGGAGCTGGGCTGGCACCCTGTGCTAGGATGTAGTCACTGTAGAAATAAGTCTGAGGCCCAGTGGTCTCATTTAAGGAAAAGAAACTGAGGCGAGTCCTCCAGTTTGTCTTAGATGCAGCAACATCCTTGCAGGCCTAGCAGAGAGGAGGGGGCTGGGTCAGAGGCAGCTGGTTCTCTGTTGGGGTACTTGGTTTCTCCCCATTCGCCCTTCCTTCCCCTTTTTCTTTTTTTTGTATTCGTGTTTTTGTTTTGTTTTGTTTTTGTATACGGAGGAGCAAGTCAGAACCGACAAAGCGCTCAGAGTCTTTATGAATAACTTAGGTCAGATTTGGATGTAGAGTTGATCAAAATGGGTGGTTGGATTCTTATAGCAAATTCCAGGATCCTGGGTCCTCCCCAACCCCGGGGGTGCTGGGGAGTAAAATGTCATCTCTGATTACTGCCCTTGAAATTGGACTCCTCCTGTAACTTGCGAATGAGGTGGGCTGTGAAGGGTATCGATGGGAAGATGTAAAATGGGCATATGGTTTACTAGAATCCTTCCCACTAGGCTTCAAAGGCTTCTCCAAAACACCAACCACCCAACACCCCAAACAAAAAATTGCTATGTGGTCTCCTTCCTCACTCCCTTCCCTGAAGGAGCTGCCAGGCGTTTCTTCCTTCAGGTATGTGGGCAGGTGTCCTGCACCCTTGGAGGTGTTCCTGATGCAAAAGGGCCAAGAGCCCTGTGGACTGATGGAGGAAGAAGGAGGCTTGGATTTGGATGTAGGACTGCCTCCTGACTTTCTGGGCGACCAAGTCCAATCTGAGACTGGACTTCTCTGTGCCTTGGTCTCCTTATCAGTCTTTCTGGAGCCCCTTTAGGAGAACAAAAGACTGTACACACACAAGTACTTTGTGAGGAGGGGGCAAAACTTGAAAGTATTATACAAACTTGAAAGTATTATACATACTTAGGGTGCAAGGCACACAAACTTAGAAGAGCATACGTAGGGCCTCAGGATGGAAACATTTCTAAAGGAGGTTTTTGCAGCAATTTCTGCTGAGGGGCTGAGAGAGGTGGCCCCAAGAAATCTTTCTCCCCAGTGCTTTTTTCTCAGCCCTGGAGTCCCAGCCCTCTTTCTTCCAACAGCAGTGAAGGAGCTGTTAGAATCATGGTGTTCTGGCCTCTCTGCCAGTCTCTGGCTCATCTGCTTCCCACCTGCCTCATTGCTTCTCTGTCATGTAATCTTGTAAACTTGCCTTCAAGGGCCCCTGCCTCAACAGTGGGCTCTTAGAGACAGTTTGGGAGAACCACAGGACAGCATTTTGGTGTCTGGCCAGGCTGCCGGCATGGGTCAGGATCTCCCAGAAGTATCCAGATTGCCACCTTTTGATCTTAAGCCCACGACAGAAAAACGAGTGGTTGAAATGCCGGTGTAGGGGATGCAGTTGGGGCTTGAACCCAGTGTGCCTGTCACTAACTTTCTGGATGACAGGTGCAGGGAGGGGAGGAAAGAGGTTGGGCCTCCCTGAGCCTCAGAGAGAGGAAAGGGGGCAAGCAGCTCAGGGGGATTTACTCACAGGGAGCAGGGTGAGCATGGATGTGCAAGGCACACAAACTTAGAAACCAGGTGTAATTAGAGCAGGCTCTCCCTGATAGTAACAGGTTTTTGATTTTATGAGAATACTTAGGCATCTGCCAATCTCCAACCCTATGCTCTAGATGCTGTGTGGGGTTCAAAGATAAATTAGACAGGCCTTGGCCACAGGCTGTTTATTAGCTGGGATTTACAAATACTTGTAATCCAATAGAGACTGGGAAGTACTAGAAGAGTACAAAGTACTGGGGAAAATCAGAAAATCCTGAGACATTCCTTCCAGGGGACTCAGGAAGCTCCGTGGAGGTGGAGATGTTTAGGCTGGCCCTGATGGATGGATCACATTTCAGCCCTGAGCACATGTGCAAAACCTCAGAGGAGGGCAGGCCCAAGACATGGGTGGGAAATGGTGCATAGTGTAGTTTGTCCAGGACATAGAGATCTTGAAGAGGAGTGACGTGTAAAGGAAAGGTAAGTGGGACCAGAACACAAGGCCTATGAGTACTGTCTTTGAAAGAAAGCCTTTGAAGAGTTTAAAGAGTGTTAAGGTCATTTAAAAGGGTGTGTTGTAGGTCAGTATATATTGATTTGGAAAGGTGTTTATGATATAAGGTAAAAACTCATTGCAAAATAATATGTACAGTATAATCCCATTTTTCATTTTAAAGCATACACACACACGCACACGCATACATGCACGTACATAGAAGGCAAGGCCCCCGAGGATATATATCTCATAGTATTATCCGTGATTATCTCTGGGTGTTGAGATTTGCAGTTTTTTCTGTTTGTTTGCATATTTCTTGAATTTTCCACAATTCACAGTACTTTTTTTTTGGCCACAACACATGGCTTGCAGGATCTTAGTTCCCTGACCAGGGATCAAAACTGGGCCCGCAATAGTGAAAGTGAGGAGTCCTAACCACTGGACTGCCAGGGAATTCCCCACACTATTTTTTTTTTTTTTGCGCGGTACACGGGCATCTCACTGTTGTGGCCTCTCCCGTTGCGGAGCACAGGCTCCGGACGCGCAGGCTCAGCGGCCATGTCTCACGGACCCAGCCGCTCCGTGGCATGTGGGATCCTCCTGGACTGGGGCATGAACCTGCATACCCTGCATCGGCAGGCGGACTCTCAACCACTGCGCCACCAGGGAAGCCCCCCCCACTAGTTTTATAAGTCATTTTTAATTTGTTTTTTTTTAATTTATTTATTTTTAAAAATTTATTTTTTTAAATAAATTTATTTTTATTTATTTATTGACTGTGTTGGGTCTTCATTGTGCATGGGCTTTGTTGTGGCGAGCAGGGGCCACTCTTCATTGCAGTGCACAGGCTTCTCATTGCCGTGGCTTCTCGTTGCAGAGCACAGGCTCTAGGCGCGTGGGCTTCAGTAGTTGTGGTGCACGGGCTTAGTTGCTCTGCGGCATGTGGGATCTTCCCGGACCAGGGATCGAACCCATGTCCCCTGCGTTGGCAGGAGGATTCTTAACCACTGCACCACCAGGGAAGTCCCTTTAGTTTGTTTTAAATGAGCACATACTATATGATGGCTGAGGAAAATGACCTAGAAATATGTAAGGAATTAGATAAAACCTGAGACTAAAAGTTATCCGTGCAATAACATTTATGATATTCAAATTGGGGTGGGGGAAACCTCTCAAACCTCCAATAATATGGGAGGGGCTAAGCAAACTACTGTGTATCAACTTGGTGGAATATTATGTAGTCTTTAAAAATGACAGATATGTAGATTGTTGATACTTGGAAATGGGTAGAACAAAGCAGAATATCATGTAATACATTTCGTATTGATTATACTATGTCAAAATGTGTGTAAATATTTAAATGGATTTGGAGAAGATAGTATTATTAGTGTTTCTCTCCTTTTTTTTTATTGTGGTAAAACACACATAACATAAAATTTACCATTTAACCATTATAAGTTTATGATTCTGTGACATTAAGTACACTTACAATGTTGTGTAACCATCACCACTGTCCATTTCCAGAATATTTTCATCACCCCAAGCAGAAACTCTGTGCCCATTAAATAATAATGCCCCATTCCCTTCTCCCCCTAAGCCCCTGGTAACCTCTGTTCTACTTTCTGTCCCTATGAATTTGCCTATTCTAGGTACCTCATATAAGTGGAATCATACAATATTTGTCCTTTTGTGTTGGTTTTATTTCATGTAGCATAATGTTTTGAAGTTTCATCCATGGTATAACATGTTTCAGAACTTCATCCCTTTTTGAGACTCCATTGTATGTATAGAACACATTTTGTTGATCCATTCATCTGTCAGTGAACACTTGGGTTGTTTCTACCTCTTGGCTATTGTGAATAGTGCTGCTATGAACATGGGTATACAGATATCTCTTTGAGACCCTCTTTTCAATTCTTTTGTATATATACCTAGAAGCGGAATTGCTGGATGGTATGGTAATTCTATATTTAACTTTTTGAGGAACCTGCCAACCTGTTAGTGTCTTTTTAATATAAAGCTCTTCAAGTTTATTTATATCTACAGTCCCCAGTTCTTTTGCTGTGCTTAATGCACACATGAATTATCAAGAGATTAGTACAGATGTGAAAGCATTTTGCTCTGCTTAAAGGAAAGAGCCTTACAGACCTTAAGATAGTAGTGTGTTTTGAATGTGGCTGCGGAAAACACGGTCAACCCAGATGACTGAAACTTACAGATGATTCCAGAATGCTTAGACTTTAGCAACAGTTTCAACTTTTACCTTCCCCCAGAAAGCTTTAATCAAGGTAAAAAGAAAAATAAGTGGATTTGTAACTGGTTTATTTTTGTTCTATTTAGCCAGAAGTCAGAGACAGAGAAGAGAACCAAAAGACTTGGATATTCTCCTGGATCCTGGATAGTTGAAAGTAGTTATGTCGTTCTCTTTGTCTCAGTCACCTAGGTTCCCTGGAGCTAATGGTCTTGAAGGAAATAGGAAGAGTCCTTCAGTTAACTGGGTTGAATTTGTACATAGGAGCCTTGCAATCAGTGCTGGAAGAAGGCAGGAGATAAAAGGAAATAAAAGGCAGGATAAAAGATGGAGGAAAACTTGGTTTTTGTCCACTTCCAGTTACTTCTTTAATGATGGGAAACAGTCCTGCTCTCAGGAAACTCAGTGCGGAGACCTGGGAGTTCACAGTCTGTAGTCCATTAGGAACAGGAGAAAGAAGACATGTGTAAAGTAACCCCTCGTCCAGTGTGAAATGGTGTAAATTGTTTCCAGTGACAAAGACCAGCTGGATAAGTCAGGAGAGCTTTCATCACGCTGTATGTGCTTTTATGGGCTGCTTCAAATTCTGTAGGAGGGAGGTAAATATAAGTGAAGATGCAGCAGTCTGGTGAGGCTTCCTAAAAGAGGGAAGGTTGGTTACTGTGTCTGCTGCCTCCATGCTGACGTCCAGGTGTGCGGGCTGTGCTCTCTTCCAGCCAGCGTCCCGTGTTCCGTGGCCCCAGAAAAGCCAGTGTGTAGGCCTCAGCCACCCCAGGTCCGGCGTACGTTCTCCCTGGACACCATCCTCAGCTCCTACCTTCTGGGCCAGTGGCCACGAGATGCTGATGGGGCCTTCACCTGCTGTACCAATGACAAGGCCACCCAGGTAATGAAGCTCTCTGCTAATGGGATAAGGGATAAAGGTGGGGTGGTGGGCTGGCCGAGGAGGCCTTGGGTCGACTTACCAATACTCAGTCATTGATGTGACTTGTCCTGGGTTTTGGCTGTACATACGCACCATGTAGCTTTTCATCATCTCATGTTAACCAACTTGGTTCTCTTCGTAAATTTACCTGAAAATGAGTTTGCATTCCACCTGACTGGTGGGAGAGAGAAGGCAATCTGGGTTTATCAGTTTGGCTTTGAGTATTCATGTGTGGGTATACAAGAGTTGATTTTGGAATTTATCCTAGGTTTTAATAAATGAGATTTACGTTGCTAAAACAGACCAACATTCAACTGAGTATGCATTCCCCAGACAACTGGAAGAGGTGGCCCGAAAGTGTGTTGAGCCAGGATAGATCCCACTAGAGTAACAGGAGTGGAAAGTTCTCAGATAATGGAGAGTTGATCCCTAATCAGCAGCCCTCCTGGGATTTCGGTAGACCCATTTGAGTCTGATGGAGCCCAGGTCCCCTCTTCAGGGTTTTTCTCTTCATTAAGAATCCTAAACTTAGAAGGGATCTCTGTAATCATCCAGTCCATTGGTCAGCTTTTGAGTAAGGTAGTGTTAGCCTGAGCAAGAAGTCATCTCATGTGTGAAATTTTACAAAGATATCTCTTCATCTGACTTAGGACTTCAACATTTTCAGCAGTTAAGTTTTTAAGAGTCAGATCTTCTCCCTTTTGATGCAGTTTAAGCCCATTCCTGTTCAACTTCAGAACAAATGAGTTGTTCTCAGGGAAGAGGAAACAGGGTGGGGAGAACACAGGCTCAGAGGAGAGGCAGCCCATGTCCTGGGGGATGCTGGGCCAGTCACTCTTCCTTTGCATGTCGCTGGAGTGTGCCCGCCCCGCCTGATTGGAGGTGGGGTGCCGGCCAAATGGGAAAGGGTTTTGTGCGCTCGCTTCCCTTGTCCTCCTCTGCCGAGCACATCTCCCAGTCCCTTTTATTTATTTTTTAAATGAGATCCATTTTCAAATGTTATTAGTGAATGTTTGAATGCCCAGTACTGTTCTTGGCATGTCAGAGTGGAGAACAAGGAAATGAGAACAAGATTTGACCTTGGTGTGTCTGGATGCCAGTTCCGTGAAGGCCAGTGAACAGGGAGCCAAAGGATGAGATGGGGCCAAATGTCTGGCACAGTTTACAGGAGGGGAATTCTCATAGGAATACGCCACCTTGGACCAACAAGAGTTGCTGCAGTTAAAATTAATGGCACTCTTTTTTTTAATTAATTAATTTACTTATTTATTTATTTATTTTTGGCTGCGTTGGGTCTTCTTTGCTCCGTGTGTGCTTTCTCTAGTTGCGGCGAGCGGGGGCTACTCTTCATTGCGGTGCGTGGGCTTCTCATTGCGGTGGCTTCTCTTGTTGTGGAGCACAGGCTGTAGGTGTGTGGGTTTCAGTAGTTGTGGCACGTGGGCTCAGTAGTTGTGGCTCACAGGCTCTAGAGCACAGGCTCAGTAGTTGTGGCTCACAGGTTTAGCTGCTCTGCGGCATGTGGGATCTTCCCTGACCAGGGCACAAACCCGTGTCCCCTGCATTGGCAGGTGGATTCTTAACCACTGCGCCACCAGGGAAGTCCAATGGCATTCTTTAGATCTAGGAACAGACTGTGAAGGGAGAGTACGCTCCGGGTAGCACACCGACTTCCCAGAAGCCCCAGACACTGTTGTTCCCTGTGTCCCCTGAAAAGGGCAAGTAGGATAGGTTATACTTCCCCTTCATGTGCCTGAAGCACCACCCCTTTCTCTTTTGAGAGCGTGTTTAGTCCAAATAATGCGTCTAGTCATGGAGGGCTTCCTGGAGGAGCAGGACTTGAGGTTGCTTTGGTTGTGTAAGTTCATGATTACATCCCCCTTCGTCAGATGGCAGGCTTCCATGCAGCCCACCTACCTATCCCCATATCCCCGTCACTGTCATTTCCTGCTACCAGCCTTCTAGGAAGCCTCCATCCCACTCCTCAGATGGCGTTCTCTTTGTCAACTCAAGGCAGGGTTGGCCTCAGATGTTCCCTGGCCGGATTTAGAGGCATGGGCTCTAGGCTGTGTGTTTTGCTCAGGCTCCAGCTGCAGGCCAGATCTTTTATATAACAAGTCCGGGCTTCTTGCCACAGCAAGACAGAGGCCAGCGATGCGCCTCCGCTGGTCTGGCAAGGCCGAGCTGTGCAGCTTTCCTCTTTCTCTGGGCTGGGCTCCAGCCCTCGAGGAACCCTTAGCAACCTGTCAATATTGTGGCTGCAGTCAGGAGGTGGGAGAATTCTGATCAACGTGGGCATCCAAACCCCAGTATGTGCTCTGCCCATCTTTCATTCCTGGCCTTCTGGGAATTTTCTGCTTCTAGGTTTTGGGCTCCATTCAAATTCTTGCTTGAGCACCCTGGTCTGGCACAAGCTGCCTTCTTCAACATCTCCCAAAGAAATTGGTGCTCCTTCCCTACTGAGCATGGCTACGTCACCCAGAAGGGACTGGAGATGAGGGAGAGGTTTTATGGGGGAGACACAAGGGGGTGCAGAGAAGAGTGGAGGGAAGGTAGGAGGCAGGATCTACCAAAGTCCTTGAAAGCTGTTAAGTCACTAAAAATAGATGATGCCAGCACATTTCCTTAATTCCTTTGAGCTCGAGGGGGGCTGTTCCCACCCCTACCCCCACCTTCTGCGCTTTCTCTTCTAGCCACACCAGTGAAGTATCTCCACTGCACCTGGCAGGCCCTCACTTCTGCTCTCTTATCTGTGCCCCCGACCCAGCCCCACACACACCCCAGCCAGCCGCCAGAGTGTGTGTTTGGAGACCTCATCAGCCTGGCACTCCCAGGGGCAGGACTTGCAGTAAGGACAGCAGCCATAGTCATGGTGTAGGCCGAGCAGCTCGGCTTCCCTCTCTGAACCCCCTAGAGCAGGCAAGAGCCCTGCACGTTTCATATCAGAACACCTGCCATTTAGATAGCCCAGCACACTGCGTCCTCAAGGCTTCTCCCAAGGCAGAAGATGGGTTAAAAGCTCTCGGTTCTCGAATTGCAGCAGGCTGCCAACAGTCCCAGTATTCCCTCCCTGGGCTTAGCTGTGTTTTAAGCCCTTAGGCAGGCGCAAAGGATAGCACGGGTGGTTCCCAAGCAACTTGCAGTCTGACATGGAGAGCGGGCTTACCCAAATATTTGGGGCAAGTGAGGAAGAGAGGTGGATGGATCTTATTTGGGAAATTGGTTCTCCTAAGGAGGTGTGAATGTGGTCATCGGGGAAGGAGGGCTTTGGAGCGGCTACATGTTCTGAGCCAGGATGGGTGATGGGAGCGGGAGGACCAGGTCTCCCAGAGGTCAGCTTGGTGGGTGTAAGGAACAGCTTGGGTACAGTGGGTGCTGGGTGCAGAGGGGCCAGTCAGCGAGGACTAGGAAGGCTCTTGTGTGGTGTCACCATCATCTGGAGGTTTCTTTGTGTCTCGGAGGACTTTGTCAGGATCGTCCAGGTAAATCTGAACCTGTTTTCCCCTCTCCTGACTGCCCTCCCCCAGGTCAGCTGGTCACTCAGAGCTGGCCATCAAGTGCTGTGGGCTGGCCACTCCTGGCACTGGGCCCGGAGCCGGGACGGGAGACGGCAGCACATGCTGGTGGTTGCAGTTACCCCCTCCCTTCTTGCTGGGAGTCTTCTCGCACTCTTCTGGAGGGAGGAAGTGGTCTCACCACAGCTGGAATGACTGTTGGAGCCAAGTTCCCCCGCTGGTGTTCTCATCCTGGAGACAGATGGGACCCTGGGTGCCTGCTCTGCCTGGCCCCCCGTTCTGCTCATCCCCAGCCCCATTTCCTCTGCAGGCTCCAGGTGAGGTAGGGATGCCCTTATGAGAGACCTTTTTGTTTTAGGCCTGAGTTACCCTTTGGGAAAAAAAATTAGCTTAAGTCCTTGACAAACTTCATGGAGTGTCCTGAGGGGCAGAGGCAGAGGTGGCATGCTTTGTTTGGGAAGACTTCCCTTTCTGTGACTTTCCCTACCTGTGTGCTGTCCTCCTCTTTTTCCCAATCCAGTGCCTCAGCATTTGGTGGTGACACACGATTCAGTCTGCTTATGATGGGCCTTTCTTTGAGGGTGTGAGGGCCTGGGCACAGTGCCTATTTCCCAAACCGGTGAGCAGGACCAGTTGTTCAGTATATGGTTTGACATCAGCATAGAATATTTGAAAATGGGTCCATGATGGAAAGTCTGAGGGTTGCACAGTCACCGTAGGGCCACAGATGGTGGCCTTGGCCACCTGCTGCTAGAGTTCTCAGCGCTGGCTGGCAGACCACCCTCAGAGCCTTTCCTGCCTCTTTTTCTGGCCAGAGTCCCAAGAGGCTGATTCCCTGCTGAATTTCAGTTCAGCAAGTAGTTACTGAGCATATATGTTAGGCCAGGCACCACGCTGCTCTACACATCCGCATAGGTACACTGGGTTATGTTCCCAGGGCCCAGCCAAGGTCACTGGAGACAGCAAGGACCAGGACTCTCCTGTCTCAGAATCTGGGTAGAGGCTTAGTTGAGTGGGGGGCAGAGAAAGGGGTTCCACTTTGGAGGGTTTGGGCTCCATCTCACCCCTGCCTTCTTGTTATAAAGCTGTCCTCGCCCTCACGCAGTTATCCCACATGTTGCTCTGGGACTTCAGAATCCCAGGCAAAGCTTCCATGGTCTAACCCACATCCAGTTTTGCATAATCCGAGCATCATCTGCATAGTTGGCTGACGCCACTATGGCCATTAAGTAGCCCTGCTTCTCCCTTAGCTGCTCCCCCTGGGCCAGGGTGTTAAAATAAATCTGTTCCAGTGTGTGAGTCCCTTTGACAAACATGACGGGCCTGCTGAGCTCAAGCTTTATCCTGCTTCCAGAGGACTGTCTGGAACAACTACATACGGTGCTGTCGCAGCCTGGCTTGACCCCCATTGTGCCATGAAGGGTCACTCTTTGAAGGGTAACCTTCCTTAGCTGTGACTCTTCTGTGCTCCAAGGAGACCTTGGCCCAGATGTCTGTGGTGAGACCCAGGAGGGAAGGGCCTGTCCACCCAGGGGCACTGGAAATAAGGGGTGGGCATGGTCCCTTTCTTGATGCTCCTAGGTCACCTTGGAGGGGCCAAAGCCCATACCTGTGCATGTGCCTGCCTGAAGAATACTCAAGGCCAGCATGTAAACAGCTTCAAACACAGGATAACCTACTGTATTAGGTTCCTGAGGCTGATGTAACAAATTACCTCAAACTTAGTGGCTTAAAACAATGGAAAGTTATTCTCTCATAATTCTGGAGGCCAGAAGTCTGAATTCATTCCGCTCGCTAGGCCAAGATCAAGGTGTTGGCAGGGCTATACTCTCTCTGGAGGCTCTCTGAGAGACCCATTCCTTGCATCTTCCAGCTTCTGGTGGTTGCCAGCATTCCTTGGCTTGTGGCCACGTCACTCCAGTCTCTGCCTCCATGGTCACATTGCCTTACCTTCTTCTGTGAGTGTCTAATCTCCCTCTGTCTCTCTCTCATAAGGACACTTTTAATGGCATTAGGGCCCACCAGGATAATCTTTGCATCTCAAGATCCTTCACTTAATCACATCTGCAAAAACTTTACCATGTAAGGTAACATTTACAGGTTCCAGAGACTAGGACCTGATTTCTTTGGGGGCCCATTTTCAACCTGTCACACCTACAGACCTCGTCTCCTCATCTCCTCACCCACTCTGCCCCAGCCACGCTGGCCTCCTTATCATTCCCAAAGCCACCAGACTGGCTCCTGCTTGGGGGCCTTGGCACTTCCTATGTCCTCCATCTGGGTCACTCTCACCTCTGATATCTGCATGTCTCACTCCTCATCTCCTTTATGTTTTCAGCAGATGTTCCCTTTTCACTGAGGACTTCCCTGACATTTAAAATCATGTTCCCCAGCCCAGCATTCCTATTCCCTTTCTTTGCTGTATTTCTCTCTTAGTACTTATCACTGTTTAAACTGTGCCTCCAGCTAGAACGTAAACTCAAAGCGGACAAGGATTTTTGTCATTTTGTGCCTTGTTATGTCCCCGGCAGCTGAAACAGCGCCTGACACACAGTTTGCATTCAGTAACTCTTTGTTGAGTACATGAGTGATGTGTACCCTGAACCCATCTGATCAGAGAAGCTGCAGAGTGAGGCAGCAGGCCTCATGAGGTGGACGGCTAGGAAGGGCTCAGGGAACGCTGGGAAGAGCTGGTACGGCGGGCCATCTTAGGTGGTTAGACCAGGCTTAGAGGTCAAGGGATAAGGAAAAAAAAGGAGGTGGAGCTACATTTGCCTGTGGGACAGAGAGCCCACGGATGGAGGGCAAGATGGTGATGTCTATGGCCAGGGGTGGGTGTTGAGGCAAAGCGATGGCCTTAGTAGCACAGTTTACAGAGTAGGCAATAGTTGCTGGGAGATGCTGCCGAGCAGATTGAGGTGAGATGGACTGAGAGAGGAGACGATCCCAGCTGCCATGAGTTTTCACATGCATTCCAGCCTCCAGCGATAGCCTACACTTCTCCTTCCACCCCCTCACGTATCTCAGAAGAAAGAGGCAGTTGAAGAGTTTGCAAGAGATATTAGTAGAACCGGTGGCGACCTGAATGTGGCTGCTTTTACCTCCTTCTCACCACCCACCTGTGAGTTCAGTATCTTCCCGGAGGAAGAGAAACAGGCATCAACACCTTAGCCTTTGTCACCCTTCCTCTGTAGTCTCTGCCACCTTTGCAGGGACAACAAGCTTGTGTGGAACTCAGCTTTGATGAGCAGACCTAGTTATCTATAGGTTTGGCTTGGAGCCCTGGGAGGGGAGGAGTGTTCGTGCATCTGCTCCGTTCAGGGGGCTGTGGGCTTCTCCTCTCTTTTCAGTATCTGCAGCAGCCTTTTCTGAGGCTCTGTCTGCCAACACCCTGATAGGCATTTGGAAGTAGACCAGCTGCTTGGTTTCTACTGTCAGAGCCAGCTCCACCTTGAGGCTTTGGGGTATAGGCCTGAGGATATGCTCTCTGCCCTTTTTCTAAAGAAGAAATAGTGGGGCCGCATCTCTGGAGGGTCTCCCTTGCGGTGCTGGCCTCAGGGAAGGGAGTCCAGCAGTTGTCTCACCCTGACTGTGTCGCACGGCTGGGTAAAGGCCCTGATTGGTGGGCAGCTGGGAGAAGGAAGAGGCAGGAAGCCTCGGCACCCCCGTGGACCCTCTCCTCTGCAGCTGTTGTGCAGGGCAGCCTACTCCCACAGCCCCGCTCAGACTGCCATCACCGAGCTCTTCTTAACAGCTGTTGGGTGGTGAGTTGTTGGGCTTTTTCCCTCTTATCCTCCCCCTTTTCTGTTTGTAACAACCTCTCGGGGGAGGTCAGCGGATCTGTTGGAGGAGACAGTTCCCAGGCCCTCATGGTTTTGGCAGCTTGTGCAAAGAAGTTAGAGAGGAACTGGTTCCACCAGAGCCTTTCCCCTTGGGCCCCTCCCTTGGAATGGAAGTAGGGATGCTGGTGGCGGGGGGGGGGGGGACTGTGTCCTTCTCTGCCTCGTGCTTAGAGCCAACCACTTCCTCCCTCTGTTAGGGGCTCAGGAAGTGGGTCTACAACTCCCCCTGCCTCCATCATGGGTCCTCTGTCTTCTGTGCAGTGGGGGAGGGAGGATGGCGGACTGAGAGTCAAGTTCTCACAGGGGCAGAGCAGGGCCCAGGAGAAGGAGCTGTGATAAAGCCAAGAGGAGTCAGGAGTCAGGGCTGAGTTCAGAATTCTGGCTCCCTCCTTTGCGAAAATCTCCCCTCCCTATGTATTCAGGAGGACTTTGGGGACCCTAACCCTCTGTGGACCGGGAAAAATCACAGAACAAGCTTGAGGTACTGCACTGCACAGAAATCTTCTGCTTCGGTTCAGGATAGAACATGGGGCGTCTCTGCTGAGCTTTTTCCTGTCTTACCAATTAATGATTCCTTAATGGAGTCCCGTCTGGTAACTTGTCTTCATCAGGCTCCCAGGAACCTGGGCCCGTGCTGGGCACATAGATGGGGAGGGAATCGAGGATGCCAGTGTTGCCCTGAGCCTCCAAAATGTGCTCTTGGGAACTGGTTGGGAGAGGGAGGGGCCCCTCTGGCCCTCACTGCTGGCGAGAAGCGCTCGGAGTAGCTGGGGCTATAATCCATGTGTAAAAGTCAGGAGAGAGTAAAGAGCAGGTTGGCCTTATTGGCTCATCAGGGAAGGTTTCCTGGAGGATGTGGGCTGGGAAAGAGGCAGTGCAGGTGGAGAAGCCTGAAAGAATAAAAGGGGCTGGCAGGGTCCAGGAGGTTGATGAGCAGATGAGAGAAGACTTCAAAGAGCCAGCACCTCTGTCTGGGAAATGGTGTGTCTGTCTCCCCAGAGCCAGCCTGAGAAGCTGCTCTGTCTCGCTGGGTTTCTCTCCCTGCAGACCCCCCTGTCCTGGCAAGAGCTTGAAGGTGAGCGGGCCAGCTCGTGTACACACAAGCGCTCAGCGTCCTGGGGCAGCACAGACCACCGAAAAGAGGTAACTGCCCCCTTTGACTCCCTGGCCCGGGAAGCTGCCTCTCGTCTACCCCCCAGCACCATGGACACATCCGCTCCAAAGTGGACCCACATTTCCAGTCTCATCTGCCTCGACGTAGCCTTTTCCTAATGAGATGGCGCCTTCATAGCTGCCTCCCAGCCTCCTGGCGGCCTGGCTTCATGAGCCCAGACCCTCCTGCAGGCAGGGGCTTGGCCCTCCAGCAGCCTAGCTCAGGGTGGGGGTGGCCATTGTTCTCACTTCACTTTGAGGTTGGATCCAGATAAGCGTTTCAGAGACTGGAGAAAGAGAGCGAGTTTCTGGGAGTTGGAAGCCCCCAACCTCATTTACTACTTAACTACTCATCCAGCCTTATTTTTAAAAGAAGAGATAAATAATGATGTGTCCTCAAACACTTCTTCCTGGCCCCCCCTCCCTCTCATGAGGGCCACAGGGGTTGAGGGTGAGAAGAGAAAGCCATAGACTGGATTCCAGGGCTCCCAACCCAGTTCCGCCTGGCATGCTGTGGGGAGCCCCCAGGAGGGCCAACTCACCAGGGGCCACCCTTTACAGGGCAGTAGCTTCTGCCCTCTCGGTTGTAAGAACAGAGAGAGAATATGAAGTATTTAAGGCTAGTGGGAAATACAAAGTATTTACAATTTGTAATTATCAGAGTATTTACACTAAGGACCAGTAGGTCCAGAATTACAAATGCGACTGGGACAATATTTAAAATTGTTGATGATACTCCATAATTGTTACAGGATGTGAAGTTGGGACAGAGGCTGATATTCCTTCTGGAGAGGCTGCTCCTTGCTCGGTGCAGTCTACTTTAAAATGGGGGGAAATCCTTCCATCCTTCCTGGTCCCAGGGCCTTTGAGATAGCTGTGAATGTATTTTGAGGAGTGAATTCAAAAACATCATTTTCCATTTCTATTAATAGAGTAGTATTCCATGCCTTTGGAATCTGTGAAAGACAAAAATGGTTTCAGTGTTGTATATTTTTAATTTTTCGGAACGTGAGCCATTTGTGGAATACATGGTAATTCAAAAAATCCGATAATCTGGTTACTATGGTGTCCAGCTTGCCTGATGAGCCTATCATCACAGTTTTGAACACCACTGAGGTATTTTGAGATGGAATACGTAAAAGGAAGATTAACTTCCATCTTCCTTTTACGTATTTTCACGGGCTTCTGGCAAGAGCCACGCCTGGGAGGGAGGACCCACTGCACTTTTGCTTTGCTTCACCTGCCTGTCCTCTCCCCCTCTCCCTGCCGCCAGATTACCAAGTTGAAGCAACAGCTGCAGAGGACAAAACTTAGCCGCAGTGGGAAAGAGAAGGAGCGGGGCTCCCCCCTCCAAGGGGACCATGCTGTGCGGGGAGCACTGAGGGTACGTCTCTTCCCCAGCCTTCACCCCTCTGTCATCCTCTGTGGTGGGCCCCGTGGGGTGGGCGGGTCCTGTGAGCCCTCCTGCACTGCAGGGCCTGTGGCCACGTGGGTGCCGGGTGAAGTTTTGGTGCAACTTTGGAAAGGGTTTCTTTCTGTGCTGCATGTCTCTGTCCTCCATCCCCACCCCCCGCACAATTGAGGCCATGATGCAGACTCTAAAAGCACACTCTGGACCCCTCAAAGCTCTGCCTTCTGGAGAAAACCCCGCTGAATGGACCTATTGCAATTGGTAACTGTCCCTGAATTCTCCTCTACTCACTTGGTTCTGCTGTGTAGGCATGACTGTTACCCCCTGGTCAGAACTGATAACTGCACGGGGCTTGGTGGGGTTCAGTGATGGCTTCATTTACCTCCTCCTCAGGCGTCCCCTCCCAGCTTCCCCTCAGGGTCCGCTGTCCTGCGACTGAGCCCCTGCCTGCACCGGAGCCTGGAAGGGCTCAACCAAGAGCTGGAGGAGGTGTTTGTGAAAGAGCAGGGTGAGGAGGAGCTGCTGCGGGTGAGTGGGGGCCGCACCCGGATGCACACATAGGCAGCGTCTTGCTGAGTCTGGACACAGGGAGTTGGGACTCGTGCTGTCTGGGGGCTCACAGGCTGTGCACATGTCAACAGAGAAACATGCCCAAACCACCCCATGGGAGGAACACAAATTGAGTTTATTAGACTCAGATGGACTTGACCACAAGAACAGCAGAGCCGGGTGGGTGAAGTTGGGGAAGACATTGGGGCATTGAATGGAAAGAGAAGGGGCCAGGGGTCAGCAGGGTGGAAGGCACCTGGCTGGGAGGAAGGGACTAGGGATCACTCTTCAGCCAAAGCACCAGCTCAGTGTTCCTGGCATACTCATCACTGTCACTGTCAGTGTCACCCAGCTGTGCCTCAGTTCAAGTGGCCCCAGTACTAGAGTTATGCTTCCCTTCCCTCCATCTCTACCTGGTGACATGCGTTCATCCTTCATGCCCAGTTGCCTTTGTGCAGCCTTCTCCCCCGCTCCACTCCCAGGCAGAATTATTTGCTCCCTTTTCTGCAGTCTCAGGCACATTTTTATACTGACACAGGACAATTGCGGAATGCCAGTTGGGCAACATTAATATAATTCTAATGGGCACACTCCTTAGTTTATGATTTACTTGCTGGTTGATTTTTAATGTGCATATATGTAGGATTTTACACGTGCACACAGACTGGTGATCTGTGGACACAAGTACCATTGAATGTTAAAAAAAACGAGGGGGGTGTATTTAATACATGGAAGTAATCTGCACATTTGTCCTGCAACGGCCTATAGCTGTTACAGTGTCCTGGTGGTTTGCCCCCTCTTGTGCCCCCATGTGTTATTCACCTTTGTGTTCCCAGAGCCTGACACACAGGAGGCCCCTGCCCTCGTGAGGCTTACAGCCTTGTGGGGCAACACCTTGATGAAACCATAAAATAAATATGTAGTCATAAAGTTCTATCTATGAGGGGAAAGAATGAAGCACTCTGGGAGAAGCAGGAGGAGGTGTCTCTTAGATTGGGGGCTGTTGGGAAAGTCAGTGACATGAGGAAATGGTGTCCTGCTGTCACTGTGTGTTGTGAGTCGAGGACAAGGACAATGGCAAGGGGATGACCCTAAGGGTTACCGCAGCCCTGCCAGCCTGCAGAGACAGGCCTGACCCCCACTCTTCCTCGGCAGATCCTTGAAATCCCTGACGGGCACCGTGCCCCAGCTCCCCCCCAGAGTGGCAGCTGTGATCATCCCCTCCTCCTCCTGGAGCCTGGAAACCTTGCCAGCTCTCCCTCCATGCCCCTGGCATCCCCCCAGCCTTCTGGCCAGACTAGCCGTGAGGAACACCAGGGTGCAGCCGAGGAGCTGACGTCCATCCCCAGTGACAAAGGTGAGCTGGGGAGGCCCAGGCTGCGGGGCCCACATGGGGTATGGGGTCATCTCCATGCCCTTTTCCAACTCTCATCAATTTCTGGCCACGCATTTTTTACTTACTAACCAACTAGAATATCTTTGGGAGTCATCTATGTTCCATACGTTATAGTGGTCCTTGATATAGATTCTAATTTATAATTTATATGAAGGTTCTGCACTTCCAGTTTTGTTTAATCCTCACTGTAATCCAAAGAAGCAGTCCCTCCCACCCCCATGTTTGGCTGAGGTTCAGCATGCCGTTGTGGAGAGCCCATGAGCCCGTTCAGGTGTCCACTGGACCCGTCACCAGCAATACACCTCAAGGCGGGTGTGAACGCTGTAAATAAAAGAATGTGGTCTTTTGCCCAGGGTCACACAGTTTGACCCAAATCGAAACCCAAGCTTTCTGACTCCAAATCTCCACTTTCTATTCTGCCGTGGCTGCGTCACTGAGAGGACAAGATAAGAGTCCCTCCTCCCCGTCATAATGATCCTGACATTCTAAAGCACTGTTGCCTGCATCACCTAACTTGATCCTCACAGCAACCCCATGAGGTAGGCTGGTCAAAGGCATGATCTAACAATACCGAGGTAAACAGAGCATAGAAAATAAAGAATAAATGTGAGATAGATAAAGTCAATATTTGCAACCTCGGCAAAGTACATTTGCTGTGTGGAAAGTGAGAGGAATCTTATCCCACAAGTTGGGTTGAGTAAAGATTGCTTGTCTGAGTCAGTACAAGAGCTCTTCCTGGAAGAAGGGATAGATATTCAAGACATGGAAGGGAAGAAGCTGTGGTATGTTGGCAGGCAGGGCGGTGCAGTCTTGGAAGAAGGCAGAGATAGAGATGTTAGGATTCTTTGAAGTCTGAGACTTGGAGTTCCAGTCGCAGTCTACCTCCGGGGAATATGGAATTGGTATTAGACCCAACTTTTCCCTCAGTTCAACTGTGATTTTTTATCCTGTATAACAAGGTCTGTATTTTTTTCCCCCTTACAATTCTGGTTTTATTTTCTTTTTTTTTTTAATTTTATTTATCATCATTATTTTATTGGGCCTCTTTTTATGGTATTTAATTTTTTTTAATTGGAGTATAATTGCTTTACAATGTTGTGTTAGTTTCTGCTGTACAGCAAAGTGAATCAGCCACACATATACAAGGTTTGTATTCTTGTAAGGCTGCCTCAAAGATGTTTTAAGGTAGAGTGTAGACAAACAACCTGGATTAACATAACCACTGCCACCCACCGTACCATATCTCCCAGTCCTGCCCCTTTACACCAAGGTCTGAGTCCGGGAAAGCGGAGACCTTCCTTTAGCACCATGGGACTCAGCCTTACTCTGTTTGCAGCTTCCCCTCCAGGCCACCCAGCCTTCCTTGAAGAG
Organism: Pseudorca crassidens; assembly: GCF_039906515.1. Lineage (NCBI taxonomy): Eukaryota > Metazoa > Chordata > Mammalia > Artiodactyla > Delphinidae > Pseudorca > Pseudorca crassidens. The sequence goes on from NC_090314.1 coordinate 40,660,396, forward strand.
GGCAGCCCATCTCCAGTCCTTGCCTTTGCCTCCTCCCCTCGGCCCAATCACAGCTACGTCTTCAAACGGGAACCCCCGGAAGGCTGTGAGAGAGTGCGGGTGTTTGAAGAGGCCACGTGAGTACCTCAGCCGGTCGTGAGTTCCTCAGCCAGTCGGTGGGGGTCAGGATGTGCGAGGGAGGGACAGGGATGCGGGCTGAGCCCTGTGGCATCCCACCTGATAGGCCTCTCTTTAGTCTGACTCCCTATTGTCCTGGAGACATTGTCAGCTGTAGATGATCAGTATTGCAGTCTTTCCATGACCAAACTTGTTGACATTACCTCCTCTGAGCACCTAAGTCTTTGCTTATCATGATCTCCATAGAAACCTGCTCTCTGCCCACATGCCAGCCACAAGCGCAACAGGAGCTGGAAAGGAAAGAGATCTGAAACCTAAATCCTTTGCTTCTTCTATTTTTTTCCATCCCCGGGGAAGGTGTGAGAATTTGCTAGACCATAATCAGAGAGAGAACATACTAGTAATTCTCTTCAGGCAGAGCTTAGAAGCGCCTCATGCCCACCGGTGTGGCAGGGGGAGCCTAAAAAGCTTTCTGATTGCGTCTAAGTCAAATCTTCACCCTGCAGCTGCAGTGGTTCAAGTGTCATGAACTCCCAGACAGAAATTTCCAGTCCTTGCAAGTAAGGACTATGGAATATTCCCAAACCAGACTGGACAATTCAGAAGTCATTCTTAAGTTGATTTCTTTAGTACAGTTCCCTCCCGTTAGCAGAGAGAATCAAGAGCCAGAACTTTCCAAATGTCCCACGGTCCCCCTTAGCAGGAGCTAAGAAGAGAGTTCACCATATTCCCACTGCCGCTGTAATATTCATCGGGGCCGATTCACAGTGGAAGCTGTGGATTCGATGGCAGTGAGGAAGTTTAGTTATGGTGTGTGAGTGGAGATTTAGCTCGGACAGGGTGTGGGGCCTTGATGGCTCCGTCTGTATCTCAGATAAGGGAGAGGACAGCCCATGGTAGTAGCAGGAGGCACTTATATAACCCAGAGGGGGAATTATGGAGAAAACCAGGGGCACTGAGGGTTTGCTCCCATCATCACTGTTGCCTGGCATCCCTCCAAGAACCCTCGATCCTCTGGGGTCGTGTGTGGGGAAGAGGCCAGATCTCGTAGCTCAAGCAGACTCTGGGCTCGTGTACCCTTCCCCAGTCCACAGTATAGTTGAGTAATTACAACCTGGAATTGCTTGTGGCAGTTAGGCTGCTGCTTGTCTTTATTCTTTTGTAGGCTCATAAGGACAGAAGAGGTTTAACGTCATCTCATCCAGCTTCCTGCCCCTATGTTAACCCTTTGAGAGAGGTGGCGATCCATCAGTTACTTTCTTAGATATCCGGGGATAGAAATTCTCAGCTCATTGGTGTCTCTTTATTGTATGAACTTCCCTACTGGGAAGTTCTTATGTTTAGTGGTTCCTCTGCCACATTTTCCTCTTCCTGGCTGCCCATCGTGTGAGATTCCCAGGGAGGGAATCAAGCCATTCAGGGTCACGCTGGTTGCCCTCACGTCCTTCGAGTGTTACTTGGTCTCCCCTGGGTCACCCGCCTCGTGCATGCATGCACACACTGAGAGCATTCCCTCTCCTGCCCATCCCCCACCTCTTCCTAAAGTGGGATTCTTTTAAGCCCTTCTCAGTCAGGGGGCACCTTGCTGCTGCGGAGTCCTCTGGGACCCCAGGCTTCCAAACACACCCTGCACACAGGCCTTAGCTTCCCTCTACCTCTCCTCCCATCACTCACGCTGGGCCAACATCCGCCCTCCTCTGCGTGCCTCGCTCTTCTTCCTGGGTTTGGAATGATTAGAATTCTACAATTAAAATAGTAATCAATTTGTCAAGCTGTACACTAAGTGCATTCTTCTGTATGTATACATTACACTTCAAGGAAAAGTTAGGCGATGGGAAGCATTGGTGCAGAGCTTGACTGTCTTCCCACAGTTTTGTCTCCTTGCCCGGAATCCTCATAACCAGCAGCTTCTCAGGGCTCTTCACCCTTGAAGCATGGCCAGACATTCTTCTTCCTTTTTTATCATAAGGATTCCTTACTCTAGAACTGTCTGACCTGACCTCTTTTAATCCTTTCATTTCCCCTACATGAGCAGAAGGATAGGGATTCTTGCCATGTTAGAGGTGAGGCAGGTTAGGCCAGGAGCACATGGTGAATTAGAACCTAGATCTCCTGAGAAGGTCTAGCTGCTGTCCTTTCCTCCCAGCAAGGGTTTTGAAAATCACACCTTTCAAATCTTCTCAAGAATTAGATTCTTGAGGTCAGTAGATTTCAATGGGGGATACTTTTCCCCCCAGGGGACATCTGGCAATGGCTGTCACAATTTGGAGTGGGGTGCTACTGGCGTGTGGTGGGTAGGGGCCAGGGATGCTGTTAAACATCCTATGATGCACACGATAGCCCCCACAACCAAGCATTATCCAGGCCCAAATGCCAGTAGTGCTGAGGATGAGAAACCCTGCTTTAGGCTATAAAAAGTCTAAGTCACTCTGCTTGGATCTCTGCTTTCAGGCAAGTGGTCTGCCCCTAAACCACTGTTCAGTGATGAAATCTCTCAAATTAAAAGATCTCTCGGTCTCCTCTTCTAGAATCACACTGTCAGGAAGTTCTCCTTCCCGTCTAGCTTTAATCCCTCCTGTTTTTCGGTCAAGTAGATTTCCTGTTGCTTAGCCATATTTCTAGAACATGGAGAGCTGAGGGGCCTGCTGAGCGCTGGCGGTTGCTCAGCAGCCTGTCGTTGTTTTGGTCAAGTCACCACCATGTTTGAACAGAGCCCTAGCTCCCTTGCTCCCCTGACGCTGGGACACCTCTCGCCCCTTCTCACCAGCTGTTCGTGTGCATGCACACATGTATGTCTGTGTTTCTCTCTCCATCCTCCAGGTCCCCAGGTCCTGACCTGGCGTTCCTGACTTCCTGTCCTGACAAGAACAAAGTCCATTTCAACCCAACCGGCTCGGCTTTCTGCCCCGTCAGCTTGATGAAGCCCCTCTTCCCCAGCATGGGCTTCATCTTCCGTAACTGCCCCTCAAGCCCAGGGTCCCCCCTTCCCCCGGCCAGCCCCAGGCCACCGCCTCGGAAGGATCCAGAGGCCCCCAAGGCCTCCTCGCTGCCATTCGAGCCTTGGCAGCGCCCCCCACCGTCAGAAGAGCCCGTGCTTTTCCAGAGCTCCCTGGTGGTCTGAGGGCCCCACCCCCACTTCACCATGGAGACCAGTGCCTTGGTGGCAGGCCCCTCCCGAGCTCCCTGAGACGGGGGATGAAGGAGCCCTTTCCTCCTGGCCTTTGAGCACTTTCATGTATTGTGTCAAAGCCCTGGGTCCTCTTCCCGATGGACCCCTGCCCCTTCGAATGTGAGGGGACCTGCCTCCTCCACTAGCAGCTGGGCAGCTCACGAGTCACACCCGTGTTCTTGTCACCTCTCTCACTTGGTGGAAAACTCACCCAGAAGGTCTTGGGTCCCCCACCCCTGGGTGTGAGTCCGGAGGACTGTGTATGGGGCCCTTGTCTTTATCATGGAGCAAGCTGGCCATGATTAAAGGAGAGCGGACACCACAGATTTCCTTACCTCTCCTCCCCAGACACAGACGAGGAGACCCGAATAGATTCCCGATCCTCTCAGTCCCATCCCCCTACCTCCCTCTCATTGGAGGAGCTGACCAAAGCAGCCCGAAAGGGCCATAACACTTGACCAATCCAGCTGCTGGCAGAGGGGGAACCAAGCGTTTTCCTAAGTGGCATTTTCATCTCGCTTTCACCCTAAGATTGTCTTAAGCAGCAGCCCAGCCTGCCCAGCCCCAGGTGGGTAGTAGGGGAGAGGGAGAGCTGGCATTCCTCCGGGTGGCAAGTGGTGACTCTCCACCCTCCACCTGCCCCAGGACTGGGTTGGATTAGAAAAATGCCTATTTTTCTTGTATCGATGTAGAAACTCTATTTTCTCCCAAAGACACTATTTTTGCAGCTGTTTGAAGTTTGTATATTTTCCATACTGCAGAGCTTACACAAAATCGAAGAAGAATGTTAATGTTCAAGTTTTATTATCCTGTGTTTAGAAGTTGTGTTTTTTTGTTTGTTTTTTGCAGATCTTGGTGTTAATAGACCAAATAAATAAGTATTCCCAGCAGCTTGAGGTTCTGTTAAATATTTTTGGGGGGAGGGAGCGGGATGGAGATTGAGGCTATCATATTAATCACTTCATCCTCGTCTTTAAGAGGAGCCTTTACTTAGTACATAATGTTGGGGGGATGGATCCAGAGTCTGTGTCCTCAGGACAGCAGGCTTGCATTCTCTACTTGGACATAGAAACAGTAGGGCCAGGGAGAGTCTGTCCAGAATGAAGAGTGTGGTGGAGGTGGGGTGAAGGAGTCAGTGGGGAAGTCATCCTTTCTTGGGTGAGTCTGGAAAAACACCCTAAGGGAGAGTGGATTTTAGCAGGGACATAAGGGTGACCAAGGGGAGACCGTTTGACATTGTGGGTGCTCCTTGCATCAGCAAGGAAAACAAGATGAGGGAATGGCATTCAGATCGAATCTCTGGGCACAGTTTTAGGGAAGCTTTAGCTCCTTGTGAGTATTCTTTGCACATCAGTGAGTGCCCACAACACAGAGGGCGGAAGAAACTGTTCCTCAGCTTTATAGTGCCCCCCCGTAAGAGCTCTTAGGCTTTTGGGGAAAATGAGAATAACCATCCGAACATTCTGATAGTGCTTTGCAATTTACAAAGCATTTTCACAAAAGACACATTATCCCCACTGTATGGGTAAAAAGTTGACTACCCCAAGGGCAGTCATAATAACTACAATTATATCTATCTATCTCATAAAACCTCAAAACAAACTCTTAAGCCAGGCTATCCCAACTACCATGTATTGGCTAGGTAAGCATCAGATACACTGTAAAATGCTTTACATAAAATGTCATTGAAATATCACAAACCATCTGATGTGATAAATCCCACTGTACTAATGAGGGAAAGACAAAAAAAAATTGATAAACCTTGCCCCCAAAACACAGGTACAAAGCGTGGAAGCTAGGACTGGGAACCAGATCTTTTGAATCCAATGCCTGTGCTTCTAACCACAGTACTCTATCGCTTGTTACATTTCCATTAATTTCTGATGAGGAAACTTGACTCAGAGGTCAAGTGAATTGTTTGAAGTCCCAGCTGGTAAAGAGGCAGAGCTGGGACTGGAACCCCAGCTCCGTGCCCTGGAATCGTCGGCTAATACAGTAAAGTAAACCACTGGGCAAGAGAACAAATGTGTGGGGGTCCCCCTCCCTAACTTATATAAAGGACACAGGGGGTTGCAGACAGACCCTATCTTCTACTTCTTACCCCTCCCCTGAAAGATGTTTGGCCTACCCCCAAAGTCTTAGTGAGTCAGGCCCGGAGGGATGGGTGTGGTGCTGCCCCGAGTTTCCTTCCTTTGCGTGAGGCTGTGCCAAAGGAGCAGGCTGCTAGAAGGGGAGAAGACGTCTCTACCCAAAGAGCAACCCAGAGTCCAGTGATTACGGGGGGGCTTGAGCCCGGTAGTGGCAAGCCTTGGGGTCAGTCCGGCCCTAGTTCTTGGTGTCAGCGCGTGGAGGTCCAACACTGGGATGAGGGAGGGGCTCCAACAAGGAGCTCATCAATGCAGGAGGGTTTGCTCCCTTGTCGGTGAGTTGTAAGACCCTGAAGAAACTCCACTTCGGCAAGCTTCCATTTCCACCTTGAGGATGTGAGGAAATAAGATTAGAGTTGAGAAAGAGTAATGACTAATAAATACCTTAAGCTTGCACAGCACGCTTTACAGTTTATAAAACCGTTTCACAGCCTCAGCTCATTTGATCCTCAGAACAGTCAAGAGGCGACAAGGCGGCTATTATTAGTAATAATATAGACTAGGAAAACTGTAGCTCGGAATTTAGGTGACATGCGTAGGTTACCCTGCCTTTAAGTGGCAGAGCTGAAACAAAAGCTCTGCCGCCCTTGGGAGCCTAGTGATGTGCCCTAGGAGGAGGACGGCTCCCCAAAAGCTAGGCCTTGAGCAACGCTCTTCTTGTAGAGGGGTTAGAGTCAGGGACGCTGGGCAGCAGCTAGAGGGCGCTAAGGCTGCATTGCGATTTCCGGGCGTTAGGACCCAGCAGAAGCCTGACAGCCGACCGGGAAAAAGACTCTTGGATTTGCCGGGCCGGCGCACTCCTCCTTCCCGCCCACCTGTCTGCCTTTGCACAGCGCAGCCAATTGGTCACCTCCACATCCTTATACGTCATCATTCCACGTCCACCTATCTCCTAGGCCATCCCGTCGAGCTCCGGGTCTCAGTTGTCCTCGGAGTTGCCTGGTCGGAAAGTCTCGAGGGTAAGGCGTCACCCTCGGGACAGCGGGCTCCCCTGGCCACCAGGGACGAGATCAAGGCCCCAGGGTGGGTGTCCTTTCCTTGGAAGCGGGTTCAGGGTTCTGAAGAGTTTCCCCTCGGCGGTCCTGAGCTGGCAGTTCTGGCGGTGGCTGCTGAGGCCCTGCCCAACGGCGGTCACATGCAGCTCCTATGAGGCCCCTGTCGCCGGTCGGCGATGTCCGGCTGGACTTGTCGCCGCCGCCGCTGCCGGCTGTGAGCGGGTCTCCGGTCGGGTCGTCCGGGCGTCTCATGGCCGCTAGCAGCTCCCTGGTGCCCGACCGGCTGCGCCTGCCGCTCTGCTTCCTCGGCGTCTTTGTCTGCTATTTCTACTATGGGATCCTGCAGGAAAAGATGTGAGCGGATCCCCCGGGTCGGAACGCAGACCTCCGCCCCCCTAACCAGTCCGCCTTGTCTCCCCAGCCTGTGGTCAGGTTCACGGTCCTCCCGCCCCTGGCCCCACTGTTCCCTTTTGCACCCCCACGCCGCCCCGCCCTCCCGGCATCCTGACCGCCTTTGCCGCTGAAACCTCCCTAGGTTTCCAAAACGTGAAAGTTGGTCTCTGGATTCTCGGGAGCTGGTTATTTTTCTTCCCTTGGTTGCTCTTTTTTCCTGTTGGTTCTAAGGAGCTAGGTTTCACAGGCTTGGGTTTCCATGACCTGTGCCGGCCCCTTTTGGGAACTCCCAGATGCTTGCAGGTAGCGGATTCCTTTGCCCTCGGCCCTGCTGCTATAGCCCAAATCCCTTGTTCTGCCCGGGATACCTCGTTTCACCAACTAATTTTTCACGTTTCCTCTTGCTCCATCCTGTACGGATATTTTTTCCTTCGGCTACGGGATCAGCAGCCTGGAATGTCTAGTTTTTAGATGCCGTAAAATCAGCTTCTGATGTCAATGAGCCCGGTGATCCTTACCAAACTCTCCCTACGTCTAGAGAGGCTAGAAAATTTCAAAGTGTTCAGTGGCTCTGGATTAGTAGGTAGATGGCACTGAGGGAAGTATACTAATTCCTCCCCTCTTTCTCATGCATTTCATTCTTAGAACAAGAGGAAAGTATGGGGAGGGAGCCAAGCAGGAGACGTTCACTTTTGCCTTAACTTTGGTCTTCATCCAATGCGTGATCAATGCCGTGTTTGCCAAGATCTGTGAGTACTTAGATAGTAATCTGTTGTGTGTCCCCTCCCCTTTGTATCCTAGGCATTAGGTCTAAGTCTCAGCACCCTCAGCCCCTTTAGTGCTTGCAACAGCCTCTCTGTTCGATTGAGAAAACTAGTGGCTTTGGAAAAGGGTGAAACCCCATTTCCTTAGATTAAATCAACTTGTCAGTCAGAAATGTGCAGGAAATGGGTCTTCTGTGTTCCAGATCCCCATGAGAATACTTAAAGCTTTTTCCTTTGTCCTTTTGATTTTCCTTTATGTGTCAGCTTCAAGCATGTTTTGAGCATTCTCTCTTTGTTCCCTGGGGGCTAGCAGCAGGGATAACTAGTCCCTTGAACTGAATGGACACCCTACCCCCACCCCTGCCCTCCATGAGGTCTTGTGTTAGGGTTAGGTGGGATTGGAGAGTTGGAGAATCTTCAGAGATTTCCCAGTCTAAGAGGACAGAAATAGTTTGTGCTTCTCATCTTATTTGACAGGCAAATTCCTTTCATGTGGCTTCAACTTTTGCTCAGTGGTCCATCCTAGGCCCACCAGCTTTCTCTTGTATGTTTCTTTTGTCTTCTCCCAGTGATCCAGTTTTTTGACACTGCCAGGGTGGATCGTACTCGGAGCTGGCTCTATGCTGCCTGTTCTGTCTCCTATCTGGGTGCCATGGTCTCCAGCAACTCAGCACTACAGTTTGTCAACTACCCAACTCAGGTGAAACCTTAGGGTGGAATGAGGGTTGGCTCAGAAGTTGCTTGAAAAGGATGAAAGATGCTTCCCTCTGGCCTGTGACTTAAATAAAAAGAGAGTGTGTTTGGGAAGTTAAGAGTGTGAAGAACCATAGATCTGAGGTTTAGTGGTGGTGGGCTGGCCGTGGTAGGGCTGCTTTCCGAGGCTGCAGTCTCTGGTGCAGGCCTCACACTTAACTCATCTTATCGTAGCACCTAGTACAGTACCTGGCACATCAAAGACGCTCAGAAATTATTTTTGCTGAATTTAATTTCAGGTCCTTGGTAAATCGTGCAAGCCCATCCCAGGTAAGCAGAAGAAGATGGTCGCCATCTTCCTTCCTCACTCTTCCTGCAGTGAGCTTGATCCTCCTCTGCTAGAGCTCTATGCCTCTGGGCTTTGTCATCTCACCATAGCTATCTCTCGGGTTCCCTCCATCCCTTCCCCCTGCCCATCCTTTATCACTTCCTGTGGTGTTGGGTGTTCATTAGCTGGTAATCCTCACTGAGAGCCAGAGGCTGACCTAACCTGCTTCACATAGTCAATCATTTTGGTGTCCCATGTGTTCACGTTGTCATTAGACACCCTAAATCCCATTTGATCATCAGTTTCCTTTTCCTCAACCTGTCACTCTTCCCTACTGCCCCTCCCCTGCCCTGTTCCTTCCTGGAACTTTCACCTTTGTTCTCTACCTCTTCCCTTCCTTATACTCTTTGCTCAACCTTGTTGCTCAGTCGTCTCTGTCTAGGTGCCAGCGTCGCACCCTCCTTTTGTCCTCTGTCGGCTTTCCTTCTCAGACATTCTTTTTTTCCCGTGAGTCTTTGGCACCTAGAAGGAGAGTGTTGGGCTCGTCAATGCCTATGGGTGCCTGAATTTTCCACTCTGTTTCTTCCCTGTAGTCATGCTCCTTGGAGTGACCCTTTTGAAGAAGAAGTATCCAATGGCCAAGTACCTGTGTGTGTTGCTAATTGTGGCTGGAGTGGCCCTTTTCATGTACAAACCCAAGAAAGTAGTCGGGATAGAAGAACACACAGTTGGCTATGGAGAGCTGCTCCTGGTATGCAATTCTGTTGGGAAAGGAAGCCTTTTCCAGTAATCTTAACAGAGGAGTATCCCCACCTGTGCAGGCAGAAGGCCAGTTATATGTTTTGAGGGAGGTTGTGATGTTTCTTGCCCCACATTTCTGGTCTTTGTCTCTGGCTGCAAAGCCCTTGGCTCTGCTAAGGCCATAGTGGGGAGCCTAAAATATTTCACTATGGGTCAGCTCTCCTTCTGGGGAAGGGATGACTCTGAGGCCTGTGTCTAAATGCTGGTGTGAGGTTCCAGAGACCTGAGAGCAAAGAGGAAAGGAGTAGTGTGTCTCTCACTGTGGCTTTCCAAGGAACATGGAAGCCAGGGTTAAAAATAATACTATAGGGCTTCCCTGGTGGCGCAGTGGTTGAGAATCCGCCTGCCAATGCAGGAGACACGGGTTCGAGCCCTGGTCTGGGAAGATCCCACATGCCATGGTGCAACTAAGCCCGTGCACAAACTACCGAGGCTGCGCTCTAGAGTCCGTGAGCCACAACTACTGAAGCCCGCGCGCCTAGAGCCCGTGCTCCACAACAAGAGAAACCACCACAATGAGAAGCCCGCACACTGCAACGAAGAGTAGTCCCTGCTCACCGCAACTAGAGAAAGCCCGTGCGCAGCAACGAAGACCCAATGCAGCCATAAATTAATTAATTAATTAATTAATTAATTAAAAAAATACTATAGTAGCTATTACTTACTAGGTGTTAGGCACTTTTCCAAGTGTTCTACGTGTAAACTAGTTAATTTTTACAACAATAACCTCATAACTTAGATAGCATTATCTCCATTTTACAGGTGAAGAAACTGAGGCAAAGAAAAGTTAAATCACTTGCCCATGGTCACATGGCTGTTAATTGGCAGAGTTAGTGGCTTACATTGCCCCGGATTCTAATCCAGGCAGTGTGACCACAGAATCCAGTCTCTGGAGCCCTATACTCCAAGCCAGGAGGCTAACATGCTGGGACTAGATTTCCTCTCTCCAGCTTTAGTGGAAGAATGAGTGTGGCTCACCATGAGCCGTTCTAGGCCCCTGCACGCCAGACTTCACAGCATTGTGTTGGGAAGCGGTAGGCTTCCTGCCCTGCTCCGATCACATTACATCCATGTGGCTCAGATCGCCTGTCGTTCTGAGTGCCTGAGGGGAGGAGGGAGCTCACGTGGTCTCTCCCATCCTCCACCTGTGGACAAATGGCAGCATTTTGTTCTGAGGACTCTGTCTTAAGGCAGCGGCTTTTCTGAGGGGTCTCAGAAAGGTGAGAGTTCTGTGTCCTGCGTTAGGGAGGGTCCCGGTGGCCTTCTCACTGCAGGCTGTACTCTTTCTTTCCCAGCTCTTGTCTCTCACCCTGGATGGGCTGACCGGCGTTTCCCAGGACCACATGCGGGCTCACTACCAAACAGGCTCCAACCACATGATGCTGAACATCAACCTTTGGTCGACATTGCTGCTGGGAGCCGGTAAGGAGCAGTTCTGCTATTCTTTCTACGTATCAGCAGAGGGCACACTGCCCTCATCCACATAATCTCTAGCTCTGGTGCCAGTTGCTAACTTTGCCCATCAGTTCTCAGATGCCTTTATGTCCAGGCCCCTGAGAAGCCTTGGAGAAACCTTCACCAGTTGGCTCTACTTGCTACTTGTTAGTGGCACAATCGGGTAGACCTGTGCCAGGTATCATGGGAGGACACACAGTAGTAAAATGCTGGGGTGCCCTGGGAACTCGCCCTCTTCTGAGGGAGATGAGACACTGGTATGTGGTGAATACTGAATATTGTTCAAACACGGATGTATTTGCTTTTAAATCAGTGCTTCCTAACTTTTTTCAAATCTGGGCACACACAGGGAGTATTTTTCATACAACACACTAGGGTTAACAGAGGAGGCTTCTGATGGCTGGAATCGAGCAGTGCTTGGGGCTGCCTTGAGCTCGGGATGTGTGGATCAGTATCTTCACAGCATCTGAGGTTTGCTGCGTTCAATCACTTTGGCAGAAGTAACTCATTAACTTCCAAGTATTTCCCAGAAGAGTCTTTAGTTAGTTTCTCTTATCGGAAAAATAGGAGATGCCTGATGGGACAATACAAACTCACTCCATATGTTTTTCCATGGCCTCCTTCAGAGTGCTTTAGCAGGCCTCTGCAGGGGTGTGAATACGGGCACACAAGATGCACCGTTCATCTTTTGACGTTTCTTCCTAGGAATCCTGTTCACTGGGGAGCTCTGGGAGTTCTTGAGCTTTGCCGAAAGATACCCTGCCATCATCTATAACATCCTGCTCTTTGGCCTGACTAGTGCCCTGGGCCAGGTGAGTGCCTTGATGGAGGATGGCTTGGCTTCCCCAAAAGAGACTGGCCTGGCTGCGAGAAGAGGGGTGGCAAGATTAGCCGTGATGTCCTGTTACAGACTTTAGACCTCTTGGCAGATAGATAGCCAAGAACCAGCCTGACCTAGTCTTTCCCTGTCTTTCTCTAGAGCTTCATCTTCATGACAGTGGTGTATTTTGGTCCCCTGACCTGCTCCATCATCACCACAACTCGAAAGTTCTTCACCATTTTGGCCTCTGTGATCCTCTTCGCCAACCCCATCAGCCCCATGCAGTGGGTGGGCACTGTGCTTGTGTTCTTGGGTAAGTTCCGTCCAGAGCGGGCAGCTCTGGACCACACAAAGGGACAGTGACAGAGCGTTATTCTTTTTCCTTAATATTTACTTGTATATTTGTGAAATTCATTAGGTTACTTTAGAGAAAATTTTTTAAAAGAGAAAAGGAAGCATTACCTCTACTCTAGCTTTCCTAAGGAACATTTCATTTGAGTGATTTCTTTCCAGTGATTCTGCTTTCCCCAGATACTGAGCAGGGTAAAATTATTATACTTATTCCCTACTCATTTATGCTGCTGTGGGTAAGCTGAGAGACCTAGCTTAGAAGTTTGATTCTTAAATTTCTTTCAGTCTTGCTGTATTATTATTTTTTTTTTGGCCGCACCACACGCAGCATGCGGGATCTTAGTTCCCCAAGCCGGGATCGAACCTGTGCCCCCTGCGGTGGAAGCGTGGAGTCTTAACCTCTGGACTGCCAGGGAAGTCCCTGCTGTATTTCAAATATACATGTAATTACCAGTATCTTGGTGATTTTTTTTTCATTTGATACCAATCTCTTTTCTCTGAGGAGCTTTTATAAAACCAATGTTTGAAAACTAGTGTTATTTAAAGCTCCAATTTTGGAGAACCAAGGCTCACCCCCACCCCCCCCCACCCCCAAATCATTTGTAGGCTTCATTTCTCCCCATAAAGTTAAGCCCGTGTTCTCTCTCTCTATAGGTCTTGGTCTCGATGCCAAGTTTGGGAAAGGAGCCAAGAAGACATCCCACTAAGAAGAGAGAGACTACCTCCACTCCAAGAATATTTTAAGTTATTTTCTCAAACAGTGACATCTTTTGGGAAAATGGACACAATAGAGATAAAGGACTAGGTCTCAGTCGGCTATTTTGTTATTTTTTTTTTAAGGAAGCAAAATCACGTACTCTAAAAACAGCATTTGGATTTTAACAAGACAGAGTGCCTGTTTCTGTTTTTGATGGCCAGGAGCACAGCCTCGCACAAGTAAAGAAAGAAAGAGGGGGAAGAGGCAGAGCTTGGTGCTCATGGCCCAGGCTGCTCCCTCGTGGGTGTGGTTAACCTGGCTGGGTGGCCAGTTCCCCCAAGAGCTGCTGTGCTTGTGGCTTCTGTTCCCACAGGCCAAGGTCTAAATATCAGGACAGGTAACTGTCAGAGCCAGAGGATGTAAAAATCACTTTCTCTCTTAAAGCTCTGGTGGGCAAATATTTCTTAAAAAACTACAGATATATTCTCCCCTTGAGAAACTTCTCTCAAGGTTGAGCTAAAATGAGCCCAGAGCCTCAGAGTCTGCTGTGTGTTCACATTTCCCCAGTGCGTCCCCTTCAGCCAAAGCTCAACCAAGTCCAGAGCGGAGACCCAGTGTGTATGTCATGAACAGCTTTGGAAGGTCTGATTCCCTTTCTCCACCTCCGCGTCTGTTCTTGGTTCTCTCGGTCCCCTCCTGGGAAGGCTGGATTAATCCTTCCTATTCCCCTGCCCCCTTCAGCTACTAAAACATTGCAGTCCTCCGCCATCCTGGCTGTGCCCTGGTGTCCCCATGCCAACTCCTGCCTGTTGAAAGGGATGCTGGTGGAAGGCACGGTGGCTGAGTCCTGGCATAGAGCCGCCGTTGTCGAATTTTCTGTGTGGCAGTGGGAGGGGAAGGCGGAGCATGGAGCAGAGCCACCTGCCCAGTGCTGCCTTCAGAGTTGGAAGTCGAAATCCTCTGTGGACCAAACTTTACACATGAAAGTGCATTTCCACCAGCTGCAACTTTCGCTCCATCTGTTCAGCAGCCCCAGCCCCTTGGCTCTCCAGATGGGAGCCCAGCCTCCTTCCTGCGCGGCTGCCTTCCCAGCCCCCGCCCAGCCTTTCAAGACCTGCCTCACTTGCACTCATCTCACTCTCTAGGGGCCCGAGTTCACTGCAGCTCTGCCCCCAAAGGCCCCCTCTCATCTTGAACTCCTCCTTGAGAGAAGAGGTTTTAAATACAACTGGCTGAACTTCCTTCTTTTCTCCACCCCTTTGTTTTCTCTGTTTCTCATCCTGAAAGTTGCATCAATTAGCTCCTTCCCTACTGGACTGATAGTTCTTCCAAACTGTCTTCTGTGGATTGGTTAGGTGGTGAGACCACGTTACCAGGGCCAGGGGCCTATAAGCAGTCCTCACCTGGGCCTGTTGTTTTAACCAGAGACGTGTTCCCAGCTATCAGGCCAGTCCCCTCCACCTCTACCCCCTGCCATCCCCAACCAGGGGTCTCAGACGTGCCTCATACCAGTCACCAAGAGCAAGAAGGATTTCCAACAGCTCAGCCTGTCTCTCACCTGATACTAGAGCAAGCCTGTCCTAGGTGAGCCAGGAGCCCAGGTCTGGTATATTCATTCAGTCCTGTGTCTATTCATCTAACCCTTCCTTCAGTGTGACATGTCCTGTGAACATGTTGTGAGTTCAAAGTTGAGTAGGACCAGTACTTGCCCTCTAGGGTGTTCACAGTCTAATAGGGAGACGGGTAGAAAAATCACTGCATCTCAGAAAGGCAGAGCTAACAACGAAGGAAGGTGTCTGGGCAAGGTGAGGCTTGGGCTGGAGAGAGCACGTAAAGACGAACGGAAGTGGAAAGGCAGCTTTGGCTCTACCGCCAAGTGGGGAATGGGGTTTTAAACTGCCTGCTTCTCCCTGTGCTCCTGCTTCAACTCAGTTCAAGTGAGAGCACAGGAGCAGGTGAGTGGCTCTACAGGGAGGCGTCATTTCAGCTCAACTGCAAGATATTTTAAAATGTTGTGTGAGCTGCCAGCTCGTTCGGGGTGGCGTACTCACCTACAGGATCACAGGAACTGAGAGTGCCAAGTCAGACTCGGCGTTGGTAACACTCTGCTAGGTTATAATGGTACCGATAAACGTGAAATACCAGGCAAGTTCAAACAGAAGTACTGTTGATCACTAACCCTGGGCAGCCTGATGTCTCAGGTTTCTAAGCATCAAAGGACTTTCATCTGCAGTTAATTCTCAGCTATGTGTATAAGGGAGGGCACCGGACACACATTTCCCCAAGCACTGTGTTTCTCTTTTGGGGTGTACTGTACTTAATGTCTATTTTGGTCAAACTATCTGGCTTACTTCCTTAGGTGTTTGTGCTCAGGTTCATGGTAGAGTGGTTTTTCCATTTCCTGTACACCTCTTAGCCTAGGGCTAGGGGAGCGATGCACAAATGTGATTTGGGGTAAAACCATAGGGAAGGCTATTCTGCAATTAATCATTATAAGGAAGAAAAATTATATGTTGTTGTTCAAAGGACTTAAAGGCAGGAATTAAACATTCACTGTGTATAATCTCTAAAGTGAGTTCTTTAGGATTGGGTGATGTGTTTTCTCACAGCCCTGTAACACCCCTGTGAAGAGGACTGAGCAGGCATCTGCACCTTTTATAAATGGAAAAACAAGTTAGGGAAGGGGGCAACTTGCAGTAGGTCCCTGGGTGTGTCCCAGAGAGATTAACTAGAACTCAAGGTTCCCCGAGTTCTAGTTGCATCTTGGACCTATGCCCTTGGAGGGGGAGAAGCCAACCTCCTCAGGAGGCCCATTGCCTCTGCCGTCTGGTCCCACTTGTCGGTGGAACAGTTTGCACACTTTCTGAGTGGTGCTGGTCACTCTCCCCAGATGTCTTGGCAGAGAAAGTGTCCTGGGTCTCTGCGGGATCATTCAGCCCTTCCCACTGAAAACACACCAGCTGTCTTTAGGAACAGCAATCTCATATTTATTGAGCTCCTTCTTTCCCAAAGCTCTTTTAGTTCATGGCATTTTATCCTTACAACACTCCTGGGGAGAGCTTAGGCCAAAAACAAGTCTCCCCATATACGGAACAGGGAGCCCAAAGTCCACCAAAGTGCATCGGCTGAAGGTCACACGACTCCGTGGCAGGGCAGGGCCCAGAGTGAGCCTCCACTTAGCACATGTCAGAGGTCAGCAAGCTAAGGCTAAGGCACTGGTTTCCGGCTGTTTGGATTTCCTGATCCAGTAGAATTTTCAAATAATTTGGGGGGCTGATATAAGTATGCTGGCTTTTTATATTTTCAAGTAAGGACTTAAAAAAAAAATCTAATATCATTATGGCTTACAAAAGGACACTTTAAGTCCAAAAATTTTAGGAAAGGCTATCCACCTCGGAATAAAGAATCCTTCTTCCAAAGAAATGATAGTTGGAAATCATACCACTATATAGGTAATAAGAAAAATTGATTAACTGCAGAAAATGTTCAACATAAAATGTCATCCTATGGTAATACATTGTAGGCATATCACTATGATTGCTGGCTTGAAACACCTGGGTCAGTTTGGGGCTTGTATTCCATGATTCAGTCTACTGAAGCTGAATGTCGCATAAGCATATGCTGACAAAGATGGAAGCAGCAGGCGATGAGGTTTTACATCATTTAGAACATTCTGAGAGTCTAAACCAACATCTGCCTGACCTTCTGCCTTCCCTCTGCAGGGTCAAGAGGAGAGCAGGCTCTAAGGGCTGCGGGAGGGAGACAAGACGCGGCACCTCCACTCCAAGTTCTGCTCCCAGGATGTTCAGGCCGAGACTTTTCATCACCCAGCTCAGAGCACCCAGAATTTATCCTGGAAGAACTTCCACCTACTGCTGAAAGCTAATTTCTGACAGTCCTCAGACTGGGAACCAGGGTGCTCTACATGCCGTGGCAAGAAGGCTGGAAAGGAGAACAAAGAGGGTCTTGGAACGGGGAGCGATTTCATCCCGTGCCTTCCACTCGGCTGAGGGACAAGTCCACAAGGGCTGGTGGGTTTTCTGTCCAAATATGCCCAACTCCTTGTTATTTCTGGGAGAGGTGGAAGAGGGAAGAGGTTCAAGGCATTCTCCAAGGTGGGGGGGGACAGGATATTTCTTCCTGCCCACTTCTGTGTTTTGTCATGGTGTGTGGGTGGCCAGAGCTAGCAGAAGCATCATGTTTTAGCTTAGGGGCTGACTAGACACCATTTCCTCCTACTCAGGACCCTGGAACTGCCACATTCAGACCATAGCCCTAGAGGGAACGTCACTCTTACACGAAGGCTGAGAACTCCCTGAAATTTTAATGTACGAATGTGTGTGTAACACAGGTGCTCGCACATATGTCAAGCTAGTAGGTTAGTTTTGCTGTAAAAAGGGTCCACAGCTCTCTTTAGATTCTCTTAGGGGTCCGCTGTAATCATGGGCTCATTTAATGAAAACTGATTTCCCAAATAGAGTTATCGTATAACTGGGCAACACTATAAAGTATGAGAAAGTATCATCTCCAGCTCTGTTTAGATGGAGGGGTGAGATTGAGTTTGCAGAGAAACCCAAGGAGGGTAACGCATCCGATTTCATTTCTAGTTTTCTCCTGGCCCCTCCAACACACTTTATCTAAGGTTGTCAGGTTTAGCAAATAAAAATACAAGATGCCCAGCTAAATTTGAGTTTCAGATAAACAACACATACTTGTTGAGTATAAGTATGTCCCATGCAATATTTGAGACATATTTATACCAAACAATTGTGTCTTGTTTATCTGAAATTCAGATTTAGCTGGTGTTCTGTATTTATCTGGCAACAGTTTGTGGCATTAGTCATTGTCACCCGTTCTCATGGGCCCCTCTTCATCTAGGAAAGGAAGGCACTCTCAGATGCATCACCACTTGCAATTCCGTGCCCAGGGCCTCCAGATACTTTTGTTCAGGGCCAAAACATTTTGTAATTTCC
Source organism: Pseudorca crassidens (assembly GCF_039906515.1). NCBI lineage: Eukaryota > Metazoa > Chordata > Mammalia > Artiodactyla > Delphinidae > Pseudorca > Pseudorca crassidens. The sequence continues at coordinate 40,678,099 of NC_090314.1, forward strand.
CTCTTGGCCAGGGGGAGATGCAAGCCCAGACCAAGTCAGCAGGGGGCACCATTTTCTTAAAATAGATCCCCAGTGGCATTTCAAGGGCCTCAGAAAGGGGAATATTGAGTTGAAGTTTCTATTTGCTGCTTCCGTCTTCCCTCTGTAGCTTCCCATTTCTCCCCACCCCACCACCCTGCCAGAGTCATCCGTGTGAAGCAAGACTCTGATCCTGTCACTCCACTCCTTAAATCACTTCCAAGATTCCGTGCTTACCTTCCTAATACACTCTAAAAAGCCCTTCCGGGTCCCACGGGAGTCTTTTCCCGGCTTCAACTCCTGCTGTTTCCACCCTACCTCATCCCACCCTCCTCATACTTCCGGCACCCCACCCCCACCCCCATTCACCACCAACTATTTGCAGCTTCCCACTATACTATTCACTGTCACGCCTTTGCACCCACAGTTCCCTCTGCTTGGAATTCCCTTTTCCACCTGATGCTTCTAGCGGCTCCATTCATTCAACACATTTCACAAGTGTGCATTGAGATCATCCCTGTACCAGGCACTCTGCTGTGGGCTGGAGATGCTTGGAGGAGGGAACCGACTGGAGCCTTTCCCTTATGCATCTGACGATGGGGGCAGGGGAGAAACAGTATACGAGTCATCAAATCAACAAAGTCCTTGGACTTAGTTCAAAGGATAACTGATCTGACTCCCTTGAGCAGAGCTGATGGTTCCATCCTTTGGGTCTTCTGATGGCTTTTCATTCTAAGGGTCCCAAATTCTAACACGTGCACGATGGTGGTAATGAACGTGGATGAACGAAACGAACCAGTTTAACTCAACAGGGAAGTGGGTGAGGTGGGGGGTGGGTATGTGGCCTATGACACTGAGAGCACATCCCAGCTAAAGGGGACAGTGGTGTTTTACCTCCTCCAGATTACTGCCAGATGTGTTATTTCAAAAACAGATGGAAATATTGATTTTTATGTGAACTCTGACAATTTTTTAAATTCCTTGCCAGCTAAACTAAACGTGTCTACAAGTCAGATTTGGCCCATGGCCACCAGTTTGCCACCTCTCATATTGCAACACTGTATCACACTGCCTTGTGTCTGATTAGTACTTACATATATTTTCTCCCCCAAGACTGTGTCCGTGTGTCTTTAGCCCCTAACAGTGACTGGCACAGGGTAGGTGCCAGTCAGACATCAATAAGTGTTTGTGGAAGGGTGGAAAGAAGGGAGGGAGAAGGAGGCAAACTGGGAACCACAGTTTGTTGATGGAAGTTCTTATTCCCACTGCTTTGGGCATGGGACGGATGGAACAAGAAAGCCTGAAACAATTTATTGCTGAGTGTGCACGTGTTCATGAGTGTGAGTTCCCACGTTAGCAGGTGTGACAGCTGGAAAATGTGTCTAAGAACCATCGGCTCCTTTCTCAGTGAGCTCCCAAGCCATCCCACCTCATTCTCGGCGGATGAGGGGGTGGAGAAGAATGCAGGGCTCACGGTGGACGCCTGGCTTCCTTCCAGGACCCGTAGTCGCTGGCACGGAGATCAGAAAGAGCTTATAGAGGCTTCTGGCACCAACTGATACATCCTCAGGGGAAGGTGTCTGGCAGCTGCTGCCACCCACTCACTGCCTACCCGCTAGAGTGCCCGCTGCATAGCAAGCAGTTGTGGGGGTCAAAGTAAAATGCTCCCTCTTCTCACTTGTCCAAAGTGAGACCATCAAAATGACCCTTCACCCTGCATTGGGGGGATCAAAACTCCCAAGTTGAAGAGAAGGGTGGGGATGGCTTAGACTCCGCATCGCAGCCCCCAGAGGCAGAGCGGGGGCTTGGCCCCTGGAGCAGTCTGCTGGTCCTACTAACGGTATGCTGTCCTTTTTATCAAGAGAGGGTTCTGCCTTGTGCCCACACAAGGGAGCATTCTTGCTGCCCCAATGAATAAGGACATATCTTCAGAAAATAGATATCTGAGGCTCAGAACATATATTTTGTCTGATTTACAGGAGAAGTAACCAGATCAATCAGGAATCAGACTTCCACCTTGGCCCTGAAATCTCTTGTGAGACCTGAAAAATGTGATTTTCCGAAGCGGAGAGGGTGGAGGGTGGAGGGGCAGCCTGAAGTACATTGGAGTCACTCTTTAAGCGGGATTATGGAAATTTCTGTCCCATGATTCTCTCTCTGGTGAGAGGTATCTTGAAAGCCAAAGATGCATCGTCCAGCCTCCAGTGTGCCTCTTGCTCGCTACCGGCGCTTGGCCAGCCCGAAGTTTTGAAGCAAGACTTTCCAGGAAGCAATCTCTCCCACAGGCAGTGCTGACTCAGCCCAGACTCCAAGCTCTCAGGCTGGTCCCTGGCGCAGAGTAGCCAGCAGGGGCAGAGACGCACAGGGGGCTGTGATCCTGGGCTGTGTGGGTGCTGCTGGGAAGGGGAGATCGGGGTGCAAGACAGTGGGGCATGGATCCTGAATTGTTTAGGCTTTTGCTAAGGGAAAGGGGAGGAGACTCAAATAGTGGCTCGAGTCCTCCGAGTTCCAGCATCCTTTGTCAAAAACTATCTTTCCTAAATTTCCAGAGGCAGGGATCGTGGCCAATTTAGTACCTTGAATCTGGGAGTGAGAACATTCCTTGTCTCATTTCGAGTCTGCCGTGGGGGGGTGTGACTGACCATCTCTCTGGGGCCTCCACCTGACTCTCCAACATCCCCTTTCCCCAAAGGACCCCACTTGGATTAAAGGGAAATGTGTGCCCCCTCCCTCCTCTCCACTTTACAAATTACCTATGGTTCCTCCCATCTCTGCTGCTCCCTGTTTCCCTCCTGCAGCCTTCCTCCTTCAGTCGTTCATGCCATTTTCCTCTCTCCATACTCCTCCCTTCTCTCTCTCTCTCAATCTCCCCCAGTTCTGACAGCGAATCCTTTCCCTGGCACAGGCCCTCGACTTGCTTGCCAGCTCTGCTGGGTTACTCTTCTCATTTCTGTAGCTTCTGTCCAATTATCTCTCTGGCCAAGCTCATCGGGAGCCCTCTCCTCTGGCCACGCGCCTCCTTCCTTCCTGCTGCTAGCAATGCTATCACCCACGATTCATTCCCATTTGGGAATGGGGGTAGAAAGCTGGTTTGAATAAACTGGGAGGTGTCTGGCAATCTATTCTGTGTTCTTCTCTGAAGGCCCCAGCAGAGTTAAGCAAAGCTTAAGGAAGAGGACACCATTTCCTAGACCACTAAGGGCTGCAGGATCTAGTTCTAACGAATGGGGGACCAAAAGCTTTTTAGAGTCAGCCGGTCCTGAAAAACAAGGGCCCAGTGACCGGGAGGACTGGAAGTCTTGCCACGGAAAACAAAGCTGTGACTCAAAGGCATCACGTAGATGCTTTCTTGCTCATCCATGTTCCTGAGTTTAATGTCGTTGGCTTGGGAATTAACTTTGAGACTTTTCCAACACAGATAAAAATAGAGCTCATAAATGCCATCACTGGTACTTTCCGATAAGGTGGCCTTTTAAGGGAAGACTGGGCTCCCAGTGGATGCAGTGAGTCAAGGAGCCTCTCAAGCAGATTGTTCAGGGTTCTCACAGGCTGCCGACCAGCCTGTGACCAAACAGAGGATGCAGGAAGAGGAAGCTCCTGGAGGCTTCTGTGCCTGAAACGACAGGATCCAAGTTCCTGAAAGGATGTTTCTTTCACTAGTTAATTCATTTATTCATCACACAAGCATTTATCTGAATACCTATTACATGCTAGGAATGCTTCCCTGTGCTGAAAACATAATAGAGAGAGAAAAAAAAGGGAAATCCCTACCCGCAAAGAGCTTGCCATCTAGTGAGGGACAGAGAGGGAATCAGGCAACCACGATACAGGGGTTGCAGTGAGAGGAGGAATATGGGAAGACCTAGCTCAGGGCTAGGGGACATGCACAGCTTCCTGGAGGAACAGACGGATGAATTGAAGCTGGAGAATCAGCAGAGAATTAACCAGGGGAAGGTGAGGGTAGGGGCAGGGAAATCTGTGGAGAAGACTGTTCTGGGAAGAGAGAACAGTATGTGCAAAAAGAGAGAACTTGGTTTACTCAGGGAATTGAAAGTAGTTCTCTGTGTGACAGGAAACCTTACTGCTAGGTGCGGTGGGAAGCATCAGAGACCACCTGGAGACTAAGGCATAGGTCACTGGTAAAGAGCCTTTCACCTCTATTAAGGAGTATGGTTTTTATATCGAGGGCAGTGAAGGGTGGAATACAAATAAGTGACTCAATCAGATTGACTTCTTAGACATCTCACTCGGGCTGCAGAGCAGTCATGAACTGGAAGGGTGAAGACCAGAGGTTGGGAGCCCAGGGAGGAGGCTGCTGCAATCCCAGAAAGGACTGGGGAGGTGTCAGTGGAGACAGAAGGAAGTAGGCAGAACTGGGAGATAACTAAAGCATGGAACTGTCAGAACTTGGTGTTGAATTAGAAGTGGGATTGAGGAGTCAAGGACACTTTCCCGTTCCCAGGCTTGAGCTATTGGTGAGGCAAGAGAGCACCGGAGGAGAATCAGGTTTTACCTCTGCTGAATCTCAGGTGCCTATGGACCATCCAACTGAAGATATCAGGTTGATAGTTGGATATGTAAGTGGAGCTCAAGAGAAAGACCTGGCTCGAGATAGATTTGGAATATTCTTTAGCAGATCGATGGCAGTGGAGCGGTGAGAATAAAGGAGCCATCTCAAGGCAAGAGAGGACAGTGTGAAGAGGAGAGGAACTGCACACAATCCAAGGAAAGCTGATATTCAAAGGATGGCCAAAGGAAGAGCCTGTCAAGGAGACTGAGAAGGAGTAGCCAGAGAGGTAGAAGGAAAAACCAGGAGTAATGGTCGTCCGCTGTTGGCCCCCTGCATTCATTTCCTCCTTCTGCCAAGAGGGCCCTGAATTTCCTTTGGGGAATTCACTCCTCCCCTGTTCTCAGTCCTGCGGTTTGGTTCATAGGGGAGACACGCTGGCTGGCTATTCCTAACCCTCCTGACCCACTCCCCGCAGCCCTCCCACTTACTCTGTGTACTCCAGCCACACTAATTTTCCTTGAGTTTCTCAAAAACTCCATGTTCTCTCTGGCCTTAGGATCTTTATCCGCCTGGCCTGCTTTCCTTCCTCGTTCCCCTTCTCCACGCTCTTTGCCTACTAACCTTCCTTTCATGCTTCCAACCTTCTTTGACATTCCAGACAAGTCTAGGGTTTTCTGTGGTACATTCATTCATTCAGTACGTACTAAGCACCTTCTGTCCATGTGTCAGCACCGTGCTGAATGGTGGGACATTATGGAGAGCAAAAGAAACAAACAGGCTGGAGCCAACAATTGATTAGGAGAGATTGATAATAAACAAGTAAATACACAAGACAATTACAAATTATTGTTAGTGTTGTAAAGGAAGTAAACAGAGTACCAAGATACCAAGAAGGTCCTTATTTTAGATAAGGCAAGTGGTCAGAGAAGGTTCTCTGGGGCTGTAAAAATTAAACTGAGACCTGAAAGAAGAGGCAGAACCAGCCAATGTGAAGAGTTTAGGGGAAAATTGTTCAAGGTAGGGGGAATAGTAACCACAAATGCTCATGGAGGAAAGAGGCTGATGGGCTCTAGGAATTGATAGATGGCCAGAAGAAGATGAAATGAAGATGGGGAAGAAAAGAGCAACGGGGGACATAGTTGAACGTGAGACTCTTAAAAGCAGTGGTACAAAGTTTGGGTTTTATTCTTGGTACAATGGGAAGCTATTCAAAGTTTTTAAGCAGGGGTGAAGCATGATCTGACTTAAGTTTTAATTAGATTGCCCAGGTTGCTGAGTGAAGAATAGATTGAGGGACAGCAAAGAATTAGGAAGACCAGTTAGGACCCTCTCGCTGTGGTTCAGGCCAAGGAGGATGTTGGCTAGAACTTGAATGGGACTGGGGAGATGGAGAGAAGTGGATGGATTCAAGGGATACTTTGAAACTAGAATTTATGGGAATTCCTGATGGATTAGAGGTAAGGTATTAGGGGAGAAGAGGACTCAAGGATGGTGCCCAATTTCTGGCCTGAATGAGTGGATAGAGAACCAGACTGGCTTGGCTTGGACTGCCCAAGCCCCCTTTGCTGCTCCCCCTTCCCTGGAACCCCTGAGGCAAATCTTCAGAAGCCCAGAGCTTGAGAGGCAAACATTGTTCAAAAACCACTGGGCTGGAGAATCAGTATGGTCCCTTCCGGTTTTGAAATTTTTAAATTCTAAACTGAAAACTTTGCGAATAGGGACACTATTTCTATTTCTTTTGATTTCTCCTGTAGTTACCTCCGTAGAGCTCTGTACCTGGGGAGCACTCAGTAAGTGCTACGTGACTGTTCATTTGGGCACAGACCTTCCATGATAGAATTTTAGATTAAATTCCCTTTTAAAAATAGGATTCTAATGTAGAATAAACTTTCAGTTGAAATCAATTCACCTTGATAAAGTAGAGCCATGGCAAGGATAATCTAAAGTTGTAAAATCCGTAGTAATTTCTATTTGAGTGGAGGCAGAGGAAAAAAAATGTTTTTCCTAAACAACTTATCTACATTTAGGTAAATGTTATTTTAGGGCAAATACCAAGAGGTAGTGGATCAAGCCCATTCAGAATAGGGCCAAGAAACCACTGAACATAATTCGTAACAGTGAATGTAATCCATTTTTTGGTAATATATTCTCTCTTGAAAGCAAATATTGACCCTCTAAAACTTAGTTTGAAACAATGACTTTAGGTAATTCTTAGAACCATTTTAAAGATGAACAAGATGGAGATGGAGCTGCGTGGCCAGTCCAGGACAAAAATCAAAGACAAGGTGGACTCAGACTTGCCATTTCCTCTCTTCTCTTTCCCACTGCTTCTCGTCTGCTTGATACTCCACTCTTCAGACATGATCTTTCCCAACCATCTGAAAAACTCAGAACTTCAATATCTATAAGCACATTGATCAAATCGTCAGCTAAGCACACCATTCCAAGCCTTTTATAAAAGAGGGAAGTAAAGTAACAGAATGTCTTTCATATGCCAAGCACTTTTGAACAAACATGTCATATGACGCTGCTTACTACCCTATGATGAATGCCCTGTTTCAAGGATGAGGTGCGAGGGTTGGTGGTCCAGCATCTGACCCCCTTCCTGTTTGGGATGAGTACCCTGCTGCGGACAGCGTCAGTGAGAAGGAGTGCTGAACGTTACACTGTGGACACCGTGGCAAGCGAGACCTTTCTTCGTTTCCCTCCTCACCGCCCCTCCCCCCTCTCCCATGGTGGTCAGGGCCCAGGATGTGGTCTAGGATTAGTCAACAGGGTGCTGCTGCCTGGGCTTTGGGTTTGCAGCCTGAGGCACACAGATGGAAGAAAGGTTAAAGGTCCTTTTGCAACGGCAGCAGCCGGAGCCATGTGTCTGCTGGTGGCACTTTGTGGCAGTGCCCAGCGGTTGGACCTCCTGGCCAGAAGGTCCTACTAAAGAAGGTTGTCGTTCTTCCTCCACTAGCCCTTGGTTTCTGCCGAATTTCCAAGACTGATTCTTCAGCTCCTGACAATTCTGGGAGCCAGAGATATTTCTTCAGTAAGTTCCAGTTGGGGCTGATATAGCCAGCGTTGGGGCAGTTCTTACAACCAGAAACCTGACTGATCTGTGAGGAAACAGACCCTGAGGTCAAGGAGCTTGCTCAGGGACCCTGGCTAGCAAGTGTCAGTGTTCTGGCCGAGAAGCCCGTGCTGCTCTCTTTGATTCCATGCTTCCTGAAGAATTCTAAAGAACGGCATAAAGGAAAGGAGCACGGATGGCACACCGATTAGAGTGAGGCTTGAAGACCAGCAGGCATGTGAACACTTACCCCCAAATCCACATTCAGTAATACATCCGTAAATAAGTGGGGTCTATTCTATTCCGTGCAGAGGGACTGTGCTATGTTCATATATTATTTCAGTTAATCCTCACAACATTATGATATGGTGAGCATTATTTTCTCCATTGTTCATATGGAAAAACAGGCTCAGAGAACCTCGTCCAAGTTTATATGTAGAAAGCGATAGTGCTGGGTTTGAACTTGAGTCTCCGAGGTGGCTGGAGCTCATTCATTAAGCCACAGCTGCTTCACTATGAAATTTAATCAATCAATAAATGTTTCATCGCTGCCAATTTTCTACTAAACCCCATCACAGCCCTAGCACAACCTCATCAGTGTGTTCTTGTTGGTATGCTTCCTTGAGTGTGGTCTTACATCTGTATCCCAGGGGGTGTCATCTGTCACTTTAGACAGGACCATGCCCCTACTAAGGATCTTCCTTCCTGAATTTCCACCTCCTATCCAGGCACTCATCTTCTATTCATTCCTGCCTGCCTCTACCTCCCCTACACCTTCAAGGGAAACCATACCTTTGCTTATTGGACTGTAAAATGGAGCTGAAGATCCTCATTGGCAGAATAAATACCAGACGTCTAGGGGTCTTTGGGACAGATTCCTTGCCCAGACCTGGCTCGTGATGGCCAAAGAACACTTTGTCATTTGTGTTTTGGATTAAGAAAACAAGTTCTGTGTGTTTCCTACCATCACAAAGAGCAGTGAATTGAATTGGTACCATTGTAAGGTTGATTGTTGTTGCACAGATAAAAGCCTCATTAAGTCCCTCGTGAGGGGAGAGAAGAGGGGGTTCCTTGCTTGTTGTGGTTACAACAATGAAACAGTAAATGGAGGAAATAATGAAATAACTGCACTTCCTCCCCTCCCAAACCTCATCAAGAGGCTGGGTGAGTTTTTAATTAGTGCTGCGTTTTCAATAAATCCGTATCTGTACGTGGTACTGATTCTTTCCTGGATAAGGAAAGATAATAATGAGAATCCTATTTTTCAGCCCCACACTAAAGGGATGCCTAGTGTATTTAATCATGCTGTAGAAATCCTGGCAGCTTTCTCTGAGCCCAGCTTCTGCTCTAATTACATTTCTAGATTTTAGTAAATTGAAAGGGAAAATGTAGGAACAAAATAATTAAAACTGAAGAGGAAGTGCATATTAAAAAGGAGAAGCTGTTTAAAATTCTTCCACACAGTGCTTCCAAGGACATCTACAGTCATTTAATCAGATCCACACCAAATCAAAGTCCTTTGTACAGAGGCTGGTGGGATCACATCTCAGGTGGGCGGTATGGTCCCCACAGTAGAATGGGAGCCTCGTCACACCAGGCTACAGATGGAGATAGGACTCTTATGTCCTTCTACCTCTCTGGAGATTCAGGGCCAGCCTGGACAAGCTGCTGGCGCAGACTCACCAGCTCTGAGGAGTCACTTCCCAGGTCCCAGGCAGAATCTGACTAAACTGTAATGATTAGCCCCAGTTGTAAGGTAGCTAAAGTATGTTGTCCGTGCCTCCAGTTTCCTCCTTCTGCACCCCTTCCCACCTCCATGCTCCTCCCTCCAAGCAGTACCCCTTTTCTTTCTTCCCTGCCATCCTGTGAGATCTGAAGTCAAAAGAACAGGAACTGAACAGTTTCAGTGACACCAGGAATCAGTTACTTGTAACTGGTTACTGGGTTGCCTGGGGGGCACTCTGATTCTTCCCAAGGACCAAAAACCTCGCTGGCTTCAGCTAACAAAATGAAATATTTGCTGCTGATGATGAGTGAAATCTAATTGGAAAGTTTCAGGCACCAGCCTAATAGGTGACGAAAGTGCTTTTTGTTTTCAGTGGGGCAGGCACCGTAACCACATCACTGTTGAATTTAGGATCTCCATTTCTTGATCATTTTGGCTGAAATATGGGTTGAGCAAGCTTAAGGAGTTTAGAGTGTTTTGTCTGTCATTCCTAGGACATTTTAAGCTGTGGGATTGTAGGGTGTGCTTGCATATTTGAAAGTGGAAGGCAGCCTGGCACTGTCACAGCCTCCCCGGTGGCTTTGCTCATGGGCTCCCAGCTTTCCCTGCTGAACAGACTCACCAGCCACCCAGAGCCAGGATGCATGTGGCAGGAGACAGTCCCACAGAAGCAGAGCTTCCGGTAGCTATCCCCAAGGCAGGGCCCACACTTTATCACCCCACGACCCATAGATTCATCTGGTTGCTCCTTTGGATACGATGCCTTCTCGTGCACTTGTGTGCGTGTCTACGTAATGGTATAATCTCAGTATGGAAAAGAGACAACGCCTGTTCCAGATTATTTGGCTTGATTCAGTAAGAATAATTTTTTTACAGTTGAAGCTAAAGGAAAGAATTGTAACAATAACAAATATCCCATCACTGACATTATGACTCTAACATAATAACGTGGAGATGACTTTTTTCTCCCAGGGCCAAGATGCTCTGAGACTTCCTGTTTTTTTTTGCCGGCACTGCACTGAATGCGGGATCTTAGTTCCCCGACCAGGGATTGAACCCATGCCCCTTGCAGTGGAAGCGTGGAGTCTTAACCACTGGACCACCAGGGAAACCCCTGAGACTTTTTTCTTTTACTCAACTCAGGAATCAACCATAGCCCTTGGGGAGCTAGGATGTGAGACCAGTTGGGGACCCAGGTGTCCAAGACAATAAATTGTCACTGAATCAGCTTCCTTTCAGTTAAGCCACCTATATGCCTGCCTTCCCTCAAAAGAACGGTCCTTCTCCTTTCTGTTTCCAAATGCTCAGTTTTATGTTACTTAAAAGAGTCTCTAACATCATCATAAAGTCTAAAAAATATTTTACTGACGGTTAGAAAAAAATGAGGTAAAGTCGTTAGTAAACCACACCCTGCTTGTAAGTATAAGTTGCTGTTGTTAAATGCCTTTATTGTTACGGCCACCCCACTCCCACTCTTGGTGTGCCTCTATTTCGTCCTCGCACCTCCGCGAAGCCTGCCGCGCCCTGCACGCGACCCCCTCCGAGTTCCCGCCTCTTTCTTCTCAGGCCCCTCCTTCCCCTCAAATCCTCGGGGCCTGGTGAGAACCGGGACGCATGCGCACTAGGGAAGGTAGGCGGAGTCTTGAAGCAGAGGGAGGAGAGGCTTGAGAACCCAGAGAGGGGAGGGGAGGGGAGTAGAGGGGGCGGAGGCCGTGCGGGGTGGGGCCTGGCGGGTACGCGCTCGCTGCGTCGACGTGCTGACGCCATGACGCCCCGGCTGGTGTGTTTCGGTGTGTGTGTGTATGTGTGAGTGTGCGCGCTCCGAGTGTGTGTGTATTTGTGTATCGGCGGTTCCGCAGGTCCCGGATGTTGCGGACAGTATGAGGCGAGTGCAGGGGGACGGGGACCAGCAGCTGTCGCCGCCGCTCTCAGGTGAGTGGGGGGAGGAGAGTCGAGGAAGAGGGTTGTCCTGTCGGAGTGGGGGCGGGGCGTCTCCCTTAAGGGGTGACTGACCCCCCACACACTCCCGCCCCCCCCGCCACCTCACATAACTCTTCTCTGCCCCGTTTCCCACATGCCGGGTTACGTGGCCCGCGAATGCCAGAGCCTAATCAACCGTAAACGCGCCCCCGCCTTCGGCCCCCCCCATAATTTTCCCAGCCCCATCCCCCTTGCCAAATAGTGAGCTGTCGCCTGCGGCGAGATGGGTGACTGCGCATGCGCGAGTGTGAACGAGCCAGGGGTGCTTGTTCGCTGCCCTCGGGGCGCATGCGCATCGCTGTGTTGCAGGGACCTGCGGGATAAAGAGACCCTTGACCACGCGCCTGCCTTCTTCCCGGGCAGTGGGCTAGACTTGGTGCCAGATAGTGAGCCTGTTGCTTTTATCCAAAAGGGAGAATTTAGATTATTTAAGGGAGTTTATGGCAAAGCACCGTTCGCATCTTGTGTTGTCCTAGAGACTCCCAGGCTACAAACGCCTCCCAGAGCCAACATGCCCCACGCTGACCCTTCTTTTGAAACTGTCACTGCAGCTCCTAGTTCTAGCATTATTTTTCTTTCCTCGGATACTCCCATCGTCATGTTGTATCTTTAATGCAAACTTCCCCTAAATTTAGGAGTAGGTGCCCCAACCCATTCAGTTATTCTGGCAGGGGATTTTGGTAGCCTTTCTAAGGAGGACTAGGGTCATAAAAACGAAAGTAAGGGGAGTTTTCGTTTAGTAAAGTTATTTATTATTCTCACAGAACTAGATAAAGAGCGAAGGGTATAGGGCTTAGAATAGTAATTGTAAATCAAGACGTCAGGGTTCTCTCATCTCCAGCCCTCCTACTTTGTGTGACCTATTTGCCTCTTTTTTGGTAAAAGATCTTCCTTAGCGCTTTCGTTTTAGCTGTACATTATTGATGCTCTGAAGAGCACATGAAAACAAAAGCAATCTGAAACTACTGGTGGACAATAAATTACCCAGTGGACGTTTTAATTTTAAGTAACAAGAGTGGTGTTTCTTTCACATTTGCAAATAACAAAGAGCAAATTTTTAAAAATTAACTTTAAGGTACAGTAATATTTCAGTGATCTAGAACCAGGGTTTGCAGTTGGCAGATTACACGTGGTCCCTTAATTTACTCCTTCCTGTGTTGCCACTGCTTTGGATACTTGCTGCTTCTTACCTCTGCCATCACAACAGAGTGAGGAGTTAATAAACTGTTACAAGCAAAAGGTTTGCTGAATAGCATTGAAATGAATAACTAAATTGTTGGGGGTGTGTGTGTGCACATTTTCTGTGTTTTTCAGTTGTCTTTGCCAACCTTGTCTCCTATCTGGATAACTTAGGAATGGGACATATTAGTGAGCCTTATTTTCTCTTCTCTTTCCTTTGTGTTCTTTCTTTGGTATTCGCCTCTCAAGGCTTTTTTTTTTTTTTTTTTTTTTTTTGCTGCCATTCTTAACTCTAGGACCTTATGTTCTTGGGCCTTAAAGTATATATATATTTTTTTCACTTCTCCATTTAACTCTGGCCTTCTCATGGTTCAGCTGTCTTTTGTGCTGTTTTCTGTTGCCATGGTTACAGCTGGAGCCGAGAGAGGACACAGAGGAAGCACAGGAATTTGGGGGGGCATATATTTTCTTGTGTCCTGTGAAAGAGCTGGAGACTCATCTTTTTTTTCCTTGTGTGAAGACTGAGGAGTGTAAGTTATTGTGACAGCTTCACACTTAGGCTGGGGGTGGCTGGTGTCCATTTGGTACTTTGGGACTTCTCCTTTTAGAGCTCTTCATAGTGGTTAGTTTGGTGCTTGGAGATGTTTAATGTTGCCTATGTCCAGACTTCCATCAGGTAGTCTGGTAAAATCTTGTAGTAAAGCTATGGAGGTAATAAATGTCCATTTCTCTTTTCAGTAGGCTTCTGTCCTGTAGGATGCTTTGTTTTTATCTGATTGAATTCACTGAAGTCTCATGTAAAATTTTCATGGTATGAAGACATGAAATGCTTTTAGGTTAAGATAATATTAATTACATAATTCGAACTGGTGCAGAGCCATGTTTAAAAAAATAACTCTTTAAATGGGTAACACATGTACATACATATGAAATAAAACTCAAACGCTACACAGAGAGAGGGAAGAATCTTTCTTCTCCTGTCCTCCTTTCATCGTTCTAGTTACCTCCCTCAAAGGAAATTATTGTTACTTGTATTTTGTTTACCTTTCGAGAGGTAATGCTTTTATAAGCATATACAACTATGTATTCGTTGGTATTTTGTTTTTATTTGTTGTTTATACAAATAAGATACTGTACCCACTATTCTGCACTTTGCTTTTTTTACTTAGTATATCTTGGCTGTCATTTCATGTAGTACATAGAGTACCTCTCCCATTTTGAAAGATGGCAGATACTCCACTGTATAGATGTACCGTCATTCAGCCAGCTCTTATTGGATACTTAGGTTGTTTTCAGTGCTACAATTAACTCCTTGTATGTACTTTTTATGTACATGGGTGTCTGTTGGATAAATTCCTAGTGGAAGGATATATGTGTTTTTAATATTGTTAGATATCGCTAAGTTGCTTTCCATGGAGGTTGTATTTATATTCCTGCCAGCAGTGTATGAGTCTGCCTCTTTTCTCACCAACACTGTATTATCAAATTTTAAAAATCTTTGTGCAGGGGACTTCGCTGGTGGCCCAGTGGCTGAGAATCCACGCTTCCACTGCAGGGGGTATGGGTTTGATCCCTGGTCAGGGAACTAAGATCCTACATGCCGCGCAGCGCTGCCAAAAAGAGAAAAAAAAAAAAGTGTGCACTCTTTTGTCTAAGTTTTTAAAGTTCATTATGTAGCTTGTTAAGATTCATTACACCCAGGAGTTGTGGATAAATACTGTCACTGTTTTGCAGATGGGGGTGGTGGTGGTGATAGACATTGTTGGACTGAAGAATAATGAGAATAAAGTTGTATGCCTGGGTAACACGGGAAATCCATTAACAACGCTAGGAAGACATGTAGAACCTATATTCTAATTTCTCCCTTTAACTCTTGCTGCTAGTTTCTCTATGTGAAATTCTGTAAGCCCATAAGTGATGTTTGATGATCTCTTTTTGATAGCAGTGACTCAAAATTGTTTATACGAGCGAACTGCCATTCTGTTGAGGAGTTGGAAAGCTAACCCAGTTAGTTAAGGTGCTTTTCTGAGTGCCTGCACAGAATACTGCTACTGGTACTTTTATTTTTTTTTTTGATTTTTATTTTATTTACTTTTTTTTTAATGGGATAGTTGTTTTACAATGTTGTGTTAGTTTCTACTGTGCAGCGAAGTGGAGTTCCCTGTGCTATACAGCAGGTTCTCATTAGTTATCTATTTTATACATATTAGCGTATATATGTCAATCCTGATCTCCCAGTTCGTCCCACCATCCCCCCACTTGGTGTCCAGACGTTTATTCTCTACATCTGTGTCTCTGTTTCTGCCTTGAAAACCGGTTCGCTACTGGTACTTTAAAAAAGTCTGCTAGGGGCTTCCCTGGTGGCGCAGTGGTTGAGAGTCCGCCTCCTGATGCGGGGGACGCGGGTTCGTGCCCCGGTCCGGGAGGATCCCACATGCCGTGGAGCGGCTGGGCCTGTGAGCCATGGCCGCTGAGCCTGCGCGTCCGGAGCCTGTGCTCTGCAACGGGAGAGGCCACAACAGTGAGAGGCCCGCATACCGCAAAAAAAAAAAAAAAAAAAAAAAAAAGTCTGCTAATTGCAGAATTTGTGCTTCGCTATGACCTCTGAGAAAATAGAAAAGAATTAAAAGATGTCTGTGCTGGAAGGAGCTTACAGTTTTATTGGAAAACCAAATCCGAATGTATCAAATTATAAGAGAACAATTAGAAAACAGAACAGGAACAGAAATATACTGTGCTACATGCTGAGAGGACTTTGTAAAGAAGCGATTAAGATTTAGAGGCGAGGTCATTTGGAAGGCCTTCCGGGAGGAAGTACATTTTGAGCCCCCCCACAACTGCTTAAGTGAAAAATTTTAAACATACAGAAAAATTGAAAGAACAGTACCGTTATCACCTTTATACCAGTTATCCCCTAGATTCAACAATTTTTCATGTTTTCTGTATTTGCTTTATCTATGTATGTGTCTTTACATATAATATATAAATCTTTATATTGTAGATATCATGACACCTTAATACTTTAATGCTTTACTTTAGATGCATCTTTTTAAAATAAAAACATTGTTTTAGTTAATTGTTCTTACATTGTCACAGCTGAGGCAATTAACAATACTTTCCTAATACCATCTGATACCCAGTTCATGTTCAGATTTTCCCAATTGTCTCCAATGCAACGCTTGTTAGCTATTGGTATTTTTTTCTCCAAACATGTCTCTTTAGTCTCTCTTTTTTTTTTTTTTTTTTTTTTTGCGGTATGCGGGCCTCTCACCGTTGTGGCCTCTCCCGTTGCGGAGCACAGGCTCCGGACGCGCAGGCTCAGCGGCCATGGCTCACAGGCCCAGCCGCTCCGTGGCATGTGGGATCTTCCCGGACCGGGGCACGAACACGTGTCCCCTGCATCGGCAGGCGGACTCTCAACCATTGTGCCACCAGGGAAGCCCTAGTCTCTCTTTTTTTTTTAAAAAAATCTTTATTGAATTTGTCACAATATTGCTTCTGTTTTTTTTTATAAATTTATTTATTAATTTGTTTTTATTTTTGGCTGTGTTGGGTCTTTGTTGCTGCTCGTGGGCTTTCTCTAGTTGAGGCAAGCAGGGGGCACTCTTTGTTGTGGTGTGTGGGCTTCTCACTGTTGTGGCTTCCCTTGTTGCAGGGCACGGGCTCTAGAGTGCAGGCTCAGTAGTTGTGGTACACGGGCTTAGTTGCTCTACGGCATGTGGGATCTTCCTGGACCAGGGCTCGAACCTGTGTCCCCTGCATTGGCAGGCGGATCCTTAACCACTGCGCCACTAGGGAAGCCTCCTTCTGGGTTTTTTTTGTTTTTGTTTTTTGGTCACGAGACATGTGGGATCTTAGCTCTCCGACCAGGGATCGAACCCGCACCCCCTGCATTGTAAGGTGAAGTCTTAACCACTGGACCGCCAGGGAAGTCCCCTCTTTAGTCTCTTTCTCAATCTAGAACCCTTTATTTAGGAGCCATGCAGTACTGCCTTTTTGAAGAGACCAGGCCATCTGTCTTGTATAACATATCACTTCTGGAATTTTCTGAGTGTTTCCTCACAGTTTCATTTAATTTGTTCCTTTATCTCTGTATTTCCTACAAACTGGCAGTGAAGTCTTGGTTAGATTCAGGTTAAACATTTTTGGTAATAATACTTCATAGGTGATGCTATGTACCTCGTATCACATCACAGTAAGAGAAACATCATGTCATAATGTCTGACTGTTAATGGTGATGAATTTGTTTGTTCAAGATCATAAATACCAGCTCTCTCCACTGTAAAGACTCTTTTCCCCTTTGTAATTAGCAAGTAATCTGTAGAGTGGTGACACTTTGGCGTGATAGTGTTTTACTTCTCCAGCAACCTTTCACCTTCTGATGATGATCCTTGCCTGAATCAGTTATTTCTTTGGTTATTACAAAATGGTAATTTTCGAATTCTGCCATTCCTTTGCCTTCCATCTTCTGTAAAGATTTCCCTCATCAGTTAGGAATAAATCATAATTTCTTCCCAAAAGTTCAGGTAAATTCTTAATTTTCCCTTTAGCAATTTTCTGAACAAGGAGTTGGTATACCTTTAATGATAGCAAATGAATTGTTTCTTTTTCTTGCTCTCTTGGTTTTAGTATCATTATAAACGCGTGGATTTTAATTTAGTCTATGTTTTACCAATAATTATAGCCGTTTTTTGATTCTCAAAATGTCCCATATTTGACCTGTGGGAACCCTTAAGCTTGGTGTCTGAATGCTTCTAGTAAAAGAAGTCCCTGGATCATTTTGTATTTTTCTTGTCTCAAATGTCCCCTCACCTCACCTCTGTACATTTATATATACATTAATTACGTTTTCTTCCCTTTTAATAAATTATGTTGTTCATCTCCCTAGGGAGTTTCTGGCACCACATTCTAAAAACTAAAGGTGGCTTTCTTTTAACACAATGCACCTAGTGTTTGACTCACTTCTGTGCCACTGGCATTGCTGGATTCTGAATCTGAGACCTCACAGATTTCTTATCTTGAATAGTCTTTGTGAAAGACAGGTAGTATCTCTGAAGAGGGCATTGCTTTCCACCCCGACATCGTTAATATAAGGTTAGCTATAGAGGAGACTGGGGAGTTTCTTCTCTCATGAGCAACCTTGCTTTTTTTCTGAGATTGAAAGGTACACAGGATGAAATTTAGAAACTGATAATTTGTATGTAGTATTTTGGGGATATGGGGTTTTGATTGTTATAAATCTTTGTGTGTATATGTATATATGTACAAGTATGTGTTTGTCTTTCCTCCCTTTTCCTCAATTACACACATTTCTCCAACACAGTTGGACTGTTATGTAAGATTATGCTGTAATAGCATGTTTTTTTCATTATCACTAGATTTCATCATAAAAAAGAGACAAATTTTTCTTAATTAGGGGAAATTTTCAGATAGGCCGTGAACTCTGATATCTAGCTGTCTTATCACAGGTTGTGGAACAGTGCTGGATCCTGTGGATTTTTATCGTGTACTAATGGACTCAGAAATGTTGATGCATCCATAGTGTTTTCTGAAAATCCATCACACTAATGAAGGATAATATAAATGAAAGATACAGTGGAACTACATTCTAAAACTGTTTTGGGGCTAAACTAATTCCTGCCTTAGCAGAAAATGATTTATAAGATTCTTACCGTTTAGTGGTATTTTGAGTAACTTACTGATTTCAAGTTACTCAGAGCCTGACAATAACAGTATTCTGATATTTATCTGAAATTCATTTTTCTTTTTACCATCTTGTCATATTTACTTTCAGATTTTATAAGGTTATTCTTAACCTAGTTTCATAACAATACTGCCTCCATATTAAATTCTGGTTGTGTATTCAGGGAAGCACACCTGTTTCTTGTGTTTGTTTTCAGTCATGGTGAATCACTCTGAAAGGCTATGCTGATACATTTGCTCCTAAGATCCAGTAGCTTCTTTTACTTTTGTTTTTGACAAGCTCCCATTATAGGAAAAAAGATTCTGAAGTTTAGCCTCTTTAGGGAACACTTGGGCCTTCATGCTTACAACTATGGTCATGTTTTAATAGAATTGGCAGGAGTTGTTTAGTTGCTCTGTGTGGCAGAGTTGGTCATGCTGCTTTGGGAGAGCTGGATGCAGACCGCAGAATGGGAATTTTACATTCAGACAGTAACTGTTGCTTGACCATGAAGACCTTTATTCTTTTTTTTTTTTTCACAGTTAAAAAAATTTTTATTTTATTTATTTATTTATTTTTGGCTGCATTGGGTCTTCGTTGCTGCGTGCGGGCTTTCTCTAGTTGCGGCGAGCGGGGGCTACTCTTCGTTGGAGCGCACAGGCTTCTCATTGCAGTGTCTTCTCTTGCTGCAGAGCACGGGCTATAGGTGTGCAGGCTTCAGTAGTTGTGGCACGTGGGCTCAGCACTTGTGGCTCGTGGGCTCTAGAGTGCAGGCTCAGTAGTTGTGGCGCACGGGCTTAACTGCTCCGCGGCATGTGGGATCTTCCAAGACCAGGGCTCGAACCTGTGTTCCCCGCGTTGGCAGGTGGATTCTTAACCACTGCGCCACCAGAGAAGCCCCAACAACTCTTTTTAAAAAGTTTTTTTATTTTTTGGCCACGCCGTGCGGCATGCTGAATCTTAGTTCCCTGACCAGGGATCAAACCCACACCCTCTGCAGTGGAAGCGCAGAGAGTTAACCACTGGACCACCAGGGAAGTCCCAGAGACCTTTATTCTTTTTTTTTTTTTTTTTTTGCGGTACTTGGGCCTCTACTGTTGTGGCCTCTCCCGTTGCAGAGCACAGGCTCCGGATGTGCAGGCTCAGCGGCCATGGCTCATGGGCCCAGCCGCTCTGCGGCATGTGGGATCTTCCCGGACCAGGGCACAAACCCGTGTCCCCTGCATTGGCAGGCGGACTCTCAACCACTGTGCCACCAGGGAAGCCCTAGAGACCTTTATTCTTGACTGTTGCTTTCTAAGAAGCTGTTGGCATAAATCTTCAGGCTGTGGCACCAGCTACATCAAAGGAGGGCTTGCAGTAGTTCTCTGAAGACCTCTGATTCCTCCTATCAATCTATTTGTTTGTAAGAAAAAAAAGATGTATATGTAATCATTCATCTCCTTAATTTGAGATTTACATAATCCTTTTCTTGGTATTTGGAAACAGGTACTACTTTCTGTTTCTATGATTTTGACTACTTTTAGATACTTCATATGAGCGGAATCATGCAGTATTTGTCCTTTTGTATCTGGCTTATTTCACTTAGCATGGTGTCTGTGAGGTTCATCCATACTTTAGCATGTGTCAGAATTTCCTTCCTTTCCAGGGCTGAATAATACTTCTTTGTATGTATGTAATTACATTTTGTTTATCCATTCATCCACCAATGGACACTTGGGTTGCTTCCACCTTTTGCTGTTGTGAATAATGCTGCTCTGAACATAGGCGGGCAAATATCTCTTTGAGACCCTGATTTCAATTCTTTTGGGTATATACCCAGAAGTGGAATTGCTGAATTATATGTTAATTCTATGTTTACCTTTTTTAAGGAAGCTCCATACAGTTTAATGTAGTGGCTGCACCATCTTACATTCTTACCAATAGTGCACAAGGGTTCCAGTTTCTCTACATCCTTGGCAACACTTGTTATTTTCTTCTTTTTTAAAAAAATAATAGCCATCCATAATGGGTATGTTTTAATTTGTTTTTGTTTTTGTTTTTGTTTTTGTTTTTGCGGTACACGGGCCTCTCACTGTTGTGGCCTCTCCTGTTGCGGAGAACAGGCTCTGGACGCGCAGGCTCAACGGCCATGGCTCACGGGCCCAGCTGCTCCGCGGCACGTGGGATCTTCCCAGACCGGGGCACGAACCCGTGTCCCCTGCATCGGCAGGCAGACTCTCAACCACTGCGCCACCAGGGAAGCCCCTAATTTGTTTTTTAACTTTATCTTTTATTGAAACTAAATTTAAACTTTAAAGTAGGATTTTTTTTTTCCTTTATATTGTGTGTTTCTTGTGAGGTAATAGTTACATCCTGTATTTTCTTCTACAAGTTTTAAAGTTATGCTTTTCACATTCAGGTTTCTAATCCACCTGGAATTTATTTTGATGCTTGGTGTTAAGTAGGGATCTAATTATTTTCATAAGGATAACCCAAAGTAGGGATTTAATTTTCTTTCCATAGGATAACCTGATATGCCACCATCATTTATTGAATAGTCATATTTGCCCCCTACAACTTGAAATACCACCTACATGTTTCCAAATATATGAGGATTTGTGTCTGTGTTCTCTATATTCTGTACCATTGGTCTGTTTACATATCTTGTGCTGGTACTACACTGCCTTAATTATCATAGCTTTATAATAGTTGTTCATATCTGGTAGGGCAGGTCTCATTACCTTGTTCTTTTTCTGTTCAACAACCTCTCTGAAAAACCCTGTCAGATTGGTGTATTGCAGTGAAGCCATTTGCTGTCTAAATTGTATTGACATGATATATAATGGTCTTCTCCAAAAGAGAGAAAAAAATCAAGCCTCCCTTATCTGCAGCTGGTCATTAAGTTTGTCTCTTATTCTGAATGAGCCGATAATTTACATTCAATTTTTAGTTTTGTTGGAGTGATAATTTTTTTTTTATATGGGAATATGGTCTTCAGATGGAGGAGAATCTTGTTATAATTTGTTGTTTCATACAAGGACACCAGATGAAACACTTCTGGTAACGGCATTGAGGTTCTGTGGTGTTAAGGCTTTCTTGATCATAAGGAAAAGAAGCCCATTTAAAATAGCTCATATAAAAGATTTATCAGAAGGAAATAGCTGTCGTCGAATCCAAGGAAAAGGTGAACGGCAAGGCTTCAGAAAGGGCTGGCACCAAAACAGTTCCAAGTACAATACTTCAGCAGTTAGAGTTAATGGAGTCTAGTGTTCCACCATAAACAGACTTCAGTATCCATGAAGCTTAATTCAGATTCCTGAGCAATATCTGATTTGGTCAGTCTAAGGCTTGATTTCCCCTGGGCCAGATATCTACCCCAGGTTCAACTCTGGTTGAGGATACAAAAAACAGTTTGGGGTTGGAATCAGAGGCAAATTCTCTTAAGCAGTGTTTCTCAAAACTTTTTGGTCTCAGAACTCTTTACACTTTTTTTTTTAATATATATTTGTTTTATTTATTTATTATATGTTATATTTGGCTGCGTCAGGTCTTATTTGCAGCACACGGGATCTTCACTGTGGCATCTTTTGTTGCGGCACGCAGGCTTCTCTCTAGTTGTGGCGAGCAGGCTTTCCCTAGTTGAGGTGCGCGGGCTTAGTTGCCCCGCAGCATGTGGAATCTTAGTTCCCTGACCAGGGATCGAACCTGTGTCCCCTGCATTGGAAGGCGGATTCCTTACCACTAGACCACCAGGTAAGTCCCTCTTTACACTCTTAAAAATTATTGAGATTTTCTTTATGTGGTTTATATCTAGTGATAGTTACTAAATTAGAAATTAAAACAAAAAACATGAAAAAATAATTACTTAAAAAGCTATCATATTAACACAAATAATATATTTTTATGAAAATAACTTAAAAAATTAGAAGAGTGACATTTTTAGATTTTTGCAAATCTCTTAAATATCCAGCTTAATAGAAAACAGCTAGAATCTCATATCTGCTTCTGTATTCAATCTGATGTGATAAATTGTTTTGATTGAAATACATGAAGAAAATATGGCCTTAAAGGACTTGTAGTTGGAAAAGGGAGGAGTATTTTCAGACAATTGTGCATATTATTCTCTGATACTACACCAAAACTTGATAATTGGTAGTTTCTTCACAAGTTAGGCTGCAGTGTGGAATCTGAAATCATACGATGTTACTGTTACATTAAAATTCATTTACATGAATTTTATAATATCATGATACATGATTTTATAATATCATGCATTGGTTGTTTAGGAAATGTTGGTTCATTGAGTTAAGCAGATCTTCCAAATGACACGTTTTATAATATAATACCAAAAAACCCACATTAGCTAATATCACTGTCCTTCTTATCAGAAAAATT
This sequence comes from Pseudorca crassidens, assembly GCF_039906515.1. Lineage (NCBI taxonomy): Eukaryota > Metazoa > Chordata > Mammalia > Artiodactyla > Delphinidae > Pseudorca > Pseudorca crassidens. The sequence continues at coordinate 40,700,630 of NC_090314.1, forward strand.
TGTAAGTATTGGGCGTCTATTAAGCAGCTACAGTATTTCCAAAATTTTAATTTTTGATTGAAAGCTTGGACTTTATCATTGGCAACAAATACTATCAATTGTTTTCCTTGAAGGGACAGAATCACTTCATTTTCAAGAAAATGCCTGCTAAATATTCATGTCTGAATAACGACAGTTTGCCCTTTGTTCCAAGTAAAAGTAGTGTTCCATGAAAAAAGCAGTTAGTTGGGCTTCCCTGGTGGCGCGGTGGTTGGGGGTCCGCCTGCCGATGCAGCGGACGCGGTTCGTGCCCCGGTCCCGGAGGACCCCACATGCCGTGGAGCGGCTGGGCCCGTGGGCCATGGCCGCTGGGCCTACACGTCCGGAGTCTGTGCTCTGCAACGGGAGAGGCCACAACAGGGAGAGGCTCACGTACCGCAAAAAAAAAAAAAAAAAAAAAAAAAAAGCAGTTAGTTTAGCTCACTAATCAGAGTCACAATTGCTTTTCCTGGAGACAACCAATGTACTATCCCGTAGAAGTGCTTTTTGCATACTTCCCATTTCATCACGCAGAATATTTAAAAGACCTGTACAAGGGCTCAGATTTAATAAAATTAGTAATTTTTATTGCTTCATCAAGAACATTTTTAAGTGAAATTGACTTTTTAAAAAGATCACTAGTCCATGATGGTAAAAGACACACATAACTCTAGTACAGTTTGATGCCGTCACCTTGATTTAAGCTAAGGCATCCACAGTTATACCCATTATTGATTTTGTATCACCAGTGCAAATGCCAACACAATGAAAAAGGCAGTAGTTTCTTAGTATTATGAAAATAGTTTCAACTTAACAGACTCAATGAAAGGGGCTTTTCAGGGATCTCTGAACTACGCTTCGGGAACCCCAGTGGGTAGGGAAACAAAAGTCTATTATTTGAGGTACAACAAGTGTTTCATGGTAGAGTTTTACTGGATTGCTGGTAGTGTTACTTAACATCATTTAACATGATGTAGAAATGAGTGGGATACTTAAAAGATCATAAAAAGTTTCAGATTTCTTGTTGAACAGAAATATTTTCCTAGTAATTATCGTTTTCAAACTGCAGAATTTAAGGTATTCAGATTTTTAGCCAGATAGTCTTTCAAATATGTCATAATCTTAGGGTAACCCATTTTAATATGGCATATGGAATTTATGTCATCATAGTAGCACGTGCAGCTTAACATTTTTTTCAAGCAGTTGAGTACATTAAAAAATCTGAGCTCCAAAAATTACATTTGGGAAGATCTTGCCTTTTCAGAAAAAGCATGGAAGGGAAGGTTAAGGCTAGGAATCTGCTATTTCAGCTTTAAGTCTTTTTGGTCATTAAAGAGTCTTGTGAAAGAGGACACCCCCTCTCCCCAAATTTAAATATGTTTTATGACAGAGAAGGGGGACTAGTGGTGTTAACTGACTTCATTTCAACAAATATCTATTGAGTAATTATAAGCAAAAGAGTTTGTAAAAGGTGGGGGAGGGTATGTTCCGAAATGAGTGGGGAATTAAACCAGTATTATGTGTTTTGGTGTTTAGAAGAGGAAGAGGGACTTCCCTGGCGGTCCAGTGGTTAAGACTCCTCACTTCCACTGCAGAGGGCACGGGTTCGATCCCTGGTCGGGGAATTAAGATCTCACAAACCCCATGGCGTGGCCAAAAACAAAAAAAGAAGAGGAAGAGACCATTCAATTGGGAAAGTTAGGGTGGGAGGACTATCTTTGTGAAGGTTACATTTGAGCTGGGTTTTGAAGGGTAGGTATTTTAAAGGCTGGAATTTTGATAGGCAGGAATAAGAAGGGAATTCAGGCAGAAGGAATGTCATGAGTAAAAATGTGGAGGTGAGGAAATGCAGTGTTAGTATAGGGTGCGTACTGGAAATAATGAGCAGTGTAGTGTAGCTGAAGCAAAAGACACATGGGAAAATAGGAGCAAGACAGGAAAGTAAATTGGCCCAGAACGTGGGAGGTCTTCTACCAAGGCCAGGCAGTTAGGGTTTAATGTGGTGAGTGATGGAGAGACTTCGAAAGTTTTTGATTGAAACAATAACATGATCAGAGTGTGCTTTCAGAAAATGTATTTGACCTCAATCATTTATTAACTCATTCATCTAAAAATTTTTAAATTGCTTTGTGCCACTTAAGCATGAGGAATGCTGTATATAGTGGTGAACCAAACAGAAAATCCCTATTCTCATGGAATTTACATTCTAGGAAAGAAACTTCAACAAATAAACAAAATATAATTACAAATTACTGTAAATGTTATGAAGGAAAGGAATAAATTACTATGGGGGATAATGGGGAAATTAAATTTAATTGAGGAATCTGGGCAGGCCTTGCTGAGGAGTTAAATTTTTAATAGAGTACCTACCTTGTGCCAGATGATGTTCTAGCTGCTGGGGATGTAGTTAAGGAACAAAACAGACAAACATCCCTGCTCTCATGAAGTGCATATTCAGGCAGTAAACAAGATAAATAAAATATATGTTATGTTAGAATGTGGTAAGTCCCAAGGAGAAAAATAAAGCCAGAGAAAGAGATGCTGAGCGTTGAGGTGGAGGTGGGGATTGCAATCTTCGATAGAACGGCCAGGGAATGTCTCACTAAATCACTACAATAGTAATATTTGAGTAAATATCTGTAGAAGTAGAAGGTGGAGGAGTAAACCAGAAACTCCAGGCAGAGGGAGTAGCAAGGGCAAAAGCCAGGAGGAATGTATGTGCCTGGCATGTTCAAGGCACCAGCAAGGAGGTCAGGATGGGTAGAGTTAGGTGAACAAGGGAGAAAGTAGTAGAAATAAGATTGGAGTGGTTCGTAGGAGTCCAGGACCTGTAGAGCAGAGGGTGAGCCCTTAGCTGCATGCCAGAACCACCCGGGGAGCTTTTAAAGCTCCTGAAGCCTGGGCTGCACCTCATACAACCTGAATAAGCATCTTTGCAGGTGGAACTCAGTGGCAGAGGGAATGGAGAGAAGTAGATTATTTGAGAAGTATGTCAAAGAAAATCTGTTTAATTTTAGAGTGAATGTGGGGGTTTAGGGAGAAGAAAGTGTCATGGATGACTCCCAGATTTCGGGCTCAAGTAATTGGATGGGTAGAGGTGCCACTTACTGAGATGGGAGTGGGAAATAGGAATGGGAAGAGTAGGTGTGGGATTTGGAGGGAAGATCAGAAGTCAGGAGTTCAGTTTTAGACATGTTAAAATTTGAGATGTGAATGAGGCTGAGTATAAATACATTAAGTAGGCAGAAATGTGAGTGGAGCTTGACGTAAAGTCAGAACTTGAGGTGATAAATTTGTATATAACCTGCTTGTTGATGGTCTTAAAAGTATCTAAATGACATCATATAGGATATATTTGATGGGGAAGGAACTGAAGGTCTGGGAAGTTTAGCCTATCCCAGTAATTTGAATAAGAATTGGTGCTAGTGTGAACTAGGATGGGGGCATTGGGACTAGAAAAGAAAGAGTAGGTTGGAGGTTTGGGGACCTGTGGAGCCTGTATGTAGTGGGGATGGGCAGTAGACAAGGAATGAAAGATAGCTTTAAAAGATGTCAGGCAGGCCTGGGTGTAATGGTCGCTCTGTTAACAGATATAAAATAGTCAGGAGGAACTGGTTTGGGAAAAAAGATAGTGTTTGACTTTGCATATATTGACATTTAAGAGAGGCCGCTTAGCAGGCAGGCAGTTTAATCTATTGCACTGGGTTTTGGAGGAGCAGGTGAGCTTTGAAACATAAATCTAGGTTTTATTTACATAAGATTGGTTCACCATGGGAGTGGAAACATTTTTGAAAACACAACATCCAAAGTCTTTATCATGACCTGCTGGGCCCTCTGTGATATCATCCCTTCCAGTTTCTTCTGCAGTTTTCCTTTGTGTACCATGTTCAAGCTGCACTGGCTTTCTTTCTGTTCTTCCAATATGCCCAGCTAGGTCCTCCTTCAGGGCTTTTGTACTTGTTTTCTCGTCTTGAGTGTTCCCTTCCTCTTGGTAGATGGAATAGAAGTTCAGAGAGAAAAATTCGGAAGTTAGCATCTGGGAAGTAGAAAAAATTCCAAGAGATCCTTGCTAAGGTATGAGAATGTCAGTGAGCATCTGAAGTGGAATGGCTGTGGGAGCCATTGGAGTTGAAATCCTGTCAACAAAAAGACACAGAGTACCATCTTGGTCTTCATGTACTCCAGTATTCACATCTGTTGATTAGAGATGCTAACTCAATGGACTTCCCCTCTGCCTTGTTGGTCTGATGATGGGGTGTTGGTGGTGGTCATCGTCACTGACCTTTGGAATATAACTTGACTTGACGATGACTTGACTCATTGCCGTCCTGTCACCACTTATGGAGATGTCTGTCCTCTGAATAGGTGAAAACTTCCTTCAATGAAAATTATTGGTAATTATTTCAGAAACTTCTGGCGTGAAGAAACAACATGAAAACAGCAGGGAAGTTGATTACATGTTGACTTTGATACATTGTTAAGGATTACTCTTCATGAGCTAGTGTGTCACTTCTTAAGTGGTAAATAGTTGTATGTTATTTCAAATCTACACTATATTTTTTTCAGAGTGAAAAGATTTGCTTTTTTCTGATTATTAAATCATGGAGAAATAGGAAAAAATAGAAACAACTTTAAAATTTTCATGTCATTACTAATACTCTTTTAAAGTAACTACATAGAAATATGTTGTATGGATGCATCATATTTTATTTGGCCTGTTCCCTCCTAATGAACTTCCTTTTTCTCCAGTTTTTGCTTATAAATTATGCTGTGATGAATCTTTATACACTGATCAGATTGATTCCTTAGGATGGATTCCTAAAGTGGACAGAATTGCTGTGTTGAAGATTATGCAATGTTCCATATTTTCCTAATTATTCTTTTAATATCTTTATAGTTGAAAAGATATTTAAACAACATTAAAGGACATTTTTTAAAATTAATTAACTAATTATATATTTTTTGGCTGCGTTGGGTCTTCGTTGCTGCACGCGGGCTTTCTCTAGTTGCAGCGAGTTGCGGTGCGCGGGCTTCTCATTGCAGTGGCTTCTCTTGTTGTGGAGCATGGGCTCTAGGTGCACGGGCTTCAGTAGTTGTGGCTCATGGGCTCTAGAGTGCAGGCTCAGTAGTTGTGGCACACGGGCTTAGTTCTCCAAGGCATGTGGGATCTTCCTGGACCAGGGCTCAAACCTGTGTCCCCTGAATTGGCAGGTAGATTCTTAACCACTGCGCCACCAGGGAAGTCCCCAAAGGACATTTTAATAAAGGAAAAAAATCGATTTTAGCCTTTTACCAGCTGTTTTCCTCTTCTCATCTAAGTTGTTCTGTTTTGATTTTTAAATACCTATTCCATGTTCTCACTACACCTACAAAAAAGAGAATTTGGGGGTAGGGAAAAACACATACAAAGAACAATTACAATTCTGGGCATCTTATATTATCAGATAAGGGATCCTAAGTAACATTTGTTAAGTGCTAAGAAGTGACAATAAATATGATAGGAATTCAGAGTGAACTGAGGTGATTAGGAAATGCTTCAAGGCAAGGTGGAACCTGACCTGGATCCAGAAGAGTAGTATTCAGATACGAGGTAGGAGAATGTTCCTGGCCTTCAGAATTGTATGAACAAATTTGAGGAAGGTGTGTATCAACTGACAGATAGGCTAGAGTATGCGGCTAGACTAATTGGAAAGGAGGGTTCATGTTGTGGTGCAGTGGAGAGGCTTCTATTGGAGTTAAGTTATATTCCAGAGGACTGATTTTATTTTTGGTACATCTGAAGTTGTACAGTAGGGAACTTTAAGATAAAGCAGATATGTGGCCCAATTTAAGCAAACTGAATAGTCAATTTTTTGCAAGAAATATAGGTTATTTATTTATATAAGTGAATTATTTAAATAATGAACTTCCCGTAGATCTTAAAAGTTCTTATCACATACACACACACACACACACATTTTTTTGGTAACTGTGTAATGATGGATATTAGCTAAACATATTGTGGTAATCATTTCACAATATATATGTATATCAAATCATTATGTCGTACACCTAAAACTAACACAGTGTTATATGCCAGTTATATCTCAAAAAAAAAGTGAACTTCCCAATACTTAAATATTCATTTTATTATATAGTTTGACAGCATGTTGCAACTTTTGTGGATCTCAGTTTCTTCTGTAAAATCGAAGGGTTTAGACAGGGTGGTTGCTGAAGTCTTCTGGCACTTGAGATGATTACATAAACTTTCAAGAATACCTTGATTTTATGAAATAAATTGGCCTGCAGTTAGGCTGCTACCCACTTCCAGCTCCTTAGGCACAATAATGCACCCCCATGTCTGTGGGAGCAAAAATCCTCAGTTGGATGATCTCTCTTGGCTTACCAGGCCTAGACCGATTAAACTCATTTGTTCTCACCTTTTACTTCTTTATAACATTTAGAGACTTGCATTTGAAAGAATTTTGTGGCCTAAGATTGAGCCTCAAATGGATGCTGTGAGGTTGATCATATCCAGGTGCAATTTTGGATATAAATCTATAGGAAAAATTACATTCTAAAGTCGAATGTTAAGGATTTCTTTTTTTACTGTCTGTTTTGAATTATTTACACCACTTTTCACCTCCTTTAGTGTGGATAATTGGGAACTGACTAGTACTTTTTAAAACTCAGACTCTCTCTTTAAAGTACATAATCGTGTTAAAGCTAATTTGTGGTATACTTCAAGTATCTCCCTCCTAGCATCACATTCTTTTCACTGAAGCATATTTGACCAGTGTTGCCTTTTAGAGGGAACCAAGGTCATAAGCTGACTGACTAGCTCTTCGGACAAGCCTTCTCAGGATGCTGTTAACTTTTTTGGGCCTTTAGGATTTAGGATCCATTCCTCAGTTTTTCAAGTAAACTTGTTTCTTCGGTGCGCCAGAGTTGACTGGTCTCAGAGAAAAGTGGCTAGCCAAACTCACATTGGGCTGACAGGTAAACCAGAATGACGTTTTATTAAGGTACATGGTGAGGGTTTTATTAAGGTACATTGAGGGGCAGTCTTTTCCATGACCTAGAAAATGTGTCTGCTCAGTCCCTTCCCCTCCTAGTGTCAGAGTATTATTAAAAAACTAGGCGCTGTGGTTGAGAATCTGCCTGCCAATGCAGGGGACACAGGTTCGAGCCCTGGTCTGGGAAGATCCCACATGCTGCGGAGCAGCTAAGCCTGTGCACCGCAACTACTGAGCCTGCGCCCGAGAGCCTGCGAGCCACAACTACTGAAGCCCACGCGCCCTCGACCCCGTGCTCCACAACAAGAGAAGCCACCGCAATGAGAAGCCTGCACACTGCAACGAAGAGTGGCCCCTGCTCACCACAACTCAGAAGACCCGTGTGCAGCAATGAAGACCCAAAGCAGCCAGAAAGAAAGAAAGAAAGAACATAGCTGATGTTTCCCGAGCACTTATCGTGTGTTAGGCTCTGCGCTAAGCGTTTTACTTGTATTTAACTCATTTAATCTTCACAGTAACTTTATGATGGAGGTATTCTTACCTGTGTTTTGCAGGTGAGGAGTCTGAGGTACAGGGAGTTTTTTTGAGTATTAATAACTTGCCTGAAAGCATATATTTTGTTCTGTATTCTGATTTTGGTGGTTGTTACATGTGAATTCTGTCAAAAATTTTGTACACAGAAAGGTAAATGATACTGTATATACAAATGCTAAATACATAAATGAATGCACCCAGAGTTCTGTGGATACTTTTGTATCCTTTTAACGGGATCTGTTTAGAACTTTTTATAATGCCAGAGTCTCATATTAACAAATTTTTCTAAACATTCCCACCAGTTCTCTGACCAACCTGACAAATAAGAAAATGGGTGGATTTAAATTTATCCGTCCTCCCCCTACTTCGGTTATCTCCTACTTGAAGACAGAGGGGCAGGAAAGGGTCTGAAGAGTCTACAGATTATACTGACCCAGTCTTCTTTTCCACCAGTAAATTGTGAATGATTTTTCCCCATAGATATCTACAGTATTTTTTAAAATAATTGTAAACAATTTCTTTTTGAATGTTTTCATCTCCTTCAAGTATGGTAGGGATTGAAATAAAGGTTATAATTTCATTCTAGAATAAAGAATGAGGATAACAGTATCTTAATGCCAAGAATAACAAAAATATTTTGAATTAGCTAAATTAACAACAGTTGGGAAAGTCAAAGTTTATAGACATGAGATATTTATAGGAGTGATTGGGTTAATTATAAATTATGTGGCAGTCTTAAAGACACTGGACATGTAATTTCATTTTTGATAATTTGTTATGCAGCAGTGGAAAACGAAGACACCTCCCTTCCTCCGCTGGCCTGTGCCTTGACTGCTGTGCCTTGTTTGGAGCGCGTGCTCATTGAAAACTCATACAGTGGGGGACAGAGGTCAACTACTGCTTACTTTTGGAAGTCATTTGTATTACATGATCTGACTGGATGAACTTTTCTGGCAAGTATGGGCAGTAACCAATAAGTATGCACTTTGGTTATCAGACTGTCTACCAGCCAATTATGACCAGTTACTTATGTCATAGTAGTTTGCCATTTAACACAGCAACCCTACTAATAGTGGCTTTAGTTTGTTCCTGACAGTGTGTGCAAACTCAGTGTTAAATTGAGTGTCTTTGATTTTTGGTTTAGTTTCAGGTCGTCATTTTTCTGTCTTAATCCATTGCCACTTAATACCAATCTCAAGTCCAAGAAACAGATTCTTGTGTGTCTTGGAAACTGTAGATTGTATTGAAGGGCGTAATTGTTTCATCTCAGTCTGAGGCCTGCCTCCTTTATTATGTGACTGTAATATTTGTTTTTTCTGTAGTTTATAATCTTTATTTGAAAACTGTTAACCTAAAATTTTTATCTTCTAATCTGTGGAGTTCATTCTGGTAGATAGGACGTTGAACTCCATTAGGTAGAATTTGCTAGCACCTAGAAGACTTTAATTCTTTTCAGCTGCAACCAATCCTAAAGGGCCTACAGGTAAGGGTATGTTTTTGGTTGTTGTTAGTGGTGGAATTTGGGGACCTCCCATGTGATTTTCTGATAAGGTCATGGGCAGGACCCTTGCCAGGTAACCCTTATATTTGACTTCGTGTCCCATTTACTTCAACTGCCCCTCCCTTTCCTAGTTGATGCCTTGTTGGATTATATGCTCTGAGCCCAGTGTCTGGAGTTGGGCCCCATTGATAATTTGTGCTGTAGTCAGAGCAAGGGTTGAGAAGACTTCCCTCATTTTGAAAGATGCTTCTGGCCCTTAGCATAGGACTTGCTGTGTTTGGTGAGTTTTACGTGTTAAGTGTATGTAAGGTCGGCTTTGATTTGAGTGCTTCGTGTTGATCCTTAAAACTGAGGCTTTTTTTTTAGTGATCTCCTGATAATAGAAGAAACTGGGGGCAGTTTTCTTAAGAGATTTAGTGTTGTGTGTGGTTGGTTTACTTGGATGAGGAAAGGAAAGATTATGTGTTGGGAATAATCTCATAGTGGGTGTTCCTAAATTATGTTTAACCACTTTTCTTATAAAATTAGAGGGAGCTTCTGCTGAAAACATACGGCATTAGATATACCTCATTTCCCTGGTTCTAAAATTTTTTAAAAATTTATTTTTCCACATTTCAGTGTAAGACCAAAGTTGTTGCTCCCTCCCCACCATGTGATGGCATACTACAACTGAAGATGTAAGAAATACTTAAAATAATGAATTATAGAAAAGTAAAATGAGAACTTTTATATATGTTTACTTTGTTTTTAGAAACTCATGTGCTCCTCCTGGAGTTGCCTGATGTTTATATGGTCCTTTGCAAATACTTCCTAGTAAACTAAGATGATATTTTCAACGTGGATGACATTCATTAATTTAATTAAGTTACTTATTGAGTATCTACTCCATGCTAGACATTATACCAGTTATTTAATTAAAAAACACTTTAAAAATACCCAGGAGTTACTTCTGTGTGCTCTGTTAACACTTACCAACTCTGAGATCATGTACTATTCCATTTAACTTGGGAATAAACAGCTGAATTAATAGGGATCCTCTGGCAGTGAAGAAGATAAGGAACTAAATTGATTTTTCAGTGTACCGATATCCATCTCTGGGTGAAAGTGGCCAGATTATATGCGGAGGAATTTAGCCATACATGCTATTAAATCCACATCCTGATCTAAGATAGAACTTGATCTCCTTGGAATTAATAGAATCTGCAGTACAAGTTGCTCACTCTCACCTACTCTTTGTGCTTCCTTGTACTCAAAGGTGTGGGAGAATTGAGCATTCAGTCATGTGGATGGGGAGTATATATTGGTACAACATTTTGTTGAGCACTTTGGCATTATCTATCAAAATAAACAGTGCTTAGACTTGGGCTTGCTGCATTTATGTTCAGATACACCTATCTGCTACATTGTTTGCAGTAGCAAAAACCCAGAAACCACACATCAGGGTACAGTGGAATTCCTTGCAGCCTTTAGAAAGATCAAGGTATGTGTGTGCCTCCAAGGAGTATGAGTGTGTGTGTGTGTGGTGTGTGTGTGTGTGTGTGTGTGTGTGTGTCTGTGCTGGTACATGCCTTTTTTTGGTTTTGTGTGTTTTTTTGCTTGTTTCTGAGGCTACAAAAGAAAACAGTGGTTGTCTTTAGGCTTAGGAAAGAGGGACTTGGGTGTCTGGGAGGTAACTTTTACTTTTCAATTATAGCTTCCTATAACTTTTGAATTATTTATACTGAGTACATATTGCTTTTATTTTTTTAAAAGCATATGTGTAGAGAGGCAGATGTCATTTTAACAGTTTTTCCAAAGGGTCATAGAACTTTAGTTCTAGAAGGGAGCTTAGAGAGCCTTGGACAGTTGCCCTCAATTTAAATATAAGAAAACTTAGATTTAGCAAAGTATCTACAAAGCCTACACTAGAATTCAGGTCCCAAGGACAGCAAGAGCTTATAAATATATTGACTTGTTCTGTTCTAACAGTTTATTTAACTGATGTCCGTTTCTCATTGTGAAGAATTGATTTTGAAAGACCCAATAAAATGTTGACCTTTGTGAGACAGATCTTCATGTAACTACCTCTGGCAATAAAGGTAAAGTGGTAGTGTTAACTCTTACCTACATTTTGTAACTTTTCCTTAAAAGTGAGTTTATTTATGAGTTCTGTAAGTTTTTAATATTTGAAATGAATTTGTGTCTAGAGTCCAAAGCTTCCCTTTTTTATTTGAATACTAGCTGACTATCTAGATTTTTTTTTTTTTTTTTTGCGGTACGCGGGCCTCTTACTGTTGTGGCCTCTCCCGTTGCGGAGCACAGGCTCCGGACGCGCAGGCTCAGCGGCCATGGCTCACGGGCCCAGCCGCTCCGCGGCATGTGGGATCCTCCCGGACTGGGGTACGAACCCGTGTCCCCTGCATCGGCAGGCGGACTCTCAACCACTGCGCCACCAGGGAGGCCCTATCTAGATTTTTAAAACTGATTTTACTGAGCTTTTGTTCCATCTAGTTTCCAGGGATGAATAGATGGAGAAATAATTTTTGTGTCTTCTAAATGGCTTCCTATTTAAAGACCAAGTATACTGAAAAGGATGGTAGGGAAATTGTTTAAAGGAGGAAAATTTATATATTGAGGAGGAACCCTCAGTTCTTGAAAATATGAGTTCTTCTTTTAACTATAAGTTGAGTCTTTTCCTGGCTCTTCAAGGCCAGAAACATTTTCTTTTAATTCAAACCAAGCAAAGAAATTGGTAGTAGTGAGGCTGGTGATTTAACATGGGACTGGACATCCAAACTGTATTCAGTGCATATTTTTTATGGTTGATTGACTTTAGGGCTTCAGCAATGGGAACACATTTATTAATGCTCAGAGTAGTTGTTGGACTTAGGATAAAAATCTGTTTTTTGCTGTGACTCTACTAGTTGTATACGTGGGAGAAACTTAGTCTTCCAAAATTTAAATAATCCATAAGCTCTCCCAAAAAGGGACCTCTATTTGATAATAATTTGATTCAGCTAATAAGATGACTCGTTGCTTTGAAGGAAAGGGTTTTCAGGAAATAGAGTAAAAGAGCCTTTTTACAGCTTGAGGATCAGAGTCAAATATGTGCAGCTTTAATCAGTTAAGGTTTGGTTGAATTGAAAGGAAGAAGAGGTTACAGAGGGCCAAGAACAAATAGAGTTGCAAATTTATATTTGTAACCTCGCATCCTTGGGGAGGAATCCAGTTTCTATAGCCGCTTTAATTCTGTTGCGAATGTAGACTGAGCAGTAGAATTGGGTATCCTGACAGTTGACTTAATTTGAACAGTCGCATTAGGTAAGACTGGAAAACAATCTGTAAAACATTTTACTGGATGTCCATTAAATCCTTTTGTATCTCTAGAATATTTTGCTAATTCCTTTACTCACCAGATGTTATGAAGCACCTTCTGTGTGCCAGGCACAATACAGGATTATCTGGGTACACGTCCCTTGCCCTCAAAGCGTGTTCAGGCTCATAGCCGAGAACTCCCTTCACTTTACTCAGATCACTTCAGTCTTTTACTCCTGAAGAATTAAGTAGCATTAGCAAGTTTTCTTGGTTTTTTACTATCACCCAAAAGGCGTTTGTTGCAATTTTTGTTATTATTTATATCTCCATCTCCAAAAATGCTTTTACGTCTACCTTTTATTTTTCTACTTGTAAGCCAGTTTCCCATCTCAGAAAACAGATCTCGGCTCCCAGTCCCATTATGATCAGTTGTTTCCCTTAACTGATAGAAAATAAACTGTGTACTACAGAATAAGGCTTAGTGGTCAGCAAAACTAGTGATTTCTTTAAGGCAAGACAGAGTCTACAGGCTTGATATTATAATTTTTAAAAAGAGAAGCCTAAGTGGATACAATAAGAAAAGTTTCAAAGATCAAGGATGGCTTTGTTAAAAATTTTTACCCCCGAAAGAAGAAAGAAAGTTTAATCAAGTGTCTGTTGGACCCAAACAAGAAAAAGACCAGGGGCTGCTTCTGACCTTGAACTGGGCGTTATCTCAGCAGAGCCCCCACTGTCTAGGTTCTGGTTTTCAGACTTGCAGGACCAGAATGTCAGTATTATAAGTGCACTCAGAAGATGATCAGGCTCTATAAACTGTAGACAGTGTAGAGGATTAATTCACACAAAACAAATCCATGGAAGAGTAGGGATGGGGCTGCTACTTTTGGCTGTGGTCACAGAAGGCCTTTTTTAATTTCTAATTAAAACAAAACAAAACAAAACATTTATTTATTTATTTTGGCTGTGCCGGGTCTTAGTTGCAGCACGAGTGATCTTCACTGCGGCATGAGGACTTCTTAGTTGCGGCATGCATGAGGGATCTAGTTCCCCGACCAGGGATCGAACCTGGGCCCTCTGCATTGGGAGTCTTATCCACTAGACCACCAGGGAAGTCCCCAGAAGGCCTTTTTTAAAAGAGATGAGTGTTGAGCTAAACATAAATAACAAGAAGCAAGTAATGTGAATAACTAGGAGAAGGGTCTTCCAGGCTGAGGGAAGATAGCACTAAGACCCTGAGGTGGAAACAGGCTTGGCTTATTTATAGAAAGGCCAGTCAGTGTGTTTGGAGTGAGGGATAGGTGATAAATTTGGCATAATGGACCAGTTTTTATAGGACCCTATAGGGTCAGGTAAAGAGACTGAATTTTGTTCTAAGTGTGGTTAAATGGAAGAGGGACATGATATGATTTACCTTTTTGAAGTTCATTGTGGCTACTGTGTGGCAAATAGATTGTGCTACAGAGGAAGCTGGAAGATCAGTTAGACACCAGTTACCGCTGGTTCAGATGAGAGAAAACTGCACAGAAATGGGTAAAATTTAGATGGATAAATGTGGACTGTATTAGGAAGCCGGACAGCTGACAGGACTTGCTGATAGTTGGGATATGAGAAGATAGGGGTTTTGGCTTGAGCAACTGGGTAGAAGATAGTGCCATTTAGTATTTTCGTCATGTTAGACTTTTCAGATGAATATAATTAAGGAATGATAGAAATTGTGCTTTTTAATTCTGTAAGCTTGTGGCAAAGGAGAGAGAGATCTCCTGGGGAAAAGACACTGGTTTTTTGTAAACTCAGGCTAGAAAATACTCTGGCATGTTAGAAAAGTAGCCATTTTATTTTTAAAAATTAATGATGATTAGGTGCTAAAATATGGAAAGTCCTTAAAAAAATGTGAGGACATATGATTTGTTCCCAGGGTCTAGTCTTGAAAGTAGGCATGAGCCTATCAACAGTTTGCCCAGGTGTCATTAATAATTGTGCTTAGAATTTGTTAGAACAAAAGAGCATAGTTTTCAACAGAGTTGCCACTTGAAAACGAAATCAGAATCGAAAGTTAGGGTATATATATATATACACGCACACACACATATATATATATATATATATATATATATATATATATATATGTATGTATGTATCTTCTATCGGGTATTTTTCCAGTTCCTCCGTGTTGAATAATACCTCATCTAAGAATCACCTAGCCACAGGAATTAAAGTATTGGATTAGAAGTTGAAAGACTTCAGTCTTAACTCAGCCCCCTTAATAGCCATGTAACCATGGTAGATTGTAACCTCTGGGCTTCTGTTTCCTTATTTGTAAAATACTTGCCCTGCACGCCTCACAGAGCTGTTAATAAATCCCAAATAAGATCATGAATGTCAAAGTACTTGGAAGATGGTGAAGCATTGAATACTGCTTGTGAGGGAATGGTTATATAGCTTAAAGCATTTACCACGAAACGACCTTAGAAGTCCCTTTAAAGAAGATAAGGAAGCGCTGGCTTTGGCAGCACGTCTGCTAAAATTTGAATGATACAGAGAAAATTAGCATGGCCAAAAAATTAAAAAATAAAAAGACAAGGAAGATGGGGGTGGGAGTGCTCCGGTTGTATCTCTACTGTGAATCTTGAGATTATGGTTTCCATTAGGCTGTAGTACTCAACTGTACAGACCTATTCTCAGTGGCCTTATAATTCTTAACCAAAGGGACTTGTGAAACAGAGGACCCTAGATAAATTTAAATGTTATGAGGATGATAAAATGTAAGTTTGGTTTTGCTGTCTTATTTGGTAGTTAGAACTTTATTCCTATCCGTAATGAAAATGAAAGGCAGCAAAATATTAGTATTTTTTACTTTTAAGTTATTTTCCCTTTATTTGCTCTTGGGCTATGGAGAGGCATTTTGTTCGATTTACTTGGAGTATCTTTTCCTTAAGAAGGGAAAAGTATAAACATGCCAGAGGCTTGCTAGCAGTTGAAAGCAACTGTTGGTCAGCCAGAGAAAAGAAGGAAAAAAACAGGTTGGGGAATGGAAAAAGTGAAGCAAGAGGGAGGAAAAACAGATTTGAAAGGGGGGAAAAGCATTTAAATCATTTCCAAAAGTCTCAAGTTTTCTTTTTAAAAATCTGTCTTTGAGTTTAGGTACTATACTTTGAGGTGGTTGAAGGAGAGGTTGGTCTTAGAGGAGAGTGAGTAAAATTAGGGAAAGTGGGAGGACAGGTGTTCAGGTTAGAGGTAGATGATGGAGAGGAAGGAGAAGGTGTTCTGTGGAAATATGGTTCCTTGTGAGGATTGACAGTCTCTGAGGATATACTGGGTTAGGATGAGTGTTATCCTTATTTAAAATGTACTTTCTTACTGAAGTATATAACGTCAGTCTCTTTACTCCCTCTGCTTAAGTAACCCCGGTGCTGTGTTCCCATCAACTGGGGAAAATATTTCACCAAGAGCTAAATTTTTTATTATTGAGAAGATCTGGACTGAATTCATTGGCTTTTTTGGTTTGATTTCAGACTACTCTGATGTCAACTTTTTAAAGCTTTTCTAATCTACTTTTCCCTCTAAATTCATTGTTTTTGGGGACTTCCCTGGTGGTCCAGTGGTTGAGAGTCTGCTTTCCAGTGCAGGGGACCAGGGGTTTGATCTCTGGTCGGGGAACTAAGGTCCCACGTGCCCAGGGGCAACTAAGCCGTGCGTACGCTCTGGAGCCTGTGTGCCGCAACTAGAGAGAAGCCCGTGTGCCACAACAAAAGATCCCGCACCACAACGAAGATCCCGCATGCTGCAACTAAGACCCAACGCAGCCAAATAAATAACTAAATATTTAAAAAAAAAAAGAAAAAGAAAGCCGAACAAAAAGTAGAGAGACTGTGAGACCTTCAGCTGAAGTCCTCTTCATTCACTTTCTCAGTCCTTTTTCCCACCTCACTCCCCAGAGACAATCTATGACCATAAACTTAGTGTGCATCCTGTGCAGAGTGTGTGTGTGAATGTATAAATAAATTCTATTGCAGTCATTTTTTCATTTATTCTTGTTTTTCAAGATCTGTCCATCTGGATACATGTAGATCTAGGTCCCTCATTTCAGCTGTTTAATTTTTTAATTTCTCTGTATGTATATTTCACAGTTTTCCCAAACCCCTTCGATGGATATTTAAATTGTTTCCTTTTTTTTTTTTTGCCATTACAGACAGAACTTCAGTGAACAACCACCTCATGTGGTGTTTTCCTCCTCCTCCTTCTTCCTTGTTATTGCTTGGGTGGCTTGATTTTTGTCCTAAATATCTTATTTGAATTCTCCCATTTGGTTTACCACTTTGGTATTCACAATCATCCTTTGAAGGAGAGGAAGGGATGAGGAAAACCTTCTCTAACTTGAAATGCCAGTTTTCTTTTACTAAGGCCAGAGGCTCTGAAATGTTCTTTTCCTGTGGATTCTTTTTTTTTTTTTTTGCGGTACGCGGGCCTCTCACTGTTGTGGCCTCTCCCGTTGTGGAGCACAGGCTCCGGACGCGCAGGCCCAGCGGCCATGGCTCCTGGGCCCAGCCGCTCCGCAGCATGTGGGATCTTCCTGGACTGGGGCACGAACCCGTGTCCCCTGCATCGGCAGGCGGACTCTCCACCACTGCGCCACCAGGGAAGCCCATCCTGTGGGTTCTTTATGGACTCTGATAAATTTGGCAACCTTTGCATTTAACATTTTATATTTTTATTGTCTCATATCCAATAGCTGATTTTCATAAACATCAGTAACTACTCACGTTTTCCCTTTCTCCGTTATATGTTTTCTGTCATTACTTTTTAACTCCTAGAATACTTCCGACTCATTAAATGTAGGACTAGTATTTAGTTGGTTGATTGCCAACCTAGTTCATTCAATTCTTGTCTTACAAATTCATCATGAACCAAATGTAGCTGATACTTATGAAGGAGTTTCTTGGAGCATTCTTAGCCAAATTAGACATTTTAAAAATGTAAGCCTTTGGGCTTCGCTGGTGGCGCAGTGGTTGAGAGTCCGCCTGCCGATGCAGGGGACACGGGTTCGTGCCCCGGTCCGGGAAGATACCACATGCCGCGGAGCGGCTAGGCCCGTGAGCCATGGCCACTGAGCCTGCGCGTCCAGAGCCTGTGCTCCACAACGGGAGAGGCCACAGCAGTGAGAGGCCCGCATACCTCAAAAAAAAAAAAAAAAAAAGTAAACCTTTACCTTAGATTAGAATTATTACAGATAAATTTTGTTCAGGGACCATATGTTTCAATGACCAATGGTTTTCTTTTCTTTTTTTTTTTTTTGGCTGTGTTGGGTCTTCGTTGCTGAATGTGGGCTTTCTCTAGTTGTGATGAGCAGGGGCTACTCTTCATTGCAGTGTGTGGGCTTCTCACTGTGGTGGCTTCTCTGCTGTGGAGCACGGGCTTTAGGCATGCGGGCTTCAGTAGTTGTGGCTCATGGGCTCTAGAGTGCAGCCTCAGTAGTTTGCGCATGGGCTTAGTTGCAGCACCACATGTGGGATCTTCCGGATCAGGGCTCGAACCCGTGTCCCCTGCTTTGACAGGTGGATTCTTAACCACTGCGCCACCAGGGAAGTCCCAGTTTTCATTTATATTTTTTTTTCTGGAGTCTTTAATCCACTATACTTTAGTCATTATTGTGAGGTTGGGTGTATTTTTTAAATTTATTTATTTACTTATTTATTGGCTGCGTTGGGTCTTCATTGCTGTGTGCGGGCTTTCTCTAGTTGCGGCGAGCAGGGGCTACTCTTCGTTGCGGTGCACGGACTTCTCATCGCGGTGGCTTTTCTTGTTGTGGAGGACGGGCTTCAGTAGTTGTGGCATGCAGGCTCAGTAGTTGTGGCTCATGGGCTCTAGAGCACGGGCTCAGTAGTTGTGGTACACGGGCTTAGTTGCTCCACAGCATGTGGGATCTTCCCGGGCCAGGTATCGAACCCATGTTCCCTGCACAGGCAGGCGGATTCTTAACCACTGAGCCACCAGGGAAGTCCCAGGGTGTATTTTTAATTTTTATGTTCTAGGGTTGTTTTTTTTTTTCCCACTTTAAAGGTGGATCCCGTTCAGAGCTTTGAGCACTTGGAATGTTAAAGTGTTACAAATGAAAACGGTTACTCTTCTCTAATAATACACTCCGCCAGCTGAAGTGTTTGAGTAGGACTTCCTTTCTTGAATATATCAACTATCTTTAAGAATTTATGTGCTAAGTATTTTTAAAAGTAATTGATAAGACCTTAAAATGGAAATCTTAGTAATAAACATAACTGTAGAATATCAGGTGCCTGTGTATTTTCTTTCAGATTTGTTTATGTCCTAGGATATGGTTCATGTCACAAGTTATTGTGGTTGGAAAGTAACCTTCGGATCTAGGCTTATTCTGCCTTTATTTTAGGTGAAGTATTCCACCAAAAGTATAAGCTCTATCTGCATACTCAGAAGTATGTGTAATCACTCAGTAGGCAGTGAATTGTTCAGTGACTTTTCTTCCTTATGTTGTAATCACTAAGTTTGAATGGAGTTCTTTACCTGCTCTTTATCCTGTCAATTCCATGTTTTATGCTGCAGAGAAATGTTCCTATTTTAAATCTTTCTTTAGAATAAAAGTATGTTCTTATGTGGAATACTAACACCATGGGGTTTTGTTTTCCCTTCCACTCTGGAAACTCTGCTATAAAAAGTTTTAGTTCCTAAGTCAAAAATAATTTTTTCTTTTAACTGTAGTTACTGTCTTGGGATATTTCATCTGGATACATAACAGAAGACTTTACTGTTTCTGTGGGCATCAAAGTATAATATAAAGAACCTTCTTCTTGAAATTATATTTTGTTTGCATAATTCTTTATTTAACACACCTTTTTTCCTGACTTTAAAGAAAATAAGCTCATTAAAAAAAGAAACTTTAATGAAAAGTATAAATAAAGGAAGCAATCACTCAGTCTTCGTTGCTACATCTTGTTGAGTAATTCCCTTAGTGGTTACGGCAGCGCACACCTGCACCAGCAGTACAGGAGAGCTCTTGACTTTTGTCTCTCTGGGCTCTCCCAGCATTGCCGTCACTAAAACATGCACTGCACATTTGTTTTAGGGGAAAATACAGTTTAGTTTGTATCAACTTTTTATAAGTCTTACCTGTGACTCAGTACTAATAAGAGCATAAATCTGAAACTTGTTAGTAAAACAAACTTTGTTAATAAATTTGACTTACAGAGAAGGGAAGCCTTCTTTTTTTCAAATGTATAAAGTTATTGTCTAATCTTTCAAGGATAGAAATCCAAAAGAAGAGGAGATTAATTCAGTCATTTATTAGATAAGTATTTGTTTCTGATCTTCCACTTGCCAGATACTGTCTGGGTACAGCAACAAAACAGACAAGAGTCTGCCTTCTTACATCTCAGGTAAAGTGTGGTAAATGACTTTGTGTGCTATAGAAAAAAATGAAGCAATGCAGGAGAAATAGGATTATGGCTTGGGGGGAGGGGATGACATGCTTAAGGGTGTCAGGGAAGGCCTCACAGAGATGGTGGTTATTAGGGAAAGCCCCAACAATGGGGAGGGAGTGTGCCAAGAGAATATCTAGGGGAAGAGTTATCCAGGTAGAAGAAAGGGCAAATGCAAAGCCCTAAGGCAGGAATGAGCCTATTCTGTCTGAGGAACAGCGGCAGAGAAGGCCAGTGTGGCTGGAACACAGTGAACTCCGGAGAAAATAATTGGAGATGAGGCCAGAGAGGTAATGAGGTCCAGATTGTGCAGGGCCTTTTCAGTTATTGTAAGAACTTTGGCTTTTACTCAGAGTTGAGATGGAAATCATTGGAGGTTCCATCAGAGGACATGATTAAACTAAAAAGGTAATACCAAAAAATACTTGTGTCCTGGCTTTGCTTTTTCAAAAGCTTTTGTTTGTATCTTATAATAATTTGGATATTAACTAGTGGCTCCTGGTGAGTAGTCATACATAGATTTAAACATTTGTGTCAGTACCGAAAATTTCGCAGGAATGCAGATCTTAGGTATTGCATTTAAATTCAGAGAAAGAATGTATAATAGGAAAGCCTGTCTATAGATATTCATTCCTGGGTGGCCCTGCATTTATTACTGAGTTCTCATCCTGAACTGTCTTTGAAAAAAAAACATCAAGGGTATATTCTGTGCAATACACTATATTCACCCTTAGACATTGGAGGAGATATATACACACATGCACATATACTCTATTGAGTAATTTTATTGCATATTTTAATGCATTTTAAATTATGATTTTATTTTAATGCATTTTTATTTTGAAATATAACCCATAGAAAAATACACAAAACATAACTGTATAGTTTAAAGTTTAATTATAAAAAGCAAGTACTGGCTTCCCTGGTGGCGCAGTGGTTGAGGGTCCGCCTGCTGATGCAGGGGACACGGGTTCGTGCCCCGGTCCGGGAAGATCCCACATGCCGCGGAGCGGCTGGGCCCGTGAGCCATGGCCGCTGAGCCTGCGCGTCCGGAGCCTGTGCTCCGCAATGGGAGAGGCCACAGCAGTGAGAGGCCCGCGTTCCGCAAAAAAAAAAAAAAAAAAGCAAGTACTTATATAACCACCAATTAGACCTAGAAATATACCGTTGCCAGCGCCCAGAAGAAGCTTGCTGTGTTGTGTTACTTGTAGAGCATAACCCATAGCCAGGTGTCACTAACCTGACATTTGTGATGGTAGTTTCCTTTCCTTTGTGATTTTACTACCTGGGATTCATTGCAAACCAATAGAACTTAGTTTTGTCTGTTTTTGAACTTTATATACATTAAATGGAATAATACTATATGTGTTCTTTTATGTCTTCTTTCAGAATCTAACTATATGTTTGTAAAGTTCATCCATGTTGTTATGTAGAACCGTACTTTCATTGCCATGTAGAACCCTGTCGTGAATATACCCCAATTTGTGTATCCATTCTACTGTTGATGTTTTGCCTGTTAGGAACACTGCTGCTGTGCATGTTCTTATTTATGTGCACTGATGGACATGTGCAGGACTTTCTCTTGGCTGTGTTTGGGGGTAGAATTGTTTAGTTTTTAACAAACTGAACAATGGATCTTTAATTTTTTTTTAACATTTTAAAAAATTTTATTTATTTATTTTTGGCTGCATTGGGTCTTCATTCTTGCGCTCAGGCTTTCTCTAGTTGCGGCAAGTGGGCTTCTCATTGTGGTGGCCTCTCTTGTTGCACAGCACAGGCCCTAGGGCGTGCGGGCTCAGTAGTTGTGGCACACGGGCTTAGTTACTCCTCAGCATGTGGGATCTTCCTGGACCAGGGATCGAACCCCTGTCCCCTGCATTGGCAGGGGGATACTTAATCACTGTACCACCAGGGAAGTCCCAATCTTTAGTTTTATTAGATAAGAAAAAACTGTTTTTCAACGTGGTTGTGCTAATATGTCTTCCTACCAGCAGTGTGAAAGTGCTCCTGTTCCTCCCAGTCCTTATCGGTATTGTCAGACTCTAAATTTTGCCAGTCCACTAGGCCTAAAAGTGTTCATTCAAACAAATTAACTGAGAAACCGAAACCTTAAACACAGTTGGTGTGCAGTAAATAATCTGTTAAATGAATTCGGCCTGACTCTTGCTACTCTAAATCTTCTGATCGTGACTTGTCCTGTTTTAGAGTCAATAGTTCAGTACAGCTTTTGGTGAGGGCTCGTTCCATTACTGACAGTAACTAGACTTGGTTAACCAAAGTAAGAGGAACTTATTTGTACCAGTGTACCAGTTAAAGATAGCATTTACATTTTCAGGAAAAGATTCTGTTTTTGTTTTCGAAATGAAAGCAGCAAAGAGGAGCTAGTAAATTTTTTTAATTTAATTTTTATTGTTAATTCTTTTATTTCCTTGGCTGCGCCTTGTGGCATGTGGGATCTTAGTTCCCCAGCCAGGGATCGAACCCGTGCCCCCAGCACTGGGAGCGTGGTGTCTTAACCACTAGCCACCAAGGAGGTCCCAAGATGCTGTTTTTTAAGAATCACCTACAGTGTATGCAGTACTTCATTTTCCCACAAAAAGGAAGATAGCACCAGAATTTCCTGCCTAGGTTATACTCCTAGAACCCTTGCAACCGCTCTTATCCCTGTTTCTGTTTTGAGTGACTTTGTAGGCTATGGTAGATTATTTAGGTGTGGGGGGGTGGTGTTTAGCTAAGATGCCTCACCAGTCTTCAACAGCCACCTCAGTGTGGCAGCTGTTTATTAAAACCGTAGGATACATGGCTTTGTTTAAACGTATCTTGCTTCAGTGTAATTTACCCAGAGCACTTTTTTTTTTCTTTAACATCTTTATTGGAGTATAATTATTTTACAATGTTGTGTTAATTTCTGCTGTATAACAAAGTGAATCAGCTGTATGTATACATGTAGCCCATATCCCCTCCCTCTTGAGCCTCCCTCCCACCCTCCCTATCCCACCCCTCTAGGTGGTCACAGAGCACCAAGCTGATCTCCCTGTGCTATGCAGCTGCTTCCCACTAGATATCTATTTTACATTTGGTAGTGTATATACATCAGTGCTACTCTCTCACTTCATCCCAGCTTACCCTTCCCCCTCCCTGTGTCCTCAAGTCCATTCTCTACGTCCGTGTCTTGATTCCTGTCCTGCCCCTAGGTTCTTCAGAACCATTTTTTTTTTTAAGATTCCGTATATATGTGTTAGCATATGGTATTTGTTTTTCTCATTCTGACTTCACTCTGTATGACAGACTCTAGGTCCATCCACCTCAGTACAAATAACTTAATTTCATTTCTTTTTATGGCTAAGTAATATTCCATTGTATATATGTGCCTCATCTTCTTTATCCACTCATCTGTTGATGGACACTTAGGTTGCTTCCATGTCCTGGCTATTGTAAATAGTGCTGCAGTGAACATTGTGGTACATGTCTCTTTTTGAATTATGGTTTTCTCAGGGTATATGCCCAGTAGTGGGTTTGCTGGGTCATATGGCAGTTCTATTTTTAGTTTTTTAAGGAACCTCCATACTGTTCTCCATAGTGGCTGTATCAGTTTACATTCCCACCAACAGTGCAGGAGGGTTCCCTTTTCTCCACACCCTCTCCAGCATTTATTGTTTGCAGATTTTTTGATGATGGCCATTCTGACCGGTGTGAGGTGATACCTCATTGTAGTTTTCATTTGCATTTCTCTAACGATTAGTGATGTTGAGCATCCTTTCATGTGTTTGTTGGTAATCTGTGTATCTTCTTTGGAGAAATGTCTATTTAGGTCTTCTGCCCATTTTTGGATTGGGTTGTTATTTTGATATTAAGCTGCATGAGCTGCTTATATATTTTGGAGATTAATCCTTTGTCAGTTGCTTCGTTTGCAAATACTTTCTCCCATTCCGAGGGTTGTCTTTTCGTCTTGTTTATGGTTTCCTTTGCTGTGCAAAAGCTTTTAAGTTTCATTAGGTCCTTTTTGTTTATTTTTGTTTTTATTTCCATTTCTCTAGGAGGTGGGTCAAAAAGGATCTTGCTGTGATTTATGTCATAGAGTGTTCTGCCTATGTTTTCCTCTAAGAGTTTTATAGTGTCTGGCCTTACATTTAGGTCTTTAATCCATTTTGAGTTTATTTTTGTGTATGGTGTTAGGAAGTGGTTCTAATTTCATTCTTTTACATGTAGCTGTCCAGTTTTCCCAGCACCACTTATTGAAGAGGATGTCTTTTCTCCATTGTACATTCTTGCCTCCTTTATCAAAGACAAGGTGACCATATGTGTGTGGGTTTATCTCTGGGCTTTCTATCCTGTTCCACTGATCTATATTTCTGTTTTTGTGCCAGTACCATATTGTCTTGATTACTGTAGCTTTGTAGTATAGTCTGAAGTCCAGGAGCCTGATTCCTCCAGCTCCATTTTTCTTTCTCAGGATTGCTCTGGCTATTCGGGGTCTTTTGTGTTTCCATACAAATTGTGAAATTTTTTTGTTCTAGTTCTGTGAAAAATGCCATTGGTAATTTGATAGGGATTGAATTAAATCTGTAGGTTGCTTTAGGTAGTAGTATAGTCATTTTCACAATGTTGATTCTTCCAATACAAGAACATGGAATATCTCTCCATCTGTTTATGTCATCTTTAATTTCTTTCTTTAGTGTCTTACAGTTTTCTGCGTACAGGTCTTTTGTCTCCCTAGGTAGGTTTATTCCTAGGTAATTTATTCTTTTTGTTGCAGTGGTAAATGGGAGTGTTTCCTTAATTTCTCTTTCAGATTTTTTGTCGTTAGTGTATAGGAATGCAAGAGATTTCTGTGCATTAATTTTGTATCCTGCTACTTTACCAAATTCATTGATTAGCTCTAGTAGTTTTCTGGTAGCATCTTTAGGATTCTCTGTGTATAGTATCATGTCATCTGCAAACAGTGACAGTTCTAATTTTTCTTTTCTGATTTGGATTTCTTTTTCTTCTCTGATTGCCGTGGCTAAAACGTCCAAAACTATGTTGAATAATAGTGGTGAGAGTGGGCAACCTTGTCTTGTTCCTGATCCTAGAGGAAATGCTTTCAGTTTTTCACCATTGAGAATGATGTTGGCTGTGGGTTTGTCATATACGGCTTTTATCATGTTGAGGTAGGTTCCCTCTATGCCTACTTTCTGGAGAGTTTTTATCATAAATCGGTGTTGAATTTTGTCGAAAGCTTTTTCTGCATCTGTTGAGTTGATCATATGGTTTTTATCCTTCGATTTGTTTATATGGTGTATCACATTGAATGATTTGCATATACTGAAGAATCCTTGCATTCCTGGGATAAACCCCACTTGATCATGGTGTATGATCCTTTTAATGTGTTGTTGGATTCTGTTTGCTAGGCTTTTGTTGAGGATTTTTGCATCTGTGTTCATCAGTGATATTGGCCTGTAGTTTTCTTTTTTGTGTGACATCTTTGTGTGGTTTTGGTATCAGGGTGATGGGATGGTGGCCTTGTAGAATGAGTTTGGGAGTGTTCTTCCCTCTGCTATATTTTGGAAGAGCTTGAGAAGGATAGGTGTTAACTCTTCTCTAAACATTTGATAGGATTCGCCTGTGAAGCCATCTGGTCAACCAAGAGCACTTTTTATAAAGGGTTTTTTTTACATAGAAACTTGATAGTAATTCTTTTAGCATTTTGTGAAGTAGCTGGCAAAAGTGGTCACTCCCCTCTTGTAAATCTTGTAAATATTGACACAGGGCAAGCCACTTATTTCATTTTTGCTGTACTCATAGGCCAGTTCATTAGAGGAATTAGCTTGAATATTTCTGACTTTAATTTCTAAGTATAATCTTTTTGAGAGATGACTAGAAAATAGAGCTCTCAGAACTAGTGATGAGATATAAGAATGGTAATTTTGACTAGTAAATCCTAGCTAATGTATCACCTGCTTTTGTAAGATTTTCCCTTTTCAGAATAGCCTAAGTAAGTAAAGACTTGCATGAGATTCAGAATCTTGTTAAGTCTGATTCATCATCTCTATTTCCAGCGAAGATTTCCTGTTAGACAAGACAAATTAGAGTCTTCCTACTGACTTGGTGAGTTTTCACATAGTTTAATTTTAAATATAGTTTAAGATCATGAGGACAGAAGTGGAATGAAATGCATAGAAATATTTATCATGACTTTAAAAAATGCACATCTTGTAGTGCAATCTACTGTTTCATTTCAGTGCAGATAGTATGCATAGTTGGAAGTCATGTAAGGTGAGCATGTAAGTTTTTTTTTTAAATAATGAGGATTACAATCAGTGTTAAAGAAACATTTTTCATAAATGGTTTCAAAAGAGGTTTTATTCTAAATATTCTTTCCTGGAGTAAACAATAGTTATTTATTCAGATCTTCTTTGGTGACTAGTACCTACAGGATAAGGCTTTACACTAATGATGGAGAGGAGAAAAGATGTTTGGATTTACATTTTTTGATATTACATGATATGGAGACTTTAGAGTAAGATTATTTTTCTCCTGAGAAAAGATCTTCAGGGAAATTTGAATTCCAGCTTATAAAAGGAGATACCTTAAAGCAATTCATGGGCTCCCTTTTACTCTACATATAAAAGGAGTTTGATTCTGAGCAGGTTGCCTTTGTGTATGAACCTTAGAGCTCATCTCTCTATGGGTAACTTAGACAGCTGTTTCTACCATTCTGGCTACCATCTTAAAAGTTTTGCTTTGTGGCATGAGATTCTTGCCTCAAATGCTTATGTATGTTTTTACACAGTTTTATTGGGTAAAATAGGTGTTATTGCATTTTAATCTTTTAAATTCTGACAAAAATCATTGGGAGCCAGGAAATTGTGTTAAGACGGACATTCTGTCTAAGTTTCCCCTGTTTTGTCTGCCTGTGTGGTTTTACTTTTTCCTTGCGTCACGAATTTTGGAATGAACACTTCGAACTGAGAACTTCCTGCTCATCCTTTGTCCCATTTAATTTAGTTAGAACCTTAACATTAACATAGAAATTGGCTTATTTTTTAATAACTTTGGAAGAAGGGAGAATTTATTTTTTGCAGGTGGTTTCTAGGTAAGGAACATGGGTCCATGTAAACAATCATCAGATTTCTTTACTTAAGACCATACTTAAAGGAGGAGAGTAAAGCATACATATACCTCAATCTCTCTTTCATAGGTAGGGGGAGGTCTGAGTGTCACTCATAAAGGTAAGAGTCTCCAGGGAACACTGAATTCTGTACTGCTAGATAGTATGTAGTAGTAAACGCTGAAGAGGATCGGTTGCCCTTGTAGTAGACCAAATCCTCTGGAGCAGGTGGGTCTTTTCAGCTTCTAAGTTAATGAAGTTATTCCAAATTATATACCTTAAGACCAGTTTAGAATTTATTCTTTGGTATGCCTTCCTTGAGCCCTTTCTGTAGCCAGACTGTGTTAACAAGAAATATTTTTAAATGGCTTGACTGAAACATCGATGGCCAAAGAGAACTGCTTGTTGAATTTGGCTTCTGTAAAGGCCAGAGGATCCTGTGGGGTTATGCAAACTCTGCCTATTTGTTTCATGAAATGACTCTTTTGTTTCTGAATTCCTTGCAAATTAGACATGCTTAAATTGTATTAAGGCCAAGGCATTCATCTGTTTACTATTTGATTTTATAAGGTTCTTCATAATTGTAGCTGAGGGGAGAGAGAAGGTGAAAAACTGTCTCTCATATCTCAAAACAGCTTTGGGAATATAATTATATAATAAAGAGAGTCTTCTTAGCCATAAGGTTTTTTCCCTCTTCTTCCTCTTCCTTCTTCTTTTTTAAAATTCTGTTCCAGCTCTTGTTTTAGAATAAATTTTCTCAACCTAGAGGAGAAGTCTTTGATAACATGTGGGATGTGTTAAAATCTTCATCTTTCCTAGGTTTGCTCTTTGTGGCCCCAGAGATTTTTGCCCAAGCCATTCAGTGGAATCAACACATTATTATAATTTGTGAAAAGAGAGGAGTTGCTGATTGCCTCTGCCTATCTAATTTCATTTCTAAAGGTGTTTTCCTTTGGAACTGAGATCCACTTTGAAGTGAAATAGCCCCTTTATAGTCAGGTTTGTTTGCTGATCTGGATTCATGTCATTCTATTTCAGACATCTCCCAGATGATGCATTTTGAAGGTGATGTGTGGAGAAGCTTAATCCTATGAACGCTATCTGCCTTTTTTTTTTTTTTTTTTTTAAAGCAGTTAGAGGAGGGTTTTTTTTGTTTCCCTAGCAGGGGGTTAGTAACTCACAACAGCAGCACATCACCTGATGGAAAGAACCCAGACCTTGTGAAACCTGTGCCTGTTGCAGCCATCATGGTTTATGCTGCAGGACCCTCCGTCCAAGTGGAGGCAGGAATTTTTTCCTTCTATGTTGTTATGTAGATGTAGTCATTTGTGCCTAAATTAAAAAGCAAAACAAAAACTCAGTAAGTCTTTTTAAGGTCTAAGGAGATGCAATCCTACAATTCTGTTGAATGGCACCTACCTCTTTCCAGGACAGACCTCTGCATTTGGAGCAGAGCGTGCTGTCCCTGGACGTATTTTTGGGGTAGGGAATCATGCTAATATGTCCATATCAACAACTCTTACATAATGGATAGTTTTTAGGGGGAGGGAATGATTCCCTAGCCCTTAACTTAAATTGGCAATAAATTTTTCTGCTCTTTGATTTTTTTTTTCCTAACTGGAAAAGTTGCATCCATATTGAGAATTATTCCATATTTTAACCTTTGAGCTGGTTGCTGAGGTCTCTTTGGGGACAAGGACACTTTGTAGTTATTTATAACCTATAGAGAAGGGCAGTAAGGCTGTGAACAGCCAGCACGTGATGAGGTTTGGGAGCCAGTGGGAGCAGTCTGTTGTTTACTCTGCTTTCCACGGCTTGAAATTCTTTCATGTATCTTCTTGTTCCTCTTCATTTTGACTTTGGATGGACTTTACTAGCTGGGGTATTTCTATAAAACTCTTATCTTGTAACACTTAGATTGAGGAGAAGAAGGAAAAATAGCCTTTTTATGTACAAAAGCATGTCTAATCCTCACAGTCATTTCAGAGTCTATGCTTGCCTAAGAGATCTGTAAACTGGGAAAACCTTAAAGGTACTGACATGCATATGTAATACTATACTTGTTTCTGAGTTTTCCTTGTATACAGTAGTTTCTTCTAAGTTTCCCTTATACACAACAGTTGCAAGAACAGTTGAACTCTTAGTTAAATATTTGGCTATGGTAGAAAATAAGTTCTGCATCTTAGCCTGGTATAGAAAAAACTTAATGTGTCTATACATGTCTTAAAGGTATGTCTCCCTGTCTCTCTTTATATCTGTACACATGTGTACATGTGTATATATTTAATGTTAATTATTGTTTCTCTACATGTCAGTTTTAAGGGAATCAAACCCCGTGTCAGATATGAAAATTATAGATCAAATCTAAATAAACACTAAGAATCTGCCTCATTTTTATCAGTATACTGGAATTTTACTGTATGGAATTTAACTTGAAATAACTGAGAGGTCCTCTGTTTCTGACAGCTGCTGTAATGGTTCTTTCAGGATCGACTTATCCTGGAAGATGTGCTTAGATTACTATTGTCTTATGGGTTCAAGAACTTCCCATTTAGCCCTGCACACTTCTCTTTCTCCCAACTTTTCTTGGATTTTTTTTTTTTTAATCAAAGAAGAATGTAGTTTTGGAATGTATTAAATTAGTTCTTCAAAATAGGAGATCAACTGATAGTTTTCTTTTTAAAATATTTTCTTGTTTTAAGAGTATGCTTGGATTCCTATAGCTGTTACTCATTCAGCAACTCCCAAACTTTAATCTTTTAACTAGAGCTCATTAAGGAAAAATATGATCCCAAAAGACAGTAGTCTAGTTAGTCAACAGCAATTTCATTGAACAAATATTTATTGAGTGCCTATTATGATACCATTTTAGGCACAGGGGGATGCTGTTCTCTCATTGTGCTTAACTTCTAGTGGGAGAGACCGTAGACAAGTGAAAATATAAAAACAAGGTAATTTCAGATAGTGGTATTAAAAAAGAAATTTGAATAGGGTAATGTGATGAAAGAGGCTAGAAGTGGGGACTGCTTCAGATCTGGTGGTCAGGGATGACCTCTCTGAGGATATTACATTTGATAGGACACCTAAATGACAAGAAGGAGCCAGCTGTGAAAAGATCTGAGGGAAGAAAGAGCTTTCCAGGCTGAGGAAAGAGGCTGATGTGTTTGCCAAGTAGAATTAAAGGCCTGAGTGACTAAAGCATGGTGATTGAGAAGGGTAAGTGTTAGATGAGGTCAGGGAGGTACACTGAAGCTTTGGCAGTCATGACAAAAGGTAGATTTTATTTGGATAGGAGTGGAAGTCACTGAAGAATTCCTGTCTTGTTTCTCATAAGGGTCTGACTTATAAGCCGTCTCATAACCAAGAAGAATTCATTGTGAAGTCTGCTAATTCCTTTTAAAATATTTTTATTCATTATTTGAAAAGGTAATATATTCACATGGTTCAAAATTCAGTAAGTACAAATGGGAACAGTGGGAATTCTCCTTCCCACCCAAGTACCCAGTTTCCTTCCTTGGAAGTAACCAGTGTCTCTAGAGTCTTGTGTAGCTTTACAGACAGAGATATCTTACACACACACATACATACATACATACATACGTAAATATTTCTGCCTCTTTAGGTAGAAAGAGCTTCCCCATTCCTTTTTTAAATAGCTTTATTATTACATTGTCTGTATCATAATTTATTTAATCCATCCCTTATTGATGGATTTTCAGGTTATTTCCATGTTTTTGTGATTACACATAGTGCCACATTGAAAAACCTTTTATATTTATCATATTAAATATATTAGTAGGATAAATTTCTAGACATGGAATTGTTGGATCAAAGGGTATATGCATTTCTTATTCATTCTGATATGCATTTCCCTTCATGAAGTTTATAACAATTTATACTCTAATCAGAAATGTTCTCCTTATCCTGGGCAAGTGTTATCAAACATTTTAATTTTTGCCAATTCACTGGGTGAATTAATGTGTGGTTTAATTTGCATTTATGTTTTCACATATTTAAGAACCATTGATACTTACATGTCTGTAAACCATTGGCTGTTCTTTACGCATTTTTGTTAGGCTATTGACTTTTTTCTTCTTGATCTTTAGATTCACTCAATTCTAACTCCCTCTGTTAAAGAATTTTTAAAAAATACAATGTTACATGTCAGTTATATCTCAATTTTAAAAAAGCAGTCATCTTTAACTTGTAAATTTTAGGAAACATGAACCTGACATGAGACATGAGACACGATAAACCCTAGTCTTTCCTTTGCTGATTGAAGTCTCTCTTGATTGCCCTTGGTTTCATTTTAAGAAGTGTCTCTAAATTAAAATAAACAGAAAAGAAAAAGAAAAAAGTGCATTTAGTGTTTTGTTAGAGTAGATTGATCTGCAAAAAGTTTACCCATAACAAATATTCAGAAGTCATTCAAACCTTGCAAGAGAGGAAGTCAGTATGACCTGTAATAATCTGTCCTTGGGGTAATGAGAAAGAAGTTATTACCTCCTGGGCTGTATATGATTGAGGACACTGTAACAGAAGAAATACAGACATTCCTTTGAGGTCCCAAAAGTTTCTCAAAAATGAATATACCCAAATCTTTCTATAGTTTTGGGGGGGTTTTTTTGTTTTTTGTTTGTTTTTTTTTTTGGTCAAGTCTTTTTGGCATCTTCTGTTTTGGAAAATGCAAACGTCTCTCAAGTTTAAAATAGTTACAACATTGGGATTTTTCCTTACTTGGAAACTGTACCAGGCTTTAAACCAAGAGAAAAAATAGTTACAGGCTTTAAAAAGTCCCTAACAAACCATTCTTTGGCAAGAAACCATGTTCCCAGCCATCTAGTTTGTGCATGTTTGTGTATTATATTAAACAACATGAAATTGTCAGGATTTAATAGAGTGAACAGGAAAATAAATGGTGGTGTATAACAGATATGTTCAGCCTCTGAGTTGTCAGCATACTGGGAAGTTTGCTAAGCCTGGGAAAATAAATTTCTCATTAGAGAACTTGGGCAGTCTTGTTTTAACTTGTTTGAAGCCAGGAACAGTATATTTTGGTGCTAGTTGTCTCCTACAAAGGTTCTCAAACCATGACCCTCAAATAGACCTCCTATTTCCTAAAATTGTTTTTCTGCTGGGCATCTGCGGCAGTTGGCATGAAGTGCTGAAGAGTTCACGTACAGGGAGGCTACTTTGCTTATGAACACTTTGCCCATGGTGCCTGCTGTGAGTGAAATTAATTAGATTTGTGCTGTCCTAGTCGATTTCCCTCCCAGCAGATTGTGTGGTTAGACCTCCTCAGAGTCTAAAGCCGGTTCTCCAGTTCTACTGACTGCTGGGTTGGACACTTTTAAAAATTGGAAGAAAGGTTGGTGATATTTTAAAAGAAACCAAAGACTTCTCTACAGAATAAATGAGAAGCAAAAAAGATAGGTAAAAATGGCCAAGACCAAGGTTGTATTTTTTTCCTGGTTGTAATAGTGAACCATGGTTCAGTAGCAACAGTTAAGCCATTAAAATAAACTGGTTTTTAAACTTGTCTTTTTCTTAGGCTTAGAGAATTCTTAACTTGTTAATTGTTAGATAAATTTGAAGTATTTTTTTAAACTTCAAAAATAAACTCAAATTAGTATTTTATGATCTATCAATATAGAGCTGAGCCTGCACCTCACACCTACAGAGCCAAGTTTTATGCTCTTAACTAACATGTAAAATTCACATCTTCATTCCAACCCGCTCAAAAGATAGTTTTAATTGGGAATTTTGAAAATTCATTCTGGCTCCTACTGGCAGTAATGGTAACTGGGATTTGTAAAACCGCCTAAGGTGCATTTACTCACTACTAGATAAGTAAACAGTTTTGTGAGAATATGTTTTCCATCAAATGCAAGTCTACCTTGATCACAGGTCTCTTTTCTTGATATTATCATGACTCCTGAATTGCACAAACCAGGGAGGCCCAGATTCCATTGCAGTGCTTAGTTTAAGTGAAATAGCACATCATGTATATAAGACTTAATTTCATGTGTGATTACATGGGATGTTTTAACTATAAACACATGTAGGATAGTGTTAAAACCAATGGGGACTCTGGTAATACTGATGGTATTACTCTGTGAGGGTGCAACTATATCTTATTACTCCTCCATGTTTATTAAGTGGCCAGTGAATGTGAGTTGAGTGATTTTTTTTTTTTACCTCTTTCTACGAAGGATTTGAGGCAGTTTCCAGAAATACTTAATATATCAAACAGTAAAATAAATCAGTTCAGGGAATTACAGCAAAGTGAATAACAATGTTAAGAAAATAATAAAGCTATTCGGACTTCCCTGGTGGTGCAGTGGTTAAGAATCTGCCTGCCAATGCAGGGGACACGGGTTCGATCCCTGGTCCGGGAAGATCCCACATGCCTCAGAGCAACTTAGCGCATGTGCCACAACTGCTGAGCCTGTGCTCTAGAGCCCACAAGCCACAGCTACTGAAGCCCACACGCCACAACTACTGAAGCCCCCCCAACTAGAGCCCGTGCTCTGCAACAAGAGAAGCCACCGCAGTGAGAAGCCCACGTGCAGCAACGAAGAGTAGCCCCCGCTCGCCACAACTGGAGAAAGCCCGCACGCAGCAACAGAGACCCAATGCAGCCAAAAAATAATAAAATAAAATAATAATAAAGCTATAGTAGAGGGATCATATGAGCCTATATAGAGTATAGCATGTAGAATGAGCATATGAGCCTGTAGTTTCAAGAGATGGGTCAGATTTGTCTCAGGGCTTCCTAGTAGCCAAGCAAAGAGAGCAGCATTATCAGATATAGATTCATATTGTCTGTCCATAGCTGAAAACACACCAGGTGTTCAGGAAAGAAATTTCTCCCTTGTATATTGTAAACCAGACAATGTATGATATGATGGAGTAAGTACATCCTTACACTATTCCCACAATTAATAAAATATATTTTATTGTATTTAAGGTGTTTTTTTTATCATTTTTGATCATTTTTAAAATCTTTATTGAATTTGTTACAGTATTGCTTCTGTTTTATGTTTTGATTTTTTGGCTGAGAGGCATGTGGTTGGTATCTTAGCTCCCTGACCAAGGATCAAACCCACACCCTCTGCATTGGAAGGTGAAATCTGAACCACTGGACCACCAGGGAAGTCCCAATAAAATATATTTTAAAGATAAAGCAGAACAGTACAAAGGTAGTATATACTAAAATAGCTCTCATCCCAAACTAAAAGACATTTGTCATATTTGCCTCAGGTCATCCTAATTTTTAAACAAACATGAGAGATCAACTTGAAATGTCTTACATTCTTTTCCCAGCTTCATTCTTCATCCTTGCTCTCCCATCAGGAATCTGATACATAGCTTGTCAATGATTTTTTTCACTTCTGCTGTATGCATATATCTGTAAATAATATATAAATCTTAAATTTGCATAAATAGTGTACTGCACATGACATTCCAAAACTTGCTTTTTTTCATTAGTGTCGTGTTAGATCTCACTCATCTCCGTGGTGCTGTAGATGTAGTTCATTACTTCTAAATCCTGAAGTAGTTTTCCATTGTATGGAAATAACCCAATTTAGTTATCTGTTTCCCGCCTAATGGATTTTTAGTTTGTTTGTCTACAGACAAACTGCCACATTGAACGACCTTGTCTATGTCTTCTTGTGCCCGTGTGCAGTTTTTCTAGGACAGTGGTTCTCAAAGTATTCCAGGGCATATCAGGGTCACCTGGGAACTTGTTAGAAATGGAAATTCTTGGGCCCAACCTCTGAATCAAAAACTCTGGGGGGCAGGGCCCAGCAATCTGTTTAGCAAGTGATCCTGATGCACCTAAAGTTTGAGAACCACTACTTTAGCACATATATAGTTAAAAGTAGAACTACTAAGTCTTAACGTATAAGTAGGTTAAACATTACTAGATATGGCAAATTCCTACCCTAAATATACTTAATAATTTACAGTCTCACCAGCAGTGTATGAGAGTTCCTATAGCTCCATACTGTGGAACAGAGGAACAGAGAAAGCAAGAAGAATCTGGAAAATCAGATACCAGTGAAGTGTAAGTGGAGAGAGATCTCTAATGATACAGAGAAAGGAAAACATCTAAGAAAGGGATAAATGTTGCCCTTACAGAGAGCAGCCAGCAATGGGTTGATAAATAGAAGACTATTCATTTTTAAAAAATTTATTTTTGGCTGTTTTGGGTCTTCGTTGCTGCACATGGGCTCTCTCTAGTTGTGGTGAGTGGGTGCTACTCTTCGTTGCTGCACGTGGGCTTCTCACTGCGGTGGCTTCTCTTGTTGCAGAGCACGGGCTCTAGGTGCGTGGGCTTCAGTAGTTGTGGCGTGCGGGCTTCAGTAGTTGTGGCTTGCGGGCTCTAGAGCGCAGGCTCAGTAGTTGTGGTGCATGGGCTTAGTTGCTCTGAGGCATGTGGGATCTTCCCGGACCAGGGCTTGAACCCGTGTCCCCTGCATTGGCAGGCGGATTCTTAACCACTGCGCCACAAGGGAAGCCCAGAAGACTATTTATTCTTAATAATAAGTTTGCACTGAAGTGTAGGAGAAGATGAGACAGTATTTGGAAAGATAACAAAGTAATTTTCCTTTAGGAGTGAAGTATTTGTACCCTCAAGGGAAGGAGCCCACGTACAGTGGTAAAGCTGTATGTGGTGTTCACCATGCTGTCTCCTCTTTAGGTAGCCTTTTCATGGATGTACTTTAAGTACCCTTTGAGTACACTCATTTGGTAAGATAATATTAAATAGTATTGTGCAGAAGATTAAAATAGGGTGATATCATTGTGATGAGACTGCTTTAGGTTAGGTGATCTTCTCTGAGGTTAACATTGAATGCTAAGAAGCCATTTGAATGATAAGGGTAGAGAATTCCAGGCAGGAGGCAAAGTTTCCAGTCTCTGGAAGGTCAAATGGAAACAGTAGGATAGTATACCATTAATCTAATAAAATTCTCTTGCTTCTTGCATCATCCAGGGTGAAGAGGAACAGAAGTCTTTGTCCCCTGACTTTGGAAATCTTGTTTAACCTTCAAACTGGCGATGTCAAGGGTTCCAAGTCCTCCACCTCCGGCAGAAATGTCGAGTGGCCCAGTAGCTGAGAGCTGGTGTTACACACAGGTAGGTGCTTCTTGGGAGGATTTTGGGGGACGAAAGGAATCAGATTTCTTTTCTACGTTGGCTTTCCTGCTTTCTCTGGGTCATACCTGCCAAATAGTTAGATAAAGTACTTGTCAGCTTTCCATGCCTTGGTTTTCCACGGGGAATCTGAATGCCCTAGGCATTCACGGGAGCTTGAAAGGGGAATCTTTGAAACTGGATCTGCTGCCTACATCCACCTTGATGGAAGTGTATTCCTCTGTTGGGGAATTTAGGGGGAAACCAGGTTTGAGATTGCAACCCCAGGCAGTGGTATCAACATCTAAATCATCAAGCAACTGCTCTGAGCAGAGGTTCATTTTAGGTGTGGCTTAATCACCTGCTTTCCCAACCTTGTCCATGTTTTTCTCACTTTCCGTCTAGTGTTTCTCAGAAGCTGAGAAAAGTTATGAAAGCAGTTGGTCACCGTGAGATTTCTTAAAATGTAGATGAGAGACAGAAAAGGCTGAGCCTCCATGCTGGCCAAACAGTGCTGTCTTCCTATGGGATTATGCAGAGGGAGGGAGGGGGAAAATTATCTGATCTCCAGCCTGGTTTTCAGGTTGCCCACTTCCTATTTAATTGCTTCCTGGTTTTCTATCAACAGATCAAAGTAGTGAAATTCTCCTACATGTGGACCATCAATAACTTTAGCTTTTGCCGGGAGGAAATGGGTGAAGTCATTAAAAGTTCAACCTTTTCATCAGGAGCCAATGATAAACTGAAATGGTGAGGAAGACTACATTTAGCTATACAAATTTTTCTATAAGTTGCCTGTTTTGCTTGGCTTCACAGGATACTGACTGGAGTGGAAGATCCTTGATGGCAGGGACTTTGTTTTGTTCTTAATGTATTCCCTGGTGTCTGATACATAACAGATGCTCACTGTATATTTGTTGAATTAATTCAATGAGTATATCAGGGGATCAGCAAACTCACATGGCTGTAGGGTAATGTAAATGTGTAAAGAGAGCCAGTGTTGTAAATAACGTCCATACGTGGTGTGAGTGTTGACCACTTGGCAAACTAGTGAATGTCCTTCTAAAAGAAGTGGTGGCTTCTCAGCTCCAGCTGACTAGAGGCATGTGTGAATAAGGGCTGACCAGCCCTATTTTCTGATTTTTCAAGAAAAGCAAGAGATCTAGATTTTAATGTAATATCTCTTGACTTTTAGATTGCCTGTTTTTAAACAACAAAGGAGATTTATTTACTTATGTACCTGGAATGCCCATGGTGTAGGATGTCTTTGAAGGTAATTTGATCCAGCAGCCAGCCCAATGGTTAGATTAAGGACCCCATCGCTCTCTGCTCTGCCCTGCTCTCCACACTGTTTGACATTTCAAGGTTAGCTTCCCTTGTGGTTGAAGGGTGACTGGCGGTAGCAATGAGCATCACCCGCTACCATCCCACAAGTGCTTTGAACTTGCTCTGAACTGTGTGGCCAAGAATGCACTGATTGGTTTAGATCTAGGTTCCCTCAGTTGATCCCTGTGGCAAGGGGAATAGGATCTGGAAGTGGGGGTCAGTCCTATCCAAACCATGTGTTTTCTTTAGGAGGGGCAGGCAGTTATGGATACAACCATATGCTCTCTACAAAGACCAGAACACATATCTGTGAACCACCATTTTTGACCTCTGATATCCCACTGAAAAGTTTTAACAACTCTCCTTTCGTTTAGTCCTTTTTGGCCATGTACATAAGCAGTGTACTACTAGGTGCTGAGAGAAGGCTTATTCTTAGGCATTGTATTTAAATCCGCATCTTTAGCACAATTGTGTAGTGATCTATGTGGCATATGCACTTCCTGGAGAAGCACTGAATTGGGCCACCTGTTTGAGAGAGGTGCTATAACACTGGCAAGGCCTAAGGATACATATGGCCTGTGTATTATATGTGGTAGAAGCCGTGTTTGAACCACATGCAGTTCAGCTAATGACATTTACAACTTAACTGAGTTGAACCTATTCTGTCTGAATTTTGTTTTGATCCATTGGTAACATATTGGCATCTCTAACTCTGTTTAGAAGTCTGGCTTAGAACTCTACCCTGTGTAATGGGAGTTTACTTTTGTCTGTGCTTCCTCCATGCTGCCTCCTTTATTTTAATCTTAGAATATTATTGCCAGATTGATAAAATATCTATAAAAGATTATTTACTACTAACATATTCCTCTAGAATTCTTTTTCTCTCCCAAGGTGATATTGAAAGGCTCACTGACTTTTTTTTCCTGGTTTCACTGCAATCCCAGCAAAATAAGGGGCTGCTTTTCCTGAGATTGAGGATTAGAATAGATTGAGCCTAGGCTGAATTTTAAAATATTTTAGGGGAATAAAGACTGATTTGGGAGATTATGAGGAAAGAGGAAGAGATGCAGGGGATGTGTTGTCAGATCCTAGGATGCCCCTTTATTGTTTACTTTTTAAAAGGTGCCTCAGGTTGCTCTAGAAAAGTGATTTCCAAGTAGTCATTCGCTGAATCAGAATCTCCTCTATGGGGCCTGGGTTTTTTTTTGTTTGTCTGTTTTGTTTTTTTAACATCTCCCTCTCGATTTGAATGTTCTAGTTCCCTCCTGTCCTTTCATGAGCCTACAAACATGGATGCTTTCGACATTTTTTTTTTCTGTTTTGGGTAGGTGTTTGCGGGTAAACCCAAAAGGGCTAGATGAAGAGAGCAAAGATTACCTGTCACTTTACCTATTACTGGTCAGCTGTCCAAAGAGTGAAGTTCGAGCAAAATTCAAATTCTCCATCCTGAATGCCAAGGGAGAAGAAACCAAAGCTATGGGTAAATGTTACCTTTGTTCGACTCTTTATTTTCACATATGGCAACTTTATACATTGACAAATTGTGGGTTTGATACGGTTTTTTGAGTAATCCTAAATATAACTTTTTTTTTTTTTTCACTCCAGAGAGTCAACGGGCATATAGGTTTGTGCAAGGCAAAGACTGGGGATTCAAAAAATTCATCCGTAGAGATTTTCTCTTGGATGAGGCCAATGGGCTTCTCCCTGACGACAAGCTTACGCTCTTCTGTGAGGTGAGTCCTTTTACCCTGCTGTGAGAGTAGCAATTCCCAGACCTGATGGGTATCAGTAGACATAATTGTATTGTATCAAGGATGGTGAGTGAGAAAAATCCCCAAGTGGAGTGGTGCTGCACAAATGCGATTTGTGTGACTGACTGAAAAGCTGTGCCGTGATTTCAAGGTTGTTGGGCATCTCAGCTTTCCACCTGTTACTTTCTTAAAAACAAAGGTTGTGCACTATCTTGGTATGTGTGATTTTTTAGCTGCTTGCGTCAGAATTCTGGCTTTTTCCTTGTGGATTTTTTCAGAAAGCATTTGGAAGGACTGTTAACTTTAAGCTGAGGAGAATGACCAGCAACTAGATATGTAAACGTATTTGTTCCTTGAGCTTTCTGGCTCCTCCTTGAGTATGAAGTCCACGTGTGTTTGATAGAGCACTTTCCTTTTCTGCTTTTCGAACTAAATGACTCTTACCGGTTGTTGAGTGTCTCCAGTTTGTCTTGCTGGTAATTGTGAAATAGGAAGGTGAGAACCATTTTTTCTAGAGTGAAGGTTAAAAAGGTTAAAGCTCTCTAACTCATAGTTAGCTAAGAGAGTTATCTGTAGTCAGTTAGGAGAGTCCTTCTCTCCCCAACGACCTAAGGAGCCTTTTTCAGGTTTATAGGAGAAGCCTTGAAGTAAAATTCCCGAACTGAGAGTGAGTTGAAAAATGGTTTCTTTAATGAGTATATACAAATTGGTCATTTCATGCTGTTAATACATATATAAATACTCATAAGCTCACAGTGTAAGAAATGAATAAAACCTCCAGTCAGCTGGGATGTTGGCATTCCCTGTACATCGTATGGTCAAGGAGCTGCTTCCTGAGCAACACCACTTTATGAAAATGACCACTGTGCCTTCATGGGGAAGGTGCAGGCAAGTTCCCCAACTAGCAGTGTGCTCTGTCAAATAATAGGCATATCACCGCCTGCACAGTAGGAAACGTGTCTCTTAGGAACCTTGCCCCTTTGTAGACGAGGCCTGGCCAGCAGTAGCCAGCTTCTTTTCCAAGTCACAGCTCATTGAATATTTCCACGGAATAGTTGCTGATGATTAGGAAATTTGGGAGCTATAGTTTATTAAAATATCACACTGAATACATAAAGTATAGTTTGCATAATAACTACCTTTTCTCCTTTTTAATTGCTAAGTAAAAGAAGGAAATACTAGAGTGATGGCGTCTGTAAAAATACATAAAATTTTGCAGTTGTTTTTTGTCTGATGGACTTGGAATTTGAATTCTACATAAATCCAAGTAGTTATAGATCATACTCAGTTGCCCAAGTGGAGAAATGAGAACAATTAGGTGGTTTTATGTCATGTTGGATGTTACATAAACAAACCATCAATTTAATATTCACCCACCTTAGAGATCCTATATTTCAGAAAAAAATTAAAAGAGTGGAAAACTCTAATTTCTGTTGGAAATGAAAGCCAATTTTTGAACTGCTCTCTGAAGGAAGAGAAATCGCCTCTAAATAATGCATCTGGTGCTTTAGGCAACACCAAAACCTTTACTGTAGCATTTTCAAGTCCACAGTGGGTCCAGCCTTTTCTTACATGCTTCCCCTCTATACCATCACCAGATCCATTCCATCTGCTCCAGCCCTTGTATTGACATTCTTGATTTGGAAACCAGTTGGCCTGCCCTCACTTGGCAATCTCTCATCCTGTAGTTAAGTCCGAGGTGCACTCTCTCTTTGCTTCCCCATATGAAATTCTCTTAGGAGAAATCCTGTGGTTAAGTTTAGAAATGCCTTACTGACTTAGAAGGGAAGTGAGATGACACTTTGGAAATGAGGAGATGTTGAACAGGGAAACGTCTGTTGAGTTCTGCTGATGCCATCGGTTTCTTACCATCGGACCAGGTGTGCCATCTGTTCCTCTCACACTTCTCTGTTGGCCACAGGTGCTGAGTGTTGCTTCTTGTTCTTGGGCTTGTGCCTAGTGAGACTCGTTTCTGTTCCAAGGCTCTCTGTGGACTTAGTAGCATTCAGCATTGCAAGACAGTTGCGTGGGGGGTGTGTTTTGAATGTGTGGGTTTTAAAAATGTCTGCAGCTCATCTAAGTTCTTAGTGCATTTCAGAGCTGGATCGTCCTTTGGTGCAAATTCTATCCTTCTGACCTGTGCTACTTCTATCAATAGAATATTTATAAACAAATTTATTTTGTTCATATTTATTTATTATTGGTTTAGTTAGTATTTTGTTATAATTTAGAGGCCTTTATGAAGTTGATGTCCACATACAAATTTAGGTTATGAGTACTCCACTGTTCCATTCCTTACTCGGTCTTTGGCCCAGGCACTTCTGTCCTGTCCTGATGTAAGTAATAAGTACAGTTGTTTTGTGGATATTTTTGGTCTGTTCCCAGAGGCCACAAGAGGGAATCCGAAGGCGAAAGACTGAGAATCACACATTTGTGTGTTTGGGTTGTATTTCAGTGGTAAAACCATTAATGAAACTCTGAAAAATGCCGACTGAGTAGTCTTGTTTGTAATGTGCTGCACTGGGTTCACTTTTGATTCTCGGTGATCTTTCTGTCTGACTATTAGGAAGTATGGCAGTTCTTCCAAGTTGATGTTGCTTAGTTAACGCATTCCCTTAATTGTCTCTTATCACAATCCTTTGAGCTAGGTTCGTTCTTTTCTCTTCATTTCATGTTACTGGGGAGAGAAGCAGTGCCTAAGGAGGTCAGGTAAGTTTACTAACATTGTGCAGCAAATTAGTGTCAGGGCTATGTCAGCTCTCCATTTTCCATCTCTAGTCTGCTGTGCTACACTAAGTGAAACTGAATGCCATTTACCCAAGGAAACATGGGCTCTACCAAGTTTTCTTTTGGTAATGAAAGAGAGAATCGTGAAAGCTTTACACTTTTAATTTTCTCTGTAACAATTTGGACCATAGAAAATCTACTTGAAATGTTTCAGCTTCTATTGATCTTCTTTCCACTTATTTATATTGAAAGCAAGTAGCTGTTAGCAATAAATATACATGTATTCCACCGTCAGTGTTTATGCCTCTGACAGGTAGAAGATTCCAGTGCCTCTTTGTAATGTTGCAATTAAAGTTGAAATATTAAATACCATATGAAATATGAAATACCAAATATGAAATATCTCAATACTAGTTAACTCTTCTTTTTTTTTTTTTTTTTTTTGGTACGCGGGCCTCTCACTGTTGTGGCCTCTCCCATTGTGGAGCGCAGGCTCAGCAGCCATGGCTCACGGGCCCAGCCGCTCCGCGGCATGTGGGATCTTCCTGGACTGGGGCACGAACCCGTTTCCCCTGCATCGGCAGGCGGACTCTCAACCACTGCGCCACCAGGGAAGCCCCTAGTTAACTCTTAAAACATCTCTTTCCTTATCAAACACAGAATATCCGTTCAAAGCCTGGGAATATGTATTTTTGCCAAATTTTAAATATGTGGGTCTACTAATTTTTCTTTTTATCATTTTTAAATGGATTATTTGTATATATTAGTTGAACTTATGAAAATGCTAATAATATTTGATCTTGACCTACAAAACTGGTGATTAAATATGTATTATCATTATAGGTTATAAAACATGATAATGTAGTAAACCTACCACCCAACCCAGCAACATCACCAATAACTGAGAACTATATATGCTTCTCCCCTGTCCCTTAGACCTGTTGTCTCCCTACTCAGATGATGATAATGAATAGCGCTTTTGAATTGTTTATCATTCCCTTGTTCATTATTTGCATGCCTGAACAATATATTGTTTAGGTTCACTTGTTTTTGAGCTTTATGAAAATGGTGTCAGGATGTATGTAGTCATCTAGGACTTGCTGTTTTCATATTATGTTTCTAAAGTTTATTTATATTGTGAATGTAACTATAATTCTTGATTTTTAGTGCTGTACAGTAGTTTGCTGTGTATTCACACGACAGTTGATTGTTTATTCATTCTCTTGCTGATGGACATTTATTTATTTATTTTTAATATTTATTTAGTTGGCTGCTTTGGGTCTTAGTTGCGGTGCATGGGCTTCTCTAGTTGTGGTGCGTGGGCTTCTCTAGTTGTGGCGCACGGGCTCAGTAGTTGCAGCACATAGGCTCTCTAGTTTAGCGTGTGGGCTCCAGAGTGTGCAGGATCAGTAGTTGCGGCGTGTGGGCTTAGTCGCCCTGTGGCATGCAGGATCTTAGCTGCCTGACCAGGGATCGAACCCACGTCCCTTGCATTGGAAGGCGGATTCTTAACCACTGGACCGCCAGGGAAGTCCCTTGATGGGCATTTAGTTTGTTGCTAGTCTTTTGATTAGGAATAGTGCTGCTGCTATAAACAATCTATATGCCGTCTGTTTATTTTTTCTTGATTGTTTTAATTATACAGAAATTAAAAATATATTTCAGTGGTTTTACCTTGACATTCTATGTTTAGACAAAGTAAACAAGAAATGGCACAATCTTTTATGAAATTTTATGTCTTTTATGAAATTTTCTTTTTTAAGAAAAGGAATTGACTTTAAAAGTGAGGCCCTTTTACAACTTGAAATTTAGAGGGTTATAGAGCCTTCCTGAGACATTTTCATGCAGTCATTTCTAAGACATAAATGTCACAGTCACGTCATCTTCACAGCTGCAATTTTGAATGAGTCTCCGTAGTCAACTTTATAGGCATTAAAAAAAATCTTTAGTTTTTCTCAAAATGGTATCATTTTAGCATCATCATTTGCAGAGGAAAACAATCCCTTTCTAAGTTAAAAGTTTGGGCTCTGAAGACTCATTTGTGTATGCCATTTAAAATTTATTTTTAATTAAGCGTATTTAATGTTGGTAAGAGGTGCCAGACATTCAGAGCTCTGGAGACTCCAGGCATCCATATATCTGCAGAACAAGTCTGGCTCAGACAGTAAAGGTACATTCTCCTTCCTGCTGTGTTCCTGTCTGTGTCTGAAGAGAGGAATTGCCCCAGTGAGAGGAGTCACAGTCTTTGGGCCGCACTCGTTACCAAGTGCACGTGCAACCAGCACAGAGTCCACTGGTCACCACAGTTTGCAAATCAGCTTGGCTCTTGCCAGTTCATTTTACCCAGTCTAGTAGATTGCCATCAAATGTTAATGACTTTGGGCTCCTGTCAGCCTGGTTTAATTCAAGCTTAGGAACCCAGTGCCAAAAGCGTTCTCCATTCCCTTCATTGGCCATCCCAAGCGATTCCTGCCTTTCCCTATGAGGAAGTTGGATTTAATTGGTCTTTTCCTTGGTGCTTTGTTTGTTTGTTTTTAAATCAGCAGTATTTTGAAGCTAAAACTGGAAGTAGGCCACTTCTACTTTCGGTGTTAATATTATATCAAAGAAGTAAGGGTGTTAATATGAGAAAGTTGCTGAACCAAATTAGAGATCTTACATGGGACGATCTCTGTGGAGTGGTTTGTGTTGGGTCC
Source organism: Pseudorca crassidens (assembly GCF_039906515.1). Classification (NCBI taxonomy): domain Eukaryota; kingdom Metazoa; phylum Chordata; class Mammalia; order Artiodactyla; family Delphinidae; genus Pseudorca; species Pseudorca crassidens. The sequence goes on from NC_090314.1 coordinate 40,745,145, forward strand.
TGGGCTATTAAAATAATGTTATACTCTGGCTCTGATAAATGTGGTACTGATGCTAAGCACATTCATAGTTCATTAGCTTGGTTGCTTCATTGCCCAAGACCGTAACAGCCAGCTTTAAACAAATGAATAAACTTCATGACCTGATAGTAAATATCTCACTCCTACGCAGAAGGGACTACAGGTCACTTGGATGGGGCATTAACTTTGCCTCTGGGTTTATGACTGCATTTAAGGAAGGGATGACTTGCCTCTTGAAGGTTAAAAGAAATTTGGGTCATTTAGGATGCTCCTCAGCTGTCTTTCTCATCTAACTCATAGGAATAGCAAGAGTGGGGAGCTGATTCTCAGGGTTTGTGAATTCTGCTTTCATTTGAACATTTCTAGCCTAATGTGATACAGGAGAGGACGCATAGCCAGGGTTGTCAGGCGGAAGACTGATCTGTTCGGTCTCATCTTCAGTTTGGTCATTTACATTTATTTTATGACGTTATATGGTTTATAAATCCTTGTATTTTGTATCCTGACAAACTTATGTGAGCTTCATTGATCCATCTAGAAGTTACCAGGGTTTTTCTCTAGACTGAACAGTTAATTCACCTGGTTAAACCATGCTGCTGCTGAAGCCAAGCGGCAAGTTGGATTCCTCTATAAACCCGTTGTCGTCATTGTGTTGCACAGCTGTAAGTGCATGCCCAGCTGGAGCCAGTCATCTTGTATGTCGTTGTCACCAATGACCGAGTGAGGGTATAAATGGTGTGGGATACCCACCCAGTTACCACTACGCAAGATCTTGCAGGCCCAGTCCTGTTCATTAAACTAACATTTGTGAGGAAATGCCTTATGGAAGCTGCATTTTATTTTTCTGTTCCAGACCCAACTGAAAAAGTGAAGTGCTCTTAGGCTTACTAGAGTCTTTTCTCTGGAGAGTTTAGTTTAAATGGTAGTTTCTATAGAGTTCTTTATATTTAACCTTTTGCTTAAGGCAGAATAAGGTAAATACTTGAGGTTTAACATTTGTTTTTGTCAGTTTTTTCCCTCTGGGGGTTTTGCCCAGGTCTTCAGGGCAGGGAAGGCGGAGCTTGTTAGAAGTTTGGAAGAGAAGGAGATCTGTGGGGCTCTCTCCTTACTGTCCTGAGATGGTGTAGAATAAGTATGATCATGATAGTTTGGAAATTACTTGATCCAGAGGTTAAAGACTTCATTTGTGAAGGTGGTTTCAAGAGAATATGCCTAACATCAGTTTCTAAATGTACCATAACAACAAGGTAAAAGTCATCTCTCCTCCTGCTGGGAAGAAAATTCCTGGTAATAAAAGCTTTGGACTGTGTTTTCTTATCTTTCACAGGTGAGTGTGGTGCAAGATTCTGTCAACATTTCTGGCCAGAACACCATGAATATGGTGAAGGTTCCTGAGTGCCGGTTGGCGGATGAGTTAGGAGGACTGTGGGAGAATTCCCGGTTCACAGACTGTTGTTTGTGTGTTGCTGGCCAGGAATTCCAGGCTCACAAAGCTATCTTAGCAGGTTGGTATTTATTCATGGGGAGCTTTAGTTGTGGTTAAACGAGGAAAAACAGTAGGCTGCATAATCACCTTTTGAATGACTTCAACTTTTTGAACTAGTCCAAAAAAACTGCAGCTAAATATATTTTTATATTGTGGTGACATTCGTTGTCAAAACCAAAAAGGCTACTCTCCATAAAAATGCTCCTTCTTTTTTTCTCTCTGTAGTGGACTTAGGCCATCATTTGCAAGGAATGGATGATGATGTGTATTGGATGCCTTTGCACCTGGAGGCTAGATGTCAAAACACTGGTTAAGAGCAGGTATCAGCCCCTAGACAGGGACTTAGGATGTAATGGAGAGGATTCTGGACTCAGGACTAAACCACCACATAGCCAAATCCCCAGCCCTGGAGGTCTTAGCCCTCTCTTCCATACAAAGTTACTAGAAGAATGAGAATGTTGCCAGTGACGTGGAAGATCAGGTCTTGTTCTAGTAATAGGCCCTTGGTCTTTAAGACCAGAAAGACTGGCACACAGCAGGAACTGTTAAGGCAGACTGATGGCCTTACCTCACAGGGAAGCGTAGCTTTCAGCCACAAAATTATATTCAGGCCAAGAGATGTAAGAGGAAATCACATGAACCTTCAGGTAACAGATTTCTTACCAAGACCATCAGCCCTGTCATTCTGAAGTACACACCTGGCAAAACCTCTGTCTGGCTCAGTCTAACCATCTTCCTGATCCCTCTCTCAACTAGGTGTTACTGAGACTTGCTAAAGGAAGGCATTAACTCTTGTGTGCGTGCCTCTGTGTTCAGCTAGGCCCTCGGCACTGCCGAGACCCCTTTCTACAGATGCGTAGTCAGCTCCTTTTCTTTTTCTCAACAATAGACACTTCACACCTTTACCACTCTCCTTTAATCTCCAGCTCCTAAAAGACGACCTTGCTACTTCTTCCAAGAGAAAATCAAGGCCCTTCTCCCTCGGCTCTTGCCTCTCCCTTGCATTTTCTCTGCATTCTCAGTGGAGGAGGTGTTCTTCGTGTCCAAAGCAGACTGCTTTCTACCGTTGTTCTGTCTCATGCTGCCTTCTCAGAAGCCTTACTCTGCCAGTTAGACCCTTGTTCTCCGGTATCGTTGCCATCTCTTTCTCCTGTTGCCTGTTCACGCTCAGCCTGTAAACACGCTCAAGCTTCTCCCTCTAGTTAATTCTCTCTTTATTTCCCAGAGCTAAGTTTCTTGAGTTAACATATTCATTCTCTCTATTCTTTCCTCCCACTTACCCTCAGTTTGCCTCCATGCCACAAAAGCGGTTTTCCAAAGTTACATGACCTGCTAGTTCCTAAATTTGAGGGACTCTAGTTTATATATTATTTGACTCCTTTCTTCTGGTTTCTCTGGCTGGCTTTCTGGCTCCTTCTAATGTGTGGCCTCCCTCTTCTTCACCCATCCCTTTAAACGTTGTTATTCCCTAAGGGTCTGCCTTAGTTCTCTTTTCACTCTACTTTAGTCTCCCTAGATCATTTTATTTATTCTCATAACATCAGCTTCTCTCTATCCACTGATCCCTCTAGGCGTATTGCTGCCTTGGACCCTTCCCTCTTTATTAAAAGCACCAGCTCTTTAGTCTTCAGCTTCTGTAATGTATTTATATAGTACCTTATAGTCTATAGCCTTGCAGAGATAAGAACAATGAGAACTGATATTCTTTTGGAATAGATTAAAATATTGAGGTTCAGAGGGTTACGTGATTTGCCCAAGATTATGTGGTTAGAAAATGGCCAATCTAAAATTAGTCCTTTCTGACATAAATTAGGTCAAAGTTCCAGGTGCCTGTTAGCTGAAACTCCTTCTATATATTCCATCTGTCCCTCCTCTCTTCGATAGAGGTTGGTAGTCTCAACTTTCACCAAAACCCCTGATTTATTGGACATGATGAAATTTGACTTCTTAGCCATTTTATTACTTTCATGGTTGAAATTAAGTTTAGTTATTTTTCATGGTGTTCATTAGACTAGAATGGGCATGGCTTAGAACACTGTTTCTGAACCTTTTTTTCATTATTCCCACCCCTAAGGAAAAAACTAAGACATTAAGGAATAAGATTTTGTCTAGTTGGGTTAAGATCTGAAGGGCCACAAATGATTGTGATACCTAAGATTGTTTTCACCTCTTTGGGGCGTTACCATCTCTGTTGATAATGCATGGCTTGGAGGAACAGACAGCCTGCCATAAATAAGCCTGCACTTCACCTAGCTAAGCGATGCCATTGAGCCCTGTTCTTGACCTCCTTGCTGTGTGGTCCCTGGAAGCGGAGGAAGTGTAGGTATCATTGTTCCAGGCAAAAATGCAGGTATTAGGACACCCTGCTTAGACCATGAAGGAGCTTCCATTTGAACCCCAAGATCTACTCAGAGGATATCATTGTCATCTAACATAGGTAATTTGAGTAATCTCCTTGAAATATGAATGGTTGGAATGAAGCCAATAAATTATTTTGAAAGAAGTGATTTCTTATTTTCCCTACGTATTATATAATAATTATTCACTTATTGTATAATATAAAAAGAAAGTAATTTTATAATTCTGGCATAATTTGATATAAAAGACCATTTCTGTAGTAGTGGGACAGGAAAGAAAATGATCTCTTCTTCTGGAGTTCCCTGGCAGTCCAGTGGTTAGGACTCGGTGCTTTCACTGCCATTGGCCCAGGTTCAATCCCTGGTCGGGGAACTAAGATCCCACAAGCCACATGGTGTGGCCAGAAAAGAAAAAAAGAAAATGATCTCTTCTTCATAACAGAAGAACCAAGAGATTTTGGTGTGATAACCATATCTGTTTCTGTTTTCCTTTCACTTTGTAGCTCGTTCTCCAGTTTTTAGTGCCATGTTTGAACATGAAATGGAGGAAAGCAAAAAGGTATGTAACAGGATAGAGATACCTCTTTTTAGCTAGGTGGCTAGAATCAGATCATTTCCCAGTTTGGCAGCAGATTTATTTTCCTGGTTTTTTTTGTCTTATTATGTTATTCAAATGGAGTAGAGTTCCCCGAACAGACAATTTCTGAGAGCAGAGAGAGGTAGTCTGGAAGCATTCTAGGTAAAGCAGAAACACTATACCAGGCAGGTCATCCAAATAGTCTTGGGTGAGGGTATTAGACACGTGTTTCTACTGAGGAAAAGAAAGGTGAAAAATCAAAGGTATAGTTGTCTTGCTATTGTATTTGAGAAAACAAAGGTGGTACATATGATGGGAGAAAAGGCTATTACAATCAAATAGGGCAAAGAGAACTTTCCCATTCGTGTTAGATTTAAAATGGTATGAGCTCCTCTCTTCATCAGAGCTTAAAATCATGAAAATTGTTTAGGGATTCTGTTCCGTTGGAATGTTTCTCATTTTTAGTTTCTTTGGCATAGAATCGGGTTGAAATCAATGATGTGGAGCCTGAAGTTTTTAAGGAAATGATGTGCTTCATTTACACGGGGAAGGCTCCGAACCTCGATAAAATGGCTGACGATTTGCTGGCAGCTGCTGACAAGGTGAGATGAGAACAGGACAATAACAACAAGACTAGGAGTCTTGGTGACCTCTTGAGTTTCATGACTGGGCTTTTATGTTGCTTTGTGGGCAGGATGAACATATATCTTAGTTACGTTTTTTTTTTAATATTTATTTATTTATTTGGTTACACCAGTCTTAGTTGCAGTAGGCGGGCTCCTTAGTTGCAGCGCGTGGGCTTCTTAGTTGCGGCAGGCAGGCTCCTTAGTTGCAGCATGCGAGCTCTTAGTTGCGGCATGCGAACTCATAGTTGCGGCACGCATGTGGGATCTAGTTCCCTGACCGGGGATTGAACCCAGGCCCCCTGCATTGGGAGCGCAAAGTCTTATCCACTGGGCCACCAGGGAAGTCCCACATATATCTTAGTTTGGCCAGAACAGTCTTGGTTTACACTCGTGTTCCAACACAGTTACTGATAGCGCCCTTTTTATTTTCAAAAGTATCCTGCTTTGAAGGGCAAATTATATGGTCATCCTAATTATGGAGAAGAAGGATGAGTTGATGTTTACCTCTCTTCTCTTGCCGATCTCAAATTTAACCACAGTGATTTTAAAGATTCAGATAATACTAACATTTGGATTTATAATTTGGCTTTGTAATTTACAAAAATATTCTTGAGTTCATTAACTTTTATTTAAACTTTGTCAGTAAGAGAATAACTTTTACCTAGTATCCTGCTTATTAGCATTTTCAGCTTTTATCTTAGAAGTTATTGAAATATACCATATTCAGAATTGAAAGATGACGAATAGATCTTTGGGAAAAAAGAGAGACTACTACAATAAATGTATGCTTTGATTGTAAGACACGTTTTAATTTGAGAAATGTTAAAGTGTGAAAATAAAAATATAGATCTTAGCCTTAAGGAAATATGGTTATTACCTAAAACAACAGGCTGGTGATTCCCAAAATAGGGTTGAGGGGAAGAGGTTAATGAAACACCAAGTCAAACTGGGTTTTTTTGTGTTGCTCTTTTATAGCAGGACCTTTCTCAGAACCTTTAGTATGTCAGTGTGTACTGTTAGTTTTCTAAAAGAGAATATAATAGACAAATTTCTCCAATTTAGTTAACCCTGGAGTTACTTTTCTCAAGGATCACCTCTGGGGATTAGTGTTCCCCAAAACACACTTTGGGAAACTGACTTTCATTGTGTAGATAGACCAGAGAGAGCAGTGACCTGTTCCTCCAAGGCCCTGTGGTCTGAGGAAACGTGACTGAGGGGTGGGGGTGGGGGGTGTAAAAGGATTGCTATTTACCCTGTGGAAGCTTCTCTTACATTGGGGGGCAGTTGAGGCAAGGGTGTTAAAGGGCTTGAACCCGGCCAGCAGTAGACCCCGTGAGAAAGATGGTTCTCTGCTGGAGGTGCCTCCTTTTCCTGCCGTGATGCTGCAGCGCCCACCCGAGGGGCACAGCTGGCTCTGGCCTGAGAGCACTAGAGCCTTCTCAGGATTCACTCCCGGGAGTAATCTCCATCCTTCTCCCTTAGCACCCCGGAGGAGAGTACTTGTGTTTACAGTGGGGGTTTTATCTTTATTGATCATCTTTTTGGAGTGTTTGTAGAGGATGAGGCATGTAAACCCAATCAGTGCTACCGGTGAAAAGGATTGAATAATAGCTGCACCTTTCTTATCACCTTTCAAGACTTTATTAAGTACAATTAAGCAATGTGAACATCCTATACCCTTCCAGTCTAGCTCAGTTCTGACCAGAGGAAACTTGCCTCCAGTGGAAACGGAAAGAAAATATTCGCTGTGAGTTCTGGGGAAGTAGAATACACAGCCCAAATGGCTGCTTCTTATAAACATGAGTTTATAATGATTCTGCCTCATCTGCCCTCTGATTTTTTTTTTTTTTCTTCTTCTTCTTTTTTTGGCCTCACCACATGGCTTGTGGGATTTTAGTTCCCCAAGCAGGGATCGAACCCAGGCCCTCGGCAGTGAGAGCACAGAGTCCTGAGCACTGGGCTGCCGGGAAGTCCCCTTCCTCCGATTTTCAGTGAAGCAGCCACTTGTGCTTATACACACCAGCCAGGCATTTATCCCCCTCATTGTCGAGCTCCCATAAGGATGAGTAGCGTCACAAGGTCCAATTTTTAGACAGAAATACTAAAACTCAGAGTTGTACATTCTCAGGGCCAGGGTTAGACATCTGAGTCCCTGGGTTTTCATTCCTGCTCCTCAGCCAGAGAGCCTACTGGGAACCTATTGTAAGTAGAGAGAGCGGGGGTCAGCCTGAACTGACGTTCTGAGGTTGGTGCTTTTCAGTACAATGTGTTAGCTAAAGCAGTTGAATCACAGCGGTGCTCTAAATTTATGAATGAGAAGTAACGGAAGGGTGCGTTTTTCAAATTCCATTCAAAATTTCCCATTAGACAGTCGTTGCTCTAAGCTTATTTGAAAACATTTTTACCTTTACACCTCCTTGTGAGCTTCAGGAAAACAGAATAAGAAAATTTTCATGGAAGGATCTAAACATCTAGAATTTACCCAAGAGGCTAAAACAGCTTCTTCTAAGTTTTTCCAGTCTCCTGGGGACATATGTAATTAGACCAAAAACAAAACAAAACACATAGCCCAGGCCTAGGAGACAAATTTCAATCTCCCGGGTAAGGACTACCATTAGGCAGGTTTTTCAGAAGCATAATTAAGAAAAAAACCTTTGTCCCCAAGGGACGAAAATGGCTACTCTTGTCTAATTATGCAGTAGGGATCAGAGCTATTCACAGTAAAAGTCCTTTTAAAAGAATTTTATTGAGAAAGGATAAGACGAATATTCTCTGCAGCACTGTATGAAGACTGAACATTTACTTAACCTTTTCCAGTCTTTTAAAACAAAAACGGCAGCCTAATTTCTTTCTTGTGTAGTGTCATTCCCGTTTTCCATGGAAACTGTTTTCTAGTTACTCAAATGTAAGAAATTAAAGCTGCACCCAAAACCAATAAAATTCTCTTTTTGCTGCAGGAGATCACAGTGCCAGCAGATATGCCTCCTCACCCAGAATTCATAACAATAAAAGTGTCTTGTTTTGATCGTCATGATTCAGCCTGAAGGAGTGTTGTGTCATTCAGTTCTCAGGCCCTCAAGATGGGACCTATATGGAGACTGTGGATACCCTCAGAGCAAATCATTCTCCTATGAGCTGATTAATGACATTTTATTTTGTGCCTTCCTTTATCCCTTCTTCCCCCTTTTCCCTGAAATTCCTTAGTAGGTTCATAATATATTTGAGAGCAAGTAGCACAGTTGCATCAAAACAAATCAGGTAGATCAGATGTGCCCAATGTTAACCTAGGCCTTCGTTTCCAGAACATTTATTTATACCCTTTACTTGGAAAATAGGAAGTTTTTAGGCTGAAACTGGATCCAGGGTCTCTGTTGCTTTGTTCTTCTACCCTAAGAATCTTAACCTCAACCCCGATAAGATAGGACTCCATTTATCCTTTTCTGTTGAAAAGGAGGCCTTTAGTTGACACTCATTCAGGAATAACTAGTGGTAGAGATGCTGGTGAATGTCACCACAGGGCTCCTTTTCACAGCCTGATGGGACAGTTGGAATATCCTGCTGGGCTGGTGACAATGCTTAAGTAGAAAGGACTGTGCTGCACCCTAGTCTGGCTCTAAATAAAAGGATTGCAGAAATTTAAATGTAATGTCCCTGTCGACTTGAAGCAGAGAAATACCTCATTGTAAGGGTAGGTGGTGATGGTTTAAGAGACACTTTAATGGTAGTCAGGGTAGGGGAAAACTTGAAGATATGGGTCTATTCCATAATTGCCATTTTTCTGATAGACTTTAGAACTTGAATGGCAGCTATGCAACAGCTATGCTGTTCATTTCGGCCTTCGGAGTGTGGTTTTGTTTTATAATTGCAGTAGCAGCATTTTCGTGGTCTGTGCAGTTTTGTTAAGGTATCCAGTTACGTGATGGTACAGCTGAAGAAAACAACTTCAGTAGCAGTCAGTCCAGAGCATTCCTGCTCTGACGACAGCCACGCTTGTGTTTTACAGTATGCCTTGGAGCGTTTAAAGGTCATGTGTGAGGATGCCCTCTGCAGTAACCTCTCCGTGGAGAACGCCGCAGAGATTCTCATCCTGGCTGACCTCCACAGCGCAGATCAGCTGAAAACTCAGGCAGTGGATTTCATCAACTAGTGAGTTGTCATCTTCAAAGTTCTTTCAGGGTAGTTGGGTTAGTTAACGAATGAGAAAGGAAGACTTTGAATTGGTGAGTGAAACAGGTGAGTAGCTTCATTAAGCTTTTTAGTAGTAAGTAGAGAGTGTCCATCTTTTCCTTCAGCTTGACGGTGTGAAAAATGGTTCTGCTTTCATCAGTCTAATCTGATTGGTGAGTGAAGTGTATTACTACCTTGCAGGATCAGAATTGATGAAAATGACAACTTGCTGGTCTGAAAAAGCTGTGTCCCCTAAAGCGATAGTATCTGTACTTCACACTCACCGGCTTAAAAAAAAGACATGCAGATCTCTGGGAGAGCAGAAGTGGATTTTTATGAGTTAGTAAGAGTGTCCAGCGGTCGACTGCAGAACGGGGGAAAAGAGAAGGCATGATCAGGAGACGAGGTCGTAAAATAACTGTTTTGAGAAAGAAGTGTAAATTCCAGTAGAACTGTTCCTTCATCCTAAATGACCATATTACTTTCTGAAATAATTCTCAGTGGGACATGTTATACTCCTTTGCCTGATGGGGAGCAAAAGTTGGAAAAAACCCCAGGAAGAGAAGCAGGCCTACCACTAAAGCCCTCAAAACAGCAGTTCTGGGGGGTGAGAGGTCTAAGAGGTCGCAGGGTAGGTGAGTAAGCATTACTTAACGCAGAAAATGCCCTGAAAACAGGAAATGATGTCCTCTAAGTCTGTAAGATTGTTCCGAAGCAAAGTGTTCTTTGTCCTGAGTGCTCACTCTGTGCTGGACACCTGCTTGGTGCTTTTTAGATGTTAACTGTTCAGTGAAGTGTGAGTATTAGCCCCTCTTTTTCGATTATCAAATAGGCCCCAGGCTATGACCTGCTTTGTGGTTATGGGACTAGTAAGTGGCAAAGCCAGATGGAAGCTCAGAGCTGTCTGACCCAGAGAAGTCTTGCTCTTTCTCTTTATCAGCATCACCAATGAATATGAAGAGCATTGATGATGTAGAGAAGAGCCTGGGGAACATTTCATCTTTTGTAACTGAGAACATAGCGTCTCAGAGTCCTAGTTTTCAGAGTTACAACAGTCGTAACCCGGTCACCTGTCTGCACGTTTTCTAACAAGCAAATTCTCATGCATGTTAAGGGTTCTGTCTGAGTACGTCTTGCATTGACACCCAAAGCAGCAAACCCTGGGAAATTCGGCTGTCTAGGTGGCTGTGTAATTCATCCTCCATTCACCCCTCTGGTAACCCATCTCTCGCATTTCTCCTAGTCATGCTTCGGACGTCTTGGAGACCTCCGGGTGGAAGTCAATGGTGGTGTCACATCCCCACTTGGTGGCTGAGGCGTACCGCTCTCTGGCTTCAGCACAGTGCCCGTTCCTGGGACCCCCGCGCAAGCGCCTGAAGCAGTCCTAAGATCCTGCCTGTTGTAAGACTCCGTTTACTTTCCAGAAGCAGCAGCCACTGTTGCTGCCACAAACCACCAGGTAGACAGCGCAATCTGTGGAGCTTCTACTCCGTTGTGGGGGGAAAAGACTGCATCGTGGCCCCAGACTTTTAAAACAGCACTAAGTAAACTTGGGGGAAATGGGGGTGGGGGGAGGGAAGGGCCCGGGACTCGGGGCTGTTCAACCTAATGAAAATCCTGTTGCTGCGTCACTGTGTTCTCTTTGGCCTGGCCGAGTTTGATACTGCGGGGATTCAGTTTAGGCGCTAGCCCTGAGGACATCCCAGCGGTGGTACTTTGGAGAAACCTGTCTGCATCTGACTGAGCAGAACAGATCGTCAGGTGCCTGGAGCAAAACGAAAATTAAAAAAGGACATTTAGTTTTAAGAGAAGGGAAAAGGAAAGAAGAAAGGATTTTTGCAGAATTTCTCAAAAATCAGTTTTTGGATTCCAGTAGTATTTATGTTAAGTTTTAGTACATCCAGCTGTGCTAAAACTTGGGTATTTGTGAGAACTCACCACGCACCATGCAAGTATCAGAAGAGCTCTCTTGTTGTTAGCACTTATTGTTTGCAAGAACACAATACTTCCCGTTACCCTTTTATGAAAAACAACAAGGAGAGGTGAAAGGGGAAGGAGATGATTTGATCTAGAAGATGAGTATTCTGATGTGGTAGCTTTTGGAAAAAAAAATCTTTATTTGGTGTTGAAAACTGGAAAAAGTAATTCATCCAGAATTCATACTGTCTTGACAAAAACTATGGTTCTCTGTTTTTAGATATTGTGGAAAATGTTTTTTGGCATTTTTCTCTGATTTTATTTCTTCTCCCCTGTTCCTTTTTCTAAAAAACAAACACACACAAAACAAAAACAGAGCAAAAAGACGAGAAAAGGAAATTTTATTATTAATGCTGTGTGGAAAAACTCCCAGCCCAGATTGCTCAGCTGTTCGTACCTGACTTGCCACCTGCATAGGAGCCAGTCCTGTTCCTTCCAATTCGCCCCTCTTCCTACAGGGGAGAACTTCCAAATGTTAATTTTTTTCTTTTTGAAAATATAAATAATGACTATTTTGTACTGTGTGGTATCTCTGGTCTTTTGTCTCACTCACCTGGCTCGTCTTCGGGGCCTGAGTCCCTTGAGGGATTTTGAAGGCCTAGTTCGATTCTTTAGCTTGCAGAGGTTATGCCCCGGACGTCTAAGCGGTAGGAATTTATTGCGTCTCCCTAACCTCAAGTTTCCTTTGTGAGCTACCAGCATCCGCCAGTCCCTTGTCCTTCTTAGCTCACAGTCCACATCCTACTGAGGAATCAGGCTGCTTCTGCCAAGGCGAGTAACGGGAGTGGGCTTTCCTGCGCCCTACATGTTTTAAGACCGAATTCCCAATCCCCCTTCTCCTTAAGTAAATACAAAAATATCAAGGGGACATGAATGTGGAGACTTAATAAAGGGAAGTTCTTATCTCTGACTGGTTCTGTCACTGACTGGATGTGTTTGCAGAAAAGTTAATGTCCAAATTCCCAGTGAGCTCACAGGAATGCTCTGGGGCTCCTCCTCTGCCTTTCCTGCAGCAGTGCTGGACAGGGCAGTGGGATACACTGGAGAACCATTGGCCATTGGGCCAAGGTGTGTATTATTTGACCTATTATCAGTCTAATCAAAGGCAGGATTTGCTTATTAGAAACCACTCCTTTGCGCTTCTCGGTTTCCTCCTAAGTGTCACCTATGTGAGCAAGTGCCCAGTTCTCCATGTCCTGGCTGCTGTCCTGTGCCTCCTGAGTCCTCACTTTCCAGATCAGCACGTGGATCTGGGGACCAGGGCGTACCCAGGGTCTCCTGTACGCACACTGTCTCTCAGGTAACTGCACTGGCTCAGCACTGCTCACGTTTCAGCAAACCTTCCTGTACAGTATCTCATTTGAACTTCCCAACAACTCGATGGGTTGGGTAGGATAAATGAGAGACAGATAGCATCTTCCCATTTTATAGGTGAGAGAAATTGAGACCCTGAGGGACATGCCTAAGGTTACAAAACTTGAGTGAGAGTTCTTCTAATGTGATACCCTGAAAAGATTATGTAAGCAACTGGAGGAAGTTCCATTTCTGTAATGTTTAGGCACGCAATCTGAGGTAAAGCTTTCTTTCTGTGGGGATGGCAAGAGCAGAAGCTCTGGAAAGGTGCCTCAGCTGGCCTGTGTGTCAGAGGATCCAGGAGGACAAACCGGGCTTCAGATTTGCCCTTCCTCATTCACAGAAAGCTGTGGATTGGGGGCTGGTAGGTTCAGGGAACATGTCCTCAGGAGGGTAGCAGTTCTGGCACCAAGCTTCTGGCAAGATGAAAGTCTCTTCTGGGATTTCCCAAAATTTACGGGATTTCCACTGTGGGCTTTACTGTTGGGTACAAAGCAGTTAGGATTTCGGGTACAGGTGAAGCTGTTTGATGCCTCTCCTGTCATTATTCTTTCTGGACGTGTTTGTTTCTGTTTAAATGATAGAGTTGAAGCCATCTGGTTATGACAACATCAGAGCCCCAGCATACTGTTCATAAACCTCCCACTGCCACCAGCCCCTCCCTGAGTTCCCCCACATCTGAAATTTAATTCAAGTTAGCTCCACAGTCTGGGGCATGTGCTGTCACTGCAGAGATGTCCGTGCCAGTGGAACAGTTGGAGATTTCAATTCCACAAGGATATGGCTTATTTATCAAAACAATATTTCAGGCAAGTAGTTTCACAGAACCTTTGGAGTTGCAGTTTCAGGTCCAAATACTGTATCTGGCATCATTCCCCAACTTCCCTCCTTCCTTATTGTCAGCCCCCCTCTATCTGGCCATTCACGGAAAATTTTTCTTGTTCCTTATGTAGAGATTAAAGCTGTGTTATTAGGCATTTCAAACAGCTTTATGAGGTTTAACAATTCAGGTAAGAGATGCTTCTCTTTTCCTTATCACTGGTAAGTCTGCTGGGCTTTTAGGCCTTTAAGAGGTTCCTCTTCTTTTTTTTTTTTTTTTTTTTTAAATTCTAGCCAGAGACATCAAGATTCTTTCTTAGGCCAAAAAATCTCTAGCTTGACCACCACTCTGCGCATTCATTTATAATTCTGGCTTAAACCTATTGTAGGTTCTCCATATTGCGTGAGCCTGTGCAGATGAAAGGAAACAGCCTGTATGTTTATGAGCAAAACAACAGGGTGGGGGGGCGGCGGAGTTGAGCTGTACTTTGAAACTGACTGTTGCTTTGTTCTGGCTCTTCAACTCCTATAAAAGAACAGCAACTAAATCCCCCCAACATGACTATATTGGATCCTTTGGTTTATCTTTGTCAAAGACAAATTCTTGGCTGGAGCCCAACCTTATTTTCCACAGCTAATTATCTTTTTAATCAGCCCGGGCCTGTGTGTTTCCTTTATCTCATGATTGTTCCCTGAACCCTGCCCTGTATCATTTAGATTCAATTCTAATGGCTCGCTGACTAATCCAGCATTCAGGTGAGTATGGTCGGACTGCTCTTTATGTATGTGTATGCACAAGGTAGATGTGTTTCCCCCCTTTTAATTTCAGAAGTGACCTTGCCACCTTGGGGACTTTGACCCAATAGGTGGACACCTCCTGGAGACAGTAAGCAAGGAAGCAAATGTAGGATGATCAGTATTGGGGATAATGAGCTGGGAGAACCAGAAGCTTTGACCTCCAGATGAGAGCGGAAACTTGAATGTTGTCGACTGATGGGATCTTTATGTGGCTAAGCTATTATAATGCAAGATATCATTCCCCCTCTGTAAATCCTGTAATGCTGGAGCAGAAAGTGGCATCTGGAATACTCTTTGGTTCTGATTCCTGCAGCTCTAGGAAAAGAGAATTTTAGACTTGAGGGAATTCAGTACAAGCAACAGAAATGACTAAGGAGTTGAAGGGGATCAACCTCAGGGGGAAAACATTATGAAGATAAAATATGCATTACTCCAGTATGGGAATGTTGCACCAGGACCTGTAGCTTACAGATCTCACGGGAGTTCTGTACGCTTGCCGGCTTGTGTTGTGCAGCTCCCGTTCATCCCAAGGTGATAGAACCGTAACATCCTCGAGGTCACTCAACCTGGCTCTGAGCCAAGAAGCAGCAGAAGGCAAAGGAATAGCTTTGGGCCTTAGGCCCCCAGACCAGAAAGAAAGTGGAAATCTAAGAATTTGCCCAAGTGGGCACCCCTGCTCATAATGCTCAGTTGAAATGGGGTGAGCTTTAGCCCCCTCAAGACCCTGAAAGGTGAGCTTTTGACAAACGTCAGGGAAAAAAAGGGGCCCCCACATAACTCATCTTCTTTTCATGTCTGAGAAAACACATCCAGAGAAGTGAGATGACTGCTCAAGGTCACAGAGATGAAAACTCAGGCCACTGACTGAGCAAACAGTGCCTGAGCACCTAGAAAGTGGCAAACACAGTGCTAGGCTAGGTTTGAGGTGAGGGGTAGGATTTTCCCTCCACTAATCCAGTCTAATGGAGGAGACGGGAGTGGCCCACAGAAACAAAGCCGGGGGGTCATAACACGGAGGACTGAAAAGCTATTGAATTTAGCAGGAAGGAGGTCAGCGGTTACCTTAGAGCAGTTTCTGTCAAATGGTGGAGGCAGAAGCCAAGACTGATGAGAAGGTAAGCAAACATGGCTTGAGTGTAAGCCACTCTTTCCAGAAGTTTGGAAGGGAATCTCTCCCACCCACTCTTAAGAACTTAACATCTCAATTTAGTCAACACATTTATGTTTGTTTAGAAGTGATGGTATACAGGTTGTTCCGTAAAATTACAGACACTTCAGTGACTGATGTTTGTAATAAAAGTCATGTCTGTAGAATAATTATAGCTTCAAATTGAGAAAACAATCACCGTCAACCCTTCCACAGTTTTGAGAATGATTTCCTCAAGACAGACACATGTTTCTATACTTCTTTAACCTATCCATCTTCCAAGTAAAAGTTGGCTTCACATTTCTTATAGACCCTTAAAATGTTTTTCTGGGCAGTGGTTTTGCTCAGTGGCGTGCTACTTAAAGGTATAACATTTAGTTCCCCAAAATGTCAGCCCTGATTGGTAGCATTTGCTAGTTTCCATGGTGTAAATACCCCCACTGTGGCCATTTCAAACCCTGAGGTGACGTTACCGGGTGCAGAGTTGGAAGGGGTGTGCAGCTCCCCACTGTCGAGTACTGCCACCATACAGATGGGGTAAACGAGTAGAACCTCAAGCCATGGCAATGGTAAAGTGTAAGGTAATTAGGAAGAGATGAATTTTGAGTATTTATTACTTTTGCTGTTAGTTGTACATTGATACAATTTAATTTTTAATTGGCCATTTAACAAACATCTCTCAAAATTTCTGAAAATTTTAACGAATGGCTTTATAGAGCCAGTGTGAACTGGTTCCAGCACACCACTGGTGTGCTTTCAAATTTGCCCTCCAACATCTGTGCTTTGTTATTTCCTGTTATCCTACAGCACTTTAAAATGCACTTACTAGTTTAATGGTAGAATGAAGTACTGCCTTTTTGGAAATTTATAGATAGATTGACATTGATACATGAACCAATAGTCATATTACACATTTTAATCTCTCTGGGTAAATAAACATTTTTTTGCTATCTCTTACAGGTATTGGAAGTGTTTATTTTTATTGAAACGCTAATGAAAAGTAGGCACATCCCCTGATAAATCCAATGTAATCTTCAGTCATTCCAGGGAAGTGGTCTCCACAGTGTATCATTCATGTCTCCATTACCTATATTCATGTCTCCATTACCTCTGAACAACAGTTAAAGAGGGAAAAAAGAGGGCGTTTGAGCATGGTCAGCATACCAATGGGTGATCCCCAAGGTCTTCTGCACCCACTGAAGTTTAAGAACCTTGCATTGGTTTTGCCTTTCTTTTTTTAAATACATTTATTAATTTGTTTTTATTTTTGGCTGTATTGGGTCTTTGTTGCTGCTCATGGGCTTTCTCTAGTTGAGGCAAGCAGGGGCTACTCTTTGTTGCGGTGCGTGGGCTTCTCATTGTCTTGGCTTCTCTTGTTGCAGAGCACAGGCTCTAGAGCACAGGCTCTAGAGCGCAGGCTCAGTTGCTCCGCGGCATGTGGGATCTTCCCGGGCCAGGGCTCGAACCCATGTCCCCTGCATTGGCAGGCGGATTCTCAACCACTGCGCCACCAGGGAAGCCCTGGTTTGGCCTTTTAAGAATGAATTTTTAGAGCCCTTTCTGTTTTCTTTGCTAAAAATTTATCTATACCATATATGATGTGCCAGGGACTGTGCTCGTTTCTAGGGAAAAACAGTGAGTAAAACTAACTGCTCCCTGCCCTCATTGGACCTGACAAGTCTAATGGGGAAGAGAGTGTCCTTAATAATCTCACAAAGACATGACGTCAAGCCATGGTGAGTGCTCTGAAAGAAATGTGGAAGGCACCGTGAGAGCCTGGAGTGGGGAGTTAATCTCATCTGGGGCATCCAGAAAGGCTTCCCTAAGAAAGCAACTTTTGAAGTGAGAGCTGCAGGATGAAGAGCTGTCAACTTGGTAACGTTGGAGAGTCACGTTCCACACAGAAGAAATCGCCTGCATGGAGCGCAGACTCAGGAGGGAGCATATGGTGCCTGTGTTCTAGGAGCCCAGAGGAGGCTGGGTGGCTGGAGTGTGGAGAAGTGTGAGAGCAAGCTAGAAGCCAGACCTGGCAGGACCTTCACAGGTCACATTTAGAATCTGGGTACTTATACTAAGAACAGTGGGGAAATCATGGAAGCTTTATTAAGCAGGAGGGGGTGACAAGATTTTTATTCTAAGATCTTTGGCTTGAATGTAGAAAAGTTGATGTTGAGAGTGGGGATGGAGGAAGGCAAGAGATAGCAGAACTTGAACTACAGAGGTGGCAGAGCTGGAGAAGAGATACATTTGAGAGAGGTTAAGGGGGCAAATTTGTTAGAGCTTGCTGATTGGATAGAGTAAGGACAACGAGGTGAGTAGGATGGATTCACCAACATAGAGACCAGTGGGAAGATACACTGGGGAATTAGATCATTAAATTCATTTTACTTGTTGCTTATGAGATGCCTTGAGAATTCCAAATGGAGGTATCACATGGGCTGTTGAATTTTTGAGCCTAGGATTCAGAGGAGAGATCAAGACTGGAGAGATGGTTCTGGGATATACTGGTTTCGAGGTGTAGTTGTGAAGCCCTTGGTGTGTTGGATCATCAGGGAGTATAGAGTGAAGAGAGAAGGGGGCCCAGGAACCTTAAGGAACCTAAAGCTTCCTAAACCTTAAGGAATGCTTATATTTTAGGGCCAGTAAAAAAAAGATAAGCCACAAAGAAGGAAAAGAGTTGGCTAGAGATAGACAGGAAGGAAACATGTCAGAGAACAAATACAAAACTGTTAAAAGTGTCAAATGCAGTATAATAAGAGAAACGATAAAATCGCCCATTGGAGGTAGCAACATGGAAGTCATTAGTGAGCTTAGCTGGGGCCATTTCAGTGAAGGGACCCAATCTGGGTGAGGTGAGGAGTGGGTGGGTCATGAGGAATGAAAAGTTCGGGCAAAACTGGAAGAAGGAAATGAGTAGAGGGAGGAGTTCCATTTGTTTCCTATAGTGTGGAAGAGACATGAGCACGTTTAAAGCTGGCGAGAGGGATCCAGTAGAGAGGAAGCAGTTAAAAGCTTTCAGGTCCAGTAGAGAAAGGACCATCTGTGCTGGGAGGTTCTGAGTGGTCTGGGAGGAGAAGCGGGTGGGTGGGCATAGGTAGGAAGAGGAGGGACACCCTCTCTGGGTATGAGGAGAGTCCTATAGAACGTGGGTTTGTCCCATAGTAGGAAGTTGAGCAAGCTTGCATCTGGTGACGTGTACGTTTTTGAGTGTTAAGTAGGAAATAAGATCAATGGCTGAGAATCCCTGGGATAGCGTCGGGGCTGGGAGGTGTGATGAGCCTAGTGGCTGGGGAAAGGTTGGTGAGAGTGCAGGCAGCGCTGGAGGTCTAGCCAAGGTTGGTGTTCAGAGAGCACAGCGTCTGGAGTCAAGGAGCCCGGCTCTGATCTCCTGCCACCACTCACGATCCTGGCCAAAGCACCTGCACGTATAAGCCTTAGTTTTTCTTCTGTAAAATGGGTATTTCATAGAGTTCCCGTGGAAATTTTTTTTTTTTTTTTTTTTTTTTGCGGTACGCGGGCCTCTCACTGTTGTGGCCTCTCCTGTTGTGGAGCACAGGCTCCGGACGCGCAGGCTCAGCGGCCATGGCTCACGGGCCTAGCCGCTCCGCGGCATGTGGGATCTTCCCGGACCAGGGCACGAACCCATGTCCCCTGCATCGGCAGGCGGACTCTCAACCACTGCGCCACCAGGGAAGCCCTCCCGTGGAAATTAATGAGTAGTACATATCAAGTCCTTAACATGGTGACTACCGTTCATGAGCTCCAGAAAGGTTAACTGCCACTGATGCTATTGTTATTGCCGTGTACTTCTTGTTGGTCCTACCCTAAGCCATATGTAGCCTTTAGAGTCCGTGGCCTTTTAGGATTTCTTGGAATGGAAGGTAAATCTGCGACGAGACCCTGAAATGGGCACCTTTGGGAGTGTGGGGATCTTCTGAGCCAGAATTCCCTGTGGGGAGAGGGAGAGCCATCCCCTGGCCAGCCCTGTGTCCTGCGAGCTCTGAGGTTCTCACCTGCTGTAACGCGTGGGGGAGTCTCAGGAAGAGTCAGCCTGCCCCAGACCTTTCAGTCACCTGGAACAGCTCTTCATCTATGATCATCACCGTCATCTTTGTTATAATCTCCAAAAGCTAGGAGTGCTTGACATTAGGCATTCCAGAGAGGAAGGTAAGAGGCAGGGCAGAAGCACTTCGGCTTGGAGGTGTGAAAATAGGGACTGGGGAGAGGATGTAACTTGAGGACCCTGGAGCCCAGTTTCTCGGGCAGCTGCTGCCTCCTGAGGGGCCAGGGGGAGAGGGATGATGCACACCTGCTAATGCAAGGCCGTCTTTTCTACATGGTTTTCCTTCTTTGGCTTCTTTTCTTTTGTCTTTCCTTTTCCGCTCCCTGTCCTTCCCTCCTCCTGGAGCATGGAAGCTTCCATGATTTCCTAGACATTTCTCTCCCCTGTCTCCAGTACTGCTCACTAGAGTGACGTCTTGAGCCTGATCCTGCAGCATTAAAAAAAATAATAATAAAAACCTGCCTACAATGAGCCCTCCAGTGCTGATCTCCGCTGAGATGTGACAGATGGCAGCGCCTGACTGAGCAGCGGCAGGCCCCTCCTATCCCAGGCCTGGGAGCTGCCGAGGCTGGTAAATGGGGCATCTATATACCTTTCCACACTCTTGTATCCTCCACCTTCCCGCGATTTCCCCAAACAGCATCCTCCTCATTTATAAAGTGCAGATGCCGCCTGTCGGGGTTTTAGCTGCCCCTTGACCTGTGTCTTCCCTTCTCCTCCTCTCTGTCCCTGTGAAAGACTCTCACGATAGAGAGCGTTCAGAGTCCCTCTGCGAGTCGCAGATTTACTGCCAGGCCCTGTGCCTACCCCATGCCCTTGGCCCTTCTCAAAGTGTAGAAGAAATGGGTCACGTAAGGCCCAGTCCTCAGGGAGTCACCCTCGGGGCTACAGTCCAAGATGGGCCTGTTTCACACACCCAGTTCCCAGGAGTACCATCAAAGGACCACAGGCCATCCAGGCTGATGAGAAATTGATCCGTTGGGTGGAGGTGATAAAGGCAGGTGAGGTGAGGGTGGGGCAAGTAAGGCAGGAGGGGCCCCTGCAGGCTGCCTCAGCCGCCTGGGGAGTACACTTGGCTGACTGCTGTGGGTCTTTAACTCTGCTTCTAAATAAAGACCCTTTGGCCCCCTGCATTCCCCGAGCCTTGTGTCGTGTTCACCAGTCGAGGTCCCCAGGGGGAGTACCCAGGGGCTTCTGGAGTGCAGAAGTGGGGGATTCCTGGCCCAAGGATCAGTAGAAATACAACCAAGAGCTCCATTTCTCAACTGGAATCAAAAGAAAAGTAGATTCCTTTGTGTGAGTCATCTTTTGTAGACTTCTGACCTTCCCTGTGGGTATTTTTTCCTGCGCATTCCTGCCCATGGCCATACTTCTCCCTCCCTCACACCCAGGCTTGGCCAGGAACAGAGAGGGCTATAGGCTGGGACTGTACTCAGGGCAGCTGTGCCAAACACGGTTCAATTGCTTTACCCATTCCAGCTCACAACAGCCCTCTGACAGGTAAAGATCACCCCCCCCCCCGCATTTTACAGATGGGGAAATTGAGACAATAACTTGCTGAAAGTCTACAGTTAGGAAGCGGCAGAGCAAGGACTTGAATCCATGCAACTTGGCTCCAGAACCTGTGCTCTCAACTGCTGCTCTCCACAGCCTCCCCCAGGAAGAAGGAGAAACCAGCCCTCTGCCGCTGCCCGTGAGCCCCAGCCAGACGGCAATAGCCCTACACGGACCCGGAGCCACCGCTGCCAGGGCTGTTTCTGCAGGAACCATGTGAGCAGGTGGGGGAAGGACTGCCATCCAGGCCCAGAGGGCTGAGGGGACCAGAACGAGGCCACACGGCAACCAGTACTCAAACCCAACTCTCTCCAAACGCACCCTAGCTGGGGAATGGCCTTGCTCTGAGCCCAAGGAGGGGGAGCCCAGTCTCCCTGGGGCTGTGCAGGCCATCCTACCCCAGGTGGGGCCACCCCTCAAGTCATGAAGGGGATCGGATCAAGGAAGCCTGGGGTCAGGAAAAAGCAGGTACCGGGTTAGGAGCCAGAAGACCCTGGCTTTTCCTGTGACGCTCAGTGCCCCTCACTGTGCCCCCGGAGCTGAGCCAGGTCTCAGAAGACTGTTCTAGAGAAGACAACACACAATATCGGGACAGCTGGGAGGAGGGGTGTGCGAACACCCACATGCTGCCCTCCTCCTCTGCTGTCCTCACCCTTCCTGCCCACCCTCTCCTCCAGCCAGGAGGACCTGGGCTGCTGGAGTGAGAACAGTGCAGCAGATTGTCCCCCTGTTGTCACTTCCTCTCCCAAGGTGGCAGAGTGAAGGCTGTGATCATGCCTCAGCACACCGTCCAGTGAGGCCCATCAGGGATGACTCCCCAGGGAGAGTTTGGTGTGCAGGACACCTTTGAGCAGATATGCCTCAAAGTAAGGCCCTCCTGTCTCTGGGGAGCCTCCAGGCCAGCTGGACAGGACACACAGCCCCTGTGCTCACAAGTCTTCGATGTGATGGGGAATGACAGCTCCTATGTCCCGTCTCTAGTTAGTTTGGGGGCACATCCACATTTCCCGCTGTGACAGTCCCCAAGTTGGCAGTTACATAGCACTCCAGACTCAACCTGGGTCAGAGGTAGGAGCAGTCTCTTTCAAGAGGGCCGTGGATGCTGGGGGATAACAGAGGAAGCAAGGTGGAGTGGGGAGTTGCGGCTGGATGCAGGAAGAGAGGCAGGGGGTGGGAAGGCGGGAGCCAACAGGCCTGGGTACCGCGGAACACGTTCAACTGCAGTGCTCCCGGCTTCAGCTACGGAAGGAGAAATTTGGGGGTGTGGAGTGGTGGGGCCTCACGGCTCCTACCTTTTCCCCTTGAGTTTTTTCTTCTTCTTGGGGTTTCTTGCTTCGATTCTAGCCACTGACATCATGCTGACCGCAGTAGAACATGTCCTTTAAGGCTATGGCTCAAGTGCGAACTGAACCTCTTCCCCCAACGATCTGGCCCCATGGAGCCCAGCTGGAGCTTTCAGAGACTTTATTAAACAATATTTGTTAAATGAATAAGTACTAAGGGAGAACTGAAGGGTATTAACGTATTATGTCCACAAGGCTTAAAAACAGCCCAGCTCATGGAGTCTAGGCTTCTGCGTCTGCCCTGCCAGGGCTTGGCAGGCTCTGGCCTGGCCTGGGCTACTGCCTTCTGCCTTCACAGGGAGAAGCCAGTGGAGGGCCAGCACCACGTTGGAGGAAGGGAGCTCCTTACTAGACCCGAAGAAACCACATGGTTCCTCTGCAGCCCACCTAAGTCACCCCCTTTCGTCTCCCTCCCCAGATGGATAACACCTTGAGTTCACAGGGGCATTGCTTTTCCTTGGTGGAGACAGAGGTACCCCTGTTTCTTAAGCCAGACCAATTAGCAGGAATCAGAACTGTACCTGCTCCTACCCAGACTGTCCCGGGCAGGGCCAGCGTCTTGAGGGACTCAGACCTGAGCTTATACAGTCTGTGCTGGTCTCAGTGTAAGCACAAAACCAACACTGACAGCTTCAGGTTCAAGTGGCTGGTACTCTGCTCCCAAGGGCCTCACTCCCCGCTTGGCAGTCAACCAACCAAGCCAGAAGCACGGGCCACACAGGCTGCTCTGTACGGTTTGTGCCCACCCTGGTGGGAGAAACGCTCTACAACCCCAGGTTCCCAGAGTGATGGAAGGGCAGCCCCTACTCTGCCCTGTCAACGATCCCCCCCCGTTACAGGCCGCCTTCTGCACTGGACTTCCAAAGCTGTGTTGCTGCAGGTAATTAAAGGGTTTTAATTAAATTAGGATCCCATCTGGCTGGGATCAGTCAGGCCCTGAACAACGATTTTGTGTCACCAACATCAGAATGTGGATGGGGACTCAGATGTGTGGGGGCTGAATTTGGGGACTGGAGGCCTTTCAGACAGGGCTAGAGGATGCTTCTCAGCTTCTTGGGAGCCCCCTGCAGTGCAGCAGCAACTTCTTCCAACTCGCAAATGGCGGCTGTGCGCCTCAGTGCTGGAGAGGGGGCAGAGAACCAGAGCTTTTCCAAGTTCCTTCTTGCCCGTGAGTCGATAACATCTCTCTGAAGTGCGGCAAGATATGTGAGCATTTTCTCATTTCTACAGATGAGGAAACTGAGGTCCACAGAAGTGAAGTGCTCAACCACATCCACGAAATCAAGTGGAGCTGGACTAAACTGCTAGAAATGGAGACCCAGTAAGAGAAATTTGATAGAAGTAAGATAGAAATTTGATTTTTCTCTCACATAAAAGTCTGAAGGTAGGAGCCTAGGACTGGTATGATATTTCTATTCCACAAAATTTTCAGGGACCAGGACTTCTTCCAGCTCATGGCCACTTCTAGGGTATGGCTCTTATCCCTCGTGGTTTAAGATGGCAGGTAGAGCTCCAGCAATCACATACATGTTCCAGGCAGCAGGACAGAGGCTAGAACAAAGAAGACGGGGCAAAGGGTGTATATCAACTTCTTAAGATTTCTGGAAGTTGCCACCTAACTGGCTTACTGGCTAGATCTTAGTCACGTGGCCACATCTAGGCACAAGGGAGGCAAAGAAATGAAGTATGTTTTTCAGGCAGCCAAGTGCCCAACTAAAACTGGAGAATCCATGACTGCGGAGAGAGGGGAAATGGATATTAGTGGTCTCTGCCGCACTTATTATGGAAACCCAGGTCGCCTACCTCCAGCCTGGGGCCTTTTTACCTCTCCACACCAGGAGCAAGGCTGAAGTTAACACAGACCCCCATCTCCAGAAGCAAAGAAGAGGAGGAACATTTGTCAAGCAACTCATTTATTTTTCCCACCAATGCCCCAAGGTAGGTAGTAGGTCCCTGGTTTTTCACATAAGGAAGCTCTGGAAGATTATGTCATTTGTCCCGGGCACCCGACTAATAAGTTACAGACTCAGAATTGGGATCCAGATATATCTTTCTGCAACTCTCCTGTTGTCAGTTCATTGGTTCAGGAGGTGCCAGCTTGTCCCTTGGGACCATCTAGCCAGGCGGCCCTGAGATGATGAACTGGGAGGCTTTGAACTAGGCACCTTAGCTTGGGTGGTTTTCAGGTCAGCCTCTGAGCTTGGCAGGCCGACAGGAAACAGGGGCTTCTGTGGAACCAGAACCCAGCGCCCGGCTGCTGAGTGCCGTGTCTCCTCTGGCATTTGTGTCCTGGTGATGGTAGCAGCTGCCACTCCAGGACTTTGGTATAATTGGCAGGTGCTGTCCCCCGCCAATCTCGCCTCCGCCTAGCGGGGCTGGTGGTGCCTCTCCCTGCCCATCACCCCAGCCTCTGGTTCTCCTGGCAGTACCAGAGGACTCAGAACCTTCGGAAGTAACATTTCTCTCTCCTACTCCCAGCCATGACATTGGATCACTTCCCAGCACAGAGCCACTGGTTCATTGTGTCTCCCACGACCCCCTACACATACCCACTCAATAATCCAGCACCCTGGTCACTCCACGACCTTCAGCTGCCTCCACCCCCATACACGCCCTTCCCCCAGCTTCCCTACCCACCTACCACCTCGTGCATCTCTGAGCAGTGGGCCTCGCCACACAAGTCTGCCACATGCAAGGTCACCAGCATTCCTGCCAAGGATGGGAAAGTGGGTGACTCAGTTCCTGCTTGCTCATCCCTGGGAAGTGGGTAAGGAGGGAGGGAGGAGGGGCCCAGGCACCCATTTGCTTTTGCCTTAAACTTCATCAAGAGGAAGACTCAGCATTGCTGCCAGCTGACCTAACATGTATTCCCTCTTATTATCTTCACAGACCGCTGGGAATATTCACTCCATTAGAGATGGCGATGCCGAGGCCCAGGTGGGAATCCTTGCCCAGACGTGCGCAGGGCTGAGGGCAGAGACCACCTCCAGGTGTTCCGGTGCTTAGAAAAGAATAAGCTTTCCCCACTGCGTCCAAATTGCAGTTCTTGCCCTCAGAGAGACTCCAGCCTGATGAGGGAGGCACAGATCCTAGCTTCAGAGGCTCTTCGATCTGACGTGGCAGGTACAGACCCTGGCTCCAGGGGCTCCCCAGTCTGGTGGGGAGATACAGGTCATGTCCCCAAAGAGCCCCCAGTCTGGTAGGCTTGTCCCAGAGGCTCCACTCGAACAGAGGAGCCAAGGCCCCTGCCCTGGGGCGGCCCCCCAGCCAAGTTGAGCAGATGAGGGAACAGGGCCACGGGGCCAGCAGGCCAACCACTGAAGGGCAGTGGGAGGGGGCAAGGGTTGGGGGTGAGGATAGGAACCTAGAGCTTCTTCCTGGGACAGGAGACAGGTTTGTTCCTGAGGAATCTGCTCTCCTGTGTTTTTGTTTTGTTTTGGTTTGGTTTTTACGGTATGCGGGCCTCTCACCGTTGTGGCCTCTCCCGTTGCGGAGCACAGGCTCCAGACGTGCAGGCTCAGCAGCCATGGCTCACGGGCCCAGCTGCTCCGTGGCATGTGGGATCCTCCCAGACCGGGGCACGAACCCGCGTCCCCTGCATCGGCAGGTGGACTCTCAACCACTGCGCCACCAGGGAAGCCCTCTCCTGTGTTTTGAATGGCAAGAGTGGGAGGTCCAAGCAATTGATGAGGACTGGGGGTCTATCTGCCCAGGAGATGCCTAGACATTGCTCACCAAGGGGGAAGAGGTTGGCTTCTTCATAGCCAGATACTTAGATGGACCCCTTCCCTCTGTGGGGACCAGGGGGGACAGGAAGTATCTGGTGATGGCAAGACTGGTAGAGCACAAAGTCTATTCCAGCAGAATTATGATTCGGGAGGAAATCTGTTAGCAAGGTCCTAATTGAGACGAGCCGCCCGTGTTACTGGGGAAGGCGGAAAAGGAGGGAGAGGCTGCACGCGGGCAAAATGAAGTTACTGAAATGAACACCCCCGCCCCGTGCAGGCAGAACTGTGTGCCAGGCAGGCCAGCCCTCCAGCTGTCGGCAGCATCTGGCTCTCTACAGGAGGAGAGGAGCCGGGGGGTGGGCCAGAGGGCCCCCCGCCCTGCTGACAGTTCAGTCAGGGGGGACAGAGCAGGGGCCCAGCGCAGCCACAGGACTGTGGGAGGTGCTCGTGGTCGGTCTCCAGCGTGTGTCCACAGGTGGGACAACGCACCAGAGCCCAGCAAGCCCAAGCCCCCCATGGCAGGCAGGGCCCGAGCCCTGTCCCTAGGGTGGGGAGGGAGAGGGTGGCGCGAAGGAGCTGGGGAGTCTCAAACCTCGGCTCAGGAGAGATGCCCCACAAGCAAGGTGCGGTGGCTGGGCGGGGAAGAGGCTGGGATAGGAGTGTGGGCTCAAGTCACTCACCCTTTCTGGGTCCCTTCCTATGAGGGGGACGACAGCAAGGTGGCTTCTGAGACCCCACCCAGCTCTGCTGTGCGGTGTGAGGGCGATAGTCCGAGCTGAGTGCTGCTGGGCAGGGGAGACAGGCTGCGGGTGACCAGAGCACCCTACCCTCACGCTAGGACTCTCCTCACTCTGGCTACCTGGCCAAAAGGGACCCAGGGGGCCCGCACGCCACCCTCCCAAGAGAGCAGATCTCCAATGGCCTCCAGAGAGGGCACTGTGATCTTGGTAGCAGGGGCCCAGCCTTCCCCACATGGAGCTCGAATGGAATTAGCCCAGCTAACTCCCAGATGAGGTGGCCTGGGCAGCCCTCCATTCTGAGGCCCTCCTATGGGCTGGGGCAGGGGCATGGCTGCTTTCAAGCCCCTTCTGTCCCTACCCCACCCTGGCCTGTTTCTCCCCGAGCATGTCATCAGACTGAACACCCAATACCCCTGATTCTCTGAAGGGACCCTTCCCAGGAGACTTCTGCAGGAGGAGCCGCTGGAAATCACAACGAGGAAAAGCATCAGAGGTGTCTCCTCGTCCCAGGAAGCCAGGGCCAGAAGGGAACTCAGAGGACATCTGAGAGGCCCTCAACGTGTGGTCCCTGGGCTGGGACCATCAGCGTCTACCTGGGCACTCATTACTCGTTAGAAAGGCAAATTCTTAGGCCCCACTCCAGACCTCCTGAATTAGAAACTCTGGGGTAGAACCCAGAAATCTGGGTTTTAACAACCCTCTTGGTGATGCAGAAGCCCACTCACATCTGAGAACCTCTGGGTTCCCAAATGGCAAGCTCCTCATTTTATAGAAAAAAAATGAAAAGAGAACCAGAGAGGACAATGGACTTGCCCAAGGCCACAGAGCAAAATACTGACAAGAGTGTTGGGACCCCAGTGGGCCCATCAGACAGATATCCAGGAAGGTGACAGGGAACACCTTATGTGGCCCATCCCACCTACTACCTCTTCCTCCCCAGCTACTTCGCAGATGCCACCCTCACCCCCTACCAGCCCCGGCACAACACCGGCCCAGCTTTCGTGGCTGGAAAGGGGGTGGAGAGGGAAGCCCTGGAGCATGAGCTCCAGTAGCTGTTGGAGCCCTGCAGCTCTGGACTCCAGAAAATGTCCTGTTGCCATCTGAGAAACTCTGGCCGGACCACGGGGTGCCTGTGGCCCTCCCCACCCCCGCTCCCATACCCCTCCCCAATAACTCAGAGTCCAGTGCCCAGGAAAGCTTTATTCCTTGATCTGAGAACGAGAGTCTGCACACAGAAGTCAACAAACTGATGATTTCACAAAACCTCCCCCCTCCCCACCCCCACAGACAGACACTACGGGACAGGCCCAGCACACCCGCTGCGGTGTGGCCTCACCCTGCCCCGAGCTGCAGATGGTCCCATGGGCCACAGGGGAGGCAGCATCTCTGTCCTGGCAAGACCTGGGCTGATGGGCAAGGCTGGCTATGGAAGGCTCACTCGCTGGATAAGGTCGTTCCCCGAGGAGCCAGCAAGGAGTGGGATGCACGTGGCTCACGGGTGGGCTTCCACGTGTGGTCTTGGTGCTGCGAGAATTACGATCGCCCCCTGTCTCAGCTTAAGGACGAGGGTCCCCTTCAGCACAAGGGTGGGGGTGGGGAGCAATGGCAAGAGAAGGAATTTTGGGAAGGGGTGGCCTGGCTGGGGGCAGATGGTCTCTTTGTCAAGACATCGAAGACTCCACAGGTCACCACTTCAGCCTCAAGCCACAGTCCAGGATGAGGGCTCGGGTCGGCCCACTGGGTGGGGCTGGAGAGTTCCGGTGCTGGCTCCCAGGAAGCCCCAGCTCCGCCATCCTTCAGTGCCCGCGTGCTGTCCTCACCGATGAAATAGCCCTCTCCTTGCTGTGTTCTTCCGCAGGATGGCAGGGAGGGAGCCAAGGTCTTGGGCTCCCCTCCATGACTTTATTGGTCTGCTTGCTCCAGGGGCCTCCTGGACCCAGCATCTCTCTATTGCTCCATGGGGAAGTCCTGGGAGGCCGCCCAGAGAACCCACTCCTCGGCCAGCGCTCCTGTGTCCTGGTCGCTCCACAGCCTCAGGCTGGGGCCAGCACCTGCGCCCCCTTCCCCGCCACCTGAGGCTTGGCCCTGGCGCCCTCTCCACCCCCGCGCTCCCCGCCTGAGGCCCCTTCCTCTCCCTGCCCAGTATCCAGACAGATGGCTTCCTGTGTGGGCAGGCCTGTCCTTCCAGTCCTGGCCTCGCCTCTGTGGCCTGCCCAGGGTCACCCGGAGGGGTAGTAGGGAGTATCGCTGTGGTAGTTGTAATCCGGGCACACCTTCTGGACTAGCCTGTAGTCTGTGCTGTAGAAGGCGATGTAGACGCAGACGACTTTGAAGGGCTGGGAGCAGCTCCAGGTGGCTGAGCTCTGAGCGTGGTCTCGGGAGCAGGTCTTGGCTGGGTCGTGGGTGCAGAGCGAGATCCGGCGGCCCCGTTCCACCTTCTCCCACTCCATCCGGCAGTTGAAGATTTTGGAGGCCTTGGCTTCAATGAAGATCTGCTGCTCCTGGTGGAACTCTACAGCTTTACTGGGGGGCACGAGGCTGATGGAGATGTTGCCCTGGCCCGTGGCATTGTGTCGGAAGTGGACGCTGAAGGTCCCATTGCCGTGGTCCACGATCTTCCCCGTGACGAGCAGGTTCAGGGCTACCGTCTTGATGTTGGAGTAGAAGTCACCCCAGCCAAAGATTTTCTTCACTCTGGCCGACGGTGGGGGGCTGTGGTTCGGGCGACTGGGGGGCTGCCCGAGGACCTCCCATGCCTCGCCAGGTGGAACCAGCAGGCCTAGGAGAGTAGAGCTGGCCATGGGGCGGGACTTAGGTGACATGTGGCCCCGCTTTCGAGGCATCCGGGGCCGGGGCTGGCTCTCAGGGTCGTCACGCTCAGGGTCCTCTGAGCCAGGGGGACCATCATCCTGGCCACAGATGACCTGTGGAGGGAGTTGGGAGGAGAATGAGCACCTGGGTCCCCAGAAGACCCAGGAATTCTGGTTCACTGCCTCCCACCACCGGCATCATCGCTCTGCCCTCCCTTCCACTCTGACTTGGGGCTGAGGGGGCCCTGCACATTGCCCACCTACTCTGGGGGCTGGGTATGCACTCTGGCCTGTGTCGTGGTTCCCTCTCATGTTCTGACACTCAGGTCACCCCTAGCTCCTCTCCCCACTGTCCTGCCTCTGGTCACTGTTCAAAGTCTTGGAAGGATGGTGGAGAATTCTCTCCAGTAGACCACGGCAGCAGAGGTACATGGCCCCAGCTCCTAGGGAGCCCCAAGTCTAATGGGGGAGGCCCAGCTCCCGATGTTGGGAGAGCCTTCATCTGATAGAAGAAGCTGTGATGACAGAGCACCCCTTTCTTATAGGAGAGGTAGAGTCCCCCACTCTGTGAAATTCCCAGGCTGATGGGGGAGGTACAGTCTCTGCCCTCAAAAAGCCCCAAGTCAGATAGGAGAGCTCCATCTCTATGCTGAGAGAGCCCCTAGTTTGACAGGGGAGGTACAGCCCTTGCCTTTGGGGACTTCCTAGTCTGTTGGATGAGACACCACCCCTATCCTGGGGTAGTTTCTACCTTCAGAGGCGAAGAGAACCAACAGATGATGGAAAAGAAAACAGAACCCAGCGAAATTCTCTCTCAAGTACACATGCAGTTAAGGTTTTGGCAGGAGGATTTGAGGGAGACCTGGGGTGAGTTCCATACCCAGGAGGGCCACACTCTCCTCCGGGGACCACTGGTGATAACTTGCCAGGACATTACTTATACTAGGAGGTAGGAGTTCTTATTATTCCCACTTCACAGATGGGGACACCAGACTCACAGGTTACATCACTACAAGGCTGTCACACAGAGTCAGACCTCCCAAGCCACTGCACTCCCGGGCGCACAAGCCAGATGGGTCCTTCTACTGGGATTTGATCCAAGCCCCATCCCCACCCAGGATCTCCTGTAAACTGCGGAGGCCTGGCTGGCCTCTGCTGCATCAGCTCTATTGACAGGCAACATCTGGGGAGGCTTCCTGAAGGAGCTGTGGGGAAGGCCAGCAGGACAGCCTGACGAGCTCAAACACAGGACAGCTCAGGAGGGCATCAGGGAGTGAACCGGGTTTCCTGAGGACAGCTGCCTGGTGTGGGTTTGCTCAGCTTCTGAAGAGAGTACTTACCTTACGTATCTCGTTATGAGCACCGGGGCACCAGCTCACAGCTGGGCAGCATCTGGATTTGCTGGTGACCCTGGGATGAGGGTGGGGGATGCCTGAGGTCTGGAGGGCTCCAAAGGGTTTTGTGGTCTCTTTTCTGGCCCTGGCCATGCCTGGGGCTGTGTGCGGTGGCCCTGCCTGCCAGGACCCAAGGGTGGGGCAGAGGGACAGTAGGAGGGGAAGCTCTGAGGGCTGGGCTCAAGGCGGCAGACCTGTGTGTACTCGGCCGCCGGGGGTCACAGCTGAATGGCTGGAGGATGGGGAGAAGGGCCCCGGGTGGGGATGTGATAAGGGAGGGCTTCTTCCACACGGTGGCAAAGATAATTATTGTTTTGAGGAGAAGGGCAGACCCAGGTGTGGGGCTGAGGCTTCTCCAAGACGGGATTTGTGGGTGGCGGTTGGCCACCCGACCCAATTGGTGGGTCGGAGGGGAGCTGAGCCCTGGGCTGGGGTCTGGGGTCGATTCCGCGCGTCCTGGGCCGCCAGGAAGGAGCGAGCGAGCGCTCGGGGAGCGGGCTCTGGGCGCTCCGCTCAGCTGCCGCGAGAGCCCGGGGCGGGAGCCGCCTGCCCAGGTCCTGTGGGGCTCCGGCTGCGCGCAGCCGGGAGAGAAGAGGAAAACAACAGGCGGGGAGGGAGGGAGCGGGAGGGAAGGCGGCAGCGAGGGACGCGGGGGCCGCCCCGCGCCTGTACTGGCTCGTACGCTGATGGACCCAGAGCGCGGGGCCCCTAGGTCAGGGAAGAGCCCCACAGCTCTGATGACTCTGGCAGGTCATCAGCTCCACAGCCATCCCCCACCACCCTTCCGCACGGCCCGGGGCCCGGGAAGGGGTCGAGTAACCCTTGGCGACGGCTGCGGGCATTTTCCCTCGTGCCCGTCGCACCTCCCGCCACCAGAGGCCGAGTGGGTGGGCCAGCCCAGCACCCTCTCCCCGCCCCTATTAACCCTTACTGTCCAGTCTCTGGCCTCGGCCCCGCCCTCTCCCCCAGCCTCCAGGCTTCCGCTCCATCCCCGGGATGCTGAGGGGAAGGGAGAAAGTTTTCGGGCTTGGAAGCTTCCCGCGCTCTCCCCCAATCCTCCCGGCCCCCGCCCCTCCGCGCCGCTCCCCGCGGACCACTCACCAGATAGAGGCTGCCCTGCACTAGGAACACGAAGCAGCAGCGAGTCAGTTGCATCTTCCTCCTTTGCTCTCGTGCCCCTTTCTCTCGTCTTTCCCCCTCAGGGTACCAGGCCCTTCCTCACCCCTGCTCTTTCAGGCGTGCCGTCCCATGCTCCAGTCCCAGGCCACTCGCGGCCCTTCGCTCTGCCAGCCGCCCGGGACCGACCCCGCCCCCTTCGGTCCAGCTGTGCAGCCGCCGCCCCCCTCCCCTGGTCCAGCTGTGCGCGGCACGGCCCCCTCTCGAGGTCCCAGATGGGTGCCCCGAGCGCCTCGAAGGGCCCCAGCTGCGCGGTGGCTCCGCCGCTCCAGATATGCCCCCTCGGTTCCAGCGGCGCCGCTCTCGCCCAGATGTGTTGGGGACCCGCGCGCGCGCTCGTCCCTGTGCTAATTCCCCAGACCAGACGGCCCCTCCCGCCCCGTCGCGGCGCGCCCCCTGGCGGACGCCCCTGGCCGCGCCGAGACCCGCCGCCGCTACCCGCGCAGCGCCCCTCCAGACTGGAGCGCTTCTGGCGCCCAGGCGGCTCCCGCTTCCTCGTCCCTCCCACCGGCTGCGGCGGCGGCGGCGGCGGCGGCAGGTACTGTGAGCCCAGCCGGTACCTCCAGAGTTAACTCCTCCCCTGCCGGCCAGCAACCCAGGGGCCTAGGACGCGAGGGGCAGGATGTGGGGGCGGAGTAACTGGGCGAGGAAGGGAGAGGGTGGTGGCCTCGGGAATAGGGACACTACTTTTTCCACCCCTCTGGCAGGGCGCCTGTCCCCGGTCGCGAGCATTGGGGATCCGCTGCCCTGCCCTGAATCCCAAGAGACCTGGAATTTGGAAAGGTCATTTTTCCCGAACTCATTACGAGAGCCAGAAAAGAACGTCTTCCTTACTGTAGCCTATTCCCACAGCCCAAAGTCCACTTCTCTCCGCAAGAGTTGCGTTTGTGCTGAGGGAAGTTCTTCTAGGTGTCTAGCCTGTACTCCTTTTGCTCAGGAGTCAGTTCCTTTCCTCTTCTACGTTACTCAGAGGGGCAGGGATAACCCTCCCTGCCTCCCCCCAATACCTCTCAGTCCAGTCGCTGTAACAGGAAACTTTTGGCTGGAGCGCTGGGCTGAAAAGGCCACTAGGGTCCAGACTGGATTCTGGGGCTGGGGTCAGGGGTAAGCCTCCTGAGAAGCTGGGGAGCCAGGTGGGCAAGGCCTCCCTGGAGGCTGTACCTCCATTCTTCACTACTGCCCTCCCTGTGATCCAGGGAGCCCCAGGCTGGGATGTGGGGCTCCTATGCCAGCAGGGTCTCTATCTCCGGTCTCTGCAAACTTCCCAGGCGAGGAGGAAGAAAATGACCCTCATCCAAGATTCCCAAAGGTGGGGCCCATCCCCCATCCCCCCACATCTCTGGGTTTTCTCCCTGGAATTGCAGGGCCCCTTTAGTCCTTAGAAAAATCAAAGGTCGGATTCTAGCACCCAGCACCCCTCAGAGGCTGTGAGGGTGAGGAGGTACCCCAGCATTTGGAACAGCCCCAGCCTGGGCTGGGCCCATGGGGCAGGATGGGTGGGCACTCCGCTCTGGCCCTCGAGGCCCAGCTTGGTCTCTGGCTGCAGCCCCCAGCACACACCCAGCCTCCTCCCCCACCATCTGCCAGGCGGGTGCGCGGGGAATGCAGATGAATGTTAATATCAGCCTGGGCCAAGTGCGATGAGGGAGACAGATTCTGCAGAGCGCAGACAGCATCACAGAGCCCCCTGCATTCCCCAGGCACCCTGGGCAGTATGGGACGCAGCAGCCCTTCCCTGGTGGTGGCGGTGGGGGGGTGTGCATGTCTAGTCAAAGACCCCCCTCCCCCACCCAAAGCCTGGGGAGGGAGGAACAGATAAATCCTTGTCTGGCCTCTGAGCCTCTGGTCCGGCTGGGAGGAAGAAGCTGTCGGCCTGAGCGTGAGCAGCTGGTTCTGGCCCTCAGCTAGGCAGGTGTGTAGCTGGGCCCACTCCTTGTCCATCTCCAGGAGGTGCTATCCCCAGGAGAGCAGTGTGACCCAGCAGAAAGAGCACAGGTCTTCAGGCCAGACAGCCCTGGATTCCACTCCAAGCCTGGCTGTGTGACCTTGGGCAAGTTGCTTTGGTTCTCTGATGCCAGTGTCTTGATCTGTTGTTGCAGGAACTAAATGAGACCGAATGTGCAAGCGAAGCCCAGGCGCAATGGCTGGCAGGCAGTCATGGCGTTCGATGAAGGGAAGCTCTTGCTTTTCTACTACCCACACATTTGCTCTGGCTGCGCCTCCTGCCAGGCTGGCCTTCACTGCCCTATTGGCTCTTCCTGGCTGTCACTTCCTTCAAGTTTCCCCTCTGCATTCATCCATCATCCATCGGCCAAGCCTGTCCTCAGTGCCAGGCACCAGGCCAGGGGTTGGGACACGGAGACGAATTGGACACCATCCCTGCCCTCAAGGATCTCACTGCGTAGCGTGGAACCGAGACATGAAAATCAATGAGTATAACTCAGTGTGGTGAGTAGAATAACAGATCCCTCTACCAGGCAGGATGGATACACTAAGGACCATGCGCGGTGGGGTGGGGTGGGGTGGGGGGTGGCGGGGGCGGTGGGGGGATCGGAGAGGGATGGCTTCCTGGAGGAGGTGATGCCGAAGGACTGACTGAATGGTCAAAGGTCTGGAGGCCAGAACAAGAAGCAGTTTGTTGTTACTGGAGCTCAGTGGGGAGGGGAGGAAGTTGGAGCGGCAAGCTGGGGCCAGGTGGCGGAAGGTCCTTCCTGCAGGTCAAGGGGGTTAGGACCTTGAAAATCGTTTGAAGGATTTTAAGGGGGCTGGTGAGTGTAGTCAGATTTGCAGTTTAGAAAGCTTTTGGAAAATTCACTGGAAAGAGGAAAGACTTGAGGAAAGGAACCAGTTAGGGGATAAATGCAGTGGTCTGGGGTGAGAGAGAGGGGTAGACTGAAAACATCTTTAGGACGGAGGCAAATCAGGATCGAGTTGTTGCTGAAATGAGGAAGGAAGGGAGACAGAGAGTCAAGTATGATACCCAAGTTTCTGGCTTGGGCAATAGGCAGGATGCTCGCTGAGGTGGGCACTATATGCGAGAGGATGTGTTGGGGGGTAGAAGGTGGCTTCTGGGGAAGTGGGGAGGTCAGTATCAGTCATGTCAAATCTGGGTGCTGTTGGCCAAACAAGGGCAGATGAAAGTCTAGCTGGGGGTACTGGAGGTGTGGATGTGAAAGAGGAATAAGGGGCTTGGATGGAGGACCCCTGGGCACCCTGGCATTTAAGGGGTGGGCAGAGGAAGAACAGCCCCCAAAGGATCCCAGACAGGAGCCAGCAGCCAGGGGCAAGGAGGGCGTGTGGGCTGATCCTGGAAGCAGCAGAAGTACTGGGGCTCTCACACTCGAGAGTGCCAAGCAGAGGTTATTGTACACATGCAGATGCTAGGGTCCCACCCCAGGGTCAGCAGATGGGAGCTCAGAACCAGGCGTTTTTGCCCCCTTCCCAGGTAATGCCAATGGAGGTGGTCTCTGGACTTCACTTTGATAAACTGGTGTATGGGGAGTGTCAGGATAGAGGGAACAAGCAGCAGCTCAGAGGAGCAGAGCAGCCTGGCAAGGCAGAGACAAAAAAGTGACCACAGGTTTGGCCGAGATTCCTCCGGCAACTGTACCCAACCTCGGTCCTTCCACCTGCTCCCAGGGTGGGGAGACAGATGGCAGATTCAGTGAACTCTGTGCGCAGCTGTGCTGGAGGTAACCCCAGGTGTGTCTGCCATGCAGGCTCACCTCTCCTCTTACCCCCAATGCCCTCCCCACCACACCTTGCACACAGCAGATGCCCAACGAAAGGGGAAGAACTCAACCTGCTAGTACCGCCCCGCGGCCCCCAGCCTCCTTGGCACCCACTTGCACCCTGGATGTCGGTCGACTGGGCATTTGCTTAGCACCCCTGATGCTTTCGCCTGCCTCAGTCTCACCTTTGGAAGAATCCTGTCTATATGCCTCCCCTCCTCCCTACCACCCCAGTGCTGGAGGAAAGAAAACAACAGAGGGGTGCCCGGTCAGCGCTTATTGAATAAATAGGAAATGGGGCTCC
The DNA here is from genome assembly GCF_039906515.1 of Pseudorca crassidens. Lineage (NCBI taxonomy): Eukaryota > Metazoa > Chordata > Mammalia > Artiodactyla > Delphinidae > Pseudorca > Pseudorca crassidens. The sequence goes on from NC_090314.1 coordinate 40,781,313, forward strand.
TCATGCTTTGAAAGGCAGAGAATGGATGCCCTTGAGCCGCTTGGAGCAGAGAGGTGCGGGGGAGAGGGGGGAGTAGTTCATTATTGCTAACAATCTCTCATGTTTACCTGGAAAATTGCAATTTTTAAGTGTTATGATAGAATGCTACATAGAGGGAACCAGGGGAGCCCAGAGGAAAACCCTAATTCTAATGAGGGGGCCAAGGACGAATCCCAGAGAAATTGGTCTTGTGATATGTGGATCAGCTCAGGTGGGAGGGGAAGGAAAGAACCTTCCAGGCAGAGGAAGCAGCTCATGCAAAGGCCAGAGATGAAAGAAAGGCTGGGAATGGGGTTCTGATGAGGACAAGATGAAAGACTCGTTTGTTCCACAAATAGTTATCGGGTGTCTACTTGTATGTCGGGTCCTGGGCTGGGTGTGAGGGTACAGCTGTGATTGAGAGATGGCAGTCCTTATTCGCGTGGAGAATTGGGGCTCTGGGAGAGACAGAGATTAAATAGCTAAGCATACAAAAACACAAGCTCTGAGATGCTGGAAGGTGGTATGAAGGATGAAGATCACCAAGTTCTGAGTAAGAGAGAAACCAAGTAGGGGGCCCACTTTACCTGGAAGTGGTCAGGGAAAGCTCTGTGAGATGTGACGTTTCAGCTGGGACCAGAAGGGCGAGGAGGCGTCGCCAGCCATTGAGCTGGGGACGGGGCTTCCAGGCAGAGGGAACAGCGCATGCTAAGGCTCAGAGACTAGGGAGAGTTTGGTGCTTTGGAGAAGCCATAGGCAGTAAGGATTGTGAAGGAGTGGGGAGTGAGCCAGAGCCAGAGAGATGCGCCGGGGCTGGACGGCTCAGGGCTCTATGGGTCTAGTGAAAGGTTTGGGGCTTCCTCCTGTGATAAAGGTGTTTGTTTTGTATTACAGGTTTGTTTTGTATTACAGGTTTTTAATTTACACCCTGGACAGGTGGCGTCAGGTGCTTCAGGTGCAGCAAAGAGCTGGGTGCAGAGTGGAGTTCCCACTGAAGGGACCAGACTGGGAGGCGTGTGAGCCTCGAGAGTTATCAGAGGTGAGAGTGGGAGGAAGTCGCAAAGGACAGAGCACAGTGAGGGTGCAGAATGGGGCTGCCAGGGCCAGTCATGCAGGGAAGAGTGATGGAAGAGAGGGGGGATGGGGCAGGGGAGGGACAGGGGAGCCAGGAAGCAGGTGGGAACCCCCTGGCCTCAGAAGCCTGAGGGAAGCTACTCACATCCCACACTGTACCTACCTCCTGCCTCCGGCTTTGAGGGGTCATTTTGTCTATGCCCCTGCCTCTCACAGGTCTCTCCAGCCAGGAGGGCCCTCCTGTTCAAAAGGCTCCCTCGTGTGCTCTTGTTGAGAGGAAAGGATAAGGACGTGGGGTCCAGCCCTCCTGGATTAGGGTCTGGCTCTGAGATCGGCTGTGCGGGTGATCTGGGAGAACCTCTTGTCTTCCTTGGGCCTCAGCTGCCCTGTCTGTAAAGGGGGATCACACTGCCCCTCTCCTGGGGTGAGGACTTGGTGAGGGTGAGAACGTCTGGCTCTCTACTGGGCACATGTACACCCTGGTCCTTTATCTGCATCGAGCTGGTGGAAAGTGCTTTGTAAACAGTGAAGCACTTGAACAAAAGGAGTCTGGCCGTGCCCCTTCCCGCTACTCGTCAGTTATCTTCGGAGGTGGGAAGCAAGGGGGAAAAACAGGGCCTGAATTGCACCGCTAGACTGCAGGGCACCTGGCAGGGGCCCCGCACCTGGCACCAGGTCATCTGTTCTCCACCTGTCGGCTGGACACAGGTCGCCGTGGTCAAAGCCAACTCCCCCGGGGGATGATAAGGAGACCGCGCTGGCGTGTCGTGTCGGACGTGAGTGGGGTCAGCGCGCCGCCTGGTGGGCACTTGGGACGCTGCCTGCGGGCGCTTTGCGCCGCGAGGAAGGCGAGGATTCACCTGACCGCCGCGCTGCCCCCTCTCGCTCGCCAGTGCCCGGTGCCCAGGCGTTTGATGACAACGCCTTAAGACAATGAAGGGCCTGTGCTGCTCAGAGACGTCGTTGCGCGATCGAGCTCTGGAGCCAGATCCCCTGGGTCCCAATCCTGCGTTTGCCACTGTGTCTTGGGCAAATGATTACGCCTCACTGTGCCCGGTTTCTTCATAGGGATAATAACAGTATAAATTTGTTGGGAACGGCGTCTGGCATATAGTTAGTGCTCAATAAACGCCGCCTATTCTTATATACGCATTCAGTTATTCAGTCAACCACAGGCTTTCACGTCGCTGTCGGACCAGGAGGCAGCTCTGGAGCGAAAATAGCCTCGACTGAGACGGGGAGGGGGGTCGTGCCCCCTCGGGCACGCGAAGGGAGCCTCGAGTTCTTTATTTGTGAAAGGGTCAGTACAACATCTGTAGTGAGAAATTCCCGCTTCCTTTTCACGGAAGGGGTTCAGGGTGGGCGTAGAGGCCACGCTCACCTGCACCCTGGCCCTCGGGTTCGCCTCCATTCCGGCCCGAATTCAGGGGCGCGCGCCCCTCTGGACCCCCAACGGACACTGGGTCCAGAGCCCCCCGTGGCAGCCTCGTCCGGAGGTCGAGGCGTCCACCCCGCTGGGTCCCTTCCCCTCCTCCCCCATAGGGCTGGCGGGGCGCATCACCCCCTCGCCCTCCGACGGTCGCCCGGGCGTCCAGACGGCCTGCCTGCACCTTCCATTTCCAGGCCGATGGTGACGCCTGGCGGCGGAAGGAAGGACAACCGGAACCTCCACTCAAGGAACTCCTATCTAAACTCTTGGGCACCGCTGGGTGGGGGCGGGGCGTTGGGGTGGGGGAGATGAGGAGACAGTGTCAGGGGGATCCAGGAGGTTGAAGGGCTTCCCAGAGCAGCACCGACCTGAGCTTCTGTTGCGGAGATGCCATCAAGACCTTCCGATTCCAAATCTGATCAAAGGGGCAGGGGGAGTCGAAGGGCACTGAGGAGGGGGGCAGGGTTGGGGTGGTAGCCAGATGAGACCCCAGAGAGTTCGGGAGGAAGACTTCCCTAGTATTCTCCCTCCACCCCATTTGGGGTCATCACTGTTCCCCTTTGGTGCCATAGCCCTTCCCACATTTCAATATAGGGCAGAACATGGGGGGAATGAGCCTGGGAGTGGCCACAGGCTGAAAGGGACCTCAGTCAGGCCACTCCTGGAAGGGTCAGCGCAGCCATGAAGAGGCAGCAGGAAGGACGCCACTGGGGGTGCTTTTCTGACCCTTGTTCTGCCCTGGACCACCACGGCTGCCCACACCTGCGTCACAGAGACTCAGCACTGGCTTGCTCTGCAGCCTTTCAGGCTTGGGGGTCGGGGACTGACCTCAGCCCAAAGGCATAACCTACTCACTCCTGAACGCCAGGCCCAAAGTCAGCCAACTCTGGACATGGGATTCCACAGACTCTGCCAACTCCAAGTATTCAAAATCATCCTCTTCACATCCTGAGCCACAGTCCTGTGGCGTCCTGTGTTCCTCCCTCCTTGAAGGGCGCCACCATCCACCTCATTGGAATCTTGGTGCCAGCCTTGCCCCCTGCCTCTCTTCCCAACGTCCAGTTGCCTCTCCTCCAACCCACTGGAGGCTTCAGGACTCCATCATTGCTCACTGGGACCACAGCAGCCCGGAATGGTCTCTCCCAATCATTCCTTAAGTACCTCACGCCAAAGGGAGGTTAATTTCCAAGATGCAAATTAGATGATCTCCTTCTCCTATTTCAAATCCTGGGAAGGCTTTCCGCAGCCCCAAACTAGACAATGCATATTGAGAACATTCATGAAATGGTACCAACATCCTCTCATTTAATCACACAACCTACTGAGGTAGCTTCTATTACTACCGCATTTTACAGATGAGAAAACTGAGGCTTCAGCAGATAAGCTGGCTTCCCCGAGGATCCGTAGCTAATACTCTTCAGAGCTGAGATTTGGGCCCAGGCGGCCTGGCTTGCTGAACCCATGCTTTTACTCACCACACCAGTGTGTCCTAAAGTGAAGTATTTGTTGTGTTGGCTGGGAGATTCCTTTAAAAAAAAAGTAGTACAGATGAACAATTTTAATTTTCATAGAAATGTTTCCTTTTAAGGCTTTTGTTCTATTTTCTTTTATTTATAGCAAGGGATACTGGTTTCCCATTTATGGAGGTGATGCAAAGTGACCCTTTAAAATTAATTTATTTTAAGGGAAAAGAGTAGCTAACTGAAAGCAAAGTACTAAGTACGTGACAGCCTGGGCGGAATGTGGAGCTGGGAAATGAGCGTCGGTGCACTCGCTGCGACGCTGTGCTTCTCGGGAGAAATGGCAGACTCTGCAGTACGCTTGCATGTGCTCTGGCCCCACTTGTTACGGACCAGGGTTCTTGACGTCCTTAATCAATAGAAATTGACCAGAGGCCAAACAAGAAATTCAGGCAAGGCTTTATTGGGACCCCTGCTGCAGCAGAGGGGAGTGAGAACAAGCAACAGATTCCCCTGCTCACTCGCTCCAAAGGGAGGGCAAGCTGGGTCCAGGGGTCATGCCTGAGGGGGGGCTTAGGGGGTTTGCCTACCCCTTCGGCGGTGTTGTGTGCAGGGGGCATGCCCGGTACCCTGCTTCTGCTCTCCGTTCTTCAGAAGCGGCAATCGGGATTTTTGGTCTTTTTGTATCTTTTTGTCCATAATTTGCCCCAACTGTACATGCACGCAGTTATTTTTAGTCCCTTGTAGTTTCTTTGTATTTTGTCCAGGTGCAAGCATGGCAGCAAAGGGTCCCAGATTCCAGGTCCCAGCCTGTCTCACGCTTCACTCTGCAGACTGCCCCTTGCTTTCTCTTCTCTACCTACACTCCTTTCCTGGGGCCTCTGAACCACTTGCAGCTCCCCAGACACACCAGGCTTTGCCTTGCCTCCGTGCCTTTGTACACACAGTTCTTGCCACCTGGCGGCCCCTTCCTCCGTGGCTGTCGGGTGAACACCTGCTCTCCATTGGACCATTCACCAACCTCAGGCAGCACTCCCTTCTTGAAGCTTTTCTGAATGGAATTGACACCTCTCCCACCATTGTTCCCCCAGAGTCACCTGTCCTCACTTTGTTCTCCCTTCTCTCCCCAGGCTGTGAATTCCTAGAAGACAGGGACAGTCTTCTTTGGTCCAATGCCTGACACTCAGGAGGAGCTCAATAAACGTGTATGCAATTTGAATGGATGAATTCCATGGCAAGTCAGGTGGGGATAAGGCAGATTCCAGCTGGGAGGAATGGGGTAGGGGATTACAGCCTTTAAGGAGAAGGTGGGTATGGGCTCTTGAGCTGGATGTCGATGGCAGCATGGAGAACTGGGGAATTCAGTCTTCCAGACGCAGATGTAAGGATCTGTATGGGAACTTATTTATTAAAGGGGAATGTCAATTTAGGGGAAAAGTCGATTTATTTAATAAATGATGCTGCCATATCGGTGACCCATCGGGAAGAAAATAAAGCCAAATCCTTCCCTCTGACCTGACAACACCTACAAAATAGACCCCTGATGGATTAAAGTTTTAGAGTGAAAAATAAAAGCTAAAGATATTAGGAGAAAAATTCGAAGAATAACTCTTTAACCTTGCGGGAACAGGAAACCCAGAAGCCATAAAAAAGAGAGAGAAAGGGACTTCCCTGGTGGTCCAGTAGTTAAGAATCCGCCTTCCACTGCAGGGGATGCAGGTTCGATCCCTGGTCAGGGAACTAAGATCCCACATGCCACGGGGCAACTAAGCCTGCGTGCCTCAACTATTGAGCCCGTGTGCTCTAGATCCCACGTGCCACAACTAGAGAAGCCCGCGTGCCACAACAAAGAGCCCGTGTGCCACCATGAAGATCCTGCATGCCGCAACTAAGACCCAATGCAGCCAAATTAATTAATTAATTAATTAAAAAAGAAAAGACTTTCTCTTTAAAAAAAAAAGAGAGAGAGAAAGATTTGGTTACAGAAGAAAGTATTTCAGAGGGACATAAGTTTCCACAAACAAAATAGAAAGGTCAACAACACACTGAAAAAAAATACCTTTGCAACATGTGTAATAGACAAACGGTTAGTATCCTTACTATGAAAAAAATTTTATAAACCAATAAGAAAAAGGCAAAAAATAAAAGAGTGGGCAGAAGTATAAACAAGCAGTTAACAGAAAATATATATGGAAAGTCAGTCAGCCTCAGCAGGTGTCAGAGAAATACAATTTAAAACAACAATGAGGTATGTATTGTTAAAACTTATTTTATTGACGTATAGTTGATTTACAATGTTGTGTTAATTTCTGCTGTACAGCAAAGTGATTCAGCTATACATATATATATTCTTTTTCATATTCTTTTCCGTTATGGTTTATCACAGGATATTGACTATAGTTCCCTGTGCTATACAATAGGACCTTGTTGTTTGTCCATTCTATATATAATAGTTTGCATTTGCTAATCCCAAACTCCCAATCCATCCCTCCTCCAACCCCTTGGCAACCACGAGTCTGTGCTCTATGTCTGATTTTGTTTCTGTTTTGTAGATAAGTTCATTTGTGTCATATTTTAGATTCCACATAGAAGTGATATCATATGGTATTTGTCTTTCTCTTTCTGACTTACTTCACTTAGTATGGTAATCTCTAGTTGCATCCATGTCGCTGCAAATGGCATTATTTCATTCTCTTTTATGGCTGAGTAGTATTCTATTGTATATATGTACCATATTTTCTTTACGCATTCGTCTGTTGATGGGCATTTAGGTTGTTTCCATGTCTTGGCTATTGTGAATAGTGCTGCTATGAACATAGGGGTGCTTGTGTCTTTTTGAATTATAGTTTTTTCTGGATATATGCCCGGGAGTGGGATTGCTGGGTCATATGGCAACTCTATTTATAGTTTTTTGAGGAACCTCCATGCTGTTTTCTATAGTGGCTGCACCAATTTACATTCCCACCAACAAAGTAGGAGGTTCCCTTTTCTCCACACCCTCTCCAGCATTTGTTATTTGTAGATTTTGTAATGATGACCATTCTGATCGGTGTGAGGTGGTACCTCATTGTAGCTTTGATTTGCATTTCTCTAATAATTAGTGACGTTGAGTATCTTTTCATGTGACTGTTGTCCATCTGTATGTCTTCTTTGGAGAAATATCTATGTCTCTGCCCATTTTTCGATTGGGTTGTTGAGTTGTATGAGCTGTTTGTATATTTTGGAAATTAAGCCCTTGTCAGTTGCATGAGATATGTATTTTTTAAACTAGTAGACTTTATTTTTCAGAACAGTTTTAGACTTACAGAAAAAATTGAGCAGATAGAGAGTTCCCATAGGCAACCCTCCCCCCACCCCATACACGGTTTCCCCTGATATTAACAATTTATATTAGCATGGTGCATCTGTTACAATTAAAGAAACGATACTGGTATATTATTATTAACTAAAGTCCATACTTTATTCAGATCTTCCTAGTTTTTACATTCTTCTGTCTCAGGATCCCATCCAGGATACCTCATTACATTTAATCTCTTTAAGCTCCTCTTGGCTGTGACCTTTCCTCAGACAGTGCTTTTTTTTTTTTTTTTTTTTTTTTTTTTTTGCGGTACGCGGGCCTCTCACTCTTGTGGCCTCTCCCGTTGCAGAGACGCGCAGGCTCAGCGGCCATGGCTCACGGGCCCAGCCGCTCCACGGCACGCGGGATCCTCCTGGACCGGGGCACAAACCCGTGTCCCCCGCATCGGCAGGCGGACTCTCAACCACTGCGCCACCAGGGAAGCCCTGTGCTTATTTTTGATGACTTGACAGTTTGAGAAGTATTGGTCAGGATTTTGTAGAATGCCCCTCTGCTGGAATTTGATCTTTTTCTCATAGGCGGGGGCTATGCCTTTTGGGGAGGTTGACCACAGAGGTAAAGCGCCATTCTTATCACATCATATCAAGGGTACATACGTAATAGGGAAGAACAAACCTGACTCCATATTGGATCTGTTTCTTTCACATTAACCTTTGTATTATATTGTTTTTGCTACAAGTTAATCAGTGAAAGGGTGTTGCGCAGAGCTTAAAGTATACGTAATGGCTCATCTCTGGGAAACCTGCCTCCATGCCTGAGCCTTAGCTCACAGGAAACATCCTGCCCAGGTCTGCAGGAAAGAAGAAATTAACACATCCCTTCCAGAGTCTGGCCGGAACCAGGAAATATTTGCAGCGACTTATCGCCTTTTTAACTTCACCTCCTCACCTCCCCCTCTTTGTTCTACAAAAGAAGCTGCGTCCAAACCCAGCCAGGAGGGCTCTTTGGGACGCTAGTCCACCACCTTCTCCGTCTGCTGGCTTTCCAAATAAAGCTGCTATTCCTTGCCCCGAACAACTCATCGTCTCATTGGCCTGTTGTGTGGCAAGCAGGACGAGCCAATTTGGACTCGGTCACAGACACTGTCAACGTGACTTATGACAGTTCTTGACTTAATTGCCAGGCTTTTTCCCTGTAAAATTATGCCTTTAGAAGGAAGTCGTTATGTGCAGCCCCCAGGTAAGGAGTGGGGGATTATACGTTTCTCTTTTAGGATGAAGTATCTACGTCATTTACTTGGAATTCTTCTGCACCGGAGATGTCTTTCTTCTTTCCCCATTTATTAATTTATTCAATCATGTATTTAAATCAGTATGGACTCATGGATATTTATTTTATACTTTGGGTTATAATCCAATACTCCTTTATTAATTTTGTTGCTTAAATTGCTGTGATGTAATTTTTACCCTTTGGATTGGAAAAATTAAAAGATTGATTTAACCACCAGGGCTACGGCAGCTGAGGGGTGCTGGCTGCCCAGGGTGTGTGTGACCTGCCGACCCTTTGGAACTGGAGTTGCATTTTCTGACTGAAGCACTGGAAGGAAAAAGAACATGAGCAGAGCAATGGATGTAGTCTAAGCCCATTTTTATATAAAAAAGAAGGAATATCTAAAAGTAGAAATCTCTCTCTCTCTCCCTCTGTCTCATGGCAGCCATACTGGCCCACCCTCAATCCATTCTCCCAAGGGGTCCTTGTGCAACCCCTTCCTATGCTCAGTGGCTTTTTGGTGCCCTTAGAATAACAATTCGAACAGTGGCCTACAGTGCCCTCTATTGGGCCTCAACTCAAACGTCCCTCCTCTTGCAATTCCACCCAAAGCGGCCGGGTCCCTGACTCAGAACCCATCAATCCCAGCCCATCACCCCACCATTTCCCCCCCAGAGAACTCATCACTGCCTGAAATATTCTTATTTACTCTCTATTGCCTCTCCTCCTGCTTCTAGAATGTAAGCCCCTTGAGGGCAGTGGGCATCGTGGCTGTTGTCTTATTTTCCTCAGTAGCCCAGGCTTCGCACAGGGCCCGATGCACAGCAGGTTTCAAGTCTTCCTACCTATTGAGTGAACAGCCTTAGAGCAATAAGGAAAGACAACACTCCTTCGACCACGTTAGTGATCTCAGGGGTGTGGGGCTGGAAAGGGAGAGAGGAGATTCTCGACTTTTTCTTTAGATACCTCTGGTTTGTTTAGCTGTTACAAAGAACATGTAGTACTGTGGTTTGTAATTAAAAAGAAAATCCAATAAAGTTAATTTAAAAAAAGAAAAGAAAAGAAATAAATTGAAGTTTTCATTTCCTGGGGAAAAAAATAAGAAAAAAGCCGAAGGCTTTACGTGGGAAATCGTTGGTTGTTGGGGAGCACAGGCAGTCTCCTGAGTCTGGGGGACGGGGGTGCTGAAGAAGATTGGAGGGTATGGTGTCTGAGGAGGGGGCTGGTGGCGAGACAGGGAGGTTCTAGAATTGTTATAGGAGGGGTCTGGGTAGAAGAGGTGGGGCAGAGACGGGGCTGGGAGACCTGTCTGGAGTTGCCCGGATGTAGGTCGATTCCGGGTGGTTGGTGGGGAGCATGGCGGTGGGGGTGACTGGGAAATCCCAGGCCATCCCATGGCACCAGCACTGGGACTTAGCCAGCCCCGTAATCCAGTCCCTGGCTCCAGCCCATTTTGCGGTCAATCATCTCCCCTCTCTTGGCTTCAGTTTTCCCAGCGACAAAATAGGGATTGACGCAGGAGTCGCCAAGGTTCTCCCAGCTCGGATGACCACTTCAATGGGCGCTGACTCCTGGGGCCCTTTAGGGAACTTGTGTTTGGGCCTGAGTCCTGCGGGCATCCGCTTTCCCCCAACCATTGCAGAGCTCTGGACAGGCGGCCTCCGCCTCTGGCCAACAGAGGGCGCTGCGGCACCGCAGTACTTGGTTGGGCTCAGCGCGTCCCTGAGCCGTTTGCTGAAGCTGAGGTCCTCCTGGGTGTGCCCCGCAGTCCGCTGCCTCCCCATCCGTCAGATTCTTCTCTCCACAGCCCTGGTCACGACCGTGTCCACAGGTCTCGGGTGTCCGGTTCTCTGAGCCTGGGCCGAAGTGGGCAGACTGGATTTGGAGCCTGAAGGGGTTCGAGAAATCATTCCTTCCATGCCCCTGCGTCTAATCTTCTGCTCCCCTGCTCTCTCCCTGCAGCCCTCCCCAAGCCCAGAGCTGGCTGGGCTCCAGCCGAGATTTTCCCTCCTGGGATTCTGGCCATCTGGGCCATGCTCTCTGGAGCTACTGGGCACACGGATAGGACGAGAGGCCCTCAGAAGAACATCCAAGGACTCCAGCTGCCTGTTGGCCAAACCCCCAGCAGGCCCAGGAAAAGGGGCTCCCACTGATTCCGGGAGCCGGGCTGTGTGATCTGGAGGAATTCAGCTGCCACGCACACTGGGGAACTCCATGTTTCCCTTCCTCCCTGGACGTCTGCTGCCCCCAGGGCTCTCCCCAGCAGGACTGGGGGGCCCCATGAGGCTGTTGCACCAGAGTATTTGGTGCGCGGTGGTGTGAGTGAGGCTTGGCCTGCTGCATGGAAACACGTTCCAGGTCAAGCTTTCCAGCACGAGTGTCCGGCACTCACGGGATGACATGTGGGGTAGAGAGTGTCTCTCCATCCAGGTGCTCTGGGCTGGAAGGCTGAATGGATATGTGGGGTGGGGCTGAATGACCAGCATCCTGGGCCAGTGTGGACAAAGGCTTCACCCCGGGCCGTCACCCCGGGCTTCACCCCGGGCCTGTCTCCCCCTCCCCAGGTGAAATCCTGTTCTCAGGGTGGTACCTACGAACCTCAGTCAGCTGTGGGGATTGGGCCAATGGGCAGCTCCTATTCAGGGTGCCCCACACTGTCATCAGTTGCTGAGTCCAGATGGAACACAGGCCTATGTGCTGTAGGGACACAGTAAGGGATGTGGGCATGTGCAAATAAACTGTATCAGGAAGTCGTGGGCTGGACATTTGATCTGTCTGCCCAGAACTGTCACATCCTGATCGGTGGTTAAGACTCTGCTAAATCCAGGTTCAAATCTAGATTCTGATACTTGCTCGCTGTGTGACCTTGGCAAGGAAGCTCCTAAATGCTATGTAAAGTGGGATAACAATATCTCCAACGACACAGGATGGCTGTAAGAATTAAATGATAAGGTATGTGGTAATAACTATAATAGTGAACACTGAGTAGTGCCAGCAAACTCTTCTAAGCATATTACGTGAGCTAATTCATTTAATCCTCACAAATGAGGTCTATCCCATTATTATCCCCATTTTGTAGATAGAGATATAACCCTTGCTGTGAAGGAACTTCTAGTCCAGTGGGGAGACAGAGAAGTGAGCAAAAATCCTTTGAGCAAAAATAATCTTTACTGTTCAATGAAATGAGAATTTAAGGCCATAACTGTTCAAGTTCTAATTGGCTTCTCATAATCCCCAACAGTGAGACCATTTTACAGACAAGGAAACTGAGACCCCGAGAGGCTGCAACAATCACCCAAAGGTGCACAGCAGAAGGGATGGAAGCAGCATTTTCTGATTCTTGTGCCTATTCTCTTCCCCTGAAAATGAACACAAAATATCATTTAAGTCGAAGTGCTCACCATGTAATTGCAATTTTCAGAAAAGTCTGTCCCCTCCATACAAATGAAAGGTTGCAGCCTCCAAGCCCCTAGGCATCCCCCGTACAGATATTTAGGACCAACCATGTCTCTCCACCCCACTGCTCTGCCTTTGGATGTTCAGAGTGAGGAACGAGATTACTTCTGCCTGGTAAGATTAGAGAAGGATTCACCTAGGAGGTGACATTCGAGGTGGGACTTGAAGGATGTATAGGAGTGTGCTGGGTGGACAGAGAAAGAGGCCCATCCAGGAAGAGGGCACAGCACAGCACAAAAAAAAGGTGTGAGTGTTTATGGTGGAGGAAAGCAGGGAGGTGTTCTTGGTGGGGAGCAGGGAGAAAAAGGTCAGAGGCAGGGCCACCCAAGGAAGCTGTGTTTGGGGACCAATAAGGGGAGGAGGCCTGGGGTGAGAGCAACAGAAATGATGCAGAAAATGCAGGTTGGAGCCATATTTCAGGGAAGACAAAACTCTCAAGGACCGCTACTCTGACTGTGCTACTCTTACCACCAGGGACCCACTGGTGGTAAAACCACTGAAAACAGCCACCTGACCCGCGCTGTCTCCTCCCAGCCAATCACACGGGAGCGCCCTTGCTAGTCCTGCCCACTTGGGGGTCTGGGAGGGATCTATTGCTCAGGGCACTTCACTGGCAGCTTCTGTGTGCAGCCCCCCAACTCCTACGTGAAGCTGAGTTGTGTTTGCTTGTGCACTGGGGCTGTGGGGGCATGTGTGTAGACAGATGTGTGTGAGTTTTGAGTGTGTGTGAGGACAGAAGCACGGGCATCTGTGCAGTTGCATGTGTGAGGTATACTCAACGCGTATTCCACAGGGCAAGGGGGAGGGTGCACAGGGATAAGAAACAGGACTCTGCACTTTTTTTTTTTTTTTTTTGCGGTACGCGGGCCTCTCACTGTTGTGGCCTCTCCCGTTGCGGGGCACAGGCTCCGGATGCGCAGGCTCAGCGGCCATGGCTCTCGGGCCCAGCCGCTCCGCGGCATGTGGTATCTTCCCGGACCGGGGCACGAACTCGTGTCCCCTGCATCGGCAGGCGGACTCTCAACCACTGCGCCACCAGGGAAGCCCAGGACTCTGCATTTTTGCATGTAGGTGGAGGCTGGTATACTCTTGTGCCTGTGTGCAGGAACAGGTGTGTGTAGGGAGGGGTCTGTGTGTGTGTGACTGTCCTTTAGGAGACACCTGGGTCAAGGGGAGACAGAGAGGAGCAAACTCCTAGAAAAGGCTCAGCGTCCTGTGAGATCCGAATTCCAGGGTTGTTTAGAAATGGCCAACCAGGAGGCACATGCAAATCAGATGTACGTGATATGCAAATAAGAAGGCTTCTTCCTGGTCTGGGCTGGGGCCCCAGGAATCTTCCGGGAACGCTGGGGGCAGAGACAGTGGAAAGTGGGGCTCTGGGGGTGCTGGGAGCGGAACTCCTTGTCACCTTCGTCTCTCCCAGCTCCTGGATTAAGGCTCAGAACCCCACGAGACCCCATGGCCATGGGATGCTTCCAGGTGTCACCCTGCCTAATTTCCAGATGTGGGTGCAACAGGGAGGGAGAAGGGCGAGAGGAGCTGGGGGAGCTGGGTGGGAGCTCCCAGGCCCACCGAGGAGAATGGATGTCACAGTGACAGCTGGCCCGGCCTGCATTCGCTGGTCAGGCACAGTTGTTCAGGCGCCAAAGCGAGGGATCAAGGGCAGACAGAAGGCCTGGCAGTGGGCAGGCAGGGCCCCTGGGGTCTTCCCTGGTGCTCAGAGCACAGACTGATGGAGCTGGGGAAGCCTCACACAGCCTTCTGCTGACACCTCCCTGTGTGCAGGGGACTCGAGGTCCAGGGAGGGCGGGCAGATTACCCAGCATGACCTCGTGGGGCAGACACTGGGCCCAGTCTCCCCACTCCCCCGGGGGGTCTGCATCCTGACTCACGCACACATGTTGCAGGAGCAGTCACACAGCTGCACCTCACACCCTTGCAGACCCTCCATGCAGCCTGTGCACAGCACGTCACCAGCACTGAGGACCACGCCCCCATGACCACGCCCCCATGGTGACCACACCCATCTCCCGGGCCTGAACACAGGTACCAGGACACCTGCCCAAGGATGCGCACACAGTCCCCCACCCAGCCCTCTTCCCTTACACCCGTGCACATGTCTGCAGACAGGCCGGGGGCAGGGGGATGCATGGGGGTTTCCTCACCCCCACCAGCTCCCCAACACACTGCACTCACTGCTGGGCATGCTGCCAGCCCTGCTTCCCTGATCCAGTTTCAGATTCACACGCAGTTGGGGGTCCAGCTGCCTCCAGAGGAGGGGGGGTTGGTGTTTGCCTAACTCCTAGGTCATTTCTCCAGGTGATAGGCCTCTCCCCTGAGGGAGGGGCTGCCTCCTTTCCTCCACTGGGCTCCTGAAGGCAGAGGCTGTGTCTTCCCCGTCAGACAGACTGCCCGCCCCGCTCAGAGCCTGCAAAGGGCTCCGCACGAACCTAATGGCATGGGATGAGTGGACAAACGGCCTCGCCCCATGACTAAGCCAAAGGTCAAAGGTCAAACCTCATGCGTGCCAGGAGGGGATATCCAGCCGGACCGGGACGAAGTCCGGCCATCCCGGCGACAAGGGCAGGAGGTAGCCCCCGATGCCTCGGTCACAGGTCCCTCCTGCTGCCCAGCCAGATGGAGCCCTGGACAGCAGTGACCCAGGGCCTGTCCAGGGGCTCCTGCCCGTCCTTCCAGGAAGGCTTCCTCAGTGTCAGCCTCACACCCCTCATGCTCTACAGCATTCCCTCTCATTTGGCTTTCTGGCACTCTCACATGAGGTCTCCTGACCTTACAGTTTTCTAAGATGATTGTCCCTGTTGGAATAAAAAAAGACTGAGGGCCAGAGGGACGGCAATGACCACCCCAGGCCCATCACCTTGTGGGTAAACAGGCTGATAGAATGGAAGAGCTTTGCCCTAGGCCCACAGGAATGGAGGGCAGAGGCTGGGGGCTCTGTCTCCCAGCTCTTGTTCCTAGACCCTCCTTGTTCTAGCAAAATCTCTCCAGGGTCTTCTTCCAACCCTGGTCCTGCCCCCTCAGGCCCCTCCTGAGGATGACTATGGACCTTCGGCTTCTGCCCAGCGCCCACCGGGGCCCTTTTAGCAGTCTCCCCTGACATGGGCAACTGAGTGAGCTTACAGCTGGGGGAGCGCAGGCAGGTAAGGTTGGAGCTGGGGGAGGGTGGTGAGCCCCAGCGGAGACCCTCCATGGGGAACTGATCCTCCCCTGGCCCGGTCACACCCCAAGAGATGCTTCTGAGATAGAGCGGGTGGTCCTGCCACCCTGGGAGCCGTGGGCTGGCTTCAGGAAATGGTGGGCGGCTGGCGAGTGTTTCAGAATGACATGACCCGCTCCCTCTGTTCCTGCCCCCTCAGGATGGGTGGGGAGTGGGCAGGCGCCTGGCTGCCCTACTACAGCCCCAGGACCGGCAGGAAACAGACCCTCTCTTAGGGAGCCTCCAGCCTCATGGAGAAAACATTGTCCCGACCTCAGGCATCTGGAGTGTGGAGGGGAGACACAGCCCCTGCCCTCAGGGAGCTCAGGTCTAAAGCAGACAGCCCGTCCCACTTTCCTTTAATAATTCAGAAACCGCCACTCTCAGTGCGGTTTGTGTCTTGTCTGTTTTTCCCCACCAGCTAAGATCTCCTCGAGGCCCTCACCTGGCTTGCTCGCGGCTGTCTCTCGCCCCCAGCAGATGTGTTGAGATGTGTTGGACTGAACAGGGCAGGAAGAGTCACAGTGCAGCTCAGGGAAACCCAGTGTTTCTCTGCAGGTCCCATCAGTCGCCAGGAACTACTGGTTTTCCTCCATAAAACATAGGCTTGGCCCTTGCCTGGGCTCCCTGCCTCCCCTCAGGCCAGCCTTTCCAATTTCGTCTCCTCACCGCAGCCAGAACCCACATCTGAACTGTCGCTTCTGGGCCCAAACCTCCCATGGCTCTCCATTGCCCTAGGAGACCATGCCCAGCTCCTTCTCTGGCATTCAGAGCCTTTCATACCTGGTCTCACAGGGCTTCCCTGCCTCATCCCAGCCTTGAACGTTCTCTCCAAGAGCCCCAAGCCTCTCTTCTCCCTCTGCTTGCCCCGGGGATGAAGGATGCCTGCTCTGTGCTCCTGTAACCTCATGTCTCTCTGAGCGTTTGTCAGCACTGCGAGGTCTCTGTCTCGGGGCCTGGCGGCCACTCACCGTTAAGTCTCCGTCTGCTCAGCGGGACACAGACTCAGAGAGATGGACAAGTGGGTGCTCCCTGGCACCCTGGCCCTCCCCACGCTGCCTCTTATCCATCTGTCCAGGCCCCCAGCCAGCCCGCTCTGAATGCCTTCTTGTCACCCGTCACAGCCTGGGATGATCTCGTTTGCTGATTGCTGACATGTTCCATGTCTGCCCCTGCCACTAGCGTGGGAGCTCGAGACGGCTCGGGTCTGTCTCTGCCTGGAGCACGCTGGCCCTGCTGTCGCCCGAGCAGTGGCTGGCAGCCCTGTCTGAGCGCTTACCGTGGCCCCCAGGGGTCTAGGCCCGTTTCTTTGCACAAAATGCATCTTTCTTCCTCTGAGCCCCAGGGAGGCAGCTCCGACATTCACTCCTTCTGACACACAGGTCAGCAGAGACCTCGGCATCTTGCCTGGGGACACGCTGTCAGCGGGTGGGGGACTGTGTCGGGAGCCCAGGCTTCACCCGCTGCATGTGCCTCGTCCAGAACAAGGGGACGCCCTCAGGACACCAAGGCTCTGGGGCCTCCTCCAGACCCTGCCTCCGCCACTTCTGCTCCTGCCTTTCCCGGACGCATTTCCTGTTTCTCTGCTTGGAGATCAAGGGGGAGCAGATGGACAGCAGTGGCCAAGTCAGAGAGTGGCAGCAAGGTCAGACAGCAGAAAGAACTTCCAGACCCTGGCTCCCTGGGGACAAGACCCGTGTCTTGTTTCTAGGAAAATGAATGAAGCTGCCCCCAGGGAGCAGGGAAAGATTCCCCTTGTCCAGCCGGAGAGCCTGCTGGGTTGGCCGAGGGGCGGGGACATCCGACTGGAGGCAGGGGCATGGCAGAGATGAGTGTATTGGGGACTGCTTGGAGCCCTGCTGGGAGAGAAGGTGTTAAGCCCCCCCCCCCCCCCCCAGCCTGCTTGCTCAGGCCTCTGACCGGGGTGTATGCTTTGGCTCCGGGAGCCATATCTGTTTGTCTGAGGTGTCCCCTTTTTGTCCTCCTTCCCAGGGCTATTGGCAGGCCCACTCTCCCACAGGCCGGCCAGCTGTGCAGCTGTCCGGGGCTGTGTCTGGGGCGATGGGGCGTGAGAACATCTGGGGCTGGGTGTGTCGAGCAGCGAGGCAGTGGGGCAGGGCCCCTGGGCCTGCTGTGGTCACACAGAGGGTCTCCCACCGCTCTGGGGGACACACCGCTGTGCCCCCCGGGCAGGAGAGCCCACACGGGATTTTCCTTCTCAGGGTGTGAAGGCAGAGGGAGGGTGCTGGCTCTGGGCTAGGCCTTTGCTATTAGAGAGGATGTGATCTGGGGACAGGAAGGCTGCTTTCAGGCTGAAGCCGGGGGCACTCTCCTGTTTCCTCCTTTCTCTGCTGGGGTGTGATATACCGGCCACCTTCACACCCCCCCCAGGCCTCCTTGGACTCACCAGACTAGGTCGGAACCCAGATCTACGCTCATACAATACCCTCTTCTCTCCTCCGACCTCATATTCCAGATGGAATTGATGATTTGGTTGATGTCTGTGTCCCTGACTCGTCTCGCAGATCCCTGAAATCCCCTCTCTGCTGATTCAGTATTGCGTTCACAGCGCCAAACTGTGAGCGTCTGGCTCGTAGTGGGGGCTCAGTTTAGAGAGGGGGACAGGCCTCCCCGGCTGTGTCCATGGCAGGATAGCGTATCTTTCCCCGGCTCACAGAAGTTCACGTTCATGGCTCCCCATTGCCGCCCCAGCCTGCCGTGCTCAGCCCTCCTGCATCTGCCTTCTAGCCTGGTCCTTCCATCTAAAGCCTTGTGGTCGGTCAACAGTCACGCGGTTCCCCAAATTCACCTCGGTCAGGTTGTCCCTCAGCGAGAGCAGCCCTTTCCCTACCCACTCCCAACCCTGGTTGCCTTCAAAATCCCACCAGACTCAGCTCAGATCATCCCTCCCTTCAGAAGCTTTCCTGGACTCTCCTAAAGGTCTAAAGTGACTTCTTTATGGGGTTGGCCTCACCCTTGAGGATGGGGGTCCCAGCCTCCCCACCTGCCCCTACCCCCCCTACCCCCCGGATGCCTCGTGCCCACTTGCAGCTCTTGGCTGCCTGGAAGGCAAAAAAAGAAGAGTCCATACTGGCCCCTGCCCAGGCTCTCACTGCCACAGTCCAGAGATGGCAGAGCTTTGAGGAAGGAGGGTGGCCACGTTATAAAGACCCTCAGTGGGTGGCATGGGCAGAGGCAAGGCTAAGGGGACACCCCGTGAGTCAAACCCTTGCGTATAATCCCTTCCCCATGAGCATGGTCAGAACCTGTGACTTGCTTCTAGCCAATAGACTATGACGAACATGGAGGGGTTTTGCAGCTGTAGTTAAGTTCCAAATCTTTTGATTGTGAGTTCTCCAAAGGGAGCTGATTCTGGGTGGGCCTGGCTTAACCAGATAAAAGCTCTTAAAAGGGAGAATGAAGCCCTCCCTGAGGTCAGAGAGATTCTCTTGTTGGTCTTTCTTGAAGAAGTAACCTGCCCTGTAGTGAGAGGGCCTGGGAGAGGGCCACCTGGCAAAGAACTGTGGGCAGCCTCTGGGAGCTGAGAGCAGCCTCTGGCTGGCAGCCAGGAAGACAACTGGAACCTCAGTCCTGCAGCCTTAGGAGCTGAACTCTGCCAACGACCTTGCGAGCTCGGAAGACACCAAACTCAGGCAGGGATGCAGCCTGACCGACCCCTTGACTGCAGCCTCTGAGACCCAAGCGGATCATCCAGCTAAGCTGGACCCAGACTCTGACCCATGGAAACTGTGAGCTAATAAATGGGCATCGTTTTCGGTTGCTGAATTGTGGCACTTGGTACTCAGCGACTAGCCCAGGTGGGCTTGAGAACAACGAGGCTCAGGGAGAATGCTGGGGGGAGGGTCATGGGCTATGAGAGAACCTGGAGGAGAGGGGGCTGAATTCAGGCCTTCACATCCCACCTGCCGCTGGTTTGACCCGGCCCAGTCCCCACCCATCTCCACCTCCAGACCTGGCCTGGCTGCATCGGGCGCTTGGTCCGGTGAGTCTATGTGGAATCCAACTGGTCTCAGTGGGGGCCTTGGCGGGGCATGGGGGGGCGGTGTACATAGTTTGAGGGTCCCAGTGTCTCTGGGTCTCCTTGAACTCAGACCAAAGTTGGCAGAAGGATAACTGTATCCCAGATACCCTCCCAACCCTAACACCAACTGCAAGGCCCCAGATTACCAGAGGCAGGTGAAACACGGATCCTCCCCCCATCACCCCCTACCGAGCCCTGGCGCCCGCCTGTGGCCCAGACGCCCCGGAGCAGACAGCTGCTACTCCCTCAGCTCTGCTACTGTCGTTGGGACCAGGCAGAATTTGGGGGGAAGAGTTCCCAGCCTCCATGGTGGGTCGGCAGCTGGGGCTCCAGATGTGGGGGAGCCCCAAGCCTAGGGATAGCGTTACACCCAAGTGGCTAGTCTGCTTTCCCAGGAGGGATGTCTGGGATTTGAGAATCTGGGAGGGGGCTACTTCTTACTCCCCCCTGCCCCCAGCTCTGCTCCTAGGCCCCCTCCTGGGTATGGGTAACTTGGAATCAGCTAAACACAGGGTTTAGCAAGTGGGCCTGGGTCCCCAACCAATAGGCGTGCAAACCACCACCCCCTTTGGGTCCTTCCTACCCCTGAAGGGAACCTGAATCAGATGTCCCCAGACCTTTCCGGAAGCCTCCAGCCAGAGCAGCTGTGAGAGGAGGCTGAGCCCCTCTCCAAGCCCTTCCTTTTGTCCACAGTGAATGCGCCAGGATTTGGTTTCTCCACTCACACCCCCTCCCTGCCCCCTGGCCCAGGGCTCCCATCCATCCTGTCTCAGTCTGGGCCTCTCCAGGATGCAAAGAGGCCATCTCAAGTTCCGTTGTTAGGGCGCCTGCCCTTTGATCTGTCCCCTCCTCCTGCCCCAGGGACCCCGAGGTGCCCCGGAGAAAGCTCCGTCCGGGGACAGCACCCAGAGATAAGACCTGGGATGGAAGGGAGCCCAGGGCACGACAGCACCCAGAGATAAGACCTGGGATGGGGGGAGCCCAGGGCACGACAGCACCCAGAGATAAGACCTGGGATGGGGGGGAGCCCAGGGCACGACAGCACCCAGAGATAAGACCTGGGATGGGGGGGAGCCCCTTTAAAGGCAGACTTTAAAGGGATGCTGACAGCGGCCCCCTCCCAAGCGTACCTCTGCCTGCCTACCTGGGCTCCTTCCCTCCACGCTTGCCTGTGCTCTCCCCAGGCCTCAACTCCCCAGGCACTCTTGGGTGAAAGATGTCCGTGGCCTTTCAGAATGGAATCCCAGACCACCTGCTGCCAAAGAATCAGCTGGGACTCAGAGGCCCAGCCCAACTGAATCCAATCTCCATCTCCCGTAGGGGGCAGGGGACTGGGCTTCTGAATGTCCAGCAAGTTGCCAGGTTGACTCTACAGGCCACAACAGTTCTGACCCCCAGAATCTTCAGGGGCACAAGAAGGTATCTCCCATGAGACACCGCCTCTGCTCCCCTGCTCTCGGCACCACGTGGGGCACCGGGCAGGAGCTCTGGGCTCCTGGGAGGCCCCCAAGGCTAAGCCTCTCACATAACAGGGGCTCCACTCAGCCTTCTGGAGGGAAGAGGCCCTTCTGGGCCCAGGAAAACCCAGTTGTCCCACTTTTCTGCTACTCCTGGGAGCTGTGAGCCTCCAGCAGGGTCCCTTGACCTAGGTCCCTGCAAGCCCCTCTCTCCCCTCTTTATCTTTCTTGCCGGGCTCTCAGAGCAGGGCAAGTTGCAAGCAGTTCAGAGTTTGAGCTCCTGGGTCACACAGAGCCAGATTCAGCCGTGGCTTTACCATGCACCAGCTTGTGCCCCAGGGTGATTCACTGGGCCTCCCGGGGTCTCCTTTCCTCAGCTCCACCCTGGATCCCACGCCTCTTCCATCTGCTCTTCTATAGCCATGTGACTTTCTCTCCCTTGCTCCCCTTTCTCTCTTCTGTTTCCTACTGGCATGAGCCCCCAAACCCTGCCCTGCAGTCCCCCTCCATGCCAGGCACATTTCATTCTGCCTAACATGTCCTCGCCCTCCTGCACCCTGGCAGGGTCGTCTTAGACTCAGCAAGGAGGCATATGTGGAGAGGGAGATCATCAGAAGTCTTGATAAACGGCAAGCTTTTTTTTTTTGGTGTACCGCGCGGCATGTGGGATGGGATCGAACCCGTGCCCCCTGCAGTGGAAGCATGGAGTCTTAACCACTGGACCGCCAGGGAAGTCCCAGATAAATGGCAAGATTTAAAGATGGCGTAACAGGGATTGTGTTCGCCCACCTTCTCCAAACAACCAAAAACACCGGACAGGATATGTGAAACAATGTTGTCAAGGCGCTGGACATCAGGCGGTGAAGGCAGTAATCCCTGAGAGATAGGAAACTGGGCCCTGAGTTTCCCCAGCTCCTGCCTGGGGAGGGTTTTCAGGCTGTGCACGGGGAGAGACTGAGGCAGAGCCTGAGGGGCTCCTGCAGAGGAGGAGTGGAGGTGAGTCCAGGGAGACCAAGGAGTCTAGAGTTAACAGGAAATGGTACCTGAGAGGAGAGACCTGCTCAGAGGTCACCCCCAGATCTGCAGAGGAGACCCCTCAGGTGTTCTGCAGAGAACCGATCAGCGCATGTGGGTGAGAAAACCACCCCTGGCCAGGAAAGACAATCCAAAAGGATTAGAGAGCAGTGTCCGTCAAGGAATAGTGCCTGTTCCCACCAGCCAGACTGGAAAAAGCCATAATTCATGCAGCATTGGGTAGACTACCAAGGAAGGTGTTACTTCAGTGATGGGGAATGATTAGACTTAGTACCGCTCTGAAACAAAGTTGGAGAGCTAATGCTACCTGATTTCAAGACTTAATTATAAAGCTGTAGTAATCAAGACAATATAGTATTGGCACAGAGATAGACAAATAGATCAATGGAACAGAACAGAGTCCAGAAATAACCCACACATATATGGGCAACTGATTCTTAATAAAGGTACAGAGGCACTTCAGTGGAGAAAGTGTCGTCTTTGCAATAAATGGTGCTGGAATGATTAGACAGTTCTATGCCAAAAAACCCCCAAGCCAAAACCCAAAAATCTTTTTTTTTTTTTTTTTTTTTTTTTTTGCCGTACGCGGGCCTCTCACTGTTGTGGCCTCTCCCGTTGCGGAGCACAGGCTCCGGACGCGCAGGCTCAGCGGCCATGGCTCACGGGCCCAGCCGCTCTGCGGCATGTGGGATCTTCCCGGACCGGGGCACGAACCCGTGTCCCCTGCGTCGGCAGGCGGACTCTCAACCACTGCGCCACCAGGGAAGCCCCCCCAAAAATCTTTGACTCGTATGATACATCACATACAAAATGAACTCAAAATCTGTCATAGACCTGAACGTCAAATTACAAAACTTCTAGAAGAAAACAAAAGATTTTTATTATATTGATAAAATATTAATTATTAATATTAATAAAATACAATTCATTTTATAACCTTGAGTTAGGCAAACATTTCTGGGATATGACACCAAAACCAGGATTCATAAAAGAACAAGTGGATACATTGGACTTCACCAAAATAAAAGTCTTCTTTTCAGGAGATACTGTTAAGAGAATGAAAAGACAAGTCACAGACTGGGAAAAATTATGGGCAAAACACATTTCTAAAAAACGACTTGTATCCAAAATATATAAAGAACGCTTAAAACTTGACAGTAAGAAAACAAGCCAACCAATTAAGAAATGGCAAATGATATGCATAGACACCTTCCCAAAGAAAATACATAG
Source organism: Pseudorca crassidens (assembly GCF_039906515.1). Lineage (NCBI taxonomy): Eukaryota > Metazoa > Chordata > Mammalia > Artiodactyla > Delphinidae > Pseudorca > Pseudorca crassidens. Next base: position 40,804,298 of record NC_090314.1, read on the forward strand.
ATGGCAACTAAGTATATGAAAACACACTCAACATCATTTGTCATTAGGAAATTGCAAATTAAAACACAAATGGTATATCTATTAGAATGGCTAAAATTTAAAAAACTGACAGTACCAACTGCTGGCAAGGATATGGAACAATAGGAAGTCTCATTCAGCGCTGGTGGGATTGCAAAGTGGTACAGCCCCTTTGGAAGACAGTATAGCAGTTTTATACAAAGCTAAATATATGATCCAGCAATCAACCTTCTACGTATTTACCCAGTTGATTTGAAAACTTTATGTCCACACAAAGAGCTACATGAAAATGTTTTTAGCAACTTTATTTATAATTTCCAAAAACTGGAAGCTATCAAGATGTTTCGGTGAGTTAATGGATAAACAAACCGTGTACATCTATTCAGGGGAATATTATTCAGTGATGAAAGAAAAGTCATGGATGAATTTTAAATGCATATTTTTAAGTCAAAAAAGCCCATCTGAAAAGGCTACATATTGTATGATTCCAATTATATGATTCTGGAAAGGCAAAACTATAGTGATAGTAAAAAGATCAATGTTTGCAAGGAGTTTGTGAGGAGGAAGGAAGGGTTGAACAGGTGAAGCACAGGGGATTTTGTTTTAGGATAGTGATACTGTAATTCTGGACACATGACACTATGCATTTGTCAAAACCCATATTACCTTACAGCACAAAGAGTGAACTGTAATGCATACAAATTTACAAAATCATCTAGGAAGTTGAGAGCTCTCAGGAAATTGTTCTGAACCAAACTTGGGTCCACTCCCCCACGTGCAGCAAAATCAATTTACTGACACCAGGTTGTGGTGAAGGAAAGTGCAGTGTTTATTGCAGGCGCCAAGCAGAGTCCAGGCAGCTAGTGCTCAAAAGACCTGAACTCCCCAATGGCTTCCAGGGAAAGGTTTTAATTTTGTTATTTTTATTTTTAAAATATCTATTTATTTATTTGTTTGTTTGTTTAGGTTGTACCGGGAATTAGTTGTGGTGTGCGGGATCTTTAGTTGTGGCATGCAGACTTCTTAGTTGTGGCATGCAGACTTCTTAGTTGCAGCATACAGACTTCTCAGTTGCAGCATGCATGCCGGATCTAAGTTCTCTGACCAGGGATCAAACCCAGGCCCCCTGCACTGGGAGCGTGGGGTCTTACCCACTGGACCACCAGGGAAGTCCCTCAGGGACAGGTTTTTAAAGACAGGCTGAGGGAGGGGGTTGTGGGTGTGTGATCAACTCTTGGGCATTTTTCTGATTGGTTGGTGGTGAGGTAATCAGGAGTCAACATCATCAACCTTCTAGTTCCTTCTAGTTCCAACCAGTCTGGGTCTATGGCTTGTGGGCAGCATACAGTTAACTTTTTCCGCCTGGTTTCAGCATCTGCAAAACTGCTGAAGGATATGGCTCAGAATATTGTCTATAGCCCTTTAGGAGGAAATAAGAGTCCTTGATTTTGTTTAATGGCAAAACTATTATTATTTTGTCTTGCTTGACTGGTTTCCTTTCTTTCTGCATTTTCTCACATTTCTGATTAAACTTATTCTTTGGAACTTGGGGAAGGCCTAGGAGGCTAAACAAGAGGCAGGCAGAGGACATGGGAGGGGGTCTGTCCTGGGAAGGCCCCATAGGGTCCTGCTCAGTTACAAAAGAATGCAGATTGTGACAAAATAATCTATTACAAATGTATGAAACAACCCACTAAAGGAGATGGGGAGAAAGAGTTCTGGGAAATATGGGAATGAGTTTCATGTGTAAGACTAAAGTCAGAAGAAACTGGACATTAGCACTGGTTCTAGTTGTTAAAGTTATTTTCTGGAGGGGTACAGGTTCACAATTCTGATACTGGGACGTATGTATACTGGAATTGAGCAACTAAATAAATGGGTAGTGATTGTAGGAGCTGGGTTTCTTACTGTGTAGTGGTATAGGTGAGCAAGGAGAGGAGGCTAGAATGACAGAACAATTTGTGGATTAGAGTTGGAGCCATTAGTATAAACTCATGTTTAGCTTAAATAGATACAGATGGTTATATATAGAAATATTTACAGACATATCTATATACATGGGTTAGTATACATATATTTCTTTGCTATGTCAACTGAGAGGGCCCAGAAGAAACCACACCCATTAGAAATGAGCACACTTAGACACAGACCTACTAGAGAACGGACTTGAGGATATGGGGAGGGGGAAGGGTAAGCTGTGACAAAGTGAGAGAGTGGCATGGACGTATATACACTACCAAACGTAAAATAGATAGCTAGTGGGAAGCAGCCGCATAGCACAGGGAGATCAGCTCAGTGCTTTGTGACCACCTTGGCGGGGGGGGGATAGGGAGGGTGGGAGGGAGGGAGACACAAGAGGGAAGAGATATGGGAACGTATGTATATGTATAACTGATTCACTTTGTTATAAAGCAGAAACTAACACACCATTGTAAAGCAATTATACTCCAATAAAGATGTTACCAAAAAAAGAAAAGAAAGGAGCACACTTCATGTCCAGATCTTGGTTTCTAATACCATTCTCCAATAAAAGGAACTGGGGATTCTTAGAAAAATGATTGCTTTTAGGACTTGGGCAGGAAATACACAAGATGAGCCTGAAGAAGCTTGTAGTGCCAGAGGTAAGAAAATGCTCAAACAAAACAAATAAACAACCTCCCCACACACACAGTCATGAAGATATGTCAAAGGAACACAGGACCTAACTGAAAGAGCTCCCAGTGGCCAAAGCTGGAATAATTTGCACAACAAAATCAGTGAAGTAGTGTTGGATTATAACTCAATGTATAAAATATCAATAAATATCCATGAGTCCATACTGATATAAATAAATTATTGAGTAAGTAAATAAATGGGGGAGAATAGACAAATCTCTCATGCAGAAGAAGTCTAAATAACATATACCCTACTCTTGAGGTAGAGCATAGTTTCCCATCCCTTAAGTGTGAGCTCCTTCCAGAAAGTGCAGTATGAAAAGGTGGGGGGGAATGTGTAATTTTACAGTAGAAACACATGACAAACATTACCTCAGCTAGGTGATCAAGGTTAACATCCCAGTGATAAGTAACGCTAGTATTATGTACTCTTGATATAATGTGATAAAAATGGCACTCCCCCCACAAACCCATAACCCCAGTCTAATCATGAAAAAAACATTAGACAAATCCCAGTGGAGGGACATTCTACGGAATACTTGACCAGTACTCCTCAAACTCTCAAGGTTATTAATACAAGGCAAGTCTGAGAAGTTGTTACAGCCTAAGAAAACTAAGGAGACTAATGTAGTGTCATGGATGGGATATTGAAACAGAAAAAGGACATTAAATAAAAAGTAAGGAAATCTGAATAAAGTATGGGCCTTAATATTAATGTAGCAATATTGGTTTATTAATTGTAACAAATGTTACAAATATTAATGTACCAGGGAAAACTGGGTGTGGGAACTCTCTGCACTATTTTTCTGTAAATGTAACACTATTCTAAAATTAAAAGCTTATTTTTTTAAAAATTTTGTGTTTTATTTATTTATTTTTGGTTGCATTAGATCTTCGTTGCAGTGTGCGGGCTTCTCATCGCGGTGGCTTCTCTTGTAGAGCACAGGCTGTAGGCACGCGGGCTTCAGTAGTTGTGGCTCATGGGCTCTAGAGGGCAGGCTTGGTAGTTGTGGTGCACGGGCTTAGCTGCTCCGCGGCATGTGGGATCTTCCCAGACCAGGGATCGAACCCATGTCCCCTGCATTGGCAGGCGGATTCTTAACCACTGCAAAAGTTTATTTTTTGTAAAGACAAGAAAATGTTTCTAAAGCCTGTATCTCATAAAGGACTTGAATCTAGAAATACATAAAGAACTCTCAAAACAGTAAGAAAACAAATAGCTAGTGGGAAGCAGACGCATAGCACCAATAAAAAAGTGGGCAAAAGATCTGAAGAGATATTTTTTTAAGGAAGATATATAGATGGAAAATAAGCATATGAAAAGTTGCTTAACAATATTAGTCATTAGGGAAATGCAAATTAAAACTACCATGACATACCACAACTTACCTATAAATGGCTAAAATTTTAGAATTAGAAACTGATTATACTAAGTGTCAGCAAGGATATGGAGGAATTGGGACTCTCATACACGGTTAAGGGAATGTAAAATGGTACAATCACTTTGGAAAACTGACAGTTTCTTAAAAGTTAAGTATACACCTACCATATGATCCAGCCATTCCACTCTGACGTGTCTATCAAGAGAAAAGAGAATATAAAAAGATATACAGGGCTTCCCTGGTGGCGCATTGGTTAAGAATCTGCCTGCCAGTGCAGGGGACACAGGTTCGAGCGCTGGTCCAGGAAGATCCCACGTGCTGTGGAACAACTAAGCCCGTGCTTCACAACAAGAGAAGCCACCGCAATGGGAAGCTTGTGCACAGCAATGAAGACCCAACGCAGCCTAAATAAATAAATAAAAGAATAAACTATTAATAAATAAATAAAATAAAAGAATAAACTATTAATTAATTAATTTTAAAAAAGGTATACAAAGACTTACACATGGAAGTTCACAGCAGTTTTACTTGTAGTAGCCAAAATCTGGAGACAACACAAATGTTTCATTCAACAATTGAGTGGATAAACAAACTGTAGTACAATGCAATATTATACTGCAATAAAAAGGAATAAACTACTGATACTGCCAACAACATGTATGAACCTCAAAATAATTATTCTGAGTGAAAGGAGCCAGACCAAAAAACAAGCAAGCAAAAAACCTGGCACATGCTAGACGATCCCATTTATAGAAAACTCTAGAAAACAGAAACTAACCTGTGGTAACAGAAAGCAGATCAGTAACTGCACTGGGGGTAACGGGAAGGAGAGATTTAAAAGAGCAAAAGGAGGACTTCCCTGGTGGTGCAGTGGTTGGGAGTCCGCCTGCCAGTGCGGGCGATAAGGGTTCAAGCCCTGGTCCCGGAAGATCCCACATGCCGCGGGGCAGCTGGGCCCGTGCACCACAGCTACTGAGCCTGTGCTCTAGAGCCCGTGAGCCACAGCTACTGAGTCCGTGGGCCACAACTGCTGAAGCCCGTGTGCCTAGAGCCCATGCTCTGCAACAAGAGAAACCACCGCAATGAGAAGCCCGCGCACCGTAACGAAGAGTAGCCCCTGCTTGCTGCAACTAGAGAAAGCCCGCACACAGCAACGAAGACCCAACGCAGCCAAAAATAAATAAATAAATAAATTTAGAAAAAGATATATATTAAAAAAAGAAAAAAAGAGCATAAGGAAACTTTTAGGGGTGATGGATACATTCTCTATGCTGATTATGGTGAGAGCTTCACAGTTGTATATATATGTCAAAACTACCAAGTTGCATACTTTAAAATATGTGCAGTTTATTATATGTCAATTATACCTCAATAAAAAAATTTAAAGAAAACCAAAAAAAATTCTTCAGTAGAAATTTATAATGAAAATTATTTAAACACTTATAATTTAACTAAGCAATATATGCATATGGTTAAAAAATTAAACAGAAGAGATTAAAGAGAAAAACAATTCTCGCTGTCCCAATCTGAGGTCCTCCTCTCCGGTTTTTTTTTTTTTTTTTTTTGCGATACGCGGGCCTCTCACTGTTGTGGCCTCTCCCGTTGCGGAGCACAGGCTCCGGACGCGCAGGCTCAGCGGCCATGGCTCACGGGCCCAGCCGCTCCGCGGCACGTGGGATCTTCCCGGACCGGGGCACGAACCCGTGTCCTCTGCATCGGCAGGCAGACTCTCAACCACTGCTCCACCAGGGAAGCCCTAAAACTGCTTTTTGAATTATATACGTATATATATTAAAAAACAATACAGAGCTCTGAGGGAGGAACTTCTGTTATTGTTGCTTTGGTTTTGGAGGGGTGATGTAGATAAAGAACGAATTCTTGTTGCATTTTGAGCACGTTGAGCTGGAGGTATGAGTAGAACATGCAAAAGGCAGTGTTTACAGGCAACCAGAAAGCTGAGGAAATCAGGAGACAGATGGTGCTGAGGTAACAGACTTGGGAGCCATTTAGAGTGGGGACGTGAGCCAGGAAGACAGCAGGGCTAGAGAGAATAAAAGGCCCAGAAGGGTACCCAGTGCTTTGGTCCTGGGTCAGTCATTGGGCAGAGGAGCAGGTGGAGAGGTAGTTGTGTCCGGGCAGCTCAGGGGGCACAGCGTTTCTGGGGCAACCAGGCCCTTGGAGCACAGGGGCAGGGAGGCTGGAAGGGTGAAGCCTGGGAGCGCCCACGGGGTCCCACAAGGAGGGAGGCCAGCTTGGGGCGGGATGTGGGTGGGGAGGTGGAGGTCAGCAGGGTTGGTTGAGGGTAGGAGGGAGGAGGCGGTGAACTTCTTTCTCCCAGCATCTGGAGTTAGACGGGGAAGGCGAGAGGACAGAGGGTGGAGAGGGTGGCAGGGCTCAGAGAAGGTGTCCTAGGATGCGGGAAGCGGGAGCGTGTTTATAGACTGAGGGGACAGACTCCGAGAGAACCCAGAGCACAGGTGGAGGGGCTTCTTCGGGCTCGTTTCCATATATCGTAGAAAAAGTCTTACTCCAACTCTTAAAAACATTTTGGGGGTTAAATACCCATAATTCCACCTTTCAACTTGCTCAACGATTCAGTTTTAGTCTGATGTAAAGAAGTTTTTCCCGGCAGAGAGAGAAGGGGGCTCCAAGGAGGTCCCGTCCCAAAACCTCTCTTCTCAGAGACAGTAGCCTAGGGGGCCGGGTGGGGGAAGACTGGGCGCTGAAGACTCCAACAGCCGCAGGGGATTTAACATCGAATTCATCCCAAGTGAAAAACAACATTGCCGGGACCGCCCCTTCTCCAGGCACCTCGGAACCCGCGCCTGGAGGGGGCGGGGAGGACCTTGTGCGTGGGGCCCCGCGCGTGGGGGAGGCCGGGCTCTAATTGAATCCAGGGGCCTCGAGACCCAGGCCAATGGCTTTTCCCGGCCTAATTAGAAGGATTTTTTTGTTTTTGTTTTTTTTAACCCAGTTAACAAATCCATATGGTCTGCGATTCATTTCTCAGGATCTTTACCCTCCTGAAGTCGTAAATGCCGAGGGCGTTTTAGCACCCGAGGATTGGGAAGGGGGAGGGCCCACAGGCCTAGTTTTCCCGGCTGGAGCCTCCGGAGCCGGGTCCAGGAGGAGGCCCTCCAGCACCGGGGTCCTACCCTCCCCCAGCCGCTCAGCCACCCTGCTCCATGGGCCAGTCCTGGCAGGCGCCTCCGCCCCCACCCACGCCGGCCGCTGGGTCTCCCCAGGCCTTTCCTCCGGCCAAAAATTCCCGGCCCAGCCCTTCTTGCGAGCCCGTTTCGGCTCACACAGGTTGCCATCCCTCTGCCCACCCCACCCCTGCCCGGCATCGAGGCCCACTGCTCTTCCTCTCTCTGTCGACTCCAAGTGCGACCTGTTTCTGCCATCAGATTGGGAACTGACTAGAGACCAGAATCATGCCTTTCCCATCACTCTGGGGCCTTCTTAACAGTTGTTGCCAGGAATTTTTGTCTGCTCCAAATTGCAGAAGACACCGAGGTTAGACCTGAGGCGGGCAGAAGGGAGAGTGCGGCCCTTTGCTATTTATATAGGGATGGCCCTGGGTGCCAGAAAGACTGGAACCTGGGAGCCAGACCCGGGAGTCGCCTTCCACAGGCATCACTGGCTGGCTCACGGCCACCCCCCCCACCCCCGCCAAGGGCCTCAGGTCCTCCTCATCAGAGCCAAGGCAGGGAGGGAGGGAGACTAGGGGTTTGTTGAAAAAAATAGGAACGAGGAGGCCCTTCTGGCCAGTGGCCAGTGACCTTGCTCAGGGCCTCCAAAGCTAGGAGATGACTTTCGGAGACCTGGTGAGGCGGGAGATAGATGGGCTCCAGGTTAGACATTTACAAATGGCCCCCTTGCTTACATCTCCTGGGGCAGGAGAAAAGTGGGCCTCAGGCCAGACACTTACAAACTAGCCTCCTGTTTGCATTTCCTGAGACAGGAGATAGGTGGGCTCCAGGTAGGCATTTGCAATCAGCCTCCTGTTTACTCTCCGAAATGGAAGTAACAACAGGAACAGGGTAAACACCCAGGCTTTGTCTCCTGTGGACACCTTAAGATAACAGCCAGGGCAGGAACAAAGAGGGGCTAAACCTTGTCTGAGTAAAGGATCAAGAGATCACCTACCACCCCCCCACCTTGGGGCAAGGGAGACACTACAAATGCGCAAAAAAGTCTCCTTGGGGGTCAAAGATCAGGGCACGCCAGGCCATAATGAGTCTTGCTTTTCCCAGATGCCTTTGCGGCGAGATCCACCTTGGCTGACAGGTGTGTGTGCACCTGGGGTGGTGGGGTGGGTCCTGAGTCAAATTAGCCCGGGGGGGGGGGGGACGACAAAACAAGACAATTGGCCAGAGGGAAGACAAAGACCCAGAAAACTTCCCCTTTATAAAGGATTTAAACTTCCCAAAGGCATGACTCTGTCAGAGTTCGCCCGTGTGTGTTTCCCCACGTACTCTGCTTTTCCAATAAATGTTTTACTTTTCTCGTTACCTTCCACCTCCTAGTCAGAATTCATTCCTTTTTTTTTTTTTTTTTTTTTTTTTTTTTTTTGCGGTACGCGGGCTTCACACTATTGTGGCCTCTCTCGTTGCGGAGCACAGGTTCCGGACGTGCAGGCTCAGCGGCCATGGCTCACTGGCCCAGCCACTCCGCGGCATGTGGGATCTTCCCGGACCGGAGGGCGAACCCGTGTCCCCTGCATCGGCAGGCGGACTCTCGACCACTGCGCCACCAGGGAAGCCCTGAATTCATTCTTGTCAACACAGGCAAGGACTGGAGATTTAGGCCCTAGCCCCTGGCCTCTGAGGTCTAGCTTTAGGGCTCCTGGTCAGGGAACTAAGGTCTTGCTTCCAGCTACCGTTTGCTGCTGCTGCTTACTGTAAAGCTACCACTCACTGCTGCGTGCATCCGAAATCACTAGGAGTGCATGGGTGGGGAGGAAGGAGCCTGCTTTCTGCCCCTGAATCCTCCAGAACTTGCTGGCTTCAGGAGTTCGTTTGTAGAGAATATCTTGCCCTTGAGAACCTGCCCCGCAAAGGGGACTCTGAGAAGAGTCCAGAATAATGGAGGCCCAAGGTCACAGATGGGTTCCCATCTCTGCTGTGCATTCATGGTGTGACTTCATGAGTCACTATATGTCTCTGAGCCTCAGTTTCCTCATCTTTACAATGGGGTGATTGTACTAATAGTTGTTCATCAGGCACAGCGCTGGGTGAGGGGGTAAGAGCCAGTCCCTTGTTCTCAAGGAGCTTACAGTTCAGGTGAAACGAAGAAGGGACTTTAGTAAAACTCTGAAAGAGGTTGGAGTGGGGAATGGAGGGGGAGAGCAGCCCAGAAGGCAGACAGGTGTCTCATGCATTCGTCTCCAGTCCTGTGTCAGCTGCAGCCCAGCTCAGCGATCATCCGTGACTTTGCTCGCCTCAACCCTACAGCCTACACCTAGCCCCTGCATGGAGGCCCAGGCTCTGTTTGTCTTGCAGATTGGCGTCTGTGGGTGGCTTCTCCCGCCTCCACGTCAACAGCCGAGAATGGGGGAAGGTGTGAGCTGCTGGCCTGGTTGGAGCCAGAGGGACAACCCGTGAATGGCCTTTGCACAACCGTGTCAAGCTGGATTAAGTCACAGGGCTGACTCCCGTTAACATGCTGCTTTCTCCATCTTCCCGCTCTCTTTATCATATCCGAGTGCAGCTGGGTTCCAAGTTCCCTTGGAATGGCAATGCTCTGTCCTCGCTGGATGGTGTGATGGCCCCGTGTGGAAGTGGGTCTAAGGAGGCTGGCGGGAGATGGGCTGGACTTGCTCCACGGAGGAGGAACGCAGTCAGCACTCCATAGGCTTTCGGGCACCTACTGTGCACAGGCACTGGGGGGGGGAGGGTTGCAGAGATGAGTCAGCTTATAGGTTAATGAAAGAAAAAGCAAGGACCCAAAATGGAGTAGAGTCCATTCTCTGCAGTGCCAAGGAGATATCCTGCCTGCAATGGGAGAGGGAGATCTGGGAGGAATTCCAGGAAGAGCTGGGAAAGGGATGTGGCCACAGGCAGAGCTGGGGAGAGGGCCCCCCAGGACGCAGGCGCAGCAGTAAAAGCCCCAACTGGGAAGCGTAGGCTGGACTCAGGGGACACAAGTCATCCAGTCTGGCTGAAGGGTGGGAGATAAGCTGGAAGGGCAGGGAGGGTTCCTGTGGGGGCCTCTAATGCTGGGGTGGGGGCGGGGGATGACAATGATTCAAATATCTGTGAGCCAGGGTTGTGCCAGGTCTAATCTCACATATATATGCTTTAAGTTTTACAGCAAACCTCCAAGGGAGCTGCTACGTATTCCCACTCTACAGCTGAGAAACAAAGGCTCAGTGAGAATGTGTGACTGCCTTGCCCAAGATCCCAGTGCTCGTAAGTGGCCAAGCTGGGATTTGAACCCAGGACTGTGTGACTCTAAAGGTCACACTTGTGTCCCTTGGGTACTGGAGTCCAAACAACCAGCAGCAAAGGTGGGAAGAGTGTTCTGGCCTTGGGGCTTCATTTCAGGGACCCGGGGAGGGTCCCTGTGGGGTTACCCAGCAGGACCCAACAGAGCCCAGGGTAGGGAGGGGCAGGAGTGCCCAAAAGGGTGGACTTGTGCAAATCCCAGACTGAAACTCAAGCTCTGAGGACTCTCAGTGGCCGGTCAGAGAGGTGGGCAGTTGGGGATGGGCAGAGGGGCCCAGGCAGAGGTCCCCCAGGGTGGGCCTTGGGTTGCAGGGTGGTCAGGCTGGTCTTCTGCCCCCTCCACCAAGCCTGGCCCGTGTGGCTCTGTGCCAGGCTCCCTGTGGCGCCAGCCTCCTGCAGCCTGGATGGGGGGCCGGGGGGAGAGGGAAGGGGGTGCTGGTTGTGCATCAATGTGAATATACCAGGCTCTAAACGGGGATCCCCTTTCTTCCCCTCATGGGCTGCAGCTGTGCCTGCCACTCTTTGCAGGAGGGGGCAGGGGATTCTGGAAGGGGAATGAGCCTCTGGAAGTACCTAAATGGGGTCGGAGTTTATCTTCAGCCCCCATTCCCCATCTGAATTCCAGTCCCCACTCCAGCCTCCCTGCCTCCCCAGACCAGCCCCTTGCCCCCGCCCTTCGTCCTCACATCACCCCCAGCACAACCACCTCCACCCTCATCCCGTTGGCAGCAGAGGCAGCCTGGTGCATTGCGGGGGCGGGGGGCGCCGAGGTGGGGGCAGGACAGGAGACAAGGGCGCTGGGGGTAGATGTGGCTCCCAGGTGGGCTATGCCACTTCCTTATCAGGTGGCCTTGGGCAAATCTCTGGGGTTCAGTTGTCTCATCTGTAAAGTGGGTCCAATAATACCTCTCTGGGAGGACTCATGAGCCCATCACGTGAAATTACAGCTGTGAAAGTGCTTTGTCAACTTTAAAATGCTGGACGAATGTCATCTGTTATCATAAGCATGGTCCCCAGAGGCCCTGGCTAACAGGCAGCTGTGTTGCTCAGTTCAGCCCCCTCAGTGGCTCTGGTCGGCCCCTAGGCCCGAGGGTCCCCAGGGGCTCCAGGGCCTCTCCCCCACCGTGAGGCCAGACGTGGGGCCCCGAGTCCAGAGGATCGGGCTCTAGCTCCCACCGACAAACCTCAGCCCACCCCGCCTCCACCGTCATCCTGGCCGCAGGCTGGACTGTGGCTGCGCTTTGTCCTCAGTGGAAGCTCTTCATTGACAGGGGCTGCCTGGCGTTCAGGGCATCAACTCTGTTTGGTCAGCCCGAGATAGCCTCGACGCCAAGCAGACGGCCCTCCTGCCAAGGGAGGCACGAGCACGCTCCCAGATAGGGGGCCAAGCCCCTGCCCCTGGCGCCTGTGCTCCTTCCCCTTCCCCTGGCTGGCCAGGCCCCACAACCTGGCCTAGACTGCAGCCTTCCCTCGCCGCCCCGCCCCTCACCTGAGTCACCACTCTGGGTTTGCCCTGGTCCAGGGTTTCTGGCAGCCTCCCTGGAGAGGCGTGAAGCAGGCCCCAGCCTGACAGGCATGTGGCACTCTCTGGGCACGTGCCCAGCCCATGTGTTACCCCAGGAAGAGGTGGGGCGTGGTGCCCGGAGCTGCCGAGGTAGCTTCTGCATGAACCTAATGTAACTCTGGCAGCTTCCTCAGCCCTGGAAGGGATGGAGTGAGGCTCTCACTCGCAGGGCCTCACGGCTGCTTATTAAAGTCTCAAAGAGGAGGCATTTCAACAGAGGATCTAGGTTGTGGTTCTGCTGGCAGAATCCAATCCCACGTAGAATTGTTAGACAATTTCCCTCTTCGTTTTAACTGAACTTTGAACTCCTTGAGAACCAGGCACTGATTCTTGCTAATTAATCCTGCATCAGTGGCGATGAGCTGGAGGTGAGGGGTCTGAAGAATGGGTGGGGGTAGAGGGCAAAATGATCGGGGCAACAAGAGGAGCGGGACCCTGAGGACCAAAGCTGACCCCTCTTCAGCTGGCCTGGACCCTCAAGGCCACACAGAAGGGCTGAGCGGGTAGAACTAGGCTGCGGAGTCCAAGATGGGAGGGACGGCTCAAGGCAGCCTGGCTTTACCCCTCAAAGCTCCCTGAGCATGGAGATCACGTCCTCCCTCTCCCTCCCCCCAGGGAAGCCCCTCCTTGTCCCAGGGCAAGCCCTATCTCCCCCTCACGGCCAAGCTTCTAGGAGAGTTATACAGGGGCGTCTCTACTATCTCACCTGCCAGCCTCTCCTCGGACCACTGCCGTCCGTCTCCTGCACTCTCAAGATCCAATCCATTGGCTCTCCCAGCCTCTCCCTCCCAGGCCTCCCTGCAGCACGTGCATTGGGAATCACCTGCTGTTACTCCTAGAAACATGCTCCTTTCTTAGGCTCCCTTGATGTTGCAAGATCCAGGCCTTTCAACACACTGACTGGCCCCTCGAGATCATCTCTGCCTCCACATTCTCCTTGGTCACCTAAGCAGGACTACCCCCAAGGGCTCTCTCTCCCAGGGACCTCACCTAGTGAACGGCAGATGATTTTTAAGTATTCCACTGTAGCCCTCGAATTTCCCTGCTCCTGATTAAAAAAAAAAAAAAAAAAAAGCCACCTGCCTTTCTCTTCTGAATGTCCCACAAGCTTCTCAAGCTCAACATGGGAACTTTCTTCTCCCAGTTTTATTGAGATATAATTGACATACAGCACCATATAAGTTGAAGGTGTACAGAGTAATGATTTGATTTACATATGTCATGAAATGATTACCACGATAAGTTTAGTGAACATCTATCATCTCATATAGTTACAAAATTAAAGAAATAGAAAAAATGTTTTCCTTGTCATAAGAGCTCAGGATTTACTGTCTTAACAACTTTCATATATAACGCACAGCAGTGTTAATTATATTTATCATGTTGTATGTCTCTTTTTTTTTGTGGTACGTGGGCCCCCACTGTTGCGGCCTCTCCCGTTGCGGAGCACAGGCTCCGGACGCGCAGGCTCAGCGGCCATGGCTCACGGGCTCAGCCGCTCCGCCGCATGTGGGATCTTCCCGGACCGGGGCACGAACCCGTGTCCCCTGCATCGGCAGGCGGACTCTCAACCACTGCGCCACCAGGGAAGCCAGACTATTTCATGTTATAACTGAAAGTTTGCACCTCTTAATCTCCCTCGCCTATTTCTCTCCTCCTCTCACTCCCCTCCCCTCTGGCAACCACCTGTTTGTTCTCTGTATCTATGACTCTTGTTTCTGTTTCAACATGGACGTCTTGATCTTCCTCGAGAGCCTGGTCTTCCTCCAGGGATCTATCTCTGTGAACAGCACCATCATCCCCTCGGTTGCTAAAGCTGGAGACTGGGAGTCATGTACTCTCTCTGCCTTACTATTTCCCATCTGCTCCTGTGCCAAGGCAGGTTCATTCTCTCTTTTTAATATTTCCTGAATTGCTCCCCTCTTTTCTTCCCCACTGCTAGCTCCCTTGCCCGAAGCACCAACCTCGCAGTTGGTCTTCCCTGCCTCTCCTTCCAGGACAGACAACCTCCGTAGCTCCCTGATCAGTCCAAATTCCTCAGCCTGGCATTCAAGTCCTCGCATAGGATGTCCCTGCTGTTTCATGGCGATTCTGACCAGAAAGACGCACTCGGTCTGCGGGGGGTGGCGTCTCGCTCAGTTGCCTGGTGAAGAGGGAAGAGCCCAAGTGTTGATCTAGGCTGGAGCCTTACATTTGTTGTTTTTGGGGTCCCCTTTTGGTGACTGTGCCTCAGTTTCCCCCACTCTCCCAGTGCCTCAGGCGGGGCGACACCCCCGCTCCTGTGGATGGAGCATGTGACGTCCACCTTACCCAATCAGTGATCGCCATTCCCCGGATGGGCCAATCAGAACCAGGGACGCCTGGAGACTCGCCGGATGCTCACGGCATGAGTCTGAAGGTGCGCAGCCGTCTTATCACCGCAAGGAAAGAGTCTTGTGCGAGGAAAGGAGGCACGAGATGGACGGAGAAACTGGGTGGTAGGATGTTGTTTGAATCTCTGCATCAAGCAGTGCCTAGAGCCAGCCCTACCCCTGCACCTTTCACTTCAGACGGACAGTAAATTCCCGTAAACAACCCTGAGTTGGGTTTTCTCCCTTTTACAACATGAGAAATCCGAACTGGTACGCAGAGTGAAGAGAGGGGAGCTCCCAGGTGACTGGCTTCGGAGCCCTCGGCATCATCTTCCAGGAGGTCACCGTGTGATCTCCTGTGGGTCCAGGGTCGACAAATGGAGGCCTGGCTGCCCCGTGCCCCTGGCCCGCACATCTGATGTGGACCGCTGGCATCCCAAGGTGCGTAGGCGTAGAATGAGAACCATCTGGAGTGCTGATTGAAGCCTTAGGCCCTGGGGTGGGGCCGGGCCCCTGGAATGTGGACGCTGAGCCCCAGGCCCAGGCCAGAGAGTGTTGAGGGCTTCTCAGGAGGGCGACAGGCTCCTGGATGACACAGAAGGACCCCTAGATTCTATGAGTCACTAGAAGATAGGAGGGGGATGGGCGCATTCCCAGACTTTTCCAAAGGGAGCAGTCCCCACCCAGGGAGGAGACCCAATCCCACCTCTCCCAGGAGCCCTTTGGGAATGTTGTTGGAAACAGCCGGAGCAGGAGTTGCCGGGAAGGGAGCGCAGGAATGGGGAAGTGCCCAGATGCTGTGGGAAGAGGGCAGGATTGAGTGCCCTGGGAGGAATGGGGACTGAGAGTTGGAAGGTTCCTTAACGTCCTTCCATGACAGAGCCTTAGAAAGATGATCCTGGCCTCGCCTCTGAGATGACTGGAGGATTGGAATAGGTAGAACTGGGGTGTGGAAAGCCCTAACTTTCAGTGGGGCCTGGGAGGAATCACCCTGCGCGTGGAGATGAACAGCCCTACCCCGGGCCTGCCTGGAGAAGAAGGCCCTTCTCAATGAGGACGTTGCACCAAAGATCCCAAGGATGTGTGCTGAGAACTGGGGGTCTTTGATAGAGTTGGAGGGTGATCTGGAGCCTGGGGTGGGGCCCAGGGGAGCCTGGTGGGGTCAGCACGAGGGCAGGGGCGTTGGAGGGAGTCAGGGGGCTGGAGGCTGAAGGAGCCCTCCCGGCCTCAGCTCTTCTGAACCCAGATGCCTGGGGACTCAGTCCTGTCCTCTGGCCTTCTGCCCACCAGCTGCCACAAAACTGAGCGGAATCTGCTTTGCATTATCAGAGGAGCTGCCTCCCCCAGGCATATGGTCAGCAGACCCCACAGCCCAGAGCATCATGGGAGATGTCTTATGACCCCAGCTCTGGCTCAGCCCCTTCTTTCCCTGGAGCACAGGCTCAGTGGCCCCCATCAGGCCCCTCCCCTCTGGGTGGAGAGGCCTTTCCTATTGTTCCAAGTCTCATCTCAGCTTCATTGCACAGGATGAAAGAGGGGAGGGAGGCATTAGGGGAAGAGAAGGGGCCCTGATGAGCAGACAAAGATGGTATCATTCTGTAACCTAGAGAATGAAAGAGACAAAGAGTGGAGAGGAGAGAGCCTTGGGGATGGGGAGGGGAGAACAATAGGCCTCGGGCCCAAGCAGACTGATGATACAGGAAGAAGCCAGGGAACACCTATCTGTCCTCTGAGCCCACTGGGGGCTCAGAATGAGGTCTGACTCTAGAGCTAGCTGCCCGACGTGGCAGCCATTAGCCAAATGTAGCTACTGAGCACTTGCAATGGGTCTAATCCGAACTGGGTTGTGCTGTAAGAATAAAATACACGCTGGATTGTGAAAACTTAGCAGAAAAAAAGTAACATATAATATCAATAATTTTAAAATGTTGATTATATGTTGAAAAGATATGTTGGATATATTGAGCTGAATAAACTATATTATTATGCTCATCTCACCTGTTTCTTTTACTTTTGTAATGTGGCTACTAAAAAATTGAAAATCACATATGTCACTTGCAGTATATTTCTATCGGACAGTGCTACGTTAGACCACATTCATTCATTATTCAACAGATTTTTATTGGGTGCTAGCTGTGCGCCAGGCAAGGTGCGCAGGATTAGATGGTGAGCAAAACCAGACCCTGTCTCTGGTTTCCTGGAGTTTACAGTAATCAAATAATCACTCAGACGGGTGCCTAATTGCAAAGAGAGATAAGTGGTCTAAAGAAAAGGAGTGGAACTTGATGTGCTCTGAACCTGGACTCAAGAAACTTGATTTGTATCCAGAGTGTGGTGAGAGCTTTTCCCCAAGGAAGCACTGAACTGGGAGGTAACTTGAGAAAGAAGGGGGAAAGAGTCTTACAGAAAGGACAACCTATGCAAAGGCCCTGTGGCTAGAGGGCCCTGTGGCTTGAAGCTTGGAGAATTGTGAGGGGGCTGGTTTGGGGAAGAGCAGAGACTGAGGAAGAGGACAGCTGGAGCAAGGCGGTGAGTCTGGAGGGATGGGCAGGGGCGTCACGCAGCCTCCGGGGCCACATTAAAGATGGGGAGCCGATGAAGCATTTTTGCCCTTGCAGGGGAATTAGAGAAGGAAGGATGGAGGTTAGGCTGAAGGAGGGCAGAGGGGGTTTCTCCGCAATGTGGTGGGGGAGGTACGAATCTCTGGTACGATGTCTTTCAGGCTCTCTGCTCCGCTGCCCCCAGAAGCCCGAGGCCAGTGTCAGTCACCTCCACATCTCCTACCCAGTCCTGCATGCTATGCGGAGCTTTCTCAATGCCCTCTTCTCGCCATCCCTGTGGCCCATACTTTACCCCTGACTTCCACCTCCTGGCCCACCTATCCTGCCCACCCTCACCCTCCACACTGCAGCCAGAGCTGGTGCTTTCTAAGATGGAAATCTGTCTACGACACCCCCTGCTTAATCCAGATGCTTTAACATGTCTCTTTGTAAGCCCTTCCCCATCTGGCCCCACTGACCTTCCACTCACTCTCTGGGCTGCAGGCACAGGAGCCTCCCCAGGCCCCATGGGCTCTATTCTCTCTCTTCAGGGCCTTTGCTGCACTGATTCTTCTGCCAGGAACTCTCTCCTCCCCTGGCTTGTTGACTCCACTTCGATAGGGCTCAGCTTCAGTGTCTCTTTACTGGCAAACCTTCCCTAACCCCTGGTAGGGGTGAGTCTGGGTTGGGGCCCCCACTCACCCCTAGCATGGCGCTGCACACCATACAGGGGCTGTCTGCTGCCACCCCCTCAAGTATATAAGATTGTGGAAGACAGGAGTTTGTGTCTCCTTATTCCCACAGGCAGCGTCCAGCTCTCCCCCACCTAATTAGAGGCATTTCCCCCATGAGAATGGGGGCTCTTCTAGGATAGGAATTGAGCCTCCCCCACCAGATTAGAGGGATCTTCAAGTCTGGGGCTGTGTCTTCCCCATTAGGTGGGAGACTTCCTCAAGACAGTCTGTCTCCCCCATCACACTGGGGGTTACCCAAGACCCAGGATCATTTCCTATACCGGCTCTAAATCACTGCCCCCTCCCCGCCACCTTCCTCACAACCCTCACAGCCTGGGGGTGGGAGATGGAAGACAGCTTCCCTCCACCTCATGCCTAACTCTTGGCTGGGGCCCGGCTGGCCCCTCCCAGGATCCCAAGATCAGGAAGGCTTGTTTGCTGTTCTTTCTGGGAAAGCAAGCCTCCCGTGGCATTCCCTAGCAACCACGAGTCAGGCCCATCAGAAGACCTGGCCAAGCCACCAGCAGAGGCCGAGCAGCTCGGACCAGCTGCCAGGCCAGCCTGGGAGAGGGACACAGACCCGGGGCCTGGAACCCTGAAGCTCCCAGACCAGGCAGGGCTCAAAGCCAGGCTGGTAGGAGCTGGGGTTGGGACCTGCCTGGGAGAGCCACAAGGGAGGGGCCTGCCCAACTCCAGGCCGGACCAGCCAGGCTCCCGCCAGGCCATCTGGAGCCAGACCTTGTGTGTGTGCTTGTGTGCTGGGGGGTGGTGTGCCTCCCAAGCCGTGTGGGTGGCTGCGAGCCGTGGGGTTGTGACCTGGCCCTCCCAGCAAGCCTCTGGCTCCCCTGTGGTCAGTTTCACTTCTGACATCTGGTCAAGTTCACAGCTGGCCAGCTTCCTGCATGGCCGTTTTTACTTTCCCTCTCCAAAGTCTGGCGGCAAGGGCCCCCACTCCCTCTCTATCCCATTTAAATTAACTCCATGGTGACACGTGTGAATTTGCTGGATTTCTGTTAAAACTTCCCCATTGTGTGTGGGGAAAATAGGACAGGAACTCACTGAGTTGGAAATTATACCCGGGTCCCTGCCCCACACACATAACCCCCCACCAACTCAAACCACGTGTATTTCCAGAAAATCTCTGCACGATTTTCCTTTCTTTGCTATTTAATGTTCATCATTTATGTTTTATGTGTAGGTTTCAGGAGGGCCCAAGAAATGATTACACAGGATGCAAGGGGCAGGTGACAGGGAGGGTGACAAGGAGCCTGGAGTTCACAGCCCCCAGCTGGCGGGGGGAGGGGGCAAAAGGGTTCCACCTCAGCCCAAAGGGAGGCAGGAGGGGCCGCAGAACCAAACACATGCTGAAACATACTTGCAACCTCCGACCCCCTCCCCCACTGCTGGGGAGGAAAAGAAATACCTCAGACTCTGTCCCACTCCCCACATTCACAGGTGAGGGGCCAGCAGGTGAGTTTCCTCCTCCCATCACAGATTGAGGTCAAAGAAATACCATCTACGTACAACATTCCCAGTGCCTTACACAGGGCTGAGAGACCCCTGGGCTGGGGAGGGGGTGGCTGTCCGTGCACATCCTGGTCAGGGCTCGTTCATGCTAAAGAGACAGGGGCGGGGCACACTCATTCCAACATCAAGCAAAACAGAACAGGCCAGGAGGGGCTCCATGGCCCCTTTCCGGTACCAAGCTAGGGAAAAAACAGTCCTTTGTAGGGTTCTCTAAACTTGGGAGAGACCCTCTATGGGCCACAGTCTAACTCAATTCCTTCTTGCTGCATTCCCACGCTGGTCCACTTGTCTTCATTGCAGCCTCCAGGGCCCAGCCAAACCCGTGCTTGCAGGGAAGGGGTGGAACGGGGGAGCATTCCTCCACGTGCAGGCCCTTGGAAGGCAGGCGCCAGCCCAAGCCTCAGCCGTCCTTGGCCTGCCAAACCCGGGGGCGAGGGAAGACAGCGAGTAGAGTTCAATTCCCTTCAATGCTTCTCTGGCAGCTGCCCCAGGAGGATCCGGCCACAGCCCAAGAGGAAGAACTCTTGGAGAGAAGCGAGATTTCTCATCCTGTGTGTGTGTGTGCCTGTAAATCTGTGTTGCAGGTGGGGTTCCTCAGTCCCCCAGGGCTGACTCCAGGGGAAGATGCTGCCTATACTGGCTCTGGGTCTGTGCTGGGATGGTGGGTACCTACAGATGAGCCACAGCACGGATGCCACACTGACATGCCTGAGGGGACAGGTAGAGGGAAGCAGCACCCCTTGCCACAAACCCCAAACCTGACTGGGGTCAGGATGGGTCAATGGGCCAGGCCTTGGGTGACGCATCCCCTCTCCACAGGGGCTGGACAGGCCTGGAGATGGTGAAGGGCAGACTGAGTTTGGCTTCGAGACATTTCCCGGAGGGTCGCCTGGCCCCCCACTCCCTGCAAACCTGAGGCCTGCACCCCTCGTTTCGGGAGACAGCCCATCTTTGGCCTCCCCATTTCTGGGTGGCTTTGGGCAAATCGCTGCCTCTCTCTGGGCCTCACTCTGCTGTTCATAAAATGAGGGGGATGGACTAGATTTCAAGCCCCTCTTCCAGCTCTATCAAACCTCTGATCCTCTTCCTGTTAGGCCAGAGGGGAGGGGGGAGGGGGGATGAGGAAGGTTGAGGCCACGAAGGTGCTCCCTCGTTCCCCAAGATCACAGTGCAGAGCCCACGGCTCTGGTTCCTCAGTCTCTCCCTCTGAGTCTCTGGGACCCTGTCATGCCCTCAACACCATCCCTGGTGTCAGCCCCCCATATATGACAACCTGCTAAGGTGGGAGGGGCTGGCCCCCCTAGAAGTGGGGGGAGACGGCGGCAGGAGGCCTGAGATGGCGACAGGGCAGGGCAGGGTGGGAGACGCGGCAGGGGCACTTCTGGCGCTGGAGAGGGAGTGTGATCGGAAGCAATGGGGCCACACAGGAGAGTGACAGGGCTGTGGTTTGGGGGCCCGGGCTCCGAGGCCCTGCCCAGAGGCGCGCAGCTCTGACGCTGGCCTGTGGGGTTGGCTGGAACATCAGTCTTCGGAATGTGGGGGCAGGGCAGGGGCTCCCGGGCCGGCTCACACCGGGGACGTGGCCGTGGACTCGCTGCACAGGCTCTCCACAATGTCGGCTCTCTGGATGCGGCGCAGGGCGGCCAGGAGGGTGTCAAGGGTGGCGCTGTCCTGGGCGGCCCAGCTGGCCAGCAGGGCGCGGACCGGGCAGGCCTCCTGGGTGAAGGAGTCTATGTGCTCAGGCTGGTAACCCAGCTCACCGGCCAGATGCCGCCAGGTGTCCCCCGCAGAGCCACTGAGCAGCTTCTCCACCTCCTCCCGCTTGGCCAGCGGCAGGCTGCTGTAGAGGCCTCCGTCACCCTTGAGGGCTGCCAAGAACCCAGGGGGAGTCAGGCGCTACCCGCGGGACACCCTTTCCCCCACCGTGGGAGTGGGGGCCTGGAGTAAGACCCAAGAAGGGCTGAGGCATTTCTCCTCCCGATCTGGGGAGGACCCGAGGGTCTAGAAGCAGAGGGATGCCCGAGATGCAGTCGTGGATGTGGGCAGGGCTGTGGAGGCACCTGGGGGATGCTGACTCACCCACAGCTCCAGAACCATCCCTACAACCTAACCTCCTCCCTGCCCACTACCTCCCTCCCGCCCCCAGCAATTAATCAAGGCTCAGGAGACAGGACTTCTGATCTCAGACTCAACTGCAGCAAGTGTACTGGAGCTGGGCTATGGGCCACCGATTAGGGGACACAATTAACTACTTGTTCCCCAGAAGTCCTGGGCAGGAGGCTAATTGCAGCCACTTTGGGGAGTGATTAGCCCTGGGGGACAATTAGCTGGATGAGTCTAGATGCTCCGATTTGTCAAAGCTTCCGTTTCCCAAGTCATCCCCACCAGAAAGAGCCTCTCCTACCCATGCCCTCAGCCCGCCTCTCCCATCCTTCCACACAGCAGCCCGCAGCCAGCCCCTCTGCCATCCCTCCTATAGCCTAAGCTTAACCACCCCCGTTCTCCCTGCCTCGCCCCCCCGGCCCGCCGCCCGGCCCCACTGCTTACCCTGGCCTGCAGCTGTCTGTGTGTGGGACTGCTGGTCATGCAGGCTCTGGCTGTCCACAGAGATGCCGCTGTCGCTGTGCAGTTTTTCTCCCTCAGGTGGGGGCGTCTGGTTCACGGGCCGGCTGTCGGCTCCTTGCTTGTTCTGTTTGCAGCTGTTCCACCTGGAACCAGAGGACAGCCCCAGTCACGGGGCTGAGGGGCACACAGGCCACGCCGCTGAGGTATCTGTGCTCTGGCGTGTGGGTGCCGGGAGCCCAGGGGGTGCCCGTCTGTAACCCCGCGCGCCACGGGAGGCTCTCCTTCCTCTACCTATCTGCCCCTGGCCCACACCGGAAACGCCGTGAGGGCAGAGGCACCAGGGCTTGGTGTGTGCGGCCGGTATTCAGTAAATGTCCATGGGATGAATGGTGCACAAATAAATGCCTTCCTGGAGCTCCACTTTTCCCAGGCTACCCTTCTAAAGTGCCCCCACGTGTGTGCAGGGGTATGCACATGGATTCCCTCTGCTGTTATAAGCAATAAGAAGAAATGAAAAACAAAGCAAATGGCCATCGATAGGAGACTGGTTACATAAATTATGATCCGCCCGTATTACTGAACGAGCAATTATAAATAATCAGATTATCTATATGCTCTGAGGAAAGCTCTCCCGAGGGAGATGAACGGAAAGAGTAAGATGTAGAATATGTATAATGTGATCACATTGATGCTTTAAAAAAAACAAAACCCTGCACGTGTACGAATAGGTTTTCCACACACGTGTTTATAAATGCATAGAAAATGGCTGCAAGGGATCCATTCCAGACAGATTCCCAGGAGGACAGGGTAGGATTTGGGGAGATGAAAGGAGGCTTTACTGCTTTTTGCTTTACAAGACATTGGTCTTCTTTGCATTTTCCCCAATAAGCACGTTATTACTTTGATGATTTTTTTTTTTTAAGAATGGAAAATGCACTTAAACATTTACAACGCATCCTAGGACTTATCCACATCCCGCATTTCTGGCTATGGGCGCCATCAGACCCCACGTGTGACGTGGGAAGGAAGAGATACACGCACACGTACACACAGGTAACGGGGTTCAGGGAATGAGGACACAAGCTGCTGGTAAAGGAAGCTCTGTGTGCAGGGAGGCAGGTGGGGCAGAAGAATGGGGGCGGGGAGGTGCTGGCACCAGGACAGGACAGGGACGATCCCCTTCCGTACCTCCTGTTGACCTGCCACACCCTGGAGTGGGGAAGCTGATGGTAAGTGAGGATGAGCTTGGTTTGGGGTTGAGTTAAAAGCGCGTGTGCGGGGCCTCCCTGGTGGCGCAGTGGTTGAGAGTCCGCCTGCCGATGCGGGGGACGCGGGTTCGTGCTCCAGTCCGGGAAGATCCCACATGCCACGGAGCGGCTGGGCCCGTAAGCCATGGCCGCTGAGCCTGCGCGTCCGGAGCCTGTGCTCCGCAACGGGAGAGGCCACAACAGTGAGAGGCGCGCGTACCGCAAAAAAAAAAAAAAAAAAAAAAAAAGTGTGTGCGTTTTCAGGTCATGGTCGCAGCAAAGCCCTCCTTGAGGGTAAAGATCTGGCTCCCTGGCTCCCGTTCCCCCTCTCACCTCTTGAAGGCAATGTAGGCCACGAGGCCCACAACCACAGCAGCCAGGATGGAGCAGTAGACAGGGATGAGGTTGTCGGTGGTACCTCGGGTCACCACGGGCTGGGAGCTGCCCATCACTGTGGTCGCCACATCTGACACCGTGCTGGTTACGAGGTCTTGATCCGGAGGTACCTCAGGCTCCTGGGTGCCGGGGTCTGTGCTGTCTGAGCCCTCCGGGGGCGTGGCCCGTGTAATCCAACGGCCAGGGATCTCTGGGAGAAAGGGCTACAGGAGTGAGGGCCCACTCCCCCCGCCCCCTCCTATGCTCTGACCCTCAGAGCTTCTCCCCCAGCCCCCTCCTTGCCCCAGATGCTTGTATGTCCAGTGGCTACACACAGGAGAGAGGGCTGGGATTGGGTGTATGATGTCACGATGGTGGAGAAGAGCAAGGGCCTAAGAATCGGGAGCGCTGGGTCCCCTTCGGCTCTGCCACTGACTTGCTGTGTGACTCTGGACCAGTCCCTTCAACTCTCAGGGCTTCAACTTCCCCATGAATGGGGATATGAAAAGAGACGGTCTTTAAGTTCCCTTCCATCTTGGGTATAACTGTGATCCTAGAATTCTACTCTGCCTACCCTGGGTACCCAAAAACCCAGCATGGAGGTAAACACACAAAGAAGAGAGTGGGCCCTAGGACGCCTCCAGCTGGAATCAGGCTAGGGAAATGTGTAATTTCTCTGGCCACAGGTTGCCCCAGTGGCGCCAGTCACCCCTGTCCTAAAGAAGGATGAGGGTAATCAGGTCCGGCAGAGGGGTACCTTCCCCGGCACCGGCCCCTGAGAATTGGCATCCAGCCTCCTTTCTAGTCTCTGGTGTCCTGGCTCTAGGCTCGGGCAGGGTGGGGAGGTGCCCAGCTGGCTTGCTTCCCTCTAGCTGGTCCGTGGATAGTGGCTAGCCTCTATTTCCTGCCCTGCGTGGCCCCCACCCCGTCTGATCTTGCCACCCAGAGATGACAGTGTCAGATAGCCCAAACCCAACTTGGGAAGGTCGAGGACTGCTGGTGGAGAGAGGGCCCACAGAGCAGGCACTGCCACTGCCTCAGGGGAGGGAGACTGCCCTGCCACCCGCCTAGGTTCTCTCATGCCAGCTGGGCACTGCCAGCCTCCCTGGCAGGGGACCCAGCAGCCCCTGGCACAAGTGGGTGGGATTTTCCATTCTGCCACCCAGCCGGGGGCAGTACCTGGGGTTGTGGACTCTGGACGACCTGGGGGTACCTGTCTGGGCAAAGTTGCCTACCCCTTCCTTCCTCGCTTCCCACGCCTGGAGCAGGGAGGGAAAGCAGACAGGACAAGCTGATGGGGTGAAGGGCAGGCACTTTGCTCCCCAGCTCTGCCTCACCTAGCCCCCAGTTTGCCCACCCAAGCTGGAGTCGAAACTGCCCACCGGTTTCCTAGGCCTCCTTGGCTCAAGGCAAAGATGCTTCAAAGGCCCCCATTTTCAGCACATTCTGAGGAGTAAGGTCCCCACATGTGAATCTGGAATCCATCTGGTTGGCATTTGGGAGGGGGCTGCCATCTGCTGCCCCATCCCACCCCTCCCCCATCTCAGTCCTGGGAAGGAAGGCGTGGAAGAGGTGGGGCAGGGAGTGGAGGAAACACAGCCCTCCTTCTGGCAGCCCCAGACAAGGCGCTGGCCCGGGGAGGGTCTTCTCTTGCCCGGCTAGGGGACTGGGCCAGCTGGAGGGGCAGCCTGAGCCCCGAGGCTAAGGTACAGCTCTGCTCAGCTGACCCGAACCCAGAGGCTGAAGGCGTGGCTGGGTGGAGGGTCACCGAAATCAGGCATCACAGAGATTTGAGAGCAGTGGGGAAAAGCCGAGAGACGGCCCAGGCTGAAGACAGCGCCTTCCAGGGCGCTTTCTCCTCGTCTCTCCGATCCCCCGCCCTGTTTGGGGGTGGGGATGAGATCCAGATGTGGCTGTGTCCACTAGCATTCCAACCCACTAAGCCCTGGCAGGTCCTGACAGCCGTTTCCAGAATGGGAGCTGTCAGACTTGGGGGTGGAAAGAGGGGCCAGGTTACTCCTCCTAAATCCAATTTTTTCTGCTTGGGGAGGGGGGCAGGTTCTGCCCCCAGGGTGGGTGAGTCACCATGTTGACACCGGAAGCGTTTATGCAAGGAAGTACCCTGCAGTGGAGGGGAGGGGGGCAACCAAGCCACCACAAATCAAATTCCATTTCCTGAAATGTTCCCTCTGCCCTGGAGCTGACATTTACCCGTTCAGAGGCTAGAGGGTGAGGGGAAGAGGGGCAGGGATAAACGCACCCCTTCAGGGTGTCTGGGAAAGTAGAGTGGTATCTGGAAGGAACGTGGGAACGCCAAAAGGCAGAGCCCACCCCTCCCCCAGCCAGCACCTTTCTTTGCTCTAACCGCACCCCTAAGTCCCCCCCACTAGCTGGTGCCGACTTGCCCACAGAAGCGTGCCACCCACCTGCCTGCTGCAGGCGCTGAAACTCCCTCCCTCCTCTGCCCTGCGCCTGACGCTACCTGCCTGTCTCCTGGCCCAGGGCAGTGGCCACCGGAACCACCACGTTCTGCACCCCACTTCTCCACCCTGACCCCACATCCCAATGGAGCAAGCTTCACACACACGCCTGGCCTCAGTCCAGCTTAACGGCCCTTTGCACCCTGAGCTCCCTGCGCCAGAGATCACAGGATGTGGAAGGCAGGCATGCGTGTGTCAGACTGCAGGCTCCCCACGGCAGGGGACCTATCTCTCCCATCCAACTGGGGGCTGACTGAAGGCAGAGGCTGTGCTGCCCCCATCAGAATGGGGGGATCTCTTGGGAACTAAGTGCTGGGACTGCGTCTCCCTCATCAGACTGGGGCAAAGGCTGTCTCTGTCCCGTCCAACTTAGGGCTCCTGAAGGAGGCACTGCACTGCCTGCTCGGAGTGAGAGCACCCTGAGGGTTAGGCCCCAAGGGGAAACAGCTGAACGGGGGATAGAAAGTAAAGGCATTGTCAATCTCTCCCCCAAGATGGATGTCACCAACCAGGAACCAAAACGGTTCTGCCCTGACTGCCACAGTGCTTCCTCCTCCCATCCCAGGAACTGCCCCTTCTGGCTAAGGAGGGCACACCCAGCTCCCATCCACCCAGGAAGCTGAGGGCCCTCCATGTGCACCTGCCTCATCCTCGGGCTCACAAGCCCCAGGCTTGCTGTTCCGCCTCTATCTGTCCCAAAGCCCCTGTCCGCACGACCTCCTTAGTGTTCCCTGGGTCTAACTTCGTCCTTGACTAAACTGTACCAGTGACTGCTGACCCCTCCCCCACAA
Source organism: Pseudorca crassidens (assembly GCF_039906515.1). Classification (NCBI taxonomy): domain Eukaryota; kingdom Metazoa; phylum Chordata; class Mammalia; order Artiodactyla; family Delphinidae; genus Pseudorca; species Pseudorca crassidens. The sequence continues at coordinate 40,830,975 of NC_090314.1, forward strand.
GTTGAAGTGAGCCAGCCCCCGGCCCAAACCCACAGCAACAGTGGAAACCGCGTGCAGCGAGGAAACTGAGGTCCAGAAACTGAAGTGACCTCCTTGACGTCGCTCAGATAGTAAGTGACAGGGCAGACTCCATCCCAGGTCCCAGAGCCATAAACCACTATGGGCCTCAGAGACAAAAGGTCCCAACTCCTGAGGGTCTTCAGACCCCCTTCTCCAGTGCAGAGAGTCTGCCTCAAGGATCAGACGTGTCCTATCTGTCCTATTCGTGCCGCTCATCTACCACCCGTCCAATTCCCAGCCGGCAGCCACAGATTAACAAAGCCCTGGGAAATGAGTGTGGCCTGGGAGGATGAGGATGGCTTAACAAACAGCCCCAAAGGGTAAACAGTGGATAGGGTCCATTGGTGGGAAGGATCGGGAGGGTGTCCACTGGCCCCGCAGGCCACGGCAGACCCTTGCGGACCCCGGGGCGCCCCCCACCCCCACCCCGCAGCCCCGACGCTCACCCTCGCACTCGGCGTCGGCCCAGCGCGTGCACTCGCGCAGCTGGCGCTCCGTGTCCTCACACACCGTGCAGGGCAGGCACGGGTCCACGTGGTTGGCCTCGTCGGAGTACGTGCCGTCGGGGCACTCCTCGCACACGGTGTTCTGCTTGTCCTGGCATGAGAACACGAGCCCCGAGCCCGCCTCGCACACGCGGCACGCCTCGCAGTGGCCTGTCGTCTCGTCCTGGTAGTAGCCGTAGGCGCAGCGGCACACGGCGTCGTCGGCCTCCACGCAGGGCGCCGACATGCTCTGCAGCCCCACGCACTCGGTGCACGGTTTACACGGCTCCGTGGCGCTCACCACGTCCGAGAAGGTCACGCCTGAGGACAGACGGACGTGCGGGGGGAGCCGCGCCCCGCGTCTAGCCGCTTGCCCTGGGGGCACTTGGGACGCAGGGGCTGGAGGCCTTCCCGCCGCATCCCGGGACACCCTCGTTCTACCTCGCCCCCTCACTGACTCCCCCGCTTTTCCCTCCGGGCCCGGATCCCCGGTGTGTGAAAGCTGGTGGCACCCGACTGGGAAGGAGGAAGGGGTCCAGGAGCCCGGTGCTCCAGGCCCCGGAAGCGTTGGCGCTGAGGTTTCAGGGGGTAACCCAGCTGGTGCCGGTAAATTTCTTGGCGGATTCTATTAGAGAGTTCCCAGCATGACTGAGGAATAATCTGAGAGTGGTTCCCACCCAGCCCTCCCCACAGGCCAGAGTTAAGCTGTGAACCCAGCCCGGGCAGAGCCGGCCTTCACCAGGCAGGCTCCCACCTCAGCTGCCCTCCCATGCCTCTCTGCACAGGTGGGGGCTCAGGTGTGGCCTGAATGGGAGTGACTAGGGATAGACAACAGAATTTCCCACCCGTGGCGCTACCCCAGCTGCTGAAGGTCTTGGCTCTAGAGGGCAGGGATGGGACTCCTGGCAAGAAAGGTACTGCAGGAGGGATTGAAGTTAGAAGGAAGGGAGGACTTGCATATATCGTCCTCTGCTCTTTCAAAGGACATGAAGGGAAGATTTCCAAGCTCACTCTTGATTCATGCTCTCTTAATTAATGGATGTGAGCTCCAGAATAAGGGGAGGGATGCCAGGGTCCTCTCCGCCTTGTGCAAAGAGTGGGGAAGGCACAGAGCCAGATCTTCTTCACCCCTTCCAGCCCAGGGTGGAGAACTCCATGCCAAATTGAATCCAAGAGGATGTATCCTTGCTCCCACGGCAGGAAGAGCACAGATTTAGAACCTGAGAACTGGGGAGGGAGGATTGCTCAGAATGTGGAAACGGGTAGAGAGATTGGGATCCCCATGGACGGAAATCGAGGCTCGCTGTGGGGGTCCTATCTTAACTTTCTTTAATGCCATCAAGAGACAAGATGGAGCACAGGGTCATTATCTTGGAGGCTGGGGTTGGAACTGCAGAAGCAAAGAAGGAAAAAGCAGAGAAGTAAAAGGGGCAGCAGTTGGGGGGGAAGAGAAGAAAAGACAGAGATGGGCCTGGAGGAAGACTTCAGTTTCAAGTCAGTTCTGGCAGAGGGACTCCTGTGTTCCTCTTCCTAGGCATCAGGCAGATCTGGATTCAAAACCTGCTTCCATCACTTTATTAGCTGTGTGACTCTCGGTGTTTTACTTAACCTCTCTGAGCTTTTTTCTTTCTCTGTAAAACAGGGAATAATGTCTCCACTCACAGGGTTGTGATGAGGAATAAGTGAAATTCCTCAGTAGCACGTGACACACAGCAGGGATCCTGTAAATGTTGGGCCCCCTGGGGTGGGCAATGATCAATTCAATGAACTTCAGTAGCAGGGATATTAGTCAGACATCAGAAAGGACTTCCAAACCAAAACAGCCAAGGCAGGAGGTCCAATTTATACCAGAGGCTCCTATCTGGGTGGCATGTGGCAGCAGGGGTGGGTCTAGTCACATGGGAGGGGAAGGGGAGGGCCCTGCCCATGGGAAAATACAGAAAATTAGCAGCAAACTCCTGGGAGAGGGTTTTGGGGGGTGGGGAAAATGTGGTCTTTTTTGGGCAGAGAATGAAGGCAGGAGCTTAATGGGTTTCCTTGCGGAAACGTTTTGAGGATAGAGGGAAAGTCCACTGGGGTCTCCATCCCATAAAGCGGACTTGTAAAGGCAGCCTGTTAACACAGCTGGGGTGCGGGGAGGGGGGTGAGGGGGAAGGGGGAAAGGGAGGGGAGCAGAGGGTGGAAGTGGGAGGGAGCATTCCGAGCTGGTCTCTGCTCCTGTCTCCCCTCCCCTTCCCCAGCGATGCCCTCTCTCAGCCTCTTCTATCCCACCGCTTGTTTTGACAGAAGGGACTGGGGTCCCATCCTGGGAGACTTCGGGTCCAAAGAGAAGAGGCCCTGGGTGGAGTCTAGGAAATAAGAGAGGCAAACGTGGGAGGTTCCAGGGTAGCTGATGGTTGGCTAACCCTGCCCTGGGATGGAAAGAAACCCTGTTAGGCCAGGACCAGGGAGGCGGCCAGATGGCAAGGTAGCAAAGGCATTATGGGATGTCCAGCCTCCCTACCTGGCATCCCTCCGCTGGGGGATGGAGTTACAGGATCCACTAGTACAGAAGTAGGACAACAGAGTGTTTGGGACACCAAGGAGTTGGGGCTGCCTGCAGGACAGATGGGCTGTGTGCAGTGAGGTGCCGCGAGGTAGCGGTGGTGGCGGCGAGGCATTCAAAGGTAAGACAGGCTGGCGGGGGCGTTCAGAGTTCCCAGTTCCTGTAGCCTTGTCCCCAACATGATCAAAGAACAATCTGGGTAGAGTTCCCACTGGCCCTCCAGGTGGGCATTGAGTGCCAGGTAGAAGGCAAGATCTAACTGTCAACAGGAAAGGTTTCCAGGCAGAGTCAGGAAAAGGGCCCATGGCCTGAAAGCAACAGAAGGGGCGGAGTGAATCCAGCAGAGATGAGACTCCTGGGTCAAGAGCAAACAATTTCAGACCCCAGACCTGCCATCTTCCTGCCTCCCTCATCCAGCACCTCTGGAAGATGGGGTTCTCTGCCCTCCCCAAGGAAATCCCAGGTAGGAATGGCCACAGCGCCCCTCCCGCTCTCGCACCCGACATCACCCCCCAGTAAGGACATCCCTGTGGTGCTCCAACCGCCGTCCCTGCTGCCTGGGGAAAGCTCTGCTTCCCCCCCCCCCCCCCCCCCCCCCCCCCCCCGTCAGAGCTGGAGAACAGTTGGCCCCGGGGGGAGGGTTAGCCACACCCTCCCAGGATCCCCCAAGGTCAGTGTCCAGGGCAGCCAGGATTTGACCCTCCTCCCCTCCCCACAAACGCACCAAGGGTAAGTGGCAGCCATCGATTTTGCAGTGCAGATGATATTTTTAGCTGGTTTTAGCATCAGCTACTCCTCCCTCCTGGCCACACTCTTCTACCAGGCCTCTCTACTTGGGGGCTGGGAAGGGGCACAGCCTGGGGATCCCCCATCTGGTCCCCCTCCTCCCTCCGCATACTTCCCTCATCCATTCTGAGCTTCCCCTCTCTGCCTCCTATGCTGGGTCAGACCCACTTCTGGCACCCATACGGTTGTGGGCAGGAGTCCCTGCCAGGGCGCAGAGCACTTGGAAGGCCTCTACTGGGCATGCCCTCCAGCCCCCTTGCCCCCCCCTTCCATTCCGCTCCCCTCGCCCCACCGGACACCCTATACTCACTGTCCAGGCAGGGCTCACACACGGTCTGGTTGGCTCCACAAGGCTGGGCCACGCCCTCGCCCAGGTTGCAGGCTTTGCAGCACTCACCGCTGCGGGTGTACAGGCCCGTGGGGCACCCCTCCTTGGCACCTCCAAGGGACACCTGGATGGAGGAAGATCAGAAGGTCAGACTGGCAAGGGAAAGGGGACAGGGTGGACTCCGAGGGAGCAAACACCCCCTCCTGCAGCCTTCTATTGGAACCACCTGGGCTGGGATGAGCTCACTAGGGAGGCATTTGCCACTTGAAAGCTGATGGGGAAGAAAGGCAGAGCGGGAGAGCACGGCCCTGCAGGCTGCTAGGGGTGTGAGATCAGAGCTTCAGATGCTGACCTTCTGCAAAGTTCATCTTGGGGTTACAGTAACTCCTGGAATCCCAAGGATACACCATGTGGGGAAGGCAACCTGAGGCCCAGCAGAGGGCCTTTGGGCAGCAGTCAGGACCCAGCAGGCAGGTTGCAGCTTACACAGGGCTCCCAGCCAAGGGGCCAACTAGAAGCTGAAATCTAGCCCAAATGCCACTTGCTAAGCTGCACATCTCCAGGGATGCGTCTACCCAGAGGGGAGTCTTTTTCTATCAAAGTCTAGCAGGGCTCTACTCCTCACCCTTAATCCTACCATTCCACGTATTAAGTATCAAATGGGAGGTGTCCAAGAACAGAAGCAGAGGGGTGGGACCTTGGGTTCAAATCCTGGTTCTGCTCTGGGAGTTCTGACCTTCTCGGCTTTCCTGCTCTGAGTCTTCATCTCTCTAGACCGATAGAGATGGAGACAGCTCAGGGCCAAATCAAATGACCAGCCGGTCATCGAGAGTCTGGCGCCAAGACTGGAGAAAAGTACGCCTGTTACCAATATGAGAAAGTGGCTGCTCTCACCACCCAGCAACCCCGCTCCCCCAGGGTTTGATTTCCGGCCACCAGCCCTCCCCTCTCCCTGCGCCCCATGCAGCCAGTGGGAACAACACTGCAAACAGGGGAAAGGAGAGTCAGATTCCCGCCGCCGAGGCATCTTTGCTCATGGATGGAAGGATTTAGCACCAGATTCCCTAGAGGGAGGGGTTGCTGGCAGATTGCTTTATATTTCTGTTCCTTAAAAAAAATCTTAATGTCTAATAAAACTCCAAAGCCTGTTTCCCTGGCTCCAGACCGCGTAGCTCCCATTTGATGCTCAGAGGAAGTATGGTCTCTTGGATCATGGGACTAGAGAGGAGCTGTAAGGGTAATTTTGGGCATTTCTCTGCTTCCATGTTGGCCAGATCATGGCCCAAAACACTCCTTTCCCTTCAGTCCTTTCTAATATCCTGAGGTCTCAGTAGGGTTTGGTGGAGGCAGGGGGATGGACAGGTTGGATCAGTCTAGGAGGCAGCCTATGGTCCTCAAGAAACCGGTGGGGAGGGTGCAGGCAGCAAAGGAGGGGAACCTTGGGTGCTGCCACCATCTCCTCCCAGGTGGCAGGAACACAGTGCTGGGAACATCTGTAGACCAGAAGCCTAGGGGCGGGGGGTAGTCCCAGATACAGGCTTTCCCCCAGGAGGTGAGCAAGGTTCCAGAAAGGTCTGTTCAGATTTCTTTTCATCCTTCAGGGCTCTGCTTAAATGTCACTTCATCAGGGAAGTGGTCCTGTGGCCCAGCCCCTCCCTGATCTGACAAATCAGGCAGAGTTGCCCTGTCACATGTCCCCCCTGTTCACTCTTCTTGTCTGGTCTGACACTCTACAGAGTCCCCCACTGGACTCTCAGGTCACTGAAGGCAGGGACTGTGGTCACCTCAGTGCCTGAGACGGTACCTGACACGTATTAGGGACCCAACATGTATACTTATGGAATTTAAGAACATAACACAATATGGCCTCAATTAACTAGAACTCCAGGGCCTGACTTTCTGGATACCTGAGTTTCTGGAAAGTCATGGCTTTGCTGTTCTTCTCACCTAATGTTTTTCACTTTAACCACGGGGGCTGCACCTTCCTCTGTCTCTGGAACGTACCTTCACGGTTTCCCCATGACTCAGGGACTCAATATTTACATCCGTGAGTATTCTGGGATGCAGTGCAGCGGAGCCCTGTGTTCTTTATCCCAAATTACCACACCTTTGTCAAGAGAGTTCTCCTGTCAGCTTTTCTTATAGTTTTTTCTGCCTCCTCCCTTCCTGTTAAAGTATCAGTTTTCAGTTCTTCCTGCTGCCAGTGTGACCGGAGCGGCCCTCCCCAGTCTTATTTATTAGGTCTAATTGAATTTTAGAAAGTGTGTAACTAGCCCTGGGAGGAAGGTGATTAAAGTGAGTGTAAGGAGTATGGGAACCAGGAGGGGGCCGTTCTCAGAGTAAAAAGTCTACCTTCCTCCTCAGCTGCCTTCATTGCTCTGAATCCTGGTTCACAGCTTAGAGCTGGGTGACCTGGGACAGGTTTTGAATTTCTCTGTGCCTCAGTTTCTTCATCATTAGGTAACCATGACAGTACCTGCCTCAGAGAGTTGCGGGAGGCATTAAATAAATGAGTGTTTATTCACTTTGGGACCCCTCTTTCCTCTTTTCCAAGGTCTTCTGTGGCTTTTGGCTGTGTTCCAGTTAGTTGAGGTCAGTAGAGACCTGGGCTCCAGATAACTGAGGCAATCTGACTGTGGCAGTTGTGGGCAGAGTGGGAGCCTCGCGCAATCCCCTCTTCTCAAAGCCTGCTCTCCCTGCTGCAGCCCGTGGTCCTCTCTCTTCTCCAAAGTCTTGCACTTGGGAGTCCAGGCCACATAATTAGTAACCATGTGTTTCCTGTGCTTGTTTTGTTTTCTATTTCAAAACATTCCAGATCTGCCACTTAGTAGTATGCTACTTGGGGTAAATTCTCAATCTCTCTAAGCCTCAGTTTTCCCACCTAAAACGTTGGGTTGGTGATACCTACTGTCCAGGTTTCTGTGAAAATTAAAAGAAATAATTTATGCAAATCTGTCTGATGCATAGTTGGATTTCAATAAATGTTGGTTATCAAAGAAGTATCTTTTTTTTTTTTTAAAGAAGATGTTGGGGGTAGGAGTTTATTAATTAATTTATTTATTTTTGCTGTGTTGGGTCTTCGTTTCTGTGCGAGGGCTTTCTCTAGTTGTGGCAAGCGGGCCCAGCTGCTCCACGGCATGTGGGATCCTCCCAGACCAGGGCTCGAACCCGTGTCCCCTGCATTAGCAGGCAGATTCTCAACCACTGCGCCACCAGGGAAGCCCCAAAGAAGTGTCTTGTCTTAGGGAGAGTGAGCTGGTGAGCCGGGGGGTAGGTAGTGGCAGAGGAGAGTTGAGCCATCCCCAAACAGGGGAAACCATCTCAGAGTAGGCAGGATAGAAATGAAGAGAGACCCACCAAGAAGCGTCTGAAGAGGGTATGGGGACCAAAGGAGGATGGAGAACTGCTAACTAATTCAACTACTGACTGAGCACTAAACTAAGAGTTTCCAATGAGACATCGTCCCTGACTCCTGAGATGAGCCACAGTCCCATGAGGGAGAGGAAATATCACCTCGAACAACTGCTCCAGAAGCCGAGGAGGAAAGACTTGAGGGATTGCCTTCATCCCCTGTCTGACAGCTGTGGAAACTGAGGCCCACCTAGGTCATTCTGCTAAGTGGCCTGATGCACCAATCTGGCCGCAGCCTCTGTGGGTCCAAGGCCAGGCAATCTTGGGAAGCAGGGAGGGATGACTAGGATTCAGGCTAATTGCTCCAAAATGATCAACTTATCAAAATGATAGGCACATTTGCCTGAAAGTTATACTTATTACACTTATTCCATTGTTTAGAATGTTTGCAATTTTTGGGGGGGGGGGTTGCCATATCCAGGCTTTCTAGAAACTAAGGTGGAAATAGCCTTCGGTTAATTGACTTTTTTAAAAAATAAATTTATTTATGTATTTAATTTACTTTTGGCTGCATTGGGTCTTCATTGCTGCACGCAGGCTTTTCTCTAGTTGCAGCAAGTGGGGGCTACTCTTCGTTGTGGTGCGTGGGCTTATTGCTGTGGCTTCTCTTGTTGCAGAGCATGGGCTCTAGTCACACGGGCTTCAGTAGTTGTGGCAGGCGGGCTCAGTAGTTGTGGCTCACGGGCTCTAGAGCGCAGGCAGTAGTTGTGGCGCACGGGCTTAGTTGCTCCGCGGCATGTGGGATCTTCACGGACCAGGGCTCAAACCCGTATCTCCTGCATTGGCAGGCGGATTCTTAACCACTGCACCACCAGGGAAGTCCTGAATTGACTTTTAATAATTAAATTTTAAAAACTGGACAAAACAGAAAATACACCAAAATAGTTGAGAGAATTTGAAACTATAGGAAGGCTTCAGTGTGATGAGTCCTATCCATTCACAACAGCTTCAGCAAAAGGTTCCTTAGGTGAATGGAGCCACTGGCCACCATCATGGGGTTGGCGAGTTTTCAAATATGCAAAGGGTCTTTTGAGACCCATGCAAGCCCTGGGGAGGCACTGGCACATGTCCCCCACTCCTTTAGATGGGGTGGATTTGGGGTCGGAGACAAGAGCTAATTACTGAGGAGGAGGATGCATAAAGACTTTGAAAGGGGGCAGGGGTCTGAGTGGGCGGTGAAGGGGCTCAGTTCTAAATTTGTGGTGCCAGGAGCATAGGACACGATGTAACCTCCAGGTCCAGTGGTGGTTCAAGGCCACGTGTCCTTCCGTGATCTGGAAGGTTGGGTGGGGGTATGCCTGGCATAAGGAGGAAAGAGTAAACTCCAAGCCAAGCATCCTGGGTTCCAACAAGGGCGCCACCACATAGTAACTGGGGGGCTTGGTTTCGTGCCTGAAGATTAGGGAGATTCAGCTCCCTCAACTGTCAAATGGGAATAACTAGATTTACTCTGCTGGGGCCTTATACGGATTAAATAACACAAGCGAAATTACCCAGGGCAGTGCGTGGCACACGGTAGGCACTCAACCAGTTTTATTATTCCCGCTTCCCCACCCCGCACCCCCAGGGAAGAATCTAGGCGCGGGAACGGGATCAGACTGGTACAGCAAGGCGGGGACCCCTTCCCTCCCGGCGTCGCCTCCCCCACCCGGCCGCTCCCGTCCTCGCATTTGCTGCCCTCGCTGCATCCCTATTAGGCGCATTAGCCAGCCCGGCGGCTCCGGTTACAGACGTCTGAATGACAGAGTGCCTCCATTACCGGCGTGGCCCGCCAGCCGACCCGCCGGGACGCGCTCTGGTTTCAGCACTCTCGCCGCGGCCCAGGAAGAAACTCGGACCGCTGCGGTGCGCAGCGCCAGCCCATAGACAGCAGCCCCGCGGCAAGGCGGAGGCGAGAGCCGCAGGGGCTGCAGGCGACAGATTCTGCGCTGGGTCCACCTTCCCGAGCCCCCAGGCCCTCCACCCCCAGATCCCCTCCTTCCTCGCCTTTTCTTTATTCGGGGCACACTCTCCAGCCCAGATCCGGAGCCCATGCCCTCGCCCCTCCAGGATCCTCACAACTGGCCGCCCCAGTCCCCCCCTCCATGCCCCCCCCCCCCCGCCCCAGACGAGATGCATCTCTAACCCGTGGCGTTAGTCAGCAAACGTGCCCGCAGTCACTCCCAAATCTCCGGACGAAGCCGGAGGTACTGCTATCCCACGGAAACCAGGCTGAGCTTCGGGGATGGGGCTAGTGCCCGGAAGGGGTCTCTGCCCATCCCAGCCCCCATATTCCGCCGGCCTGACTCTGGGGCTGGTGTCACGCCCGCCTGCCGCCGAGACACGCAGCTCTTATCCCGAGCTGGATCGCCGGGCTGCCCCTTAAGAGGTACGGGGAGTACTGAGCTGGGAATCAGGTGAGGGGCAGTCTAGCTAGGATTCTGTCTCAACTCGCTTGTGGGATCTTGACCAATTGGTTTAATCTCCCAGAGCCTCAGTCTCCTTGTCTGTAATGGGGATTTGGGAGCGCAATGCTCAGATGAGAGATGAAGATGGCAGGGAGAGTGAGGACACCTCCTCCATTGCCAAACCTTCCAGGGCACTCCCTTCATGGCCACACAACGGGTCACATCTCCTGAATGTCTTGTCAGAACTACCGGGCGGATTTCGATGCTTACGAGGACCCACAGTCCTTTGCCGAGACAGAATCCGAGGCGCCTGAGCGCCTCCGTCTTGTTCGGTGCCCGGCGTCCTTCATCGAAAGCTGGGCGGGGCGCGGGCGGAATCCCGACCCGCCTGGGCGCGGAAACGGAGCCAATCATCAGCGCGGCGCTCGGGCCGCTTAACTGGGGGTCTGGGTGGCGGGTGCGGCGCGCAGCCCCAGTCGCGCGGGGAGCTGCGATGGTTCAGCCCTCGCGCCGCAGCGCCCCCTGCGGGTTGCCTTCGCCTGCGCGACCCCCGGCTGCGCGCTGCCGGGACCGTCCCCACTTTGCGCGTCCCGCCTCTCTGCACCCCGAGAAGTGGTGGCGGCGAGAACCCGTCGGACGACGCTTGCTCCGTCCCATCCGGTCCGTGGCTTTGCTTCAAACCGCGAGAATAAGTGCGTAGGAGAAGCCCACTAGCCGCGGGGGAACCCGGGAAGCGGGTTCGCCCCGGCGAAGTGGGCACTCCCTTCCCAGCCTCGGACCCCAAGCCGCAATTCCCCGACCCCGCTAGGCCGCGAGAAAGAGCGCGCGACACGCGCGGGAAGCAGCTGTGCTTCAGCTCTCTCTTCTCGTCCTACTGTCTCTTGGCGGACAGGTCGGGGTCCGCTCTCCCTTCTCCGTCCCTTCATTTTGCTTCCATCTCTCTACCTCCCTCGCCGTCGTCCCTTTTCTGCCGTCCCTAACCCACTTCTCTCTCTTCAACAGAGCCCCCCTCCACGAACCTCCCCCTCCCACGCCCCTCCCCCCCATTGTCTGGCCGGTCCTCATTGTCCGATGCCCGGTCCCCTTTGCCTCCAGTCCCTCCATCCTCCTCTTACATTGTTCCATCCCCTCGTCCCCCGTTCCCCACCCCAACCACACTCTCTCCTCACTTCTCTAGTTCCCGTCCCATTCCTCCTGCTTCTTTAGCCTGGGTTCCGTCCCACGACCCTCCAGAAATCAAGATGCTCAGGGGGAAAGTCGCCTCGAGATCCCAGCATTCAAGCGCCCTCTTCCGAAGAACCCAGGCATCCGAGAGCCCCACGACTCCCTCCTGAGCGACCCCTCCACACACACACCCCCATGGTACATGAGGACCCGCATAGGTGCGCCCCTCTTGTCCGCATCTCCACCCTGAATCTCAGGGTCGCCTCTTCGTTCTGAGAACCTTAGGCGCTCCTCCGTGGATACTGGCATCGGCGCTCCTCTCCCGCCATCCACCCCCAGCATCTGGGATCCCAACGCTCTTTTCTCTTTTCCCTCGGGAAAACCTGAACTCCTTGGGGTTCCGGTCCCGGGAAAGGGAGCGGGCTCCCCTCCGGCTAGCACTCACCCCCAGGAGCAGCAGCAGCAGCAGCAGCAGCAGCAGGCGCGGCCCGTCCATGGCGCAGCCGGCAGCACCTGCCCCCATCACCCGCCTCCCGCGGCAGCGCTCGGCTTCCAGTTCAGCCCTCTCAGCGGACAGACACGGCTGCGTTGCGCTGCGCTGCGCTCCACCGTCCGGCCCGCAGACCTGGCGGAGGCTCGACTCCCTCTGGATGCTAGCGGGAGGTGCTGGGAGAAGCCAGTGCATCGGCCCCGCCTCCTCCCCGCCCAGCCCGCCCACCCCCCGGAACCGCGCCCGCCCTCCCCGCAGTCTCCGGGAGGGTAGAGGAGGGAAGGGAGAACGTACGGGGAAACGCTCCCGCGCGTCCCGGCCCTCAAAGCCTATCCCCCACCCCGCCCAGCTACCCCGCGCCCGGGCCGCGCTATTGCGCGTCCGTCCCGCATGCTGTGGGCTCGAGTCGTCCCCACTGCGGCTCCCTTGGGCTGCGGCCCCTCTCACGGTTCACTCTCTTGCCCATCTTCTCCTGCCTCCGGCTTCAGCTTCTTCCCCGGTGCCCTGCTCCCTACCCAGCTTTTATCAGCAATAATGCCCACTGCCCGCCCGCCTTTCATCTCCTGGTCTATACCCCACCCCTCCCTCTGCCCCAGTGGGGGGTTCTCTCTCTGCAGAGGCCTAGGGGAAGGGGAGGGGAGGAGTAGTAGGTGGCCTGACCCCGACCGCACGCAGCGGGACGTTCAAGGTGGAGACATCATTTGAATTCTCAAAAGGTGGGTTTGAGGGGGTCGCAGGTGTGCACACACACAAAAAGGAATACACACACTCCCAAGCTCACATATATATGTGCTTGTGCATTCACCTATGCCCACACCATCCTCACGCAGTCCTGCAGACCCGTGCATTCTACACCTGCCTGCGCACCTCCATATATGCACACTCATCGCCCATGTGCTCATGACATTCAGACCTGTGTACTCACCTACACATTCACACATACATGTGTATGTGTGCAGTCACCTCCTCGCAAGCCCTCACATGTACAGTCTCTCACACAGTGCACACACACAGTCATGAACACACACACTCACACTCATATGCACACACAGATGTATCCTCAACAATTGGCCTTCACTAGATTGTGTTTCCATTAGCTGATGAGCTCCCTGCAGGCAGGGACGATGGTTTCTTATCTGAATGCGTGGTACACAGTAGGTGTTCAATAAAGGTCTGTAGAAGGGAATAAATGTAAAATTGGTTGGATGGACTCACATTCATGTACCTGTCCATGTACTATGCAGGCACCCCCAGGACCACACTCACCAATGCCCTAGAAACCTTGGCAGGTCCAAATCACAGGCCCTGGCAGCCCAGAGAGCGCGCCACCAGTCTTTCGGTGGGAAGCTTTTCCACCTCCACCTTGATGCTCGCTGCCTGCCTGTCCCCACCCTTTCCTGGTTCCCAGACAGGAAAGCCTTGGAGCACAGAGCTTTGGGGTGGGGGGTGGGGGGCAAGTCTACAAAGCCCATCCCCTCACCCTGATCTTGGCCAGGTGTGGACCTCAGTTTCGAACTGAAGATAAACTGAGGGTGTAACTGTAGATACCCTCCCACCTTACGGGAAGAAGAGGGAGATAGACACTTGTGAAGAGCTTACTGCTGGTAGGTGATTTCCCAGATCAGCTGAGCTAATTCATCCATTCATGGGGGAAAAACTCTGTCTGCCCTGTGAATTTCTTTCCTGTGTAACCAACAAAGTCCAGTGGATATCCCAGAAAGGACAGGTAGACATCACTGTGGCCTTGACCATGAGCGTGAATTAGCCACCTCCTTGACTGGGCATAAGAGGCCAGGCAGCTAGCCCCTCTTCAGAAATCCCTGAGGATTCCCTCCTCCCAGACAGGGATTGCCTCTAAGCTGTCTCCTCCTGCAGCTTTTAGAGCCCTGCCTTTCCTCGCAGCTGAATTCATGGAAGGCAGGAAGGGGCAACATTAGTACTAAAAGCAGTGTTGAGCTGCTTACTACCAAGGGTATCGACAGTATGGCATTAATTTAAATACTCTTTGTTATTAATTTATGATCCCGGTTACTATTATTGCTAAGGTTATGCAGCTCAACACAATTTAATATGACCCACGCCACCATGGCTGGGCCTGGGTTATTAAGAATTTCCGTGGTCTTGATCATTTAAGCCTTACTCCAACAATTACAAACAGCAATTGTTACTATTATTATTACAGTATTTCTATGATTAAGCCCCAGCACAAGACCACGATGTAATGCTGAGTGCTGGTGGGGAGGCAGCTGTGAATTGTACAGAGAAAAGAGCACTGAACTGAGAGTCAGACAGGCCTGGCCACAAATTCCTACACCTCCCACCCCACTCCACCCCCACATCAATTACTCCTGCATGGTCTGAGTTTACGTCATCTTTCTCAGCCTCAGTTTCCTCATTTATAAAATGGGAATTAAAAAAAAACTTCTATCTTGAACGGCAAATAAAGTTCATCAAAGAAGAGACTCAATCCCCTTCATTCAACATGTATTTATTGAGCACCTACTATAGGCCACACCCTGTTCTAGGCACTGGGGATACAGCAGTGAACAACAGCAGCTGCCTTTATGGAGCTGATGTTCTAGCATGTTAGTGATTTGATATGAAGGATTATTTTATAATGTGCCATTAGATAGATGGCATGGCTGTGATCAGAGTGCTCCTTTGCTGGGACCACCACCATCACAATCTCCACCATCGTCACCATCACAGCCACCTATACCAGAACCAGCACCACCATGACCACCATCACCACAACACCAGCATCACTACAAGAAGCACCACAGCTACCACTGCCATCACTATTGCTCCCCCAATCATCCCCATCACTATCACGATTACCACACCATCATCACCACCATCACCATCACCACCACAGGTGCCAGGGCCATGGCCGCCACCACTTACCTTTTGACATCTGCACCATAAGCAGCAGGGATTCCTGTTCCTAATGAGCGCTGAATACTCGGGTCCATCCCTCTTCCTTGGAACATTACTGGAGGCTCTGTGACGCCACTGCCTGCCTGACCCTAACTCCCTAATTGTCATGATTCCTGGCCACAGACATGAGTATCCTTCAGAAATTTCTCTCTGACCCAGCTCCCTTTCCCTTAGTCCTCAGCACTTGCAGCCACACTGTGGGAGGGGGCATGGGGAGAGGGCTTTGAGGAGCTGGCCAGCAAGTAGGACCAGCCAAGCAGCACCAAGGGGGCAGCAGTTTTCATTGGAGGGTTCCCCAGAACCATCTCCTGTAACAGAACTGCCTGTATAAAGGGCCCCTCCCCCCACCACACACACACCAAGTCCTCCTGGACCTAAGAGGGACCCTAAGATGAAAAGGTGGAGAATCTCAGTGCAGATCTACATGAAGCTGGGAGTGGTAGTGGTGGGTCAGACTGCATCTTCAGGAATTGAAGTGGGAGGGGTTTGCCCCTCCCCTCTTCATCTCACCATCCCTCCATCTCCCTGCCCCTCCAGGACGGCAAGCTCTTAACACACACTCCCAGTCCTTCCTTTCCACTGGGACCCCTCACCTCGGGCACCTGCAGGACATTGCTCACAGCTCCCTGTGCCTCTGGCCAGCAGCCCCTGGGGAGCCAGCCTGCAGCCCCAACTTACTTCCAAGCAGAAATGTGGGTGCAGACAATGAGAACTCACATTTATTGAGATGTCCTGTGAGCCAAGAGATCCACACAATTATCTCCCTTAATCCCCACTGCAATCTCATGAAGGAGGTGCTGGGTTCACCATAAACAGATGAAGAGACTAAAGCTTGAAGAGGTTAAGCCACTGGCTCAAGGACCCCCAGAAGGAGGCAGTGGTGCCATAAGTGGCCCTCCAAAGCCACACGTCTCAATGTTAATCTCCCATGTCCCAGCCACTCCTCCCCTCCAACGCAGCCCCTCCAGCCTTCACTCCAGTGAGTTCGGGAGATAGAACCTTCATCTCAGAGGGGCTGCACTCGGCCCTTCCGTACAACTGCTCAGATACCCACTCCTGACACACATTCACAGAATCTGGGTTTTGGCCGGGGTAGGATGGGCTGAGGCAAGCCAGGGGATGATCTCCGTCTTTTGATTGAAGACGTGATTTCCAAGCTCTTCTAGCGAGCACGCACTTTTCCTGCTTTGGGAAAATCACCTCCCCTGTCCCTCAGTTCCAGTGTCCAACCAGAGAAGCAGTGAAGGGAGATGGACAAGAAGAGAACAATTCCTGAGGGCGAGGGGGAAAAGGAGGTGCCAGGCCTCCCCCAGCTGCATCCCATCTGCCCCAGGCAGGCGGCCAGGCAAGGTAAGTGAAATCCGCCTGCCCCCATTAAGAGCTAGCTCAGTGGCTTTGAAGCGTGATGCGGTGATTACCTCTAAGCTGACTCCTTCTGGGCTGCAAGGGAGACCTGGCCAGTAAGGGAGCAGGGTCGGGGCTGGGGACTGGTTTGGGGTCAGCCCAGTTGGATTCTAGAACTGCATCAGTAGTGAGAGGAGTGAGAGGAATTAATCAATTTTGGAGACCAGTTAGATTAACTGGAGCATCAAAGTGGGCCAGTTCCACGGTGCCCTCCCCCACTGTCTGCTCCAGCCTCAGAGGCTGGTACTCCCTTCCTGCCTCCACCCTGTCCTTCAAGGGGTCCCATCTGATGCACATTACTCAGCTTCTCTCACCTCTGAGCCCTTCTGTGGGTTATGCCCCCATGAGAGTTGCCTTCTCTCTTCCTTCAAGATAACTGTAGAGTTGGTCAAAGTCTTCCATTTTCCCATCTGCAGTCTTTCCTTCAAAGGCCACCCTCCCTCCCACATGTCCTGGTCTGTACCCATACCTCTTGTCAAAAGATTCATCAAACATAGGCAGTAGGGACTTTTTTTTTTTTTTTTAGCTGTGTTGGGTCTTCGTTGCTGCGCACGGGCTTTCTCTAGTTGTGGTGTACAGGGGCTACTCTTAGTTGCTGTGCGCAGGCTTCTCATTGCGGTGGCTTCTCTTGTTGTGGAGCACGAGCTCTAGGCGCACGGGCTTCAGTAGTTGTGGCTCGCGGGCTCTAGAGCACAGGCTCAGTAGTTGTGGCACACGGGATTAGTTGCTCTGCGACATGTGGGATCTTCCCAGACCAGGGATCGAACGCCTGTCCCCTGCATTGGCAGGCGGATTCTTAACCACTGCGCCACCAGGAAAGTCCAGGCAGTAGGGACTTAATTTCCCCAGACTTTGTGTCTTGGAGGACAGGTGCCCAGAGAAGGCAATGCTATACCCAAGTGCCTGAATGGAGAGAGTCCCAGGCTTTGTGGTAAGGGCCTGGGGGAGAGTTTGGGTACCCCGTGCCTCAGGGCAGCCATCTTCCCTGCTGACTTGGGGGCCTCCCCTCTCTGCAGCCTCTTCCTTCACCTCCGTGGCACATTTCCCCTCAAGTACCCAGCCTTTAGGAAATTCCTCTGGACCCTCCACTTTGATCCTTCACAGCCCTGAAGGATTGCAGAGTTGCCCTGTAGTTCTGAAGGATTCAATCATCCCTCTCACTTTTTTTTTTTTTTTTTTTTTTGCGGTACGCAGGCCTCTCACTGTCGTGGCCTCTCCTGTCGCGGAGCACAGGCTCCGGACGCGCAGGCTCAGTGGCCATGGTTCACGGGCCCAGCCGCTCCGTGGCATGTGGGATCTTCCCGGACCGGGGCACGAACCCGTGTCCCCTGCATCGGCAGGCGGACTCTCAACCACTGCGCCACCAGGGAAGCCCCCTCTCACTTTTTATCCTGCATCCAAGGACAGTTAAGACATTTTAAAGAAAACCTGCGGAGGGCTACACCCTGCTGGCAGAGCATGAAGGTGAGAGGATGAGGCATCAGAAGGCCCAGGCCTACCATTTATTCGCTGTGTGGCCTTGGACCAGTTCCTTCCCCTGCTCTGAGCCTCAGTTTCCTTCATCTGTAAAATCGGCATAAGATTCCAGTCTCAGAGTTACTGTGAGGAATCAGAGGTCTTGAGTGTGTGTGTGTCACGGGAGCTGGGCAGATGTCAATTATGCTCGTTCTATTTGCTGCCGCTGCTGATGGTGGCATCTGGCCTGCAGGCTGGAGACCGGATGAGGGGTGAGATGACATTTCAGCACTGGAGAGCCAGGCTCGGGGGGCCTTCCTGCTGCTGATAAGAGCCAGAGCTGTGACAGGACTTGGGCTCCGGCACAATTCCCACGGGAATTGCTGGGGGAGGAGACATCCCAGGCCCCAGCTTATCTGCACTCTGGCGCGTCTGGGAAGTGGGGTCAAGTGCGATTGTCTGGGTTGGTTTCCAGCAGAGGAGGGTAAAGGGCATAGATGCACAGTCTGTTAAGTCTCGCAGTCAAGAGAAGACCCCCGAGAGGGAAGGGAGAGGAGCTGCAGAGGAGGATCCCTTCCCAACCCCACCCAACCCACAGCCCGGTCCGCTGGGCTGGGGGACCCCTGAGACAGAGCTGAACAGTTAAGAGCAGAAGGCCTGGGCCGCTAGCTCTTCTCGCACTGACTCTCTCAGTCCCACCCACTCCACCTGCTGACTGAGGAGACCCCAGTCTGACGGGGAGATAGAGCCCTCGCCCTGGAAGTCCCTCCACTCTGAGGAGAGGACACGGTCTCTAGGCTGCAGCCTCCTGTCCCCCAGGAGCATGTCTAGGATGTGGAGAGGGGCCGCCATCCTCTCCTATCATCTCAGGGGCCGGGGAGAGGGAAGATGGCCCAGGGCCGTGAGGACCTCCTAGTCTAAGGGGTTCCCCAATCAAACAGGAGTGTTTCGCACCTGAGGCAGGAGCACAAGCCAGTTTCCAGTTACTTGCTCTAGGCTGGGACTCAGTTAGAAGTGGAAGCAACCCCCCCAGAGGCCATCTGCCATCGGGGAAAGCGAGACCCAGAGACGCCCAGGAAAGGCTCCAAGTGGGTCCGCGGCAAAGGAGGGAATTAATGGGCGCAGTTGAAGCAGCTGCAGCACGGTGTAGTGGAGAAGGCCCTGGGCCGGTAGGTGGGAGATAGCGCTCTCACCTCAGCGTCGCCCCAGCCCCCTCGTGGAACCTGCGACCACTCACTGTGCCTCTCCAGGCCTGTTCCCACCTGTGACATGAAGAAAGCTGTCCCTCCCAGGCTGCCCCTGCTCCCGCACCCTGTGGAGTCTGAGGCCGGGTTCTTGTGCGGCCCAGCCCACAGGGAGCCCTGGGGAGGGGAGGCAGGGGCGGGCGGGGCACCTCCTGGAAGAGCCGGCAGAGGAAAGCGCTGAGTTGGCACTCAGAGTCCCGGCCACGCCCACTCCTATTCCATTATTCATCCCTGTAAGAGGCTCTCCCTCCTCCTTCCCAGCCCAGGCCCACTCTCAGGAAAGGCCTACACCCCCCATTCAAAATCCCCCTCGCAGCATACCCCCCTCAGCTGGAAACTCTTAAGCAAAAAGGTCGTCAAGATGATTAAATGCGAACAGATTTTCAGCTCTTTTTCCACTTTAATTAAAAATGGGCTCTCCATTCAGAGGCAGCTGAAAACGAGAGAGCAGCTCCCCGAAGACCCCTGGGCCGAAAAGTGGGGGAAAACTCTCAGAGATGTTTGAGGGTTGGCCTGCGGTGGCCTGGGGTCAGGGGCCTGGCCTGGAACGGCCACGTGCCCAGAGGCCCTGGCCACAGAGGGCACCAGGAGCCCAGAGGCCTTGGGCACTGGAGACAGAGCAAAAACAGAGGCAGGTGGGTGGGCCAGCAGGTCTGCACCCTGGGGCGGGGGTGGGGTGAGGGGCAGAGGGAGTTCCATTTCCACAAACCCTAACTACTGGGGAGCCCCCAGTCTGGGGCGGGAACAGGTTGCTATCCTCAAGAAGGGCTGGGGTCTGCACAAAGAATTTAAGATGGAAAATGACAGATGGATAAGTACCTCCCAGAACAACCTAGAAGCAAACCCAGGAGTCGCCCAGTGTACCTATGGCTGGAGATGGAGACGAAAAGAACTAGGGCTGCACGTGAGAGGGCAGCTGGGCAGCCTCAGCGGCTTCCCGGAAGAGGACTTCGGATGCCAGTGAAACAACGAAACGGCTGGGCAGGCAGTGGTGGGAAGGCGATGGGCAGGGGGGTGAGTCAGGGACATAGCATGTCTTATTATGAAGATGGAGAGCAGGGAGAAGCCATCAGGAGAATGAGGAATCTCCCCTCTCTCTCTCTTCCTTCTCCTGTCAGGGATCAGAAGCTAGGAGAGAAGGGGAGGAACGGCAGAGGAAGGGATTTGGTTGAGACACCTGAGAACATCCGCAGGGGGAGGAGGGAAGGGCGGGGGAGCTGGCACAGGCTGCAGGAACAGGAGCCCACGGCCCTTGGTCACTGATCTGATCCCATTTCCGGTCTGGCCCCAGTCCTTGGCAAGCCCTGAGCAGAGCTTCCCTCCGAGAGCATAAGGGAGGATGGTTGCATTTGAAATTCCTCTCCATGTTCCGGATGGCCTCTGTGCTTCAGGGGTGGAGAACACTGCAGGAGGGACAAAGGCCTCTCACCACTTCCTGTACCTGTGCTGGGTGGTCCCACCTGCCCCCCACTGGAGGTGGGAGGGTGTTGAGTTGGTCTTTATCCTGGGAAGAAAAGTGATCCCTTCCTGGTAAACCACCGTGGTGTTGGGGGGGCAGCCTAGAGCCCGCTGCCCGGCTCCCAGGCAGGGAAGCAGTTGCCGGCACCTGCGGGGAAGGGCTCACAGGGCCCTTAAGAGTCCATCCCCAGGTCTTTCGAGTCCCATATTTACCACCAGCTCCCAGGGTGAATTCCACCAAAGTTAGGAGAGCAGGAGGAGGGGGAACCACCAACTCAGCAAGGCTCCCAGGGGAGGTCACGTGTGCACTGGGCCTTGATGTCACCAGAGCAGGGAGGGGAGGACATTCTGAGCAAAGGGGCCGTCTGAGTGAGGGTGCAGGAGCACGGAAGGAGGCGGTGCGTGTGGAAACGCTGAGCCGTCAGTTTGGGGCAGCATAAGGGATGGGGGAGCAAGTGGATTGAGACGGAGCTGGGGGCGTTCTGAAGGCCCCTTTTCTTTGTGGTGAGGGATCGCTCTCTCTCCTTGAAATGCCCGTCCTGCCCTGGGGGCAGGCTGCAGGATCCAAGTCAAAACTTCCTGCTTCTCTGAGAATCTCTCCCCATCCACCCGCTCTCTCCTCCCAAACCTGGTGTCTGACTGTCTCTGGCTGTCTCTGGTTCCCATCACCCTTGTCTGCAGGCCTCTCTCTCCCCCGCAGCTTTGGTAGAACGGGCGTCTATGCCCAAACCTCAGGTGTGCAGCCTTCCCACCCTCCCGTGGTTCCGTGGGCTACCGTGTAGCATGCAGCCCAGACCAGCAGCCTGGCACCTGCTGCTCCAGGAAGGAAATGTGGCCAGGAGTGGGGAGGGGTGCTGGCCTGATGCTGGGTGAATGGGAGAGCTGACCCCAGACCATCCCCCAGTCTGAGTTCCCCACTTCTCAGAAATAGAAATTCACCCAAGCATCCCCTAGGCCTTTGGCCTTACCTCCTTCCTTCTACTTTTAGAAAAGCCAGGGATTCCGTGGCAGGGACTAGTCTATTTTGACAGAGTCCAAATAGAGCAGAGTGGGGAGGGGTAGCCGAAGGGGCGGGAAGCGTGTCTCTGTTGGCCGGCACTGCCTCGCCCGGAACTCGCTTTTCCTCCCCAGTGTTAATTATCAAAATTAACCGAACACTATAAATAACCCAACTCGGAGACTTGGAGAGCCTCACTTCTAATTAATTCATTTCCAATCAAGACACTTCTGCGCCCCCCTACCCTAGAATCTGAGGGATGGGAACCTCATAGTGCAGCTTTCAAATATTGAATCCCTTGCTCCTGAGATGTGAAATCTCAAAGAGAAAAGAGAGAAGGAAAAACACTCGCCTTTCTTGGAAGGGGGTAGCCTATAAATAACCCCATATTGGTGCATTTGATGGGCGACATTCGTGTCTAGATTGGCTTTTGTGGGGATGAGGAGACATGGAGGGTGGGGGTGGGGCACGGAGACTTCCATCTGCCGCCTCCTTTACTGGGCAATAAATTTAAAGCAAGACTGTGAGCACCGTCCAAAGCCTCCGTGTTGGCTAGAGCTGGGGAGACCGATCGATAGAGGAGGAGAAGGAGGCAGGGAGAAGGGGGACAGAGAGAGAGAGAGTGAGGAAAAGAGAGAGAAAATGCAAGCCCTAGAATGAGTGCAGGGAAGGGGAGAAAGAGGAGGGAGAAGGGGAAGAAAGGTAAGAAAAAAGGGCAAAAGGGAAAACGGTGACAGGGAGGAGGGGGTGGGAGGGTCATTTCCATCCCCACCTTGTACCATGACCTTTGCTGGAGACCTGGGGAGCTGCTTCAGGGCTGTCCTGCCTTGTGTCCAGCTGCCTCACTCCAGCATCCCCCTGTGTCTCCTTTCCCAGGCCGTGGGCATCCCTGGAGGAGTCATGTGGCCTACGTGCCCCACCCAAGTGCCCTGTAGCCCCCTGCAGGCAGGCACTGGCTCTGGCTCCCGGCCTTGGAAGAAGGGACCCAGGCCAAGAGCAAGCCAGCCTCCCGTGGGGTCTGCTCATTGCCTTCCTGAACCAAGTGCCCTGCTGGACGGTGGCCTGGCGGAGGGCAATATGGGGCAGAGATGGAGTAAGACGAGAAGCGAGGAGGGAGAGACGGAAAAGGAGAAAAGGAGACAGAAGCCGAGGCAGAGAGAGAGGGAGAAAGAAGGATCAAGTTCGAGAAGAGATGAAAGGAAGGAGAGAAAGGCCGAGACTGAGAGGCAGACATAGAGACAGAGGAGGAGAGGGGAGGGAGATGGCTTGGGCTCAGGGGACCCTGGTCCCTTGGGGTGCAGATCACAGGGCCTGCTGGAACGGAGGCCTGGGAGGCCAGTGCTGCGTGGGCTCCCTGAGTGCTGTGACCTTGCGCAAGTGAATGCCTCCTCTGCACATCTGCAAAATAGTGGTCATGTCCGCCTTTCCTCCTCCTGAGGTGGTCGTGAAGATTAAATGGAGTTAAATGCTTACCAAACTCTTAGCCAGGGCTCCGGCCCGAAATGAGCGTTCAGTTCAAGGTGACTGTTGTTATTACTAGCAACTTCTAGTAGTAGAAGTACTAGTCCTAGTAGCAGGGCTGGGCTTTCTTCCTCATCTCACCCCGGGCTGTGAGCGCCTCCAGGTGGACAGACCATCCTCTCCCGCAGCAGGTGGGCTTTGGTACCGGCCTCCCCGCCCACCAGACTGGGGCTCCCGAGGGCAGGGCTCTGTCTCCCTTCCCAGAGTGGGGGCTTCCTGGACTGTGTCTCTTCGGGTGGGCTGGGAACCCCCCGGGGGCGGAGGAGGTGCAGCCCAAGTTCCCTTCTGCCCCCTGAGTGCCCACAGTGGCCCTTCATGGCCAGACGGCCTGGGACTTGGGGCTGGTTGTTGACCGACTGACTGAGTGGCCTGTGAAACCTAGGGCCGAGGGGGCTGACTCCAGCTGGCCTCTGCCCTCTCCCCTGACCCCGGCTGCCTCCCGTTGGAAATGGTCCACCTGGTGTTCCTCCTGCTGTGGCTTCCATCCCGTCAACTCTAGCTGAGATTAAGGAATGGACCAGGTGGGGAGAGTGGCCCTTCCCAGCTACATCCTGTCCCTGGGCCTCTCCTACGGCAGGCTGGGGAGGGGGCTGCTGGGAGCCAGAACCCGGGCAATCTGATCTCCATTAGCCCTTTCTCTGGTTCTCATTATTGCAACCCAGGCGGCTTCGGAAACATGTAATTTCCCCGGCAGCTTTGCTCTCCTTCCTCGGCCTTTTGAGGTCCCTCTCCCACCCCGGTCCTCCTTGGAGGCCCCTCCTCCAGTGGACCAGCAATGGGGTATAGATTCACTTGAACTTTATGGGGGTGCCTATGATGTGAGCCTCTCAGTCCAACTCTGGAGCTCTGGGGGCAGAATGCTGCCTTTCCTCCTAAATAAAAAATAACTCCCTTCTCCCCTCTTCCTTCCCCTTGGGTCCCTGACTTTCCCCACCCCCACTTGCAGCATACACCCCGGAGTGTGAGAGAAAGGGTTTCTGACTGCTCCACTGGATCTCCACAGAAGGTCTCTGTCGGGCTGGACACTGAGGGAGGCAGGCAGCAATGAATGAGCTGCATGAATAGTCAAGCAAACAAAATGAATGAAGACATGGCAGCAGGAGAGGGGAACGAACTCAGCCAAGGAAAAAACCCCAAGCCAATGATGCTTATTGCCCCTGTTTATTTCTCCAGCATCATCACCCCACCCTGTCTCCTTTTAGAACTGCCTCATTCCCTTCTACTCATTCACAACTTGGCATAGGAATTGCCTCTTCCAGGAAACCCTCCATTTTGTTCCAGCCCACGTGACCCACGTGGACCTCAGGCACCCTGCTTCCCCGCAACCACCAGCACACTGAACACGGTCGGTGATTGTCTTCGCACTCTGTCTGGATGCTGAGCCTCTTGGGGAGGAAAGTGAGTGTGTCTGTTATCCGTCTGGTGTCCTCCTCGCCTAGCACAGGCCTGTGAAGCAAGTACTCAATAACTGTGGGTGAATGAACGCATGGATAAGGAATGAATGGAGGAAGGAGCAGATAAACCAATAGCAGCCTAAACAGCAACTGGGAGAGGATTGGGGAAGTCAAAGGCGCGCCCCTCCACAAGCTTAATGCAGCCGTTAAAAATTCCAATTAGGAAGCAAGGGGCAGTGTCAGGAGAGAAATAAGTCGAAAAAAGTGGAATCGCAACTCTATCTAAAGTGAACATGCTATGTGCTCAAGGACCAGAAGGGAGCAATTGTATGTGTTTTTTCCTTTTTGAAAAACCTCCCTGGGACTTCCCTGGTGGTGCAGTGGTTAAGAATCTGCTTGCCAATGCAGGGGACACGGGTTCGAGCCTTGGTCTGGGAGGATCCCACATGCCACGGAGCAACTAAGCCTGTGCACCACAACTACAGAGGCTGCGCGCTGGAGCCCGCAAGCCACAACTACTGTAGCCCACGTGCCTAGAGCCCGTGCTCCGCAGCAAGAGAAGCCACTGCAGTGAGAAGCCTGCGCACCGCAACGAAGAGCAGCCCCCGCTCGCCGCAACTAGGGAAAGCCCGCGTGCAGCAACAAAGACCCAACACAGCCATAAATAAATAAATTTATATATTGAAAAAACCCTCCTTTAATGTCAGATTATTATGTTTACAATTCACAAGTGACTTTTTAAGGATATTCCGATGCCGTTGCGGGCAGGGAGGAATCCCCAGATGAACAAGAGAGATTGTGGTGGGGGGTTCCCCGTTGTCGCCTTCTCAGGTCTCTGGCTCCTCACTGTTCGCACCCCCTCCTCCAGGACTGGACTGTGGCCTGGCTGAGCCCAGATTTGCTGGAGGAAGGAGAGAGTACCCTACCTGCAGGAGAGGGCAGCTGCAGAGCCTAAACAGCATTGATTAAGTGTCTGAATGGACAGGCCTGGGCAGTGTCCAGATGGAGTGTGGCAGACATTGTCCCTGCCCTCTGGGGCTTCCAGGGTGATCCAGACACACAGATGGGGACAGACATGGATGGGCAGCCAGGGATGAAAATAAAACAGAATGTAAAATCAGACTCTGTGTGTGTACACAAATATATAAGGTGACCCTCTCTCTTCTCTCTACCGGGTGAACTCCTATTCACCCTTCAAGGCCCCATTCATCTATCCAATCATTCAGGTATTCACTTGTCATGGACATCTATTGCTGAGCACAATTTGCCCTTTTTATCTTATGGGAAACCTCTTCTCGCCAACTCTTTTGTGGGGAGAAGCTTACTTTCACTTTACCTTCAGCCCTCTTCCCACTCTGGGAATGGTCATGTGACCAAAGCCTGGTGACTTAGTGTATATAATATCCCTAATGGTTCAAGGATGGGTATATCACTAAACCCATCCAATAAGAGTCAGCCCCTGGGGTTTCTTTGGGACTGCAGGGGAAGAAGTACTTTTTTTTTTTTTTTTGCGGTACGCGGACCTCTCACTGCTGTGGCCTCTCCCGTTGCGGAGCACAGGCTCCAGACGCACAGGCTCAGCGGCCATGGCTCACGGGCCCAGCCACTCCGCAGCATGTGGGATCTTCCCGGACCGGGGCACAAACCCGTGTCCCCTGCATCGGCAGGTGGACTCTCGACCACTGAGCCACCAGGGAAGCCCAAGAAGTGCTTTCTTTGTGCTGGGATGTCAAGCTAGAATACAATAAGCTTTCTTACCAACCCTTGGGGAGAGCCTGAAAGAAGGAAGCAGAGCCTGAAAGAAGGAAGCAGAGCTCAATGGTGACAATGAGAACCTGCACCTAGCTTTGCTTGGATTTTGACCCTAACACCCCACCTACTCCAGGGAATGTCAGTTATGTTGACCCATATTCTCTCTCTCTCTCTCTCTCTCTCTCTCGCTCTCTCACTCTCTTTTTCTACTTAAGCCAGTTTGAGATGACTTTCTGTCACTGACCGCCCCAAAGCTCCTGACTAACGCATCATTTCTTTTATTAAACACTCACTGTGCTCCTGCCCTGCGCCAGACTGAGCTGAGTGGTGGCCTCTGAGGATGACCAGGGCACAGCCCCTGCCTTCCAGAAGCTCAGAGTCACCTGAGCTTTGTCCAAATGCTGTCCCTCTGTGCTACCTGGCCGGCTTCCACCATGGGCCCCCTTCTCCCCTCTGCTCCCCAGCGGTAGGTTCACATTATTCATTCAACAAATATTCATTGGCCACCTGCTGCGCACCAGGCTCTGTGGCTCCTCCTGTCGTCCTATTGTAGACCACGTCTACATCCGTCCCCGCCTCTGCCTGTTAGACTGTGAGCACTTTGATAATAGGTACCACGTCGGTGAATCCCCCGTGCCTGGCACCTGCACTTGCTCCTGTTTGTTGAGTGAATGAACAAGTGTGTGCCTCTCTGTGTGTTTCTGTGTGTTGGGGGGAGGCGGTGGACGGCCAAAGATAAGGACAAGAGGATGTAGAGCCGAAGGGCCTGGAGGGTTCTAGATCCAGTTAGGGCTGTGCCAGAAAAGCCAGCCCCTGCTCTGATCCATCCAATAAGCCTTCCTGCAGAAGCATTCCACACAGGCATCCCTGTCTCGGTACGAATCCTGGAAATTCTGCCCTTCCCTCAGCCCCGCCCATAGTGTCCCACCTGGCCACTCCCTGGAGCCCTGTGAGGTGTCACTGCAGCCTCTCCTTCTTGGGCCCATCCTTCATGCCGCACCCCCTCACCAGCATGGGGATGGTGCCTCCTCGGGCCCGTGGGGAGGCAGGAATCCCTGGACTGACTCCGACTGACTCACTCCTTCTCCAGACCCCTTGCGTCCTTGGTCCTCTTGTGTCCCTCGTCTCCTTTTTCTCTTCCTATCTCCCCTTCGTCCTCCTTTCTTTGTCCTTTTCCCCATCTACTTCTCCAGCTCTCCCATCTTCCCACTGGGTCAGTCCTCCCGGTCCTTGTCTGCAGCTGGGTAAATTTCTGTAAACAATTAAGTTTGTAATAAATTCAATTGTATCACATCCTTATTGGAAGTTTATAGCATTTGGAAAGAGGGGCTCGGGCGGCTAAGAGGCTGATATGCTCTCTGACGGCTGAGTGCCTGGAAGTGGAGTGCTCCCATTTGCAAATTAACTTGAGCTTCACATATTTCATTATCTCCGCCCATTTCCCCCTGTCGAATCATCCTGAGCCTTTCTCTTTCCTTCCTGTCTGCCTGAGAGAGTTTCTCCTCCTTTACCTTCCTCCAGTCCCAGGAGATATTCTCTTATGGCAGGAAGGATGCAGGCTATACAGCAAGAAGGACTTCCAGTTGGTAGTGCATTAAAAGAATCCTTAGAGAGAAGGAGAGGAAGGAAGGAAGATGAAAGAGTCTCCTTCCATGGAGAGTTGTGTTTATGGGTGGGAGAAAGGGAGGCTGGCCCCCTTAGCCCCAAACCTGGGGATCTGGGACCTGCAGAGCAGCTGACATGCTTCTCTAACCCAAGACTCTGGATGCAAAGTGGGAGAAAACAGCTGCACACATCTGGAAGATGCTTGCCCAGCTCCACTAGCCCATGCACTGGCCAGACCGTGTTTGATGTTTGATCTTGCCCTCAGCGCAGGGAGGAAGCCAGTGAAATGTCAGGGACCACTCGTGGAGCTACCCTCTCCACCAGGCTGGATCCCCTCCCCAGATCCCCTGACAGCCCAAGCGAACTTCCAAGGCGGAAATGAAATGCCAAACACTGACCGCACCCCCCCCCCAACCTCACAAGAGTGGAGTCAAAGCCAGTTCCCCATGGGTGGGGGTGGGGTGCTGGAACTGCTACCCACTTGCACCCCTCCCCAAGCCTTTCTTTCTGTCTCAGGCCCTAGGAGAGAGGCTGAGTGCCAGACCACAGTCACACCTCATTTCGGTTCTTTTTTTCAGAGGGCAGGTAATTGATGGAGACTTTTTTAGGGCGGCGGGAGTGAATCCTGAAGAATTATTTGGAAGAGGAAGTGCTTGTGGATAGCAAGGGAACCAGCAAACTGCTATTAAGTGGAACCGGAGTGTATAGCAGGAATGCAAAGCTAAGGTGCATTTATTGAGTCCCTACTACATGCATACATACAGAGGTGAATGAAATGGTCCACGGGGGAAGCAGATGACAAGTAGGGTGACAAGGACAGTTAAGACACCACAAAGCAGATGGGGGCACTACTTCCACCAGGAGAAGAAGCAGAGGGCTTCATGGAGGCAGCGACACTTGAACTGGGCTGAGAAGGGTGAATAGGAGCAAGCAAGTCAGAAATGAAAGAGAAGAGACTCCTAGGCCGTTGAGGGGGAACTAACATAACCCCTGGGCGGCGGCAAAGCGTGTGAGAGTCTGTGGGGTGCAGTGGGCGGAGACAGTGTTGGAAAAAGCTATCTAATGATGCTTCACGTTTACACAGCACTTGACAGTTTGCTAGGTTCTTCTCAAAGTCACAATCTCATCTAACCTTCCCCACAACCCATGGGAGGCAGGTTTTATTGAATAGATGCCCAGTGCAGGAATGAGGAGCCTGACGCTCAGAGAAATCATGTGACTGACCCGAAGTCCCACGGCTGCTGCCATGGCTCCATCTGAGCTGAGTAAGCCCCGTGTAGAGTCTCTGGCCCTCATGGGACCTTTCGACTGGGAGAGACGGGGTGGGGTGGGTGTCCAAAAGGATGCACCCGGGGCCTCGGCCTAGACCCGGGAACAGAGGAGCAGAGAGGAG
Organism: Pseudorca crassidens; assembly: GCF_039906515.1. Classification (NCBI taxonomy): domain Eukaryota; kingdom Metazoa; phylum Chordata; class Mammalia; order Artiodactyla; family Delphinidae; genus Pseudorca; species Pseudorca crassidens. The sequence goes on from NC_090314.1 coordinate 40,859,791, forward strand.
AACAAAGGGGACAGTTCGGGCAGGCTTCCTGGCAGAGGGAGACATAGAGTTTCATTGGGATGGAGGGAGGTGGAGTTTGGGAGAAAAGGAGAATTTCAACTGGCACAAGGGAGGTACCAGAACTTGTGTATTGGATCAAATTGAGCCAAAGTGGGATGAGTTGGGATGACAGTGAGGGAAGGGGCTGAAGGTAGTCCTGAGGGACCCCAGACACAGGAGGCAATGGCGGCTCCACATGGTGAAGTGGCTGGGAGTGGGTTTGGAGAGGGAAAGAGCTGGGTTCAAATCCTGACTTCACAACTTTCTAGTACCCACCACCTCAGAGGAGTGAGAATGAAGTAGGCTAACACTTAGCATAGTCTCTGGTACATGTATGTACCGTGTATGGTATGTGTGTTCCTTATAGGAAGTCCCATGAAGATAATGGTAGAATCAGAACTTAAAAAAAAAAATTAACAGTTCTTGAATAATTACTATGTGTTAGGAGCTGTGTAAGAAGCGGGTTAGAGTTTTCCAGAGTTGTTGGGTCATAAGACTCACTGGGGTGGTTTAAATCCTCTGGGGGCACTAAGTGTTTTTTTTAATAAAGTTTTTTTAAAATTTTTTATTTATTTTAGTTTTGGCTGCGTTGGGTCTTCGTTGCTGAGCGTGGGCTTTTCTCTGATTGCGGCGAGCGGGGGCGACTCTTCGTTGCGGTGCGCGGGCTTCTCATTGCGGTGGCTTCTCTTGCTGTGGAGCACAGGCTCTAGGCACGTGGGCTTCAGTAGTTGTGGCTCACGGACTCAGTAGTTGTGGTGCACGGGCTTAGTTGCTCGGCGGCACGTGTGATCCTCCCAGACCAGGGATTAAACCCATGTCCCCTGCATTGGCAGGCGGATTCTTAACCACTGCGCCACCAGGAAAGCCCACTAAGTGTTTTTAATAAGGGTCCCAGGTGGTTGTTAAGTCGGACAAGTTTGGGAAACACAGGTGAGCAAAGCAAAAGAAGGCTGGTTCTAGCATTGAGGGTGTGGCAAAAATGGGATAGAGGGACCCAAGGCTCATGGATGAGGAGAGCAGCTGCTGGTGGGGTCCAAGCCAGAAGGATGAGGGACTGTGGGCTATATTAATTATCTATTACCGGACAACAAATGTACCCTAAAACTTAGAGGCCTAAAACAATTTCATCCATTTATTATCTCATATAGTCTTTGTGGGTTAGGAATTTGGGAGCAGCTTAGCTGGGTAGTTCTGGCTAGCGGTCTCTTGAGACGTCATAGTCAGATGTCACTGCCATCATCTGAAGGTTTGACTGGAGCTGGAGGGTCCACTTCCAAGGTGGCTCACTCGCCTGATGCTGGCTGTTGACTGAGGGCCTCAGCTCCTCGGCACATGGGCCTCTCCACAGGGCTGCCTGAGTGTTCTCACAACGTGGCAGCTGGTTTCTCCCCAAGCAAATGATCTAGGAAAGAATAAGGAGGAAGCCACTTGTCTTTTATGACCTGACCTCAGAAGTCACACTCTATCATTTCTGCGATATTCTACTGTTCACGCCCCTTGGCCCTATTTAGTAGGGGGGGGGGCACTCAGAACATGAAAACCAGGAGGTGAGTTTCGTGGGGACCGCACTGGAAGCAGGCTACCGCAGGAAATCTGATCACTTCCATTTTGCGGATGGAGAAAACTGAGGCTCACCAGAGTTACCTCCCAGTCACCCAAAGCAGAGGCTTGAACCCTGTTTCTTGTACTCTGTGAACCCAGCAACTTTCCACCACCCCCAGGCACCTTGGAGAAGAAACCGCTGGTGGAGAAGCCTAGATCTGCACACCCCCAGATGGGCAGGGGGAGGGGTGACAATCAGGGCTCCCAGGCCTGCGAAATAAATATAATCACATGTTTGCCTCAGCAGAAAGAAAGCTTCCAGGCAGTGGGGGAGGGAGGGGGTTCTGCCCTGATGAGCTGTGTTTTCCATTTAAAACCACACTCGAGATGGCTGGGAAAATATGCTTGATCCTGGTGCACTTTTCAGAAATTCAACCTGTTGAGGTCCCTGCCCCTTTCCCAGTGCCTCCAAGAGTGGACTTATCCCACCACCACCCACAGCCTTAGTGGCTCTCTCAGGGTGGTCTTAGACCCTTGTCTCACCCTCTCTAAGCCCCCAGGAGCTGGGGCAGCTGCCACGTCTCTCCTGGTATTACAGCAACATCAGTCTTCGTGTCGATGTCAGTAGACTTCGGGGAAGAGATGTCTTAGGCCAGGGAGACCTCTGCTTTCCAAAGGACCTGAGGGCCGGGGCTGGGCCTCCCGCATTAGACTGGGGCGCCCAGTAAGTGGTAGCTCCTGGAGTGGGGGGCTGACACTAGAGCCAGATGGGGAGGTGACTGGGGGGTCTTCCCATCCCCTCTGCTGCTTTCTTCCATAGCCCTCTCCCCAGTTTTCCTTCTCCCAGTTAGTTAGCAGGGCCGGGCTTGGGGAAGAACAGGGTCAGCAAAGAAATACAATGAGGAAGACCAGAGAGTGGCCAAGGTGATGAGTCTCAGAATGGCACTACAGTCTCTACCCAGCTCCCCTTTGTGGGCACACCCCATCCTCTTGTCTGTGCATTGACCCCCGCCCCCCAGATCTCAGCTAGATGGATTTCACAGAGTAAAAAGCTGCAGAGTTGGGAGAGACCCTCAGGCTCATAGCAAATGGAGAAACTGGGGCTCAGAGAAGGCACAACTGGGGAGCTGCAGCCTCCTAGACACTGGGCAGAGCCAGAAGCGGCCACCGTCAGGATCCAGGGTCACCTCATTCCTTCAGAAAGCACAATCCTCTTGAAGGGAAAGACGAAGAGAGGAAGAAGTACAGGAAGCATCAGAAATCTCAGGGGACCCTCTTGGCTGGTGGGGGATGGGGTGGGGCGCAGGTCTCTTGCGGAAGCTTGAAGTTGGAACCCCTGGGGGATGGGGCAGGCAGGAGCAGCAGGAGGAACCCGGTCTTCCACTTTAGGCAGGTGGAAACAAGCCTCCAGGCCTCAGTTTTTCCATCCAGAAAATGGAGATTTGTTTCTCCAGCCTGGCCCCACTGCTAATTGTAGATAAGAGCCTTTCCCTGCTGGCGCTGGCCTCTAAACACTGAGGACATGAACTTGACCTCCTCTCTCCTGACCCCTGACCCCCGGTTCCTACTGTAGTGGGGTCAGGGGGCAGGAAATAAATCCTGAGGAAGGATTAGGGTCACTCAGGTCACTTGAGAGCTTGGATTGCAGCAGAATGGTTGGATACAAGGTTAGAAGGACTTCCTAACCTAGCGGGCGGGGGGTGGGGGGGTGGGGGGGTGGGGGTGGGCAGTGGCCCTGCAGGGCGTGACCATACCCCATTTGGGAGGGGGATCCTCTCCCTCAAGGCAGCCTCCTCCCTGGGGGCAGGGAAGGGGTGTTGTGGCGTGGAGGGGGCTAGACTCCTGGGCGCTTCTGGGATGCCCCTCCCTTCCAGCTTCACGAACCCACAAGCCTCCTGTCCCATTACAAAGCCACAGAGAACGTAAGAAGGAGGGACCACCCTCTGGTGACCGCCCTCCCTTCACAGTTCTGGCCCTAGGCTTCCTGCTTGGCGGAGGCAGTGGGGTGAGATGAGGGGAGAGATGGGGGGTGAGATGGGGGGAGAAAGAAGGAGTCTGTGAAGAGGACAGAATGGCCGTGAGGGGCAGCTGTCCAGCTGGGGGGGGTGGGGAAGCATGGAGAAGATGAACGTTTCCACAAAAAGGAAGACGAAGAAAAATATTCCACTAGGAAAAGCTGGTGGCAAGGCCCTGCCTTTTGAGTCCTTCATTCAACCCTCAGATGCTGGGAGAGACCCAGACACCCCAGAAACCAGCAGCCAGTGCAGGGAAGGCCTAGGAGACAGGACTCCGTGATGCAGGGCAGATTTTTAAACAAAAAAGGAAGTATTAAGGGTTTGAAAACAATAAAACAAATTGATGTGATAGCGAGTGCTTGGGGGCTGCAACAGACGGAGTGGTCTTGGGGGGCCTCTCGGAGGAGGTGACATTTGAGCTGATACCCAAAGGCCAGGAAGGAGCCAGCCATGTGCAGAACTGGAGGGAAAGTATTCTGGGCAGAAGGAACAGTCAGTGCAAAGGCCCTGAAATGGGAATGAGCTTGGTAGATTTTGAGCTGGAGCAAGAAGGCCAGAGTGAGTGGGGTGACACTGGCCAGAGGTGGGGTCAGGGAGGTGGCCAGGGGCTAGACCATGCAGGACCTTGTAAGGTAAGGCAAGGGGGTTGAATTTTCTGCTAAATGGGAGTGACAAGGTCTGATTTATGTGTTTAAAAGATTGGCTGCTGGGTGGAGAATGGATTATAGGTACCAACGTGGAGGCTGGGAGGGAAGGTCAGACCCGGGCTGTTGCAGTGTTGGGCTGACAGCCGCTGGCGGCAGTGGAGACAGAGGCAAGAGCCCGAGGCTGGGTTTGGTTTAGAATTCGAGCCAGCAGGCCCTGACTGCTGGATGTGCCTTAGGGTCAATGGGAGGAGTGGAGATGACGCTCGGGAGTTTCGCCAGGGCAGCTGAGAGGCTAGTGGTGCCTCGCTGTGGACTGCATTCTCCATTCATCTTCTGCTGCCAGCCCAGGCCTGCCTCTGCAGAGGATGCAGGACAGTTGTTCATTCATGGATTCCCACAGGAGGTATTTCTGGAGCTCAAACCAGGGCCCTTCCAGCCCCCAACCCTGCCCCGTCCAGACTCTAGCCCACTTCTGACAGTAGGGGTGGACAGCTGCCCTTCCCTCCAGCCTGCTGGGTGTGGGCTTATATACTGCTACCCAGATGTGGGGTAGACATTAGAGGCCTTGGAGAGCTTGAAAGTCTCTGTGTAGTGAGATGTTCTGTAGGAGGATAGGGAGAACCGAGGGAGTGTTCCTGTCTGGGGATGGAGTCCCTACCAGTCCCTGTACCTGGGAGGACAGGCCCTGATAGACACTTGTTGTCATTGTGGAGGGTAATGAATGACAGGCACTACTCAGAGGTGTTGGGAGCCTGGACCAAGACACTGCCAGAGGAAGGTCCCCAAGAGTGCCTGTGCCTGGGGGGTCATAGTTTTCTTCTGAAGGTCCTGAGCTGTGGAGGCTCAGACTGGTTAAGTGACCTACAAAAGTTCACAGCAGTTTCTCAGGCAACGTCTCGGGTCTCTTTGGTCTTGCTCTGGGCAACTTAAGAGGAAGCTTCGGAGTACTATGCCACACAACTCTGCTTTGAGTCACCAAACCTCAGCTCACAGCCCAAACCTCACTTGCTTCGAAGCCCTTGCCCAGCCTTTCCTCCTGGCCCTAACGTTCTTCCCGTTTTCCAACCGCATCCTATCTCCCCTCCTCTGGAAAACCACTCCTCACCACTCATCTGCCTGGATATCCCCATGTGCTGCTGCCTAAGTCCCAGCCCCGTGCCCCCGCTGCCCTCAGCTGCCCCTCTGTGGCTGGGGCGGGGTCAGAAGCATCAGTCGGCAGCTCCGTGCCGGCGTCCCCGCCCCCACCTTGGAGCCCCAGCCTGCGAGCAGTGATGGATGCTGGGCAGCGGTCCCTTGGAACGGATCCTGGATCTAAAAGCCTCACGCAGCCATCCTGGGCGGGAGGTAGGGGAGGGACACGGGGGTCCCCCAGAGCCCGGCTCCCTGCCATGAATCAGGCGGCCAGCAGAGCCAATTAGCGCAGACAAGAGCCCAGCGATGAATCATGAGCCCATTAGTCAGGCCGGCTTGCCCCTCCCCCTCCAAATGGGGGGGGGTGTCCTTCCTCCCTCCGGACAGCCTCCTCCTCCCCAGAGTCCCCCCCTCTCAGAACTGCTGAGAAGACCCTCATACCCCAGAAGCATGTCATTTGCTAGGCACAGGGCACTGGATGCTCCCAGATGGGGCACCCCCCACCCCCTACCACCAGCCAGGCTGGTTCAGCATGCATGAGAAAAGACCTGGTGCATGACCCCTTAGCCTGGCCCTTTCCCCCTTTTCTCCATCTTCCAGGCACAGAGGGCTAGACCTGAGCTGTCAGGTTATAGGAAAGATGTGCCCTGGACCCGGCTTCAGACCCAAGTCAGCCCCCAAGATCCAAACCTGCCCCTCCTCTCACAGCAGGCAACCACACCCTGTCGGCCCAGCCAGTGCCTCGCCACCTCTCCTGAGGCCATGGGGGGTCTCTGTGATGACGTCAGTCACAGCAGGCTGAAGCCTCATAGCTGGACTCTAGTGACTGAGTCACTGAGTCGATGGTTGGCATCAAGTCCACGTTGGGCAGCGGCAGAGGAGAAAAGGAGTGTCTGTCTGGACACTCTTGGGTCGGATCAGAGAGAATTAGTGGTTGCAGTGGGTGAGTCAAAGAAGGTGGGGGGAGAAACTATCAGAGCTTTGGTTGCCTCGTGACAAGTATTAGCCAGTGGCTTGATCTCATTGATCCTGCTGTTACTCTCTCTGCTTTACAGATGAGATCACTAAGGTGAGAAGAGGTTAAGGGACTTGTCCAAGGTCCCAGAGCAAGACTGTGGGAACTGGATTTGAACCCCAGTCTGGTTGACTTCGGTGCTTGAGCAGATGCCCTCTGACCCACATCTGAGACTCTGATTCTGTCCTGAACTTAGCCTCCTTTATCCCACTGCCTAGCTGATATCATCAACCAGCTGTCTGGTAGGGGCCTCGAACTCAACATGCCGAAATCTGAGCTCTTTATCCCTTACTATCCAGCCCACGCCGCCCTCCTGCAAAAGGTACCTGCTGCCCATGCCAGCACCACAGGCTATTCCTCCCTCCTCCCTTTCTTCCTCCATGTCTGGCCAGGCACAAGAGTATGGAACCTGGTCCATTCTGTCTATGAAATGGGCCTGTCCCTAGTGGGCCCCTGTGCCCCAGCTGTGAGGTAGTGGGGTGGCTCAGCCCCTGGGCCCCTCTCACCTGCCCAATGCCAGGACCTTCCCAGTGGGCCTGCAGCCTCCCTGCACTCAATTCCTTCCTCCATGTTGCTGCCAGAATGCATGTCTCCAAATACAATCTAATCCTTCACTTCCTACTTTAAAGATGTTGGCTCCCCCTCACTTTCGAGATAAAGCATTAAGAAGTGGGCCCAGCATACCTTTCTAAACCCACCTGGGACCACTTCCCTCTCACGTCTAGTGAGCTGCTGGCCACATGTGACTGTTCACCTCGCCTAGGATTTGCCAAGGTTTTCACTCCCCTTAGCTTCTGCTCTCACTGTACCTCTGCCCAGAATGCCCCTTTCCCCATCTCCACCTGGCAAACTGGTCCTCCTCCTTCCAAGATCAGTCAAATGTCATCTTCTCCCCGTGGCTTCCCCTGCCCTGCCCAGCAGGATGAATTGCTCCCTCCTCTGTGCTCCCACAGCACTTTGCTCAAACTGCTAGCCCAGCACTTCCACACCAGCAAAGCAGTTAGCAGGTATCTGCCCATCCCTGCCTGAGAGGAGGGGCCGTGGCTTGCTCGACTCTGCTCCCCTGATGGGGTCTAGGGCATTAGAGATATTTAGTAAAGGCTTGAGAGATGAATGGACGGCCCTCCTCTCACCTCTTTCTCTTGTCTCTAACTTCCTGTTCTTCTGGCCTTGCTCCCAAGACCTGAGCTGTCAGGTTATAGGAAAGATGTCAGGTTATAGGAAAGACTCCTTGAACCATCCAGTTCAAGGAGTCTTGCTGGAGGGCAATCCTGGGAGTTGGCCCTGGTCTGCATGACCCCTGGAACTCAAGTACCTGATCTGGACCAGAAAACAAATTGCATATGTATACGTATAGCTGATTCACTTTGTCATGCAGCAGAAACTAACACACAATTGTAAGGCAATTATACTCCAATAAAGATGTTAAAATATATATATATATAAAATAAAATAAAAAAGAAAACAAATTGCAGTCAGGGAATCTGGACTTTGAACCAAACAACAAAACTTGAACATGTCATTTCTCTTCTGTGGGCCTCAGTGTTCTTTATGTTTCTTTTAATTTAATTTAATTGTAATTGAGATAACATTGACTTATAACATTATAATAACATTATATGAGCTTTATGAGTACAGCATTATATTTCTACTTCTGTATACCCTACAATGTGCTCACCACCAAAAATTTATTTTCCATTTCTCACCGTACAGTTGATCCCCTTTACCCATTTCATCTTCCCCCTGCTCCTTCCACTCCAGTAACCACTACTGTTCTCTGTATCTACGTGCTTGTTTTTTCATTTATTTTGTTTTTGTTTGTTTGCTTGTTTATTAGTTTTTTATATTTCACATGAGTGAAATCATACCATATTTGTCTTTCTCCTTTTGACTTATTTTATTTAGAGTAATACCCTCAAGGTCCACCCGTATTGTTGCAAATGACAAGATTCATCTTTTTATGGCTGGGTAGTGTTCCATTGTGTGTGTGTGTGTGTGTGTGTGTGTGTGTGTATGCATGTACCACATTTTTTTCATTGAAGTATAGTTGATTTGCAATGCTATATTACTTTCAGGTGTACAACATAGTGATTCAATATTTTTATAGCTCATACTCCATTTACAGTGATTATAAAATATTGGTTATATTCTCTGTGCTGAACATTACATCCTTGTATCTCATTTATTTTATACCTAGTAGTTTGTGCCTCTTAAGCCCCTACCCCTATCTTGCCCCTCCTCCATCTCTCTCCCACTGGTAACCACTAGTTTGTTCTCTATATCTGTGAGTCTGTTTCTGTTTTATTATATTCATTTGTTTTATTCTTTAGATTCCACATATAAGTGAAAACATACAGTATTTGCCTTTCTCTGTCTGACTTATTTCACTAAGCATAATAACCTCCAGGTCCATCCATATTGTTGCAAATGGAAAAATTTTGTTCTTTCTTTATGACTGAGTAGTCTTCCATTTTAATATACACCACATCTTCTTGTCCATGCAGCTTTTTTTTTCTTTTTTTTAACTTTTTCTTTTACATTGACATATAGTTGATTAACAATGCCATACCAGTTTCAGGTGCACAGCAAAGTGATTCAGTTATACATATATGTGTATCTATTCTTTTTCAAATTCTTTTCCCATTTAGGTTGTTACATGATATTGAGCGGAATTCCCTATGCTATACAGTAGGTCCTTGTTGGTTATCCATTTTATATATATATTTTCTTGGCCATGCCTTTAGTTCCCTGACCAGGGGTCGAACCCATGCCCCCTGCAGTAGAAGCACGGAGTCTCAATCCCTGGACCACCAGGGAAGTCCATGGTTATCCATTTTAAATATACATGTCAATCCCAAATTCCCTAACTATCCCTCCCCGCCTCCTTCTCCCCCTTGTAATCACAAGGTCATTCATGCATCTTTTGATGGACACTTAGGTTGTTTCCAATCTTGGCTATTGTAAATAATGCCGTGATGAACATAAGAATGCAGTTATCTCTTTGGATTAGGGTTTTTTTATTCTTTGGATAAATACCCAGAGGTGGGATAGCTGGAGCCTATGGTATTTCTATTCTTAGTTTTTTGAAGAAACTCCATACTTTTTTGCCATAGTGGCTGCACCAATTTACACTCCCACCAACAGTGTTTGAGGGTTCCCTTTTCTCCACATCCTCGTCAACACTTGTTATTTCTTGCCTCGGTGATCTTATGTTAAGTGAGGGTACGAGTAGAGGGCAATGAGAAGGTTTTTTTTAAAAACCTGCCAGCTCTGATGTTGTATGAATTTATTGCTTTATGAGTTCATTGCCTGTGGAGGACCCTGCATCATTGGCACGATGTGTGAATGAGAAGCAAGAGCTGTATCTTTGGGGTGGATTATCCAGGGAGGTAGTGCCTAAGAAAAAGAGGGATCCGTTGGAGAGAAGGTCAGGGCAGACACACACTGAGAGGATGGCTCTAGCCCTTCTGATTCAGTTAACTGAGAAAATCAATGGTCTGGCCGGAGGCAGGAGCCAGGGAAAAGCCTGGGGGATGGACACTCCCAGGGAATGAATGGATGAGGTGTGGCATCCTTTCCGCAGCCTCTCCCAGGGCTGACCCAGGGGTTACTATAGACAGAGCAAGGTTGGGGAGGGCTGGAGTTCAGGGAAGGAGGAATGCAAGGGGAAAAGCCTGCTATTAGAATTGGTTGGGGGGGGAGGATGGGGAGAATTGGGATGCAATAAAAATATAGTCATCATATGCAAATTAAAGAGAACCTCATGGCCACACATTTAAATGCACACATGATGCTGGAGACAAGGCCTCTCCAGCCACCGACCCCAAATCCAGACCTGGGATCTAGTCCGAGCTCTGCCACTGGCTTGTGGTTGTGGGGCTTTGAGCAAGTTCCTATTTGCCTTTGGGCCTCCGTTTCCTCATCTGTAAAATAATGAGGTGTTCTTCAAATGAACTTATCTACGAAACAGAAGCAGACTCACAGACATAGAGAACAGACTTGTGGTTGCCAAGGTGGGGGGAGAGGGGGAGGGATGGATTGGGAGTTTGGGATTAGCAGATGCAGACTATTATATATAGAATGGATAAACAACAAGATCCTACATAGTCCAGGTAACCATATTCAATATCCTGTGATAAACCATAATGGAAAAGAATATGAAAAAGAATATATATATGTATAACTGAATCACTTTGCTGTACAGCAGAAATCAACACAACATTGTAAATCAACTATACTTCAATAAAATAAATTTTAAAAATACTAATAATGGGGTGTTCTTGACCATCTCTGAGGGCCGTGGGCCTGACACACTAACTACACGTTACCACCAAGGGTCCTGCCAGCCCCAGCCCCCAGCGCTTTACCACCTGGGACTCCTTGACCTGGGTGTCTACCGCCAGGCCCTGGGTTCTTTCCATGCCTGGCTGGCTTTTCCGGGCTCCTCTCCAAAGCAGCCTCTGCTCACACCGCGCCCCCTCTCCCCTCCTCCCCGCTTCCCCACTTCCTCCTTCCAGGCAGGCCTTCTAGCCTCTCCAATATCCCGTTTTTTTTGTTTTGTTTTGTTTTTTTCTGCGATACGCGGGCCTCTCACTGTTGTGGCCTCTCCCGCTGTGGAGCACAGGCTCTGGACGCGCAGGCTCAGCAGCCATGGCTCACGGGCCCAGCCGCTCTGCAGCATGTGGGATCTTCCCGGACCGGGGCACGAACCCGTGTCCCCTGTATTGGCAGGCGGACCCTCAACCACTGCGCCACCAGGGAAGCCCCAAGATCCTGGTTTTGAATCAGTCAGCTGGCACAGCCAACTGATTTTGATTTTCACTGTCAGACGGGCAGAAGTACAGGTCGTTATAGGCCAATCTGACCTCCTACCTTTCCCCTCCTCATCTCCCCACTGATAGCACCCTGATCCTTTCTCACTCTACAGGAGGAGACGACAGTGCTGGGTGTCCTTGGGGAGCAGGGAGAAGTGGGCCCTGGTGGTGGCGGGCAGGGAGGAGGAGTAAGGAGCTGAGATAACCCGCTCTCCTTCGATCGGCAGCCTCGGGATGAGATACCCATTTGGTGGGGCAGAAAGGAGGTGCCAATGTTGACCCAGAACCTGGAAGGAGCCATTCCCCAGGCAAGAAACCCCCGACCCACCACTTTGATCGACCCTCACCCGCCGTTAACATCCTTCTTTACGGGCCTGGGGACATAGCCAAGACTGTCACCTCATCTGGGGCCCCCGGTGGATGCCTTTGTACTCCTCCCCACGCCCAGCGCCTGCCATGGGGGACCGACTTGGCCCCCTTCCATAAGGACTGCAAGTGAGCCGCCCTCAAGCGTGGAGTAATTAGGTGATCTGATGGGAGGAGCGAGCTCTCAGCCTGATGGGGGGCAGGTGGGACACCCACCTCCGCTGACAGCAGGACAGAGCTGAGTGAGGGCCTCGGGTGGGCTTCCTGGAGGAGGAGGCAAGGAGAGGCCAAGGAACAGAGGAAGCGTCAATGGTGAGACTGGGAGAGGGGAGAGGGGCCTACCGGGGAGGTATGGGTGGTTTGTCCATCTGAGTGTGGAAGGGGTGGTAGGCGGTGGGGCAGGAGGGCAATCTCAGAAGCTGAGGCGGCGCTGCTGAGTCTCAGTTGACTCATCTGTAAAAATGGGCCCGGCGCCTGCCTTCCCAGTTGCCGTGAAGATTAGCCAAGACCCTGTCTACAAAGGCCCTGGCTAGAGATCACACTCCCTCCTCCCTCACTTCCTGTCCTTCCGTCATCCCCGGAAGGGGTCAGGCCCCTCCCCATTTCTCAGTATCTGGCCTCATCTGGAAACATCTGAGGTCCCAGTTAAGGCTCCGAAAGAAGAGACAGCGGAGGCCACGGCTGAGGCGGGGGCAGCGGCTGGAAAGAGCAGGAGATGCATCTTCTTCACCCCCACCTCCCCGGGGCCTCATTCAACACAGATTTACCCTTAATCTCCCATTCCCTCACTCCCGCTGCCCCCCAACACACACCTGTTTTCTCTCTCAGCTCCTCGTGTGGCCCCTCCAGGGCCCCCTGTAGGGCCTCCGCTTTGCTTCCTCCAGCTTTTCCTTCAGTGGCTGCCGCACAATGGATTCTGCAGTTTTGTTTCCAAAATTCTAGCCAATTTTGTATTCTACTCCATAGCATATCCATGTTGTTCTAAACGAAAATATTTTATTTTCAGTTAAATTACCCAACTTTTCCCTGAAAAATCTTTTCTTTAAAAAATTTATTTATTTATTTATTTTTGGCTGCGTTGGGTCTTCATTGCTGAGTGCGAACTTTCTTTAGTTGCGTCGAGCCGGGGCTACTCTTCATTGTGGTACACAGGCTTCTCATTGCGGTGGCTTCTCTTGTTGTGGTGCACAGACTCTGGGTGCGCAGGCTTCAGTAGTTGTGGCACACGGGCTCAGTAGTTGTGGCACACGGGCTTAGTTGCTCTGCGGCATGTGGGATCTTCCCGGACCAGGGCTTGAACCCGTGTTCCCTGCATTGGCAGGCGGATTCTTAAGCACTGCGCCACCAGGGAAGCCCTCCCTGAAAAATCTTTGACTTGAGAAGCAGTGCATTTTTCACCCCTTGGCTTTGCCCACTCGAGGCACTTGACGAGGCCCTATGTCCCCGTTTGAGCCATGCCGCAGGGCTCCACGGGGACACAGAATTCCCAGACAGAGCCCCCTGTCCTGCCCCAGGAGAAGACGGCAAGGACTCGAGGGTGGGAGGGGTCCTAGGAGCAGCAATACTTCAGCCTGATGGGGGGTGAAGGGGCTCTGGGGAGAGTCAGAGTTAACATTAGAGGGAGCAGGTGTCACCTGGGGCAGGAGAAGGAGATGGTCCTCCTGTGGTCTGACCTCACTCCCTCCTGCTTCAGGGGCAGAACCTTGGGCTCATAAAATGTCCCCAAAGAGGACCTTAGGGATCCTGCAGTCCCATCCCCTGATTACAAATGGGGTCACGGCAGTCTCATTTGAGACTCCAAAAACCTTCCCTCTTCCCAAACTGATCCATTCTCAGTTTCCAGGGTATGGTGAGCAGAATAATGTCCTCTCCCAAAGATGTCCACGTTCTAATCCCTGGAACCTGTGAATATGTTACCGTCCATGGCGAAAGGGACTTTGCAGGTGTGGTTAAGTTAAGGATTTTGTGATTGGGATTATCACGGCTTACCTGTATGAGCTCAATATAATCACAAGGGTCCATATAAGGGAAAGAGGGAGGCAGGAGAGTCACAGACATATGACGACAGAAGCAGAGGTCAGAATGATGTGAGGAAGGGGCCATGACTCAAGGAATGCAGGCAGCCTCTAGATGCTGGAAGTGGCAAGGAAACAGATTCTCCCCTTTCAAAGCATGGAGTCCTGCTGACCCGTTTAGACTTCTAAACTCTGACCTGAATTTATATTTTTTAAACTACTAAACGGTGATTAGTTACAGCAGCACTAGGTAACTAATTACTAATTAATTACTAATTACACAGGGCTTTGTTGGCTCAACTCTGATGAGCCCTCCCCTTGAGTTCTTTCATCCTTCCTCCCCCGGCGTTAATGGCACACCTATTTTGTGACAGGCACATAATAAAATAACAGTCCCAGCCTTCGAGAAGCTTACAGTTTAATAGGACTACAGACAGGCAAGCACATGAGAACTATTGGTGAAAGAGTGGAAATTTATGGCTACCAAAGGGGAGGGGCAGGGGGAGGGACAAATCAGGAGTATGGGGTTAACAGATACACACTGCTGTACATAAAACAGATAAGCAACAAGGATTTACTGTATAGCATGGGGAATTATACCCAATATCTTGTAAATAACCTGTAATGGAATATAATCTGCAAAAAAGACCCAACAACAATCAGGTGCTGCCCACCTGAAAGTAACACATAAATCACTGTAAATCAACTACACTGCAAGTAAAATTTGAAAAGAGTGGCTTTTAGGAGACGGGGTGGGCGAGCACAAGCTGCAACCTGCATGCGGACAGCAGCTGCAAGAAAGAAGTGAGCAAGTAAGCTCCGATCCTGAGCTTTGTGACCTGGGCAAGTTGCCTGTCCTCTCTAAGCCTCAGCTTGCATATCTGCAAAGCAGGACAAATTATAACACTTACCTCCTGGGATTGTGAAAAGTAAATAGTGGTGGACAGAGAGTGCTTGGCACAGAGCCTGGCACATACATGGTAAACGCTCAGGAAAAGGAAGTCTTTACAGAGGAGTCAGAATTTGAGCGCAGAATTGAAGACCGAGTAGGAATTTGTTGGGTAAACCGCTGGAGGAAGCTGTTCTGAGCAGAAAAATAGCCTGGTGGGGTGGGGCATGGAAACTTCAGGGGCGATTGCAGTGAGATTCAGGAGAGTGGAGACCAAAGTGGCTGAGAAGCAGGAGAGATGCTTGGAGAGTAGGCAGGAGCTGAACGACCAAGGGCTCTTGGTGCCATTTCTAAGGATGATTTTATCCTGAAGCCAATAGGGAGCCACTGAAGGTTGCTGAAGGAGGGAGTGACTCAATCAAACTTTATGTTGGAAAATAAACCTGCCTTCTGAGTTGGTTCTAAAGAAAGAAGAGAGACTGGGGGAGGGAATCCCATTCAAATTCAGCCTTTGGGGCAGGAATGGGAAGGTGCTTTCATTGCCCCCAGCTGTGAACCCAGAGAAGACCTCCAAGGAGGAGGGGGCATCAGGATCTCAGCAAGTCAGAGGACAAGACCCAAATGCCCATTGTCCTTATGAGGTCCAAGGTACCCTAACAGCCATGACAGCTGGATGGATATCCAAGCTGGACGCAGAGACTTAGGTAGAACTGTCGTCTCCCACATCAGCTCTTTGGAGGGATGGTAAAGGGAGTCTTTGTTCTTATCCAGTCTTTCTGGGGACCTGGTTGCTGCCTGGGGAGGTGGGTGCTGCATTAGCCCATTTCCCCATAACTGGAGCTGCAGAGTGGGTCCAGGGCAGGGCAGAGGTAGGGAGAGGGGAGGATGCCAGTGTTACTGTGTTCTGCTCCCCAGCCCGGCTGAATCTAGGCTGTCCTCAGTGCCAAGGGATTGGACCTTTGACAACATGATAGACTAAAACTAAACTAGGCATTGCAGCTTAAAGCATGGAACCAAGTCTCCTGATTTGAGTTTCGAGGCCCCAGTGAGGTGGTAAGCTGAGCCCATGTTGGTTTTGGGGATGAATGCTGAGACCATTTTTCACCCATCAATGAGGTGGAAAAACAGCAAAGGACCCCCTGACTTAATCTCAAATAATTTATTGATTCTTGAAAAGAGGAAGGAGAGGAAGCCAGCCAAAGCCACCGGCCGCCATTTGAATAAGTCGTCAGGACCCTTCTTGGAGTGGAGATGTGGTTCAGTTTGCGCACTTAGCATCTTCTTCCCTAGAGGCGAGTTCCTGATGGGACCTCAGCCTCCCACACTCAACTGCAAGCTCACTGAAGACAGGGCCTTTGCTTTGGCATATGGTGCCTGGCTGGCAGGAGGGCTCTGCCCCTCTTTTGCACACTGTTGATTCAGCCTCCTCGGTGCTTTCTCTGCTTGGCTCCTCTAGTGCACCCAACAGTCTCCCCTAAACACAGCTTAGATTCTCTGACTCTGCTTAAATGCCTCCGGGGACTCTCCACAGTTGCAGCAATAATTCCCAAAGTGTGCCCTGGGGCATATCAGTCCCAAGTGAAGCTCCTGAAGAAACGGTCTTGGGGGCCTCATAAGTTTGGAAAATGCTCTTTACTGGAGCTTCCCACCCCTTTGAGAGTCACATTCCACATGAACATAATAAAGGCTCTGAAAAGTCCTGCAAAGTTAGCGTGTTTGACACAGCTTCCCCAAACTTATTCTATCACGCACAATATTTTTTTGCAAGAAATACCTCTAAATGGCCCAAGAAACAGTCCCATATTTTGAGAAGCAGTGAACTGAATGGTAAGTCCATTCGGGGAGGGAAAGGGCAGCTGTGACATGACAAGTTCCTGCCCGCGGGAGCTGGGTCTGTAGGAGCAGTTGAGGAACAACGCTGGCCCAGGATGACAAAGGGAAGGTGTGGCTGTGGGCGGGTGTGACGGAGACCGTGGGTCAGGAGACTCCAACAACAATTCTCTTCTCTAGGTTGTTTCCTCATCTGAGCATGCGTGTCCTGGGCAAGTGCGTGACCTGGCACATCCCAAATGAATCATGTCCTCTCATTGGACCCAGAAGCCCCTGACGAGGGAGTCACTGAGATGGTATGCAATTATGCGATCTCCGCCCAAAAGAATATTCCAGCTTGTCAAGTAGATAGTCATGGAGGCCATGTCCCAATGGATCCGCTACAGCAGGAACCTTCTATGGAAGGAAAAGCACAGGTTTTGGAGGCAGAATCCCAGCTTCCCATCCTGATTCCATCACTTACTAGGAGCAGTGAGGCCGTGAATAAGTCGCCCGATCTCTCTGAGCCTTTTTCCTCGTCTGTAAAATGGGAAATAGCTGATTGCAGGGAGTCGGGATTCAAATGGAAATCTTGATGTCTCCAAAGTCGGTTTGGTTCATTGCCCTGTGGTTTAAGTCTCATCACCTCCAAAGTTCTAGACATTCCCAAGGGTAGGATTAAGTTGCATTATTCATTCATCCATCATTCATTCAATCCAAGTATTTACCTCCAGTGGGGCAGGCACTGGAGAAACAGCACCAGGAAGAGCAAATCAGGTCTCTGCCTTTGTGGAGCTCAGTCTGCTGGGGACCAAATCATTCACGCATTTATTCAACACTGAGCCATCACCACGGGCCAGGCGCTGTGCTGGGCTCAGCCCTGTTGACTGTGATTACAGAGGACCCTCACTGTCATCCTTTCGTTTGCTCCCCATGACAGCTTGATGAGAAAGGAAGCACAGGGATTGCGACCCATTTTGCAGACAACAAGCTAGAGATTCAAGAAGACCAAGTGGAAACCTGAGCTGGGGACCAAAACCTCTTCCCTCCACAGCGATTCACCAAAGGCCCACTCTGGGCTGAGCACTGTGTCACAGGGCGGTTCAGATGTCCAGTCTGGCTGCCTTTGTTTACCTGTGTGTCATCGTGGTCCCTGTTCCTCTCGAGGATCTGACTCTCCTCCCGCCAAGCCCTCAGTCGTGGACCTTCCACACAGCAGGGTGCACATGAACTGATTCCTCGAACTGCAGCCCAGGAACTCCTTCTTGCGCTTGAACTTCTATACCTTACAGGCCAAGGCTGGTTCCTCCTGGGGGCCTCCTTTGAGTGGAGCAATGCTCAGGGAAGATGAGGATCTTCAGTTCCTTCCCAAACGCCAGCATGTGAGCCAAAGGCAGAGCAGACCCTGCACCATCAGCCAAGTGGGTCCTCACTCCGGGGCCTCCCTAGGACTGCTGGGAGAAGCAAAGTGGGAGCAGGGAGTCAAGCGTGCAGATCTCCCAAAGCCAGTGGCGCTAGCAATCAGAGTGGGAGAGGAGAAAAGAGTAAGGGGGGAGGGAGGGCAAGGTAATGAGACCACCATCATTTTACCAGGGGTCTGGAAACTGACAGCAAGGTGGGATCCTGGACGGAAACACTGCATGGAACGGGAGACGATATCACCTAACACCCAACTCGCTTTCAACTTAAATGAGTACATCCCGGCTGCACCAGAGAAGGCTGACAAATCCAGCTGTCCCAAAGCCGCTTCTGAGTGCCCCGCCTCCTCCACTTCCACCTCCTCCAGGAAGACTTCTCAGATCGTCTGCACCCCACCAGAGTGTTCCCTGTGTGTCTGCCCAGCTCCTGTACCTACAGCCTCCATCTCTCTATTTCCTGGGTGTGCTCTGCCTCCGTCAAACGTGGGCTCCAGGCAGTGGGCCAATGCCTGTGGCCCGTGAGACTGTGGAGGTTTCTGGAGAGCATCTCCTCTGCAGGTATAGAGTACAGGATCTCCTTTGAAGCTGCGTCCTGGGCCAGCACCAGCTTCAGAGACCACCGCCTCATCTCCGCCAGATCCTGACTGTTCTGCAGCTGTTTACAGCCTCTCTCCCGTGCTCCTAGCACATGGTCCTCTGCCTGGATCCTGTCTCCTCTTTTCACCCCCTGCCCCTGGTGCTTACCGACTTTCCTCTAGCCCCACTGGCAGCGAGCAGTCTAATCTAAATCACGCTCACTGTGGTTTAAGGTGCGCATCTTCTTACCTTTCAGGTTCTCTAGGGGTATGGGTAGCCTGAAGGATAGATCCAAGGTACAACTCTCTGGTTGGTGGAAGCAAGCCACGCTCTTCTGAGAGTTCACTCCAGTGCCTTCCTGAGAGGGAGAATTTTGGTCTCCATTAATCCACTTATTGCCAGGAGAAAGTTGAGCTGCTCCTTCCCTCTTCACAGGTTGAAAACCCTGAAGGCAGGAATCCAGGAGTCTTCCTGTCACCAGCCTCCCCGCCTTACGAATTCCCTGCCAACTCTCAGTTCAAGCCGCCATCAGCTCTTGCCTGGACAGCTCCCAACATCTTCTAACAAGTTCCCCCACTTCCATTCTCATTACCCCCAATCTGGAGCCAACCTAAGATGATTGTGTCACCCCTCCAACACCATCCCAGAACGCTAAGTGGCCGCCACTGCTCTTCAGTCAACGTTTTAAACATGACCCAGAAGACCTTTTGGGGTCAGTTTCTGCCCACCTCTCCCTCTACCTGTCCCCTTTGCTCTTTCAAATCCAGCCACAACTACCTTCTCGCAGCCCCTTTTACATGCTTCCTCCCACCACAGGGCCTTTGCCTACACTGTCTTCTCTGCTTGGAATGTTCTCCCATGCCTTCAGCTTTCAGCTTGGGCATCACCTCCTTGGGGAAGCCCCTCAGTTTCCCTGGATGATCAAATGCCAGGGAAGCCACCTTTTCTTGGTCCTGACCACGCTTGTCATTGGGACTGCCTTTGCGCGGCTACTTAATGAGTGTCCACTCTCCACTAGATTGCATCCTCCACGAGAGCAGGAGCCGGGCTGGCTTTGCTCCCCCTGTATCCCCACGGCTAGCACAGTGCCTGACACAGAGTAGACTCTCAACACATAGTTGCTGTTTAAATGAGTGAGGCCCAGAGGAACGATGCAGCCGGTGGAAAGTCACCCAGGGAGGCCTTAACCAAGCCAGGACCAGGAACTCGGGGCCCTCAGGTTAACTCCCAGGGACTCACTGGGGAAGCCATAGTGCCATGCCCTACTGGAAGAGGACACCTCCATCTCTCTGCTTGGCCAGCAATTAGTTGCTCTTTGAAAACAGAGTTTACTACATGACTACCAGTGCCCCGGAGACTGGGTGCAGAGGAGGGTACCGATTAGAGTAATGAATCCCACCACGGTTCACACTGCCGCTCCACCTCAGAGCTCTAGTTCTTGGCCTTGGGAGCCCAGCGCTTGCTATACCTTTATGTTTGAAACAGTTCTCCCCAGGCCCATCCCAAAGCAGAGAGGTGGGAAGCTTTAGTATCTTCCTTAAAGGGTGGAGACCTAGTGGGAGGAAGAAGGAGGAAGAGGAAGGAAAGGGAAGACAAAGCATCCATGAAAAACTCAGGGTGATGGGAGAAAGGCTCGTGGGAGGCAGGATGTTGGCTGCTTTGGGGAGACACTTTGGGAAAGTGACTCACCCTCTCTGGTCCTTGGGCTGCCCAAGGGGGAACATCACAATCTTCCTCTTTCGCATTGCTTCCCTGAAAAGGGAAGAGACAGAGAAAAGGCCATCTACTGTCCAGACAGAGCCAGGCAGGCTCCTCTGAGCAAGCCTGGAGGGCTTCCTGGAGTAGAGGGGCTTTACAGAAGCCATAGGCAGGCTGGGAGAGTAGCTGAAAAGCAGGAGGCAGGAGGCAGCAGGCAAGGAAAGGCAGTGTGACCAGAGTGGAGGGGAGCATCCACGGGTGGCAAGAATGACTGTGTTACATTAATACGTCTGGTCATGTCACTCTCTGCTCAAAGCCGTCCAGAGGCTCCCATCTCACTCGGAGAAAAGCCAAAGACCTGCCTCCCTGTCCTCACCTCCTACTCCCCTCCTGCCCCGACTCCCACCGCTCAGCCACACTGGCCTCCTCCCTGGTCCTCAAACACATGGCCAGCCTCCTTAGGCTGCTCCCTCTCCCCAGAACCATTGCCTCAGCCCCACGGCTCACTCCCTCTCCCGCAAGGCTTTGCTCAAGTATCATCTTCTCAGTGTAACCTGCCCTGCTAGTGTTATTTAAAATCCCAGCCCTTCCACAACCCCGCCCTTGACACTCCTCACTCCCTTTTTACCCAGCTCTCTCCCCCTCTCCGTAGCACTTACAACCTTCTAACTGCTCCACAATTTACCTATTCTCTCTCACAGAAAGCGAGCTCCATGGGGTAAGAAAAACTTGTCTGTTGGTTTGCTGCTATATCATCAGCACCTGGGACAGCACCTGGCACATAGTAGGTGCTCACTGCATACTGACTGACTAACTCACTAAGAGGGTAGAAGTGGGGCTGGGAGCCTGAGAATGGAGTGGAAACTCATTTTGCCAGGCTCCTCAGTCAGCTAGGGGTGAGGAAGCCCAGACTGGGCGGCCAGCTCCAGAGTAGTCACCCAGCATGCCCGGAAGAGAAGAACTGTCCCCATCACCATCACGTCTGTCCTGGCTCTCCCTCCTCCCTCCCTTCAGGTTCTTCTCTGGGTGATTGTGCTCCTGGCATCTGGCATCCATCAGTCCCTTCCAGAAGCCTCTGTGAAACAAGGAGAAAGCGATCCCAGACTGGGGACAGGCGGCAGTGTGTAGGCGAGCCGTCCCTTGTCCGTCCCAGCGCTGCCCAGAGCTGCCAGACCACTGGCTTCACCGCCCCCAACACCCCATGAGCCTGGAGGAGGTTTCTGCTAACCACACACAACTCCTGGCTCCGGATTTGAGGGAAGAGGAGGGGAGCTGGCAGGAGGGAACAAGGGCCAGCAAATGGGACCTGACAGGCGCCGGGCACCTCAGGCAAAGAATGTAAATAAAATTCAGTAAATATCTAGGGGAAATGAAATGGGAAGTGGGAGAAGGAAGGGTGGAGGGGATGTGTTGGATTTCCAGCAACATCTAGAGGGCAGTCCCCTCCACCTCCTCCCCCGCAACCCATCCCACCCCACGTGGGGGCCACAGTGTGACAGAGGTGCTGGCTCCCGGGTGTGTGTGTCTGCACCTGGCTGTCTGGATTCGTGGGGGTGAGTTTGATGGTCTGCGGTGCTTTCCTGGCCAAGTGCACACAAGGCCAGCCTCACAAGTCCCCAAACGAGTGCTTCCCTCTGGGTCACTCCCATCTTGCCTTCCACAAGGCCCTGCTGTGAACCAGGCAATGTGCATTCTGGAATGAAAAGATAGTGTCCCGGGGACTTCCCTGGCAGTCCAGTGGTTAAGATTCCACTGCAGGGGGCTCAGGTTCAATCCCTGGTCGGGGAACTAAGATCCCACATGCCATGTAGCAAGGTCAAAAAAAAGATAGCGTCCCTATCCTCAAGGAACTTCTAAGTGAAAGAACGATGACAACACATGAGGAGGGCCTTGACAGAAGTCAGCTCAGGGGCTATGAACCCAGGCCAGGGCACAGTGACGTGGAGATCAGGGAGGGCTTCCTGGAGGAGGGGGATTATGAAAGTGCAGAGAGACATGGGTGAGAAAAGAATGGGTGTGTAGGAGGGGAGGTTTATCTTCAGGGAGAGTTAGGAATATGGAACATCTATGGGCAAAGTGGCAAAGGACGATGGCACAAGGGGCAAAGAAACTTGGCCTACCCCCAGGAGAAAACCCAAATCAAGGACCCAACTGTGTAGCCAAGGGCATGAGAGGGGACGTTGCCAGGCTCCGTCTCACCATGCCTCTCCCATAGCTTCCAGATGAACCTTTTCCTGGGCAGGGATCATGTCTCTCCCTTTCTCTGTAGCCTCCCCTGGCAAAAAAAAAAAAAAAAAAAAAACCTACCTCTGGCCCCACCCCTGCCCAACCCTGGGAGCACAGCTCAGAACCCCACAGCCTGGAGCGTCTCATTAGTCCTGTTCCATCAGTTTTACAGGGGAGGAAACTGAGGCCCAGAGAAGGGAGGTGACCCCTCCAGGGGTCCCTGGCAGTAAGTGGTAGAACCGGGGCTAGAATGCAGGGTCCCCGGCTTATGTAGGAGGATAAGGTTAGGATGGTCCTCACTGTTCTGGGCCACTTCAGGCTCTGCCTTGGGGACTCGATCTGTGTCTGGGCTGTTGGCAGATTCTGTGCAATAACCGGTGTCCAGCCCCCCTGCGTGCTCTCCTCCACTCTGCTGGCTACTTCAGCAGATACCATTGATGTCCCTTGCTGGGGCCCTTCCCACCTGGACATTGGATAACTCTGGCATAATCAAGAGGGAGCCCCCGAATTGGGGCTGGACATGCCAGCATCCCAATTATGCCTGGAGCAGGGGGAAGTGGGAGAGGCCCCAACCCAGGCCCTTAAGAGAACCGAGAACAAAATCTCATAGTCCATAAGTGAGGGGATGGAGACATTGACTTATTTACTTAGCAACTAGGTTTTAAGCACCTACAGAGACCTGGCTCCTGGATGCACAGGGAACATCATGGAGCAAAGAAGTCTAAAAAGTGGTTTTCAAACCGTGCTTTGTGGATGCCTCCAGCACCAAGATACTGCCATAGGGGGAAGGTGGATGGGAAAAGGGGCTTGAGGGGATCTCTGCCTCCCACCCCACCAATCTCACCACTTCAACCAAAGGGAGGGCTTTGCTTCCACTTTCATCTTCTTTACTAATCAGACTTCTAGGAAGATTTCACTGGAAGGCTCCCAATACTGTTGGAAAAGAAATATTGAAAACCACTTCTCTCCCCGGGAATAGATTTCCCACCCGCCTCCAAACAGAGGTCACTGCTGGAACTAAAGAAAGCCGAGAGTGTCTGCTTCTAAGTTCAGAGCAGTGACTCCACTGTCCCAAGATTGAGGTTAGACCCTAGGAAGGACTTCTTAACAGATATTCCAGGCTTTATCTTGACATCCAAGTTGGGTCAGCCTCCCTCCGTGGGGCCTGCCTCACTGCACTACTGAAGCAGCATCAGCTAACAGTGCAGGGTCTTTAAAAAGGGTCCGAGGATTAGAGTGTCGTCTTCCTGCCTCCTGCTTCCAGGCCAGGGAACAATTGGGCCCTTTGTCTAACAGGAGGATGCCCAAAGGGTGAGGTCACCCCCAACATGGCTCTCTTTGTCCTAGAGCCAAGGAGACACCAAAGCTAAATCCAGGCATCCTTCCCCTGTCCCCTGTCTCCAAACCCCTTGGTACCCCCCCCCCCGGAGAAGGGCTTCCCCAGGGGCACAGGAAGGAGCACTAACGAGGAGGGAGGCTGGCGCAGCAGGCACTGGTAGAGGTGTGGAAGGTTCGAGATGGGTACACCCAGGGAATGGGGCTGAGGAAAAGTCCCCAGCTTAGAGGGTGACCCTTTCTCACAATGATCTCCAGACTCTCATGTGGCTTGGTCTACAAAGATGGTTCCAAACCCGAAAGGAAAACCTAGGGGTCTGATCCCAGACGCCCCAGTAGCTTGCCTCAACCTTTGACCAAGAGGCCTTTGTGAAGGGGGTGAACTGGGAGTCTTACAGGTACAGTCACGGGAGGCATTGCGTGGAGCAGAGGGAGTCTGGGGCCCAGAGCACAGGAAAAACTGGGGGTGCAGAAGACAGGGGAGAGTGTCCACAGCCTGGAAAGGCAACAGAGCCAGAGTCTGAAGTACTGAGATGGGAGGAGCTGAGATGGGGGGCTTTCCTGAGGCTCTGCCGTCAGGATGGGGTGTGGCGGATAAGAGGGCATGCCAGAGGAGGGGATGGTCTAAGTGGGGTTTGGAGGAGGCGTCCTCATGGTGTCACTGGGCACTAGGCTGGGAATCAAGGGCGCTGGGTTCGGTTCTAGTCCTGGCTCTGCCTCTAACTCACCCAGGAGCTCTGGGCTGGTTTTCTTCTCTGGGTCAATCTTCCCCATCTGTGCCATGAGATCCTTCCAGAGCCAAAGTTCTAGTAGTCTGGACTAAGAAGCGGGGTGCAGGGGGTGCAGATCTGGGACTCAAGCCAAGGGGGCCTTTGTGGTCACTGGATGAGACATGGTGCAACGTGGCAGGGCAGGGAGGCACCCCCGAGAGCTTCAGCTATGGGAGCAGTTGCCCGGGGAGGAAGGGGCAAAGCTCTGCAGGAGCGAGCCAGGACGATGCTGGCAGGGAAGACGGCGGTGCCATTGGTGGAGAGTGTGGCTGTCCAAAGGCCACCAACGTTGGGAGCGTGGAGGGATGGGTCCACCCGCAGGGCTGAATGGACGGCCAGAGAGGGCCAAGGGGTCAGTGACGTCAGTGACAAGACAAGGAAGGATTCTCAGACTTTGGGAGCATCCTGCCTCCCTGCCCCTCCTCACCCGAATCATTCCGGTGCAGGCCCCACCCCATCTTGGTGGAATGTTGTGCTAGCTGAGAATACTCACCGCTGTGGTCAAGGAAGGGAGGGTCACCAGGGACTAATTGCCCTAAATAAATGACCAATTAAGGCTGTTACAGGAAGTACACAGACCCCCCCCCTCCACCCACCACCCTGAAATATCACCATGGCAACCACTGCTGGCTCCACCCCAGGAAAGTCTGAGCCACTTGGTTGGCCCACATGGCTGTCATTCAGAGAGGGTGTGGCTTCAGCCAAGGAAAGTGGAAAGGGTAGAGGTAAAGACTGAGCTGAAAGGGAGGCAGAGGGATTCCTGGGGTGACCTCTAGCTGAGGATTATGGGTGATTCCTCCAAGTCGGTGGGGAAGCACACCCCATGACAACAGCCTGCAGATCAGCTGCCCCTGTGGTACGGGCGGTAGGTGTGATGGAGGGCGGTTGCCAGGAGAAGTAGACCTTGCCAGGCCCCGATCTCCCATCAGCACCCCGGCCCCTCCCCCTGCACTTCCTGTAATGGCGTCTCCAATGTGGAGGCCATTAGTCCTGCTCAGGGCAGCGCCTAAGTACTGTGGCTGATAAATATAACATGAGCTCATCGATTAGAATCCTCTAGTCCTGCAGTAACTCAGCTCCCTAATGGCTCCCCTCCCCTCCACACACTGACTACCCACCCCACCCCGATGCTTACTTGGGGGCTGTGAGGCAGCTGATGCTAGAGGAGCAGAGTGAGCTGACAGAGGCAACACCCAGGGCCCAGTCAGAGGGGCTGCTGCTTGGAGACAGGCTGGACCAGTCTGGGCGAGTCTGGGCCCTAAGGCACCTTGGAAGATCCTGTGTCAGCTGGGGGAGCAAGGGGAGGCATGGCCCTGGCCCAGCACACAGGACACAATGCAGAATGACACAGTGCCCTCTGTGGGGTGGATGGTACAGCTCTCCTGAGTTGGGGCTCTCCTGGTGACTGTTGAAAGAGGTCCACAGTGAAACCAACTTACGCCCTGTCACCACACCTTCTCCCCTGGCAGCTGCCACCACCACCAGCCCTGGCCACAACTATCCCAACCCAGCCCAGCAGTCCCCTCCCTGTCTCCCCCATCCTGATGTTCCCACCTTCATTTCACGCATCTCCAGAGGTGACCATACTCCCTCATCCCTGAGCAAAGGGGCTGTGTCTCCCCAATCAGTCTGGGACCCTCTGAGAAGCTGGGACTTTCTTCTCTAGGGTAGGGAGAGGTATGAAAGTCTTGAGCTATCTCCCCAAACCTCCAAATCCAGACTGGGAACTGCAGACGGTGGGGTGTACCCTCCATAAGGTAGTCAGACCAATTAGACCTTTGGACTTTGCTAAGTATAACTGCTAGGAGCTGAGACAGCAAAACCAAGACAGCTCTGCACACCTTCCCCCAACCTGAGACCCCTCAAGTCTCTGGCCAGCTGCTCAAAGACATCTGGAAGGTCTCGGCAAGAGGCACAGGAACAGCTCCTGCGTGGGTGCCAGTGGGGGCTTTGGTGCGTTGGTAGGGGCCCAGGCCTGGAAGGGGGCTGTGGTTTTTCAGAGCCGAGTGTCTGGGCAGAGACTGCCCACAGAATCCTCTAAAAGGAAAGCTGAGCCAGGCTGGCTGCAGCCAGGAAGTTAATCCTTAATGTGCCTCTGGCCTCACTGCTGTGCAAACTCACCACTTAAACACTCCAGGCTGATGGGGATGAGCCACAGAGCCCACACTCCTCCAGGTGGTATTTGGTACCACAGCAATCTGAGCTCCAGGAATGCTGTGTGTGCTTTGGAGGTGCCTGTCTGCTACAGTGGTTTTGTATGAGAGCAGTGGGTGTGCACGAAGCCAGGAATGGGTGCAACCCATTCTCTGCTGTGTATCCCCCACCACCACCTCTGTGTCTCTCTTAAGCCTCTGGTAGGCACTCCAACAAAGAAGTGTGGGGTTTTTGCAGGTTGGAGGTTTGAGCACCATTCTTCCCTCCCACGTGTGTAGTTACAGCTGTAGAGATTGTGGCTAGATTGCAAGATGAACTTCCTCATGTGTTCTGGGTAGGAGACTAGAGTAAGCATCCTTCAGGGAAGCTAAGGATTCCCCTTTGAATAAATTTCTGGAAGGGAAATTGACTCTGGGAGAAATGGATGAAAGCATGGTAAGGGGTTGGACAGGTAGGTTATGCTTCCAAGATGTCCTAGCTCTAGCCACCATAACAAAATACCATAGATTGGGGGGCTTAAACAACAGAAATTTATTTTCTCACAGTTCTGGAGGCTAGAAGTCCAACCATTTTGGTTTCTGGTGAGACCTCTCTTCCTGGTTTGCAGGTGGCTTTTCTTTGGTGCATGCGTGCAGGAGGCCAGAAAAGTGACAAATTCTCTGGTGTCTCTTTTTATAAGGGCACTAATCCTATCAGATCAGGGCCCCACCCCATGACCTCATTTAACCTTAATTACCTCCTTACGGGTTATATATATATAATCTCCAAATACGGTGACATTAGGGGTTAGGGCTTCAACATATGAATTTCCAGGTGGGACACAATTGAGTCCGCAACTCAAGGTGAGGAATCTCCTTTTTTTTCCCCACATTGCACCCCCATTTAAAAAAATATTTATTTATTTATTTGGCTGTGCTCGGCCTTTTTTTTTTTCTTGGCTGCATTGGGTCCTCGTTGTTGCACGTGGGCTTTATCTAGTTGCGGCAAGAGGGAGCTACTCTTCCTTGCGGTGCGCGGGCTTCTCACTGTGGTGGCTTCTCTTGTTGCAGAGCTCGGGCCCTAGGTGTGCGGGCTTCAATAGTTGCAGCACGCGGACTCAGTAGTTGTGGCACGCAGGCTCAGTCATTGTGGCTCGGGGGCTTAGTTGCTCCATGGTATGTGGGATCTTCCCAGACCAGGGATCGAACCCGTGTCCCCTGCATTGGCAGGCGGATTCTTAACCACTGTGCCGCCAGGGAAGTCCCATGCACCAGGCCTTAGTTGCAGCACGTGGGATCTTCGTTGCTGTGTGCACAATCTTCTTTGCGGTACGTGGGCTCTTAGTTACGGCAGGCATGTGGGATCTAGTTCCCTGACCAGGGATTGAACCCGGGCCCCCTGCACTCGGAGTGCAGAGTCTTAACTCCTGGACCTCCCGGGAAGTCCCTGCACCCCCATTTTTGAAGACGATCTAGTTCGGATTTCCCCTTCCAACTCTCTCCCAGCCCACCCCACCTCCTGGGAGGCCCACACACCCAATCCCACCCCTACTCCCTCCTTGCCAACATTTTCTTCTCCAGCTCTCTGTGGCCTGGGCCTGGGCTAGAGCAGCCAATAGGCCTGTTCCCTCAATAACCTGAATTCAGCCCCCAGCCCAGGCTATAATTAGCCTTGTGCCTCAAACACTGGACAAAGCCACTTTCCAAGGAGCTAGTGGGGACAGAGTTGAGAGGGGGCTGCCCTTCCTGCCCCTGCCCCTTCCTGATATGGCTACCCCTCCGTTGCCCTTCTGGAGTTACCAGGAATGCTGTTCACGGGGCCATGGGCTGGGACTTCGTGTGACTTGCATTCTATTTCTAGTTTCCTCCCTGGGAAGGGAGTTCTGAACCCCCTGCTCCAGCCTGAATGGACACGTTCTGGAGCAGTTTTCCTTTCATGTCCTCACTGTGCATCGGAATCATTTCGGAAGCTTTAAAACTGTGGATGCCCAGGCCCTACTCCTAAAAATTCTGATTTAAGTGGGCTGGGGTGGGTCCCTGGCGTCCTTTTTTTCTTTTAAAAACCTCTCCAGATGACTGTCAATGTGCAGCTGGAAGAGCCTGGCCACGCCCAGTGTGGCTCCGCGGCAGCAGCGCTAAGGGGGAGGGGAGGCTCATTAGAAATGTAAATTATTAGGCCCCGCCCCAGCCTGCTGAATCAGAATCTGCATTTTTTTTTCAACTTTTTTTTTTTTTTGCGGTACGCGGGCCTCTCACTGTTGTGGCCTCTCCCGCTGCGGAGCAGAGGCTCCGGACGCGCAGGCTCAGCGGCCATGGCTCACGGGCCCAGGTGCTCCGCGGCATGTGGGATCTTCCCGGACCGGGGCACGAACCCGCGTCCCCTGCATCGGCAGGCGGACTCCCAACCACTGCGCCACCAGGGAAGCCCCAGAATCTGCATTTTAACAAGATCCCCAGGGGATTCTAAAACAGGCTAAAGTTTGAGAGTCACTGTTCTAGAACCTTCCAATGTAAGTGGGCAAGACTCCAGATCTGTGCTTCTAAGTTGTGGGTAGACAAGGGTTTCAGTCAGGCTGAGCAGCCAGAGCTTCCGGTGCTCATCCTCCCTGTCTCGGCTCTATTCTTAGGAGACGATTCTGATTTCTTGGGAGGGTCCACCTCTCCCAGGTCTAAATCATGATTCAGAATGGTGTCTAGGTCTTTCCTTCACTCTCCCATGTGTCCTCACGCTCATACATGTGTGTGCACGCGTGCACGCGCACACACACACACACACACACACCCCAGATCTCAGCCCACACCCTCAAGGCAGGCAGGATCTCCATTACCCACAGTCCATGCTCAGAGAGCCCCAGAAATGTGTCTACTCTCATTTCCACAAAAGAGCTGTCCACTTTCTCCTTCAACATCAGCAAAAGGCTCCCATATTTCCCATGTAAGAAACCCCAAGGTCCCCAATCATCAGAAATTCTGTCTCACGTCCAACCTAAGTTCTCAGGATCTACTTTACTTTACTAAGATTGTCTTATATGTAATTTGTGTCTTGCCTTTACTTAAAACCCTTCATGGGTTACCCTTGTCTGTAAGACAAAACATCAAGTCCTGGGAGGAGCATCAAGGTCCTGCCCGTTTAAGAGCCTCACTTCCTGCTGCTAACCTGCCCCACACTCAATACTAGAGCCAGACCCAGCTCCTTCTGCCTGCAAAACACACGCTGCTCCCTTGGTGATCCCCTGTACAAGAGCATTGCTGTTCCCTTGCTGGACTGGCTTTTATCTCTTCTTTGCCTATCTCCCTGACAGGTTCCTATTTTTCCTTCAAGTCCCAGATAAGGTGACCTCCCCCGGGAAGCCTTCCTTAATATTCCAGGCACAGTAAGTGGCTGTTTCTACAGGCCATTCTCCCAGCACCTGTTACATTGTCTCTCCACCTCTATCTCTTCCACTAGTATCTTCAAGGGAAGAAGCAGTCCCATTCATCTTTTTAACTCTGGCATCTTAGCCCAGCACCTGGAAAGGAGTAGCAGTAATAGCTAACATTTACTGAGTGTTCATTCTGTACTAGGCACCATACAAACCACTTCCTATATATTATATCGTGTATTATTCACAACAACCCTACAAAACAAGTACTTTTATCATCTGCATTTTATTGATGTGGCGTCTGAGGCTCAGAGAGGTGAAGCAACTTGCCAATGTCACACAGTGAATCACGGCAGAGCTGGGTTTGGACTCAGGCTGTCAGGCTCCACGGCTCACATTCTTTACCACTGCACTCCACAGAGCTCCTCGGATGGATAACGGAATAAATGAATGAACAACTTCATGACTCCCACGTAGGACTTTCCTAGAAATCAAACCTCTTCGTCAACAGATTCTTCTTCTTCATTGATACCAATCTCATCTTTCTGTCCTCCTTGTTAGCAAGAACCCTTTGTAGGAGTCAAGCAACCATTGGTCCTGGCACAGCTGGCCTGGTGCAGGGATTAGGGTGTCATTCCCTGGCTTCTGCTTCAAGTGACTGACTCTCAGGGGTCAGACTGCTTGGGTCCAAGTCTTGGCATGCTACTTCCTACCTGTGTGACCTTGGGCAGGTTACTTCACCTCTTGGGGACAGTAATGGCCCTAGGCTGTGAGAGGACTAAATGAGGTGATGTTGTAAAGTCCTGGCCCGTAGGGACAGCGCAGCTCACGTTAGCTGGTGAGCTAAGGCCCGAGGGGAAACGGAGCTGCTAGGGGAAGGTAGACTTCCTGGTTCAGACTTACCTTCATCCTGCCAGAGGTAAGGGAGGTGGCTACTTGGATGACGGGCGAGGGTTGACACACAGTGTTGGAATTCCTTTCCTTACGCTGAGTGGGGCTGAGTGAGGCCTTCGCTGCTCCCCGATTAATTCAGGAAGACCTGAGGGGAGGAGGGAGATTTTGAGAATGATGGAGATGTTGTCCAAGAGATGGTCCAGGGGGCTGAGGATTGAGGACGTGGGGGCTACCACATGCTCCAGCGGACTCTCTCCCTTGGGTGGCTGCCTGCCCGGCCTCCCCCTCCCCCCACAGCGCTGTGGGTCCTGTATGCAAACCTGGAGGTGACCCTTGCCCCATCCCAGCCTCATGCCTTCCTTCTTGGCCCTGTTGGCACCAGTTCCTGGGTGGGCACCAAGAGGACAGAGAGCAGGAAGAGGGGACCTTTGTGCAAGCCCCCAGCAACAATGGCTCCTTGGGTCAGGGCCAGGCCGAGGGGCCGATGCCCAGCCCCCTCCCCTCGTCCTTCCCTGCCCTGTGAGGAATGTGTCCTCGGAGGCTCACCAGATTGGCGGTCGGTTCCGGTTCACAGAGGGGGCTGTGTCCTGCCACCCGTCCCCTCTGAAGCCCCCATTGTCAGGCCGGGGGGTGGGGGGTGGGGGGCAGGCCGGGGGCATGTCTCAAAGGCCCAATGTTCTCAGAGGTGGGAAGGCCGAGGGGCCTCCCGGAAGGACCAGGCCATGGGGACACCTGGCTCTTCTCCACCTCTGCCCCGAGCCCTGGCTGGGCAAGAAGGGTGCCCAGAAGTGAGACAGTGGTGGGGGCATCCTCTGCCTGCCTGCCTTGTGCCAAGCTCTTCCCTAAGCCTGGCAGACAGGCTAGAGAGGATTAGGAAAACAAAACACAAGCAGATGGTTAAAATAATACAAGCTAACTTTGTAAAGTTCTACGGAGGACCAGGTGTCCTGCTGTGGGTCTTACAGCCATCACAGCCCACCTTGAAGTAGATGTGATTATTTTCATCGTCCCTACATTGCAGAAGAGGAACGAGGCTCAGAGATATCAGGCAACTGCCCAAAGCTTACACAGGCAGTAAGGGCAGAGCCAGCTGAACCCGGAGAGCCCACGTCTGCAATGACTCTGGGAACCAGGGCCAGAAGAACACTTACAGGGGAGACTAAGGTAGATGATGGCCATTTCCACCCTGAGATAGTCCCCGAGGCACCTCTAAGGAGCCCACAGTTCTCCCGATCACAGATGAAAACCCTGTTCTAAATCTTCTCCCAGGATCCTGCCCTCAGGGGGGTCTCCAACCCACAGCTCTTAGATTGGTTTAGTCTGGGACCCACTTGGGGCCAAAGGACAATGGACTCATCTGCCCACCTGTCCGCCTTTACTGCAGCTCCACCACATTCTACCAAAGGCCCCTCCAGGCTGGGTGGAAAGTACTAGTGCATTTTTTCCTTGGGCTCGAGGCCAGCACTGCTGGAGGAAATAGGGACCCTGAAAATAAAGCACAAGATGTCACTGATGGTTTTGATAAAAGCACATCATCAAACCCCACTCATCAAACCACGTGTGGTCCCTTTCAAAGCCATCTTCCTAGGAACCCCCTCAGGTTTGGGGAAACTCTTGCTCTGGGCCAGCCTTAGAGCTAGCAGCTCGGGCTTCTGACTCTTCAGAACAAAGGCAAAGCTTCCTGCTGTGAGGGGTGAACTTGAGTTTGGGGGCCCCTTGAGTCCAGCGTGGTGAGTGAGAGGTAGTACCTCCAACCGGACAGGTGAGCATCGCACAGCACACGGCCAGTGAGCAGGCACTGACCCAAGGTGCAGTGCCGGGCTGGGGTAGGGGTGGGAGGGCCCAAAGATGACCAAGGGATCCGGGTTACTCGCTGTTCAGTGGGGAAGAAAAGACCCAAGCAGTCCAGGGCAATGTGGACAACACATGTGGGGCCTCCTGCAGGGCAGGCCTTCCCTGCACAAGGGGCTCCGGGACAAGGGGAAGGGTGGAGGAAGTGCCACCATGAGGTTCAAATACACCTCAGAGATTATCACCAGCACGTGGAGAAGGGCTTATAAAATCCAGGATGGCTTCCTGGAGGAGGCAGGCTTTGTCCTGAGCTTCAAAGAATGAATAGGATTTGGACAGAGTTAAATAAGAAGGGGATTCCAGGTAGAGAGGACAAGTTCGTTGGTACTATTTTGACTAAAATAAATCAATAGATAAAACAAACCCTAGCCTAGCATAATTGTCACAGGAGGGTGGAAGGCACTCTAAAGAAACATTTAAAGTTCTGGCTGAGGACTTAGACCTGAGTTTACATCCAGCCTCAGTCATTTGCTAGCTGTGTGTCCTTGGGCAAGTGACTTAATCTCTTCCAGCTTCGGTTCCTGTCTTCTGAAAAATGAAGTTAATAATAGTGGTTTCCAGCTAGGATTCTTTGAGCATGAAACAAGTTCTCAGAAGCAGACACTCAATGACTGGCCTGTGGTAAGGGCCCAGCCAGTGTCAGTTCTTGTGACAATGGCAACATCTCCTTAAGACGCTCCTAGAGAGACCAGAAGCGTTAGTTCTCAAACACAGATCCCCAAGCTGTTCTGAGCCACGGAAAACATGTGAGATGCCACTTGCCCAGCTCCCGAGCACGGCGATCGAGGGAGGGGATGACCCCTCGTGGGTTCCACCCTTAGCATATGGTCCCCGTGGATGACTTCTACTTCTAATGGGTCAATAAATCCTGCAGATTCCTCTAAAATGATTCTCCCACTCTTCCCTCTCTCTATGTCTAACCCCAAAGCAGCAGCCACCTAAGTGGTCTCCCTGTCCTGGTCTCTCCTCACCAAACCTCATCCTCCCCGTGGCCCCCAGAGCAGAGGAGATCAAGCCTCTCTCCAGCTCACAAACCCTCCGTGGCTCCCATTGCCTGGAGAGTGAAATCCAACTCCTTAGCCTAGCGCCCAAAGCCAGTCCTCCACAATCCGGCCCCTGCCTGCCTTTCCAGCCTCCTCTCCCACCAGCCACGTGCCGGGCCCTGCAGTCCCATTGAGCCAACCACCTCCAGGTCCCTGGATGGCTTTTGTGCAGCCCTGCCTTGGAGCCTTCTTTTACAAGCAGCCCTGACTTCCCCTCTGCCTGCAATGTCCTTTCTCCCTTCTCTGATGGTTAAATCCTAGACATGCTTCAAGGCCCCTCTCAGACAGCTCATCCTCCCTGGAGCCTTCCCAGACTCTATTCCCCAGCAGGAACCATGGTTTGCTCACGGCCATCTCCTTCTATAACTGGCTGTGGAGCATGATTGAAGGCTGGGGCCACACTCTGCAGCTGCCCAGAATGACTGTTGGGGACCTCTCACTCTCAGGGCAGAGCTCACCGTTGAAGAGATGCTCTACCCAGCAGCCCCCTTGAATAGAGCAGGGTGGGGCTGCAGAAACCTCCACGGAGCCTTGGCATGGATGCCAGCAGCCCAGATAGAGCCCAGGCAGTGGCCTTGGCACAGCTCTGCTGCCGGAGATGAGAGTGAGACAAACAGCAATTAGCCACGCACAGGCCGGGCTCTCAAGGCTAATTACCAATTAGATGGGCCCCGGAGACTAGCGACATGAAAGAGACAGTCAGCAAATAGTCACTGGCGAGGCAAAGTGGAAGGCTGGGGGCGGTGTCCCTGTTGCTGCAGCAGGCCTGGCCTGCTAGTGGCCAGTGCAGTCCTGTTCTCAGGGAAGAGAAGGTTTTCAGCAATGGAGGAGCTGAGCCTCCTAGGGGAGCTTGGGCAGATTTGCCTTCTTTTCGATTCCCAGAATCAAAGAGAGTGTGGCTCAGAGCCTGCGTTTCTAATGGGTGTGGGGTGATCAGTGATGAGTGATTTGACACCCTTGGCCAGGTTGGCCCAGCAGTTTGGAGTCTGTGCCCAATGGGCCACATTTTTGTCTGGAGCATGGCCGGGCTGGAGGAAGGAGTGGGGAGGGAGGGTGGGAGGCCGATAGCTTCCTTCCTCCCATCTCTTGACTCAGCACTTCACTACCTCTCAGTCTCCTCTACCCCCTCCCCCCTTCCCTCTGCTCATTTTCTCTTTTCTTTTCTTTCCTCCTCCCTCTCAGCCCCGTCTCTCCATTGCTCGCTGTCTCTGTCTCTGGCTCCCTGGGTCTCACCCTTCCTCCTCCCTGAGCTCCATAGCCCACAGGTCCTGCTTCACCTGGGGTGGGACCTCCACCACTCCAGGAAGGATTGAGACCAGGCAGATACAGTGACTTCTTGGCCGCCAAGACCAGGCCACTCCGGGCTGAGCTGTCCAGGGTGGGAGTCGGGAATGGGCCTCCCTCGCTTTAGGAAGTTTGGGGAGAAATAGTGAGGGAGGCTGGATCACAGAACCCCACATCATACAGGTTCAGAGCCAAAATCAAGTTCAGCCTACCCCTTGGCCATTCACTTCTCTTGGGTCCCTGGTCTGCTTAAAGCCTGGTGGGCCCTGCTGGGCCAGGAGGCCCAAGCTGCTGACATGGCTGGTGCCAAACCTGCCCACCTTACGGGCCCACACGAGCCCTTCACAGGCTGGGCCTGTGTGGTGGTGATGGGCGCACTGGGTGGGGGACTGGGCATGGGCAGACCGCTGCAGACGTCTCAGCCACCATCTGTGGAGTTTGTGTTGTAGACCAGACCCTCTGGGGCCCACAGAGATTAGAAGGAAAGGATGCCACTCTCCTCAAAAGGGGGACTCAGGTGGCGGTGGGAGAGGAGAGGAATTCAGTGAGGAAAGAGAATTCAGTGAGAGGAGGGGGGTTCCATAAGGGAGGCATTCAATGAGGGGGAGAGGGTTTCATTACAGGAGGGGGCTCTAGGGGAAGATGAGGGCTCAGATCTGGAAACGGGCTAAGAACGCAGACGTGGCCAGAAGACCTGGTTTGTGCATCTGTGTTAACCTCGGCAGCACCAATCATAAGCACACTCGGACAGGAGAGCAAAGCCTCTGGGGTCTCCGCCCAGTGTGGGTGGGGCTCCAGGAGCTACCCCCGCCCCCAGGGACAGGTGCCACAATCCCGCTTCCCCCTGTTGTCGCTGTGTCCGGAGCCCCCTGGAAGATGGGGAGAGTCTGGCTCAATAGTTCCTGGAAGGAAAGAATAGAGCATCTGCTGGCAGGAATGTAGGAAGAGGAGAGGAGGGGCTGTCATCAATGCTACTAGGCTGTCCTGAGGACAGGTGTGTGTGTGTGTGTGTGTGTGTGCGCGCGTGTGCGTGTGCGTGTGTGTGTGTGTGTGTGCGCGCGCGCGTGTGTGTGTGTGTGTGTGTGAGTGAGGATAGCAGTGTCTGTTTGGGCAATGGCTCCGTGTGCCCTGTTGTGTGTACCAATCCCTTTCCCCAACAAGCAGCCCAGCGATTCTCCCTGACTCCCTCCTGCTGTGGTTCAGAAAGCCAGTGACCAGCCCAGTGGTCCACATCTCTAGGCTCTGAACTCACCCCTCAGCTATGCCAACGGGACAATGGGGCTCTTTCTGCACAAGATGGGCACGAGGGACCCTGTCATGGACTTGTGACCTGAGGGACAGTGCTGCCCCAGGGCACATCCCAGCCTTGGTCACACTTGTGGACACTGACTGGCCTTGAGCCAGGGTGGACCAAAGAGGAAGAGAGGCTGTCCTGCCTGCCTGTCCCAGGAAGGCTCCCTGGAGGAGGGGTCAGTGCTCCCCCAACCCCCGGCTCCCTGACACACCCACATCTCAGGTTCTGGTGGGTGTGCCTGGTGGGTGTGGGTGCACAGGGCTCCCCTCGCTGCAATCAGAAGCCTGAACAGGCACCTGCCCTCGAGCTGACTGTGTCCCAGAGAGCCAACACGCCAGTCCCTGTGGGTCAGCACCAAAGGGCCGAGAGACCCAGCTAGAGGAAGGATTCAAAGCTAGGTCTGGTGGGAGAGACACCACCCTATGGGGCACTGCCCTGGGGAAAGGAGATGTGTCCCCAGCCTCCAGCCTCCAGGGAGCCTCTAATCCAATGAGACTTGGCCCCTGCCCTCTCCTTGCTAAGTCCCCTCCCTCTCTCAGAGCCCCCACCCCTCACTGAAGGAAGGGTCAGTCTGATGGGGCCGTTTGCACACACACCCCCCAGAAGAGAGACCAAGACGACCCAGGGAGATGAGTGTGGTGACTGGCCTTCGAGGGTGGGAGGGGCCAGATGAGGACAGGACCCGTCCCACCAACATCTCCAAGAGAAGACTAGAGGGCTTCGCAGCGGGTGGAGCTGGGCAGGGAATGTGGGCAGGGAATGTCTGGGGCTGGGGAAATACCTGCTTGGGGCTCAGAGGAGGGTGAGGTACAGGGAAGAGCTTCTGGGGTGACTCCCTTGCCATGACCAGGAGCACCCCAAAGACTGATGTAGTGGCCAGTCTCAGCCCCAAGGTAGCCCAGTCCAGGAGAAAGAAGGACATAAGGCTTTTGCCCAGGTCTCTGACTCGCGCCTAAAGCCCTTTCACATCCTCTTCCCCCTTCCCTCGCAGCCCACAGCCCTGGGTGGCCGGAGAGATCAGTGGGGGGCAGGACAGGAAGCGAGGTTCCAGCCCTCCACGCCCTCAGCAGGGACAGCTGTTCTGTACAGCTGCTGGGGGCTCTGGGGGCTGCTGGCGGATTTGATTTGATTCAGGCCCCAAAATAGCCCTCATAGCAGGAAGCAGCCCCCTCCCGGGACCCCTCCAGGACTCTCTGTCCGGGGGCTGAATTGACACCTTAGAGGTTCTGCCCCACCCTCCCCCTGCACTCACTCCCTGGTCTCCAGAGACCCACTCCATGTTTTCTCCCCTTAGCCGTCTCCCCTCCTCCAGGAAGCCTGCCCTGGTCACCCCTCCCCACAACGTGCCTGTAGCAGCTCTTTGCCCACACATGATTCCCAGCCCTGCTCTTGTGGGGGGGGTGGCGGGGGGGGGGTAGTCTAGGGCTGAGGGCCTGTGGCCAGGCACGGGCGGGCTGTGGAGGGCACACAAAGACGGGGGCTGCCCTGGTCTTTGATGAGTAATCACCATTCCCTGGAGCCACGATTCCATTCAGCCCCCTGCCCCTGCCCCCACTCCAACTCCTCAAATAAGACTCGTTTTTGTTCTGAGGACACAATGCGAGAAAATGTCACCCAGGGGGCGTGCCCCCTGGCCCCAGCCCTGACAACCGGAGCTCTTAATCACCAGGCCTCCTTCCTCCCCAGCTTCCCTCTCCAGCAGCTGGCTGAGCTGGGGGAGGGGGTGAGAGTAGGGGTAGGGGGACAGCTACCACCTTCTAGGGTTGAGACTTATTCCAGCTTGACATCTAAGGCGTTCATTTTCCTCCCTCCCTGGGTGCAGCGCCGGCACCAGCTCCTCACAAAGCCCTGGACCTCTGCTCAGTTCTTAGCTTCCATCAAACCTGCCAAGGTCCCCAAAGCAGGGGAGATAGAGAGGAGCCTTGAAAGTGCACCAAAAGCTCTAGAAAGGGGCTACACGGGAGAACTATGCCAGCACTTTGATAAAAGCTCCAAAGAAAGTAAAAGCATGGTAGAGAGTGATGGTGGGGGAGGAGGGCAGAGGTCCTTTCTCCAGCAAGGCTCCAGTGAGAGCCTTTCATGCAAAGGCCCTGTGGCCTGTGATGGTGTTAAGAAGTGGTTTGGAGGGGCAACACCCCCCCCCCATTATCCCCCAAGATCCTTCTTCACCTGCCCCAAATAAATACAGTCTAAATAAGAACAGGGGCTTGCTGTGCACACAGCTTCCAGATGGTCCCTGGCCCCTCTTCCAACAACATGACTGCTCCCAAAACCCTTCTATATTGAAATTCTGGAAACTTCACTACTGAGTCCTTCTCTCTCTCTCTCTTTTTTTTAATTTTTATATTATATTGGAGGAGAGTTGATTTACGCTGTTGTGTTAGTTTCAGGTGTACAGCAAAGTGACTCAGTTATACATATACATATATCCATTCTTTTGCAGATTCTTTTCCCATATAGGTTGTTACAGAATATTGAGTGCTATACAGTAGGTCCTTGTTGATTATCTATTTTATATTTAGTAGTGTGTGTATGTTAATCCCAAACTCCTAATTTCCCCCTCCCTCCTCTTTTTCTCTCTTGATCTTCACAACTCATACACCAGCCCTGCTCTCCCTCCAAAACCTACACCGACCCGCCCACTTTCTCTGTCTCCACGGCCACCCTCCAGCTAACACCATCGCACATCTGTGCCACTTCAGCGGCCTCTATCCGTTGTCCCAGCTCCACGTCGTCCCCTATGATGCATCCTCCACAGAACAGTTTTTACGAAATGAAAATCAGATCACATCACACCCTCACTTAGAAACCTCTCAAGACTTACTGCTTTGAGAATGAAACTGAAATTCTTCTGTAAGTAGAAGTAGGGAGGATGGAAGAGTCACGTGAGATGCATGTTGGCGGGTTCTCACTGTGTGTGAGGAAGAGACCAAAGAAAGTCAGATGAAAAGGACAAGGATAGAATGAGTCTACTACATCATTCTCTAAGGAGTGTGAGCTAACTGATTAAACTTGTGGAGCTGAGATCCAGTAAAGAAAAAAAAAATCCAAACTCATTATTTTGACCCACAGGCCCCAGCTGGAGTGGCCTTCCCCGATATCCCCACCTCGTCTCCTACCACACTTGCCTTTCCTCTTTGCTCTGTGGGCTCCAGCCGAGAAAAAAGGAAGATTTCACCCCAGCGTGCAGTTTCCCAGGCCATTCTTATACTTATTCATTCATTAAACTCCTGTATTGAATCACTGCCACACATCAAGCATTGATTAGCTGTGGAGATACAGAGCTGAATAGGAGCTTACCGTCCAGTGGGGGAGGCAGACAGATAGTAGAGATGTACAAGAAGTGTGACGGGAACCCTGCCTGGGACACTTGGGGCAGGCTTCACAACCTTGAGCTCAGACTTCAAGGCGGAGTCCAGGTTCACCAAGCAAAAATCAGGGTCAGAATTTTCGGTTGAGGGGATGATGTTTGCCAAGGCAATAACCCTGAAAGAACATGGCTTGCTTGGTGGGGAGAAGGGTGCTGTGGATGGATCAAGGAGCATGCTGGGAAATGCACTTGGCTGGGGAAGTAGGGGTCAGACCATGAATGGACTTGGAAGCTTATTAGGACTTTGGATTTATCTTTAGGCCACAAGGCTAAAGCCAAGATTTTAAAGCAGAGATGTACATAATCAGATTTGTGTTTTAGAAAGAGCTCTCTGGCAGCAGCATAGATGGATGATAGATTAGAGAGAGGACAGACTGGAGTCAGAGAGACCGACCGGTTCCGGAAAGAAATAACATAGGCCTGAAACCAGGACAGGAGTGGCGAGAGAGTGAGAGGTGGGCACGTTCCAGGTAAGACTGTCTGGACTTTGGGCCACGTGAATATGAGAAAGGGAATGTGAGAAGAGACAGGTTGAGGCTGATACCCAGACTTCAGGACAGGGTGATTGGGAGGGTGGCAGAGCCGCCCCTGGGAGGGAAAGCCCAAGAAGAAGGGCAGCCTAGGATGGGAGGGTTCAGCCTGGCTGCATTCGGATGCAGGCCTGGGGGTCTGGCTGTCCGCTGGGAACCAGGTTGTCCTTGCAAATAAGATGCAGATCGAGAGTGTGGCCCAGGTAATGCTGAGAGCATGGATCTCAGCGGAGGTTCCCCAGTCTCCCAGGGACTCTGCTTCTCACATTACCCGCCCCGCCACCAGAGGACTGCCCCTGAATTAGGGGCTGGGGAGGGGGAAGTAGGGGCAGAGAGCTCTGCAGTGCACACCAGCAGAAATCAGTGAAGGCCAAGGGTCCAGGGGAAAGGGAGGTGCCGGGAGCCACAGGTGGCAGGAATGGTTGTGGAATCCTTCCTTTAACCGTAGCAGAGGGCCTCGGAAATCATCTGGCTGACCAAATGCTCACATCTTACCGATGGGGAAACTGAGGCTCGGGCGGGTAGAGTGGCCTGGCCAAAGCTGATCCCCAGGTTGCTCCTACTCTGGGTTGGGGAGGTGAATGTAGATTTGCTTCTGATTTATGTGCAATCTGCCTATTTCCGCAGAACCTGGAACCCTACTCCCCCCACCACCCTGAGGGTGGCAGAGGAGATAGCCAGAGCCCAGGTCAAAGAAGAGGTGTTTCTGGGAGACCTGGAGACCTCTGGGGCTCTCCCTTCCCACCTACTGAATGTTCCCTCTCCCTAGAGAGAGCCACCCTGCAGTCCACTCGAGGACACTGGCTCCTCCTAGTGGTCACAAGGAGCATTGCTCTTGGTCCCAGGTCAGCTAGGAGTCCGTCCGTGGAGCATAGGACCTCAGTTCCCTCTGACCGATCTCCAGAATGGGCCCAGTCCCAATTCCTAGTCCCCCCAACAGACACTCCGCCCGCAACTATAGGAGACATTCACTCTCACCGGAGCTGAGGCCTCACCCCAGCAAGATGCCATCTCTTCCAGGCCAGACTCCTGGGCCATGACTGATGTGTTTCCACAGCTTTTGATCCACAACCCGCCCTGTTATATCCAGATGTTTCTACCAGACTGAAAGCTCCTCGAGGCAAGAACCATGCTTACTTCACCTCTGTTTCCTTAGAGTCTGACACAGGGCCTCACACGTACTGGGGGCTCAGTGAACACCCATCCCTGCTCAGATCCCCTCCCCCTCCCACACACTCCCAGGACCAGCATCCTCTCCTCAGTTTCACCTTATCATGAAATTCCCCCTTTAAAAAAAACCTGGACTGCTCTGTGTGACTCGTGCCAGGTCCCTCCAGGCTTCAGTGGAAATGGAATAACACCTCCGAGAACCACATCCAGCTGTCTGTGAAGGTCTATACCTATCCCCCGGCCCTCCAGGCTCCAACCCCCTCCCCATCTCTTTCCCTGCCCCTCCATCCTACCTCAGAGACTGAAGGTGAATCAGAGCCCTCCTCAGGGCTTTGTCAGCACTTCCCAGGCCCCATCCATCTCTTTTTCCACATGGTCTTTTATTTTTTTTAATTTTTATGTATTTATTTTTGGCTGCGTTGGGTCTTCGTTGCTGCAAGCGGGCTTTCTCTAGTTGCGACGAGCACGCTTTTGCGGTGGCTTCTCTTGTTGCAGAGCATGGGCTCTAGTCGCGCGAGCTTCAGTAGCTGTGGCTCACGAGCTCAGTAGTTTGCGGGCTGTGAGGCACAGTCTCAGTAGTTGTGGCGCACGGGCTTAGTTGCTCCGCGGCATGTGGGATCTTCCTGGCCCAGGGCTCGAACCCGTGTCCCCTGCATTGGCAGGCGGATTCTTAACCACTGCATCACCAGGGAAGCCCTCCACATGGCCTTTGAAAAGTTGAAGATTTTTGCTTATTCAACAATCCTGGAAAAAAAAAAAAAAGAAAAAGAAAAGAATGAAAAATTTTAAAACAACTCCAGGGCAGGAAAGGTGGTGTAATTTTCATGATTTTTTAACTCTCTTTTTAATGTAAAGAGTTAGTTGTGTGTGGCATCCAACCAGGGTGAAATGTTTTCATCACTCCTGGCTGTGACTGCATTTCTGAGGGAACAGGAAGAAAAGGTCCTGCATGAGGCGGGCATCCTGTCCTGGGGACAGGGGTTGGATGTGATTATAACAGCAACTAATATTTGCACAAGTCCCGAGGTGCTTTTTTTTAAAATAAATTTATTTATTTATTCATTTATTTAATTTTTGGCTGCATTGGGTCTTTGCTGCTGCACGCGGGCTTTCTCTAGTTGCAGTGAGCGAGGGCTACTCTTTGTTGCAGGGAACAGGCTTCTCATTGTGGTGGCTTCTCTTGTTGCAGAGCACAGACTCTAGGCACGCGGGCTTCAGTAGTTGTGGCACATGGGCTTCAGTAGTTGTGGCTCACGGGCTCTAGAGCGCAGGCTCAGTAGTTGTAGCGCACGGGCTTAGTTGCTCCGTGGCATGTGGGATCTTCCCGGACCAGGGCTCGAACCCGTGTCCCCTGCATTGGCAGGCGGATTCTTAACCACTGCGCCACCAGGGAAGCCCCCTGAGGTGCTTCTGTGTAAGACTTTTGAACATGAGAACTGTGTTCTCCCATGTCCATTTAGCAGAGGAGGAAACTGAGGCAAATGTGTCGCGTCAGAGAATTGGCAAGAGTGACAAAGCTGGGACCTAAGCCTCCTGATTCTCAAGTTCAGTGTCTTTTCCCTACAACAGAGTTGCCCCCTTTCCACAATCTGTGACCTTTCAGAGACCTGTTTGGTTATGACCTGAGGCTTGGTGACCCGGAGAGGATGGATTCACGCACTGACTCGGACACAAGGGCTGCAGGATGCTCTGGGTGAGTTGGGTGCTGGGTGGGAGGAGAGCAGGGGAATATTGTTACCAAAGTCCCTTGAGAGAGAGAACCGTAAAGAGGGTTTGGACCTATGTGGCAGTCATGCCGCTGCCAGAAACACAGCCCAAAGCTAGGGAGGAGCCCTGAAGAACTACTTCAGTTTCTCTCTCTCCCCATCTTCTACCAGTGCCTCCCATTGGCCTAACCCACCCAGATGTAGTGGGCAAGTGAGCTGGGTTGATGCAGGCCAAAGGACTGGCCTCCCCACCTACGGGGCAGGACAGAGAATGGATCTGGGGGTTGGGGGTTAAACTAAGATGCACCAGCATGTTCATATACACTTAGTATTCCAGGGGTCTAACATAGCATCTGATACACAGCAGGCACTCAAGAAATACTT
Organism: Pseudorca crassidens; assembly: GCF_039906515.1. Classification (NCBI taxonomy): domain Eukaryota; kingdom Metazoa; phylum Chordata; class Mammalia; order Artiodactyla; family Delphinidae; genus Pseudorca; species Pseudorca crassidens. The sequence continues at coordinate 40,903,116 of NC_090314.1, forward strand.
AAGTGAATACATAGAATAGGTAGGATAGGTAACAATATGTATCCAATGCGGTGTTAGGAGGATTCAATAATAACCCTTAACATTTGCTGAGTGCCAGGGCCCCGCTAGGGAAACCACAAGCATGATTTTAAATGGTCTAACATATGCCTAGATGTAGAAGGAGCTCATTAAGCATGCCTCCCTCCCCTCTCCCCTCCTGAATGAATCCAGTTTAATCAAACACAGGCCTGGGAAGCACCACCTCGAGCACGGTATGGTCTAAGCGCAGGATGCTCAAAGGGAAATCCACGTGGCCTCCAGAGGTTTCAGGGAGAGGGGGACAAACAAGCCAAAATATAAGCAAATCTAGGGCTAAGTCAGCTCCCTTCCAAGGGGAAGGCACAACACCTCCAGATTCTGCTGCAGCACAGAAGACAGGTGAGGGCAGGAGAAGGAACAGGAGACAGAGTCTGGGCGCCCCCATCAACAGGATCTGGGAGCTGTTGCCAAGGAAGGCCAAGCCACCGAGGGAAGGCAGCATCAAGATGGGAGGAGACCCCCACCCACCGCCATCTCAAAAGCCCCACACCCGTCTCCCCCTCCTCACTCCACTTTCACCCCCATCCCCACCAGAAGTCACCACAGGTCTCTCTGACTCTCATCCCTCTGCATCCCTCCAATCTGACCCAAACCCCTACCCTGGCCCCCAGTCCTCCCACAGGGACCCCTGCTGCTCCCAGCCTGTGACTGGCAAACTCCCTTCTGTCTTCCCCTCTGTCAGGAACACCCAGTCCCACGTGGAAGTCTCTCCAGAAGCCTGTTCAATTGAAGGCTTTTCTTCTCTCACACACTGAACACCTTGGGGCTTGGAGGAGAGATAAGAGTCCTCCCTGCTTTCCATTTCTTTTTCCTCCTTCTTCCCTTCTTTAAAAATCCCAGGTCTGAGCCTTCCCTGGTGGCGCAGTGGTTAAGAATCTGCCTGCCAATGCAGGGGACGCGGGTTCGAGCCCTGGTCCGGGAAGATCCCACATGCCGCGGAGCAGCTAAGCCCACGCACCACAACTACTGAGCCTGCACTCTAGAACCTGCGAGCCACGACTACTGAGCCCACGTCCCACAACTCCTGAAGCCCACAGGCCTAGAGGCTGTGCTCCGCAACAAGAGAAGCCACCGCAATGAGAAGCCTGCACCCCGCAATGAGAAGCCTGCACCCCTCAATGAAGCACAGCCTCTGCTCACCACAACTAGAGGAAGCCCGCGCGCAGCAACGAACACCCAACGCAGCCATAAATAAATAAATTTAAAAACAAATCCCAGATCCTTTGAAGCTCCTGTGATCCATGTAGGTACCTTCGCCACACTGTGTTACTACCTGTTCCTCACCAGGAACTATACCTCCTCTGAAATCTCTAACTCCAAACACCACCCCCTGACCACTACCTCGTGTCCTTCCACCCTGCTTGCTTGGGTCTGCCTGTGGCCACACTTCTGCAAGCTCATTGAGACCTCCTTGTCGGGTACCACTTCCTCACTAGCCATCAGCCCTTCCTGGCTTCCCTCTTCTTGTCCAGCCTAGATTCTAAGGTCCACCCCTTGCTATCCCTCTACCCATCCCCACCCTTCTCCTCTTTCTGTTGTCATAACCCACCTGACAAAACCCTAACCCTGGATTTAGTCAACCATCCACCTTCCCCGAGCCTGGCCTGAGTAGCTGACCCTGGCCGGAGAGAATCACGAGGCTGAGTACGTCACTGGGTACTGGTGCTCAAAGACTTCTCGTGGGCTCGACTCCGCCCAGCAGTCCTGCTGTATTTCTCTGGTAGTCTTGCTTCCACTTCCCAAGACATCTCGTGCCTCCTCTTCCACCTGCCTCTCAAAAGATGATCTTACACGTACTGAGAAACCATCTGATGTGACTCTGCCACTTCCCACCACCAAACCCTAACCCTCCTGCATCCTGCATCGCACCACCCTTTTCCTCCTCTGCCAGAGATGGCGATGCCTCCACTTCCACTCCTCGCCTTTCCAAAGACTCTGCTCCTTCAGTGAACCACCCTCTCGAATCATCATTCTCACCACCCGATAATTCCTATTGGTCTGCAGACAGGATTGAGTCTCTCCCGTGGGTGGGGGGACCCATCCCCCCGCTTTTCCTATGTCATCCTCCAGCTTCTACCTCATTTCTCTTCTCCTCTTCCCAAAAGAATTGTTGACACACTCAGTTTCCACTTCCTTGCTTCCTATTCTCTTTTTCTTCCCCCATGCTTACAAAGAAGAGTTAATGACAGGAAAATTCTCACACGAGAATGTAAAGTGAAAATAGGTCCGATAGAAATCTGCATATTCAATCTGATTCCAATTATTTATACATTAAAAATGAAGGAAAGAGCAAACTTCTAACAGTGATCATTTGTGAGGGTTGGGGTTAGAGGTGATTTTCGTTTGCTTTTGTATATGCTTTTTTCTTATTTTCTACAGTGAACACATTTTACATTTTTTATAATCCAAAAATTAATATATATACAAAATACAAAAGAAATCTCCCTTTAGCTAAAAGTCTGTTGTCTCTACCACATCTTTCTTTATACCATCTTTCGTTCTTCTTTTAATTTTTATTTTAATCAGAGATACATATATATATGTACATCGTTAAACAACTCAGAGAATTCCAGAAGCCTTACAAAGACAAACAGAAGTCCTTGTATTTTTTCTTTTGGTATTTCCCTTCATGTTTCTAACAAAATCCCAAAACTGCTGAATTTTTAGCTGTAAGTATGACTTACGGAAGTTGAAGATTTAGCTCATACACATACACATCATCTCCCTCCCTCGTGTTCCCAATACAGATGCTGTCTCACCTTTTACGAGATCGTTAAGTACTTGTATTATTATGACTATGAAAATGTTATTCACAGCTGAGCCATGTTGTGTACTACGATACTGTTTCCTATCTTGAATAACTTTATTTTCTCTGGAATTAAACTTGTCTCGGGCTTCCCTGGTGGCGCAGTGGTTGAGAGTCCGCCTGCCGATGCAGGGGACACGGGTTCGTGCCCCGGTCCGGGAAGATCCCACATGCCGCGGAGCGGCTGGGCCCGTGAGCCATGGCCGCTGAGCTTGCGCGTCCAGAGCCTGTGCTCCGCAACGGGAGAGGCCGCAACAGTGAGAGGCCCGCATACTGCAAGAAAAAAAAAAACAAAAAAACACATGCACCCCAATGTTCATTGCAGCACTATTTACAGTAGCCAGGACATGGAAGCAACCTAAATGCCCATCGACAGACAAATGGATGAAGAAGATGTGGTACATATATACAATCCATAAAAAAGAACAAAATTGGGTCATTTGTAGAGACGTGGATGCATCTAGAGACTGTCATACAGAGTGAAGTAAGTCAGAAAGAGAAAAACAAATATCGTATATTAACGCATATACGTGGAACCTAGAAAATGGTACAGATGAACCGGTTTGCAGGGCAGAAATTGAGACATAGATGTAGAGAACAAACGTATGGACACCAAGGGGGGAAAGTGGCAGGGGATGGGGATTGTGGTGTGATGAATTGGGAGATTGGGATTGACATGTATACACTAATGTGTATAAAATGGATGACTAATAAGAAAAAATAAAAGAATTTCTCCCTCTCAGTGTTTTTATTTTTGTAAAAAAATCAACCCTATTAAGGTGTCTTTTACACACAATAAAAGGAAACTATTTAAGTGTGATAAAATTTGACAAATTAGTAACCCATGTAGGGACTTCCCTGGTGGCGTAGTGGATAAGACTGTACTCCCAATGCAGGGGGCCTGGGTTCAATCCCTGGTCAGGGAACTAGATCCCACATGCATGCCACAACTAAGGAGCCCAGGAGCCGCAACTAAGACCTGATGCAACCAAATGAATAAATCTTTTTTAAAAACTCATGTAACCACCACCACAATCAAGATATAGAAAATTCTCACCACCCCAGAAAGTTCCCTTGAGCCCATCTGCAGTCAATCACCCCCTTTTCCTGGTCCCAAGCACCCACCAATCTGCTTTTTGACACTATAGATTAGACTTGTCCTTTCTTGAGTTTCATATAAATGGAATTTTACGATTTTCACTCTTTCGCACCTGGCTTCTCTCACTAAGAATAATGGTTTTGAGACTTTCATATTGCTGCCGTATCAGTCATCTCTTCTCGTTGCTGGGTAGTATTCCACTGCACACCACAGATTTCTATTTATTCACCTTGTGACAGACAGTGGGGTTGCTCCCAGTCTGGAGTTATTAGGAAGAAAGCGGATATGAACATTTGTGCACAAGTCTTTGTATGGACACAGGTTTTTGTTTCTTTGGGATAAATATCTAGGAATGAAATTGCTGAATTGTATAGTAAATATATGTTGAATTTTATAAGAAAATGCCAGATAGTTTTCCAAAGTGGTGGTGCTCACAGTTCCACCAGCAGTGTTCCAGTTACTCTATATTCTTACCAGGAGTTCATATTTTTAGGCTTTTCCATTTTAATCATTTTAGAGGGTATATAGTAGTAACTTGTTATGGTTTTAATTTGCATTTCCTTGATGACTAATGATACTGAGCATGTTCTCGTGTGTTTGTTAGCTTTTTTTAATTTATTTATTTTATTTTTATTTTTTATTTTATTTTATTTTTTTGTTAGCTTTTTGATGAACTAACTTTGATGAAGTGTCTATTCAAATCTTTTGTCTATTTATTTTTTTTTAATTGGGTTTGTATTCTTGTTCTTGAGTTGTAAGAGTTCTTTCCATGTAGTGGATACAAGTTCTTGGTCATATAAATACATTGCAGATCTTTTCTCCCAGTTTGTAGCTTAAATTTTTTTTCTTAACAGTCTGTTTCAAAGAACGGAAGTTTAAATTTTAATGGAGTCTAATTTATCCATTTTTTTCTTCTATGATTTGTGCCTTTTTTGTCCTATGTAAGAAATTCTTACCATGGTCATGAAGATTTTGTCCTGCTTTTCTTCTAGAAGTTTTATGGTTTTAGCTTTTTTCCCCCCTAAATTTATTTATTACTTTATTTATTTATTTTGGCTGTGTTGGGTCTTCATTGCTGCGTGCAGGCTTTCTCTAGTCGCGGCCAGCGGGGGCTACTCTTCGTTGAGGTGCATGGTCTTCTCATTGCGGTGGCTTCTCTTGTTGCAGAGCACAGGCTCTAGGTGCATGGGCTTCAGTAGTTGTAGCACACGGGCTCAGTAGTTGTGGCTCTCAGGCTTTAGAGTACAGGCTCAGTAGTTGTGGCACATGGGCTTAGTTGCTCCATGGCACGTGGGATCTTCCCGGAGGACCAGGGCTCAAACCCGTGTCCCCTGCATTGGCAGGCGGATTCTTAACCACTGTGCCGCCAGGGAAGCCCCTGGTTTTAGCTTTTATGTTTGGGTCCATGATCCACTTCAGGTTAATTTGTGTGTGTGGAGTAGGATAAGGGTCAAGTATTTTCATTTTTCCATCTGGATATTCACTTGCTCCTGTGCCATTTTTGAAAAGACTATCTATTTGCCATTGAATAACATCGTCATCTTTGTAAAAACAAAACAAAACAAAAAACCAAAAACTGACCACAGATGTGTGCGTTTATTTCTGGATTCTCTGTGCCTTTGAGAATCAATACCACGCCTTCTAGATTACTGTAGCTTTATGGATGAATGGACACTATATCCTCTGTGTACACTAAACCTTCCAACCTTGTTCTCTTTTTCAAAATTGTTTCACCAATTCTAGGTTCTTTGCAATTCCATATAAATTTTAGAATTAACTTGTGAATTTTAACAAAAAAAAAAGAAAGAAACTTGCTGAAATTTTGTTTGGGATCACTTTGAATCGATAGATTAATGTGAGAAGAATCGATCTTTTAATAACATTGAATTTTCTCTTCAATGAATATGGTATATCTCTCCATTTCTTTTAGGCCTTTAAAATTTTTTCTTAGCAATGTTTGTAGTTTTTATCAGACAGGTGGTATTGAATTTATCCCTAAGTATTTCATGGTTTTGGTGCTATTGTAAAGGGTGTTTGTGACTTTCAGTTTCCATCTTTCAGTTTGTTGTTCAGTTTGTGTATTAACCTTACTTCTTTCATCCTTGCTAAACTCACTTATTGATTCTAATAGTTTCTTTTTAAAATTTTTAGGATTTTCTACATACACAATAAATAAAAGCAGTTTTACTTCATCTTTTCCAATCTGTATGCCTCCTATTTATTTTTCTGTGCCTGTTGTAACTATCATACTGGCAAAGATCTCCTAACGTTGAATAGAAGTGACAGAAGTGTGTATCTTTGCCTTGTTTTTTAAATGTATTTATTTATTTTTGGCTGTGTTGGGTCCTTGTTGTTGCACGCTGGCTTTCTTTTAGTTGTGGTGCGTGGGCTTCTCATGGCGGTGGCTTCTCTTGTTGCGGAGCACAGGCTTTAGGCACGCGGGCTTCAGTAGTTGTGGTGCATGGGCTCAGTAGTTGTGGCTCCATGGCCACGTGGGATCTTCCCGGACCAGGGCTCAAACCCGTGTCCCCTGCACTGGCAGGCTGATTATTAACCACTGCGCCGCCAGGGAAGCCTTTGGCTTGTTCTTGATTTTAAGGGAAAACATCCTTCATCTCTACTTATTTTTCTTAATAGCATCTTGTTCTAGTTTCATGCATGGTAGAATCTTTCTCTTTATCTGAGTATATCAATTATAGGGTTGGTTGGTTCGTTGGTTGGTTGTGGCTGGTTTAGATTTTCCATGCTCTTTGCCTTGTCTCTGATTCTGCCAAGTTTTTTGTTTGTGTTGCTTTTGTTTTGTTTTTGTTTTGCTTAGTTGTTTCTGTTTGCTTTGTTGTTCTTTTTCATGTTATGGCTTTTCTCAAATGGACTTACGTCACTTGTCTGTTCATACTTGAAAGTGAGGTACTGCAGACTGCTGGTTAGTCCCCAAATCCTTTCTTCCTTGATAATAAATAAATAAATAAATTTATTTAAAAAAAGCAATGCCACTCTTCTTATTAAATCTTTTTATTTGGGAAACTATATTTATTTTTTATAAAAACGTGTTAAAACGATGAGTTTACTGTTGTTATTTTTCAATGAGTAAGTAAATATTTAAAATTTTTTTCATTTTAACTTGACTGTATATAATCCATCTTTTTTTTTTTAATATATAAATTTATTTATTTATTTATTTTTGGCTGCGTTGGGTCTTCATTGCTGCGTGCGGGCTTTCTCTAGCTGAGGCAAGTCAGTGGGTACTCTCTGTCGTGGTGCGTGGGCTTCTCATTGCAGTGGCTTCTCTCTGTTGCTGAGCACGGGCTCTAGGCGTGCAGGCTTCAGTAGCTGTGGCACGCGGGCTCAGCTGTTGTGGTGCATGGGTTTAGTTGCTCGGCAGCATGTGGGATCTTCCCGGACGAGGGCTCGAACCCATATCCCCTGCATTGGCAGGCAGATTATTAACCACTGTGCCACCAGGGAAGTTCCCACCTTTTTGTTTTAATTGAAGTATAGTTGATTTACCATGTTGTGTTACTTTCAGGTGTACAGGATAGTGATTAACATATACACACTACTATATATAAAATAGATAATCAACAAGGACCTACTGTATAGCACAGGGAACTATACTCAATATTTTGCAATAACCTATAAGGAAAAAGAATCTGAAAAAGAATATGTATACATTATACTTATATATGCTTATTTCACCATTGTAATGTTGGGTAACACTCCCAGTCCCATTCACTAGTTATGCTTCAGCCACATTTGTTTCCTTCAGTGGACCAAGGTCCAGCCTGCCTGAAGGTCTTTGCACTGTAGGGAAAACGCTCCACCGTGGCGCCCTGGCAACCTTACGGGTCTCAACATAGTTCATATCGACAGCGCTGAAACTTCAGTGGAATTTGTCTTACAGAGCACCGTGTGATCCTCCTGGGACAAAAGGGAGCTTGTGAGGAGCTGCTACAAGGCCATTTCTCACTTGCTTCCCTAGGCACGGGAAAGCTGTCATGAGACAGTTTCTCATAGCCTCTGGGTTCTGGTGAGGTCTGAGGCTTTCTGTCTCACGACCACCACCACCACCACCACCACCACCACCACCACCCCACCCCCATGCACCAAGGATACAGCAGCAAACACTAATCCTGCTTAGCTGCAGCAGGGCACTGGCTCCTCAGAAACAGAGTGTCCTAACATTAGCCCCCATTTGTTTCAGCGTCGCCCTACACAAGGGCCAGGACGAGCTGGCTCCTTCGGCTACTCTTCCTTCTGGTGTCTGTAAGTAATAAACTGTCTGAATCTAAAAAGGGCTCCTCATCTCTTTACCAGCCAAATCTATTTGCACATGCTATTCCCTCTGCCTGAAGGCAACCTCCCATCCCACACAACCTTTTTTTTAAAAGTAAATTTATTTGTTTATTTATTTATTTTTGGCTGCATTAGGTCTTTGTTGCGGCACGCGGGCTTTCTTCAGTTACGTCGAGCAGGCGTACTCTTCGTTGCGGTGCACGGGCTCTAGGCGCACAGGCTTCAGTAGCTATGGCACGCGGGCTCAGTAGTTGTGGCACACGGGCCTAGTTGCTCCGCGGCATGTGGGATCCTCCTAGACCAGAGCGCAAACCCGTGTCCCCTGCATTGGCAGGGGGACTCCCAACCACTGCACCACCAGGGAAGCCCCCATGCAACCTTTCATGTCTAACTCCTTTACATCTTGCCCTAAATGTCATCTCCTCATGGAGGCCTCCTTGACCAGCTCACTCAAAAGGGACCCTTTGTGTCAGACACGGCTGGTTGCAATTCCAACATCCATCCTCCCTTGCATCCAGTTCCTTGCTAACAAGAACCCCCATTTTGATTTGTTAGCATATTAGGCAGTCATGTGGTTTAGGAGAAGCCAGCCCTCCCCAGTCCCAGAGGTAAACTCTTGGCTCATCCAATTCCAACATTGCAATGCCATTCCTTTGCCAATGACTTGTCTAGAAATAGGCAGATGATACAATTCTGCCTAATAACTCATAGGTGGATGTCTGGTTGGGTGCTTCTGGGAAACTTTACCTAGCTCTTATAAAGGGACCCAAAACGTGACATGTCCTTTTCCTGCCTTCTGACCTTTGGTTATTGCTGTGTGAGAACATCCTGTGACCTTGCGGGGGCAAGCATGAGAAAGAAGTCAACATCTGAAGATGGCAAAGCTGAAAGATGGAAAGATTCTGCAGCATTGATGGCCTTGGTGAGCCACTAAATTAACCAACCCCAGACCTGCTCTCTCGTGGGACTTGTTATTTGCTATATCTCTTTATTGTTTGTCAGTTGAGTCCACTTTTCTATTACTTGCAATCAAAGCCTTCTTTACCGGTTCACCGTCTTCCTGTTATCTGTTTGTTTCCTCATGAAGCTAGTCAAAATTCCATATCATTTATTTCTTTGTGTACTTGTCTTTCTCTGTATACACCAGCCTCCCTTTAACCCAGAATGTAAACTCCATGAGGACAGGGGCCCTCTCCATCTTCTGCATCACTTATCCCCAATGTCTAGCGTGACACAAGAGGCCTCCAAAATATGTGTTAAATGAAGAAAAAGAGATGCTTTTCTATAATTATTTGCTTTAATTACCACCCTTCCCATGTTAGCAATGAGCCTGGCAGTAGAATCAACCTTTGTTTACATATTACTTACAGATCACACATTCCCACAGCTTGGAAAAGCACTGGCTATGATATCATACATATCTGCCATTTACCAGCTGTGTGACTGTAAGCAAGTTACTTGACGTCTCTGAATCTTCATTTCTTCATTTCCAAAAGGGTAATGTGAAAATAGGGTTAAATAAGATTATGTCTTTATGAAGCAATTGGTCCACAGGCAGTGTTCGAGATGTATTTGTTCTTATCTTCAACCTGTACACCAGTCTGGGAAGAAGAGCTGAAGGGGAAAATGCTCTGTGTAGCAACAAATTGGATCCACTCCTAAAGCTGGTGCATCAGTGCTGCTCTGTCCCTAATTTCTGCCTCAGCACAATTAAATTCTTCCCAGATATCCTCCTCATTATCCTTATACTTCATCCTCCCCACCTCTCCACCCACAACTAGCCCAGGTCCACACGATGCCCTCATGTCACGTGAGCTTTCCTGTTGCCTTTGCTTCCCAGGACACAGTGTGGGGAAATGGAAAGAATATAGGGCTTAGACCTAGAAGACGTGTGTTCCGGTCCAGTCTGGCTCTGGCTAGGTGAGTGACCCTGAGGAAGGGTCATTTAACCTCTGAACCTCGACTTCCTTATCTGTAGAGGGATAACAGACTGTAATGATACTCAAGCGGGATGCTGTAGATACACAGACTTGAAAGTTATAAAACATTCAAAAACTGATTTCTTTTCCTATTTGCAGCATTCCTGCTCGTGAGGTTAGAATAGAAGCAGACAATACTAAGGCTTTTCTTACAGGATTCCAGAGCATCCTGCCTTGCGTTTCCTGGCCACAGCCTGCCTAACCAGCTACTTCAACGCCCTTCATTATTCATTCATTCAGCAAATACTTATTGAGTGTCCACTGTGTGCCAAGCACTGTTGTATGTTCTAGGAATAGAACAATGAGGACAGCGGACTAAACACTCAGCTCTCATACAGCTTGCATTCTGGTAGGCAGAGGAAAAGACTGTGGGCAGTTAGGGCAAACCCATACCACCTGAAGAGAGCTGCCACGTATATCTCTGGTCATTTGGCATCCCACTGGTGCCAAGCGGAGACAAAGAAGAGGGACAACCGCAAAAAAAAAAAAAAGAAAGAAAAAAAATTGGGCTTCCCTGGTGGTGCAGTGGTTGGGAGTCCGCCTGCCAATGTGGGGGTCGCGGGTTCGTGCCCCGGTCCGGGGGGATCCCACATGCCGCGGAGCGGCTGGGCCCGTGAGCCATGGCCGCTGAGTCTGTGCAACCGGAGCCTGTGCTCCGCAACGGGGCGGGCCACGGCGGTGGGAGGCCCACGTACCGAAAAAAAAAAAAAAAAAAAAGAAGGGGGACAGAAAGGAAAGGAATGCGGGAAAAAGAAGTTGAAGGAATCCAATCATACTAGAATCCAGAAATGGGCCTGGTTTCATTAAAATTAAGTGTCCGTACACCACTCAGCTACCCCAGCTAAGAATGCAAAACAACAAATCTAATTATGAGGGAATATCAGACAAACTCAAAATGAGAAACATTCTTTTTTTTTTTCTATTTTAATATAATAAAGGCAAGGAAGGCTGAGGACAAATTAAAGGAGACTAAAGAGACATGAAAAATAAATATAGTACCTAATCTTAGACTGCTTCCCGTATTCGGTGGTGGGAGGGGGTGAGAAGACTGCTATAAAGTTCATTATTAGGTCAACGGAAAAAAATGGAATGCAGAGGGTAGATTAAACTTTTTCAAGTTACATAAAAGGATATGCTTATTCTTAGAAAATACAAAGAGAGAGAAGAAGAGAGGGAGGGAGAGAAGAAGGGAACAAATGGTAAGATGTGAAAATGAATAAACAGAAACCTCATTTTAAATTGAGTCAGGAGGCCAGAAGGGGGAACTCTCACACCCTACCAACAGGTAGAAACCCAACAGGAAGAGATAGCTTTGCATCTCCAACAGGAAGAAGGTTACTACTTTACTATCCAGCAGGGAGAAGGAAAATTTTCCCTTTGCCTGAATTTCTCCTTGCCCAGCAACAGCCCAGTCAATAAGAGACTGTCACAACTCAGCCAATGAAAAGCCACTACACCTTCAAATTCCCAGTTTCCTCCAACTCTTTGTTTATGACAGCCCCTCTCAACTCCCCCTTCTCCACTATAAAAGAAAGGTCCTCTCCTTTGTTCTGCAGACTTGCCTGTGCGTTGCCATAGATTACGTGTCCAGAATTGCAATTCTTTGCTGTTCCCAAAGAAACCCAATTTGCTGATAAAATAACCTGCTGTTTTATTGTTTTAGATCAAAAAACCAAATGGAGCAAATTGTTAGCAATAGATGAATTTGAGTAAACATGTGTTCCCTGTACTATCCTTGCAACTTCTCCAAATAAGACTTAAAAAAAAAAAGAAATGTCACCTTGCACCAGCCAGAATGACCATCATCAAAAAATCTACAAACAATAAATGCTGGAGCGGGTGTGGAGAAAAGGGAACCCTCATACACTGTTGGCGGGAATGTAAATTGATTCAGCCACTACGAAAACAGTATGGAGGTTCCTTAAAAAACTAAAAATAGAACTACCATATGACCCAACAATCCCACTACTGGGCATATACCCAGAGAAAACCATAATTCAAAAAAACACATGCACCCCAATGTTCATAGCAGCACTATTTACAATAGCCAGAACATGGAAGCAACCTAAATGTCCATCAGCAGAGGAATGTATAAAGAATATGTGGTACATATATACCATAGGATATTACTCAGCCATAAAAAGGAATGAAATTGTAGAGACGTGGATGGACCTAGAGAGTGTCATACAGAGTGAAGTCAGAAAGAGGAAAGCAAATATCATATAACAACGCGTATATGTGGAATCTAGAAAAACGGTATAGATGATCTTATTTGCAAAGCAGAGACACAGAGTAGAGAACAAATGTATGGATACCAAGGGGGAAAGGGGTTGGGTGAGAGGAATCGGGAGACTGGGATTGACACATATACATTATTGATACTATGTATGAAATAGACAACTAATGGGAACATACTGTATACCACAGGGAACTCTACCTAATGCACTGTGGTAACCTAAATGGGAAGGAAGTCCAAAAGGGACGGGATATCTGTATGTGTATGGCTGATTCATTTTGTTGTGCAGTGGAGGCTAACACACCATTGTAAGGCAACCATACTCCAATAAAAATTAATTTAAAATAAATGAATAAAATTCAGTAGAAAATTAACCACCATTTTTAGACAAAAAAAAAAAAGGTGTCCACAGGACCCAGACTCAGCCCAACCCCTTTTTTAATTGGTGCATGAACCTGAATGACTCCCTTCCTCTCTCTGGGTCTCATTTTCTAGTCCAGGTGGTCTCTAAGGCTCTCTCTGGTCTGGCAATCAAGGTCCCACAACTCAGGTCGCTTCTAGATAGGTCTTTGGAAAGAAGCCAGCCCTTCAATCTCTCAGCCCACCAGTTACTTCACCACGACTTTCTGCAGCGTGCTCACCCGCCCTCTTTCATCAGCCCTAAACTTGCCCTTGCACTTCTCTGCCACCAGCCAGCAGGCCCAGCCCCTCCTTCCGAGGGCTTTAGCGCCCACCTTCTCGCAGTCTCCAAATCTGCTCAGGACAGGCACGTGCATTTATCCCTCAAGAAACTACAGCACCCAAAAGGCTTTGCGGCAACCTCTGGGCCTTTAGTACCACCAAAGAGAAAGGTTTTTCAGTGCGGGCCAGCCGCTGCATGGCTTTTTGGATATTGTAGTTCATCTGCGAAGAGCCCGGGAACTAGGGTAAGGCTGCAAGCCACCCTTCCCAGAATGCACAGCGCTCGTCCCCACCAATCGGAGGCACGGATCTTGGAAGGAAGGCGGGGAAGAGGGGGAGCTGCCCGGCGCACGCGCAATATGTTTGTCTGGGGAATTCATGTGGAGGTCAGAGTGGCAGCAGGTGAGAATGCAAAGGAATCGCCGCGGCCCGCGTCCGGGCGTCTCCGCAGTCCCCCTCTGCACTCCCATTAACCCCAGGTTTGGGCGGGCGGGGTCCATGCGTGGATCCGCCTCGTGTCGGAGGGGAAAGGGGGTGAGCACGGGAGGAGCCAGGGGTTGCGTAGAGTGAGGTAGGTGTGTATGGGGCCAGAGTGAGGAATAATCTAGAAGCTCTTAGGAATGGAAAAGCTGAGGGGTCGGGACTGGGCATCCTGGTCTCAGGAAAGATTTAAGTGCACGGGGAGAGATGAAGGTAGAGACGTCGAGGTCTGGGGAGCAGGTAGGGAGGCTGAAGTGGACGACGGCAATGGGGCGGAGCGAGACAGAGTTCAGTGGAGTAGATTCTAGTGAGGTCAGCCGTGCTCGCGCCCACCCCGCCTCAGCCCCCCTTCCCCCACCCGTGCCAGGGCTCTCCCTCGGGGTGCAGCTGTTCAGGGCCTTTCTGGCCCGATTGATTCTCGTGATATGTTGACCCCATTCTTAACGCCTGATGTTGAGAAGCCGCGTGGTGAGGAGTTAAGATGTGCCTTTTAGAATTAGACCTCTAGGTTCTAATCCTGGTAGCCCTCCTCATAGCTGCGTGATCTTAGGCTCCTGGTGTAACTTAACACTTCTGTGTGCCTCAGTTTCCTCATCTGTAGTTATCTACTTCATACGGGTTGGTGTGAGGATTAAATATGGAAATTGCTGTTAGAAGACTACCTAGTATAAAGGTCAGCTCTTATTGTTATTTTGTTCTTGGAATCACATGCTTTTCTGAACCAGAATTGCACAGAACCAGCCTCGCAGCCTCTGTCCTGGGGCCTGACTGTCCAGGAAATGGGAGGGTGTTTGGTGTGGGGCTAAGTTCTCTATGGGTATCAAGCCCATGCCTCCTTCCAATTTTGAACCAAGGACCCCAGACCCTTTCTCTTAAGTAGTAGAGAAAGAAGAAAAGCGCAGAGGAATCGAGTGTACATTTATACAAGCTGCAGAGTGTTATTTATGAAACGTCCTTCAGTCGGTAATTCAGAGCTCTCAAGAGTGGGGGAAGAAACAGCCAACTCGACAGGTACATGTGATGCCTCAGAGAGGGCTTTACTCTGAGGATTTTGGGATTGAATTGTTTTGTTTTTACCCACTTAGGTGTGAGCAGGCCCAGCAGAAGGAGACATGGCTGCCAAAGTGTTTGAGTCCATTGGCAAGTTTGGCCTGGCCTTAGCCGTTGCAGGAGGCGTGGTGAACTCTGCCTTGTATAATGGTGAGGCGCTGAGGGGTGGTGGGTCACTGCCCTTTGCCAGAGGACTTCTATTGGTCTGCATAGCCTGTGTGACACTCCTGTTGGCAGCCGCTGTCCGTGAATGTGTTTGTGACCAAGAGGGCTCACCTGCTGCCATCCTGCACCACATGGTTGCATCAGGGCCTCTGTCCTTGTAGCCATAGGTTCTCCCAGAGCCTTTATTCACCAAGAGCCTCCCAGCCCAGTTGGACGTTTCCACCTGCTCTTGTGAATTTAAAGTGATGCTGCAGCAGAGTGCCAGGATTTCGCTGGCCAGCTGAAATGGAGAGCTCGTTGGTTCTCTTCTGCCTGTGTGTGGAATAACTCAGCAAGGGTTCTAGCCCTTCGGTGACCGTGTCCTGAGTAGGAGTTTTGCTCTGGTGTGGTTGAGTCTTTCCAGAGAAAATATCTTTGAGATGCACTGCCCAGCTTTTAACAGTGTGCTGGGTGTTTAAGCTGGCTTTTCCACTTTCCTTTGTGACCATAGGCAAGTCACTTTCCCCTCTGCAGGCCTCAGCTTTCTCATTGGTCAAGCCACAGGATCGAACTGCTTTATGTCTAAGACCCCCTCCACCTCTGATACTCTCTAGCTTTCACTGTTGGAAAGTAGCAGTAGATCGACCCACCTCATGTGTGACCCTGACAAGAGGAGGATTACTTTCAGAGTGAAGGTGTTTGGGCCAACTGTAATGTCTAAAAAGGCAGAGACAGAAAACAGCTGGTCAGAAAAGCCTGCTCTTGGGCTGCCCTGGTGGCACAGTGGTTAAGAATCTGCCTGCCAATGCAGGAGTCACGGGTTCGATCCCTGGCCCAGGAAGATCCCACATGCTGTGGAGCAACTAAGCCCATGTGCCACAACTACTGAGCCTGCGCTCTAGAGCCCGTGAACCACAATTACTGAGCCCGTGTGCCACAACTACTGAAGCCCGCGTGCCTAGAGCCTGTGTTCCACAACAAGAGAAGCCCGTGCACCACAACGAAGAGTAGCCCCCGCTCACCACAACTAGAGAAAGCCCGCGCACGGCGAAGACCCAACGCAGCCAAAAATAAAATAAATAAAAATAAAATAAATTTATTTAAAAAAAGAAAGAAAGAAAGAAAAGCCTGCTCTCCTTCTGTGGCGCAGCTTTATACTCTGATCTTTTTGGCCACCCGTGCATGGCTAAACAGTAGTCACCATTACTAATTTCTTTCTGAATCATCAAGACAGCTCTGTAACCCCTTCAAACCTTAGAGAAACCAATCTATTGGAAAGAAAAAGTGGGGCCTTCCATATTTTAGGATCGCCATAGGGAGGATGCTGCTTCCGGAAACACTGAGTTAAATTGGAACCAGGATGGACTGTGGTAACAGTGAAGACTGTGGTGAGTTTTAGAAAGAAGTTTTGGGAGGTGGTTCATCAGAACATCAGCAGCCAGTTGTTTCAAGGAGAAAGGATGCTGAGGAACAGATCCTGTTACCGAAGTCCTTGGGAGGACATGTGGGATGGGAAGTGATTGCTTAGTTTTATAGCTGTTCAGAGGCCTCTGGAGACCAGAAGTGTAGGAAGAAAGAGCAGGAGAGGGGAGACTTAATAAATGAATGGAAGGCACCAGGGATCTTCCAAAACCATGATCCTTTTGGTTAGAGGGTGAGGGGATTTTTCTGACCCATCATTATTCTTCATTCCTAGTGGATGCTGGGCACAGAGCTGTCATCTTTGACCGGTTCCGGGGAGTGCAGGACATTGTCGTAGGGGAAGGGACTCACTTCCTCATCCCTTGGGTACAGAAACCAATTATCTTTGACTGCCGCTCTCGACCACGTAACGTGCCAGTAATCACTGGTAGCAAAGGTGAGTCTTGTCTGTGGGTCAGGTAAAGTAGAGAGTGTCAAGGGCTGCTGTGGGATCCCGAACGGGTTGAACGTCTCGTAGTACGAATTCCTGGCATATTTTCCGTGAAGAGTTTTATGTGGCTACAGAGAAAGAAATATACAGGCGTACCTCAGAGATGTTGTGAGTTCGGTCCCAGACCACCGCAACAAAGCACATATTGTGATGAAGCGAGTCACACGAATATTTTGGTTTCCCAGTGCATATAGTTCACCCCATACTGTAGTCTGGGTGCAATAGCTTTATGGGTGCGATAGCTTTATCTCTAAAGAAACAATATATATACAATACCTTAATTAAAAAATACCTTATGGCTAAAAAATGCCAACCATCATCAGATCACCATAACAAATATAATAATATCGGGTAAGTTTGAAATATTGCAAGAATTACCAAAATGTGACAGAGACGTGAAGTGAGCAGGTGCTGTTGGAAAAATGGTGCCAATAGACTTGTTTGACACAGGGTTGCCCCAGACCTTCGATTTGTAAAAAATGCAGTGTCTGTGAAGCTCAAGAAAGTGAGGTATGCCTATATACTTAAAATACGCACACAGTTGTACAAATTTAGAGAAATGAACAAAGATATATTTCAAGAGTTACACAGCAATCCAATTTTAAATCTAAGTGTGCCTTTGCTCCCTCGGTTGACCCTTCCCATCAGGTCTTGTTTCCCAGGGTGACTGTAAACGGATCTCCAGCCGTTCTGTTTGCCTTCACAGCTGACTTGCCCTTTGCCTTGCTTTCCAAGGCCTCTGTTTCCAGCAGTGCTGCCCTCACGTTGTTATCTCACAGGCCAAGGCCCACATCCCTGAGAGCAATCTGGTCTGACACGCCACTGGCTTCCCAGCTGGAGCCTGAAATGAATTGCTGTCATGGTTCTCCCCCCGTCGTACACACAGAGGTGCACAGGCAGTAGATGGAACGGCAGGTGCTGTCTTGGCCGTGACGTTTCTGTGCAGCAGGAGGAGGGGGTTGCATGGGTGTTGCTGTTCCTCAGCAGATGTTTGCTTTCTGTCATAGTGGCAAGCTTTGTGCTGGGTCAGAGGGTGGGGTAGTTCAAAGTTGACTAAAGTGGGAGCCTTTAGGAGCTTGGCCTAGCTAGGCAGATAGCCATGTGGACAGGCATTAGAGTGGGGCGCGGGGACTGCAGCATGGAGGGGAAGCCGAGAAGAGGGCTCCTGTGAGGAACGTGCGTCTGCACTGGCACATTAGGATGAGAAGTGCGTCGGGCAGAGGCGGGGAAAGGGTACATTGGTGTTGACTGATTTGTCCTGTCGCTCCTGGCCAGAGAGAGGAGGAGCCTCCTGTGAAGGGTCTGGCCTGCCTGCTACATCAGAGGAAATCAGTGGTGGGGTGGGGTTAATCAAGAAACATATTTTAACTTAAAGGCCTAGTTCTGAACTTTCCTCCTTTTGGGGATTTCTTTCTCTACTGCTTTGCAGTTGTTCTAAGGATACATTATACACCTATCTTCAAAACTTGATAGGAACTTGCAGAGGTCAGGGACGGTGTATAACCATTTCCCACTCTGGTGCCTGGTTCAGAACTCATCTCATGGGCGTTTGGTCCATATGGTTGATGACTGCAAGCAGGCCGTGACAGTGCCTTAGCTCCAAGTAGGACTGCATTGTCAGGGGAAGTTGTAATTCCCTCCCTGGATCCTTTGACTCGGCCAAGTAATGAGAAACGGCCTCTAGATGAGTCTGATAACCCCTTACATCTGTTGCGCATTTGACAGAGTGCTTTTATATCTGTTCCTCCTTCGGTTTCTCCCAACATGCCTGGGAGGCAGATGAAATCATGCCCATTCTTACATGTGAGGAAATAAGCTGAGATGGGCTAAGGCTTAGTGATCCCGCATAATTAGTAAACAGCAGAGTTGAGGCTGCAGCCAGGCCTTAGACTGCTTGTCTGCTGGGCCCACGGTCACCTCTCTGAGGCACACTCCTTCCTTGGGCCCCATTCACTGGGCCTTGGAGAGGCCTTACCCTAGAATTCTTGGCATTGGCCTATCTGTTTTCTTAAAATATTCAGTGTTCTAGGCATATCCATGGCAACTGTTAGACGTACAATCTGAATTTACTTATATCAGAGGGCATTCAGGACACACTGAAAAGCTGTCATCACCAGAATCCTTGGAGAAGTTTTTAACGCTGATGCTGTGCTGGGTTCTCTACCAAGGAGACCACGCACAGGTGCGCCTCACCCTCTAGGATCTGATAATCGGCAACTTTACTTATAAATTATAGCAAATTTGGGGTAGGAGAGGTCATAGAAGGCCACTTTGGTTTCTACTTTTAACTCCAGCACTCCTCCCCTACCCTAAGATTTACAGAATGTCAACATCACCTTGCGCATCCTCTTCCGGCCGGTTGCTAGCCAGCTCCCCCGCATCTTCACCAGCATCGGAGAGGACTACGACGAGCGCGTGCTGCCGTCCATCACCACCGAGATCCTCAAGTCCGTGGTGGTGAGTGAACAGGGCCTCAGCCTCGAGCCCAGCCCCCAGGAGATCGCTAGGTGGCAGGAAGAGCTTGGCGGTGACTGGTTGGGACTCTGCTTCCTCATTATCCTGACCGGCTCCTCTGCCCTCCCTTGGAACCAGGCTCGCTTTGATGCTGGAGAACTGATCACCCAGAGAGAGCTGGTCTCCAGACAGGTGAGCGATGACCTCACGGAGCGAGCAGCAACCTTTGGGCTCATCCTGGATGACGTATCCTTGGTAAGGGTCTTGGGGTGCCTGCAGGGGAGGGTGCCTGTTTCCATATCTGGGTAGACGCTGTGAGGTCCTACCTTCCGCTTTCCTCAATGAAGGCTTGAAAGCATGGACCCTTCTTGGTGGCACGTGGCAGTCTCCTCGGGTTTGTTTTCAGAAGAAGGTTCTTTTACCTCCCCTGTGCCACAGACATTTTTCTTTTAACTTTTGGCCCTGACCACTAGATTTTTCACCTTCCCCAAACTGAATGTTCCCCCGAGTTCCCCAGGAAGTGATGTCCTGCTAACCCTGTTGGACACAGGCAGAAATTGCCGGGTAGAGACTAGAGAACAGCTGGGATAGTCTTTCTCCCTAGCACAGACCTCCCAGCCTGACCCCGAGGAATTTCCTAACACCTAGGGTCTAAAGCACAGTCAGGTGAGCTCTGGGGCCTCCCCATGAAAGGTGACAGAGTGGAAACGAATGGCTCTGTTTCCCAAAGCCTGGTATGGGGGGCAGGGGCATCTCTGAGGCACAAGCTATCCTCTTGAGACTGTGCGGTCTGTGTATTTATATGACACTGAATGCCGCAGTGCACACAGAAAGCAGTACAGGCAGGATAGCATTTCAGATCGAGGAGGGTGAGGGGAAGGGGTCGTGTTTCTGATTCTCTGGGGAAAATCATTTGGAGTGATTTGTTCAGGTAGCGAGGTAGAGTGTTTCCCATTCCGTTCCCCTGTGCGTCGCTGGGGAAAGGCGCAGCTTCCCCCTCAGCACCTGTGCAGCTGTTTAAACAGTAACATTCTACATACCGTGCGCTCACCCCGGGGCACTGCTCCACTTGCAGCAACTGCCTTCCAGCCGTGGAAGGGCTCGTGGGCTCCCTCTACTGGCAAGATGCCAGGCTGCAGCCATTTGGCTCCTTGGACCAGAGTGGTTCCTCAGGCTCTCCCACTTAGTGTTAAACACTGTGGCCGTGAGAACACACTAAGTAAAAGCCTGAGGAGAAGCTTGACATTTTGCTAGACTTTGACCACATACTCCATTCTGGGGAAATGGGGGTTGACCACAAGAAACCATATCTAAGAGGTGTGAGAAGAAAATTAGGTTTCATGGGGAATTTGCTGCCCTCAGCTGGCCCTTTTAGAAAGAAATTTTATTCCTTAATTACGCATTTCTTTTTCATTGCTCAGGATTGTATTTTCTTTCCCAAACTTTGAACAAGAGTCCAGAAATGGAGCAGGCGAGCTAGAACAGCTGCAGTTTAAGAGTTAGGAGGGTTAAAAATTCTGGAAGACATTGGACTGGGATTTACTCTTCAGGAGAAGTTTTGAGCCGCTTATTTTCTTTTTTTAAAGCAGAGGTTGGGAGGGTAGTGGAGGAAATGAAACAAGTAGAATTTGGTAGCAAAACCAATGCTGTTATCCCCTTTATTCTTCCCTTTTAATAAAAAATATAGATAAATTAGACTAGGCATTAGTAGTGCTGAGATCTGTTTCCGTTGTTTGCACTGTCATTACAGATACATCACTTCAGCAAAGTCTCGGTCACTCGTGTTGTTAGGGAAGACCTATGCATAATCAGAATTTTAAACCTTCTCCCGAATCAATATCTTTACCTGCCTTCTCTTTCTTTTAAACCCTTTATCAGAAGCACTCACACATAGGGAAAACCATGATTTGCAAAATCATGGTTTGGAAATCGTCCCTCTAGTCCTCTTCCTGTTTTGTGGTGGAGATGCTGTGAGAAAGCAGTGGCCTGGTTAAGTCATAAGCAGAGAGCATCACACTCTTGAATCCCTGAGAACCAGCTGCATCCCTCACTCAGGGGCTCAGTTTTCCATCTGGCTTCCTGGGGGCTTCAAGCAGGCCATCAAAGGACCTTGGAAGAGCACTAGTCAGTGGTGGGGGTCCTGGAACCCACAGGTCTCCTCCCCTAGGGAGGTGGTCAATCGAATAGATACCTTCTGGTGCCCGTGGGCTGTGTTCTACCTGAGGGGTGCCAGAATGAGGTACAGGAGCACTTTGGGCAGCCAAGGATTCTGGGGTGTGAACTCAGCTTGGGCACGGATGTGGAGGTGGAAGGGCGTTCTGACCTCACATTGTCTCCAGCTGCTAGAGCCATTCGTGGCCTCTTCCTCCAGCGGCCGTGCGGGCCCTGCAGCAGCGCTGTCGAAGCCATTACTCTGCCTCATCTCGTGCTCACTCTCTCCCCTTAGACGCATCTGACCTTTGGGAAGGAGTTCACAGAAGCGGTGGAAGCCAAACAGGTGGCTCAGCAGGAAGCAGAGAGGGCCAGATTTGTGGTGGAAAAGGTGAGCACTCAGCCAGATGGCAGGTCCTCTCTCCCCTTTCTCCTTTGCTCAGCCTCCCTGTTTGCTGGGTGGCCTGGAAATTCATCATCTGTCATCTCTTCCGGGATCATCGGAAGGGGATTGAAGGGACTGTACTCCTGCAATTGGTTCCAGAGTCTTCGGGGTCTAGTCAGGGATATGTGAAGTTATGTTCTTAAATCACGGAAGGGTAATTTTTTTTCCACGTCCCTATGATCAAAAACAGTCTTCCACAAATAAAAATGTTTCTTCTGAAATATTTTCAGCTTCACTGAGAGGTCATTTTTAACTGTGGTTACATAGTGAAAGCTGACAGCAAAAGGGATCAAACGTTGCACCAGGTGCACTGTCATCACTGGGTTTTTTTCAAGCACTAAATCCATCCAGATGTGTCAGAGTGTGCTGGGACGCAATATAGTTGCGTAGGGCCTGGTCTTTTGGTCTTTGCAAAGGCGTATTTATTTCATATATTCCCTTCTCCCCACCACTAATTCTCTTGGATTTTTATTCCTAATCCAGGACACCTTAGTCCTTAGAATCAGGCAAAAGAGAGGTATATGGGTAGACATTTAACTTTAGAGAATATAAACTCCATGTGGATGGAGACTTATTTTTTCTTTTTCCACTTTTTTTGCCTCTCTCCAGCACCTAGAACATGTCCCAAACCATGCCTGGGATAGATTCTAGGTATCAATAAACATTTGTTGAGTGGACAGTCCCAGAACCTCAGTTGAACAGCTGTCTGTTCATCTCAGACAGGCTCCACACTGTGTTCTCCTCCCGTGCTTCTGAAGGTCATGCATTGCAGATAGACGTCCTCCTGTTGGTAAGGGTAGGGGGAGCCAGGAGGCCTCGTTCTGCGTGCCTGAGTTCCTGGTCGGGAACCAGTTTAGCCCAAGAGCGACTTTAGGGAGCGTCCCGTGCCTGCCGCTCCTGCTTAGCTGCACTGGTTTTGATGAAAGTCGCTTTGACTTGGGGCTGGAGGGAAAGATGAGGATTAATTCCATCTTTCTTTCTCTCCTGCTTTCCTTGGCCTGGAGTCCTCCTGCCTTGGAGTATGTGGCTGGACTGGGTTGCTATTAATATTATTGAGGCCTTTAAAATAAGACAGCTATTTACATAGCCAACAGAAATATGTCCCTACAGTGGCAAGACAGGAGAGAGGAGGATTGGGTGGACGGTGCTTGTTGACCCCGTCTGGAGGGGGAGGTAAAGTCCCAGAGTTCCTTCGGGACCCGGTGAGGGTGCCTAACGTGGTCCTTTTGAGGCCGTAGCCGCCATCCAGCACCCCAAGATGTGATCTTGGTCTTTCTGCTTCCACCGCCGTAGGCTGAGCAGCAGAAGAAGGCAGCCATCATCTCTGCGGAGGGCGACTCCAAGGCAGCGGAGCTGATCGCCAACTCGCTCACCACTGCGGGCGACGGCCTGATCGAGCTGCGCAAGCTGGAGGCGGCGGAGGACATCGCGTACCAGCTGTCGCGCTCCCGGAACATCACCTACCTGCCCACTGGGCAGTCGGTGCTCCTCCAGCTGCCCCAGTGAGACCCGCACCTCCTGGGCCATCTGGACCACAGCCCCCATGATGCTCACCACCACCTTCCTTCTCCCGCCCCAGAATCACTGTGAAACTTCATGATTGGCTTAAAGTGAAGGAAATAAAAGTAAAATCACTTCGGATCTCTAATTACTTGATCAGGTGAAGCTCTTTCACTCTTCTCATTTCCATCCCCTTTTTTGATCCGCCTCCCTACCCAGAGTTGCCAAGTGCCTACACAGACCGGCTTGGCTCCCGTCTTTGGGGCCTGCTTGGCGCTCCAGCCGAGGCACTGGCAGTGGGCAGAAGACAGGCAGGGCCATGTGTGTGATGAGCTGGGAGTCAGTGGGCGGCCTGAGTAGACTGGTAGCCTCCAGCCTATCTTTTATTCATGATTTGAGGAAGACGGCATGCGCAGCTGAACAACAACGAACACTGGCCTCGGTTTTTTCCAGTGGTTCCTTCACATACCCAGCTGAAGAGAGGTGCTGGGGAGGGTCAGAGAGGAAGCAATCTGTCTCTTACCATAGGCCGATTCTCTTTAGCTGCGGGGCCAGCGGAAGCACGGATTGAAGAATTGCCCCTGTGAAGGTGGGTGGGCTGATTTGCTGCCCTACCCCCACCCCAGGGTCCTAAAGCTGGAATGGACTTGGATAATGAGAAAGCAGGCCTGGACCAAGATGTGAGTCCTCTGGCCTCCCTCTCCACCTCCCACCTTGGTGTCTCAAATACCTGGCAGATTTCCAGCTTGAAGGATTGCATCCGGCCGGGACTACGTGGGCCTGCCAGAGACGTGTGCATCCTGAGTTCCTGGCTTCCCTTGTTCAGAGACTGCCCTTTCTAGAGGGCTCTGTGCCTGTGCCTTGAAGGAAACAACCACGGGAAGAAAACAAATGTGTGTAAACTGCTATCAATAAATGACACCCAGACCTTCCAGCTCAGTCTTACGGGGTTTTTTTTTTGTATGTGTGTGGGAACCGTGGGATCAGAACAGAGCATTCTAGCAGTTTTTGTGTGCACGTTTGTATCGCCAGCTAGGACAGAACCTCCAGCAGGGCAGAAAATGCTTTGGTTTCAGAAAACACTTTGTGCCGTGTTCCAGATCCAGCCCAGCCTGAAACGAATCAGTGGTGTCAAGTGAGGTTGGTTGTTACGTGGGTTCTTAGGCAGTGAGGGGTGGTGGAGGTTCGTTAGCTTCCCCCGTGGCTTTTGGGGCCAACTGGAAAGTTGTAGGCCCGCCCCCTAAATGAGGGGTTGACAAAATGCAGGTGTGCCAAGCCCTCGGCGCACTCTGGTTAGACTTCTACATACATGAGGTGGCTTCGGGTGCCCTGCCTGTTGCGGGCTTGTATTGCTTATTCTGCTTTGCTTTGATGAAGAAAGGCCTTGGCCTTTGAAGGGGGGCCAGGTTTATGCACTTTGAGTGGTGGGGAGGGAAAGCGGACCTACGATTGAGAAATGGGTCGTGCCAGTCACCCATCTCAATCCTTTTAGGAATAAAATGGAAATGACGTGCAGTGAGCACTCATACTGACTGCTTCAACCTCTGCTCTCAGTTTAATCCCCAGCTCACCACCTGGCCAAGGAGAATGGTCCTTTTTTTTTTTTTTGCAGTACGCGGGCCTCTCACCGTTGTGGCCTCTCCCGTTGCGGAGCACAGGCTCTGGACGTGCAGGCTCAGCGGCCATGGCTCACGGGCCCAGCCGCTCCGCCACATGTGGGATCTTCCCGGACCGGGGCACGAACCTTGTCCCCTGCATCGGCAGGCGGAATCTCAACCACTGCGCCACCAGGGAAGCCCAGAATGGTCTCTTAAGAGGACTCTGCAGGCTGGTCTCTGACCTGGATTCTGCATTTCCTCTCCCAGAGTGATAGGGCCAGCTGTCAGCTGGGAAATGGGACGGGTGCCCAGATTTCGGGTGGGCTGGGGACTGAGTTCTCCCGGCACCGCGCTCCCCTCCCAGGCCCTCTCCCCAGGGATCTCGTCCTTTCCCACCTGTTCTGTTTGCTGATGGGCGAGCCTCATCTAGCCCATCTCCTCACCACCTCCCTGGCATCAGTTATCTCCGGTTAGCTCTTCCCACTTGTGTCTTGTGCTGTAAGAGCAGTGAGACCTGCGAGCGGTGAGGTGCCTGGACTCACAAAACGCGTGAAAGACCGGAGCAGAAAGAGCATGACTGCTAAATAGATTCCAGACCGGCTTCCACTCAGCGGCCTTCCTCCTTTCCTCTGTTTATTGCTCTGGACACCCTTGGGAGGCGGGGCAGGAGGCTCCTCTCTTCCCCAGGCCCTTTCTAAAAGAGCAGTTTGTTTCTTGCATATGGCAGGAGATTGGGTTTCCCACCCAGGTGTGTGAGGTCCCCAGCTTCTGGGTTCCTTCTGCCTCCAGGTCAGCCCCTCGGCGTCAGGCCGGCCAGTTCCTGCTGGTTTTGCCTGTAACCTCCCTGCCACAGACAGTGCCAGTGGCAGACCAGGGGCCTCATTCTGCCTTGACTTCCGCCAAGTAATTCTTTTCACAAATGTTCAAGGGCTGTTAACTGGCTGCTTAGCCCCGGAGTCCCCCCGATGGCCTCTGGGTTTCTCTAGAAACTGCCACAATTGGCTTTTATCAGCTCCGGATCCTCTGGGCCCTGGATCAAAAGCCGTGTCCTGTCCTGGCCAGGGAGGGGGCCAAGCAGGGAGTGTCTCTCCTTTGGTCAGACTGAATAGTTCCCTTGTTCAGGCCCCGAGGGTCCCGGACTAGGAAGGCAATGGGCCCTGGATGGAGGGCGGGGGCGGGGTGGGACCCTCGAAGCCTCGCCATTTTTCCTTACTGCTGCATTTTACACAAGTTCTGCCGGTGTGGACTGAAGGGGGAGGAGCTGTGTCATCCCCACGTGGGTCGATTTGAAAGACAGGGAGAGACAATGGAATATTGTCAAAGTCTGACGTGTAGCAGATGCTATTCTAATCACCTGGTGGTCCAGCAATCAGCAGGGTGAGAGCAGTTAGGCCCTCCCCTCAACCTTTGCCCTCTGCCAATACTGTGGGCAAAGTAGCCCACCTTGACTGAAAATAACCTGGGTGAGACAGTCGCAGGAGACTGGAATTGATGTCCCCACCTTTCCTAGGCCTCCTGTCCATCTTGCACGCTGCTCCAAGCTTAATTTTTCTAAAGCAGATCTCATCCCCTTCCTCCTGAAAAATCGTCAGCAGCCACTCCTCCCTTGGTTAATAAACTGCAAATGCCTTGTCCTGGCATTCGAGGCCCTCTGCTCACTACCTTTCTAGTCCAAATTTATACTTTACTGCTTGCCTTCACATACCTACCTGGTGGCTCCCAGGGGATGGGGAGTGTTGTCTAAAAATGCAGGTGGAAAGGGGCAGCGGCTACTGGCATTAGGTGATGGGAAGCGGAGGTGGTGGGGATGTTATGAGACCTGCTTTGTGTGGGACAGACTCATGCAACAAAAAATGGTCCCAAACGTAATGCCAATAACACTCCTCATTGAAAACACGCACCGAACTGAGTTCCTTGCTCTTGTCTGCATACCCCCCAGCCCCACTTTCACTGCATCCCCTCTGCTCGCACGGTCACTTCATCCCGGACAGCCCTTCCCCCACATTTCACAGGTCCAGATGTCCCCATCCTTTGAGTGCTAGCTCCAATTCTTTCTTTAACACAAAACTTCCGCTGAGCCACAGTCCCATGAGGCGTTTAGTGCTCATTTGGGTTGCAGGTGTGTGTGTGTGTGTGTGTGTGTGTGTGTGTGTGTGTGTGTGTGTGTGTGTGTACATGTGTTCTCCCTCCAGCCCTACATTTATGGAGGGCAGGACCCTTATTTGATTAAACGTTTCCTCTTCCTCTTCTCCCCCCCAACCACCCCCTTGATCTTTTCCCCCAAGTCAAACATGGCTGGTTCTTGGTGGGAGTTACTGAATGTTTGTCAGATGAAGGAATAGACATACAGGACTGAAGTTAGAAGTGAGGTGAGCGCTGGGGGTCGAGGCCCCTGATTCTCCTCCCCTGCCATTGTGTTAAGTAGCCTCGAGCTGCTCTGAAGCAGGGTGCTCAGGGTCTAGCAGACTGACCCACCCACAAAGGTCCTACCCAGATCGCTTTCCCAGCCTCACCACCCTCTCGCTTCCTGTGGCCTCCACGTGCGGACTCTCCCCTTGCTGTCCCCTGCCCACAGCTCACCCTCTCCCGCTTCTGCCTGGAACACCTCTCCTCTCTCGCCTCCCTCTTTCAATCCCGGTCCCTCTCTGTCTCAGGCCCAACTCAAAATCCTTCCTCTCCTGTGGCTGACTTCTTTCCGCCTTTCCTTACATTTAAGGCCTCCCTTACATAAATGTAAGTTGCCTTACATTTAAGGCAACTCTGGCAGCACTGGGGTTGAGAATTGAACAAAAAAAGGAGTGAAGAGGCCTGCCCCAGCCAGTAGAGGCTGGGATGTTTGACAAGGCCCAGATGCACATGGCTGGAAGAGGGAATGGAAAGGTACTGGCCTGGGGAAACCAGTTTATAGTTGAAAGAAAATGACTTTGCTCAGGACACTGGGTGGAGAGGAAGGAGGGTATATTTCCAGCTCCCTCCAATCAAGCTACTTTGGAAAAGAGAGTAAAGCTGAAAGGGCAAGGTTACTTTGAAGGAACTTAAAGCTGCTGTCATCCAGGGAAGATAGGACAAGCCATGAGGATTAGCCAGAAAAGCCTTCCATCAATGACAGGCTTGGACCATCGAAATGTGGCTGAACGAGCTGCAAACACTCAGGTCAGAGACTGGCAGACGATGGCATGCAGGCCACGTGCAGCCCACTGCTTGTTTTTGTACAGCTCACGAGCTAACAGTGGTTTTCACACTTTTAAATGGTTGGAAAACAATCAAAAGAATACTATTTTGTGACATGAAAATGATATGAAATTCAACCTTCGGGGTTCATAAGTAGAGTTTTGTTGGAACATGTCTATGCACGTTTGCACTATAGCAGCAGGTTTGAATACTTGCAACGGAGATTATATGGCCCTCAAAGCCTAAAGTATTTACTATCTGTCCCTTTATAGGAAACGTTTGCTGACCTCTGACTTACGGGCATTAGACAGCCTTGGAGAAGGGATGAACCCTGGGATATGGAAGTCTCAGGCACCAGGGAGGGGCTGAGGGCTTGAAGTCAGATACAATGTAATTGTTGCCGAAGTCCTTGACTGTGTCGGAGGCTACAGTAAACTGGGAAGCAAAGTCACATTGAGGCCCTGGCACACAGGCTTCTGACACCGTCTGTCTCCGTGGCTGCAGATGGCCCTGAGCTAGGCAGAGGGGGGGAATGGGAGGAGCAAACAGATGGGAATTAGGAAGAAAGAACCCAATGGTCCCCCAGAGGTCTGAGGATCTCCAGGCCTGGGGTGAACCCACTTCTTTTCCACTCCTCTGCTCTCCAGGTAGGACTTGCTGCCGGATTGGACTTCCCAAGCCACAGCCGAGGAAGGGAGCCCAGTGCAGCAATGACCCCCAGAGATGGGGACTCTGGGACCGTTAGCCTCTGGGTGGAGGATCTCTTGGTTAATGCCGTGTCTATCCTGAACAGTCAGAGACCCCAAAAGAACACACAGATGCTCCTCATTGTAGATTGTGCCAACCCTAATCTCCACCAAGCATTCAGGAGCAGAGGAGCTTGCCGTCTCTGGCTAGCAACGACTTCTTTTCCTCGCTTGCCGTCACCATCCTCCCCATGTGAAATGCTATTTCCTTAACCCTTCCATCTCACTCACTTCCTCTGGGGATCCTTTCCTATCTAACTCCACCCCCACTGGAGTCACAACAGCACAGAACTGAGTAGCAGGTTTTCAGATCCTCAGGAACAACCCCTTCATTTGGGAGAGGAGGGGGAGGAGACTTGCGCAACGTCCCACAGGATGCGGGTTGCAAGGCCAAGGGTGGAATCCAGGTGTCCACACTCTGTCTAGTACTGTTTTCATCCCATCTCTCAGCTTCCAGGATTCTATATCCGGGCCCCCTTGTCCTGTAAATCCTTTGCACTCACAGGTGGGCTTGTGCATGAGGGGTCTTCATTCTCTTCGTAGGCACACTTCCATCCCCAGCTAGACCATAGCAGGCAGAGACAACACCTTCTCCTTCGTAAGGCCCTTCCCTCCAGGGCACTGCAGCCATCCTTGCTGACACTGTGAAACTCCAAGCTGGCCCGGGCATCCCAGATTTATCACCCCAGAAGGCAACTAAGTTTGTAGAAAGAACATGGGTTCTAGAATTAGAAAGATTTGTGTTTGGATTCTGACTCTGCCAGTGACTAGCTTGGGAGACCTTGGGTAAATTACTTAGCTGCTTCAATCATCCTTTTTTTTCTTATCAAAACTAAAGATACGAATATCCACGTTGCAGTGCTGCTGAGGAATAAATGAGTTGACAGTTGAGAAAATGCTCAGCACAGGGCTCAGCCCACAGGAGATGCTCAAAATAGTCTCGTTCTGTCCCTGTTTGTGTTCTAAGGGGCTGCCTGCCTCTCCCTGATGTCAGAGATCAGGAAACTCCTTTGGAATTCTGAGGTAGCAATGGGCATCTACGTGCCCCTGATTCCATGCTTATAGCTATTGAGAAGGGGGCATAGGGACCATCATGGGTCTAACCCTGGTTTGATTCAAACAAGAAGTTGAGTTCCAGGCTTCTCCTCCCAGGAGCCCGGATGTCTTGGGGTAGGTGGCTCGATCTAGTACTCAGGAAGCTGTGTTCAGGCCTTCTTTATTTGAGGTTGAGGGTACAGGTTGGCTGCACAGATTCCAAAGTGTGCCTTGTACAGAGAATTTCTGCAAGTCCCTTTATATCTCCAGGTCTCCGTTTCCCCATCCTTACAATGAAGGGGTAAACACCCTATCAGCTGTTTGCCAACTGAGCTCGGGGGAGTGTGGAACGGGTCCAGTGTTTCCCCTGCTACAGCCAGAGCAGCGCTGAGTTTAGCAGTTTTACAGGAAGGCCTTAGTCACTGCTGTCATTTAAAGGAAGGGCTCCACAGCTACAAAAGTTTGAAATCCACTGTCATAGAAGCTGTTCTCAAAGGTTCCTTCCATCTCTCAAGTCTGTTTCAGGCCCAGCCCGGCAAAGCTGTGGCCTCTCTTCTCCACCAGATGGCAGCAACCTTCCTGCTGCTGCGGGTGCCAGCCTGTGTTGACAAGCACAAGATGTTCAGAAAAATATCCTAGGGAAGGGACCAGGAGGACATTAGCACCAGCTCTAAGGGGAAGTAAATAGATCGAGGTGACCGTCTGCAGGCGACTTCCTGATACAAAACCCCCTGGGCATCTGTGGCTGTAAACATACCAAGTGTCCTGCCCCAACCACCAGCCAAACTGGTGCTGCCCCTCTCTTCGCCAGGTGGGAGATTGCCACCAGCTCAGCTTAACTCTTTCTAAAACCAGGGAGGCTCCAAATGTGCTGGGTAGTGAGGCTTTGGCAGCCTGAGGTCAGCTTGGGGAGCTCAACAGTTGTTAATGAATTTGTGAGACACAGAGGGGACATCACATTCTCCTTCGGAGGCCCCAGGAGTTTCCTTCCAGCTTCCCCAAACACTTGTGAGGAGGAGCAAAATCAAATCTGATAGGCTTAGGGGTGGTGTGACCTTCCACCTTGCGGATACTCTATGAATGAACAGACCTGAAAAGGACAAGTGTCATGTACACAAGTTGTTCCATTTATTCATCCAACAACTATTGAGCACCTACTGTGTGCAGTCCTGGGCTAGATGCTTCAGGGGATTAGAAGCTGAATCAGATACAGGTCCTTTATAAAGAAGCGAATACAAGTTAGTCCAAATGACAGGTGATCAGGTCGTGTGTATCGAAGTCATATTGTATATGTTCTTCTCCCTTCAGATTTCTGTTTCTTATTGTTTGGTTCAGCTCAAAAGTTAAATGATGAGGGCTTCCCTGGTGGCGCAGTGGTTGAGAGTCCGCCTGCCGATGCAGGGGACACGGGTTCGTGCCCCGGTCCGGGAAGATCCCACATGCCGCAGAGCGGCTGGGCCCGTGAGCCATGGCCGCTGAGCCTGCGCGTCCGGAGCCTGTGCTCCGCAACGGGAGAGGCCACAGCAGTGAGAGGCCCGCGTACCGCAAAAAAAAAAGAAAGTTAAATGATGAGGCCATGAAATGGGGGAAGACACAGGGAAAGGGAGTGGTTAAAGGAAACCAGAGACAGCTCAAACATTTGCCATAAGGAATCCACAAAGTGGAATGTCAAATGGCTCTGCTGTTACTGATGTGTACAGATCTTAAAGCAAAGCACTTTCCCCATCTCCTCCATCAGTTGTCCTGGAGAATGTATGATCCTAGCTCTACCCTGTTTCATCTTGCAAATGCACACTGCCCGATTCTTTAAATTGGCTTAAAAATAATACTTATTGCTTTGATATTTTTTATTTTAAATGATACAGAGAAGTACAAAGAATTAAACAGAATGGACCATAATCCCATTGCCCACAGGTAATATTTTTAAAATATGTATATCTATCTCAATATCATATATACATCACTTTAAAATGCAAATGGTACAGGAAGATACATAATGAACACTGAATGCCTTCCCACCACTTTTCTTTCACAGTTCCTCTCCCCAAAATAACCGCTGTTAGGTTACTTAAATTTCCTTCCAGTAAAAAAAAAAAAAAAAGTCACGCATTCTGGAGCACATACGTCTCTAAGCCGATATGAACATGTCCTCTGCTGTTCATTATTTGCAGAAAAGGGACCACACTGTTCTGTATCTTGCTGTTTTCATTTACTGAAATATCTTGGACATCTCACCACAGCAGCACAAACAAATCCACCCCATTGTTTTTAATGGCTACAGCGTTTCCCCCAGTATGGATCTATCATGTTTTTTTGTCACGAATCGGCTTTTGGATGACTTGCCGGTGGTTTTTCGTGTGTTTTGCTGTTGCAAACAAAACCACAATGAATGCTGCCCCATTTTTCAAAGGGTCCAATCTCTGCACAAGGTTTTCTTACAAGGCAAAAGGGTTGTGTCCAGGGTCCTAGGAAATAATCTTTGGGGTGGGGAGATGGCATTGCTTGAGCCCCTGGAGCTGCCCAGAGGCTTCCTATTATGAATGTGTGACTCTGACTTCTTTGGGGAAGTCATTACTCCACCTCTTTACCCTGCCGACCTGGCATGGCTGCTACCAGGCTAGCCCTCCAAGTGTGGCTGCCCTGGGATGGGTCTCTGCTCTGGAGTCCCAGATGGTTGAGGACTT
Source organism: Pseudorca crassidens (assembly GCF_039906515.1). NCBI lineage: Eukaryota > Metazoa > Chordata > Mammalia > Artiodactyla > Delphinidae > Pseudorca > Pseudorca crassidens. The sequence goes on from NC_090314.1 coordinate 40,935,658, forward strand.
GCTGGGTTGGTTGGTGGGTCTCCCTGGAACTCTGGGCTCAGGCTGGGCTTGTTCTGCTTAGCTGGGGTTCATGGCTGCACGGTGCTGCTCTGAGATTCACAAACAAACAGGAAGCCAGGCCACTTCCTCCTTGCTGGGGCTGGTCCCCCGTCCTTATCGCCCAGTTGGCCCAGAGGGGAAGGGGCAGCCCAGGATTCACAAGGCAGCTTCCTGGCAGAGGTGGCGGGGGAATTCTGGGTCCCACTGCCAGGATGAGCTTCCCAACCCTGGGCACTGATTTGTTCAGCTGGGACAGCCCTACTGAGAATCAAAGTTAGGCTCCAATCTCCCCATTTCAAGAAGACTTTTCTGATAAAGCCCACCCTGTTTGGCTCCCCGTTACCCCTTTGGTTCTGAGACGGAGTTCTTTTGAACTTGTAGTAAGCAGCTCTCTGGGTGTTTGTGGTGGGAGAGCGTTTTCTCCCGAAGGCAGCACCAACATTTTCTTGACTTTTCCCAGTAGCCACGCAGCACGGCACTCTGCTCATGCGGGATGCCCAATAAATGTTTGTGGACTGAATGACTGACCAACTCCAAAAGGGGTGCCAGGGAACGAGCGAGACGGAACAGGGCTGTAGTCCCAGCTCATGGTGGGGTCAGAAGGCTTCGCTGCTCAGGACTGGACCACGGGGCGTCTGACCGGCAGGAGTGGTGGGGACTGTTAAGAGAGTGTGAAGCAGAGGTGTGGCTGGGGCCGAGGCCGGGGTTGAGGGCTGCAGATACTATAGTCCACAAGTCCTGAAGGCCCACTAGACCGCCCGGAACATCAGTTCCCTGGTTTCCAATCAATAATCAGTTAGTTGCTATATACGCTACACCGGGGGTTGGGCGGGGGGGAGGGTGCCCTTTTTTTAACAAATTCAAATTTATAAAGCACAGTCAACATAAAAACAATGCTGACTATACTTTTAATCCTTCATGGTGACTCAGAGGGCGCAGTAGGACACCTCGGTGCTTGGGGCTGTCCTTACGCCTATCAATTACTTTAGAGAACATTAGCCGTGGGCCCAACAGCCTGCAGTGAGTCACTATCAGTTGCTTAAAAACAAAAATCTCGGCTATCAACTCGTTTAGTTGCCACTGTTCTCTTTTTTTTTTTTAAGAAAGCCAAGGACAGAACCCAAACTTAAAAACAAACAATAACTAGGAAACCCTAAAAGCTCAGTTATCTTCCCTTTGCCGTTGTTTGGGCTTCAAACAAAAGTTTCTCTGTTAAGCTCCCGTGGTGCAGAGAAGCCTGTGGAGGTTGGAGGCCATCCGTGAGGACTGAGCGATGGGGGGCCAGGCTGGGGCTGAAGCGGAAGGCAAAGCAAGAAGGGCTGCCTGGAGGTGGGGACCCTGGACATTACAGGAGGGCAGAGAGGGAGTTAGAGCTCCCTGAGCCACATCTCCGAAGCTGCAAAGATGGTGCACACCACGGACCAGCAGCTCCCCTGACGCCACCTAATGTGGGTCACACAGGTGGACCGAGAGGTGACCCTGGAGGCCTGGTGAGGTTCCAGCACTCGTGATCTTCACCTGGCTCCATATACAATCTTATAGCGTCGCGGGAGGGGGTCAGCTCCCTACGTGTCCTGCACCATTTCCAAAGCTTCGACCAACAGCCAGTTTAGGGTGTTTCCCCCGAAAGTAGAGAAGGGGGAGCTTTATAGAGATGGCTAAGGGTGAGGGCCAAGGCTGGGCCCAGCATGAGGCCACAGACTGTAGCCTCCAGGGCTAGCAAACTACTGGACAGTAAGAGATGAGTGGAAACCTCAGCTTAAAAATACCCAATCTTGTTGTAAAGAGAAAGAACAGGAAGGAAGCGTGGGCAGGCAAGGCAGAATAGACAAAAAGCCCCAGAGAAGAATGAGATATTATTAATGGCCAGAAGCTGATCAGGGAGAACAGGTGGGGAAAGCCCTCCAGGTGCCCGAGGGGCTGGTGGGCAGGGGAGGGGATCATGTGCGTGGTTCAGCCACACCCTCCCAGAGAAATGATTTGGACCTACTGAGACCAGGATTCAGATCCCCTCCAAAGAGCCCTCGGCCCAGGAATGGAGTGGCTGGGCATGGGGCCGCCCCAAAGGAGAGTGGGACGGGGGTGACCAGAGGCAGACTGTCATGTCTGTCCTTCCCTCTCGGGGGAGAGAGCCACCTGAGCCACCGGACCCTCAGCTCACACCTGGGCAGGGTGGAAGGGTGTTCAGTTGGCCTTGGAACAGCAGCCACTCTTGTGGAGGGAAGGGAGAACCGTGAGAGGGCTGAGTGAAGTGGCATGGGACCGACTCCACGCCACCGAGGTTAGAGTCAGGGCTCTGGATCCAGGGTGCTGAGTTTCACTCCTGACTCAGCCACTTACTAGCTGCATGACCTGGAACTGATGCATAACTTCTCTGTGCTTCAGTTTCCTCATCTGTAAAATGGAGATGCCAGGAGTGGCGACCTCATGGTGTTGTGGCGAGGAGAGGATGAAGTGAGCAAACATGCCCAAGCCTTCTAGAACAGTACCTGGTACCTAGTATTGTTTTTTAAGTGTTAGCCTTTGGGGGGTGGAGTAGGGGGCAGTGCAGGTGATGGGTGGGAAGAAGCTCCCAACACCTCCCGTCCGTGGGACAGCGCTTCACAGAGAGCCTGCACCACACCACGCTAGGAAGAAGGGGATAGAAATAAGATAGATGTGGTCTAAGCTCTCAGGAACCAGTGGTTTACGGAGGACACAGACAGCTAACCAATCACATTTCAGCATAATACAAGAGCATTTCATACCAAGTGCTGGAGCGCTTGGAAGATGGAGTAACTTTCCCTGCCTTCAGTGTTTGGGAGGTGTGGGGCATGCTAGCCTTAGAGGTTTAGTAACATAAGTCATCAGGCCGAGAAGGGAACATGGTATTCGAGGTGGGGCTCCTGGGCGATTGCCCAGGGGTCGAGAGCAGCAGGGAGGGTGGCTGGGAGTGAGCAGTTTGGAAGGGTCAGCAGGGCCTGGGCTGGCAATACTCGGCCAAGAGTTCGAACTTTAGCCTCTAGGCCTGAGGCAAGTGGAGAGGCTAGGAAGAGGGGACCCAAATCAGACTCTTGTATTTGCAAGAATTCTCTGGCAGAGATGTGGAGGGGAAATGAGCGGGGACGAGAACAGTGGCAGGGAGGCCAATTGGTTAAGTAACCCAGCAATGGTCAGGGCCAGAGACACCAAAAAGAGGGCCCTTAGAAAGTGGACTAATGGAGGGTAGGGATAAATTAGGAGCTTGGGATCAACATATACACACTACTATATCCAAAACAGACAATCAACAAGGACCTACTGTATAGCACTCAATATTCTGTAATAACGTATATGGGAAAAGAATCTGAAAAAGAATGGACATATGTATATGTATAACTGAATCACTTTGCTGTACACCTGAAACTAACACAACACTGTAAATCAACTATACTCCAATATAAAATAATTAAATTTAAAAAAATAAGCTACAAGCATATATAGTACAACACGGGGAATACAGCCAATATTTTATAATAACTGTAAATGGACTATAACCTTTAAAATTTGTGAATCACTATATTGTACACCTATAACATATCATATTGTACAGCAACTATACTTCAATTAAAAAATAAAATAAAAATACTGCTCAAGGGAAAAAACAAAAGAAAGAAAGTGGACTAATTTGGAAGGATGGCAAGCAGAAAGGAGGGGAAACTGACCCTGTGGTTTCTGGTCTGGGCAACTGAGTGTTTAGTGGTGTCCTTATTGGAGATGGGGAAGAAAGGGAGCAAGGTGGGCTTGACAAAGAAGGTTTAGAAAGGGTGAGCTTGAGGCAATTCCCCGGTGGTCCAGTGGTTAGGACCCCGCGCTTTCACTGCTAAGGGCCCGGTCAGGGAACCAAGAGGCCCGCAAGCCATGCATCGTGGCCAAAAAAAAAAAGAAAAAGAAAAGGAAAGAAAGCAAGCAAGCTTGAGCTTGAGGTGGCTGATATAGCCAGGAGGGGCTTGGAGAAAGAGGAAATGGTAGTGCAGTGATGGAAATGACGTGGGGTTGCAGAAGACTCCCTTCAGAGTGAATCAGGGAACCTTGGACATGGAGCCATGGGCGATGTACGACACGTGGGGTCTGCAGGGGGAAACACAGAAGCAAGGGTACCAGAGGGGCTGACAGGGGTCCCCCACTCCCTAGCTCATGGCTAGAAACCTGCAAATTATCACAGTTTCCATTGCCTAGTTAAATGACATTACGGATTATATTATCTAAATTGAACTAAATTAACCTTCACGAAATGGACACGGGGTTTAAAAAGATTCCTGCAAAGGAGCTGCAGGTTAAAGATCACACTAATTCAGCAAAGCACTGCACTGGCACACAAGAAAGTGTCACCACTGGCGCTTGTCACACGAGCTCTTTGTCAGCCCCATCAGGAGGTTAACACGGGGACAACCCGATCAGGTCTGACACGATGACAGCCACAAAACTTTTTTTTGTAATTTGTAATTATCAAGGTCACTATTTGATATGTGAATTATACTTTCCACCATGGTTAAAAACAAACCTCACCCAAGTATATACTGTGCCCTGAGATATAAGGATATTAGGCTGTGTGTACACTTTGTAAGTAATTGAACTTATATGAAGGGCGCATGCTCGAATTTTATAATTGATGAGATGTAACTTCTCAGTATGAGAGTTAACATCTCACTCAGGATTTGATTTGGGGGAAACTTCTTAAGTCATAGGTTTCGGGTCCCAGGGCACGAACTGCTTTCCTACTTTATCAGTTCCACACATCTGAAGTGCTACGTATTGTATTTACCTCTTAGAACAAAGGATGCTTGTACTCAAAGTGTGGCCGCAATGGCTCACTTCTCTTTCATTGCCACGGTCCTTCTCTTCTTTCTGGGGATGAGGGAAAGATTAGTTGAGCTCCCTGGAGAAAAGCATTAAGTAAATACAAGGCGTTGCCGAAGTTATTCTTACTGTTATTAACAACACTAACAGGCAGCAGCAGGGAACACTGCTCCAAGGTGTTCTCATAGGATCCAGGTGAGAGGCTTCGAAACACATCCAACCTCTCATCTCTTAACAACACTTGAATCCAGGGGTCCTGCTGGCATATGAGTCCCACGGCACATGGAGGCTGATGGGGCTTAGAAAAACGGAAGCCCCCAAGGGATGGGATTGCCATTCTCTGAGGAAGGGAAGAGCTCACCTCCTGCTAGGCAGCGTCTAAGTTCAGACTGGACCAGCGACTGGTTGAGAAAAGCCTTCCGCATGTCGGTCCAATGCTAGGGAGCTAATACCTTCACCGGATACTTGGGTACCTGCGTTCCACTACCCCGAGGAAACTGGGGAGAACACACATGCGTACAATTTTATATTAAAATAATTACTTTTACTTTTTCAAAGCACATTTGTGTGGGGAAGTTAATAGGGTGGGGATGATTATTTGCCACAATTTATGCCCGACACTTATTTATTGAGCATGTGTCGTGTATGCAGGATGCTGTACTAGGCGCTATGAGGACACAGAGATGGAGACCTCAGCACACTGACGACCCCAGTGGGCAAGCTGAGATATGCACATAACCAGGGCAGAGGGTGGACCCAGGGACTTGAGGTTCAGACAAAGAAGAACCAGCATTCCAAGGTGGGAAGAGAGTCAGGCAGTCATGGAAGCAATGATCTCTGGCCTGGACCTCAAAGGCTAGGAAGGTCTGGCCAGGTAGAAATGAAGAAAATGACATTCCCAAAGAAGGATGGCAACCCCAGAATGGGAAAGCATGGGATATGCATGACCAACAGCAGGGAGTCACTTGTGGCTGGCATCTGGAGGGTGAAGAAGAGTGGGGTTGGAAAGGTGAATTAGAACCAGATCTTTGGGACTTCCCTGGTGGTCCAGTGGTTAAGACGCCACGCTTCCATTGGAGGGGGCCGTGGTTCGATCCCTGGTCAGGGAACTAAGATCCTGCAGGCTGCACGGCACGGCCAAGAAAACAAAGAACCGGATCTTCAACAGCCATATGCTGGACTACGGGATTCAGAATTTATCTTCAGTGAACAAGGGGGAACCTTGGAAGTTTTGGGGCACGTGAGACAGTGAACCCAAAGAAGTTAAAAACAAAACGAAACTTGCTCAAGGTCCTACCGCGAGTTAATGTGTGGCCCAGCCAGGACTTGAATTCTGATTTGTATTGACACAGGCAAAGCTCCTGGACCTCAAGCTGACCAGACAAAAATGGGTCTGTGGGAAAGCGCTCCAGGCCAGGGATGGCCAGAGTGCTTCTCTGGGAAACCCAGGAGCCCAAGCCTCCAGGGAGCCTGGCGTCCTACCCTCGACCCTCTAGTCGAGCTCACTCTTCCCATGGGGAACCTGGGGGCTGGATGAGCCAGGAGCTGGACTGCAGTCCTTGGGAACCCAAATGGATTGGGCTGGGAATGGCTAAGTGTGGGATCACTGCAGTAAAATCAAGGGAAAGGAGCCCTCGGAGTGTCTCGGGGTGTGGGGAGCGCAGGGCGTGGGCCTCGCATTCCTGGACGGTTAAGACGCCACAGCCGATGATTATCATTATTATTCCTGCTCTGGCGTCTCCGAGCTTTCATCCTGCAGGACCCTGCCTTGCTGGCCGGGCTTCACCAACTAGCAGTCCTCCTGGGGTGGGGCAGGGCAGGGCGGGCGGCTCCTGGCTGCAAGGGAACACAACACCATTGTGGGTTTCTTCCCCAGTGAGACCAGGGAACTTCCGAACCCTGGAAGCAGGGGCAGACTTTCTCAAGGGGGAAACTGAGGCACAGAGCCAGGGTATGATGTGACCGAGATCATGGGGGCCTCCCTCTCCTGCTGCTCCTCATTAGACCATACTACTTATCCTTCCCCAACTGGAGCAGATCTTGTCGGCCTGGAGGGGAGCCAGGGAAGGCGTGGATGCTGGAAGAGAGAATTGGGTCTGGGCCAGGACAGCAGAACTGGTACCTTCCTTGCCAGGTGCTGTGGGCATCACGAGGTCAGGCTCCCGGTTTCTTGTCTCTCTGGAAGTTCCTTCCTTATGGGTGGATCTTCCCCAAGCCCCTGAGGGAGGCCAACGCTGCAGACACGGATGTGCAAAGTGCCTGGCTCTCTCGCCTCAGATGCTGCCTTCAGCACCTGGAGAGGAAGAGCCCCGGCCTCATAAAGATGGGTCAGGCCGGGGCAGAGGCCCAGACGACGGCTCCGAGACAGGGAAAGGGTCGTGTGTGCCTGCACGCACACATCTGCTCATGCCAGGCTTCCAGCAGTGACACGTCCCTGCCTGCCCAGATGAGATCAAAGAGAGAAAGACTAGGAGGAAACAACACCTGATGACTGGGTGGGGGGCTGGGTGGGATCCTATCGGCAGTGGGAACCCCAAGGAGAAGGGAGGGAGTGACCTGACCAGCTGAGGCTGAGACCCAGTTGGCAGGTGCTAGGGTCACCTTTCCTACTCTCTGCTGTCCACCTAGAGAGCCGCGATCTTTGGGAACATCTTCTGGCTTAAAGCAGAGGTGGGACGACACAGAAGAGTGGGCTGAGGAGCTTGGAGGAGAGAAGACAGTAAACAGGGCTTCAGGGGCCCGCACAAGCTCTCACATCCTCAGTGCCTCCCAGAGCCAGCCAACCAGCATTCATTTATCTAGCATTTACTAAGCAGCTACTGTGTGCAAGGCGCTCACTCTGCTTGGAGCTGTGGGTGTAGATGCTTAAGACACGGCCTCTGCCCTCAGGAGAAAGACACATCTTCCTATTTGGTTTCACCCCCACTCCACACAGTGCAACGCCAGGATCCCGGGCTGGGTCCCAAGGCGTCTTCCTCTTTGGCCATTTTTGGCTATTACTGCACTGGCTCTTCTGTTTCCACCGTCAGCTCTGAGTTCACACAGCAGCAAGGCTCCCTAGAGCTCTTACCGCATTCTTGACACTCACCCGGCTGAAACATTCACCCTTCAGCCACAAAAGTCATCTCTGGAGCTCGCCACTGCGATTAGGTGGCTCCCAGAAGACGCACTGTTCTTCGGGTAACCCTACCCTCTTCCAGATCAAATACAGCCTGTAAAACCCGCGCCCGCTTGCCTTCTCCTGTCGGCGACCCGAAGAACCTGCAGGGGTTCCCTGTTACTCAGCAGATACAAATGGAACTTTGGGGCTATTTTCCAGAGCCCTTCCATGCATTTCTTACCCAATGGTGTCCCTACGCACCCCCAACACACCCATCTTGTAATGTAACTCAACATCAAGCAAGAGCGAAGAGCTCTTTAAGGGAATCACTTCCACATTTATAGTTGATTTATTCAACAAATATTTAATAACAGCCGCTCTGTACCCGGCACTATGATACACACTGAAATGGCTCTATTGGTGTCTAGGGCACACATGCCTCCTGTCCTGGGGGAGCCCATGGACTAGCAGTCAGGACAGACACTAATAATGAAAACAGAATGGTATGTGTGGTCAGACTGGATGACCATCCGGGGTTCCTGAGAGTCTGGGCATTTCCACTGTGGCCGCAGAGATCTCCTTTACTTCCTGCCTGGATTCTTCACAGAGCAGAGTGTGCCTTGCTGGGGAGGAGTGAAGAATGTTCCAACAGGATGTCCACATGGTAAGACCCCAAGGGCATCAGCCCCCATTCTGTTCTCTCCATGGGGGCGGGGGTGCCTAGGTCCCGCCCTTCATGAATTCAGTCTCCTAGGGAAGTGACACAGGAAGCAGGGACAGAATTAAGAGCTTAAGAATTCCACGTCCATATATGTATACATATAGCTGATTCACTTTGTTATAAAGCAGAAACTAACACACCATTGGAAAGCAATTATACTCCAATAAAGATGTTTAAAAAAAAGAAAAAAGAATTCCACGTCCAAACAAACCATTTGGGCCATGAAACTGACAAGGGCTGCAAAAGGCACTTCCCGATTTCACCATGCTGGGAAATACCAGGTCCCGCCACCTCTCCAGAAAGCAGCCACCTTGTTGAGGGTGAAATCCACTCTCCTCTGTTCTCTGACTACATCGCCCATGAGAGGTAGTACCCCTGTTTCATTTGGAAACTTGTCCATGAATGAAGGCTCTAACCTCTCATGCAGATGTTGGATGTTGAGTCAGTGTTTAACCACTGTAATTGGCAGAAAAAGTCCTCCAACTATCTAACCAAGAAGAGACACTGCAAATTCCACCCTCTTGCTCATCTGCTGCTCTCTGTGGGATGCAGAAAATAAGGAAAAGTTATAAAGCATTCCCTACTCCTGATGTTCCCAGAAAACTTCTGTAAAACTGACATACGGGGCTTCCCTGGTGGCGCAGTGGTTGCGAGTCCGCCTGCCGATGCAGGGGACACGGGTTCGTGCCCCGGTCCGGGAAGATCCCACATGCCGCGGAGCGGCTGGGCCCGTGAGCCATGGCCGCTGAGCCTGTGCGTCTGGAGCCTGTGCTCCGCAACGGGAGAGGCCACAACAGTGAGAGGGCCGCGTACCGCAAGAAAACAAAACAACACCTGACATATTTTAAAGGGCTTCAGATCTGATGACCCTCATTCTCTCTAAGTGTCAGCATCCCATATGGAAATTTTTTTAGAGGTAGTGACGGTGGGTGTAGGTGGGGGGGACACATTCTTGAATACAAGCCTCCTGGGTGCTTTCCTGGGCCCCTCTCCTGGTGGGGGTCTCTCCCTGTTTGGTGCCTCTGACACCTGGTTGTGAAACTGGAATGGGCCCCAAGAATGCTGTGGAGGTGGCAGGCGAGGCGTGGCTGGCATGTGCAGGGCAGCAGCAGAGCACTGCTTCTGAGGGGTGCCTGGTAGAAGTGAAAGGGGCTTGAGCTCTAAAACAAGAAAAGCGTCAGAGAAAGAAAATGTTCAAAGGCTGCTGCCCTACGTTTGTGGGAGTTTCCTGAATCAACGGGCAAATCCCTACATTAGAAAGAGTTTCTTTCCCTCCTTCCTCCCTCCCTCCCTCCCTCCCTTCTTTTCTTCCTTCCTTTCTTTTCTCTCTTTTTCAAGGGAAACACCTTTCTCCTCTCTTCCAGCCTCAATTCTACCATCCTTTCAGGTCAAGCTAACGGCCAACCTCTTTCATACAACTTTCCCATCTAGTCAGTCTCTGGTGGTCCGCTCCTTTCTCTGAATTCCCATTGAATTCTATTACACTCCGGGGTTTGGTATGACTCCACAGTGTCTCGTGTTCCCCAGCTGTTTTATGTACATGAGTCTTGTCTCCCCAACCAGGCTGTAGATGTCTAGAGGGCAGAGGCCATTCCTTACATTTGGGAGTCCCTCAGCCCAGGGCTGGGTATGTAATAGGCCTTTATTGAGACCTTCATTTGCCTTTTGCTTCTCATTAAACATCAGATAATTCACACAGGAAAAAAAATTCATAAATGTGAATAAGCCTTCATTTGGGGAGAGTCACCAACCGCCTTATACAACATCAGAGAATTCTTACTGGAGAGAAACCTGTATCTGCTGTGTCCGTGCGAGAGCCCTCGGGTGAGTCTGGAGGCTTGGACGGCACATCTGACTCAGTGTCCAGGAATTTAATTACATAGAATGTGATGTGCGGAAACCTTCGCTCAAGATGAGACCAACATCGGCGTGGACATTAGAGAGAAACCATGAATCCGAAGAATGTGGAAAAACCTCCCTCGAGATCTTCACCAACCAGCATCAGAGGATTCACCTGAGAATCAAGAGCAGTGTAGATGCAGGGGATACAATAGGCCGCGAAGTGGCCACAGCTCCTGTCTCCGTACAGCTCGTCTCTAGACCCATTTCCCAGCTGAAAAAATTGAGACTTGGAGAGGAAGCATTGTCTACCGTGGGTACAGCTGGAATATCACAAAACTTCGATTAGCACTTCTTCTTTTTTAACTTGAAACACTCCCGTGTCTCACTTTCTTTGTCATTATCTCTCACTAGGGAAGGGAAGGGATGATTTCCCCCCTAACGCTTGTTATCAACGGAGAAACGGGGCTGGAGGGGCTGCATCACTGGTCCAGTGCACAGGTCAGGATAAGAGCTCTATTCTCTGGGGACCTTAATTTGATGTGCTGGGGACCACGCTAGGTACTAAGGGAGACCAAAGGTGAGAAGAGAGGTCCTGTGCCCTCAAATAGCTTTTAACCCAGGGAGGGAAGTGACCGGTCCTTAATATCTGCTTTAACAGAAGTGCACATGAATTGCAGCAGAGGCATGAAATGCAGGAAAGGAGCCCTACGTTCCTTTGGGGGAAGTAGGAAAAGCCTCACAGAGGAGGTATTGTTTTAGCTGAGACATAAAGGATGAGGAGTTTGCCAGACAAACAAGGGAGGATAGGGTGTTCCAGGCAAAGGCGTTGACGTAAGAAAGGGCACGGCTGTCGAGGATCCTGAAGAAGTTCCGTATGTAAAGCATGGGGTGGGGGGCATAAGCTAGCCAGGCACTCAGACAGGGGGAAGATAACGTGAGGTCCTTGAACGCCTTGCAAAGCAGTTCAGATTTCCCTTTAAGCAATGGAAGCTGTATTAGTTTCCTACTGCTGCTGTAACACATCACCAAACACTGAGTGGCATGAAACAAGACAGACGTATTATCTGACAGTTCTGGAGGTCAGAAGCTTCACCTGGCCAGAATCAGGGCGGCAGCGGGCTGTGTTCCTCCTGGAGGCTTTAGGGAAGGGTCCGCTCTTTGCCTATCCCTGTTTCTAGAAGCTGCCCACATTCCTTGGTGCTTGTCCCTCTCCCATCTTAAAGCCAGCAATCACACCGTTCTGACCACCGCTTCCTGGTCACATCTCCTTCTCTGACTCGCATGTTCTTGCCTCCCTCGTCTAAGGACCTTTGTGATTAGATTGGACCCACTGGATAATCCAGGCTAAGGTCTGCATTTCAAGATCCTTAACTTTAATCCCATTTGCGAAGTCCCTCCCACCAATGTAAGGTAACATAGTCACAGGTTCCAGGTTTAGGGAGCCACTATTCTGCTTATCACAGGAGCCGTTCAAGAATTCTGAGCAGGAGAGTGGTGTGACTGAATTGGGGTGTCGGGCAGTACAGCATTGTGGTTCAAAGGAGTCTGACCCCCTGGGTTCAATCCTGAGGCTGTCACCTAAGGCTTGTGTGACCTTAAGTTATTTCCTACTTTACTTCCCTCTGCCTTGGTTTCCTCATCTGTGAAATGCGGATACCTACCTCAAAAGGAAGTTGGAAGGATTCTATGGGATAACAGAGGCGCAACATTTAGGACAGTGGAAAGCACTCAATAAGTTGGGGACATCTAGGTGCTTAGTAGGTGCTAAGAACAGCAACCTGGTCAGGAAAAAGACATGCACAGTCAATGCCACGCAGAGCAGAACCAAGCTTCCTATGGGGCCCATTTCCACAGGACCATCAACACGACAGGAAGGAGGTCTCCAAGCACCAGGGGATTCTTAGGCACAGAGGAAATACGCAGGTCCTCCGAATGGCAACACGTTGCTCGGGGGAACACGCACCTTCTTCGTCTCTGTTGGCAAAATGAAATGAGGGATGTAAGTTGCCCCTGTCTGTTCCCATTCTTAGGTGAGGCTCCGTCTGTGTTGGATAATATTAGAGAGTAGGTGATGTTTTGTCTTAAGCTCTTCCCTGAGATCTCTGAAACAACTGTTTGGTTTGACACAGGGCCAGTTAAAGACCTGGTGACATCTTATCTATGCACCCAGTGTGATGGTAAGTGTGCTTCTCAGTCGATGGGCACCTGGTTTAGGGCCTCTTGCTTCCCTATCTTCTCTGTCCCCATTTTTCTGTCACCAGTGAACCTGAAGCTATAAAAGAATATCTCTTTCCTGTTGCTTTTTTCTCTAAGGAACTCCAAAGGAGTGGCTTTGGATCTCCTAGAAGTTTACCTGCAAGTGGATAAAACACAGGACACCCAGTTAAATCTGAACTTTTGGATAAACAATGAATAATCTTAGTAGGTCCCAAATGTTACTATGTGTTTAGTACTACTTTAAAACCAGATTATTTGATTAACCAGAATACTCCGTTCCCTAAGTCCACCATATAACACTTTACTCTATGTTCTGTGATGTAATCTGCAAGGGAGATTGGTATTCAAGCCCTGAAAGTTCTAGTACCTTCTAGAAGGTGGCTTTCTCTGGACTAATACAGGGAAGGGAGGGAAGGCTGTGTTTCTAGAGGGATGGCAAGGGTCAGAATAGTAAGGACTGGTCCCTCTTATTTCCCTGATATGAATGGTGATAGCACTTCAGCTGTGACACACTTTCTTCTTCTGCCCAACTCTGAGATTCAGAGAAGCTCAGATCCTGCTCTGTATCTCACCTGCCCTCGCCATTAATGGGGAGCATCATTCCCACTGCTCCATGACCTAAGGATGACCAGGATACCCATTCTGTTAGGCATACTGAGATTTTTTTGTCTATATTGCTGTCTTTGATGTTGAATAGGTTAACGAGGATGACTCTCACCATCTATGGCATGTAAGTGAAAGTCTGTCTTCGGATTGAGTGTGTGTCATTGGTAGTCACTGTTACGTGAAACACATAAATAAAAGAACGGTTGAAATCTGCAAGGGTAGTCACTATTGGCACTAGGTTTGCTCAGGGTTTGGCTCCCAGGCTGCATCCCATATGACTCTGCAATCTCGAATGATCCTCCTTTTTTTACTCACCTCTAGCTCTCACTCTGAACTTCCGTCCTTGGTCTGTGGGGGGTAAACACCTGAAATCCTCCAATTTACCTTGTTTGCAGGCCAAGGCTCAGCCTTGCCACCAGTGAGGGCTTCAAGCAGATGGTCAGTTCCTGGTCACTCCCTGGTCATCTGCAGGCCACTCTCCACTGCAGCATATTTTCCAGCCTGGTGCCGTCAGGTGGGACTTGAGTTTTCGCATCAAAGGTGTTTAGACGTGTTGTGATGGCTGATTTCTACATTTCTATACTCACCCCATTTAAGTATCATTTCAGAGACCCTATAAGTAAACGCAAAAGATTATAACAGTTTATGAAATGGGAGGTGAAGCCTGGATTTTACCCCTCTGGATGTGAACGAACCCACCCAGCCCATGGCAGGAGGCTGGGCCCCACAGGATTAACTGTGTCCTCTAGCGCCTCCATCACTTCTAGAAAAAGGTGGCCCTGAGGGGCCAGGGGAATTAATGACTTAATGCCTACAAAGCTCTAGGAACAACTTGCTGCAGGTAAGGTCTCATTATCGTTAATTGTTGTTATTATTGTTGTTATTGTTGTTCTTAACCCAACTCCTGTGAAAAGCTGCCACAGCTTAGTTAACGCCCTCAGGTCAGGGGTTTAATGAATACCTCTGAATGCCAGAGGCCCCAGGCACTGGGTTCCCGCCCCCCACATCCAGGCTCCACCTCCTCTGAGCTCCGCCTTCAGGGTCCTCTCCACCCCCAGATCGTCCCAGGCGCTACCTGAGGGGCTCCATCATTCTTCAGTCCTGCTAACAACTCCAGGTCCCACTGCAGCCCCCAGTTTCAGACACCCTCATCCCCTTTGCCACCCCTCCCCCATAATCTCACACACCTCCTTTGGCCATGCCTTCCCTTCTCTGCAGTTTTCTGGCCCCCCCAACACGATTATTGGGGCTCCCAAACTGTTCTCCTGAGACGAGCCTTTTGAGGGTCACAAAAGCTAAGAGGGGGTTCCCTGAGCCCTGTCCTTCCCCCTTGCAGCCCCCATGTCCTGCACTGCATCCCAGGTCTCCCATCCCACCTCTGCGAGAATTTGGGGATTGTTCCTCAGGTAGCGAGGCCGGTTGGGTGGATTGCCAGGTTTAGGGTTGCGGAGTTTGGCATGAACTCACAGCCCCGTGCAGCCGCCTTCTTTAATTAATTAATTCCAATTTTTAAAAACCATGTCTTCCATTGGACCTCAGTGCATGCCTCTGGGGCATATGTCACATCAATTACTGACAACAATTAAGCATGCTGCCTAAAAGAATCCCAGAACCTCTTTAAAGACTCAAACACATTTCGGGCCTAACTGCCTTAGATCACTCCCCTGTAGATGGACCTTGAGGCAGAACCCCCCCAGGGGAGGAATTGGGCTGCAACAGTCCATTTAGAGATGGGAGATGTTCTCCTGCTGTGGGTCCCTGCCCTGGGCTGCCCACACTCCCTAACCCCAGGATTCCTCTTGGCCTTTGCTTAGATATCCAGGAAGCTAAGCTATTGCAGGTAGTGTGGTAGCCTGTTTTCTCTGGGGTAGTACCAGCGTCCCTCAGATCCCAAAGCCCACCTCTCTACTGTCCTAACTGGCCATCTTGCACGGATAAAGATGAATCTCAGACCCTCACACAACAGGACAGAGACTAAGTTAATCTGTCCTTCCATCCGTAGAGATGGTAGACGCAGGGTTAACTAATGCTTTCGCAAGTGGTTTGAATGAGGAAGATGGTTAGAGAGGCTGCTTGAGGGTAGAGATGATTTCTTCATGGTCCTTGATTCCCACCTTGCATGACAGACACTTAGTAGTTATTTCAGGAAGGTTGATAGAATGTTGAAGACAAGAAGGGGAAAGAGCAGCAGTGCAGCTACAAATAGTTTTTCCGCGTGCGAAGCAAGTAGGCAGAATGGGATTGGCCTAAAACCTTAGCCTCATTAACACTGTCCTTTCTACCCAACTGGAATTTAAAAAATCATTAATAGGCCAGCTAAACATGGCTTTCCTTATCTATTTAACTCATTTCTTTATTGGCGTATGTGAGTCGACCGTGAATCACTTTGTCCTTTTATGTTGGCCAGAATCGTGGCTGGCCATCTGAGTCCAAACTTCCAGACAGCAGAGACCACATCTGTTCCATGTGCTTTGTATGGTGTCCAGCAAAGGGCTGCAGTACCGTGTCACAGACAAGTCCTGGACTTGGACCCTGGAGACCCAGGATTTCATTCTGGCCATGTTACCCTTAAAATCCGGACGTTGTTTTTAATTTGCTGTGAAAAATAAAGAGCAGAAATGTTTTCTGCCCTTCCTACCTCCCAGGGTTGAGGGAAGGATTAAATGAAATACTGTAAAAGAAAGATTTGTAGAAATTGTCACATATGTGTTTTCTGTTTGTTTTTGGGGTTTTTTGTTCGGTTTTGGTTTGGGGTTTTTTTGGCTGCATTGGGTCTTTGTTGCTGCGCGTGGGCTTTCTCTAGTTGCAGTGAGCGGGGGCTACTCTTGGCTGTGGTGCGCGGGCTTCTCATTGCGGTGGCTGGTCTTTGCTGTGGAGCATGGGCTCTAGGCGCGCAGGCTTCCGTAGTTGTGGCACGTGGGCTCAGTAGTTGTGGCTCGTGGGCTCTAGAGCACAGGCTCAGTAGTTGTGGCACACGGGCTTAGTTGCCCCGCAGCATGTGGGATCTTCCCAGACTAGGGATCGAACCCGTGTCCCCCACATTAGCAGGCGGATTCTTAATCACTGCGCCAACAGGAAAGTCCCCATATGTGTGTTTTTTTTTAAATTATGAAATGCATTTTGATGATAAGGACACCAGAGGAATCATGATCCAAACTCTGAGATGTTTCAAATGGAGAAGCTGATGTATAGAGACCACAGCTGTAGGGAACTATGAACCAAATGATGGTCCCAGGCCATGCTACGGCTAAAACCAGCCGAGACTGAAGTGACACTGGCTATCTCAATGGCCTCCCTCATCTCCATCCCCAAAGCAAAACAGCTCCACTCACATACCTGGCCTTGTGGTGCATTCTGGCATTTGTTTTAACTTTTCTCTGGAATTTTAGTGGGGGTGGTGGGAGCTGAGGGGGCACAGAATGAAAGTGCCCATGGACCACATATACACATGTCCACAAGTGCACGCACACGTACAAGCCCCATGGCAGACAAGCCAAAAGTCCAGCTTTCTGAGCTGTCTTTAAACGTTATTGCTTAGAGATCTAAGAAAAAAGAAGTGAATACAAAAGGGGAGTCCAGGACAGCTTTATCCATTCTGTAAAAGGGGCAGTTTCCAATAGGAAGGGCTTAAAGATGAGAATTGGATAGTAACTCTTAGGAAAGGAATGGAATTCCAAGGTATTAACGAACACAGTCAACTTTCTAAAGCAGAATCCTAGGTATTGGATCTGGAAGGCACTAAGAGCCATATAATCCCCTCTTTTTACAAAGCCTCAAAGGTGGAGTGACTGTACAAAGGTCACAGCACTACAAGTATTAGGGCCTAGGAGACCACGACCAGGGCTCTGGCCCCAAGTCTGGTGCAGTAGGACGGGGTTACATTAGTTAATGGGTGGGCAGGGAGCCACAACCACTGCCCCTCTATAAGTACAGGTGGCAAGAACTATTATTGACTATAATTGACTGGGGGTACACCCCTGGAAACTTGGGGAACAAAGAAACGCAGTGAATAGGGAGCTTGTACCAGCCTGTCCAGCTCACCTTACAGACACAAGATAACTCTGCTGCTGTTTAAATTAAATTTGTGAAGGTTTCCAGAGCTGTCAAAATATAAAGAATTTTCACTAAAATTTTTAAATCAAAAAAAACAGTGGGCCTAGTGGTTAGGATTCCAGGCTTTCACTGCCATGGCCCAGGTTCATTCCCCGGTCAGGGAACTGAGATCCCGCAAGCCACGTGGCGTGACCAAAAGAAAAAGGCGGGGGGCAGGGGGTTCTGTTGGTTTCTGCCCACGGCCTTAATGAGAAAGTTAGTGAAGAACTATCCAGGGCCAGGAAACCAGGAAGACAGAAGCCTCGTCTTCCAATAAGGCCAGATGTGGGTGCTAAATGTTGCCTATAATGACTGCTAAGACGAAGAAGGGAGGCACTGGGACTAGCAAAGTGATGACAGCCCTTCTTCCTGTAGCTTCTCAAGGGGGAAGAGTTAAGGGAGAGCAGAGGGACTGGGCTCGCCTTGCCAGGCCCCGGGCCTTCCAGAGTACCAGTTGCCAAGGCTTCCGATACACAGGGCAAGTGCCAGGGTCCTGGAGAGAGCAAGGATGAAAAAAACCACGAACTAAAGGAGATGCAGATGTAGAACTGAATATTAGAATTATCGTCCCTCACATGGCCAGGCTACCTGTTTTAAAGCCAGAGGAATATGTAGCTGTTTTTCCGAGAAGGCCTGTTAAACCCTTTGACAGGACAGTACATTGGGAGTCCTGCTTTGCCTCCATTGTTGACTGGGCTGGGTGACATGGGCTGAGCCAGTAAACATACCTTGGCCTGGATTTCCTTCACTGGGAATAATACCTGTTCTGCCTGCTTCATGGGGTTGTTGCAAGATCTGATAATGGACATAACCTTTCTGCAAAAACCGTAAAGCATGCTTCAGATGGAAGGTGACAATATTACTATTCCAATGACTAGGAGCCCTTCAGAGGTTTGGCCTGTGGGTAGAAACTCCTAGAGACTTGGTTCTTTAGCCGTCACTCTGCATACCCCTCTTCCAAGCAGGATAGCCCTGACAGGCAGAGGGTGGGGGATGGATCAAATGTCCAAGAAGGCAAAGCTGGACACCTCAGTCAGATATTCTAGGCTCACCAGCCTCCACGGATGCCAAGTTATTTCTCACACTGAATCTAAGTCTTTTCTTTTACTACTTATGCTTGCTTCCTCCTGTTCTGCCTGAAGATTTTCTCTACTTGCTAAAATATGATATCATTTTTAGTGTTTACCTACTGAAGACATTCACTATTGAAGAACATGACCCAAAGTTGCTAAATTGCAATCCCTAGAGTATGGAGTCCAAGTGTAATAAAAACCAAGCATAGGTTTTTGGAAGTAGCTAAGGACGGAGTTAACCCTCAAACCCCTTTATAAAGTTTCCATCTCTTCCCTAACCTTTTCCCAGACTCAGGTCATTTTACTCTCCACAGGAATTTTTGGGGGGTGCTATTTTGGGGAGAAATACCTGCATGTGTCTTCAAAATGTTGAGAGCTCAGCCTCAGTGCAAGAACATTTGTTAAGTGTGCTTTTAATAATGGAAGGATAGGGCTTCCCTGGTGGCACAGAGGTTGAGAGTCTGCCTGCCGATGCAGGGGACACAGGTTCGTGCCCCAGTCCGGGAAGATCCCACATGCCTCGGAGCGGCTGGGCCCGTGAGCCATGGCCGCTGAGCCTGCACGTCCGGAGACTGTGCTCCGGAAGGATAATAAGGAATTCCAAGTAAGATAAAATTTGGAGGGACTTCCCTGGTAGTGCAGTGATACCGGTTCGCTACCTGGTCCGGGAAGATCCCACATGCCACAGAGCAACTAAGCCCATGCGCTACAACTACTGAGCCTGCTCTCTAGAGTCCACAAGCCACAACTACTGAAGCCTGCGCGCCTAGAGCCCGAGCTCCACAGCAAGAGAAGCAACCGCAATGAGAAGCCCCCGCAATAAGCCCATGCACCGTAACAGAGTAGCCCCTGCTCGCCGCAACTAGAGAAAAGCCCGTGAGCAGCAACGAAGACCCAACACAGACAAAAATGAAAAAATAAATTTATTTAAAAAAAAAAAGGGGGTTTCCCTGGTGGCGCAGTGGTTGAGAGTCCGCTTGCCGATGCAGGGGACACGGGTTCATGCCCCGGTCTGGGAAGATCCCACATGCCGCAGAGCGGCTGGGCCCGTGAGCCATGGCCGCTGAGCCTGCGCATCCGGAGCCTGTGCTCCGCAACGGGAGAGGCCACAACAGTGAGAGGCCCGCGTACCGCATTAAAAAAAAAAAAAAGTTAAACTTTGGAAATCATCAAGGAAGTTTGGTTTATGGTGGGAAAGGTCATGCCTTGGTTCTACTCCATCTAAGGCCTTTACCTTGCTGGGTTCATTTCCCCTCTCTGTACTCCAAGCACTTTCAATTATGGACTACTTCTCTTGGCTATGAACTTGGATAAATGCTACCTTGTTAGCTAATAGTACCCTTAATTATATTAATGATTAATAGCTAATTAGTCATAATGCTATAATACTTAAATGGAGGCTTCCTTTCTTTCAGCAGCTCCCTGTCTCAAGCGCACACGCGTGCGCGCAACACACACACATATCCCCTTCCCTATTTCTGGCCACAGAACAAGCACGGCTCTAAATATGTTCTTCTGACCACCCTGGGTGATCTCTAAATTTCTCGTTTTATTAGCTGTCCCATTACTCTAGCGAATGACCACTACTGCTTATATTTTGCCTCTTTTATTTCTGTCTTCTGTCACTCACACTGCTCTTCAGTAACAAGGAGGGCAGAGTCAAGTTGTTTGTTTTCTTACCTTATTTCATAAACCAAAGAAGTTCTTTTACTTCTAAATCTCACTCGGGCCTACTTTTCTTCACTTCACCTTTCCCTAATCTTAACCCGCCCCCCACTTGGTGGAATCCCACCCCCCAGAACCCAAAGCTCCCTCCCACTCTACATTTTGGCTTCCTTTCAGCAGCCACGCCCCCAAACCCAAGAAGAGCGGTGCGCACGCGCACTCCGCGCCTTTACCTGGGTGCCCGGGAGTGGGTGGAGTGGGGGAGGCGGGGGTGGAGCGGGAATCGGCAGTTTTGTGGGCGGCGGAGCGCTCACAATGTGAGCAGGAGGGAGAAAAGGTGCGCCGGGGCCGGCCCCGAGGGCTGCGCATGCGCGCCGCCGCGCCCAGCGGCCGGGATGCCAGGGGGGCGGGCGGAGGGAGGTGTCGGGCTCCCCGTAGGGCGGGGGGGCCGGAGAGGGAAGGGGCCGCGGGCGCGCGCGCGCTCTCGCCGGCGCTCGCCCTCCCTCCCTCCCTCCCTGCCCTCCTCTCCGCACACACAAGCACACACGCACACCCCCTCCCCTGCCTCCCTCCCCGCGCGCCGCCCGCCCCGCCGGCCCCGCTCGCCCTCGCGCGCTCGGAAGGGAGTCGCGAGACGTCGGAGCGGCGGCCACGTAGCGCTGCGGCGGCGGCGGCGGCGGCGGCGGCGGCGGCCGAGGCCGGGACTGCGGAGCGGCCCTGAGGACAGACGTTGGGCAGGGGGGAGGGGCCGGCCCAGCCGGCGGTTGTTACTCGAGCGCCGCGGCTACAGGCCCCCCGCCGCAGGGATGGACCGCCGAGGCGGTGGTCGGGGCGGCGGAGGCGGAGGCGGCCGGCCCGGGTGAGTAGGGGCCCCTGCCCCCAACGCACACGCCACAGTCGCGGCTGCGCCCCTGGCAGCAGCCCTTCCTCTCCGCCGCCCGCTGAGCCGACTGGGGCTCTGGGCGCCGGGTGAGCCCTTCGCCAAGGCAGCTGCGTCCAGTAGGCCGGAGCAGCCCCCATCCGGCGGGGAGGCCCGGGGCGCTGCGCTCTTCTGGCCCCGAGCCTGGGCCGGGGGCGCCCGCTTCTGCACCTTCGCCCCTTCCTTCCCGGACCCGGGCCGGACTCCAGTTTTGCAGAGTCCGCTCGCCCCGCGGCCCGAGGAGAGGCTGGTGTTGCACGGGTTAGCGGGCCGAGGGGGAGGTTTGCACCGGTCCTCCTCCGAGGATTCGCCTGCCCTGAAGCTGGTGGCTTGCACCCCCTTCCTCCCCTTCCCTGCGGCTGCGCCCAAACCCCCAACCCCCGGGAGTATTGTGCCGCCTGAGATAAAATGTATCTAGTGTACAACCGCCCAACACTCACCCGGAGGGTAATGCAGACCTTTCTCCACCCCCACCACCTCCTCCCCTCCAATCAGGCTCTGCTTGAGATTCTTAGATGGGAGCCACTAAAGGTAGTGACACCCGCGTTACATCTGCACAGAACATGTTCATTGTCGAGGAATGTCTCCTGTAGAAATGATAAATGCCCCTGCCTCACCCTCGAAGACTGTCTTCACGATTTAAGATCCCATATGCTCTTCTTGAAGAGAGCCAGTCTTTGATCACATCTAGCATATCCCTCCCCCACAAAACACACACGCACACTTCCTGATTGCGGAACAGTCCCTGTCATCGCGGATCCATTGTCAGGAATGGCTTGTGCCAATCAAAGGAATGTGCTTTGCCTTTGGAGAAGGGTGCCTTCCACAACCATGTTCTCAGGATGGTGCTGCGTGAGTCTGGCTTTGATTGTCCCGTGTTCAAGCATCATTATTACAGTGTTTCCCCTATATGCATCTCCCATGGACCCTCAGTAATACCTGAGTGATGCTTTTTTCCCAGTTAATTACATACATATGGTGTGTGGGAATTTCATTGTATTTTAAATTTCATTTATTTTTGTTGTAATTTTTAACATCTATGGTCAAGGCATAGTAAATATATAGGGTAATATTTTAGGAAGAACGTGTATTTTTTTCCCAGAGATGGTCAGATCCATATTGTTCTGGGAATGGCAACTAGCACATGCTTTGTTGACACATGTATATGCTTAGGGAATGAAGAGCTGCTGTGGCTGGCATGTGAGAGTGTGTGCAGGTGATGTTCCCATGTAGGGCTGATTTGAGAGTGGTGAGCTGTACTGTGATAGGGCTGGCAGGCATCTTGGATGTTTGTATCAGGACTGTGCACATGTATTCAGATAGATACTACCTTTAGTATAATTTTGTTTAAAATGTTCACTGCTGAGTTTTAGGGATTCTGGAAAAGTCTACTTCAGTGGTTCTTAACCTTTCTTTGGAGTCACGGAAGCCTTTAGGACCCTCTTCTCGGTGAAATAGACACACATAATTTTGTATGCAATTACAGTCATCTTGAGCCTGGTCCTGGGACCTCAGGTTAAGATCTATATTATGCAAAAGTGAAAGGAATTTGAGTTTTGTGTTTTGCTTTGTTTTGTTTGTCTCTGGAGGATTGGCATTACTTTGATCCTGAGCAGTAAGCAACAAAGATTAAATATGTATCCTTGCGTTCTGTTCTTTGATTACAGTGAGTTAGGTATTTGTAAGGTATCATTTGCCTGTCTTCCTGTAAAGAGATGTATGTGAGAGTTTAAGAAACAGTTAAAACTGAACTCAAAATAACTTGCCTAAATTTGACCAGTTGATAATGTATATCCCTTGCACTATCTTCTAAATGTAGTAAATTTCAACAACAGTCAGTGGTCTGTTTTGTGATGCGTATCTGGAATTGTTTTGTGTTCTTTGAGGTTGATCCCATCTCTTAAAAGAAGGCCTTATCATTCCCCTAATAGAGCACCTGCTCTGTGAAGGTTTTTCAACTTTATTAAATATGATTTCATGTCTTTTTTCAGGGTGATGTTGCCATCAGAATCATCCATTTTTAAATGTTTTAATGGAAGGATTTTCAATAAACGTGATTGAAGTGGCTTATATTACAGGTTATATATTTTTTTCATGTCATGCCTAAAGTTTTACTGTCAGAAATTATTTGCCTATCCTAAACTCAAAAGTATTTCAAAGTTGCAAATACGTTGCTTTTCTTTGTCAGTGTAGTATAGTGACAAATCATTAAAATCTCAGGGGACAGTGTGTGCTTCCTTGATTTAATATTGCAGAACCTCTTCTAACCAGTCACTTACTTAAACACCCACACACCACAAAGCAGCTGATCATGTAACTCATATGGCTGTGAGAACAGCATTCTCTCTGCCAGATTCAGAGCTTGGAAGCTGGAAAACAATTGCATAGCAGTGAAACACTTACGGAGTAGTGGTGCCAGCAGCTCACTCTCATTAATACGAACAGCTTTTGCTTTAGTTTTTTCAATGCTCTTTGTCAGACACCCTTCTTCAGACACCCTTCCCTTGGGAGGTTTCAGATCAGCAGCTCCTACTCAAGGGAAACAGCACCTACTTTCTGCAACTGTGGCCTCAAGATCTGATTCGTGACACCCAGAGCTGTTTCCATTTCTGCTCTAAGTATGGGAAGTAATCTTGTAGTGTGGTAAGAAGGTACTTTTCAAGTCTGTAGAAAAAAGTTGATTAGTAATGCTGCGGATGTGATTTTGTTTTGGAATGTCTGAAGCCTATCAAAGAAGTAAACTGTAAAAGTGAATTGCTTCAAGAAATCACCTTTTTCTCAAGAGTTTTAGAAAATTTCACCAAAAATGTGAATACACTCTTGAGTTTCATTTCCCTTGTTCCAAAAAGTCAGTTGATTTTGAATCATAGCCTTTGGAACTAGTTATTCTGAAGGAGGTGACTGACTTTCCTCGCTGGGAATTCCTGGGTCTTGTGCCATGGTTTTAGGTATGATATTTTTCTCATCTTTGTCATCATTTCAGACAGTTGGCCCTTGAATTTACTTTGATAAAGGACAGCTGCTGTTGGAGTTAGTGACTTTAGCTGAGGGAGGATCACAGAGGTGGCTCTTTGGAGCCAGGGAGAACGGAGTTTGAATAAAGCGCCACTGGCTTTATGGCATTAGACAAGTCACCTTGACCTCTCTAGCCTCAGTTTCCTCATCAGAACAGGATTTGTTATAGGTATTAGAGATAATGTATGCAAACTTCTAGAACAGTTCCTGGTACATATGCACATTAAGGACTCAATAAATGGTAGGACACAAGTGATGTGGGAGTGAAACTGCAGATCATTTTGGCTTCCAGGATTTCGAGGGCTGGTTCTGCGATCTGCATACTTTCATCTGTGCTGATTTGGGATGAAAAAATTGCAAATATTTGACTTGGAGCATACCTAAGACTTGCAGGTGCACTGTGCTTATTGGAACTTTGATTTGTTGCTCTATGGCTGGCTGAACTTCGTGGAGACAATAAAACTTGGCTCCAAATTCTACAGTGTTACCCACAGGCTGTGCTTGTTTTAAGCCTTTACAGAGCTTATGCGGTGAAAGGGGTGTTTTAGGACATTAATGTAGCTCAATAAGTTCTGTGTCCAGAGTTGAATCACGTGCAAAGCCTTGTGTAAATTTTCATGGTTAATGCAAGCCATAAAGTGCTTGGTAGAATCAGTGAAGACATCAGATGCTTTAGTTAATCTGTTTGTTTATATAGCAGTTACCTTTGATTTTTGAAGACGCTTATGAACATTTTTTCTTAAAGAATCCCCATTGCTCTTCTGAGGTTTTTAGTCAGAAAGGCAGTTTTATGGTAAAATATGACATTATCTTTTTCCTTTTTTAAATATAGTTTAAGAGACTGGTTACTCTGAAAAGTAGATGCAAGAGCATGTATACAGCTTTATTCAGTGCATAGAGCTTTTAAAATAGGATTTCTTGGGTTCTATAGAATTAAATTATTCTGTCATTTTTGCAGAATATCACTGTGTTAAGTCTGTGAACCCACCAAAGTTAGCTAGAGACTTTTCAGATAAGGTAGACACATCAGTAATGCATTAGAATTTACCTCAAGGGAATCTGCTAAGCCTTATTTTCTTTTATTATTGAGCCACCTAGGGGCTTGCCCATCAGTGGAATCAGTCACTGGTATTGGGTTGCTGATAAAGAGGGATTGGCAAATAATGGTCTTAGACTCTCCTTAGACTTTGCAGAACACTTGAAAGAACTTAACTTCGGCCAGAATGTATAATATTAATAACACCATCATTAATGCTGTGTGAGCCCAGACTGACTAAACAAATGAAATTTAGATGATTGAGTTACATATTTTTTTCTCAACTATAATACATTTTGCTAAGTAAAATTTTTCTTGGAAAGGGGTGCTATTTTTTTAATTATTATTTTTTCTAGTTTACCAGAGTCAAATGGCTTAGCAGATAGCTAGTTGCTTTTGTCAGTTTCTTGATAGATGAATCAGTGTGTGGTGAGAAGGGTTTGTTGGAAGAGAGTAAGAATGGAAATGATGCAAAGAATGGCTCCTTAGCCTGATTCTTTGGTCTTTACTCTGCATGTGGCATCAGAGGGTTGTGACTCTACCTGGATTTCACCAAGACATGCAGTGGTAGGTGATTCGTTTTGTCTTTAATGCTAGTGTAGAACATAGTCTTTTACACATTTATACTTTTCAGCTTTGGAATGTTGATTCAGTTTGGGGAATTCAATGGAATATAACTTCTTAATTACACTGCGTGAGCTATAAAATGAGTTCTCTAACTAGGTCCTTATGAATTGTTTTCACCCTTCTGAATGTGTCATTTTAATAGATCTAGAGTAGTATCAGTGGCCTAGAAACATTGAAATACATGGGAAGTGTTTCATTTTTTGAGGAGGTGGCAAGGAGAGTGTTTATGATCTCAATTTTGTGCATAAATAAATATGTATTTTTTCCCAGTTCCTCTTAAAACTGTGACCCGGATGCCCAGGGACTTTTCCTGTATTAATATACTAGGAGCTAGAGTTTGAAGTTACCTTGTCTGAAAGATCCTGAGCCCTTCAGTTTTCTTTTTAGCATACCAAGCATGCAAAGTCATTTAAATTAACTCATCAAAAGTTTGGAAAAAACCTAAATGCCCATCAGTAAGAATTGGATAAATAAATTAACATATATTCATGCAATTGAATAAATTTTATATGGCTACAAAAACAAATGAAGAAACTGTATATTACTGTGGAAAATCTCTCAGCCATAGGTAAGTGTAATACCGTGTGTACTCGTTTGAGTATGGCTTATAAGATGCACCCATATCATTATATGTAAGAATAATTAGTTTATTCTCGTATAATATTCCATTGTATGCGTATATTATAATTTATTTCTCCATTCTACCATTAATGGACATTTGGATTGTTTCTGGTATAGCTGTCATGAGTAATGCTCTATTCACTGTATTCTCTTCTGTATTTAAAATTTTTGATCCATGCAAGTGTATACTACGTAATTTTTTTTTAATTTAAAAATTACCTCATTTCAAATGGCTAGTTTCCTCCTGTCAGGTTGCGGTAAAGAAAGTATACACTTCTGCATCCATTCCAACTTGTCGGGGATTGTAACAATAACCAAAGGACAGTTTGTTCTGCCTTTCAGTATCTCCTCAACCTTTTCATCACCTCAAATGGAAAGTTAGATTTTTTTTCTTTAAGATGACTTGTGTCTCTAAGGTCAGGTGGTGCAGTGAGTACCAAAAAACATGTCCAGAGAAGCCAACTGTTGCAGGGTTGTACTGTTCTAAATCTAGAGCTGATGTTTATTTAATCCCTGTAACACTGTTTCTCGAACTTTTGGACCACGATCCACAGTAAGAGCAGTATATGCATGCCTACGTTATTCACTCGCATACATGTCCCCACCCACAACTGAAACAAAAGCTTCATGAAACAGTATTTACCCTTACCATCTGTGAGGCAGTCTGTTATTTTATTCTATTTCATTTGTAAAAATTGGGTTGGGACAGACAGTTTGAAAATCACTGCCCAAAATAGAGCTTAACAAAAAGTATTTTCTTGAAGTAGGTGCTAAGCAAATGCTTACTGGATTAAATGGGGGTGGGAGAGTGATAAAACAAAAAGCTGGGCTTAAAGGTATGAGTTTGAAAGTAGAAAGCTAAGAAATGTGGCATGAAGAAAATCATCATGTTTATGACCTTACTCCATATAGAGGGGTAATTCTTAAAGACCTGAAACTCTGGAAAGGTTAAGGTTAGATTCTCATTTTGCCTAGCATTTAAACTGTGTTCTTCTGAGAGGTAGGAAACCTACTATTACTTAATACACACACACACACACACACACACACACACACACACACACACACACACGAGAGCACTGGCTACCTGTTTATTCATTAAGTTAGGTAGAATTAAGAGGACTACGAAATACATACAAACAAATATATACAAATATATACAGTGTAATCTTCTTTAACACAGAGTCTGGTTTAAACAACAATTTATTTGTGTAGAGTGGTTACAGAATAAAAATACATCAAGGACTCAGTAGTGAATTTTTACTTCTATGGGAAAATCAGACGCCGGGCTTGGACTGTATTTCAGAGACAGCGCTATCAGAAAAGCAATCATCAGAACCTGGTTCTCTGGAAGGACAAAACTTAAAAGTTACTTGGTTGGAGTTGTCTTCCATTTCCATACCCAAAGTTATGTATACTGTGAATATGTCTGTATTTTTATTTATTTATTTATTTATTTATCTACCATTTAATTCTCATATAACCCTTTGAGGTAGGTATTATTATCCCCATTTTGCCAACGGAGAAATTAAGACAAAATGAGGCTGTGTAACTTGCCAAGTTGAATGTGTTCTTTTCTTGGCATTGAGATTTTATAGGAAGAGACCCATCAAATCATTTTATTTTGCTAATTGAAAAATTAATTTTAAAATTGAATTTAAAAATCCATAAATATTTCTGGCTTTTAGAAGCCAGAGACTGAGTAAGTAATTTGTTTTAATTTTTTTATTTTTTATTTTATGTATTTTTTTTTTTTTTTTGGCCACACCATACAGCATACGGGATCCTAGTTCCCCGACCAGGGATTGAACCCATGCCCCCTGCAGTGGAAGCGCAGAGTCCTAACCACCGGACCACCAGGGAAGTCCCTGGGGCTTTTGTTGTTTTGGGGGGTTTTTTGGCTGCATTGGGTCTTCGTTGCTGCACGCGGGGTTTCTCTAGCTGCAGCGAGTGGGGGCTACTCTTTGTTGTGGTGCACGGGCTTCTCATTGCAGTGGCTTCTCTTGTTGCAGAGCACAGGCTCTAGGCGTGCAGGCTTCAGTAGTTGCAGCATGTGGGCTCAGTAGTTGCAGCACACAGACCCCTAGAGTGCACGGGCTTCAGTAGTTGCAGTGCGTGGAAGGAAGTCCCTATTTTAATTTTTAAATTAATGTACAGTAAAATTGACATTTTGACATGTGTACAGTTCTTTGAGTATCAATACCTGTATAGATGCGTGTAACCACCACCACAATCAGGATACAGAACAAGTCCATCACCCAAAGACTCCTTCTGTAATCCCTTTTCATTCATACTCTCCCCCACCCTCCACTCTGACAACCATTGATCTGTTGTCCATCTCTATAGCTTTGTCTTTTGGAGAATGCTATGTAAGTGGGATCATTCAGTAGGTAACCTTTTGAGACTGGCTTCCTTCACTCAGCATGATGCCTATGAGATTCATCCAAGTTTTTGTGTGGATCAACAGTGTGTTCCTTTTTATCACCAAGTAATGTTCCACTGTGTGGATGTACCACAGGTGGTTTATTCATTAACCGGTTGAAGGACATTTGGATTGTTTCTAGTTTGGAGTGAATGTAAGTTCTCATTCCTCTAGAGTAAATACCTAGGAGTGGGACTGCTTGATGCTATGGTGTGTGTATGTTTCACTTTATAAGAGACTGCCAAACTCTTTTCCAGAGAGAGTGTGCCCTTTTGCATCTCCACCAGTAACACATGAAAGTCCCATTTGTTCTGCACCTTGGCAACACTTGAAATTGTCAGTGTTTTTAATTTTAGCCATCCTGATGGGTATGTAGGAATAATTCATTTTGAGCCTTATGACCAGAATCTGGGTGATAGGCCCAGCTCTGCCATCAACTAGCTGTTGACCTTACAGGAACCATTTAACATTTTAAAGCCTCCTCTTCCCTCATCTCTCATATAATGGAGAATACTGAATGTGTTATAAGTTCTCTTGCAGCTCCCCAATTCATTGGTACGGAAAGGTAAACCCTTGGCAAGAGGACAGATTTCTGTTGCTTGTGCAAAAAAAAAAATCTATTGACTGATCTCAGCTAAGGTACATATTTATAAATAGAATCTATGTGAAATAACGTGATATTTATAACTATAGTGTAGCTCTAGCTAAGCATAATAATACTGTGACGTGTCATGTCTGTTAGCTATTATATAGCTAATGTTGCAGTTAACATTGACAACCTAGAGTCTTTGGCTAATGTCTGATGTTTTTATAGTAGAACTATTCTCAGCTTTCTACGTTTATAGTTTACAGTAAGTTTAATAACAAATATTTTGCCTTTTTCAGTTGTGAACAGGGGATCACTTTTTAAAAATTACATATTTGGGTACTTAATGTCTTATTTGAGTGTGACACAAATTGCTTCTATAGCATTATGAAGAATAGCTTTATTATTTTTCTAAAAAATTGTACAGGTTTATCCAAAATTATTTAAGGGGCTTTCCTGGTGGCGCAGTGGTTGAGAGTCCGCCTGCCGATGCAGGGGACGGGGGTTCGTGCCCCGGTCCGGGAAGATCCCACATGCCGCGGAGCGGCTGGGCCCGTGGGCCATGGCCGCTGGGCCTGCACGTCCGGAGCCGTTGCTCTGCAACGGGAGAGGCCACAGCAGTGAGAGGCCCGCGTACCGAAAAAAAAAAAAAAAAAATTTAAGGATTACAGAAAATATAAAGAAAGAAATAAAATATCTCCTTCCCCATCTTTACCCCTGTCCTGAGATATCTCTCAATATGAGCATATATATGCATGATTGTATATGCATAGTTTTACATAGTGAGATTGCATGATTCCATTCCCACACGTTCTTTAGTCTTTTTTTTTTCCATGTGGACATATTTCTGTGTCTTTTAATATAAACCTATGTCATAATTTGGTTATGTAGTATGCCAGTGTCTGTGTATATCATTATTTATGTTTCAAATTTTTGTTATATTAAATAGTGCTATAACGAATGCCCTTGTGTACACATCTTTGTATACCTGTCGTATTATCTACTAATGAGGAATTCTCGATGGCTGGGTCCAAAAATATGCACACTTCACAATTAGGAAAATAGTGCTAAGCTGTTCTAAGGAAGGTTATTCCATATTCACATAGCATTCTGAGCTGTAGTCGGCCATACCAGCTGATGTCAGAAGTCAGTCAGGTTATCTTGGCATTAGCCATTTTGGGATTTAAGCCATAAAACATACCTATACGTGTTTGTAGGTGAATCCGGCTGAAAAAACCCAGCCCGTTTCATAATTGATAGTCTTTACCAAGTAAACCTGAAAAAGTTTAAAAACATCAAAGTTTAAAAAAACAGTTTTTTAGAGAATTCCCTGGTTGTCCAGTGGTTAAGACTCTGAAGGCCCCAGTTCAGTCCTTGGTGGGGGAACTGAAATCCTGCAAGCCTAGCGGCACAGCTCGCACCCCCCAAAAAAAAGTTTAAAAAAAACTCACTTTTGAGAAAAACTAATAAACCAACTTGCTTTTTTAATTCAAAGAAAATCTTTTAATTAATGTGATTATGTCAATTTGTGTTATCCCAGTAAGTTATGTGGCCTCTCCCGTTGCAGAGCACAGGCTCCGGACGCGCAGGCTCAGCGGCCATGGCTCACAGGCGCAGCCGCTCCGCGGCATGTGGGATCTTCCCGGACCGGGGCACGAACCCGTGTCCCCTGCATTAGCAGGCGGACTCTCAACCGCTGCGCCACCACGGAAGCCCAAGTTCTCTTTTTTAAAATAAAAAATTTAAAATTTTGGAATAATTTTAGATTTACAGAAAAGTTACAAAGAGAGTACCTATATATCACCTCATCCAGTTCTCTTCTTTTTTCTTCCTCAAAATGAACACATATACATTTATTTCTTGGTTATAAAAAAAAAACCTTGGATTAAAATCTACACTTAAAAATATTATAATAACAGAGTACAACTAACTATATAGAAATATTATAAATGGTGATTGATAATCTTTAATAACTGTGTGGTCTTTTTGTGGTTTATGGAATAATGGTAGAGTTTAAGGTCCAGTGCTCTTAAAAGTCTATTTCCCTTTTTTCTATAACTATGCTTCCATTTCCTAACCTATTACTGATACTTAGAGTTTTACCTAACAGCCATTTAAGATAAAATAATTTAGTCTTCCACATTACTCTGAAACCTAAATTGAAAACAAATATTTCTTTAAAAGCAATTACATATTTCCGTGCTTATTACTTGCTCCACATATATTATAAAAGTTGAGTGCTTTATATTAGAGAAGTTAATCTGAAATCATTCTTAGCTAAATTCATTGTTATAATTGTTAGAACAGGTAAAATAAAATGGTAGGAACATTAAAGTTGGAACATTTTTATTGTATGTTTGGCAAACTATGAAAATTAACATTTGAAAATTACTTCACTGTGTTGACATTTTGTTGTTTAGTTATAAAAGTAGAAATATGAAAATATTGCAGATGGTTATATCTTATGAATAAAGTAGAAAACCATATAAACACAAAGCATAATAATGAGTATAACGTTTGTATAGGATTTTGAGATATTTTTCACATATATTACTCTTTAAAAACTTTTTCATTTAATTTAATTTTTTATTGAAGTATAGTTGATTTACAATGTCATCTTAGTTTTAGGTGTACAGCAAAGTGATTCAGATATATATACATTTTTTCTTTTTCAGATTCTTTCCCTTATAAGTTATTACAAAATATTGAGTGTAGTTCCCCTCATCTAGTTCTGTTATTGTTTACAGTCTTACATACACTAAGAAACCAACACTGGTACATTACTATCAACGTAACTCCAAACTTAATTCAGATTTCACTAGTTTTTCAACTAACATCAGTTTTCTATTTGGAAACATCCTAAATCAAGCTTTTAAACTCTATACTTGAATAAGCTTGAATATCTGTTCATAGATTAATTTTAGTCATACAGTGTACCTATGTATATACCATATATAATGTATCTGGATGTCTATATTTGTTTAGACAAATTTAAGTTTTCTTTGACATTATTATCTTTGAAAGTTATCTTTTGATGTTCACAGTCATTCTCTCCAAGGCTATTTTAGGGTAAGTTTGAAGGTCTTTTTCCCCATCCTTCTTGTGTCCATGCAGAAAAATGGTTTATAACATGGATGAGTCTAGCTCTTGCATAGTGATAACCCTTTTCAGTCGAGTTACAGGTCCCTGTCTCCAGGAGCACACGGAAAATAGCCACCTTTTGTTTACTAGAAAATTAACTTGTGCCAGATGGTTACACTGTCTGCAGTGTCTGGCTCTGAGAGAATATAAGTATTAAGCAGTTCTTGAAGGAGAAGAAGGTGCTGGTCTTGAGGCAGAATACCATTACAGATGGGGTACCACTTGAGTATCTTTCACTCTGCGCTTGCTAATGCAGAAAATCCCTCCTGAGGCAAACCATGACATCCAGACTCTACATTAATTTAAATCATTCCCTGAAACAGTTTATTTTATGGAAGAGGAGGAAGAAATTGACAATATCACATGGATATGGATTGTTAAAAATCACTTTCCTCCCAGCCTAAACAGAACTGTTGAGTATTCTTTCCATTAGCTTACACGTCCTTTTAAAAGAAAATGAAAATCCTCCTGAGCATTCTACGAAACAAAAATGGTGGTCAAGGAAAGCTTCATGAAGAAGGTGCATTTGAGCTAGGTCTTGACAGGCGGCTAGGATGTTATGGTCATGTGGATGGCAGGGGGAAGGATGT
This sequence comes from Pseudorca crassidens, assembly GCF_039906515.1. Taxonomy (NCBI): domain Eukaryota; kingdom Metazoa; phylum Chordata; class Mammalia; order Artiodactyla; family Delphinidae; genus Pseudorca; species Pseudorca crassidens. The sequence continues at coordinate 40,968,788 of NC_090314.1, forward strand.
TCTAGGTAGAAGGAAAGAATGACATAGTCAAAGGTTTAGAAGTGGAAAAAGTCAAGGTTCATTTGAAAAATAGCATGAGGATGTTAGGTGGGCGGGGAGGACTTTGGGAGCCAAGACTGAAAAAGTCAGCTGGGCGCAGATGGTGGAGGGCTTCTGAATGCTTTGCTAAGGAACTGAACTTTACTCCAAGGCTCTAGAGACCAGTAAAGGTTTGTAGCTGGGGAGTGACATGATCCAAATTCTTTAGGAAAATGGAGTTAAAATCTCTGTGTAAGGTGGTTTGAAAGAGGGAGGCAGACAGACTGTTGTAATCTGTGTATGAGGTGATGAGGGCCTGAACTCAGAGGTTACGTTAGCAATTGGAACAGGGAGGACAGGGCAGTTTTTAAAAACAGGACTTGTTGGTTCCTTGGATATTGGGGTAAGGTAGAAGGAACAAGCCCCAAATGAATATGAGGTTTGGATCCTCAGTCAGAGACTGTAGCTGCTTCATTTGGATCTTCCACAAACTTGACCGTAAAATAAGAACTTAACATCAGTAGCATCCAAGGGCTTCCCTGGTGGCGCAGTGGTTGAGAGTCCGCCTGCCGATGCAGGGGACACGGGTTCGTGCCCCGGTCCGGGAAGATCCCACATGCCGTGGAGCGGCTGGGCCCGTGAGCCATGGCCGCTGAGCCTGCGCGTCCGGAGCCTGTGCTCCGCAGCGGGAGAGGCCACGGCAGTGAGAGGCCCGCGTACCACAAAAAAAAAAAAAAAAAAAAAAAAAATCAATAGCATCCTAGAACTGAGGAAAAGTATGTAGCATCCTTGTTTTAGAAACAATAAAATGGAGCTTAGAACTGAGAATACATGATATTTGCTGGCTCATGATGGAGGGAGAAAACCAAGGAAGGAAGAAGGTAGTTTTTCATTGAATGGTGAGAACCGTGGCTATGGCCTGTGCTTACATCTGACTTTTATACAGTGAAATGCTTACGGCCATTGCACTTACGGTGATAGCAACACCACAACACTGACTGAATAAGAAGAGAATCCTGGTCACCTCATAGTACAGCAGATTTAGAAAATCATCTAAAATGGTCTTCTGCACACCCACAAGTCTCTCTGTATAAGCATACATGTATTTTGTTTGGATAATGGTTTCTTAGTTCGACCTGTAAGTATGAAGGTGGCAGAATGTACTGTGTAGCATATCAGCTGGAGAACACACATAAAGCAGCTTTAATGGCAGTTCTTACTAAAATATTGGCTATGTACTTAAGCAATATAGATCTAAAACCTTACCTGTAGCCAGGTCTACATAGTAAGTTCCACATGAAGACAGAAGTTTGTGGTTCGGTTTTATTGTCCTGTCACTGAAACATTAAAAGCTAACTTAGTATCTGGGATACAGTAATGTCTACTCTCTAAAGGCTGGATTCTGATCTTGACTGAGTGATGACCTTACTAGGCAAATTGTTTTACTTCTAACATGTTTAATTTTTCTTTTATACTTTTGATCATTCTGTGTTAGCGTATTTGGGATTAAAGTTTTATTAAATCAGAAATATACCATAAGACCTGTATGCAGAAAAGTATAAGACACTGATGAAAGAAATTAAAGATGGTACAAACAGATGGAGAGGTACACCATGTTCTCGGATTGGAAGAATCAGTATTGTGAAAATGACTATACTACCCAAAGCAATCTACAGATTCAATGCAATCCCTATCAAATTACCAATGGCATTTTTCACAGAACTAGAACAAAAAATCTTAAAATTTGTATAGAGACACAAGAGACCCCGAATAGCCAAAGTGGTCTTGAGGGGAAAAAACAGAGCTGGAAGAATCAGACTCCCTGACTTCAGACTATACTACAAAGCTACAGTGATCAAGACAATACGGTACTGGCATAAGAACAGAAATATAGATCAATGGAACAGGATAGAAAGCCCAGAGATAAACCCACGCACCTATGGTCAACTAATCTATGACAAAGTAGGCAAGGATATACACTGGAGAAAAGACAGTCTCTTCAGTAAGTGGTGCTGGGAAAACTGGACAGCTACATGTAAAAGAATGAAATTAGAACACTCCCTAATACCATACACAAAAATAAACTCAAAATGGACTAGAGGGGCTTCCCTGGTGGCGCAGTGATTGAGAGTCCGCCTGCCGATGCGGGGGACACGGGTTCGCGCGCCAGTCCGGGAGGATCCCACGTGCCGCAGAGCGGCTAAAAAAAAAAAAAAAAAAAATGGATTAGAGACCTAAATGTAACACCGGACACTATAAAACTCTTAGAGGAAAACATAGGAAGAACACTCTTTGACATAAATCACAGCAAGATCTTTTTTGATCCACCTAGAGTAATGGAAATAAAAACAAAAATGAACAAATGGGACCTAACGAGACTTCAAAGCTTTTGCAAAGCAAAGGAGACTACAAACAAGATGAAAAGACAGTCCTCAGAATGGGAAAAAATATTTGCAAACGAGTCAGCGGACAAAGGATTAATCCCCAAAATATATGAACAGCTCATGCGGCTCAATATTAAAAAAACAAACAACCCAATCCAAAAATGGGCAGAAGACCTAAATAGACATTTCTCCATGGAAGAATACAGATGGCCAAGAAGCACATGAAAAGCTGCTCAACATCACTAATTATTAGAGAAATGCAAATCAAAACTACAATGAGGTATCACCTCACACCAGTTAGAATGGGCTTCATCAGAAAATCTACAAACAACAAATGCTGGAGAGGGTGTGGAGAAAAGGGAACCCTCTTGCACTGTTGGTGGGAATGTAAATTGATACAGCCATTATGGAGAACAGTATGGGGGTTCCTTAAAAAACTAAAAATAGAATTACCATATGACCCAGCCACTACTGGGCATATACCCAGAGAAAACCATAATTCAAAAAGACACATGGGGCTTCCCTGGTGGCGCAGTGGTTGAGAGGCTGCCTGCCGATGCAGGGGACACAGGTTCGTGCCCCAGTCCGGGAAGATCCCACATGCCGTGGAGCAGCTGCGCCCATGAGCCATGGCTGCTGAGCCTGCGTATCCGGAGCCTGTGCTCCGCAACGGGAGAGGCCACAACAGTGAGAGGCCTGCGTACCGCAAAAAAAAAAAAAAAGACACATGTACCCCAGTGTTCATTGCAGCACTATTTACAATAGCCAGGACATGGAAGCAACCTAAATGCCCATTGACAGACGAATAGATAAAGAAGATGTGGTACATATATACAATGCAATATTACTCAGCCATAAAAAGGAACAAAATTGAGTCATTTGTAGAGGCGTGGATGGATCTAGGGACTGTCATACAGAGTGAAGTAGTCAGAAAGAGAAAAACAAATATCGTATATTAATGCATATATGTGGAACCTGGAACAATGGTACAGATGAACCGGTTTGCAGGGCAGAAATTGAGACACAGATGTAGAGAACAAACGTATGGACACCAAGGGGGGAAACTGGTGTGGAGTGAGGGTGGTGGTGGGATGAATTGGGCAATTGGGATTGACATATATACACTACTATGTATAAAATGGATAACTAATAAGAACCTGTTGTTTAAAAAAGTAAATAAAATTAAATTAAAAAAAAAAGTACACACAAAGTACTCTACACTTACCATAATGTATAGCTGGGTTTATTTCTATTTAATAATAAATATTTTTTCTCCCACAAAAAAAAAATATACCATACTGCTTACATTATAGTTTTTAGAGATATAAAATTTAAGTTGTATAAAAGAATATTAAATGTAGTCATAATACAGAGGGATTTTCACACTATATTTTACTTCTGTAATTCCTTAGTCAAAAGATTAATTTAGAGTTAATTGTACTTGTCATAAAATATATTTTCTCCATTGTTGTCAGGTTAACAGTGTCCTGTATGTTTCTAAATTATGATATTATTTTTGGTCTTTCAAAACCCTTTTTATATTATAGAAATTCTCAAATATAAAAACAGGGAAAATATAATGAGCCGAAATATACCCATATCCCAGCTTCAACAATTATTGTACATGGCTAATCTTGTTTCATATATATCCACCCTCACTATAATTCCCTCCCTCCAATTACTTTGAAGCAATTCTAAATGTCATATCATATTATTTTTATATACAAAAATTCTTTTTTTAAAAAAAGACAGGGCTTCCCTGGTGGCGCAGTGGTTGAGAGTCCGCCTGCCGATGCAGGGGAATGGGTTCATGCCCCGGTCCGGGAAAATCCCACATGCCGCGGAGCGGCTAGGCCCGTGAGCCGTGGCCGCTGAGCCTGCCCTTCCGGAGCCTGTGCTCCGTAACGGGAGAGGCCACGATAGTGAGAGGCCCGTGTACCGCAAAAAAAAAAAAAAAAAAAAAAAAAGACAATACCATGATTATACTAAAAGACTTCCTGACCATCATTAAGTGTTCAGTGTTTTTTTAAGTCTTTTGTCATTTACAGACAGTTCTGGGTGTACTCTGATGCTTTTGCAAAAATGTTCCTATAAAAGGGTTTCATTTTCAAGGAATTCATGGAAAAGGCTCTGACAAGTACAGGTTTCTGGTAACTGACTATACTGCTGAACTGAATGAATAAGCATTTTCAGAACTCTAATGGAAAACTGATGATTTCATAAAAGTGCTAACAAAAGATCAAAATGAAAAAAAATTAATTACGTGGGACTGAGTGAACTGATGAGGATGATTATAATTTTTGTGACTTTCTGTTTGAATAAAAAAAAAATCCCGCAACGACTCAGAGGCAAAAAATATACACATCAATTTTCACTGCAAAGTAAAGGAGCTGTTACGGTGGAGGATTACTGGACTGAATGGCAATATTATGACGTAGTATGAGAGTGTTTCGTGTTTGGTAATTGCAATCATTGTTGCTTTTGTTGTGGTCATCCATTTACAATGCTTGGTGTCAGTTTATCTCCTGTAAAAATAAAATACAGTGTGTGTGTGTGTGTGTGGAAAAAAAAAAAAAGACAACTTAATACTATGATTATACTAAAAGACTTCCTGACCATCATTAAGTGTTCAGTCAGTGTCTGTACTTCCCAAATGACTCATAATTGTTTTTTCAGTTAGTGTTTTCAACATTTAGACACAGGCTAGAATGTTGAATTAAGTTCAAAAGAAGTGATTGGCTAATATGTCTGTTAAGTCTCTTTATAAGTTCTCCTTCCTTTCTTTCTCTTTTTCCTTGGAATTTTTGTTGAAGAATCCCTATCATTTGTTGTATAGTCTCCCATAGTCTGGATTGTGCTGCTTGTACCCGCGTGGTATCGGTTAACATGTTCCTCGGTGCCTTCCTGTAAATTGGCTTTTAGATCTACAGGCTTGATCAGATTAAGGTTCAATTTTTCTTGTGGGTGCGGGGCAAGACTAATAGCTGGTGGTGTGTAATTCTACCAGGAGACGTACAGTGCTGGTTGTTTCTTCTTCGGTACTGTTACCAGCCACTGATGATCTTTGCCTATATCTATTAATTCATCATGGGTTGCAAAATAATACCAAACACTATAACTTCTTCTTCAATTATTAGCTGGAATGCTTCTATAAAAAGAAATTTCCCCTCGGGCTTCCCTGGTGGCGCAGTGGTTGAGAGTCCGCCTGCCGATGCAGGGGACACGGGTTCGTGCCCCGGTCCGGGAAGATCCCACATGCTGCGGAGCGCCTGGGACCGTGAGCCATGGCCGCTGAGTCTGCGCGTCCAGAGCCTGTGCTCCGCAACGGGAGAGGCCACAACAGTGAGAGGCCCGCGTACCGCAAAAAAAAAAAACAAAAAACAAAAAACTTTCCCCTCAACAAATATTTAGTTTCCTTGAGGTACAGATCTCATAGGAATGGCAGACTAAATGCTTGATTCTTGCCCTTCACTTACCAGTTTTCAGAAGAATGAGTTGGTTCTCTTAGCATCCTCTAAAGGTGACCAATGGATTAAGCACATTTGAAGTGTTGCAGTGCATTACTGTTATTCATCCTTGTTGATACTCAGTTGTCCTGTTTTTGTCCATTAGGAGCTTATCAGGCTGGCTCCTGAGTCTTTTTTTAAATATATAAATTTATTTATTTATTTATTTATTATTTTTGGCCGCGTTGGGTCTTCGTTGCTGCGTGCAGGCTTTGTCTAGTTGCGGTGAGTGGGGACTACTCTTCATTGCAGTGCGCGGGCTTATTGTGGTGACTTCTCTTGTTGCGGAGCATAGGCTCAGGGCATGCGGGCTTCAGTAGTTGTGGCACGTGGGCTCAGTAATTGTGGCTCGCAGGCTCTAGAGCACGGGCTCAGTAGTTGTGGCGCACAGGCTTAGTTGCTCTGGGGCATGTGGGATCTTCCCGGACCAGGGCTCAATCCCGTATCCCCTGCATTGGCAGGCGGATTCTTAACCACTGCGCCACAGAGAAGTCCCTCCTGAGTGTTTTTTTTTTTAATTTTTTTTTATAGATTTATGTTTATTTATTTATTTTTGCCTGAGTTGGGTCTTCGTTGCTACAATACAGGCTTTCTCTAGTTGTGGCGATCGGGGGCTACTCTTCGTTGCAGTGCGCGGGCTTCTCATTGCAGCGGTTTCTCTTGTTGTGGAGCACAGGCTCTAGGCGCACAGGCTTCGGTAGTTGTGGTACATGGGCTCAGTAGTTGTGACTCACAGGCTCTAGAGCACAGGCCTCAATCTGGACCTCATTATGTTCTCAGTACTGAGCTAGACACAGGCTAGAATGTTGAAGTAGTATTTTTAAAAGAACTATCTCTCCTCAAGGGGCTTATAGTCTTTAAAGTTTCTTTTTTATTCATTTGATTTATTTACTCTGTATACATTTTTTTAAAATAAATTTATTTATTTTTGGCTGTACTGGGTCTTTGTTGCTGTGCGCGGGCTTCTCATCGCGGTGGCTTCTCTTGTTGCAGAGCATGGGCTCTAGGCGCACAGGCTTCAATAGCTGTGGCTCGTGGGCTCTGGAGCACAGGCTCAGTAGTTGTGGCTCACGGGCTTAGCTGCTCCGCGGCATTTGGGATCTTCCCGGACCAGGGCTCGAACCTGTGTCCCCTGCACTGGCAGGCAGATTCTTAACCACTGCGCCACCAGGGAAGTCCCTCTGTATACATTTTGATGTGGTAAAATCAGATTTTGATTTTCCCTTATTTGATTAAAGCAAATCTTTGATTTTATTGTATGACAGGTATATATCAGAATGAGACGAAGGTCTAAAATAAGTTACCTTGCATAATTTAAGAAAATCTAATGTGTAATAAAAATGAATAAAATGAATTTAAAGAGATAAAATCTGGATATGATACACATTTTACAAACCTATTGCCATATAGGAACAGTAGTATATTTGTTTTTTGCATAAATGGTAACCATTTATTATCCAGACTGTGGATATGTGAGAGGGGCATTATTAACAATTAATCTGGGCTTCCCTGGGAGAGAAGGGAGTCTTGGTCATATGTCCCCTCTTTTCTGGGAGAAACAGGTATAAACCAGGACTTTGCTCATTAAAATAGGATATGGGGCCACCCTGTCTAATTGGCAATATTGTAAGCTTCTGAAACCAGGGGTCGTATTATCATGTTCGTAGTTATGTCTGTGGCACCTCATACATGGTAGGTACTCAATAAATGTTTGTTGAGTGTTACTGAAAGTCTGCTGGTGTTTTGAGGCTTGGTGTAGATGTAAGTGTTTTTTATGCTTAGTTAACTTACGTTTGCACTTTCATCAACACTTGCATCTAAATGATCTTATATGTTGAATCTGAATAGGTTTGATGAATTCATTTAGTTTTTAAGTTTAGGATCAGTTGTTTGGTTTATTATAGAAATAATAGGGACTTCCCTGGTGGCACAGTGGGTAAGAATCAGCCTGCCAATTCAGGGGACACGGGTTCGAGCCCTGGTCCGGCAAGATCCCACATGCCATGGAGCAGTGAACTACCCCGTGCACCACAACTACTGAACCCCGCCCCCCGAGAGCCCACGCTCCACAATGAGAGCAGCCACCACAATGAGAAGCCCGCGCACCACAACAAAAGAATAGCCTCCTCTTCCCGCAACTAGAGAAAGCCTGTGCACAGCAACGAAGACTCAACGCAGCCAAAAATAAATAAATAAATAAGTAAATTTATTAAAAAAAAAAAAAAAAGGAATACATGTCCATTGTAAAAATATTAGAAAACCTAGATTACATTACCTCTTTACCAGAAACCCTCACCTCCACTTCCAAAAAAAGTCATCTGTCCTCCAATTGGGTTTTATTTTAAGGGAGAAAAGAGCATAGCAGTTATATACTCAACTAGTTCTTACTCTCTCAGAGCCCCTCTCACCTTTTAGTCAGCAGGCCTTAATTTCCTCTATTTATGAAAGAGACTAATACTTACTTGACAGGGACTTTGTGATCATAGATAGTTGTGGGGTTTTGGGGGGGAGGAGCTGGGGAAGGAGGGAGCAGTTACTAGAACAATGGTTCTGTGATCAGAACTCTGATTGCTCTAGCCACATTTCTTAAAGGTGTTGCCAAAAGTAGTTGGTAGAAATTTTACATTGATGTGAACCAGTGTGAAAACTCTTTGATTTTGGTGAGGGAAGTATATTTAAAGATATTACAAGAAAAACCCACATTACTAATTAAAATATTTTCTTCAGCATAAACAGGTGCAGGGGAATTAGTCTTGGTCCTGTGTCCCCAGGCCTTTAACTGGGCAACCTGCTTGGTCACGTTGGCTTGGTTATCTTGATCACGCATTGGATTTGGGTTGTGACAAAAGTTATTTGAAAACAAAACAAGTAGGCAAACAAGTATTTATTCAGGTTTTTGACTGATTACATCTATTTATAGCACCTATATTGCGAAGAGCTGTGGTTTTCTTTAGATTAAGAAAAGCATCGTGTAAAAATCATCCTCCCCACATAAATATTTCCTCCACCCACTCATTTGTCTGCAAGCCAGGAGTCTGTTCACTTCCTCTTGGGCTCAGTGCCTTTGCTGTTCATAGGCTCATTTTTTAGACATTCCAGTGCAGTTAAAATATAAATGTCTAAAGTGTGTATTGTTACTAATTAATTTATTTTATACCCTCCAAGTAACGTCTCTGGGGCGTATAGGGAGAGAGTGTCTTGGAACAGGTTGTTCACTCAGAAATGTGGGTGTTTGAGATTTTTGTCTTTCTGAAACACGCATAGTATTCACAGCTCAATATAGAGAACCATGTTTTGGGAAGAAGTAACTAAGAATTCTATGTGGAAAAACTTTTGTCTATTTGAACATCTTCCACCAGCTTTCTCTGCTCAGGTTATTACTGACCAATTATTGACCCAGGGAGCAAATAGTCAAGCGGAATTTTGTGTGATGCTGGGGATCTTCGCGCCTCACAAGCAGATTGTTAAGTTGCCACATGTTCTATAGGTTAGCCTTGAGTTAACATTTTAGTTTTATCTCACCAGTAGCTAACAGAAGCTTATCAATGTGATACGTGTATATGTGTGCGTGTTTGTATATGTATGTGTTCGTAAGTACTGTGCTTTTCTTCCCTTAAACTGAACAGTTGAGATGTGTTGTAGCATGAAGATGTATTGACTTTTTTCCTCCTCTGCTTTACCTGTTATATGGCATTTAATGAAAAAATCTTGCTCGAAAGTTGCAGATCCCTTGAGGGCAACAAACACTACACTCAAAGTGAAACTAGGTTACTGCTTCTGCAACATGCAGTGGTTTGTATCAAAAGCTGTTTTTGTCTTAACTTTGAAATTATCCCCTTTTCTTTGAAGTGGTCATATTTTAGTTTGGAGTGGTTTTAAATTTTAGAATTTCCTGAAGTGAACATTAAAATGTTTTAATATTTTCTTATGTGGCTGTGTACACAAGCTTATAGAAATCTTATCTCCGGACAGCGTATTTCTTCAATAAGACCAAAGGGAAAAAATACTTAAGATTTGAGAATGTATTAAAGACTGATACAATGACGTATCACCTCACACCAGTTAGAATGGGCATCATCAGAAAATCTACAAACAACAAATGCTGGAGAGGGTGTGGAGAAAAGGGAACCTTTCCTCTTGCACTGTTGGTGGGAATGTAAATTGATACAGCCACTATGGAGAGCAGTATGGAGATTCCTTAAAAAACTAAAAATAGAATTAACATATGATCCAGGAATCCCACTACTGGGCATATACCCAGAGAAAACCATAATTCAAAAAGACACATGCACCCCAGTGTTCATTGCAGCACTATTTACAACATCCAGGTCGTGGAAGCAACCTAAATGCCCATCGACAGACAAATGGATAAAGAAGATGTGGTACATATATACAATGGGATATTACTCAGCCATAAAAAGGAATGAAATTGGGTCATTTGTAGAGACGTGGATGGATCTAGAGACTCATGCAGAGTGAAGTAAGTCAGAAAGAGAAAAATATCATATATTAACGCATATATGTGGAATCTAGAAAAATGGTAGAGGTGAACTGGTTTGCAGGGCAGAAATTGAGACACAGATGCAGAGGACAAACGTATGGACACCAAGGGGGGAAAGTGGTGGTGGGGAGGGTGATGTGATGAATTGGGAGACCGAGATTGACATGTATACACTGATGTGTATAAAACTGATGACTAATAAGAACCTGCTGTATAAATATATATATATATAAAAGACAAAGTGTGTTAGGAGGGTATTCCAAACAGTTTTAGGTAGCTATGTTATAGATTTCCTTAGCTTTTAAAATATCTGAGCTTTTATGATTTAGTACTTTGTGTTTTAATATTGGAATCATCTTTAGTATAACCAAGAGAAGATTAGGCACTTTTTATTGACTATTTACTATTACTACTTATTGTGATAGATAATCTTTTTTCTTTTGGTTGATAGGTTCTGAAATGAGGTAGAGATTAAGCTTGTGGCTTTATTATACTTTTTCATCTGTATTTTTTTTTTTTTTTTTCTGTACGCGGGCCTCTCACTGTTGTGGCCTCTCCCGTTGCAGAGCACAGGCTCCGGACACGCAGGCTCAGCGGCCACGGCTCACGGGCCCAGCGGCTCTGTGGCATGTGGGATCTTCCCGGACCGGGGCACGAACCCGTGTCCCCTGCATCGGCAGGCGGACTCTCAACCACCGCGCCGCCAGGGAAGCCCTGTATATAATTTTTTAAAGCTTAATAAACTAACCTACTCTAATAAATTCCAAAATGTTTTCTTGTAGTGGGTTCCTTGTGGTAAAAGGTGTTCCTTCCCATCAGCATTTAAACACGCTTAAGTCTCTCCCATCTTTAAAAACCGAATGCAAACTTTTTGTCTATTTGGAGTCCAGTTCCGGCTGCCATTCCTCAGCTGCCATTCCCTCCTCCTCACAGGGTAGGCCCCACAGCTAGGAGTGGTAGCTCCACAACTCAGCCCAAGTCTGAGCCCTTAACCATTATACTAATTAACTCAAGACGGCTGTTTCTCCAGGGGGAAGGAGGCTGTGGAAGGACAAGGTGGCCTTTATGTTAAGGAATTATCCAGCCACTACATTCAGTGGTCATTTTTCTCTTACTCAGTGTTTTAGCAGCATTTGATGCAGCTGAACAGCTCTTCTTTCTTGAAGCTGAATCTCTTGGCTTCTGCGCTTTGCAGTTTAGTGTTTTCATTTTACCTCAGTGTTAATTTCTTCTTTCTTCCTTGTTGGCTTTTTCTCCTCTGCCCATAGGGTGCCCTAAAGCTTTCTTGTCTCTATCTGTCCTGTCTTCCCAGCCCTGAAATGTAAATTCTTTCTGTATGCTGCTGTCTCCCAAATATATGGGTCCAGTCCTGACTTCTCCCCTGATCTTCTATCCAATTGACTACTTGATGTCTCTGCATAGATGTCTAATTTGCATCTCAAACATGACTCTATAAATTAGGATGCCTTGGGCTTCAAATGATAGAAAATCCAATTCAAAATAATTTGAAAATAAGGAAAATTGATCATAACAAGTAACAAGATGCCTCAGTCTAGGACTGGCTTAAATCTGTGGTTCAGTGACATCATCAAGGACCCACATTCTTTCCGCCTTTCTGCTCTGCCATCTTGGACTTGTCTGCTTTGTCCTTTAGCCAGTTCTCATCATGGATGCAAGTTGGGTACCACAGTTCCAGGCATCATATCCAGACAAGATGACATCCAGCAGAGGATGGTGGTTAGTGCTTTCTTATGCTTTTTTAAGAGTTTGGAAATCTTTCTCAGAAGCCTTCCATGATTTCCCTTAAATCTCTCTGTCCAAAACTTAATCATGGACCCGCCTCTAAATCAATCGCTGGCAATGGGAATGTGGTCATATAAACAAATTTTATACAATACGGGATGAAATAAGTATAATAAAGCCAGGAGTAGTAGAGTAGAAATACACACAGGAAAAGTGATAGGGGCTGGGGATTTTTAGAAAGAGTTAGTGGTGTTTGAACTGAATATTGAGAGATTAGTGAGATTCAGTTGATAGGGAGAGAAATAAGGGCATTCTTGGCTGATGGGGCAGGATACACAAGTGACTGGCATGAGAAGTCGTATGGCATGCTCAGGGAACGTTGAGTAGACAGACCTTAATAGAGTTTGTGGAGGGATGTGGAGGGAAATGAGGTTAGAAAGGTAAAGTGAGGGGTCTAATCTTTTTTTTTTTTTTTTTTTTTTTGGCTGCGTTGGGTCTTCGTTGCTGCACGCAGGCTTTCTCTGGTTGTGGCGAGTGGGGGCTACTCTTCGTTGCGGTGCTACTCTTCGTTGCTTCTCATTGTGGCTTCTCTTCTTGTGGAGCACGAGCTCTAGGGCACGCAGGCTTCAATAGTTGTGGCGCGTGGGGTCTAATCTTGAAGGAGGTTTGGACTTAATTTTTTTGGTAGTGGTTGTCATTGCAAAGGAATGTTAGGAATATTTAGCAAAAAACTTGTCTAGTCACTCTGCAAAAGATAGAACTAGATCTCTGGATTGAGGCTGACTGTCTTAACAGTAATAAAAAAGATGTGCTCTCCCACCTGTATTTTCCTGTTAGATATGGGTATGGAAATTCAAGTTGTCTAAATCATCTTTGATATCTTTCTTTATCCTTCACATCTAATGAGAAAGCTCTGTTGATTTCCCCCCCCTTTTTTTTTTTGACTCTCTCTGCCACTGTTCGTGATGCCCACATCTCTCAGCTCTACAGTCAAACCCTTCCATTTTCTGTCCCTACATTGACTACGTTTATAACCTTATCACCAGCTAACCCCTGGTAAAGTCCCTTTGACTGGGCCTAAGTATACTGTGCTTCTTCATGGTAACAGCCTTACTCTCCTCATCCTGTCTTCTCATTTCCTGTCTGCTTCTTCAGATCCCTCCATCATTCAGGACCTAGCTCAGATCTCATGCTCTTCACAAGGCTTTCCATAGCCTGTCCATTCTACATCTTTCTTGCCCTTTTAAATAGTTATGTGGCACCTTTTTTAAAAATACCATTTGTTTTATTTGGCAGTTGTGACTTTTTTAATAAATTTATTTATAATTTTTTTTTTTTGGCTGCATTGTGTCTTCGTTGCTGCACGCAGGCTTTCTCTAGTCGCAGTGAGCAGGGGCTACTCTTCGTTGCGGTGCGCGTGCTTCTCATTGCGGTAGCTTCCCTAGTTGCGGAGCACAGGCTGTAGGCGCACGGGCTATGGTAGTTGTGGTGCGTAGGCTCTAGAGCGCAGGCTCAGTAGTTGTGGCGCACAGGCTTAGTTGCTCCGTGGCATGTGGGATATTCCCAGACCAGGGCTCAAACCCCTGTCCCCTGCATTGGCAGGTGGATTCTTAACCACTGAGCCACCAGGGAAGACCCAGTTGTGACTTATTTTTTGTGTATAGTTCTTGCTCCCCAAACAAAGTTAAGCTTGTGAAGGTTGGGGTCAATACAATAATTATTTGAAGGAATGAATAAATAAATATCTTCTTATATTAGACTCTTGGTACTTTGCGTGTAGATGATAGTTAAGGCTTGTGAATGAAGAGTGGAGTGTGGTAATTGGACAGAAAACACAGTGCATAAACCCGTTTGACCTATAAACTTTGCCTTTATAATCAGAAAAACAAAAGTTAAAAGCTGTATCTCTCTTTAGAGGAAAAAAGGAGATCTGGGCATTCACAAATAGACCCTATGTTTGAGAAGTAGCAATTTTAGTAAAGAGTCCTATCACTTCCAAGACTGTGACACACTGGATATCTCGTGAGGATTCATTAACCATAACTCAGCGTGGTTAGGGTTACAACCCAGACCCCAGTATCAACCTCTTCTCTATGTTCAGCTGTACTTCCCAAAAGGGAGGGAGGATCCATTGGCTCCGTTTGCCACCATCCAGCATAGAACACCTCTGTTGGGTAGAGTTGTGCTCTACACCACCTACAGAGTGATTGGGCACTTTTGCCTTTAATTTTGACACAGTTGTGGCATTGCTACCTGGCTTTGTTTTACTCAGCCTACAACTTATGTTTCAAAAAGAAAGGACTATTAACAGTAAGGAAGCAGTGGATATGGCACGTTATCTGAGGCTTCATAGGTTGCTTCTACATCCCATTTGGCATGTTGCCTTAAACGCCTTCTGATCAAGGCAGAGGATGGAATAGAATCATCAAGGAATGGTGTTATACGGGGTCATACCTCTCTCTACTCTGAGAAAGTGTGGTAGACCTAGTGTTGTTTTTGGAAAAAGTTACCTATACCATGGTTAAGGCTATGGGCCAGTCCCATTTAGTGTCATACTTATTTCAAGATTGTAGATAGCATATTCCCTTAGCTCAGGCATCCCCAATCCTGAGATTAATAAACTAATTTTAGTATTCAGAAAGTCAGATAGAAATTATGGTAAAAGCTGGAGAGTCTAACCAAAAAGTTAGGCTACTTTTTTATATTTGGTCAGCAAAAAATAAAAAAGTATGACCTAAATGCAATTTCTTAGACGCAACTTTTTTTTTTTTTTTTTTGGCTGTGCCACGCAGCATGTGGGATCCTAGTTCCCGGACCAGGGATCAAACCCGCACCCCCTGCGTTGTAAGTATGGAGTGTTAACCACTGGACCACTAGGGAAGTCCCTCTGAGACATAACTTTTAAAAACAGTGCTCCAGGGCTTCCCTGGTGGCACAGTGGTTGAGAGTCCGCCTGCCGATGCAGGGAACACGGGTTCGTGCCCCGGTCCGGGAAGATCCCACATGCCGCGGAGTGGCTGGGCCCGTGAGCCATGGCCGCTGAGTCTGCGCGTCCGGAGCCTGTGCTCCGCAACGGGAGAGGCCACAACAGTGAGAGGCCGGTGTACCGCAAAAAAACAAAAACAAAAAAAACAGTGCTCCATGGGAACATGGGAGGGGCGTATGAAGAGTGGCGAGCCCTTAATTAAAGGGCTCAACATTAAAGCCCTTAATGTTGAAAAGGTTGGGAATACTGTGTGGCAGTAGGTGACCAGATGAGCTAGGCAAGAAAATGGAAAGAAACAATCAGGACAAACAGTAAGTGTCACGGGTGGGAGGGAATCCCTTAAGTGTGTAGCTGAGAAAACTGAGGGTTCGAAAAGTAAAGTCACCTGCCCAGAGCAGTATGGAAAAGCCCCAAATAGAGCCAGTCCAAATTCTGTGACGCTCAGCACTGTGGGTGGTTTTGAATTTTCCACTCAATCTCATTGCATCACTGCTGTTAGAGCCCAGTTCATCACTTATGACCTATCCAGTAAATCAATAATGTCATTTTTATATAAAATACCTAATTTTCAGATGATCTTTTATTTCAGACCATCTTTGGACTACTAGTGTCCAGATAGCCTATTTCATCTCATTTCATTTATTTATTTATATTGAGATATAATTTATATACCATATAATTCACCATTTTAAAGTGTACAAGTCAGTGTTTTTTAGTGTATTCAGAAAGCTGTGCAACCATCACGAATATCTATTTCCAAAATATTTTCAGTACCCCAAAAGGAAACCTGGAATCCATTATAGCAGTCACTCGCTGCTCCTCCCTAACCCCAGCTCCTCTCAGTCACTAATTTACTTTCTGTCTTCATGGATTTGCTTATTCTGACAATTTCATGTAAATGCAATCATACAATGTGTTGTCTCTTGTGTCTGGCTTCTTTGCTTAGCATAATGTTTTCAGGATTCATCCATGCTGTACAACGTCTCAGTACTTCATTCCTTTTTATGACTGATAGTATTCCATTGTGTGGATATAGGTTTTATGTATGCATTCATCATCAGTTGGTGTATAATTGGATTGTTTCCACTTTGGGGCTATTATGAACAATGCTGCTATGAACATTTACATACAAGTTTTTGTATGAACGTATATTTTCAGTTCTCTTGAGTACATACCTAGGAGTGGAATGACAGGTCATGTGGTAACTCTATGTTTGACATTTTGAGGAACTGTCAAACTGTTTTCAAAAGTGACTGTACCAGTTTATATTCCCATCAGTAATGTATGAAGCTTCCAATTTCTCCACATCCTAGCCAACCCTTGCTTCTTTCCAGTTTTTTATCATAGCCACCGTAGGAGGTATGAAGTGGTATCTTATTGTGGTTTTGATTTGCATTTTTTTAATGACTAAAGATATTAAACATCTTTCCCTGTACAAATTGACCATTTGTATATCTTCTTTGGAGAAATGTTTATTCAAGTGTTTTGCCCATTTAAAAATTGGGTTATCTTTTTATTGTTGAGTTGTAAGAGTTCTTTATATATTGTGGATACTAGACCCTTATCAGACCTATGATTTGCAAATATTTTTTCCCATTCTCTGGGTTATCTCTTTACTTTTCTGATAGTGACCTTTGACACCCCAAAGGTTTCTATTTTTTCTTTGGTTGCTTATGGCCTACTTCAGTTTTTAAACTTTCCGTTCCCCATCTTTTCTTTTCTTTCATCTCCTGCATCATGTTCACTGTGGGAAAATGCATGCAACAAACTCTAAAATTACATAAATCTCTGCTCTGCTATCCATAATCTATAACTTCTTTAGGAATGATCCTCTCAAGTAGGAAGGAGAAAGGAGCCAACACTGAAAGCCCCCTATGTACTGGGAACTTTGCCTGTGTTATCAGATTAAATAGGTGTGGGTACTATTATTCTTCTTTTACGGGGGAACACACTGAGATCAAGTGAGATTAGTTGGCTTGTCTGAGGTTATACATCTGGTTAATTAGCATATTGGGGTTTATACTAAGATCTTTTATTCCACATTTAATGATGTTACTCAACACAGTTCTTTCATTCAACTGTTAATTCTTTTATGACCATAGGTATGCTGGAGAGATTCAGAGAAAAAGATGTAGGAAAGAAGAGCAAAGGAGGTAGAGGAAATTTTAACTTACAAGCCTAATCTAGGTGTATATTACAAATACAGAAAAGTAAAAGCTGCTGTGCGACAGGAGTTCTTAGACGGGGGTTTGGAGATCCTTAGGGGGATCCATGGATGGGTTTCTCAAAATGGGCAGACTCCTTGAAATTGCATGTAAATGTTTGTGTGTTCATTTTTGTGGGGAGAGAGGATTTGTGGTTTTCCAAAGATTCTTAAAAGTTTAAGAATTACAGCCAAGGAGAGGAAAATACAGACTTAGGAAGGAAAAGGCAAGTTGTATGTTAGCAATTCATCTTTTTCCGTTGGACATGTTTTGGGTATGTCATGGTTTGGGTTAAACCTTCCCATAGGGTTTCAAATAATTTGTTTTAGATTAGTTGTTTATACCTGGTTTAAGACTAGTTCAGTTAAACTTTTTTCCAAATGTTAATTTTTGAAGTGTCAAAAATTTTTTGTTAATGAGAAAATGGTAACAATCCTTTGTCTTTCGGTAGGTCAAATATATAAATTAAATTCCAACATCTCCTGGTGGTGTTCACACATTGTAAAATATAACATATGAGTGTAATGAGGGCATTTCTCAGTTCTTTTCATTTTCTAAATGAGTTTTTAATTCAAATTCACAATGATCTAGTCAACTTGATGTATACATAGGCCTCTCGCAATGGCTTACATTATAGGTAGCCACAATGTGAACATCTGAACCTGCTAAACAGGTCTCAGTTCTAACTTAAAGTGTTACTTTTAAGGAGTTTAAGAAAAGTAAGATTCACAAGGCCTTTTAAGTCTCTGATTTTTCTTAATAAAGCTAATAGGCAGGATATCAACTACTAATGATCAAGGTACTCACATTGATAGCCATTTTGAAAATGGACTAGTGCATTAAATGTGATAATTGCGTTCCATAAAACAACCTTTGGTTAAAGCTAGACTGAGACTTTCTAAGTAATACAAAACTCTACTCTTCTTTTAAAAATAACTCCTTTGTTTAAATTACATTCTCCTGTCTGTAGATGACTTTTGTGAATTGAATTGAATAATGGAAAGATGTTGTAAAAATATGTTGTAATCATCCAGGTCCTGCAGTGTAACCTACTTAGTATTAGGTTTCGTCTTTGGCCCTAGGGGTTATTGGTGAAAGTTAAGGTTGCTTAAGCCACTGTGTGATGAGTAATGCACATTAGTTTTTATTATCTTGTAAGGAAATGTGGAGACTGTTGATGCTTGAAGGTAATTCGATAGTGCTTAGGAAAAGTACCTCTCCTTTGTACTCTTCTACTAGCTTCACTTGCATACTACTGAGGAAACGCAACGACAGTCCCATTTAAATGCATATGTGGGGCTTCCCTGATGGCGCAGTGGTTAAGAATCCCCCGCCAATGCAGGGGACACGGGTTTGATCCCTGGTCTGGGAAGATCCCACATGCCACGGAGCAACTAAGCCCGTGCGCCACAACTACTGAATCCCACGCACCTAGAGCCCCTGCTCCGCAACAAGAGAAGCCACCGCAATGAGATGCCCGCGCACCGTGAAGAAGAGTAGCACCCGCTCTCCACAACTAGAGGAAGCCCGCGCACAGCAACGAAGACCCAACACAGCCAAAAATAAATAAATTTATAATAAATAAATGCATATGTGAAAAACTGCAGTGAAATTTTATTTTTACAAAAGGTTTGTCCAAAGTTGGAGGTGACAGGCATTTCTCAGTTTCATTTCTTACAGATAACGGATTAAATGGACTGCTTAAAAATAATTATTTGACGCTAAATTTTGTTAGATGAGATTGCATTAAAACTAGTTATATTTTTCAACTGTATAAAATATAGGCATCTGAGAACACTTTATGATGTTTATCTAAAATATGGTCCAATGATATATGTCATTTGAGGTTTTGTTTATTGTAAAGTTGACTTTTACATGTTGGTGTTGGTAGCTTTTCTAGTGCATCCCAGGTCGATTTTGTGAGCACCTTTAGAAAGTAAGCATTTAATAAATGTTTAACAAATGTATGATAAATGTGCTTTATGTAATTTAAAGTATCATATAAATGCATATAACTGTCACCACTACCGTATGTGTTTCGTAGATCAGAGGGTAGAATTTACCAAGTTTTTCAGTTTTGCAGTTTGTTTTCTTGGCTCCCGCTTTTCAGGTTGGCAGACGGAGGCATAGGTTGGTAAAATTTAAGGGTTGACAGTACCAAAATTTAGGTTAAAAATGAACCCCGGGACTTTGCTGTTGGTGCAGTGGTTAAGGATCCGCCTACCAATGCAGGGGACGTGGGTTCGATCCCTAGTCTGGGAAGATCCCGCATGCCTCAGAGCCGCTAAGCCCGTGCGCCACAACTACTGAAGCCTGCACTTTAGGACCTGCGTGCCACAGCTACTGAAGCTGCCGCGCCTAGAGCCCATGCTCCGCAACAAGAGAAGCCACCACAATGAGAAGCCCGCGCACCACAAAGAAGAGTAGTCCCCGCTCCCGCATCTAGGAAAAGACCGCGCGCAACAACAAAGACCCAACACAGCCAAAAAAAAAATGAACCCTAATTATCGATCCCATCATTAAGCCTGTATGGTCACACATTCTTTACCATAATAATATGGCTTTTTTAATATAAAATAACAAGATCTTCATTTCCCTCACTTATTTCTCTCCTCCCCCTCCCCCCCTCCGGCTCCCCACCCCTCTGGTAACCACCTGTTTGTTCTCTGTATCTGTGGCTCTGTTTCTGGTTTGTTGTTTGCTTACTTGTTTTGTTTTTTAGATTCCACATATAAGTGAAATCATACAGTATCTGACTTATTTTACTTAGCATAATACCCTCTAGATCCCTCCATATTGTCGCAAATGGCAAGATCTCATTCTTTTTCACGGCTGAGTAATATTCGTGTGTGTGTGTGTGTGTGTGTGTGTGTAAATATATATGTATGCATACACACTGTATCTTCTTTATCTATTCATCTTTTTTTTTTTGGCCGCACCGCACGGCATGCGGGATCTTAGTTCCCTGAGAAGGGATTGGACCTGTGCCCCCCTGCCATGGAAGCGCAGAGTCTTAACCAGTGGACCGCCAGGGAAGTCCCTCCATTCAACTGTTGATGGACACTTAGGTTGCTTACATTTCTTGGCTATTGTAAATAATGCTACGTTGAACATAGGAGTTTTCTTTGGATATATACCCAGGAGTGGAATTGCTGGATCGAATGGTAGTTCTATTTTTAATTATTTGAGGAATCTCCATATTGTTTTCCATAGTGGCTGCTCTTACAGATTGTTTTTAAGGAAAAGACAGGACATGGTGAGGTTTCATTTATTTTAGGCCTACTGAAAGTAGAACCTACTGTATTATCAAAAAAACAAAATTAAGGTTTTAGTGTGGACATGAGTCTTAAACTCAGTTTAATTACTAGGTGGGGAAATTAATTATTTCATAAGGAATGCATTCTTGTAGAGAACTTTTTAGAATTACAATTTGGATATTTTAAATTTTATTTTAGTCAGTACTAATATAGGATTTAGTGTAAAATCGTTTGTGCTTTTATTTTGTTTTTATCCTAATTCCTGGTATTATTTTCCTACTCCTTTTCTACTTCAATTTCTTTACTTATTTTAAGTTTATTCCATTTTGCTTAATTGTATATCTGTTTTATCATATATATGTTTCAAAGATATACTTACATATAGGTCTACAATTGTTTGCCGTCATGTAATTTGACCCCTAAAACACAACTCTAATTATATTAGTTCCTTCCTTAAAAACCTTTGATGCTCTATCTTGTCATCCATATTAACTACAAACTCTTCAGTCCAGCCTTCAAGGTTGGCCACGATATGGCAATAACTCACCTATTGGGACTTCCCTGGTGGCTCAGTGGTTGGGAGTCCACCTGCCAATGCAGGGGACACAGGTTCGAGCCCTGGTCTGGGAAGATCCCACATGCCACGGAGCAACTAAGCCCGTGCGCCACAACTGCTGAGCCTGCGCTCTAGAGCCCGTGAGCCACAGCTACTGAGCTCGCGTGCTGCATCTACTGAAGCCCGCGCGCCTAGAGCCTATGCTTCGCGATAGGAGAGACCACCACAATGAGAAGCCCGCGCACCACAACAAAGAGTAGACCCCGCTTGCCGCAACTAGAGAAAGCCCGTGCGCAGCAATGAAGATCCCCAACACAGCCAAAAATAAATAAATAAATAAATTTATTTTAAAAATAAAATAAATAACTCACCTATCTTGCCACCTGTCCCTTCCTCAAGCCCTATATGCTAGCAAAACTAAACAGCTTACACGGTCTCTTGTTTAAGAATATACCTCACTATTACCCCATTCGAATTTCACTTTACTAGAAGTGACCTTTTCTGCCTTCATTTCTGCCAGTCTAAAACCTGCCTGCCCTTGAAGTTTTCCTGAAATGTACTATCCTTCACAAAACTTCTACTGATTTTCCCACCTGCATGCAGTGCCTCTTCCAAACTTTCAGATTTCTAGTTTTTGGTTTTTTTTTTTACTCATAGTAAGCACACAGTAGTTGTTAAATAATTACCTGACCATCCAAAGACTTTGAGATTAGTTGTTATTTGACAAATGTATCACTGACATAGTTTCCTAATGAGAAAAAAGTGAGTAGCCTTCAGCAAAAGCAGGAAAGCTTTGACTAAAGTATCAGACCAGTGCATTGCTGTCACAGACCCAAGTGTCATCCTGTCCGTTCTTCCTAGTGGATCTTTTTTTCTTTCTGAAAGAACTTTGCTGATAGGCATTTATCTTTCCCTCCTTGATTCTTTCCATTTCTTGGTGGTTTTAGTTCTGGCCTGATCCTCATAGGTAGTTGTATGCTTTAGAAACCTCTCCATTCAGCAGGACCAGGGTCTGGCAGTACATGGGTGGTTTGAGCTTTGGAAAGAGGTCAGGGGCCATGGCTCTGAAGGAGTGGAATAAGCAGAGGTATCAGACTGATATACCTTACCAGGCTGCCTTTTCAACTTGCAAAGACTCGTCCAAAGTAGTGTCTTTTTAACATACAAGGAGGATGCATAGGTACATATTTTAATAGAAAAAAACTAAATTTTTTGAAAGTAACTATTAAAACTTCTCAGGGAACAAAATTGTTTTCCTTTTAAAACTAATAAACACTCTTGAAGACTGCGTAAACTTATTTTGTGGTCCACGTGGGGAAAAAATGGCATTGAAAAAAAGCACATTCTGGAAGCTGTACTTTACTATCTGTATATATGCTGTCATATGTTCTAACTTTTTTTAAAAAACTGTATTTTCTTCCCAGTAGCTGGTCCAGCTTTTACAGTACTAGGACTGACTGCTTCTCAGCTGGTGAACCCCTGACATACACACCACGTTTTCTCCCAAGTTGTGTACACTAATTGTAGCAAGACACTAAGGAATGACCCACTTCGTTTTGGAATTTATTTTATGACACTTCAGACAATTATCTTTAAGAACAGATGAACTTGTGTTGTTTTAATACCATAGAGAGATGCATTTAAACAGCTTTAAATATCACTGAGGGTTATTTCTTATTTGCCTCTTCTGTCTACCTTCAGGTTCTTAGAGCTCAATACATTCACTTAGAGAGTCTTCTAAAAAACTAAGATGATTTGTAATAAGTAAGTTAGAACTGAGGATACGCATGAAGAGTTGGATAATGGAACATGGAAGGTTCTAATTTCCCTAATGCGGTTTTGGTATTGTAAAGGTTACTCTGTTGTGCCCTTAGGAGATATTTTAAGTTTTCTGGAAAGAGACTAAAGAAAGATTATTACCAAAACTCAGACAAGGGAAAAGGTGCCAAAACCAAATGAAGAAAGTAAAATGTGGGCAGAATGCCCATATGTGTCTCAAAGTGAACAGTTAGATTGTGTCTTCTGTTGTGACAGTGTGATTTACTGGTGTTTCTATGAGCCTTCCTGATTTTAATAGTGGTGAGATGTCACTTTCAGGTTCATATGGGTGGACTTCCCTGGTGGTCCAGTGCTTAAGACTCAGCTCTTCCACTGCAGGTTCATATGGTAATCCTATATATGTGTACATCATTTAAAATCATATAAAGCAAAAAAGGGCAGCTTTCCAAGTGGTCCAGTGGTTAGGACTCAGCGCTCTCACTGCCGGGGCCCGGGTTCAGTCCCTGGTCGGAAAACTAAGATCCCACAAGCCACGCAGGGCGGCGCGCCCCTCCCCCCCCAAAAAATAGAATACAGCACTTTAATTGTCATTTTTTAAATAAGGAAAAGTCTTATTTTCAAACTTGTTAAGTAGAGAATTCCCATGTGAATTGATCCCTTCATCTGTCTGATTTTTAAACTTTTCACCTAGCAATTCTGTCTCTGCTGTCTAGCTTAAGACTGAGACCATTGATATATGTAATACGTATACATATTCATAAAGAACTGCATTAGCTAGGTTATGCTGCAGCAACAAACCACCTCCCAGTCTAGGTGGCTTAAACAGTGAAGGATTTGTTTCTCACTACATGGCCATGATAGATGAGCAGGGGAGCTCTGCCCGTGTTACTCAGTGATCCAGGCTGATGGAACCACCACCTTCTTGTACACTATTGGTCACCGTGCTAAGAGGGAAACGAAGTCTGGAGGGTCTCTCACTAGCTCAGAAGTGATTCACGTTGCTTATTTCGCAACATGATGGCCAGATCTAGTCATGTAGTCCCATGTAACTAGGCAGGGCCAGGAAGCACAACACTGCCGGTACCAGGGAGACAGCTGAAAATATATAATAAACAGCACTGTTCTTTTGGTCACCAGATAGTCGATCTACCCTCTCTCACAGGCAAAATACACTCACTTTCTCCCCAAGTAGGGAACCCCAAGGTCCTATCAAATCATGGCATCAAGCTTGAAGTCCAGGATCTCTGAGTGATGCAAGGATGTGATGACTGGTGGTCTGTCCGTGAGGAGATGATGCACATAATAGTCTCTACATCAGGCCCAGATGTTGCTCTTTCTGATCCATAGATTTGTGAAAGAAATTGGCAAATGATTGGCTGCCGTCACATACAATATACAGTGGTGACTAGCGACAGGATGATAAAAAGAAACACTCCCATTTGAAAGGGGGAAGAACAGGAGACATATAGCAGTCAGTGGACTGCAGCAAATTCTGCAGTTCCTCTGAGCAGTCATTGAGAGGACCCCTCCAGGGATGGGGAATGTTCTCGAAGAGACCCAGACTTGGCTCCTTAGCTCACTTGTCTGTTCTTTCTTTGCTCCCGTAGCTCCATCTTATTGGACCTCCTCCTCCTCTTTTTCCTATTATGTTCCTTGGCTGTATCCCAAATGGACAATGAGGAATATACCCCTTTAAGGGGACGAACAGCTTTCTTAGTCCACTTCCTGCCGTAGATGCCTGGGACCCCAAAGATCATTTTAAGAAGGCTTGAATAGTCATAGGCTCTCAAGCCCAGGCTGGTGGTCGTTTTGGCAGTATAACTCTCAAAAACTTAGTTGGATTTTTACTTATTTGTTTCCAGTCAGCTCCATGTGCCCTAGCCACGTCCACCAGTCTTTTCTAGCCATACTTCATAGATTTGCTGCATAACTCTGCCTTGTTGGTCTCATACTTCTTCCTTGACTTAATTTTGAATACAGGTATTTCTGCCATAATGCCGTATATGCTTTCCTGAATTCTGCAAAATTGCACACTAAAATAAACAGGGCTTATGGGAAAAACAGGATTGGGCAGACCACTCAAAAGCTGTGGAACACTGTAACCAGTGCACTAATAAAAGCAAAATTAATTAAAATAAAAACAGTAGCATATTAAATCTCCAGCGGCGTGTGCACTCAGCATCAGTTGGTTGGAGCTTTACAGACTCAGTCCCCTGGGTGCTTGTTTCCTCCTCTGAGATTTTGGGGTGTTGAAGATATTTACGTATAATAGGACTAATTTCATTACAGTAAAAATTTGATCTATGGTATGGTGTATGCTTCAGCAATCAAAAACTTTCTTTCTTTTTTAAACACAGGAGGAAAAACATATACCCTCAACTTCACCAGATATAAAGTGGAAAGTGCAGTGGTTCATGAAGCAGCTGAACCAGCCACAACGTGCATTAAAGGAAGGTACAGAAGTGGGATGCTTAGCATTTTTCTTAGTGTTTTCATATATTGCTAAAGCTTTCTTTTTAATTTGGGAAAGCTTTCTCCTGATCACTTCGAACAGGAAAATTTCGTATAAACCAACATGACTTCTGTGTTATATTGACATCATTTCCCTGTTTACTAATAGCATTTGAACTAATTCACATCAAAGAAACATGCTTTGTAGCAAAACAGACTAAGAGACTGCTTTGGTGAGAGAACCTCTCTTTAGTCTCTTTTTAGAAAAGCTATTTTATTCAGCGCTACCTTAATCAGTTGGGAGGTTTTATCAGTGGTTGTGAAGGCCAAAACTTTCGCTTGATCCTTGCCTCAAGACTGAATTCTGATCGGCATTTGTAGCTCAGAGACCTTCTCAGTTGTGTGTTAAGCACCTGCTTCTTCTAACCCTACAAATCACTGACCTTCTGGACTCCTTTTTTTAGGATTGGAAACTGACTGATTCTTTTCTGAATTCATCCTTTTCAAATAATAATTTGTCAAATACAGCCAAGAGTAACCAACACACTCTTTTAATAGTCCATTTTCCCACTAGAGCTATAAGTTTTTATGGCATATTAACTCTCGTCAACACCGTGCAATATGAGCTGCTCTCCTTTTAGCCTCTGATAACTTTTTCCTTGCCTCCTTCTACCCAGCTCCTAAGCCTTCACCATATATTTTAGGTTTTTTGGTGAGGCAGCACCACACTTCTGGATTCCACCTGTATCAGCTAGGAGAGGCCAGGTTATGCTGCAGTAGTAAACAACACAAGATCTCAGTGGCTTTGTAGTGGGAAGCAGCAGCATAGCACAGGGAGATCAGCTCAGTGCTTTTCGACCACCTAGAGGGGTGGGATAAGGAGGGTGGGAGGGAGGCTCAAGAGGGAGGAGATACAGGGATATATGTATGCATATGGCTGATTCACTTTGTTGTACAACAGAAACTAACACCTAACAGCATTGTGAAGCAATTATACTCCAGTAAAGATGTATTTAAAAAAAAAAAAAATCTCAGTGGCTTTGAAAACATGCTCTCCTTCAAATTAAATAAAAAACAAAAAAATTTAAAGATCCACAGCCTTATGCATATCCTGTGGGTCATTTTGTTACTTGGTGTCCCAGGTTGATAGCAGTCAGAGCAGTCATCACCTTAAGGATCGCTGGTCCCTGTCTCAGAGGGAAGAGAGGTCTGGAGGGTCTCATATTGCTCTTCCATGTATCACTTCTACTCAGCTGTACTGGCTGGAAATAGTCACACAGCCCCACCCAACTACAGGGGAGGGGGCAGGGTCAGAAAGTGCAGGTCTGTCATGTGCCCAGAAGGGCTAGGGTCAGGGGTATTTCAGAAAAACAAATTGACCACTACCACAGAGGATATCCTTTCATTTATTTTTCTTTGTCTTCATGATTTTGTTTTATTCCTCTCTTTTTCTGGTTAATTGAATTTTACTGTCTCTCCTCCCTTGCTTAATTTGAGATAATTAATGTGGTTAAGTTTATTTACTGGTACTTGTAGTAGTTTACATTATTTCCACGGGTCAGAAGTTTGGGCAATACAAAATAAAGCTACTATGATTTTCCTACTTAAAATGCAAGGTACAAAACTGATGCAAAAAGGTATGTGGTTACAGGAATAATTGAGTTTTAATTATTTTGGAATGTCATTTGTCATAGTAGAAATAGACCATGAGCTTTGGAGTCAGGCAGGCCTGAAGTCAAACATTGCTTCTGTCATTTAATAGTTAGGTGATCTTAGACAAATAACTTGACCTCTCAGAGGCATAATTTCCTCTTTTATAAATACAAAAAAGTATAAATATATCTATTCAGATGTCAAGTAAAACATGGTGGCACTTATCACCGTTTCTTTCTGAAATTCTACTAAAATGAAAGTAAAATAATTTTTTATAATTAATTAATTGATTGATTTGGCCACACCACGCGGCTTGTGTGATCTTAGTTCCCCGACCAGAGATTGAAGCTAGGCCCTCGGCAGTGAAAGCACAGAGTCCTAACCATCGGACTGCCAAGGAATTCCCTAAATAATTTTTTTAAAAGAATAAATCCATAAGGAGAGAAAATGGAAGAGAGACAATAGCAGAGGAATGATAGAAATAGTTGTGAATTACGTATTATAGTCATAATAGTGTAAGCAATAAATCACTTAACAAAAAAGTGATACAACTATATGGGGAGGATGAAGGAAGAGTTGGGAGCAATAAGGTAAGAAAACTATAGTGGGAGACAAGTGGTACTATCTAAAATTGAAAAAAAAAAAGTCAAGAAATAGAAATACAATCACAGGGACTTCCACGGTGGTCCAGTGGTTAAGACTCGGTGCTTTCACTGCTGAGGGCCCAGGTTCAGTCCCTGGTTGGAGAACTAAGATCCCACATGCCATGCGGCATGGCCAAAAAAAAAGGAAATATAATCAAATTGTTTAGAAATATGAAACTACATACAAGGGGAAGGGGTTTAGGAACCGAGATGGTGGAATAGAAGGACGTGCTCTCACTCCCTCTTGCGAGAACACCAGAATCACAACTAGCTGCTGGACAAACATTGACAGGAAGACACTGGAACTCACCAAAAAAGATACCCCACATCCAAAGACAAAGGAGAAGCCACAATGAGACGGTAGGAGGGGTGCAATCACAGTTAAATCAAATCCCATAATTGCTGGGTGGGTGACTCACAGACTGGAGAACACTTATACCACAGACGTCCACCCACTGGAGTGAAGGTTCTGAGCCCCACGTCAGAGTTCCCAACCAGGGGATCCAGCAATGGGAGGAGGAATTCCTAGAGAATCAGACTTTGAAGGCTAGTGGGATTTGATTGCAGGACTTTGACAGGACTGGGAGAAACAGAGACTCCACTCTTGGAGGGCACACACAAAGTAGTGTGCACATTGGGACCCAGGGGAAGGAGCAGTGACCCCAGGGGGGACTGAACCAGACCTACCTGCTAGTGTTGGAGGGTCTCCTGCAGAGGCGGGGAGTAGCTGTGGCTCACCGTGGGGACAAGGACACTGGCAGCAGAACTTCTGGGAAGTACTCCTTGGCGTGAGCCCTCCCCGAGTCCACCATTAGCCCCACCAAAGAGCCCAGGTAGGCTCCAGTGTTGGGTTGCCTCAGGCCAAACAACCAACAGGGAGGGAACCCAGCCCCACCCATCAGCAGTCAAGCGGATTAAAGTTTTACTGAGCTCTGCCCACCAGAGCAACAGCCAGCTCTACCCACCACCAGCCCCTCCCATCAGGAAACCTGCACAAGCCTCTTAGATAGCCTCATCGAGGAGAGTGCAGGCAGCAGAAGCAAAAAGAACTACAATCCTGCAGCCTGAGGAACAAAAACCACATTCACAGAATGATAGACAAGATGAAAAGGCAAAGGGCTATGTACCAGATGAAGGAACAAGGTAAAACCCCAGAAAAACAACTAAATGAAGTGGAGATAGGCAACCTTCCAGAAAAAGAATTCAGAATAATGATAGTGAAGATGTTCCAGGACCTCAGAAAAAGAATGGAGGCAAAGAACGAGAAGATGCAAGAAACGTTTAACAATGACCTAGAAGAATTAAAGAACAAACAAACAGAGATGAACAATACAATAACTGAAATGAAAAATACACTAGAAGGAATCAATAGCGGAGTAACTGAGGCAGAAGAACAGATAAGTGACCTGGAAGACAGAACGGTGGAATTCACTGCTGTGGAACACAATAAACAAAAAAGAATAAAAAGAAATGAAGACAGCCTAAGAGACCTCTGGGACAACATTAAAAGCAACAACATTCGCATTAAAGGGGTCCCAGAAGGAGAAGAGAGAGAGAAAGGACCCGAGAAAATATTTGAAGAGATTATAGTCGAAAACTTCCCTAACATGGGAAAGGAAATAGCCATCCAAGTCTGGGAAGCGTAGAGAGTCCCATACAGGATAAACCCTGGGAGAAACACGCCGAGACACATAGTAATCAAACTGGCAAAAATTAAAAACAAAGAAAAATTATTGAAAGCAGCAAGGGAAAAATGACAAATAACATACAAGGGAACTCCCATAAGGTTAGCAGCTGATTTCTCTGCAGAAACTCTACAAGCCAGAAGGAAGTGGCATGGCATATTTAAAGTGATGAAAGGGAAGAACCTACAACCAAGATTACTCTACCCAGCAAGGATCTCATTCAGATTCAATGGAGAAATCAAAAGCTTTACAGACACGCAAAAGTTAAGAGAATTCAGCACCACCAAACCAGCTCTACAACATATGCTAAAGGAACTTCTCTAAGTGGGAAACACAAGAGAAGAAAAGGACCTACAAAAACAAACGCAAAACAATTAAGAAAATGGTCATAGGAACATACATACTGATAATTACCTTAAACGTGAATGGATTAAATGCTCCAACCAAAAAACACAGGCTTGCTGAATGGATACAAAAACAAGACCCATCTGTATGCTATCTACAGGAGACCCACTTCAGACCTAGGGACACATACAGACTGAAAATGAGGGGATGAAAAAAGATATTCCATGCAAACGGAAATCTAACGAAAGCTGGAGTAGCAATACTCATATCAGATAAAATAGACTTTAAAATAAAGGATGTTACAAGAGACAAGGAAGGACACTACATAATGGTCAAGGGATCAATCCAAGAAGAAGATGTAACAATTATAAATATATATGCACCCAACATAGGAGCACCTCAATACATAAGGCAACTGCTAACAGCTATAAAAGAGGAAGTCGACAGTAAGTGGGGGACTTTAACACCTCACTTACACCAATGGACAGATCATCCAAAATGAAAATAAATAAGGACACAGAAGCTTTAAATGACACAATTGACCAGATAGATTTAATTGCTATTTATAGGACATTCCATCCAAAAATGGCAGATTACACTTTCTTCTCAAGTGCGCATGGAACATTCTCCAGGATAGATCACATCTTGGGTCACAAATCAAGCCACAGTAAATTTAAGAAAATTGAAATCATATCAAGCATCTTTTCTGACCACAATGCTATGAGATTAGGAATGAATTACAGGACTTCCCTGGTGGCACAGTGGTTAGGAATCCACCTGCCAGTGCAGGGGACACGGGTTCAAGCCCTGGTTCGGGAAGATCCCACATGCCGCGGAGCAACTAAACCCGTGTGCCACAATGATGGAGCCTGTGCTCTAGAGCCTGCGAGCCAAAACTGCTGAGCCCAAATGCCACAACTACTGAAGGCCATGTGCCTAAAGCCCATGCTCTGCAACAGAGAAGCCACCCAATGAGAAGCCCGCGAAGTGCAACGAAGAGTAGCCCCCACTTGCCACAACTAGAGAAAGCCCGCGCGCAGCAACAAAGACCCAAGGCAGCCAAAAAAATTAGTTAATTAAAAAAAAAGATGAATTACAGAGGAAAAAAACGTAAAACACACAAACACATGGAGGCTAAACAATATGTTACTAAATAACCAAGAGATCACTGAAGAAATCAAAGAGGAAATCAGAAAATACCTAGAGACAAATGACAACGAAAACACGATGATCCAAAACCCATGGGATGCAGCAAAAGCAGTTCTAAGAGGGAAGTTTATAGCTATACAAGCCTACCTCACGAAACAAGAAACATCTCAAATAAACAATCTAACCTTACACCTAAAGGAAGTAGAGAAAGAAGAACAAACAAAACCCAAAGTTAGCAGAAAGAAAGAAATCATAAAGGTCAGAGCAGAAATAAATGAAATAGAAACAAAGAAAACAATAGCAAAGGTCAATAAAACTAAAAGCTGGTTCTTTGAGAAGATAAACAAAATTGATACACCATTAGCCAGACTCATCAAGAAAAAGAGGGAGAGGACTCAAATCAATAAAATTAGAAATGAAAAAGGAGAAGTTACAACAGACACCGCAGAAATACAAAGCATCCTAAGAGACTGCTACAAGCAACTGTATGCCAATAAAATGGACCACCTGGAAGAAATGGACAAATTCTTAGAAAGGTATAACCTTCCAAGACTGAACCAGGAAGAAATAGAAAATATGAAACAGACCAATCACAAGCAATGAAATTGAAACTGTGATTAAAAATCTTCCAACAAACAAAAGTCCAGGACCAGATGGCTTCACAGGTGAATTCTATCAAACATTTAGAGAAGAGCTAACACCCATCCTTCTCAAACTCTTTCAAAAAATTGCAGAGGAATGGACACTCCCAAACTCATTCTGTGAGACCACCATCACCCTGATACCAAAGCCAGACAAAGATACTACAAAAAAAGAAAATTACAGACCAATACCACTGATGAATATAGATGCAAAAATCCTCAACAAAATACTAGCAAACAGAATCCAACAACACATTAAAAGGATAATACACCATGATCAAGTGGGATTTATCCCAGGGATGCAAGGATTCTTTAATATATGCAAATCAATCAATGTGATAAACCATATTAACAAATTGAAGAATAAAAACCATATGATCATCTCAGTAGATGCAGAAAAACCTTTTGACAAAATTCAACACCCATTTATGATAAAAACTCTCCAGAAAGTGGGCATAGAGGGAACCTACCTGAACATAATAAAGGCCATATACGACAAACCCACAGCAAACATCATTCTCAATGGTGAAAAGCTGAAAGCATTTCCTCTAAGATCAAGAGCAAGACAAGGATGTCCACTCTCACCACTATTGTTCAACATAGTTTTGGAAGTCCTAGCCACAGCAATCAGAGAAGAAAAAGAAATAAAAGGAAGCCAAATTGGAAAAGAAGAAGTAAAACTGTCACTGTTTGCAGATGACATGATACTATACATAGAGAATCCTAAAGATGCCACCAGAAAACTACTAGAGCTAATCAATGAATTTGGTAAAGTTGCAGAATACAAAATTAATACGCAGAAGTCTCTTGCATTCCTATACACTAATGATGAAAAATCTGAAAGAGAAATTAAGGAAACACTCCCATTTACCATTGCAACAAAAAGAACAAAATACCTAAGAATAAACCTACCGAGGCTTCCCTGGTGGCGTAGTGGTTAAGAATCCGCCTGCTTATGCAGGGGCACGGGTTCGAGCCCTGGCCCAGGAAGATCCCACATGCCACGGAGCAACTAAGTCTGTGTGCC
The DNA here is from genome assembly GCF_039906515.1 of Pseudorca crassidens. NCBI lineage: Eukaryota > Metazoa > Chordata > Mammalia > Artiodactyla > Delphinidae > Pseudorca > Pseudorca crassidens. The sequence continues at coordinate 41,001,317 of NC_090314.1, forward strand.
ACAACTACTGAGCTTGTGCGCTAGAGCTCGTGGGCCACAACTGCTGAGCCTGCGTGTCACAACTACTGAAGCCCACGCACCTAGAGCCTGTGCTCCTCAACAAGAGAAGCCACTGCAGTGAGAAGCCTGCACACAACAACAAAGACCCAACACAGCCAAAAATAAAAATAAATAACAAATAAATTTAGAAAAAAAAGAAAAGAATAAACCTACCTAGGGAGACAAAAGACCTGTATGCAGAAGACTATAAGACACTGATGGAAGAAATTAAAAATGATACCAACAGATGGAGAGATATACCATGTTCTTGGATTGGAAGCATCAATATTGTGAAAATGACTATACTACCCAAAGCAATCTGCAGATTCAATGCAATCCCTATCAAATTACCAATGGCATTTTTTACAGAACTAGAACAAAAAATCTTAAAATTTGTATGGAGACACAAAAGACCCCGAATAGCCAAAGCGGTCTTGAGGGAAAAAGATGGAGCTGGAGGAGTCAGACTCCCTGACTTCAGACTATACTACAAAGCTACAGTAATCAAGACAGTATGGTCCTGGCACAAAAGCAGAAACATAAATCAATGGAACAAGATAGAAAGCCCAGAGATAAACCCATGCATCTACGGTCAACTAATCTATGACAAAGTAGGCAAGGATATACAATGGAGAAAAGACAGTCTCTTCAGTAAGTGGTGCTGGGAAAAGTGGACAGCTACATGTAAAAGAATGAAATTAGAACACTCCCTGACACCATACACAAAAATAAACTCAAAATGGATTAGAGACCTAAATGTAAGACGAGACACGATAAAACTCTTAGAGGAAAACATAGGAAGAACACTCTTTGACATAAATCACAGCAAGATCTTTTTTGATCCACCTCCTAGAGTAATGGAAATAAAAACAAAAATAAACAAATAGGACATAATGAAACTTAAAAGCTTTTGCACAGCAAAGGAAACCATAAACAAGACGAAAAGACAACCCTCAGAATGGGAGAAAATATTTGCAAACAAATCAACGGACAAAGGATTAATCTCCAAAATATATAAACAGCTCATGCAGCTCAATATTAAAAAAAAAAAAACCCAATCCAAAAATGGGCTGAAGACCTAAATAGACATTTCTCCAAAGAAGACATACAGATGGCCAAGAAGCACATGAAAAGCTGCTCAACATCACTAATTATTAGAGAAATGCAAATCAAAACTACAATGAGGTATCACTTCACACCAGTTAGAATGGGCATCATCAAAAAATCTACAAACAATAAATGCTGGAGAGGGTGTGGAGAAAAGGGAGCCCTCTTGCACTGTTGGTGGGAATATAAATTGATACAGCCACTATGGAGAACAGTATGGAGGTTCCTTAAAAAACTAAAAATAGAATTACCATGCAACCCAGCAATCCCACTACTGGGCATATACCCTGAGAAAACCATAATTCAAAAAGAGTCATGTATCACAATGTTCATTGCAGCTCTATTTACAATAACCAGGACATGGAAGCAACCTAAATGCCCATTGACAGACGAATGGATAAAGAAGATGTGGTACATATATACAATGGAATATTACTCAACCATAAAAAGGAACGAAATTGGGTCATTTGTAGAGACGTGGATGGGTCTAGAGACTGTCATACAGAGTGAAGTAAGTCAGAAAGATAAAAACAAATATTGTATATTAATGCATATATGTGGAACCTAGAAAAATGGTACAGATGAACCGGTTTGCAGGGCAGAAATTGAGACACAGATGCAGAGAACAAACGTATGGACACCAAGGGGGGAAAGCGGCGGGGGGTGAGGGTGGTGCTGTGATGAACTGGGAGATTGGGATTGACATTATACACTGATGTGTAGAAAATGGATGACTAATAACAACCTGCTGTATAAAAAATAAATTAAAATTTTTTTAAAAATAATAAATTTTTAAAAAAGAAGAAGAATACAAGGGGAAGGGGAAGAGGAACAGCTAAAAGGAACACTTTTGTCTCAGGTATGGGACTCAGATGGGATGGAGCAGGCAGAGGATGGCTGCTTTTTTATAAACCTTGCAGTATATTTAACTTGTAAAACTATGTTATGATTTTTTTGAGTGATTACTTTGATAAAAATTTTAAAATAAGTTTAAAAATCAACCCCAGGGCTTCCCTGGTGGCGCAGTGGTTGAGAGTCCGCCTGCCGATGCAGGGGACATGGGTTTTTGCCCCGGTCCGGGAAGATCCCACATGCCGCGGAGCGGCTGGGCCCGTGAGCCATGGCCGCTGAGCCTGCGCGTCCAGAGCCTGTGCTCCACAACGGGAGAGGGCACAGCAGTGAGAGGCCCGCTTACTGCAAAAAAAAAAAAAAAAAAAAATCAACCCCAAAGTTTTGTAGTGAATATTAACTAAAAATAATAAATAATGAGCACCTTTGCAATTCTGTGCACATAGCAGGTATTCAGTAAATACTAGTTTCCTTCCTTTTGTCAATTAGATAGGGTATGTGCTTGCAGTGATATTCATATGACTAAGAGGTTAGGTGGTTGGCTAAGCAGCAATGTGAGGTATGTCACAAAGCAAATTATGTGCCTTTCTCATCTTTTTTTTTTTTAATGGATGGTTTTATTTTTCTTGGAGCCATGTCAACCTTATGGTTACTGTTTCTTAGAATTTAGACTTCTGTGCAGCTGACACTTCAAAAATCACCTGGTCATTGAGTGGATCTAGAGAGCTATGCATAGAACAAATTTAAAAGTACTTAGCCACTCTGAAATTACTCTAAGAAACCTGAAAACAATGATATCTATACCTAGATTATAAATTATTTAAGGCCAGTGACGTTTCTCTCTCTTCTGTAGTTGTCAGTTCGCTGCTTTATTTTCGTGGTCCACAGTGCCTAGCCCATTACTCCCTTTGTTCCATGAGCTCTCACTGTGGTGGATGGTGGTGACTGATATTGAAAAGAAAACCAGCCAGCATAAGGTCCTTACATGTTTCATGGACAACACATATTGTGTAACTGGACTGTAAACTCCTTGGGGACACAGACCATATACTCTGCCACGTCAGTACGTCCAGGATAATGAATGCCATGCAAAAACAGATATTCACTTAGTCATCAAATATACACTGAACACCTACTAAGTGCTGGTAGTCACTGTGCTAAGCTCTAAGAATACCTCAGTGAACTGGACAGGTAAACTCCTGCTGTCTTAGAATTTACATTCTAACAGAATGTTTGCTGAGTTCATGTAACCCAGTAAAATGATGGCCCACAATGAACCATTTAAGCAGGATAAAGAATTGTATATATAAAGAGTTTAATCATTTTAAGATATGTTTGTTGTATGATGTCAGTGCATGCTATAAGAAGGAAATAAGAGATATCTGATCTTTTTTGTCTTTGCTTTTCTTTGCAGATAAGATGCTCCACGTCATTTGCAGCTTTCTTCAAAAGAAAAATCACTAGTGCTCTGCTCTTGCCATAATACCAAACCTTTTGACTTATGCTTTGGTGCTGCAACACTGGAAGAATTGCACACAGGTTCCAGGAATACCTTTTTTTTCATCTGAGTGATCCTTTGTGGATGGAAAAGGATTTGAGTCTTAATAATTGCCCTGTTTTAAAGCTATTTCTCTATAGTCTGAACTGCTTCATAAATTAGACCACTTACCAATGAGCCACACAGTCAGTTCTTGTCAGGAGCTGGTTGAAAACTGTGCTGTGCATGTAGCAGGGATGGCACAAGAAGACAGCCGTCGTGGTCAAGTGCCACCTACCTTTTATCATGGTGCCAACCAGGAGCTTGACCTGTCCACCAAAGTGTACAAAAGGGAATCAGGAAGTCCTTATTCTGTGTTAGTGGACACCAAGATGAGCAAACCACATCTCCATGAAACAGAGGAGCAGCCGTATTTCAGGGAGACAAGAGCAGTGTCTGACGTGCATGCTGTGAAAGAAGACCGGGAGAATTCTGATGACACAGAAGAGGAGGAGGAGGAGGAAGTCTCCTACAAAAGGGAGCAGATCATAGTGGAGGTAAACCTTAATAATCAAACATTAAATGTATCTAAAGGGGAAAAGGGTGTCTCTTCTCAGTCCAAAGAGACTCCTGTTCTTAAGACAAGCAGTGAGGAGGAAGAGGAAGAGAGTGAGGAAGAGGCCACGGATGACAGTAATGACTATGGAGAAAACGAAAGGCAGAAGAAAAAGGAGAAGATAGTGGAGAAGGTCAGCGTTACACAAAGGAGAACGAGGAGAGCTGCCTCTGTTGCCGCAGCTGCCACTTCCCCTACTCCCAGAGCTACAAGAGGTCGTAGGAAGAGTGTAGAGCCACCTAAGCGTAAGAAGCGGGCCGCAAAGGAGCCCAAAGCGCCAGTCCAGAAAGCTAAGTGTGAAGAGAAAGAGACTCTGACCTGTGAGAAGTGCCCCAGGGTGTTTAATACTCGCTGGTACCTGGAGAAGCACATGAACGTTACTCATAGGCGCATGCAGATTTGTGATAAGTGTGGCAAGAAGTTTGTCCTGGAAAGTGAGCTGTCCCTTCACCAGCAAACAGACTGTGAAAAAAATATTCAGGTAGGTTTCATCACCAAGAGGGCAAACTTTCCAGGATAGAACCTGGCTGTTCACACTCACCTGGTATCTGCCCAAGAGAATAAATACAATAGAGGCCGAAGGGACAGTTTTCACCAATTTATCTTTTTAAAAGCCCCTGCTTTGGTCTTTTCAAAAGCAGCCTTAACATTTTCTTTCAAAAGCATTAAATTTAACTGACGCTGGACTAGTGGGAACCCAGGTACATTGGAAGGGGGATCTGTTATAGGTGATTGACAAGGAGGTAAAGTCAACACCGACTTTGCACTGAGATTTACTCTTGTAAGACATGTAATATAATTCATTCTGGCATCTTCTGTGTCAAGGTGGGAGATATCAAGTAAAGGTCAGGAGTAGAGAGAGGTCCTTTTCTAAGGTTTGAAAGGATGCCAGATGCTAGTGCAGCTGATGGGGACAAAAACCATAATGAATCAGACTGGTGGAAATGGAAGATCTCCAGGAGTGAGTTTGCTTTTACCAGTGGAGAGATGACAACACTAAATTTGTCAAGAGGCTGAGCCCATGGGAATATGCAGACTTTAAACGAGGCTGAGCTGGTTGAAAATGTTGCCCACCTGGCAGTAGGGTTATATAATGCTACTGTGCAGTATTGTTAAGGTAACAAAACATGGTATCCAAACCAGGCTAGTCCTTGAAAGGACTATATTGTGATAGGTTAAGAAGTGTGCTAATTATATCATGTTGAGTGAATTATATTATGTTGAGCTATGTTGGTTTGCACATGTGAATGCATATTAATGAATATTCATAAAAGGTAAGTCTATTAATGTCTCCAAAAGATATGTAAAATAGAAATTTCTTGTACCATATTTAAGCTAAGCTTCTTTCAGAAGATGAAATTGTTTTGTTTCAGTGTGTTTCTTGGAATACTCCTGATTTGGAGTGCTCCTTATTTTTCACGTTTCTTTCTTGCTTTTAATCGACAACCAAGATCATTGCTTTACTTTAAAGAGGTTTTTTTAAAAATATATATTATATTTGCTAAAAATTCACTGCTTTTTGATTCGTCAGTTGTGACTTGATCTCTGACACGCTTGGTAAATAAAAGAAGACTGAATCATGGTGCCTACCCTCCAATAACTACTGGTGCCCAGGGCCTGGTTCTGAATTGGTTGCTGTTGCAACTGTTGTTCAGGCCAAAAGGAGTGCAATGCTGTGCTGCACCCTAGGGGTCAGACTTAGTTCTGTGATGATTCGTGGCTGAAAAAGGTATATCTTGATCTTGATGTTATATAGTTGTTTTTTTTTTTTTTACTCAAATTTGCTTCATTAAGTACAGAAAACATTTAATAAATCCTTTTTTTGTGTGACTTTCTTCACTATTCCTCACCATAATTTCATTTAAACTTGTATTTAGGTTTTGTGGATTCTGCTAAAGGAACTCTTTTTGCATTTCTAATCCTGATGACCTGGTAACAAGTAAACATTAAAACTGTGCCCTACACAATAGCTTATAGGAGTTGTCTGTCCTTCTCTCGAACAGTATCCAACCGGAGGCTTATCTTTGTGACTCTCCTCAGAGTCCTTGTTTCCTGAAGGGATAATGTGTTCAGAGATCTTTATTTACAGTGAATAACAACTTGCTCCCTTCAGCATCCCAGAGTCTGATGGTTACCTAGAACTTCCTAATATTGCTTTTAACCATTTTATTTTGATACATGTTATGATAGCCTAGACTAGTGATGATCCATCGTACAGGGAACCAGGCAGGACCGCCTGTGTCTCCTGCAGATGCCTATGTGAGAGATCTGGAGCTGGGCTCCCCGGGAAAGGCGAGGATGAGGCCAACAGCCGAGGGGTCATATTAAATTCTGCCAGGGGGGAATGTTTAATAGAGAAAATTAGATTTGGGAAAATATAATAAAATCTCAATAATTTGTGTCAATGAAGGCTCCAAATGCATTCTCTAAGCTACAAAAACATTGTTGTATTTCTACAGATATATAACCATTAACGTACGCTTTATCTTGTTTTTATTTATGTTAATTTAAAATTAGTTTGTATTCTCTGGAAAACACGTATTAACTGCATAGTAACCCACGTGTAGGAAACAGCTGCTCTTGGTAATCCATGTATTAAAAAAAAAAAACTTGAAGGTTCTTTTCAAAGGTATAACGCTAATTCGGTCAGTTCTTTGACATTAGTGGGACTTCCTTTTTGCCTTATGTTTTGCCATTGTCTTCATACTCCCAAAGTGTCTCTAAAAAAATTCATCTTGGAAAATAGAACATAAGGACGTTGGTGTTGGAATCTGGACTCCGTGGATTTGTTTTGGATTCTGGCCTGTGCCACGAATCTAAAGCACACCCGTTTCGTGGGACTTCCCTGGTGGTCCAGTAGTTAGGACTCGGCGCTTTCACTGCCGTATCCCAGGTTCAATCCATCCCTGGTCAGGAGAACTAAGATCCTGCAAGCTGTGCAGCTTGGCCAAATAATAATAATAATAAGGCACACCCATTTCAGCTGCCAGTCAGCAGGCGTGGCTTTCTGGAAGCTCCTATAAATAAAGATTATTTCTATTTATCCTGCTCAGTGTGTTTCCTGTAATAAATCATTCAAGAAACTCTGGTCCCTTCACGAACATATCAAGATCGTCCATGGATATGCAGAAAAGAAATTTTCCTGTGAAATTTGTGAGAAGAAATTCTATACCATGGCTCACGTACGGAAACACATGGTTGGTAAGTCTTTTCTGTTGCTTTTCTCGTACACCTATAATTTTCCCTTGTTTTTTGGTGTGTTTTATACTTTGGATTGGGCAGGATATGAGGAACTGCCGTATTTGAATCAGTTTTGACTTGTTGAAACTAACTACAACATGTCTTCGGTGAGCATCACCAAATTGGATGGTAGAGTCTTCCACACCCAGGTTTCTTTGCAACGTTGTTATTTTTTCCTTCAGAACTTTGCCATTAAAGCTTCACAGAATAGAGAACAATCAATTAAGATGGCAGGACCACCTTACAGTAGGACATATCTCTTTTCCCATTTGAGCCCTTTGGTGGACTGTTTTTGAGTATAAGTGCATTCTGTGTTGCAGCACACACGAAAGACATGCCATTTACCTGTGAAACCTGTGGAAAGTCATTCAAACGCAGTATGTCACTCAAGGTGCACTCCTTGCAGCACTCTGGAGAGAAGCCCTTCAGATGCGAGGTAAGGCATGTGCTGCCCACCAGGCCCAGGCATGGGGGCTGGCTTATGTTTACGTGGTGAGCCGTGGGAGAGAGGTGTGCCTCGTGCAAGGCACGAGGCTGCGTTTCCCCAGAGCCGTCAGACCCGTGCTCTGAGCGTTGCGTTATCTCACTGCTGGATAGAGAGCGGTCATTTTTAACACAGAGTTAACTCACTTAGATTAGGTTAAGTTTGGGAATAACACGTGACGAGTCATTTTACTTGTCTCAGTAATTCAGAGAAGTCAGATATACTTCAGGGATAATTATTTGGGACATTTCCCCTTTTGTTATAACTCAGCTACGGAAATATAGCAGAGCCAAATAGTTGACACAAGCAGGTTCTATTTTGAGTATGAAAAATATACCTAATCTCAGGCTATGTAGGGTGGGCGCAGGTAGAGCTGCTATGCTTGGCATTCAAAAATCTCCACTGTGTCCAATGCAGAACTGTGACGAAAGGTTTCAGTACAAGTACCAGCTACGCTCCCACATGAGCATCCACATTGGGCACAAACAGTTCATGTGCCAGTGGTGTGGCAAGGATTTCAACATGAAGCAGTACTTCGACGAACACATGAAAACACACACTGGTAAGAATTTCTTGGGAAAGGTACAGATATGTCTCAAGCACTTGTTAATGATCACCTGTGAGTCTGTTTACTTAAAGTCCTAAGCCACGAGTCTGCATTCTAAGTGCAAATTCCGCACTGATATATAAAAATACAAATTTATAATACCGAAAAGTTAGGCTTTCATAATTTTATTTATTTAAAAAAGGATTGTTAGTGCCTTTTAACTGTGGGTTCCTTCAAGATGATGGACTCTTTATTTGGGACACAGGATCTCCTGAAATTGTATGAAACTTGTTTTGCATATGTGTCTATGTTATTTTTCTAAGGAAAGGGTTCTGGGTCTTTAAAAAATGGAGGCCAGTTTTTTTTGGTTTTATTTATTTATTTTATTTTTGGCTGCGTTAAGGTCTTCATTGCTGCGTGAGGGCTTTCTCTAGTTGCCGTGAGCGGGGGCTACTCTTGCGGTGTGCGGGCTTCTCATTGCCGTGGCTTCTCTTGTTGCGGAGCACGGGCTTTAGGCGCGCGGGCTTCTCATTTCAGTGGCTTCTCTTGTTGCGGAGCACGGGCTCTAGGCACACGGGCTTCAGTAGTTGTGGCACGCGGGCTCGGTAGTTGTGGCTTGTGGGCTCTAGAGCGCAGGCTCAGTAGTTGTGGCGCACGGGCTGAGTTGCCCCGAGGCGTGTGGGATCTTCCTAGACCAGGGCTCAAACCTGTGTCCCCTGCATTGGCAGATGGATTCTTATCCACTGCACCACCAGGGAAGTCCCTGAGGACATTGTTTTTAATAGGATACCCTCTCAATATTCTTAAAGTTTGATTGGATTTTATTTACCAAAATTCTACTACTTTTTACGAACGCATCCATCAAATGAGTTTAAGTAGTATTTTAACTACATTGTGTTTTCAGAGGTATATGCTTCATAGCGTCGATTTGAGTCTTGAAAGCATTGGGTCACACAGCCTCCAGGAAGCTAGTTAGAATAATAGCCCCCTGTAAACACTGGGGCATTGTACGTCTGTCTTATCTTGACGCTCTGGAATTAGCTGTCTTGGCACAAATTGAACAGTGTGAAACATATTTCAAGTTTCTAAATAAAATCTAATCACAGGATTCTAGGTTCTATTAGTCTACAGAGTAGCAGAGCCAGAAAGAACCACAAGACATTATCTTCCTTACCCTGCTTAACTAGTGGTGAGGAAGTTCTGCCCGTAGCTGCGCCTCTGTAGTTCCCATCTCTATTAAGTCCAAAGAAAAACACCTGCCTGGTGGGCTTCTTTCCCATTCAGAGCAGGACCTCTGATTTCAAGGAATAAGCTAGAGGAAGAGCCATGAGAGGAGTTTACGTAAATTACATCTCAAAAGGTAGTGATAACTTTGAAGCCTAAGTGGATAGCAGGATATGTCAGAGTATTTTAACAAATTCTCCTCTTAAAATCTGGTGGCTCTTGGATAGGCTCTTAGTTCTGAGTAGCTTTTAGGGTGCAGTTTTCTGTTAACTCAGCAGGAAACTATGGAACTAGACAGAAAATAAGTTTTTTTGAAGGCAGAAGCTGTGTCATATTTACACACGGTGCTTGGCACATAGTAGATGCCCAGTAAATGTTTGTCGCAAGATTGGAAGGAACCTCCACCACTTAAGCCTCTGCGCTCACCTTCTCTTTTCTGCCCGTCTCCCTGCGCTTCTTCCTCCCGGGTCCCCCCTCTCTCCTTCTCCTTCTGCGTTTCTTACTCTTTCTTCTTTCCCCTTTGTCCTTCTTTCTTTCTTCAGGCCCTTGAATGTCCATAATATGAAACTGAAGTGTACATTTTGTGATTAATGTATAAGTTGAATAAAACTTTATGTTAAGTATTCTTCTTTGACCAAATACGCAAGCTGAACATTCCCTGTTTCTTCTAAAGGAGTACAGCCACCTAAATTCACTTAAGTTTTTATTTTTCTCATTAAAAGTAGTAGTACATACTTAATTAAAGTATATTAGAAAATATGAAAATTGAAATGATCTATAATCTTATCAATGAGAGATGACTACTGTTAACATTTTAGCACATATTTTTTTAATTCTATAGTTTCTTAATATACATATAGATACTATGCATAAGTGTTTATACGTTCATGTATATAGTAAAAAAACAAAAGTTGGGTCTTTACGCTCTGTTACAACCTGCTTTTTATTTTACTGTATTATGTCATTAACAGTAATATCATTTTAATGGTTGTATAATAGTCCTTCTTATAAATTTGCTGTAATAATAGCCATCATTTATTCTGCACATGTATGCTGAGTACTATCTTAAATACTTTACATACATTATCTCATTTAATCAGTATAACCTTTACAGTGGTCCTGTTAAGGATGTTATCTCTATTTTATTTAGCCAGTTCCCTTTTGGACATTTAGATGATTTCTATTTCCAATTTTTCTACTGTTATAAATAATACTGTGACAAACAACTTTGTGGCTAACACAGCCATGATTATTTACTTAGGATAAATTCCTAGAAATGGGATTATTAGGGCAAAGGGATGTGTATAGTTTTAAGACTTGGTGGTATGTATTGCAAAATAGCCATCCACATACACTCTTACCAGCTGCGCGTGAAAATACCCATTTTCCCAACCCTATCCAATGCTAAGTAAAATCATTGTTGAATTAATAGGTGAAAAATGGTTTCTTACTGTGTTAATTTGCACTTAATTGCTAAGTAAGATTGAACATTTTTTTTCATATGCTTGTTGGGTATCAGTATATTTTCTTTTCTGAATTGCTTGTGCCTTTTCTGTATTCATCTTGCCATTGCAGTGTTTGGCTTTTTCTTATTGTTTATGATAGCTCTTTATATGTATAGCTCTTTGTATATATTTATATATATGGGACCTTGTCTAACACCGATGTTAAAATCCCTTTCCCTGGTTTGCATCTGCCTTTTAGTATTGTTTGTAATGCTCACACTGGGAAAGCGCTGGATGGTGGAGTTGGACACACCTGGCTCTGCCGCTCACTAGCAGTGTGACCTTAAGTGAATTATGCAACCCCTGTAGGCCTCTGGTTCCTTGGTACTAAATAAGGATTACAATAGTACCTGAAGGATCCGAGAAGGGTTAGCTTTTAAAGAAGAAAAGGGATAGGTCTTTTAAGGCTGGATGAAACCACATTTAGAGTATGTTTTGGTGGGGGTTAAGGCCATTGCAGGAACTGACACTGATTGGGCTGTTTCTTTGCAGTTAAAGAGAAGTGAGGTAGATCTTATCTAGGGAAGCCGACCAGCCCTCAGGCAGGGTTTCCTGGGATGGTGTGGACATGGGGTGAGTTCAACATAGAATAATTGTTGATTCTCTTTGTACCAGGCACAGTGCTAAGTGCCGAGGGATACAGGATGAATTAAGACCTGTTTTTTGCCCTCAAGGAGCTTACAGTCCAGTCGTAGTGATGATGATGATGATGATAATAGCAGCACTAAAATGCACTGAATGTCTGCCATGTACCAAATACTGTTCTAAGCACTTTCCTCGAATTTCTAACTTATCGCAATAACCTATTATTATTATCTTCATTTTTCAGATGAGGCTCAGAGAGTAAAGAACTTGTCCAAGGCAGTCTGACTCCAGAAACACATACTTAGTTACTCTGATACAAATTTAATGAAGCAAGTAATAAAATGGAGGGATACACAGGACATCATGAGGGCAAAAAGCACCACCCCAGAGTCTGGTTCTCAGCTTCCAGAACTTGTCAGTGTACCCAAGCAGATGAGGGTCAGAGGGATTGATCTGTGCTAAACAATCTTAATAATATATAAATAAAGTTGCTAATTTACAGTGAAAAGCCTGAGTGACAAGTGCTTCCGAACTCTTATGTTCTTTGGTCTGAATATTCTTTGCCTAAAATAAATTTATAT